>NC_140781.1:179788208-181038208 GCF_044657685.1 Stegodyphus dumicola
GTGTTGTATAAATAATTAAGTATAAAGCATTTGTGAATGGCAATAAATATTAAAAAAAATGTTGCATTGTGTGTCAAGTATTTATTCTAACTGGTTTGTTGTGCTATGATCTGTCACTTTTTATTTTCAAGGTAACAAAAAGAACAATGTTGATGTTGTATATACAGAATGGTCGAATTTGAGAAAGACTGCTGCAATGGAGGTTGGCCAAGTCAGTTTTCATAATCCTAAGTTGGTAAGATTAGTTTTTCCTTTAATTTCAAAAGGAAGCATATACATGTTTTTTCCCCCAAATTTACCATATACTTGTGATTCAGTTGTATTTATGTTACCATAAAATGTAATAAAAAGCTGTATTTTAATATGTTGGTAAGATTGAGTCACTTATTTAGTTATGGGAAAGTGCATTAAGAATGAGTAGGCTTATCTAGTTATGGTGAATTGCTCTAAGACTATCTGCCTCAAGAAGGGATGCTTTTGAGTTTCTAGGGGCCACGAGCTTGGTTTTTTGATATACATAGTCCAAACCATGAAAATTTCCTGCAGCCAGATTGATTAATTATTGAGACTAGATGTCAGGGCTAACAAACAATGTTTAATTTTTAGTCTCCAATTTGTAGGCTGTAGTTTCTACCACTTATTGGCCATTTATCTAGGGAAGTGCCAATGCAATAAGACTTTTGTTGATTTATTATATATTGAACAGGTGTTAAAAAATGTACATAATAAAATATTAGTGTTGCATGGGTACTTCTAGTTAAAGTTTCTCAATATAATTAAAAATTTTTATGAAAACAGTTTCAGCACTTGTGGGTAGACTGGTTTACAAAATGCAAGATTTAACTTTGTATGTGTATCCTTGAAAGAAAAAAGACCAGTTAGCAAAGTATTCATTATACTTTTTACTGCAAGAGTTTTCATACCTGTACGTATAAAATTTGTGAAGTCATAAAGCAAATTTTCTGATTTTGGTCACATTTTGCATCTACCCCCTAAATTTTTCCTGTCTTTCAGATTGATTAATTGATTAAGAAAGAGCACACAAAAGCTCTCTCCTTAAGGGAAGGGAAGGGAAAGAATAACTGGCTTGTATGTACATTTCACGTGGGGAAAACTCTGAAAATATGTATGCAGTCTACAGTTTGCAAAGAATTTACATGTCAAGGCACAACTACGAAAAAAAAATTAGTTTGTTTAGCTGATAAAATGAAATGATATTGGGTAGGAAAAATACAAATTAGTTTTTGATTGCTAACTAGTCTTTGCCAGAATTCAGAAATTTATCTCTCTAAGTCTTAAATTAATTTTGTTGTTGTTATGTGAATTCCAAATATAATTGACATTTATGTTCTCAGATCCTTTCATGGATACTGATTGTAGTTAGTGAGAATATCCATGACTCCACTATACAATCTATCTGTAGTAGTGTATCAAGCACTATCTGTAGTTTGTAGGCATTTGTAAGCAAAGTTCTTCACATGGATGTTAAAGAGTTGTTTACGTTATAAATGAAAGAATGAAATAGGAAGTACAATTCTATGTGACAGCTGTATAACTTAGATCATATGAAATTTGCTTCGGGACTTCGGCAATTCCGGTTTTGGGATTTTTCCGGATATTAGATCATCAGTTTCAATCTAGTACGATGGTGTGTAGAAATTATAAAATAAAAAATATGATATCGTAATTTGTGAAATAATGAAGTTTTTATGATCTAAAGGGTAACAAAATTTAAAAAAAAAAAAAAAAAAAAAAACTTATTATTTATTTATTTACCTTATTAAACATTTCTTTCAATGTAAGTTGTTTAAGTTGCTTCGTTTTTTGTGCTAATACTTTCTCTTTAATTCTGTAGACAGACATAATTTCTTGTTTAGTTACATTGTTGAAATCCTGTAAGTGCTGTTTCAAGAATTCTGACTAACTTGTCAATCAAAATTTTCTCATTTTCAGTAACTTCTCTGTTTTCAGGATCTAGAACCATAATACAGATTTTGCCATTCATTAACTGATTGATGATTGAGAAGCATTGTCATCACAATGAAAAACCTCTTTTATATCATCTTCATTTATATTACCGCTTCCCCACATCTCTTTACAAAATCTGTTAATTGGAAAATTTCACCTTTGTTTTGCGATATCGGAAAACCTTTAAAATTAGCAGCTATCATCGTCAAATTTAGCTATCCTTCACTATTCATATTTGTCTATGCATCATGAGCATGGCGACTAACGACAAGTTGTTCTGTTAAATTTTATCTTGCTTCTATCACGCACTGCAGCAATTAAGCCTGAATTGTATTAGTTTACGTATACTGTTAAAAATTTAATAATATATGTCTATTTCTTGTACATGCTTAAGGCTTAGCAGAGTTCTGAATAAATAAATTCCCACATATACTTAAGCCTTATTGAGGGCCGGTGCTAAGATATCTTACCACGGGATGCAGTTTCTGTAGGTCCTAAATTCTGTGACTTGGTGTGGCCATACGAGCCCTAGTGCCTGTTCTGGGTTTATGTGAATAACAAATCAGTTATTCTTAATTCAAATAGGCAAAAATGTAATCTTTGGGTGTATGAGCATCTTCAACAAAATCTATTTTTAGCATATTGAAAGAAATTTTTGGTAAATTTTTCTTCGTCAACATTTTTTAGTACATTTAACTTAAATCTGTAATCATCGCCAAGTGTAATGTCAACATAAAAGGCTACCATACTGCTTTATTATTCAATTACTGACAAAAAAAATTGTTTAGGTATCGCTACATGAGTCATTACTCAAGTTGTCATGTTTTGATAAAATGCGGTGATGAAAGGAAGTATAATAAATAATGATTTGCCAGGTTTGCGTCAGATCAACGATGTATCTATGTGGAATGTTTCGGTTTGAGATGTGTGCGAAAGCAGATACGCAGCGATGGAGCCAAATTACTGACCGTACGAATTTATACTAAAATGATTGTTTCTTCAATAACAAGGTATTTTATTTAGTGTCAAAGTGAAATTAAGAATCGAGACTCTTCAGATGTTTTATTACGCGTGGTGGTGGGGGAATCAAATGCGCATGCGTAAAGCATACGAGAAAACATTGGTGATGGTTTTGAGGTCCGGATAATGCACGTCCGGATTTCGAACTTTGTACTGTATTAAAATTTGTGACTCTTTTATCAGTAGAGGGATTCTTTATACTAATTAAAGCAATCTATTGTTGTGTGCAGACAGGTTCATAAGGGATTGAATGCACACAGAACCGATGATAACTTGATAAAATTTATTTTTACCAAAAGAAACACTTTACAGTTTTGGGACTTCCCACAAAGACACTCATATAGCTCTTCTCAGTATCTCAGATCACAATGAGTAGTTACACTTTAAATTACTAAGAATGTTAAACACAACACAGTGCAAAGTGTATCTAAAGAACAGAGCTGATGTGGAGATATCTCAATAGTTTAAAGTTTACCTGAGAACTCTGGCTCTTTTCAGGTTTACATAGTTACCCCTGGGTGTCGAGAATGGCCAGATATGGTTACAGTTACATATAGGGACCTATTACAGCTATTCAATTAAAGTACCAATACCAATTTGACTCCAAAAATAAATCGTTTAAAGCACCGCCAGCTTTGCAGTATCTTGGCAATTTAGCAAGATAACCATTCACCTCTGTGTTAAATAATAGACTTGCCATGAAACCTTATTTTTCAGGCATTTCATATTACATTATACAAAAAGTACTACAATTTCACATGTAACTTCACTAAAATTATATGCTTATATACAGTATTCGTAACACTATGTTGAGATTCATTGCATGTTCTCTAATTAACTTTGGCTTTTGAGTTTTGAAATTTTGTAATAATTTTTTTTGATCTATTCTTTTTATATTGATAACTGTGTTTCACTACAGTACTTCATTTGTTACGAATTGGCTTAGTAAGTATATTTGCTAGTCATTCTATATCAATGATTTAACTAATTATAGTGAAGTTGGTATCTATTTTCTCGAAAGAGACTTTTACTTTGTTTCAAATAACACTTCTTTTTGAATTATATTCTTCTTGAAATTGAGTTTGTCAGGTATCAGGCACCTCTGCTAAATAGCAATTTTGTGCCAAATGCACCAGACCCAGTGCTTCCTAGCTCCATTTGCTTGAGTCACCCACTTTCATCCCCTAATCTCTAAGTCTAACAGATCCTTAATAGAGGTCATTTATAACTCTTTAGTATTGAGACTATCTAAATTAGTCACAGTTCAAGGTCAGTAGCTTGTTTCTGCGATAAACAATTTTCATGATGTCCCTCAAGGAGTACAGTCATCATGACCACCGTAAGAACCTTCCTGAAGGTATGACCTTCGACTTCAGGTATCCCTTTTGGCAGTTTTTGAGGCTCTATTCTGCTCCATCCTTTGCGATTTCCTTTCCCCCCTTTGCCATTAGATTTTTTTCAATCTAAGTACCTTTGGTAATTTTCAGTTCTTGGGCACATTTCTTATTTTATCTTTAGAGACAGTCATGCTTGTAATAGCTTTCTGCCCTTCTCCAGGTGTTGATTGAGTAATTTGAGTAAAGGTCATTTCTACCTCACTTGATGAAGGATTGATTTCTGCTCCTTTGTTTGATTTCCTTTGGGTTTCCTTGTTTTAGGAAATGTCTACCTCAGAGGTTTTGCTTGCAAAAGCAGAATTTCTAGTTATATAGTCATTTTCAGCCCTATATAAACTAGAACAGAAAAAGTACAGGATAAAAAAGGCCCACCCAGTGTTGCCTGTTGCTGGGTAAGGTAAAATACTCTAGCAGTTGCCAGGCATTCTAGAGGCTCCGTTAAGACACTATAACAACAGTGTCATTTACCCTAGGCACGGGTTGCATAACACCAGGGTTACAGGAGGTGGTTCGTGGCTTCTTATTTATTATTTGAAGCTATCCTTTCAGATAATACAGGACATCAGGCTATCCACCGCCTGCTGACATGCATGGTAGCCACTTAAGCTCCAGGTTCAAATAATGAAGGAAATGTTTGAAAGTTTTTTTTTTTTTTTTAAAATTATGTTTTCTTTATTATTTGAAATATTTTTATGTGAAATTTATTGCAGGTAAAAGTCATTAAAGTAGAAAAGAGACTGAATGATGTTGTTAATAGGCTTAATAAAACAAAAGTGGAACGATTTCCGAGTCTTCAATCAGAAAGGGAAGAAAGAGATCGCTTAGAGCGAGCAGAAATGAAGCAGGTTATGAGGAAGGAAAAAGAAAGCCAAAAGATAGCTGCGGCCAAAAAGGAAGAGGAAGCTAAATTAAAGTATGATTTAGTTTCATTTTTGTGTATATATATATTATTTTGGATGGTAAGTTCATTGCAGTGTTTGTTACTCATTCATATTTCTTTTTGGTTTATGCTAGAGAATATGCTTTTAGATGTACTTTTTAATTGTTTTGCTTGAGTACATATTGGGAGAAATAAATGAAATGTACTATGATTGTAATGAAAAGGATCAGGATAAAGTATATGCATCTTCTTGATTATGATGAAATGTATTGGGTTTTAGTGAAAGTTTCCCCGCCACCACAAATATCGTCTGCACAAATAGTTCATGTTGGCATGTTTAATTATATTTTTTGAAATCATATTTTTTGGCACTTGAAAGAGACTTGCTTTAGAACACTGTGTTGTGAAATATGCAAAAAAAGAACAAAAAATATCGTTATCATTAAGTACAAGGTGTCTGAAATGGAACTATTACGTTACCAGATAAGAGCCATTATTTACTTCCAGTTATGTTGCAAAAAGTCGCTACAGAATATCACCAAATCATGTGTATACCTTTAGGTACTAATGTTGTATCATATGATACTCTGAAAGTTTAGTACTGAAAATTCAGAAACAAGGACTTTGACATTCAAGAAGCAAAGTGCTCTGGCTGGCCTACTGATGTTGATGAGGCCCATCTGTGAGAACTTGTGGAAGAAGATCAGTATGCAACCACTCAAGAGCTTGCTGAGGAGTTGGGCTTTAGTGCCATGTTCATTAGTTGTGCTGTGCGTTGCATAAAATTGATATTCAATCGCTGGGTGTCGCATTAGCTGACTTAAGCAGATAAGGACAGACATGTCCGAGCCTGCTCTAATCTGATCGAATATAAACGGAAGGACCAAATTCTGGACCGAATGGTAACTTGTGATGAAGATTTACTTTAACAACACAGGTTGGAAAGGTGATTTATCTGCAAGCGGTGAGCCCATTGGCAGCATCACAAAGCACAATTTGACTAACAAAAGATCATGCTTTGTATCTGGTGGGATTGTCATGGTATTATCCACAAATAGTATCTGGAAAAAGGTAAAACCCTCAACATTAAGGTGTACAGTGAGATGCTAGTCCGTGTTGACGCTGCTGTCAAGGAAAAATGTTGAACAGAGTTCGCACACAAAAAGGTAATGTTCCATCAAGATAATACAAGACCATGTCATGGTATGTCTGGCTGAGCATCTTTTCCAATACAATCTTACAGTGGCTGGCACATTATCATCAGGTAGTCTATACCAGGGTTGGCCAAACTTCATGTCAGTAAGAGCCGCACGTTTGAATTCAGGAATGTTCGAGAGCCGCATCTAGATTTTCTAAAAGCCACAAGTTCATATTAACATCATTATAGAAGTAGTGGGGGAGGTTTTAAATAGAAAGAAATCCCATATAACTGTAAAACGAGTGTAAACTAATTAATTACTTTTATTTTGGACACTGAATAGTTATAGTTTACAATATTTCATACATATATTTTATATGCACGAGCCACATAAATTGACTGAGAGAGCCCTATCAAGCTTGCGAGCCGCAATTTGGCCATCCCTGGTGATGATGCTTAGCTCCAAAAGATGTTACAAGTTTTAATGAGGTAGCCCCAGGTACTGACCAGGAACACTAGTATACAGCACCACCTGCTTTAACTCCTGCTTTTTCTTGTATGAATATATTTCATATTGTCGCATAGATGAAGGGGTCGTACAGATGAACAGGCAAGTACTCAAGACTTTTTATTAACTCGAACTGAATGAAGAACTACTTATATAACAGCTGGTGAACATGCTGGAACATTCCAGACTCGAAATGTTCTGGAAGAATAAGAAGAAAATTTACATAAACAAGATAACATTAACAAGAAGGAAATTTACGTAAAAACCAATTATCAGGCATCTTGCCGTTGATGAGTTTTGAACCCGGGACCTTTGGTTTTCCAGTCCTGTGTCTTCTCCGCTAAGCTGTGAGGAGCTTGGTCGAAAAGAGCAATTTTCGCTACAATATTAATATCCTTCAAAGTTTGTATGTGAAATTTTTAAATGATTTGTGAGCTAAAAAAAATCTCCAGCTATATTGGATAATATGTATATTTTTAAATATATTTTAAAATTTGTCAATTTCATTTTTTTAAAAACTGCATTTTAAAATTCTTTTCATCGATGATACCATATGGGCAATCACTAAAGGTAATATAATACTAGGATTTTTCAGTTCTTTATGACCTGATAGTGTATTCAAATAACTTCTGTTGAATCATTTATTAATAGTTTTATTAGTTTATTAAATTTTGTGAAAATTGGGTATTGGCATGCACTTTTGTGAAATTCTAATTGAGTATTTGTGTGCCCTCAGATAGCCATTCGTGTGATACTAAGCCTTTTGACATACTAATAAGCACTTGCGTAGTATAAATTAATGATCCTAATTTATCAGATTTGTGCTCAGGATAGTGATTATGTAAATAGTCATGTAATAGTTCTTCCAGCAGAAGTAAATGTTATTACAAATAAAGAAAATTCAGTAACCATGTCTTTTAAAGTGAAGAAGTGTCGAGGATATGCAGTTTCACCATCAGATGTTGGTGTATTGTTTCAAATGTATTCAAAATGAAAGCAGGGAGAAAACCTTTCAATATGAGCAAAATGGGTAAATAGCATCTGGATAGAGAAAATTTGTTGCCGTCCTTCTTGTTTAATGTCCACTTACAGCTGAGTACTAGTAGCTGGGAGGGTAAGACCTATTTTGATATGGATGCAAATCCATATAAAAATTTATATATTTAATTTTTGCAATATTTATATTTTGATATGGATGCAAATCCTGGAGAATGGGGTAGCTGCATTTTAAAGTTAATTTCTGCCAATTTTCCATTGAGAGCCCTTTAGGAAGATATGCCTTTCCTTAGGCAAATAGTTTTTGTGTACTGTATTACATTGTTATAATTAATGAAACTATCATTAACGTTTGAGATCACCTTATGGGACATGAACTGAAAGGTTTATTTACAGAAAATTTGTGAGCATTTACCAACTGGTATGTTTCTTGGACATTCAGTGAATATCTCGAAATGTACAGCTGAAGAATCCATAATCTGTGTTTATAAAAACAAGAGATATTAGTTTTCTATTTCTGTATATCTTTTAAACTGTTATGAAGGTGCAAAAAATGTCTAAAGCCCCAATTGACAGTAAATTATATCAGACACATAGTCAGTTTTGTCTCTGAGGTAGTTTTGTTGCTGCTTGTAAAATAAAAGCAAATGAATGAGGTAGTTGATTCCTGCTGATGAGTTTTATTCATATAGAAAAGGCGTGTGCATAGAATATCCCGAAAATTTTTACTTACTTCCAAATATTTTAAATAGTGATTAACATATTTGAAATCATATCTATTTAGAGCAATGTGAACAAGTGAAAAGCATATCACAGAAGAAAGAAAAATCACTTTCCTGATATGCAGATACAATTCTGAATGCTGCTGAAATTAGTAAATTAGGTTATATAGTTGAAAAACATTCTTGACTGTTCAATGAAAAGAGGCATTCTTATCAGTAATTAGATTATAAATATACACAGCAAATGCAGTCTCATTGCCTGAGAAACATTTCAGACCTTTCACAAAGAAATCTGTGCTAATGATATGCTTTTGCACAACTTCAAAATTTTCATATGTATTTTTATGCTGTAAGAAGAAAAAAATGTGTATGCTGGTAGCCATTATAACTGCTACATCATGAAGGCGGCATGCATTAAGCATCAAATTTACATGAAAGTTAATAGATGGTGGGATATGTAAATGATTAGTATTTCAGCTCATGCGCACAGAGTAGCTATGAGTAATGCCATCTGCCATGTGTGTAAATGGGAAGATTGCACAGTGGGTTTCTCATTGAAATCCTATTCGAACATTGTTTGATGTGTAAAGGTTATGTTATGCCTCATGTAAGAAAGGGACACTTATCAGCATGTGTTGGAATTTGACTGCGGCAGGATCGTGATCTGGACTGCAGTTTATCGTTCTTCAATGTTACTGCTCATGATATTTGGGATCCCATGATTGTCAAGTAAACATGGAATTGATGGGTCCAGGAGGGCCATACTGACAACCCATTCATGATCTCAGTGGCCCCGGGCCATGGGCCAGTGAGACTTATTGTCCTTTCAGACATGCAGGCATATTGTCCTCTCAGTCATGCAGGATTGTAGAACCATGTCAGATACCCTGAATCAGAAACATGGCAGTGCGAACATAGACCTCAACATGGTGACCATGGTTATTACTTCCTATGTGCTGCAGGAGAGACAGGCACACCTATCGTGGTGCTACGAAGAACACTGGACACTTTAGTCACACTGCATTATCTTTTGAGATGAATTGCAGTCCTGTATATAGCATCATAATAGATGCATCTGTGTGTAAAGGTACTGAGAACAAACATTGCTGACTTGCATTTGTCATTGACATATGGGTCTAGATTTGACATGCTGGTATGAGATTCCATTGGTCACCTTGGTATGGAATATTGGCATGGTCCATCCTGCTCACCTCTTGTTCACATAGCTGGTAATATGGAAGAAGCCATTACATTTATGTTGTGTTGAGGTCTACGGGTGTGCCATATCTTTGAGACCTGTGTGACACCATCTTTCAGCAAGATGCTAATATAACTGCATGTTGCCTGTGCTGTCTTGATCCTCCATAACAAGGGTGTTCTATTGTTGCCTTAGTCAGCATATTCTCCAGATGTCTTACCCAGTGAGAACATCTGGTCATTTGTTGCTGAGCAACTGGCTCACCACAACTTACCAGCCACTACAACTGACAAACTCTGGCATTGAGTCACATATCTATCATCTGCACTCAGTGTGATGTGAAACCCAGAAAAATTACAGCAGCTGTTGCTGCCAGAGGTGGCAGCTCCATGTGCTGAATACTGCACACCGTATTTCCCAACCTGCAAATTTAATTGCATCTTCCTCCCATTATCCTGTATATGTACTGTAAAATACTGCTATTTGCTTTCTTTTCTAGTGTAGCAATTTTAATGACCAATGTACATATTTTTATATGATTAGAGGTGTGTTACTGTTATAGAGATTGATTATAAAAATATGAAATCAACTAGTCATTTCATAATTTAATAAGCAGCAAGTTAATTATTATTTTTTTTTTTGGAATTAGCGGATCAAAATTTATAATGCAAGGTTGTAGCAATTTTACCTTGTTTTTATTGAGATCTGTTTTCCACTTAAGAATATATCATAAAATTAACTGTCATCTTTCTAGTTTTGTTTATTGATACATTTTATTTATACGTACTTATCTTTGTAGTTAGTCCATATTATTAATAAATTCATCTTATTCACATCTACTTTAGTGTTTTCCCTTGATGCTAAAAATCTTGAGTAGGATAAAGCCATTATCTAAACAGGTATTCATCATCAGATATCATTCACCATTCATCATCATCATTTTTAAGATGGCCATTTTCAAAGATGAGCGAAATTATCTGGAACCATGAATGTTCATCTTTGAGAGGGTTTACTGTAATTGTATTCATGAATAATTTATGTTTAAAGAACAAATTAATTGAAAGTTGATGTGAAAATTTTCAAGTTATTTAGTTTCATCTTGCTCAGATTAAGTGCAACTACCATTTTCCTTAACTTCTCTCATTATAAAAATGTCTTTACTTTATCATCAAATTGCTTGACTAATCAGAGGCTAAATATACTAGTTGCTTTCAAGTATGGTACTCAGTTTATTGGATCACTTTTTATAATGTGCCAAGTATTTCAGTGAATATAAAATAGATATGAATATAATTTCTTTTCAATACCTTTATACATTTAAAGTATTGATTCTTAGTGAAATAACACTATGGCAGTTGTTTGATTTTTTTTTTAAATGAGTAGTGTTTAATCATTTTTTCAGCAGCAGTAAAGTAAAACTAATGAGATATTTTTTATTAATTAAATAATAAGTCAGAGACATTTTTCATTAATTCCTAGTAGAAAATTAGTGAGAATATTTATTGTGTAAAATAATGTATTGAGTTAAAATGAACTTTTTAATCATTGAGAACTGCAGTAAATTTTGCATTCATTATTTGTAACTATTTCTCATCATGAAAAGCATATTTTTGCAATTTAGGATATGTTCTTTCGCTGCAAGTATGTGGAGAATTACATTGTTTGAGAATAATTAATTTCGCAGGAAATCAAATGTCTGATGTTATATTATTTTTTAACTGCTTTATTAAACAGGAAATTATTTTCTCCTTATAGTGTATAATTTTTTTAACCAGCTGGCTTTCTGAAATATTGATTTTTAGTTTCTGAATACAGCTGCTACGGTTATTATAGTAATTCTTTTATTTAATTTTAGGGATTATTCTTCTCTTATGAATAGAAAAATGCAGTCAAATCAGGTAAATTTTTTATATATTTAATAATAGTAAATCAGGTTTGTTTAAAGGCTTTGGCAAAATAATTAATTATGCCTATAATTATGAACTCGCATATTTCATGAATTTTTCAAAAAGTAATTTAGAACTTTTATGTAATTCACTAGTTTTGCAGTATACAATACTGCTTACATGACAGATAATGTTAACTATTAAAACTAAGAGAAAGTTCCTAATAATTTTTTCAGAAAATATTCTTAAATACATTTAAGTAATTTCTACTATCTGATAACACTGATAATGAAAACATTTTATTCTTAAGATGTCAGAAAATGGTGATATTAGAAGACAACGAAATTGATTGCTGATAATCTTCATCATTTTAAAATTACAAAAATTAAGAATTTTTTGTTACATATGGAGTAGTAACAGGTGAATATATTAAAGTTTATTGGGTGTAGTGATATTGTAGTAATGGACAAAAAAATTGAAAGTTCTATTACTGTGCAAAGATCCAAAACCTATTACAGTCTGAGATCCAGAATTGTTAGGACGTCGTCGATTTTGGAAATTTCCAGGTTTTAGATCATTAGTTTAAATCTAGTCAAATGACGTATACCCATGGCAGCATTGGGGACTTCACTGACTTTTTTAGGTTAAATAGAAAACTGCTAATTCCTCACAGGGCCAGCACCTGAGCAGGTGAATCTGGTTTGGCCACAACAAGTTTCAGAATTTAGGGGCAGTAAAATTGAGAGATGGCAAAATCTTAGAATTTAAGAGAGGTACTGGGCTTTAGAATTTAGGGAAAGCAAAATTTTCAGGATTTAGGGAGGTTCTGGACATAATTTAGGACCTACAGCAATTGCATTGGGTAGCAAAATGCATAGTGCTGGCTCTACTCCCCTATAACCACTCAAGGGGCAGAAGAGTGATCCTGGCCAACATCATCACAATGCCAATCAGTTCAAATGTTGGAACCATGTTCAATGTCAGAAATTTTGAACCCAATAACATCTGTTATTGGCCATTTTTATATATTGTTAAGTGATAAATTAATTAATAATGATTATAATTAAATGATTTAACCTAATTTTCTCACTTATGAACTTTGAGATTTAGTTTTGTTTTACATAAGTTTTTGAATTTTTACATCTTCAACATTAAAAAAAAGTAGCTTGAGTACTTCTGCTTTTAAACTTTTTTTTTAGTGTATTGTCTAGGTGTTTCATTGTTGGAAGAAAACTGATGTACCTTCATGCTACTACAGTTTATATGTGCTTGTAAACTATTTGCATTTACTTCCACCAGATCTGTCTATTAACTGATGGGATACTCTCGAGATATTTGAATTTTTGTAAACTTTTATGCTGGTGAAAGCATATTATTTTTAGACTAGTAACTTTATAATGCACATTAAGAATTTCTGTCATTAATTAGGAGCTTATTACAAAGTTATTTAAGGACTTTCTCTACCTTTCTGGTACCCTTAATTATTTTGTATAATATGAGATTAAACTGTACTATTCATATATATCTGCCAACCTTAAAAGAGTAAAAATCAAATGGTTTATGAAAAAAATTCAATAGAATGTGAAATGCAAAATATGCAAATAAAAATCCACAGGTATCAAGCATAAAAAAGAAAACCCCATTAAAGAAAATAAAAATCACATTTATTGTAACATATTCACAGTAACTGATGTTATTTTTATTAAAAAGGAATCGAAAGATTCAGCTTCTGAACATTTATTATTCCATTTGTGTTTGACAGTCATGGTATTCTTAAGAGTTTTTCACAGAAAAGCACAACTGAGTCTTATTTTTTGACAGTGCTAAAAATGCATTTACATTTTGCATTGCTGTCCATGTTATATTTCAGCAATACTGTCACATTTAGAAATTTCATCTGTAGTACAACTCTTTCTTTCCTATGAACCCAACCAAAGCATTCATACCAATTCGTTATACTTTGAGTATTCTGAATTGTTTTTCTAACTCATTTCGTGCTTTATCATTGTTCTTAGCACCTTTTTTTTTTGTGAGCAGAAATGGTAATTTATTTACAGAATCTTAAACATCATCAAACAAAGAATTACCACTTTTAAATGAGCAGTTTCTTCATGATGTAATATTTGACTTTCTAAGGGGAAATTTTTGATTGCTATCAGACAGATGCAAAAAATTTTTCTCCTTATGTTTTAAAGTGTCTAGCAGTTCCCAAGTACAGTTTTCAGTAAACAAATCTTCTTGTTCTTGATGTTCCAAATGATGGTAAGGAATCTGTCAATCTTTTACATTTTTTTTTATTACTGAAGTCTTGGTGAATTTAGTAAGAAATCCTTGCAATCTTAAGCCTTTTCTTTAGAACGTGATGCTAAATCTCTTAGCAGAACAAAATAATCCAAGTAGGGCAATGCTACCTCCAGTATTCCCAATGAATATAAGATTGCGTCAATCTAGTAAGTGGATAACACTTATCCAATAGTACTTCTAAGTGGTTACAAATGTACTGTGCTAAAACAGCAGCACACTCAGAAAGGTTTAGTCCCTGTTAAATCTCTCAGGAGGACAAAATACTCCAAGGAGGGCAATGCTACCTCCAGTATTCCTGGTGAATATATGGTCCTCTAGCTCTGGAAAGCCGGCTTGTTGAATGTGCAGACAATAAACCTTCGATCTCCCCGTACTTACTCATTGAGGTAGTCGGCTGTGCTCTCTTGAATCAACATTGTGTCACGATGTCCAAACTTCGACTCCCCCATCTCTTGTCCTATGCTGAATCGTAGCGAGAATATCCCCTTAGGTAAGAAACAGATGCAGCTGTAATCCTAAAACCACATTCCATTCCCGGTGGAAAAGTCCCTTTGTCTGGGAACTATTTCCTTGAAGGAACATCTGTGTAACCATGTCACAGTAGTGCTGTCTTTAGGAAAGCAAGTTCACAATGCTTTAGAAACAAATCATGTTTTTTGTCGTCTTTGATATTTTGTTTAGATAAAAACATATGTTTTAATTAAAATAACAATAATAATAGAACTGTTATTTTAATTCATTTTATGTGCTAAAAAGTATAAGAATATAGATGCCTCGAATCAAGTGAAAACAGTCATTGACCAATGAGTATGAAAGTAGTGACGACGAACATATGACTTAAATAGATAATGAACTAATTATTGGAAGATGATACAAATTTTACTAAATCATCTGAGCAATTGTTTTCAGTTCCTTTCCAAACCGAGAACATTTGTAATGATGAAATTATTATAAGAAGTAAGACTTATAAGCGATGATGAGGACAGCAATGAGCAACCATCTATTTCTCCTTGTAATAGACAGTTTGTTGGAAATGAGGAAACATTATAGACAAATGTCACTGAAGAAGACAGGTATCGTCAAAACGTAAAATTCTTGGTGAAAATGTTGCTGGGCCAAAAGTTCCATCCAGCTGTACATCACCTCTAGAATTTGAGTTGTTTTTCACTCCTACTGTACTAAAAAAAATAGTGAGTGAAACTAATGCATACGCAGCAAAAATAATATCGGGAAAAATAGAGTAAATATCCCATTTGCCAAAAAACGGGAAGATGTAGCTGAGAGTGAAATGAGAACTTTTATTGGTGTCATAACAAATATGGGCCTTGTTTCACCAACTTTGGAATCATACTGTGCTCAAGCATTTTATTTAAAGATGTCATTTTTTTAAAAAATTTTTTTATGCAAACATTTTTTTTCTAAATATTTTGGTCACTACATTTGGAAACAATTTCACCAAACACTGAAACAAAAAGAACAAGGATCGGAAAAGTGAGCAAGTTTCTGGTTACCTAACCAAAAATTTATGGAAAGTTATATACCTCGTGAAAATTTGGATATTGATGAATTTACAGTCTCATTCAAGGGGAAAATAAACTTTCTCATGTATAACCCCAAAAAACCAACAAAATGGGGACTTCGAGCTTATGTTTTAGCAGATTGTAAGACAAGTTATTTATACAAATTTATTCCATATTATGACAAAATTACAGCAGATGGCTTAATTAGACCAGATCTTAATTTCAGTAGTAGAGTTGTGATACAGCTCTATCAAAATGTATGAAATTTGATTCCTGAAGCCAAAGGATATCATATTTTTACTGACAGATTTTATATGAACCCCACTTTAGGTGCAGAACTTCTAAAAGCCAATTGCTTTCTTACTGGAGCAATTATGACCAATCGAAAAGGATTGCCAGAACAAATTAAAAACCAGAATTAGCTATTGGACAGAAAATCGCTTATAGAAAAGGAAAAAATGTTGGTATTAGCATGGTGTGACAAAAGAGTGGTCACAATATTTAGTACAAAACACTCTTCTATTTCACAACCTGCAAGAAAAAGATCAGACGGCTGAAAATGCTAGTGAAAAAGAAATAAACAAACCGACTATCATATTAGGTTATAATAAGAATATGAGTGCACTAGATGTCGCCAACCAGTATGTTACATCCTATAGTTTTATGAGGAAGACTTTGCAATGGTGGCGAAAGTTATTTTTCTGTGGATTGGAAACTTCCATTGAGAACTCATACATTTTATTAAATGAATATGCTATGAAGAAAAATATGAAAAAGATGTCACATACAAAATTTTGAGAAAATTTATTGATGAGTCAAATCAAAGACTTTTACGCTTCAACACGAAAACCCGGCCGATTGTCCACAGATGATACTAGATGAACATTTAGATGAGAAACTCATTTTATATTTTCTCATAAAAGGCACAAGGACTGTATGGTATGTTCCAACCAGAAGGTCAAAGGAGGGAGAAAAGAAACAACATTGACAACTATTGTGATAGGAAACCCAGTCTGCACAAAGGGGGAATTGATATTTTATATATTAATATTTAATTTACTCAGTTCGTTAATAATTGTTTATTGAAACATTATTTCAATCTTTGTCTCATTAAAATAAGTTGCAGCAGTTGAACACAACTTTAATCATTGTTCAAGCCAAGCAGAAGTCAGATTTTTGTGGAATACTTTTCAGATCTTTTTTTGATGAATGTTTGGCATCTCATTTAGAATGGCAAAAGATTTTGTTTTAGCACTATTTGTTTGTTACATCTGAATCAGGGGACATCATACAGGGAACCAACATAATCTGCAGCATTCAAAACAATATTAAGTTCAATCAAAAACTGAGTAAACTGACTCTAAACTCAAATAATACTAACTTCAAAATCAACAGAATTTAAAAAAATTTTTGCTGATTTTCAGATTTTTTTAATCTAGATTTTCAACATTTGTTTGTTTTCTATTCTGTTTCAGCACAGTACTTTCTCCACCTTTAGAAAGGAAATCACATGCATAAGTGTTTCATAATCACACAAGAATGTGATTCTGTGGTGCAAAGAAACTAATTCTTGTAAGCAAGCCTAAATTAGTGACAATACTCATTTTATCTAACCAATTTCATTTTACAAATTTTATTAAACCATGGGGAACATTTATAAACAAACATCAGGTTCCAGGCTAATTAAATTAAATTTTCTTTCCCAAAAAATCATCAGATGCATAAGTTGGGTATTTAGCATAAGAATGTGGGAATATTTATGTTTTACTTTTACATAATTTGATTACAATATCAGAACATTAATGACATCACTAAAATGTGTGCACATTAAAAAATGTCATTAAGAAATTTGCAAATCATGATCTCAAATGTTGCTAAACATGTTTTAAAGCTAGTAAAATGATGATTAATCATCAAGCCTAGCAACTTACAATGTAAGAATAAGGAAATCATGAAATAATCTTGCATTTCTTTTCCTACCCAAGAAAAAAGTGGATTAGTCCGATAACATGGTGATGAATAATTATCTCAAATATGACACTGTGGTTACTATTCTTCTCCATGAGATCTGTAGGTGACCCAAAAGTGATGTAAAAATATATGGCAAAAATTAATTTATTGGCTATGATGGGACAATTTTTAACATCTTTACAAAAATATCTGTGTAAAATCAGAAAAACTTCAGAGGTTTTTGTATAAATTACAAGAAATTCATAAAATTAGTGCATATATTATTGTAAAAGTTAAGCGAAAGAAAAAGTCATTTCAGTTGTTTAAAAGCTGGTATTTTAAAGATATGGACCAATTTGATGAAAGACTAAATATTTAATATTTATCTTGTTTTTCACTCTGTGCAACAGATTGCCATGTGAGGTTGTGCACTTCAAATACATGCCTTAAGAGAATGCATAACTTAACATTTTAACATCAGTTTCTTAAAGCTCATAGCTAGAATTGTTATTAGAAGTTTCATTTATGTTTTAAATATGTCGTGCAGTTATAGCTTATGAAATGCGTAAATTTATATTTAATACATGAAACTTAATTTTTAATTTATAAATTTTTACTTTGTAATCCCTTTTAGAGGAAAAGTTATAAAAATAATCGAATACAAAGAGGAGAGGCACATTTGTGTGGAATAAATCCACCAGTGTTTATCATGATTTAAAAATGTATTTCGTATGATAGACATAAAACTAAGGCTTTATTTATGTACATTCATATAAATATAAACATATATAGAGGTAGTATGCTTTAAATTCCTGTTATTTTATAGTTGAAAAAATATTTAAAATTTTACAGCCTCCCTGTGCAAATTAAATATAAATAGATTATTAGCTAGTAGCATACATCAGTTGAAACACAGAGCAGAAAAAGCTGGAAGGAACTGGTGAAGGAAAAAAGTGACTCCATATTAAGCATTTGGAATCCACAATCACAATCCTAAACTTTAGCCACACTAGTAGCTTTACCCCCATACCACTAGTACATACTGTTGCGTGCGTACGGGTTCGTTATGAAATGAATGCACAAGTCCGATGAAAAGTGAACAAAAATTTATTATTATCACAACAAAAATGCTTAAATTTTCTCAAATTATCATGCAGTATTACAATATCTCACAGTAGTTATCTTTTAACTACTCAAATGTCCAATAGAACGTCATTCAAAACAGCTAAAGAACGCTAATCCGCGAATTCGCTATAATCAACAAGAGCAGTTTTCTAAACAACAAGAAACTAAGCAACTACTACAAACTGAGATGTTTTCCTCCTTTTATAAAATTTTAAAATCACGCGCTAGAATTTTCCAGTACTTTCTCGAAATCAAAAAGAGATATTTATTTATTTAATGCACGCGCTCTTGTATTTTCAATTTTCCGGCTTAGCTTTCTTTTAATATTCGTCACGCGCTGCACTGCGCGAGAAATAAAACCATTTAATTTATAATTAAACTAACATTAGCTTTTTAAATATCAAATTCGTAACACTGCCTCCTTCCCAAGGACTGCACGTCCCGGGCAGTACAATCCCTGGACAGGAAGCCAAAAATACAACTGAGGCATAAATGCAACTGAGGCATAAACATTACATTACAATATCAAACAACATGAACAATAAATGTAATAGATAACTTAAACAACTCAAATGCTATCAAATACAAATCAAATGCAAAATACACATTTAAAAAGAAAAAGGACCATGGTCTTATACTATTTACAATTATTTACATTATGTACTATGGCCATAGTAATGAGCTAACCTGTCGTAATGAACGACTTTAGGTTTAGAGTTCGAAGACTTACGAATCCGAACCATGACGTCATTTAGTCTGTTCAGCACTGTATACGGATCATCCGAAGGTGACTGTAATTTAGGACTCAGTCCTTTTCGTTGAATCGGGTTCCACAACCACACCTTGTTTCCTTTGTTGGATCTATGTCTAGTAGCTCGCGTGTCGTATCTGGTCTTCACTTTCTCCGTCGCCAAGTTGACTCGCTTTCGTGCAGAACGGTGCATCCCCTCAAACCGGGCCTGGACATCTTGGATGTGTTCCTCAGGCGATGAAGGCGCATCCGTAGGGCGACTAAACAGGCGGTCACAAGGCAGACGAAGGTCTCGACCGAAGAGCTTCTGAGATTGAGAATAGCTGGTAGTCTTGCGTTTCTTTTCGACCCTGGTATGATTTCGGCAGCTTCCCGAGCTCGATCTTTCGGACAAGGCGTCAACATTTCCAGGCGAGGATCCCTTTTGAGGATGGATAGTCATGCCATCAGATGCTGAAAGCAGCTTATTGTTTTTGAAATCTAAGGAAAAATTGTATTTCCTTTAAAAGTCCAATCCGAGTATGCATGGATCTGTAATATCCGCCACATATGCCGTGTGATGGTAGGCGGCACTTCCAAACGTGATGTTTACGTTTAACTTCCCAGTTATGTCGACCTTGTCACCAGATGCAGTCTGAAGGGTAACACAGGATGGCGTCCAAATAAGTTTATCTTTAAACTGTTCAGCTAAATCTTTCCTAATGATGGTAACATTAGCTCCTGTGTCAATGATCATATTGCAAGGAACTCCATCGATATTCCCATTGATGGACAGTCCGTTATTGTTGCCACTCACTATAGAGATCTTAAGCGCTTTAAAACAGGGTTTTTCATTATCTGGCAACCTCCATTCCTTGATATGGTCATTAATTTGTTTCCTGCGTCGTTGCTCAGAAATTGTCTCAATTTTCGTACCCTGGAGTGTTCTGCAATTCTTTCGTACGTGGCCTTCAGCTCCACAGTTCCAGCACTTTGGTTTCTTGTCAGTCTTTTTCCTTCCCGTGGCATTTAATTGTCTGTTTAAATCGTATGCCTTATTTTCCGTGCTCTGGGGAGTTCTGCAGTTCCTTCGTAGGTGGCCTTCAACACCGCAATTCCAGCACTTTAGGGTCGGTTTCGTTTCACCACTATTCCGTCTTAAAGCATTCACTGGTCTTGTCAACTCATCCGTTTTATTATCCGTGCCCTGGGGTGTTCTGCAATGCCGTCGTAGGTGACCTTCAGAACCACATCTCCAACATCTTACAGCCACTTTGTTCTCACTGCTATTCCGTATCAAAGCATCGACTTGTCTGGATAAATCATCTAAACGAGCCATCAATTGGTCCCCTGGGTCGTGGACTCGCACAGCTCTGACTGGGTAGCGATCCCTAAGAGTTGCTTGCTGGGCTGCCTCCAATTTCACGGCGTACAACAGAGCGCTTTTTACATCCTTTACATCTGCCATTCGCAGTGCTTTCTGTATTTCAGGGTCCCGGATGCCATCGATGAAATATTGCAGCGACAGAATTTCCCTCGTTTCTCTCGGGCACTCCGTAAAGGCGAGGTGGGACAGCCTTTCAACATCCGTGGCGAGTTCCTGGAGTGATTCGGTGGGCTTCTGTTGACGGGATTTTAATTGAAGCCTGCTGTAGTCTTTTAAACATTTCTCGCCAAAGCGCAGCTCCAATGCGCCGGATAGAGCTTCGAAGTCAAGTCTTTGGTTTTCAGGAAGCGTCTGCAGGATATCCGCTGCGTCTGCTCTCAGCGAAGCGGCGAGATGACAGGCCTTAGTTTGGGAATCCCATCCATTCGCATCCGCCACTATAGAAAATTGTGTTTTATACACTTGCCAGGAGGTCTTCCCATCATAAGTGGATAACTTCAGAGAGGGACGAGCAGGCATGGGTAAAAATTTAAAACCATCACTATTGTTCCCTGCCGTCGCTACGAATTTCTTTAAAATATCCACTTCTTTGGCTACTGCAGAAACCCTATCATCAATTTGTTGCTCGATTTGGTGTTGGACGGCACAAACTCTTCCTTCTATATGTTCTTTTACAGAAGAAACTCTTTCTTCTATTTCTTCTTTCACCGAAGAAACTCTTTCTTCAATTTGATCTTTTACAGAAGAAACTTTTTCTTCAATTTGCCCAACTTTATTTTCAACCACATCTATTCTACCTTCCATAGCATCGAATTTGGTTTCTATTATGCAGGCAATTTCTCTTTTCATTTCGTATTGACTTTCTTCAATCTTTACTTGTACGGCTTTTATTTCGTCTTTAAAAGTTAATTGACCAGCTTGAATGGCCTTCATCTCTTCCTTAACGGATTCTTGGCCCAATTTCATCTCGCCTTTAATTTCTTCTTTAACGGAGTTCACGGCTCCTTCCATCTTTTCTTGGAAAGCAGCAAATGCAGTCATCATTTGCCTGAATTGTTCTTCCATCGCTCTTGTTATTGGCATTCAAATCCCACTTCTGACACCAAAAATTGTTGCGTGCGTACGGGTTCGTTATGAAATGAATGCACAAGTCCGATGAAAAATGAACAAAAATTTATTATTATCACAACAAAAATGCTTAAATTTTCTCAAATTATCATGCAGTATTACAATATCTCACAGTAGTTATCTTTTAACTACTCAAATGTCCAATAGAACGTCATTCAAAACAGCTAAAGAACGCTAATCCGCGAATTCGCTACAATCAACAAGAGCAGTTTTCTAAACAACAAGAAACTAAGCAACTACTACAAACTGAGATGTTTTCCTCCTTTTATAAAATTTTAAAATCACGCGCTAGAATTTTCCAGTACTTTCTCGAAATCAAAAAGAGATATTTATTTATTTAATGCACGCGCTCTTGTATTTTCAATTTTCCGGCTTAGCTTTCTTTTAATATTCGTCACGCGCTGCACTGCGCGAGAAATAAAACCATTTAATTTATAATTAAACTAACATTAGCTTTTTAAATACCAAATTCGTAACAATACATTGATGTTATTCAAATTTCTTCTACATAGTTGATTAAGTAAATTTACTTTTATACTTTATATTTTTATGATACTGAAATGTGCCTTTACCTAAAAAATACATTAGTTTCCTCTTGAGCTTCTAGTTTTTCTCTGAAAAGAAATTTTAAAACAGTGTTGTAACTAAAGATTAAGGTTTCCAAAAAATATAATCAGACTAAAAATGTACTAATATTTAGAAAAATAGGAATGTAGCTTATTATTTAATTAAATACAATACTTTAAAAGCTATCAAGCGAAATTTCTAAAGCATATCATTAACTTTATACTTGCTGCAAGAAAATTTTGATAATGCTATCTTACATTTGCTACAGCAATTTGAAATAGTTGCACCCCTTTTTTGTTGGTTTTAAAAGTAAATATACATGCAGAATTGCCTTGCAAAGTTTTCTAATTTGTGCACATGAACTCCACTCTGTATATCTGTATTTTTCAACACTGATCAGGCCCACCAGCAGTCAAGCAGTAAGTTGCTAAACACTGGTAGTTTAACCTGGGTTCAATTCCAGGTGAACAGGCTGGCTGCATGATCATTTTCATGGTTTTTCCTATGTGTAATGTACCTGCAAGCCAGTTTTCCTTAGAAAGTTCTCCATGAAGTCATCCCTACCTTTAGGCAGATAGCCCTTACATGTTTTTTCATAATTTAATAACCCAAACCAAACATTGTTCAACACTGTGTGAAAAATTAGCATTGATAATGCAGTCATCTCAGCAGTGTAAATTGTTTTGCTAAAATATCAGTATTTCTAAACTTCAGAAACAAGTATTTTTCAGAAATGCTTTTTCTTTGATTCCCATTGCTGCTTCTGTTACCATTAGTTTTTTGACATTGTCTGATATTTCTTCTTTTGCTACATAACATAGGTTTAAACATAAAGTTTCTGATTGTATGCAGATAGAAACTGCACATATTCAGCTCCCTGTGTTCTGCTTTCATTTATATGGAATTATCACATTCATATGTGAATGTTTTTATAGTGTTAAGTGGCATCATGTCCAGTTAGCACTTGAAAAAGAATTGTTTTATTGTTAGCAAGCGCACACCTGATGTTTCACATGATGGTATACAAACTGAAATGAAGGGTATGCTAATTCTTTATCTCCTGGATTTGGTTGAGTCTCATACCTCTCCCCAGTTGCCTTTTAAGCAGAGAAGAATAGAAATTATTATCAAATAACTCATGATTGCTCTTGTAGTATAAGCGACAACACATTCAGTTTGAAGTAAGAAGATCCATGCTTCAAATCCGAGTGAGGGTGTAGTGGATTTTTTTGTTTTCTGCTTAACAAAGACTTAATGTCTATACACATTCACTGTATCACAGATATTAATAAAATCTATTCACTGGCTGATTGGGGGAATTGCATATATGCCGTACTAGTTGAAATGGAGTTTAAAACTGCTTTTAATGACGAAATAAACTTTTTTTTGGTTGATAGCATGCTTTTTTCCTCCCTTAAATAATCATTTCACCACTTATATTTATTTTGAAGGAATGATGTTTACAGTTGTCTCTAAAAAGTAACTTATGCATTAAAAATATGTAACTTGTTTTAATATTTAATGCATTTTTTTGTTGAATGTCTTCTTTCTGTTTTAGGATGATGGAGAGGATTCTGATGAGTTTATGTAAAAACAAATGGTGTCAATTTATTGCTTAGAAACTAAATCTGCCGTGGTGTTTTATGAAATGTTCTTTCTCTCGCATTTACTTATGCTTTTTTGTATAGATTGAATACTGTAAGGCATTTTAATAATTAAAATGATTTCATTATATTTAAAAGCATCTTTATTAGTTGTTCTGCAAGAAAAATGTTGAGTATTGAATAGAATGTTTATGTTAATACTTTTGTTGTACATTGCACTTAATTTTTTAAAGTGCACATTCATATCCAAATTAAGTTTTATTATTCCATTATATTTTATTTTGTAATAAATTATGTTATAATAATCTAGAGAACAAAGAAAAAGATTTTTGATGCAAGAATTTTGTCATGTGGGAGACCATTGGTCTTATACATCTTTTTGAGTAAGAGAAGAAAATATTAAATTAATTAAAGGGTATTATATAACAGAAAAAAAGTATCAGTTAGCTCTTGTTTGTCTTAAATGCAAATAAAATGAACTAAAATTATTATGTATTATTTGTATTGTATATTAAAACCCAAACTGATTTTACATCTTTATTCTGTGAAAAATTGAAAATTAATTCTGTAATACTACTTCAAATGTGATATTTTCTTGCATTCTATTGGTCTGCTAATTTTTTATCTATACTGGGAAGCATTAGTGAAGTAATACATCATTAATGTGATAGAGAGCAGTGAATTTTTTTGGTCATTTCTTTCTTGACAGGACTTGTAAGTGAGCAATTGTAATTTTGTGATGAAACTGCTGGTGTATCAGTTGACCCCTTGTTTTTTTTGTATGTAAAAGCTGCATTCAATGTGCTTGCAACTTAATTCCTTCATTATTTTTTATTTTGAATACAAACATAAATTACTCAGCACTTTCTCCTATTGATCTACACATACTATCCCAGAATAATAAATATTTATGAATCAAAATTGGTAATTTCCCTTTCACTTTTTCATACGAAAAGCTTTTAATACATTGGATGATCGGTCCTTATTATAAACAACTACCCCCCTCTTTTTTTTTGGATGGGGGAAGGTTTAAAAACCATGAAAGGACAGTTCAGGGTTTGATGTTCTTTAATAATGTCAGTTGTCATTATGCTTTCATCTGCTAGTTCCTTTTACAAATAATGAGTAGGGGGAAAAAATCAAGGTATATCTCCATTTGCAGCAGTACTCTAAAGATTTACAAACCGGTTGTGAAATGGTTCAGTATGATCTGATTTGTTATCCACATAAATTAAACATTTTAAAGGATATCTCTTGATTGCTCAAATGATTCGCATTTCAAATCTTAAGCAAACTATTTTAATGTGAATGAACATTTTTAAAAGAATGAAGACTGTAATTTGGAGATCACTTCTAAGTTTATTGCAAAATAATCCAAATTGAATCAATACCACATTCAAGTCATTGTAATTTGAAACCTAGTTTTTGATTTGGTCAAAAAATAAACATAAATTATTCATGAAATGGAAACTTCTTTTGCTGTATTTAAATATTGACAATAGAGACATGATATGCTTAGTAATCTACAGAAATTCTCCATTAAATACATGGTGATAGCTTCTCAGTAACTCAAAATATTGAATTAGGTTTTTATGTCAGTTTGTGTAATTAAGCTAGCTATGTGTCAAGTTGCATAAATTGTTATTTTGGCAAGTAGCTGAGATATTCTGGGTATAGTAATTTTGGGGATAAAAGTTGTTCTGCATCCATTATTTTAGGGAATGGATTGCTGGTTTCCTGAGTTGATTTTTTCACTTTGATTTTAGTACCTTTTTATCAAGCACAGAGCTTTTGGCTTGCCTGATTTAGCAATTACTTCTTTTTTGAAAGCTTTTTATTGATCTTAAATTTAAAGAATACAGCAAATAAAACTGATAAGAGAATAGTAATTCATTTCTTCAGCATCCCGTTAAATCATATACGTATATAATCTATCAGTGATGTCGTTCATAATTCAAAAGTTGTTTGATGGCTGTGGGTACTAGAATACATATTTTTAAGCAGTAGGTAAAACAATTCATAGTAGTTCTTAGTTTCTTCTGACTTCAAAATGCGTATGACAAAGGCTGGAATATACTAGAAACATTTAGAGCAGGAAACAAATAAGATGAAGAATAGATGTGTAAATATCAGCATTTTTTCGTTTTATGTTAGGAAAGTTATCCTCAGGGAGGTAATACTCATTGGCTATTGTTTCCAGTTTGTATCTGTAAAAAAGGTCTCATGTTAATGTAACAAATTGTTTCATTATTAATGTTCTTTGCTTTTTTTATTGTTTTTACATAGCAGACACTAAAAAAGAAACTAGATGCCTGTTGTTTTAGAGTACTTAGTATAAATAAATTTAAAAAAAAAATCAGTCATCTTCCTGAAATTTATAGAATGCAGAAAAGTAAATGGGTAAGGAAACTATGGATGGACTTTTTTTTAAGAAATTGCATTAAGGATATTTTGGGCCTGAAAAATTAATGCAGAAAATATTTTCAATTTTGCTTAAAACTCATGTTCTCTATTGTGAATATTGGCAGCTGAAAGAAGCATTTTTGTGTTATATTTTAAAAAAAAAATTGTCACTTTTTCCTTCTGATACGTAATCACTATCCACAATGCCATTGTATAACTATAATCAGTTAACTACTAGCATATATAAATATAAATATGCTTATTCATGCTTTCCTGGTTTTTTTTTTTTTTTTTTTTTTTTTTTTAACGTATAGAAGTGTTTATGTGAATTGTGTGCTGTATTAGAAAAATAATATTGTGGGTATTGAAAACACTTAAAATTCTGTATTCCGAATCCCTTGAGTGTTGGCTCTTAAAAAATGTATATTTCATCTAATTTAGAATCAGAAATGTAATTCATATAAAATAGCAATAGAGTACACTTTTCTTTCTATTCACTTTATATTTCAATGTATGGGTAATTTTAAAGCTCAGTATAAGCTAGTCCTATCCCGCATAGTTAATTTTAACAACTGGTTATGTTTAAGGCATTCAAGTTAAAAGATTTGTAATATAATGAATGCTGCTTATTAACATTATTTCCCTCCTTTTTGTGTTTTAAAATTGGAAAACAAAAATTCGTGATGAAATTTTTCTCAGGAAAGATGTGCTGGCTGTATCAGATGATTTTGTTTGGTTTCAACAGCTACAAACACAGTGTGCATATAAAAAGCATGTACACTGCTGGCCACCCAAATTGCAACAGCAAGAAAGACAAGAGAAATCACAATAAAATTCATTTAGTAGATAACATGTTGACCAAGTATCAAATGATTAAATTTATAGACTTCTGTAAAGTGTGGTTCCTTCCAGAATCAGTAGCCAGAGTAGCTGCCATTGTTGGAGATCACTGCTGCCACACACTTGGACCTTTGGACCATGTGTGGTCGCGCATTATCCTGTTGAAGTATGGCTGCGGGCAAGCCCTGAAGGTAAGGAAGAACAACTGGCTCCAACACCTCGGAGATGTAGTGCTGGCTGTTTAAAGTACCGGCAATGTGTATTAGAGGAGTGCGAGAGAGATATCCAATACCGTCCCATATCATAATACCTGGTGCAGGATCATTGTGCCGGTGCATAACACAGCTGTTCAGCATCTTCTCTCCATGGTATCTCCAGACTCAAATCTGACCATCATGGTGTTGCAGACGCAATCATGACTCGTCAGTAAAGACAATTTTATTCTATTCTGCCCACCACAACCTTCTTTCATTGCACCATTGGTGGCAGAGACGTCTGTGGTTCAGCTTCAACAGTAGACAAAGCAATGGATGTCTTGCGTACAGACCACTGTGCTGTAAACCACATTTAATGGTACACGCAGACACTGGATGATGCGTTACAGACTGAATGTGCTGTGTTATGGTTCATGATGTGACTGAGCGATCCGTCACTGCCATGCACATAATGTTTTTGTCATCACGTGAAGTGGTGCACTGAGGTGGATGCGATCAAACACGTCGGTCCGTCGTACCCTCCTGCATCCAATGCTCGCATATCTGCATTACAGTTGTTTTGTTTCATCCAACACGACTACCGATTTCCCTGAAAGATAATCCACACTCTCGGTAGGCCACTATCCTTCCTCTGTTGAACTCGGATACTTGATCGGACGATGATCACTGTTTACTACAAGGCATAATTAATTGTTTTTTTGAAAAAAAACCACAAGAAAAACACAATTGCCGAACTTGAAATCGTCGAAAACTCCAAGCGTTAAATAGCACTTTGAAGTGGCACGTGTGATGTGCGTATGTGCTGAAATTCTAATCATTTGCATATTTCACCTCCGCTAATGCATGCTGTAAATTTTATGTTATTTGCATGCTTCCTTCAGGGTGTTGCATTTATGGTGGCCAGCAGTGTATATTTGTGGGTTTACAGTTTAATGTAATGCCTTCTTACTGAATTTGGTCTTTCAGTTCTCAAGTGGTGTAGGGTGCTGAAGTTTTTGTCTTGTGATTAAAATATTCACATAGTAATGCATTTTTTTATGATTCTTACAAAAAATAATTTCGCAATATGTTGCATGGACGAATAATACTGTGGTCTTTTCTATGGCAGATTTTTCCATTGAATGAATATTTTTTGCTATATTTTAATTTTATATTTAGGACTTTTTAAACTCGCATGCTGCAAGATGAGTAATCTAACTGGTTATGTAAATCACTTGGAGAGCTTTACATATGGCTTTGCCATGGAAGTTTTGCTATGTGGCTTGTAACTCCTTGTGAAAATTCTTCTTTGTTTAGTGGATGATGATGAAAAACTTAGAAATTTAGAAACTTATAAGATTATTATTAGAACTTATAAACTTAGAAATTCGCCATCATGTGAACATAACTCTGTTTATTCAGAATTGCAGCCTCTCAAAGAAACTGTCAAAGAAATGTGATTAATAATTAAAAGGAAACATACCTTGTACTATACTTTGAACCTGTGAAGTGGTCAGTCATGTGGGGTTTGTGACATAATAATATTGGAAATTCTTTTGTTAATAAATCCATAAGAACCATTTAAAAGCTGTCAGAATTCAAAGCTGTTTACATTGTCACATCACATGAAATGCATGTTACCTGAATTTTGAATGAAAATCTAGTTATGAAACCTGATTCGAAGGACAGTCTACAGTGTCTGCAGGGTGAAATTTGCTGCCAATAGTATTTTGATAAAAGGCTTTTGGATGAAAAGAGGCCTTAAAGCTGGATAAATCTCTACAGAAAGTTTACCTTGGTATAACTAAAGATATTTTGTTTGTTTATGTTATTTCACCTACAGGACTTTAGCTGTTAACATTAAATCAACAACTTTTCTTTCTGAACGTGTGAAATTAATTGCATTCTTTTCCCCGTACCAGCTTAAATTTCGCTCAAGTGCAGATTACAGGTTTGCTGAAAATCTAAGGAAGTGTTTCCTATAAAAGCAACTGAAATTGTTAGAAATAAAGCAATACAAAAAGTAACTGTAAATATTTTTTCTCATTTAGAACTGCATAATGTTAGAAAATTTGACAGCTAAAAGAGTGCACTGGTTTGGAGATTTCATGAAATTTTAAATTTTTGTTGGGAATGGCGATAAAATATCCTATATTTAACAATTTGTTTAGGATTTTCTATACAATATTAGCAGCTAATTCTTTTACTATTATGTATTTCCTGATAGATTGATTCACAAATATATTTTTTTGTGGGAAAAAAACAGAGTTCAAGGTTGGAAGACCTTCCTTGTTGGTAAGATCACACATTCTACACAGCCACATCTGCAAGATATCTTGCTAGAACTTCTTTTTGTAAGATCCAAAGCATTGCCAATGTTAACGGATTACAGTGTCATTTTATGTAAAAACAGCACTTGGCATTTTTCATGTATAGTGTGAAGTTTTATTTGCGGTGCCAAATGACATGATCAGCCGTGAAACTGTTAATGTAATGAGTTCAGTTTCTTAATAGAACTCAGTGAGTGTACTGTTTGATAAAATATTTAATAATGAAAACTAAAATTAAGGAAACGGTTGCAGTGCATTATATTGAATGTAAATTTTCCCGTGCTTTTTTGTTGTCATTACTCTCTCATAAATCTTCAGTTCACTTAGTTTAACGATAGCTTGATCCCCAAAAGTGCTAAAGGAAACTATTCTGTCTAGTACAGAAAAGGAATTATGAAGGAACCCCGGGGCAAGAATTTTACTGCTTTCTGAAACCTCAGTTAACAAATAGACAAGGCAAGTGGTAAGGAGTTAGATCAAGTTAGCAAACATTAATGAGTTAATGACATCATCTCTGAATGGATAAACTCAAACGCTTGCTGACAGCAAAGCAAAGATTTGAAAGTTTAATTGCATATTATAAGCTAACATTTTACTAAGATTTAGCACCTTATTTCAAAAGGCAACATAGATTTTTTAATCAGACAAGTTTAAATTCACTCACATCATAGTTGTTTCTTATTTAGCGAAATTGAGTTTTACTTTTGAAAGTTGCCACTGAATCCGTTTTCATGATTTTATTCAAATTCAAAATTTCGATGAAGTTGCTCAGCGAGGTTGCTGTACTACGAGGTTATACTCTTATGTGATGTCACTGGCTCCTAGACTCAGCTCAAAAGCAAATATTCCCTTTATGTCTTTAATTTTTCCCATTTGTGTAAACATTGGGAATACCTTAAAACATTGTTTGACTACTGACTTAGATGTTCAGCTTCATGAGGATCCACGAAACTCTCAGACATGATAAGCCCTGAAAGTTTCGTGGTGGCTGTAGTCGGAAAATCCGATATCTTCCCTTTTAACTGAAACTTACCTGGATTTATGCTGGACACTCAGAAAAAGTGGTAGAAAAATTCTCGAGCAGATTTTTTAATCCCGCTGGAGTAGAGAAATATATATGTTCAAGTATATATATAGTAGTGGCCAAAATTGTGGACACTTTTGGGAATTTTTATGTTTTTGAACTTTGTATGCTTATAGAAAATGTTACGTTTCGCAAAATGCAAACTTGTGTATGTCATTTTAAAGAGAATTTATTACTGAATTCAATACAAAACACAAAATTCAATTATTTGCAATACAAAAAAGTTATATGTACTTTAATATAAATAAAAATCACAGTTATGAAGTGGTTTGTAATGTCTAGCTTTCCTGGTCAATCACTGTTCTTGTTCTGAGAACCAATCAAATGTTAGTAACTGCCAGTAGAAGCTGACATCATGCTTACACTTGAAACAATTCATTATTTTGCTTTGTTCTGTAGAAGGAGGACATGTTTCTTATACACTGCAATTACAAGTAGGAATTTTTGTAAAAATTTTTAATATTTAGTCAAGAAGCAATGACATCAAGTAAAAGAGTAGATTGGACACCTAGAAAGAGATTTAGTATTATTGTGTTACGAGAAAGTGGTTTTTCCTATGCTGAAATTGCAAGACAGGTGGGTGGTTCAGTGACTACATCTGGAGTCCGAAAGTTTTGTTTACGATATCAGGAGACAAATTCAATAAAAAACAAAGAAGGAAAAAGGCCGAAAAAAGGTGCACCACATCTATTGATGACAGAAGAATAAAAAGACTATGTCTCCAAGATAGAAAAATTTCATTAGCGGCCATCAGAAGTGATCTGAATGATGCTGGTGTTTCTGTCAATTCAAGAACAATCAGGAGAAGATTAACAGACGGATTGACAGGTAGAATTCCACGAAAAAAGCCTTATCTTAATTTTCAGCAATGAAAAAAAAAAAAAAAAAAAAAAAAAAAAAACAAGACTACAGTGGGCAAAGGAACATATTAATTGGACAGATGATCAGTGGTCACAAGTTATATAGAGTGATGAAACTAAGATATCGTTATTCGGTAGTGATGGGCAAAAATATGTAAGACGTAGAATAGAAGAAGAGCTACATCCTGACTGCATTCAAGCAATTGTAAAGAACCCATTTAGTGTTATGATTGGTCATGCATGTCAGCAGATGGTATTGGTCGCCTTCATGTCATCGATGGGACACTGAATGCCAGAAAATACATTGACACTATTCTAGAACCGAAACTTCTACCTTCCATCAGAGATCTCTTTCCCAACAATGCTTCGTTTATTTTTCAGCAGGATTCTGCTCCTTGCAACATGGCCAAAATATCGAAAGAATGGTTTCGTTCTAAGAGCATTAAATTTTGTCATGTCCAGGAAACAGTCCTGACCTCAATCCTATCGAAAATTTGTGGCACCGATTGAAAACTCATCTGAATGAGGCGCCCATCAAATAAAAGGGAACTAATTGAGGCTATAATTGTTTCCTGGCATCATGTAATAACGAAAGAAGAGCTTAAAACTCTTGTCAGCTCAATGAAAAGTCGATGTGAAGCTGTAATAAAAAATAAAGGGTACCCTACTAAGCACTGATAACTCACTGCAATCATCACTATCTAATGTATATCGATAACTATCATCATTTAACTTTTTTTGTATTGCAAATAATTGAATTTTGTGTTTTGTATTGAATTCAGTAATAAATTCTCTTTAAAATGATATATACAAGTTTGCATTTTGTGAAACGTAACATTTTCTATAAGCACACAAAGCTCAAAAACATAAAAATTTCCAAAAAGTGTCCACAATTTTGGCCACCACTGTATAGGTCTTTGGCGGTTCTAAGTGTAACGACAGCAGAAAACACCTTTATGTTACGTATTCAGATGAATATTATTGAGTTTCAGCTCTTAAGTACTTATAAAATCAGGTTTCATGTGAAACTTTATGATAACCTATAAAGAAATAGTATCATTGAATTATTAAAGAAATAGTATAAAGTAGTAGTATTATTGAATTTGAAGAAATAGAGTTATTGAAATTATAGTTTTTAGACAATTAACTTTGAGACTTTGAAAGTAAGGAACAATTAGGTAAAAATAATACTGCAATTTCTTTTTGTATATTAAAAAAGAGAAAGAAATATTTTTCATTTTTGAATCAGCTCAAAGTATATATTTAAAATTGCATTGAATTAATTTCTTCTTACGTTCTTATCCTAAATGTTTAATAAAGGTGATGTAAAATGTGTTATGAGCACAATGTACACTGCCTGGGGGGGAAGACAGTTCTATATCCCCCATTCTACTGGGCCGATTGACGAAATTCAACTTGTGCTTTTCATTTCTGGAAAGCGCGACTTAGGATATGTATTAGATTTATACATAGCATTGTTCTAATATAGGTATTTTGACAAAAAATTGGACTTTTTTCTCAAATGACATGCCAAGTTTTCTATATATTTCGATTGTACGATTCGAATTATGCCAAACTGCCTAGTTTTCTAAAAAATCGCACGAGTAAATTTTTAAAAATTAGCTCTCAAAATTTTTAGCTCCTCAGTGTTAATTGAATTTGATATACATTTATTAATATCTCTTCTATTAAACTTGATTCTTTTTTCCAGAATTCGAAATTTAAGCTTAATGCAAATATAATTCTATAATTCGCACATTTTGTAGTATTTAATTAAAAAGTTGTATTTTTATAAATTAAAAAAATTTCTTTTTGTATTATGACCTATTTTATTTTGTACCTATAATTTTGTACGTATTTTTAACATCAATCTAAAGTAGATGTATTTCTAAGCGTATCTGCAAAAATTTAGTTTTTTATTCTATATTTCCTAAGATATTCGTGAACTTGCATTTTGGCACGTTTTAAAATTTAGTGCATTTAATATATGCGATATAACGAAAATGTGGTTTAAGCCTTTTGTTAAAATTATTTGAAAGAATGAACGATGGACATTGTTTGCTCTCGTGCATTAATGAAAAGAAAAAAAAAAAAAAAAAAAAAAAAAAAAAAAAGAGAGAAAGGGGGAGTGAAGTAGGTATGGTACTATCAATTAGAATACCGCCAAGTGAATTATTCTTGGTGCAAACTGAAAAAAGTGCGCCGAGACAAATTTTTAAATTTCTCCATCAATTTCTCACCAAAAATTACGAAATTTAATGTCTGGGCATAATTTGAGTTGTAGAATCGAAGTATGGAAAAAAATACGTTATTTCAGAAAAAGTCCGATTTTGGGTAAAAATACTTATGTTAGAATAATCCTATATATAAATCTAATATATATCCTAAGTCGAGCTGTTGAGACGTGAAAAACGCAGTTTGAATTTCGTCAATCGGCCCAGTACGTCAATCATCAACATTTCATCAATCGGGAGATACAAAACTGTTCCATTTTTACTCGTATTTTGTGCAGTGTACCTTAATTTTATTTCGCTTCATTTCTTTGAACTTTCTCCAAAACTTAGTTATAAAGTATTATAATTTGCAAGAGAGTTTCACAAAAGAAATTACGGTAGACTGAGGTATGATGATGTCCATGGGATGGTGTTCATGGTTAATCCACAAAATTACATGAATCCGACGGCAGTTAGATAAATATACACACAGGAAGGAGTAAAAGCCCGTAATATGATTAACAAAAGCAACAAAAAAAATTAATATTTTACTTGCATTTTTAAGCAGTTTTACTTGGAGGATAAGTTCATTTGATAATGCAAAATTAAATCAACGTTCAAAGTACACTCTGCAAAACAGAAACAAGGGTTAATCCACAAAATTACATGAATCCGACGGCAGTTAGATAAATATACACACAGGAAGGAGTAAAAGCTCATAATATGATTAACAAAAGCAACAAAAAAATTAATATTTTACTTGCATTTTTAAGCAGTTTTACTTGGAGGATAAGTTCATTTGATAATGCAAAATTAAATCAACGTTCAAAGTACACTCTGCAAAACGGAAACAACGTTTTGGTTTTTTATTACCTTTGTACTGCGATATGAGTCGATGGGAATAATGGCTGTATAATTAAACTATTTTTACAGTTTGGAAATTTAACGAGTGGTTTAGCTGTGCTTATATATTCCAGATTACGTAAATTAAATTACGTACTGTTATGGATAATAAAATATTGAGTATTGTGACATCATCTGATATCACTGCTGTTACTCTCTACGCATTTTCTTCTCTCTCATTTTTCTTTTTGGTGTTTCTCGTCGAAATTTTCTTTATCCTATTGTTTTTCATAATATTCCCATCATTTCGCAATAAACTAATTTAACCTTTTCTTTTAGATAAGGTTTGGTTACTCTTCAACCGGGTTAATTCATCCCATTTTAATTTGGAGTTGAACTGCATTTTATCTCATTGCAGTAAATTAATTTAATTTGGAATAAGTTTATGCATTGTTAAGTGCTTATAGGAAATATGAAACAGGTTAACACCGAAGTGGCTAGGAAGAACGAAAAAGGAAGTTAGTTTATTTTTTAACCTAAGGCCTAAAAGAAGGGCTTTATCCACACTTTTGCTGCCCTTTCCTATTGCGAGCTTTTAAGTCGTTAATCTGTTTCATTACTGTTGAGGATGACCGTGCGCTTGAGATACCGTTTGCAAAATTAGCTGTTTTATATGGTGTTAGAATTTTTATTTTAATGAGTTGAGGCTAATCGTAATTTTTATGCACTCTTCTGAAGTAAAAGTAATTGTTTCCAATCAGTGAACGTGTAAAAGGAAAAGGTATTAAAAAAAAAAATGAATCTCTGACGGAATCCAAAATTTTCACTGTGTTGGGCTATATATTTGCTTTTCTTAGACAACGAAAGCTGCAGGTAAACTGTAAGTACTGGTATTTTGTAAACTGCCATTGCACGTTTTTGGAAAATTGGACTCTCTTACTAAGGGAAACTAATGAATATCAGGACTAATTGAGGTCTTTCTGATGCTATCCTTTTGTCATAATTGTCTTATGAAATTGTATGAGTTTTCGGGAGGATAAATTTTTAAATCATTTTCTGTCCCGGCAGCACAGGAGTGCGCAAATGAATCCATTACCAATCCAGGGGCAGTTATGATTGTTACGATAACTTTATTAACTAAAGAAAATATCAGTCATGGAGTGCATTTGTAACATTTGTTCTTAACGTTTACGAGCAGTTAGATTTGAGTTAAATCCTATTTTTTTTGGTTCATGTTCCAATATTCGCTCAGATAAGAAAGTTCTGCGAATTTTATTGCATGTTTGCATAGTGTAAAAGTAAAAGGATAATCTTAACCATAAGCTTATATGAGCGTTTTCTTATCTCAGCTGTGTCACGAAAAAACTCTTTTTCTGCGGAGTCCGTAAAAGGCTTATACTTAGTCACTGTGTTATTGTTAACTGCTTTTACGAGTTTAAAATTGTGTAGACTACCAAATGTTTGTATTTCAACATAGAACCTTGCAGTAAACTGAAATCTTAGCTACCGAGGCAAGTATCATTTTGCAACATTTTTATATGACAAGACATCGTTTAGTCTTTTTGTTAAAATTTCAGTTGTAATCAGTCACTTATTAAATTTTTATTTGGATTTCAAGCTGATGTATTCATGTATTCTCAGTTAGACAGTTGTTAGGGGAGATAATTCGTCAACAATTTAAGATAACTCTTGTGTGCTATCTGTTAGACTCAGTTAGACTGAGTCTTTAGTTTAAATTCTATCTAAGTTTTACACTTAGATACAATCTCGCAAGTAATCCCGATATCAGCCTTCATATTTTACACTGATCACATTCACTATCTATTTTTTCACACACTTCACTGTTGCAGCCAGTAATATCATCGATAGCACGTACTTTTGCGAAAAATTCATTTGATAACTCTCTGTTAGAAGTCAGTTATGGTTAAGTCCTTAGTCCCTGTTGTCCTTTCCACTGACGTTTGTCAATGTATCTACCTGTTGGTTTCAAGAAGAAATTTACATATTATAATGGCTTTGTACAAAGGATCTTCATGTTCTCAAAATAAGTGTCATCATTATCGCAGGAATAAATTATATGTTAGTATCATGCATTCTTAACTGTAAACCTGCTTTTCCCCTCCTTGTATAATTCGCTGTGTTTGATCTTTAGAAATACACTTGAGACCTAATTCTGGTGAGCTGAGTAATTTAAAGATTTCGTTGTCAGTAAGTTTTGTATGCATTATTTAGTCTTTGAAAGTCCGAATTAAAGAACACAAATCCCTGTTAACATAAACCTGAGAAGAAGCAATTTTTGATCAGTAGTCTGCTTCTCGATCAGTTTCTTTAATGGAGCTTGGCAGGACTCGCGAGTTTATCTACTTAAAAGAGAGGTACCTTCTTGGAAGTTCTTATAAAAGAAATTGGTCAGTATTAACATTAGACATTAGGAAAACTACGGAAATCTTATGAAGGCTGCCAGTTAACTAGGAATTGAACACGGGTTGAGCAGTATTTAGCAGATTCGGCCACTTTTAGACTATTAAAGTTTATGCTAAAAAATTTTAAACAAATCGTCTGCTAAGTGATATTTCCTTAACGTTTCAAATATTCGACAAACTCTATCTTTTAGACGTTTCTGAAATAAACTACCCAATATATTTTTTGTATGTAACGAATTTATTTATCTCCTCTTCAAAGTGCAATGCTACAGTGTTTCCCCGAAACCCGGTGAAGATTCTGAGCTTGAAATGCTGAAAGGTTTTCGAGTTAAACTAAGTGTTATAGAAAGGAACATTCAAATATAATTTAATGTGTGACCAATTAGAATTTATTCTTCGCAAATATGCCAATTAGGCATTAGTTGAAGACGATGCTTTTTTGAAGCATTTCAGCAGATGTGTTTAATCCTTGAAAAAATTCTTAAAGTTCTAAAAAATTTCTTCCAATTCTTCGTCTTTTCTCATTAAATAATAATTTCAACCTTCGATTGTGTTAGATCATTTAATTGGAAGCATGGAACATTGTCCCAGAGGTTGTACGAAAGTCGGATTATGCGAACGCAGTTTGCAGAAAACAGGCGCCCGTACGGTAGTTCTGTTCTTGAGTAACAGGTTGGCGATTTTTTAACGAAGTATGCCCGAGTAGATCAGCTAAGATGAAAAATTATCTATTATAGGCAGGTCTTGGCTCCGTAGATCCCTCCGGGACACGATGTAAGTCGTCGATAAAAAATGTATAGTCGCATCCCATGCTGCTGCCAGATTGGTCGTGACACGTTTCGAAGCTCGTCTCTGATTAGCCAGTATCCATGCTCAATTTCGCAGACTACAGAACGAGATTAGGTCTGAAACCCCCTTGCAAAAACAAGCGGAGTGGAAACACTACCTTGAGTTCCTAACGACTGATGACGGGTTGGGTTGGGGCGCTGCCGCCCGACTACGCAAACTATGCAAACACATTCCGCCGCTTGAAACGGCCAATGCTAACCAGATAGCTTTTACAGACACTGAAAAGGCTGAAATTATTGCTGACAGCCTTACTACTCAATTCAGTCCAAATAACGACGCCTACTGTAACCATCCGGTTACACAGGGGCGCATACAGTCACGTGTTGAACCTTTCTTAACACAGCCCATCACGCCTGATCTCCAGCCGACTGACCCAACTGAGATGCTAGAGTTCATTGATAAAATGCAACCGAAGAAGGCCCCCTGGCATAGATCAAATTTCGAATCGCATGATGAAAAACTTCTCCATAATGTATATTGTATGGATTACGGTCTTGAATAACCTCATGCTTAAAAGGCTTATGCTTCCCTGACTTGGAAAATCGCTGCAGTCATTCCTATTCCAAAACCGGAATAAAATTTAATCCTCCCCGTCAATTACAGGCCTGTTAGCCTCTTATCATCTCTCTCAAAAATTTATGTTTTACTTAAACGCCTGAATGAATTCTGCCGTGATCGAAATTTAAAAATCCCGGAACAATTTGGCTTTCGGTCTAAACACTTCACGGTACACCAGTTATTTCGTGTAGTCGTATTCCTTCACTCGGGCTTTCGCAAACGAGAGAAAACTGGAATTGTCTATCTTGACATTGCCAAGGCCTTTGACAGGACTTGGCATAACGGGCTTATTTACAAGTTCATGCGACTTGATTTTTCGGCTCGTTAAAATTATCAACTCGTACCTGACGGGTAGATCCTTTCGGGTGCGAGTTCACCATGAATACTCAACTCCCCGCCCGATCTGTGCTGGGGTCCCGCAAGGAAGTTTGCTCGGACCTCAAATGTTCAACATTTTCGTAAATGAGTTACCTAAGTTACCTAATGTCGATCTAGCTTCATATGCGAACGATACAGCCATCATGAACCAACATTCCAACACTTTCACGGTAATTTCTGCACTACAGAATTATCTTTCAAACCTAGAGATCCGGCTCGGACTGTGGAAGATCAAAATTAATGTCACTAAATGTGCTGCAACTTTATTTATCTGAAGTACTTTCCCAAATTTACCTAACTTGCAGTTTTTCGGAAAACCAATTCCCTGGGTTACTAATATCGAGTATCTAGGAGTGATACTTGATTCAAAATTAACTTGGCAACTTCACATCCAAAAACGATTTCACATACAAAAAACGATTTCCAATGCGAAGGTTATCAAGACCCAATTACTGCCTTTTTTCGCTAGAAATAGCGACCTGTCCACGATAAACAGGATTTTGCTGTATAAATCAATGATAAGGCCAATTCTGACATATGCTAGTCTTGTATGGGGCGCAGCAGCAATTACTAACAGGAAACATATCAAAATTTTTCAAAATATTATGCTACGGCAAATTTATAAAGCTCCTTGGTTTGTTACGAACGAAGATATTCATAACGCAGCCAAAATTCTCCCTGTGAATCGCTTTATACAGCGACTTTCGGCTAATTTTTTCCAAAAGATTCCTTCGATCGGAAACCCCGTACTCCACTGCCTGTTTATCATCCGGGTAATTGCATCATCGAGAAAAAGACCCACAGCTACTCATATAATGCGCTTCTTTTTCCCCAAGAGGCGTTGCTATTGAGACGAGGCGCCTCGAAGGTTTCACTACACTTGTTCGCGTGCCATTCACTACACTCACTCGTTCGCGTTCACTACACTCGTTCGCGTGAGAATTCGCTGATCTTTCAGCTTCCCTCAGGGTCACTCTCTCTTTGTCCCGAAAACGGGCAATCTTACGTCTTTCAACCGTAAGCGGTTGTTAACTGACTTTAAGCACGCTTTTGTTCCCTTCTTTAAAGGGTTCTATTGCATTGATTATTATTATTTTATTTAATTTTAACTTAATCTCTTTATGAGAATTAATACTATTTTTCATTAGTTGACATAACACTTAAAGCTCTAAAGTAATCATTTTGTATTTATAAAAGTTTCTCCTCAGAGGTATTGCTGGCCGTGTCTTTTTAAATCAAACTCACCTAACGAGTTCCCGCTTCTTCCCCCCTCCCAGACCCGAAGCACTTGCGACATGAAGTTTTTCGCGAGTGTTTCCGCTTTCGTGTTGTTAACACCACATGACCATTAATCAAGGAAACGTTGGTGCTTGTCAACATTCATGATGTAACCCCTGGCCCTTTTTCGACACAAAAAATTGCTAAATTAAGTCCTTCAGTGTTTTTACCTTTTTTCACTGTGGACGACAGTTACTCTTTTGTTAAATTTAACATTTGTTGTTAACACCACATGACCATTAATCAAGGAAACGTTGGTGCTTGTCAACATTCATGATGTAATCCCTGGCCCTTTTTCGACACAAAAAATTACTAAATTAAGTCCTTCAGTGTTTTTACATTTTTTCACTGTGGACGGCAGTTACTCTTTTGTTAAATTTAACATTTGGCACTAAATTTTACCTCTTTGCGGAACCCTCTTTTTGGCGATAAAAATAATTCTTTGATGATGTGGAGATAAAGGCAATAAGCTTAAGTGCTTCGTAATAGAACCCTTCCTTGCTCCTTGGGCCTCTGATTGGCTAGGAGTGAAGAGTACAGTAAAAGGGCAAAGTGTTACCTTGCAAGTTATTCTAAAGAAAGTTAAGTCAGTTTAAATTAAAATAGTTAGATTTGATTTAGAAGCCTTAAAATGGCCCTAGGTCTCTTCCTGTTTCTATTGCTACGATAATCGTAGCTCAAAATCGGAATCGTAGGGTTCTGGACTCTATGAATTTTCCTTTTGAAGTTTTTAGCTAGTTTTATCATGTAGACATTAATTTTTCGAACACTGTATTCACGGTGAGTCGCTTCATTGCGAATAAACCAACGATAGTTGGTGGCTTGGCTGAGTACCGAGTTCTGAGCTACTTGCAGTTTTTTAATTGCTGTGTTACTAGCGTAGCCCGATACAGGGCGGGCATAAGTAATAATGGGTCGTAACATGGCCTTATAGATGAGTATTTTATTTTCAGTAGACAGAACGCTGCTCCTCCGAGCAATTGGGGGAGAGTAGCTTTACGAGCTCGGAACTTATCAATTACGTGTTTAATGTGGGGCTGCCATGTGAGTTATTTATAAAGAATAAAATTCCTAAGTATGGGACTTGCTTGGTCCACGGGATAGGTGTACTGAACATATATAATTGATCATGCTCGTTGGTGTTTATTTTTATTGTAAACAAAATAGAATCTGATTTATCGACATTTATCTTGATTTTCCATGTTGTAAGCCATGATTCCAGTGCATGAAGGTGCTTTTGGAGTGTTTGTTTAACTGAGCTGATAGATGCATTTTGTGTGAGAATTGCCGCATCGTCAGCGTATATAGCAATTGTTGCGTCCTGTTGTTGTGGGATGTCGTTTGAATAAATGTCCGTTGGGAGATTCCAGCCTTAATCGGTCTGGAGGTAGAATGTAGGTTTCTAACTCGAACGACAAAGTGCTATCCTTAAGATAGGAGTTAATGAGAGTTATGATGTAACCTGGGAAACCCAGGTTTATGAGGCCATCCAGCCATATGCGATCAAACGCCTTGGCAGCGTCTAAAAAGGCTCCACCACTGGTGAGTTTATTTTGTTGGCCACCAGAAATCATCTCTGCGACGCTTTGTAGTTGATGCGTTGTAGAGTGTCGCTTTCTAAAGCCGTACTGCTCTTTTATGATAATATTATTTTCTTAAGCATAATGCATCATTTTCTGGAGGATAACATGCTCCGGTACTTTACTAAGTGCGGAAAGCAGGCTTATTGACCTATAAGAGACTGGATCGCAGGGGGGACTTTCCTGGTTTTAAGATCGGGCAGATAATTCCCGTTTTCCAGATTTTGGGATAGTAATCACTTTTCAGTATGAATTCAATAATTTTGGCTAAACTGAAAATCATGATTAGCCACATATTGACTAACGTTTTGTTTGAAACATGGTCTTAAGCCAGAGCTTTTCTTCGTTTTCACTTTAGTGGTGTATTCAAGAACGTCTGAGAGACTGTAGGAATGCTGTCTGTGTGTGACTGTGTAAGGAAGCTTGTTAGTGTATGGGTGACTAAGCTTTCTGGTCTGGGGGTGTGAAATATTGTTAATGCAGAATTGAGAGGCGTAGTGATCGGCTAGCGACTCAGCCTTCTCAATGTCAGTGTAAGCAATACTTTGTTGGCCATTTAAAGGTGGAATATTCGTGAAGCATCTCTTAAACTTCGTTGTCGCTTTCCAGAGAGAATTATCTTCTGGGGTGAGCGAATCAAAATAAACAGCCCAGTTACGTTGTGCCTGTTTACAAGTCAGGAGTCTGACCTCGTCATTCAGTCGATTAAGGACGGATTTGTCCGCCGGATTCCGGTATCTCTGCCACTCCTTTCGAGCGGCGCTGCGCTGTTTGATGAGTTGTCTGAGTTTTTAATTATGAGCCCTGTTTCTGGTTTCAACAGTTTTGCTATTACTGTTTAATGCGTCAAATAATTCCTTATTAAAGTCATTGATTGCTGCGTCTAACTCATCCTCATCATGTATTGTTGGGATAGTGCAGCGAGTGCTGTTGAGAGCTTTGGCATAGCCATACCAATTGGTAATAATGGCCCTTTTGTGTGGTGTGTTATGATAATTAATATCCAACTCAATAATCACAGCGTTATGGTCTGACGACAGTTCAGCCAGATTTTCCACATGTGTGTTTTTAACATCTTTTAGCTGTTAGAAATCAATGATAGAGGCTGAGGTATCACCATAACGTGCTGGGCTTTGTGGAGCTGCAATTGTAAATCCTGATGAGTCGGCAAAGCGGAGTATTACATTACCTAAAGTGTTGTTATAAGTGCAGATTCACTCGCGGTGGTGTGCGTTAAGATCTCCGCCTATTATGATGCGATTGTTGAGTCTAGAAAGCGTTTGCAGATTCAACTGCAACGTTTCCGTGAATATTTCTTTTAGGTGGAATATAGGCAGAGATAACAGTGAATAGTCGTGAGTGTTGTGGAATGATGGTAATGACTAGAGCAAGGGTTCTCAACCGGTGGTACGCAATAGAAAAATAGGTGATACGCAAAGAAGCAAAGTATTTTCAACTATTAAATTCAAAAATCAAAACCCCAACATCCTGATTGAGTTTTACATCTAACATTCGTAAATTTATACGATTTGAGCCTTGTTTAAGAAAGGTGGTGGCAGTAGTACTTTGTAATGGTGGTACTAAAGGTTTTCAGTTTTTGTTTAGATGGTACGCGTTAGTCAAAAGGTTGAAAACCGCTGGGCTAGAGCTTCAACAACTAAAAGCCGTCGTGTTGTAATAGGATAATGAGAGATGGAACGTTTAACTAAAACAATTAGTCCTGCTTCCGCGTACCTGGTGGGTCTAATTCGATCAATTCTATAAATGTCATAATTACAAATGCTAAATTTTGTATTGGGACTAAGTTTGTGTTCCTATATAAGGATGATATCGGGACAATACTTATCTATAAATTCACGCAATTAAAAAAATTATGAAACAGTCCATTAGCGTTCCATGTTACAATCTGTAGGTTGCTACAGTCCATAATTAATTAGTTTTATCTAGCCCTATAACTTCCTCCATGGTGAGGTACAGTAAATTAGTTTTATCTCCAATATCAATCAGATTCCGCATAGCGTTTATCTTACTTTGAAAAATTTAGGTGAACCTTTTGAGGTCAGTGCCAAAGGCACGCTGGAATTCATTTAGGATTTTCATTAATTCTAGAAGATTTGCAAGACTACTTGCAGTAGCCGAAAGATTATTATTAATAAGTACATTATTAGAGTTGTGATTATGGATTGTGGCCGCTACAGCGCGACCATTATTACTTAATGCAGCAGCAGGTTGGGGTGCCATATTTGTCTTTTTGCCTGGGTTTAGCTGAATCAGTAGCTTGCGTGTAATTGAACCTTTTCCTGATATTAGAGGGCTTTTTCTGTTTTCTTAATAAGGGGAAGTTCCCGCAGCCTCTATAAGAGGCTGGGTGACCTCCTTTATCATAATTTGAAAGGTACAGCAAGACGGCTTTTCTGATCACAATTTCGAGTCTTATGGAAACCGGAACATTTCACACATCGGGGAGCCACATGGGAATTCTCTGATGAGTGATGCCATTTTTGGCAATTAAAACATTGCGGTACCTGGTACTTAGAAACGTACCCTGCTACTGTGATGGCAAAACAATACAAGCTCGGGAGTTTATGGATTTCTTCAATGATATCATTTTTAAACAGTTGAACTAGAAAGAGAGGAATTGCCGCCTGAGACTTATTTTTTTTTAGTTGTACAACCTTATGAAGATTATATCCTAATTTGTCCAGTTCACACTTAATTTCGTCAACGTCCATATCAGAAGGCAAGCCTCGCAAAGAGAACTTTAACTGGCTTTTCATGTTTAAAATTAGCCTTAAAGTGATCAAGTCCGTTATCTAGGAAATATCTGCTTAGAGTTCTGTGGTCACTGTGCGTGGAAGAATTCTAATAAGTTTCCCCACGCAGTCGGCAAAGAATCTTGACATATGGTAGTTTAGCTTATAAGGTATTTCTCCCACCTTCTTAGCGAGCTTTCGTGGTGTCGGGGTCTGCACGCTCAGCGCGTAATTTAGAGGTCTGCGGTTCAATTCTCAGCGAAGGCGTTGCTAATTTTTCATCTTGCCTGCTTTAAAAATACCTAATGTCTCTACAACCTGTTAAATCTTTAACAAATTCTCAGAATTTAACATTATCTACTGGCCTAACCATAATTGGGCTCATTGCAAACTGAGCTGCATTTGGAATCTGCTGCTGCATATTACCATTACGCTGCGATAAATTCACTTTTACATCATTAAAACCACTATTATTTACAGTATTAAGTACAATAGAAACGTTAGAATTTATTTCATTAACATTAATATTCACAATAGTCATAGGCACATTATTACTACTACTACTAGTTGTACGTAAGTCAGAAGTAACCATATCCCTTAGAGGGAAAGCTGTTGGAGTTTCCGACGACAGTCGCCATGAAATTTTCAGGGCAGTGTCAACACAGCAACAAGGCCAAATGTGGAATGTAGTATTTTGAAGTCATCCGCAAATCCATGAATAAAGCGTGTAAAATGGTAGTCATCCTGCGACATTTGAAACCGTAGATTAACAAACTTGACGCATCTGTGAGGCGAGGCGTTCAATAGTGAACAGCGATTACATACTGCACTCTAAAGCTGCAGATGTTATAACATATTTTACTCTAAAGCGGGTGGTAATGAGATAAGAGAAGGCAGGGTTGCGGGCAAAATTGTTGCATGCACCACAGGTAAGTAATGACAGTACCAGACTTCAAGTAGGAGCATTATATGTATTACACATAATAAAGTTTATGTTTGGAAAGGAAGAGGCATTTGAGGTGCTGAAGGAATATGTGTCGGATTTAAAACTGGGTAGCTGCTTTTTTGGACCATTACTTTAAATGACACTAGTGAATCTCATGCTTCTTGCTCTTTGAAATTTGATGTTTACATGCACCACATAATTTTCCATTGTATCGTTTGTGTTATGTCTCGCATTTTAATTATATTAATATGTGTTTTAAGTTATCATCATTCTAGTATTTTTTTTGTTTGTACCCATGTGCATTCTAATCTGGTAAAAGAGTTTTCTTAAATTGTTAAAGCTTTATTTAGCTCATTATTCTTGAAACTGTAGTGTAACAAAGACAAGAAACGGTTGCAAGAGCCACCTGGTTTATGGTCTTTTACTAACAGTGGAAGTAGTTAGGGTGTTGTGTTGTCGCTTTCTTCTCTGGTGGCCCTTTTTCTAATGGCGTTGAAACGAAACTCGTCTTCCCATCGCTTTGTTATAGTTGCAATTTTGTTTACTTCAAGACAGTGGGAGTTGTTGTAAGCTTAGGTAATTGGATTCCCGTATAGCTTAGTTTCCGCTTGTTAGTTGGGGGTGTCCACGTTATTTCCCACGTTGAGAGTACAGATGTTTGGTTTCATTGTCAGATTTTTCTTGTTTTTGATTCGTCGTGGGGGGTGGAATTTCTCATTTAATGATAAAGTAAAATTCTGGGATTGGTAAGATTTAATTTGATGATTTTTTGTAGGCCTATGAAGTTTTCGGGGGGCGGAGAGGAGAGCTTACTTAGGTGCTTGCACCTTGTTAGAATTCATTCGGAGTCCGATATGGAGTGATTTGAGTTCCAACATTTTTAAGTCTCGTAAGAGTGCGCGGGGGCTTTCGCCCTGCGGCTGGTTTCGGCCCAAAACGGGTCGGGATTGCTACTAGAAGCTACTAGAAGAGCATTTTCTTTTAGAAAGATTTAAAATAAAGTGCTAATTTCCAAGAGTACCTTACCGACAACTTTAGCACTTATTACTTCTGGTATCTTCTTTATTCTTTGAGAACTCTCTGCTGTTATGAACGCAGCATTGACGGCGAATCATTTTAAAATCCGTGAGGAGTATCCGGCGCGGTGCGGGTTTCGACAACGGTTCTTCGGGGGTCATTGACTACCTTCCGCAAAGAGATGAATCCATGAAAAAGGAAAGAGACTTTTCTCTGTGAGTAGAAGGATTGTAATGTTCCTAAGAAATATAAGAGAAGAATTCACGAAAAGGAAAGAGACTTTTCCCTGTGCCTAGAAGGATTGTATGGTGCGGAAGAATCAGTGAGTGATGATTTTGTATTTTTATTTATTTTGAATTACCTTAATGATTATTCTTAATTAACCACGCTGGAGTTGTCAGTTTAATGGTTGCTGAAATTAGAATATGATATCGTAGGGTTGAATTTGCTTAAAAAATTAATTAATCGTTACACTGCAAATTTCTTTATTCTTATAGGAAATTACATTGATTATCACTTTATGTCAAAAATTAAATGAGTAAAATATTAGTGTTACAATTGATTTGAGAATGTTAACTTAATTAATTATTTTAAGCTGAATTATGTGTGACATTATATGTTACCTTTCATAGTTCAATATGTGGTAGGATTGACTGATCAGTTATCTAATATTTAGTAATATAATATTATTCTAGAAATCAATAAATGTGTTTATCTTATAATTTAATTGCATTTTTTTAATCTTGTGTGTATATTTTTTGGGTGGTCTGTCATGTCCCTCCATTTGTTTGAGCCGGGAGGCTTTTTTAAGAAGCATGGAGTTTTATTGAATTTGGTGTTATTGATTTTATCGTTTTACACGAGTCTTCACAACGCGCCCTATTGTACTAATCCATTACCACCATACGATTGATCTTATCATATATGATGAATTTGATTCGAATGGGATTTTTTTAATTAGTTTGTCCGGCACCATGTGTTAAGTTGAGTCAAAGTTAAAAGTCATAAAAAGTATAAAGCACATAATTTTCAGCTATTTAACATTTGTCTGAGGATTAGTGAAAATTTTCTGCACTTTTTTCGGTATTATCTTATATTTTCGGGTAATTACTGCTTAATTAAAGATAACTTAACTACTGCTAATTAAGGATTCTTATTGCATTCACAGAGTAAACAACTTCCTTACAACGTACATGTCAATTTGTATTGTCTACTGCAGTGGTCTAAAACTCGAATTGCATGCGACCAGATGCACGATCTGAAAATAGCTGACGGGCAGATTCTTTCTTTAAAAGGAGAAATTTTATTAACGGAATTAAAAAATATTTTAAACAAATTGTAAATTTTTACTAAATTTTTATAAGAATATATTTAAACAATAATATTAATATCTCAAAGGAAATAAAAATATTTATTTTCTATTTGAAATTTTAAGTTTGATGCCTGTAAGACTTTTTTGTTAGTTGCAATTTGTCATTGAAATATGTTGACAGCAAAATATTTAAATTCTTAAATCGACATTGTTTTCAAATACTTCTATGATATTTAATGAATCATTGAAAAACTTACCTTAGTTTAAATAAAAAATTAAAATAAAAATGTGTGAAAACTTCCAAGCTTTCAGAAATGGGACAAAACTTGAGAATAAATTATAACAATTTAGTTTGTTTCTCTTATTTAAGAATTTTTTTTCCATGCATAAATAAGAATACATATGTCTATATTTAAATCATTATAAACTTTTTTATTTCTTACTATTGCTTGACATTTGATGGTGTTTCGATTCTGAAAAAGTTTGTAGCCTTGGAGAGAAACTGCTAGAATTTATCTTCATCACGAATTGTAAATGCTCATCGGTCAACTGGGTCCTTTCTTTTTAATTTTCAGTTGTGAAAAAAAAAAAAAAAAAAAAAAAAAAAAAAAGCTTTTCTCATGTGAATGTGTTCCCAAACAAAAGTAATTTATTCTTAGTACAAAAAGTCGTGATTGGGCTGATTTATTTTGACAGGTACAAATAAAAGTTAATAAAATCTGTACCTGCAAAATCTTTGAATAAAATTAATAACATGCTGTAAATTAATCAGCTCCATTTAGAGCATTTCTGGTGCATTGTTGATGTTCGTTTTTTAATGGAAATAAAAGTATTATTATAAACTCGGACTTCAAATAACTAAAATCTTAAAATCTTTACAGCACCATATTTGCAGTAAATACATACTTAAAAATGTCTTCGCGAACTGCATAAAATTGTTTCGGGGCCAGCATGCCGTCAATTTGAGATCATTGTCTACTATATAAATTATTAGCCATCCCAAATGCAGGACAAAGAAGGGCAAGACGTATCAAAGTCAAATTTATTTCAGAGATTGCACACAGTGTCAGTGTTAAGCCCCGTTTCCATTAGTGCGTTTCGAACGCGTAGCGTTATTGAGAGAAACGCATACGCAGACGGAAGACCGTTTACACTATTGCGTTGGATTTACGCGTACGGAAGTTTGGTGGTTGATTGCATTTATTGCCACCAGATGTCTCTGTATTTAACTTATGTGATTTGGATTCTTAAGATATTTAAATTCCATGTTACTGAAAATTTTTATTTCTGCTTATGAAAAAGTAAAGTACCCTAGCAATTTTCAGATAAGTAAGATTATCAAGCATATTATCAACATTACTAATTGCATAGAAGCTTTAAAAATTTCTTTGCTTTTCTAGAAGCCTTAAATATTAATGAAATAATATATATATTATTAAAACTAAAATGTACTGTTACTGAAAAAAAAAAAAATAATAAAAAAGTTAAACGAATTAAAAAATAGTTGTTACTTTAAAAATACAGAGCAACTATAAAGAAAGGTTCAAAATATTTACACAAAATTTGCTATGCTTGTATACTGCTGGCTGCCATGCGAGATTGCATATTTTTAAAATATGCCCAAATTTGCGGAGAAAGAAGGTAATATATAAAGTTTTAGCATCGATTTCTTCATTTTTAATTTGTTCAGGGTCATAGCTGGATAATTTATTAGAAATCTCGTTTGTTTTAAACTGCACTATGCGCAGTTATATTTTATGCGTATTCCATAAAATATTATTAATATATATATATACACACATTAGGTAAAGAAGATGGAAATATTTAATTAATTAATTCTTGCGCTTCTGCTGGAGAGGTCTGAATTTAAAAGCAATTATTATAGTAAGTTCTTTTTTTTAAATGTTTAGGGCATTAATACTGTCTCATGTTAATTGGTAGTGAAAGTTTAGAGCTGAAAACATTCCATAGGTCTGAGCACATGTATGTACATTCAAATAAAAGTGAAACGAATATATATGTATATATATGTACAGGGAGTATGCTTTTAATTTCGTATTATATAATTTTAAAAATTTTTTGAGGGGAAAATTTAAATAAATAAGAGCATAAATAAAACATTATATTTAATGCATATAGTAATAGAAATAAATTATAAAACACAAATATAGTAGATCAAATTGGAACAAGAAGCTAAGAAAGTTGCAGACAGGGTGGAAAAAGCGTATGGTATTCGAACTCACGACCCCCAAAAGTTGAACTATGTTGCCATCAGCTTTATCACTAAGCTATCTTCACACGGGTACGGTATGCAATTTTGGCTTATATACATCACAAAGTAAATGAATTCTTAAAACTAAATTTTTGGTTTTGTTTCAGTGTACTATCGTCTAAAAAATTCACCAGAGCTCCTGTGGATTGGTACGACAAGCCGGTTGCAATTGTTCGTGTCTGTCAGCTGTTCCCTCTTACATCTACGGATTCCATATTCGCATGACTGTTACTTGGCTACGTCCGACACGTACCGGTTTTCCGGAAGGATAATCTGCAATCTCTGTATGCGACGATTCTGCCTTGTTCGAGCTCAGAAACGTGCTCAAATGGTGCTACTGTTTTTCTACGAGGCATACTGAAGCTGCATACAGAAGAAAATCTCACGAGAGAACAATCCACGATATTCGAAACGACAGTCCTTCCTCTCTTTATATGCGGATTGTTAGGAGCTCTGCAGTCACCTATGATGTTCGCGTAATAATTTGCATTTGATGTGGGCGACATCGTAATCATCTGCATTTGATGTGGGCGACATCGTAATCATCTGCATATTCCATTTCGTTATACATATGATGAAAGTTTCATGCTGTTCAGTTGCTTCCTTCATGGTGTTGCATTTTGGATGGCCAGCAGTGCATTTTTCAGTCTCCTCCACCAATTTTTGTACCATAAAATGAGAATTATAACCATTTAGTTAATCTTACTACTCCGCAATTCTGCTTGTTTAGAGGACGACCATACCCATGCTCTCAAGACTACTTGAATAGCACTTGAATTGTATGGTTCTGTTTGTATATAAATTTGTAAATGGATGCATTTATTTATTAATTTATTATTTGATTTTTTTGTATGTTATTTAATGAAATTATTATTTTAGTGTTCAAGCTTCCTGTACAGGGGTTGCAATGCCTGAGACGTACAGTCCTTGGGAAGAGGGGCAATGTTACAAATTTTGTATATATGTAAATAATTTTAGTGAAATTATATGCAAATTATAATATCTCTTGTATAATGTAACATGAGAGGTCTCAAGCTTGCGTAGCATCGCCTGAAAACACGGTTATAGGGGTACATCCATTTAACAGTGAGGTTAATTTGTATCGCGCCAAACTGATGATGATTTTAACGAATAATTTTAGTCTTTAAATTTGGCAAGAAATCGCCAAAGTCACCAAACTTGACTAGCATTTGGCGATATTTTGGTCCGATCCATACGTAACGGTAACTGTGCATGCCTTCCAGCAATTTCTAGAAAACGAAGGTACTGGAAATTTCTCCGAAAACGGTGGAAAACAAGATAAGAATTTAGTTCAAAGTTGGGTTCAGAGTTAAGCTCAGAGTATTGAGAGTACTGAGAGATCAGCACGCGAGCTTACGCATTTGAGGCCTTTTGTATTGCCTTGTGTTCAACGTTCTTAGTAGTTTGAAATGGTAACTACTGACTGTGCTCTGTTATACTTAGAAGAGCTGTGCAATTACTTTTGTATGAAGAGTTACAGAACTGTAAAGCATTTTTGGAAAAAGTAAATTTCATCAAGCTGTTATCGGTTCCATATGCATTCAATCCATTACAAACCCGTCAGCACGTAACAATATTATATTCATTAACGTACAACAACAGGAAAACTTCGCTGTGAAATATATAAGAGTTTTTTTAATTAGGATATATGAGTGTATGTGGATTCACTTTCTGAATACTTCATAACAATAGTAGTTTTTGGCTCACCTTTGGTTTTTTTAATTGTGATGTATTTAATTAACTGTTTGATTATTTAAAAGGTACGAAATTAAGTTGTAGAATTTTTGTTGATGTAGAAACTATGTATTTTGCTTGTTAATATACCGTGGTGCTCACTAAAAGCTGAAATAAGCATATTGTTAGTGTGGTAACTTGACTATTGCGAATTACTCCCGGATAAGTTAAGTTGGTTGTGGAATCTATCAAACGGCGATTCTTAAGATCTACAAGCAAAGAATATTTTTGTAAAAAGTCAGCGCCAATAATAGGACTTGAAACAGTAGCAATAATGAATGGCTATTGGAAGTTGCTGCGCAATCCTAAATCAACAGATATCAGGCGATCACCAAAAGTTTGAATAGGAGTTCCATTTGCTGCATAAAGTTGTAACTTGGTAAGGTGCTTTTTTCGTGAAAATGTGGTGGAACGACAGAAACATCAGTCCCGGTGTTTACAAGAAACCTTAAGCCCGAATTCTTATCAATGACGAAAAGGCGTGCAAAATTCCGGCCGCTGTCGTTCACGACTTCGAGCGACGGCCCTTCTCGTTTCCCTGGTCGTTATAACGACACGGTGGGCGGCATTTGTTTGCCTTGTTTCCAAATTTGTGGTGGTAAAAGCAAATACTCGGATCGCTCTAATGTTGGTATTTTTATTTGATAAAAGTTTGTTTTTAAATTTTGTGTTACAATAATTTAAATTGAGATATTGGTGTTTATATGGAATCTTAACATAACTTTATTCAGTGCGTTATGTGGTGTATTTTATGCTTTTATATAATTATGTATTTTATATGTATTTCATGTAATATGTAATTTCATGTATAATTATGTATTTTTATATGTATTTTATATATATATATATATATATATATTTTGGTTTTTGCTTGGCGCAGCCCTTGTTTGTCACAAAATCTTGTCGATTAGGTGGATGGGGCTGCGCCGTATTTGTACCCGGAGGAACGTTTCCTCAGGAGGCTACGACATGTATTTCGACCACGTGATGTGGAGCGGTTGCGCTGAAAAGGTTCAGCTTGGATGGCTACTAACTGAGCAACGGGTTTGGACAAATCATCAATTTGAGCCTGTAATGCCACAGTACCTGGAACAGGAGCCTGCACTGCGTGTATTTGCGCTGGAATGGCGAGCTCGTGAATTTTATCAGCGATTTCAGATAGATTTTTAAGTGGCTCACTACTGGCCGCTAAAATGGCTTGCATGTTAGATGGTAGTTTCTTCATCCATAATATTTAAGAATGTTATCCGTTAGGTTACCGGCGGCTAAGCCTGACATTTTAGACAGCAATTGAGAAGGCCTCATATCACCCAACTGTAAATCGTTCAACAGCTGCTTGATTTTAACTGTCTCGGATTCTTCATAAACAGAAATTAATTTTTTTTAAAGATTTGTATTTGTCCGTCGTCGGTGGATTCAAAATTATTTCACGAGCTAATTGCAGTACCTCTGTACCTGAGTACGCGGCGATCGCTGTATAAAATTGAGTTTCGTCGGCCGTAATGTGACTCAATTTAAACTGCGCATCGAATTGGATGAACCATAACGATGGATCTCGGCGACAAAAAGGCGGTGACTTAACTGTCACTCGTGCCAATTGTGAAGATGCATCGTTGTCAACCATTTTAGATCAATCAAATATGCACAATAAAAATATGTATAGAATAAGCACAATAATAATATGTATAGAATATGCACAATAATAATATGTATAGAATATGTGCAATAATAATATAATAATATGTACAGAATATGTGCAATAATAATATGTATAGAAAAATAATCAATATGTACATAGTGACAGAGTTTCTTGATACTTGAAATCCGAGAAATTCGGCTCAAATGCAGCAGACGATACATATATCCGCTAAAATTATGACAGAAATATGTTGACTCACCGGAATGTGGCACAACGTTTGAAATCAGAGGTGAAATGTTTTACTTGCATCTCATCACATTGGATAACTTACTGTTGCTCAGAATTTTGATATTTAAGCTCCATATTTGTGCAACATTGAAGGTTGCTATTCGTAATAAATACGGGTCACCAATTGTGGTAATACACTCAAGAGCCAAAACATTATGACCAGCCCTACATTTTGCGACGAACGCGCCTGGATGACGTGGAAGGCACGTGATCAGGTGGAAGTGGTATTTAACTGCTGCTGGAGAGTCTGAAAAATCATTCTTTCACTTACTTCTGTGTGTGATGGGAAACGCTGCGGATCTAAGGGACTTTGATAGAGGGCAGATTGTAATGTCTCGAAGGCTCGGAACAAGTATTTCCGAAACTGCACGACTCGTGGGTTGTTCGCGATTTACAGTTGTTAGTACGCATGAAAAGTGGATGAATGACGGTGAAACCAGCAGTAGACCACATGGTGTTGGACGTCCGCACGCTATGAAAGAAAAAGGTCGTCGGAGACTGTCTCACATGGTGAAGCAAAACCGGAGCCAGACAGTGGCTCAGCTGACAGCCGAATACAATGCAGGGTCAAGTAGAAAAGTATCGGAGCACACAGTTCAGCGGACACTGTTGGATATGGGGTTACCCAGCAAACGTCCCACTCGTGTGCCTTTGCAGACCCAGCGTCATCGCAAACTGCGCCTGCGCTGGGCCCGGGAACATCGCGACTGGTCCATGGATCAGTGGGAGAGATTTCCTGATCAGATGAATCACGGTTTGTCATTCATCACGCAATGGCCGTGTCAGGATACATCGGCTTCCAGGAGAACAGTTGCTCCCTCAATGCACAGTAGGTCATACACGGGCCGGTGGTGGCGGTATTATGCTCTGGGACACGTTCTCTTGGACATCTCTGGGACCCGTGGTTGTGGTAGAACAGACCATGAATGCTACAGGGTATCTGAGCATCATTGCGGACCAGTTGCACCCTTACATGGCCTCAGTTTTTCCAGCTGGAAATGGAATGCTCCAACAGGACAACGCCCCGTGTCACAAGGCTACAATTGTGTTGGAGTGGTTCCAGGAACATGATGCTTATTTCCAGTTAATGTCCTGGCTGCCTAACTCACCGGATCTCAATCCGATAGAACACATTTGGGATGTCATGGGACGGCAGCTCAGAGGTCAAAGACCACCAATTCGCAATATCTCGGATTTGCGTGACCGTTGCTACAACATCTGGTACAATCTGCCTCCGGCCATCTATCAAGGACTTGTGGCATCCATGCCAAAGCGGGTTGAAGCTGTGTTGCGCGCCAAAGGTGGCCCAACTCGTTATTGACAGGTGGTCATAATGTTTTGGCTCTTTAGTGTACAGTTTTTATTAAGGTAGTACAATAATTGAGACAGATCGTTAATAATCATAACAATAGAATAGGATAAATATTATTTTGTCTCTTGTTGCTATGGGTTACCAGACTGGCAGCGTTGAGTTGTAGTAGGCAAGTCGCCACAGTTAGTATCAAAAACCTAATCTAAAATATTATTTTAGTAATAAAAGTGTGAAATGAATTTTTAATATTAAAAATTGTTTTTTTTATTGCTGTTGAAATGCGACTTTGAAAACCGTGTTTTTCAAAGTGTGGATAGCGACCCAGTAGTGGATCACTACTCACGAGCTAATTTTTGATGGATTGCGAAACATTTTGAAGTTTTTTTGTTTCGTTACATAAAAGCAATTAAAAGTCATGAGCGAAAAGGAAAAGTTTATACTGTGGGGTTCCAATATTTTATATAATAGCTAAGTGTGTAGGAACCTCGTGAACAGGTAAGCGAATATGCGCTTTAGCTCAGAAACAGATACTAAAACTCAAGAAGGGTTAAATATCCTTTATTTCTCAAAAAAAGAATTTCACAGACGGTCCCTTTTTCAGGACGTACAGCATAGCCTCCACTCGGGCATGAACTCAAAGAAATAAGAAATGAAACTTAACTAAAAAATATAGCCGAAGCTATGAAGATTTCTAAGTAGTTGGACACTAAATATGAATTAAGCTGGCGAAGCTATTAAGGGCCTGAGATACGGCCGAGCGTAATAATAGCTTAGAGACAGTGTAGCCAAAAGGCGAACGCGCGCTAGTCAGAATTTTTGGCTCTCTAACGGAGTCAGTGGAACTTTGACTTAAATACCACTCTTACTCATTTGCATTAACCGCGATTTTAAAAACACATTCTAGTAGGAAATTGTAAGTTGAAATTAGGAGAGATAGTAAAGTAGCTTTAAATAAAGATAACGGTTAACAACTTAGGATAAACCTTGTAAGTATTTTAAGTTTTACAAACGTTTATTTTATTTTAAAACTTTACTATCCTCTCTTATTTTCCACGTCCGGCCAGAATAAACGCTGTTAGTTTTAGTTATGCAAATTGAGCTTGCAAACTGTTAAGTATTTAAGTTGTGGCTTTTAGCCAAGAAGGAGTTAGAGAGAGAGAGAGAGAGACTTCTCACATTTTCAGTCAGTTGCTGTCCGCCTTTAAGGCCAGAATTTAGTCCTCTTGATACTGAAGACGTATTGTAGTTTTCCCGCATTCTGCGTACTAAATACGTAAAGATTAAAAGGCCGATCTTCGCGTTACTAATCTTTATAAAGTATTTGAGTTTAGCTCTTATTTACATTGAATTAGTCTTAGTTCTTATTTTTACGTTCCAGGACATAAACTTACCAACTTCCATTGGTCTTTAAGCGTGGGAACGTCTGTAAACTGTATGAAGATTAAAGGTTAATTAAACTTTTCCCATTTGTGTCGTATCTTCTACAACTGCAACGAACATAGTTTTAAGTAAACTCCCTGTTCTACTCAGGAATCCAGCATGTTCGCAAAGTCAACAAGAAGAAATAGTAGTTCTGTTACAATACATAAAGATTTGTCTTAAATCACAGGTCACATATCACACACAGTTATTACCAAACATTATTAAAAACCATTATTAGAAACCATTATGAAAAACAATTTTAAATCTATATCAGTGTTTGCCCATCTAATTATAAATACGTACATAAATAGATAAATGTACTTTTACTTCAGGACTGTCTTTCTCTTTTTCTTCCAGACCTTTTTTAATGCATAAAAATCACAATGCTGTAAAGTGCTGTTCTAGAATTTATTAACTAAAATATTAAGTAACATTTTAAGCATTGTATTTCAGACGTATTTTAAATTAATCTATTTATGATAATATTTTGTTGCTTTTAAAACTAATGAGTCAGTGTCTGAAATTATTAAGAAAAGACACATTATATGCAACAAAATTTTTAATTAAAGCACTGAAATAAACAAACAAAAATTTACAAGTTTTTCTTGGAAATAATATCTTTAAAAGAAACGCGCTTTCTAAGTAAACATTACATGCAGTTATTCTAGTAGCAAATGTAGATTTATTCGTTCTTTAAACTTATTGAAAAGGGAAAAGTTTATCAGTGGCAGATCATATTTAGTGCGCTCAGACTGCATATAAAATAAGTTAACCGCACAGTGCTACCCTTCAGTTCTATAAACAGAGCATCATACATGGTATTTCTAAATGAATCGTTATTGAAATTGTTCTTCTTGGTTAGTAAAATGCAGTTTCTTTTCTCACTTTCAAAAAAAGTTTAAAAATAATTGCTTCCCGAAAATGCAATTTTATATAAATGTTTAACTGCAGCTATAATTTTCAAGAGATTGTTTTAAAAGTGTATAAATATTTCAAGTAAAGGTATACTTATGAAATAACAGCGCACCGGTTTAAAATATTTTTCTTTTTGACATATACAATGTTGAAAAATATAATACCGGTATATTCTTACAGAAATTTATTAAGCCTTCTCATTTCTAGACAAAAACCAAACTTTCATTGGCTCCTTTTTTCCTTTCATCTGCACAGGACCTCTATAATCAAAATGAAACTGCGGATCGAAATTTTGCGGCTCCATTAAACATCTAAAAATAGGAAAATAAAGTTAGAAGAGACACAAGTTTTATAATTTGCAGTTATTAACCTTTAAATAAACAAGAAGTCAAACGGAAGAAAAACATTTAAACAAATTTCTTAAAATTTTAAGAAAACTGGTTTTTTTTTGTAGTAATATTTAACAGGGATTTTTAACAAGAGAAGCGCAAGCCCTTGATTCAGCAATTTCTTCAGGCGGACTCTGCGTAATTATGCCAGTCTTTAAAGTACACATGTATATGAAACGAGATATCGCATCTCTACAGGGGAGGGGTGAGCAAGAAAATAAAAGCTCTAAGTAATATTAATTCCTTTTCTAAGTCTACAGATAATTTGGCATCCCAAGATAATTTTCTCCGCAGACACTTGCATTAGAATTTTTGGAATTAAAGTTACAAGGTAAAGGTATCCCATTAGATCAAACAGTTGACTTGTTGAAGACAAAATTATTTTTTTGGTTGAATTTTCATTTTTGTAGTCATCAAATTTTTTATTTCGAAATAGGACATCTACTGAAACATACCGAAAAAATGAAACGTAATCTTTCTTACTGGCATTGTGCTCTTTTTTAGATAAAATACTTTTGAACTAATTATTTCTTATTTATAACATACATAAGATTAAAAAACAATTCATTATGGCAAAGTCATTTTGATTTTTAGTTCTTTTGACTCTATCCAATTTTCATAATTTCATGAGAGCATTTTAACCATCACTGTGAATTCACTAGTTTTCAAATTATATTATTAGTCTTCATTATTCAAAATAACAAAGTACTGTTGTAGTAAATAGTAGTAAAAAAATAAAAAATAAAAGTAAAAAACATGAAAGAAAGTAAATATGTATATAAAATGAGACTTTGCATCGCTAGAGGGGAGAGAGGGAAAAGTAAAACAAGGCTAAAGTTCTAAGTAACATTCATGCTATTAAGTCGCTTTCTATCAAATACCTATCTGGTGTTGGCAGTAAAGAGCTAATGTTACAAGCTAGGAGTCTCAGCTCAAATTCCGACGGCGTCAGACCTGCGCTTTTAATCAATGCTATTAATTATTTTATTTATTTATTTATTTTTAAAGTTTTAAATGAACATTTATACAAGGAAAACTGTTTTTAGGAATAATGAAAAATATGAAACGTATTTTTAGGGAATATCCAGTTCGTAGGCATTTGAGTTAATGTAAATACTGTGAAATTTTGGTACTTACGTGATAACACACACGCCCCCCCCGAAAAAAGGCCAAAATTCGCCCAAGAAAGGAACGTATAGTTATCAGCTTTAGCACCGTAAACACAAATTAATCGCTATTGCAACTGTATGACATAGTTAAGTTTTAAGAACGCATATAAGCCGCAATTTTAAGAAGAGAGTTTATAGTTCGATTACGGGTCTACGGAATCTACCAAACAATGAATACTATGCTATTAGGATTTACAATACTGACGAGTAACCATCAATGTTCCAATCAGCACGGAATGAAGTTTCATTCGAGTCCAGTCGAAGAGCACATGGTGTTTGTTTGGCTTATTTGATTACGGCTTATTTGTTTGGCTTATTTGATTACACTATACTATGCCAGACTGATGGCAGCCATGATGATCGGCTGCGACATCACTCCAGACGACTCCGCCGATCTTGTGGGGTCAAAGGCAAATGTCTTAAAGGCCTCTGTGAGCGTAACCCCGCCTCAGCCAAGCGCCGTGAGTTGGTGGACGGTACCACGGGAGGTACAGACGTGGCTGTAGTGCGTTGAATAGTCGGCAATGATATCGTTGGGGCGGTTAGGTACTCTCGAACAATATCTTGCTTCGCATTTGTGCTTCTTGGCCTTCCAGAGCCTTCATTTCGTTGACAATTTCCTTGTAGCAATCATTGCTACCAACATCTTTGCACAGCAGTGTCTGTGCGCTGCAGGTGGCGGCCTATTGCTCAGTATGACCACCCAGCTTCACGCAACCCTACAATGCGACCACGTTCGATGTCGTTTAGTTGTGTGTAAGGTCTTCGATATCATCGTAATGGAATCTTTAGTTGCTTCTTTACGGAATTACAACCCTACAATGCAATCACGTTCGAAGTCATTTAGTTGTCTGTTAAGGTCTTCCATATTGTCGTAATGGCATCTTTATCGTCGTAACGGCAGTTGCTTCTTTACGGAATTACAATGGCAGCAACAGAAAAAGATAAATTTTCCGCCTCTGTTACTGGTTTTATACTTTGCGAACTGCGCACTAGAAATGTGCGTTATGATCGCAATTCGTGTTCATTTGCCTTCAAACTTTGATCATTTGCATGTTCGATCAAGATGTTTTTGCATACCAAATTTCGTCGCGATCACAAAAGTCTTTCTTGGTGCTTCGAATTTTTTTGAAAAAGAGTGTATATATACGGTAACTTGCAATATGCCACCAAAACGAAACTATTACGAATTATACTTTCTTTGACATTATCGCTGCTCAGAGCTGATTGTGATGAACATTAACATTAGCTATCACAATGCGATAATGCTTAACTTCCTGTGTTGCCATTTGTTGAAATAATGAGCAGAAACTGTTTCATAAGATCTATTTAGGTCGTACAGAAATGAATGACACAAATGCTGCCACAGAGCGGAATACAATTTATTAACAAGAAACTTATAGTACATCAGTTAGAAATAATCCTCGCCCATGTCAATACACTTCTGCCGTCTGGCTGGGAGGTCCCGAAGGGCTTTGGTAAACCAGTCTGTGGGGTGTTGGTGCACCACCTATGGGCAAATGCATGCAATTCGGGAGAAGATTCAACATGTTGGTCCCTGACTGTGTTCTTCATCTTGTCAAGCAAGGTTTAGTCCGAGGTCTTGATTAGAGGTCCGAGGTCCACCCACTTTGCACACACATTTGTCATCTCCATATCACTATGCACAATCGCCTGCAATATTCCTGGCGCAAGCCCTGTCTCTTCCTGCATCTTGTTGAACGTTATTAGTATAAATCGTATAAAAAATACGATTTATACTAATAAAGTAGAATGTGAAGTACGTTTCAAGGAAATTACCTGTGGGCATCTTCAGACACATTGATTCTTCCAGGTTCACCTGTAGTCTCAGTGCGGCTTGTAAGGTTCACGGTATTGCCAAAAAGACAATAACGAGGCATACGTTTCCCAATGACACCAGTTACAACTTCTCCGCTATGGATTCCAATAGTTATTTGCTAAACAACATAAAAAATAATTTGAAATATTTGTAAAATTAATTTAATGCCTGTAAATTTTACAAATATGACACGGCTGCAACATTTGATGCTGTATGCGATGTTGCTGGCCGTCCTGCGCTGACACCTTTGGCTGTGGTCTCCTCCACTGCTGAACTTGGCCAACCACTGGGATACGGTACGCCTTGAGAGTGCTTTGTTCCCGCACACCGACATCATGCGACGATGGATCTCACTACCTGTATCCCTTCCTTCCATAGTAACCACTGTCCAGCGCTGACCATGATAATAACCTTCCATCATTGCTGTCCACGCTCTCAATGACGACGGCGAAAGGGACGGGGGCGAAAGGGACAAGCCCATTTGGGCTTGCGGCCAGCTCCATCTATGCATTTTGAGTAGCTCACGCCCCCCTTATGTCTATTCCACTTGTTTTCCTTTCGCATAGTGTAATAGTTTCGATGTGAGAAGCGTTGTGTCAATCATTTCTGTACGATCCAAGTAATATTGTTAACCACGGAAAACTTGGGTTATCTGTTTAGTAATTTTTGTAATATCAGTCTGATAGTTCGTTAAAATAGTGTTTTAAATACAAGCCTTTAGTCTCTATCAATATTTTTGGGATAATGGTATAGTATAAAAAATACGATTTATACTAATAAAGTAGAATGTGAAGTACGTTTCAAGGAAATTACCTGTGGGCATCTTCAGACACATTGATTCTTCCAGGTTCACCTGTAGTCTCAGTGCGGCTTGTAAGGTTCACGGTATTGCCAAAAAGACAATAACGAGGCATACGTTTCCCAATGACACCAGTTACAACTTCTCCGCTATGGATTCCAATAGTTATTTGCTAAACAACATAAAAAATAATTTGAAATATTTGTAAAATTAATTTAATGCCTGTAAATTTTACAAATGTTAATTTTTGAGAAGACTTTCAAAACTATTTAGAATTAAATTCAGTTGCATAAATGTTCTTATTATATTGACAAGCCTTAATTTCTAGTCAAGAATTCTAAGAAATTAACTTTCTGAAAGGAAACTCTAGAGATACATGGCCGTCACTAGATTAAAGCAATTACTAGATTAATAGAATGCAGATAAGTAGATTAATATTTTTGTTGAAATTTCTCTTTTTTTTCCTTTTCAAATAAGCACTGATTGATTTTTAAATAATGGTAACGAAAGGATAGAAAACATCTTATATCTGTGATTATTTTGTAAGTATTTATTTATTATTTTGTTTGTATTTGAAACTAACTAATTATTGTGATTTGGATTTGCATTTTAACTTTCCGTTTCCTCACTAGAATGCAAATGAGTTAAGCTATTATGTAAACCGAGCGTTTTGGATTTTAAGACAGAGCGTGTTTCTGGCCTACGGGTGCACGCTACATTTAAGTTCTTGCCAAAATTGATAGTTGTGATTTTAGGCTTTGCTTTATTCAGTACCGACAAATTTCTTTGAATACCCAGTTAGAATTAATAAGCCATATTAGAGTAAGATTTAAATTTTGTAGTTTTTGAATTCGTGTTTGAAATAAACATATAGAGAATTATGATGCATTTCCAAGCAGAAATTAAGGTTTCTGTTGCTTTAACTTTTATAAAATAATAACTGCTTTATCAAAGGAAATAACGCATCGTGAAAATAGTGAACTGTTTTTGTGGGTATTTCAAGTGTCCACCTGAGTCGAAGTAGTAAGACTACTGAACACTGGTTGTTCGACCCGGGTCCAAACCCCCTTAAACAAGCTGGCCATATGGGAGTTTTCGTGGTTTCCCTCATGAATAATGTGAATACAAGTCATGTTTGTGCTTATTTTATGCTTGTGAATACGAACCGTTGTGTAACGTAAATACGGCTAGTTTTTCTTAGAAAATTCTTGACGAAGACATTCTTTCCCTTAGGTAGATAGCCCTATTATGCTTTGCCCTAAACCAAATAATGTAATTGAGACATTTTTTTTTTACTTTAGGCAGTTAACCCTAGTGTACTTTGCCACACCAAATAATCTAGTTGCGCGTATTTAATGTTTAGAACAAAGCAGTCGGGCTTGTAAGCAATTAGAAAACAGCTGTTCTTTAGATTCAGTGCAAATCAATCATCAGATTTCCCCTCCTAAAGAACTTTCAAATTTCCACAGTTTAGAAATGACTAGATAAACGTTAAAAGAAAGAACATTTTCTTAGCCAATCGGCATAAGTACGTTTCCAAGAAATATGGGAAGTTTATTTTGTATTCCAAAGCAGAAATTAATTTAAAGTTTATCTAATTTAGCGTGTACTAAGTAATGCTTTTAGTGCAACAAAATAATGTTATCAAGACACCTGGTCTTGCGAACAAATGATAAGAAGCAGGTCTTCAGACTCATGCAAAATCATTCATCAGAGATCGAGGAATGTGCAAATTTTTCTCACACTGAATAACAAAAAATCAAGAAGAGTATTTTCTTCGTTGAGTTACAGAGCAACGAATAATATGTTTGTAGTATGAATCTAAAAAGTAATGCACAAATTCAGACACATTTTGCAAGTTTTTCGAACTAGACATAAAGAAATTTCCATGGTTATGGGAAATTTAAAGGGTACATTGTTTTAGCTATATTTTGAAAGATATATTTGTGTTATATTATCATTCATTCAAAAAAAAAAAAAAAAAAAAAAAAAAAAAAAATGCTTGCGTGCATTATACTTAAAGTAACAAATGTAAGCTTTAAAGCTTACGAAAGCATTATTAATTTCATGTTTTGTTCTATGTTATCATTTAATCCTAGCATCCTAATTTAACTTAATGCTTTGTATCAGGTAATAAAAAATTTAACAAAATGCCTAAGAAATCCTCACTAAATAAAGCAAACAGGAAGTAAACGTTTGCTTTGAAAAGGCATATTTAAATAAACAAAAAACGTTTTATTTGATCGAGAGGAGAAACTATCGATCAAATAAAATGCTTTTTGTTTAATGAGCTAGTGCAGAGCTCCTTAAATGTTTTTCAGTCGCGATCCTTTTTTTCTCGATAGCAGAACCCCATTATATTTACGAAAATTTTGTGGGACCCCATAAGTATTGCGCAAATCTGACACATACGTGAGTGAAACTGTCAATTTTTTCACTTGCACAATATGTTATTACAGTTTCAGGACATTAACTTTAATTTCTAATTTTAAGACATAGAACAATGGGAAAATTTTAACTAAGTAACAGACGAAATGACAGCGTCACGTGCAAAGCAAGTAAAATGAACGTTTATATTATAAAAAGAATTCGTCGAAGCGTTTTCGTATTTTCTTTATCTGTAGTGTCTTATCTTCATCTATTTTCAGATACATTGCGTGATTATATTTTGTAACTGTAAAATTATTATAATTAGTTAAAGAAATATCAAAACTGCTAAAATTTTTGGCTACTCCCTGCTGCAGGTACCGCATGGGGGTTCGCGACCCACAGTTTAAGAAACTCTGAGCTAGTGTAATAAATGCAGGCTTGCATTGAATTTTATCGTGTTTCTCTAATATTAAACTACTTCTATATAACACAGCGAGTGTTCACTATAAAAATGACTACGAAAATGAACACAATGTCATTACATAAAATCAAACAGGCTTAAATTTACAAATAGGTTTTAAATTACACAAACCTATTTTCGATTCAGAATCTTTGCACTACATTTATAATACAGTTTAATATTTAGTATAATCTTTCCAGTCAAAGATGAAGAATTAGAATTCAGTATTTCATGAATGTGTGTCACCGGAAGGTAACTGTGAAAATATATTAGGTAAATTAACTTTTAAAAAAGTGAAAACAGCAGTGTCAGTTTATCAATTATTTTTTTTAACATCTTTATTTGAAAACGAGTATAACAATTCATTGATCATTTTCTTTAAATATGTTTGAAATTTTGCTAGTTCAATATAGGGTATTTTTAATGTATTATTTAAGATAAAACAAGGTCATATGTATCGAAAGCTGAGAGGGAAAATATGCATATCATATAGCTATCATCTCGATTAGATGAGCATCTCTGGCAGTGTCTTTTTTCCTGAGAGAATTACTATAAATAAATGGAACTGTAATTCGAAAATTTCAGATTAGTCTAAGACATCGAAAAAGAATTTACCATTTAAAATTAAAAAAAAAATTAAAACTTACTCATTGATTTAAATAAAAAGTAAGTACGGTAGAACAAAGCTATATATAAATCTCCTATATATAACAAACATAAAATAAATCATAAGAACACTTCCACGGCATTAAAAAAACGCTTACTGAATTTTATAGATCAGACAACTAGAAAAGAAGATGAATTGTACTTCTTTTCTGCTTAGTGTACAGTAAAAAAGTGTTAAAAAAGAAATGAATGAATAAATAAAAGTGAATACGCAATACTTGCAAAATGTATAGTATTTAGATAAATTATAACAACATGATAAAACTTTTACGCGCTATAATGACTGAATTTCCTTCCTTTATAATATGCTTTTAAAACCAAATTTGTTGTAAAATATTGTTGTAATATTTACTTCATTACTATATAAGTTTTTCTGCACATTAGCCATTTTCATCTATTTTAGGAAAAAATGGATGATATTTTTTAACTTTATAAGTAGTTAAACGTTTATAAGTAAACTTGTAGAAGCAGATAAAGAGTAGAAATGTTAGATAGTATTCAGCATTTAAATGTTTTACTAATTAGTCAATTAATTATTGAAATATTAATTGGCATTAGTTCCTCTGCTTTAAATATACTCATTCCAATGACCTTATACCAGTACCTCTCTAATATGACAAGAAAAGTAACTGCAGGAGAATAAAGATATATGAACAGGAATCCATGCATGGAAGGCCAGATATTTGATGCTACTAACACATTTTAGGAAAAATCATGCCGTTTCTTTTCGATTTTGTTTGCATTTATATTATTAACTATTGCATACTGCTATCTTAAATAAAATTTCTTAATTCTAGCACCGTAAGAAAAAAATTACGTAAACATGTATTTGTGTAGCGCGACGAGAAATAATATAAAGAATTAACAGTGCTGAGATCACATTTTTAAAACTCAGAGAAATTTAGCTTAAAAAAGAGAATTTGTCACACCTTTCCTTTCAGATCTCCATAACTTAAATTTCAGGTTAATTAAGAAAAACTTCTGTCTTAAAACCCAAATTTCTAATTTGAACTTTTGCTTAATTTGGGTAGTCCTTTCTTCTAAATCTTCTGAGTTGAGATTAAAAAACTAAAGCGCGAATGAGGTGGTTAATTGCGCTTTCTGCAAATATTTTACTCGGAGGGATTGAAATGCGCCATCAAGATGGTGTGCCCACGTATGAGTTCTTTAAATTATGGTAATTAACTATGCATGAAAAGATACTTTTATTGCCGATGAAAGAGATTATGAATCAAGCAGGAGTCAAGTTTTGAGAGATCTTTCGTTAAATTTCATGCTATTCCGATATATTTCAAATATTCATTTAATAACAGCTCATCAAGAGATATATTTTGCTTTTCTATTGTATATGTTGATCAAACTAAAAGAAATGTAAAGTTTTTCATTAGAGAAACTATACTTATATTCGGAGAAATTTCGGAAAACTTGAATAATAACCGCTGATTATTTATTCTGAAACTTCCTAGTAAGTTCTTTATTCTCTTTTCTTCTGCCAAACAAATGGAACATTCCGATTCGAGGAATATTTATTTGTTTTTAAGCAGTTAAAGTATTTTTAAGTTTTATTTGCCCTTTTCGTCGATAGATGGCGTTGGTAATCAGACGTATCCCCTTTCGCTTTAGCAGTTTTCGTTATCTTGGTTGGTTATTGATGCGTTTTTCAGAGTATGTATAGAAATGATGGCTCTCTCGTATCTAAAACTAATTTAAGAACGTCGTTTTAGTGAACGTGTTTGGTTTTAATTCTTAATTTAATTCTGTATAACTCAGCTTATGAATTTGAGAAAACAGTAGAAAATCTAGAAATATACTTATCGTCCTTAAAATAATGTTTAGGAATATTTGCCCCTTATATTTTAAATTCGAGTTTTTGTTACTTTTTTGTTTGTTTTGAATTCGCAAGTTTTAACTGATGCAATTAAAATACATTAAACGTTTAATAGATAATGAAATATTTAATAAAAAAAAAAGAAACTTAATCTTGAAAACTGCAGAAACGGAAAGCTTAGAGAATCAACGGAAGGAATGACTTTTTTATGAGATTTTATGCATAATAAGATAATAAAAAGTTATTAAAGTAAATTTAATAAATAGATGTTCTGAAACTAATCTTTAGGCACTGAGTAAGGCTTCCAATTTACGCGAAGAATTCTAAATTTTCTTTAGTCTGAATCCTAAAAGTTTCTTGAATCTCTCAAATATTTCTTATAATAAAAGCAGCAACAACAATAATACTAATAAACAACAGAAACAACAACAATAATACTAATAAAAAGAGAAAAAAACTTTAATTTAATGTTAGGGCTTAATTAAAGTAGAATTTGAAATCTGTGGTTACTGAAAGGGAAATTTAATACTGTAGTTCCTCTTTAACATACACCTATTTCACTTAAAAACTTGTATCTTGAGGCTCATTTTCTCAGTATAATTTGATGAAATATATCTGAGTAACAGCTCACATTTTAACAATTTTCCGAAATATTTTTGAATCAAACCAAGCTTGAAGAAGAGTATTTCGAATATTAAGACAGTTTAAACACTTAACAAGTAACGTTCAATTTTCTCTAGAAAATTAAGGGTGTAGAACTCAAGGTCGCCACGAAGAACATCTGAGCAGGCCCATTCTGAGTCCTTATTTTAAATGAAAGCTTTTACTGGATATAATAATACAAATCTTTCCAAAATTTTGAATTAAAGCATTTAATGGTTATTTATGCTAGGGTTCCTAAGATTCGATATTTTTTTTAATCTCGAGTCTTTTTCAAGATTCGTGGGATTTGAGATTCGAATGTTCCATCACTAGAATATACCATTTCGAAAAGAGAGATTAAGCACACAACCGTAACATCGTTATTTCCGTAATGTGGCTTGTCACAAAAGCGCACAAGGGATCTTACAGTTAACCAACCAGCCGTTGGCATTTTGACGAGCGTTTAGCTGTTACAAAGATGTTCGGCGAGTGTTAGATGCTTTGCGAATGATAGCGGTATGCATCACTATGAAAGTTTACAGGGTCAACAAACAATTTAGTGCGTTAATTTAAGGTAAGCTAAGTATATAATTTAGGAAATAAATAAAGAATTTACTAAGCGAAATAAATATTTAAAATAAAGTAAAATAAAAATTAAAACTTTGAAATTTAGAGATTAAAAATAAGTTACCACATGCTCTCCGTCTTCTGTTAAGACTTCCTTCGACAAATCCATTATATCTAATGCTAGACGAGCGATGCATTTTGCGTGGCTTTCGCAAGGCTCTGGTAAACCGCTAACTGCCATATACTTATCTCCAACGGTTTCCACCTATACGCAGATTGGAGAAAATGAAAAGTTTACAATGTATGTAATGGAAAAAATTTAATCATTTTATCACTTGCTGAACGAAAAAACTGAATATTTAGAGTAAGATTCTTCTGATATTTACAAATAAAAAAAAATCAGAGATTATGAAAAACAAACAAACAAAAAAAAAAAAAAAAAAAAAAATAGTTTGATTTATAGCTATAAAATGAAAAAAAAAAAGAAGTTGGTATTTCAAATGTGTACCGCTTAATTACAAGCATGAATGAAGAGAAATATTTAATTTACGTAAAGAACAAACCTCTGTTTTCATAAAATAGGTTTGTTAGTTATAAAATATAGAGCGTTTAGTAACTTCGACTAAACGCTCTATAGCGACATCTTTCTAAAGTTATAGATATTCTAAAGTATCATTGCTTGGATTTGCATTAATTTAAAGTTAAATACATAAGGAAATAAATAAATAAAAAGTAAGAATTTAATAAGCGAAGTAAAAATTAAATATTTAAAATAAAGCAAAACGAAAATTTAAATTTCGAAGTTCAAAAATTAGAAATAAGTAACCACACGCTCTCAGATTAATACTTAAGTAGGATCAAATATATTCTATATATTTCATGCTTTTGTAAGCATAATACATGCTGAACAGTAACCTAAAACAGCAAATGGATTACGAAAGTTATAATTTTAGATGCATTTTTGCAGTTGAAGGTAGACGAAATAAAAATTTCGCAGGTATAGTTGTTAGTTATAAATTAAAGTTGAAACGTTTTCAGAGCATCTTAACTTAAAAAAGTAGTTTAATCATTTGCATGCTTAATTCCGTAGTTGAACATAAATCCAAATGTTTAAGTTTTGCTGAAAACATAACACACTGCAATTCTGAATTTTACTTTAAACATAGTAAATTACATTATTACAGTATTATGTCTTGTAAAAAGCAATTATCATTTTAATATATTACGCAAAATGTTAGCATAACATAGAAGAATTGTAAATATTCATTCTTAATGATTTAAGGCAAAACATGTTTTCCTTTCTGCAAATATGTTTTACCAGCTCCGACAATGGAGAAGTTTAAGCGAAGATTTTGTATATTAAACAAAGATAAAATATTCATAATTTATTTTCCATCAAAGGCATACTGAATTTGAATTTTGTAAGTCGCATGTGTATGTGTGTAATTTAAATTTTTTTGTAATTCTGGGTACGTTCCAGAAATCAAGAAAATTCTTGGTTTTTCTGGATTGAATTTTCATAACTAAATGAATTTCTATATACTTGTGTGAATGGAACACTTCCGTATAAATATTATTGGTCTGATGGATCTGAGGCGTGCAATATTTCAATGCTTACTTCATTTTCTTCTCATTATAGAATTTTAATTAGGAGAAAAAACATAAATTATAAAATCATAAAAACGCAAAGCTCCGAAGAACCAGAAGATAATTTTCCATCCTAAGAGGTTAACTCCAGGCAGAACTCTTGATGTAAAATAAGATAAATAAGGTTCATAATTCTTCATCTCAAAACTAGGTGAAAATATATTCCTTTCCAATATTTACCCCTCAACGTTTAGTATTAATATCAAATTATTTTTCTATGTATATTTTTCTATGTAATCACTTCGTTAAGACATAGAAAATTAAGTAGTTTGCCTTTCATTACAAACATTCTCTATAAACCTAGCATAGCCATATACCAACCATCGAGTACTTTTCCATAACAAATTATCTATCTAGTCTCTCTAGACTGATTTACTTATCGTATCTCGACTACTTAAATATGGCGGTACATTTTGAATTGATTGGTTGATTGGATATGAAACAATGTACAAGGGCTCTTTGCATAAGAGGAAGGATATCGCTATAAAACAATTTATAAGAAACTATGAAAACTTCTCGTTTCATACAGGGAAAACTGTGAAAAATCTGATGTAATCAGCCTATTCGCAGAATATACAACTTTGGAACAGAAGACCTGTGAAAATAATTAAAGGCGTAGTCTTTTATAATATAACCATTCTTTAATTCATCTTTTCGTCACAGACATTGGAGAATATAGAAACTGTTTCCTATATTTCCATTGAAAAGCAGCTAGCCTAAAGTCAGAAAACAGTTTAGTTGCTTCCTGTACCTGCTGCTGCGATGTGTTAGTCGTATGAGCATATTTTAGATCTTACAAATGCTTAACTAATCATGGAACGGATTAGTAACTTTGTTCTTGACTCTGAAATCATGTGTAATAAGTACATCGATCTACTGGTATCTAGGGCTAGAAAGTGACTAAATATTTTGAAATTTATATCTGCCTGCGACTGGGGCGCTGATGCCAAGACCCTAAGGACAACTTATACCTGCTTTATATCAGCGATTCTTGAATATGCTTTTCAAATCTATCATGTTACTTCAGATACAGAGACGAATTAAAAATATTGAAAAACTCAAGACTTAATCCCATTCTTCTGTCTTCCACCTACAATGGATACCATATCATGTAAATCTCCAAATATAATAATATAGCTAATAGCCTAGCAAAGGAAGGTACTTCCATGCCTCACGTTTATGCTGAAGCTTTGACTTACCTCGAAATATACTCGAGAAGAAAGGCTTTGATTAACAGCTCTTGGAGACAGCTACCGACACTCTCATGGTATCGTAGAATAGGTCCTGGTGCTGCGACTGGTTTCAAGGATGTCAGGAAGGATCAAACAGTTCTGGCCCGGTTGATTTCAGGACATCTAAGGACCCTCATATTATAAGGTATTTTCTCCCTCTTTCCATCATGCCTTCGTGGTATAACGGTTAGAACACTCGGTGCGTATTCGAGAGGTCCAAGTTAGAGTCCCGGCGAGGGCATTGCACATAATTCACGTTTCCTACCTAAAAATCCGAATGATTCTACAGTGGCGCCTGAACTAAAAGGAGGTGGAGGATGGTTCTTCACCACCCGGATTTGGTGACTGGGTAACTTAATCCCAGTCGCTCTTTAAAAGGGGGAGTAAATAAGGAATTTTCTTCTTCCTTTCTGCATGCCTTCGTGATGTAGCGGTAGCACACATAATTCATTTACATAAAAATTATTTCCTAGGCTTTCCGTAATGATACCTCAAAACATTACTTTTCATTCATCCGTATACTGAAATATTTTTACGTCCAAAATGTAGCACTTGTAACTTTATAACTCTTAATCTTTGTTCCTTTCGATTTATTTGTTGAATATCTCAAATTAAGTAAGGTTGTAAGGTTTTTCTCTTTCCTTTCCGCGTGCTTCCGTGATGTCATTAGAAATCATATCCAGCAGTCGGAAAACCTAGAGTTCGATTTCCAGCAAGGGCACAGCTGATTTTATCACGTTTCCTGCACCAAAAAGTCTAAAAAGGGATTCTACAAGGTCGCAGTTGGAGAGGATATTCTGACTTGGGTGCTTAGTTAAAAGGAGAAACAAGAAACGAAATGTGCTCGAATTTTCTTGATGTTGTCATAAGAATCTTTTCAGAGCTGTTGATGTCAAGGAAAGGATTTGAATAATTCATATATCTTCGGAGACGAAAACATCTTTATATGAACGAAAGTACATGAAGCAGACTCCATTGGGTTTAACTGGGATGCTAGCAATGACCTATATCTGAAAAGTTCCATGTGTTGTAAGTTTAAAAATATATTTAAGATCATTTGGCTATCGTGACTCTCTGTAGTTATAGTTTAGCTTCGAGGTTTTAATCTAGAAATTCTGACCTGGTTATCCGAGTACATAAGAGTAAAATTATGCCCTATTAGTAATATATACGACTCGAAAGAGGATGAGTTCGTAAGCCAGGTTATCACAGAACCCCTGTGATAATCATAATTGAAGTAAACTGAGTACGGTTTCCGGAAGACTGAAGAACATTTGGTCCATAACTGAAATTCTTTTGCGGTAAACGTAGTAAATTTGGATTGATTTCTGGGAATTAGATTGATTCTGGAAACAGAATAAACTGGATGTTAGGAACGCTACACAAATGAGAGGAAAAGATTAAATACATTTGTTTACGTAATGTTGTTCCTGAACAGACGTGAAGAAATGCATGAGAGAAAACGAAAGAACATTAGAGAACCCGTGACTGTATTTCACCTAGAGAATTAAGGTACTGTAAAATATTCATTATAATTAAATGGTCATGTTAAATTTAATGAAAATAAGATCTTGAAAAGAACAATTGAATTATTTGCTGAATTATTTTAAACATAAGCCATATTAAAAACATTCAAGAAAATTACTAAAAGAAGACGCTTTGACGCTAAAAATATGGAAGTCCGTAATTCTTTAGCAGATTTTTTCTGAATCTGGGGAAAGTCTTCGAGATCGAAGCATTCCAGTTACCGAACGGAAATCTCAGCACCTGTGACCTGTTAAACTTTAATGTAGCTTGAACTATACCAAAGGATATATTTATATTGTCTCGGATATTTACTTGCCACAAGCGCACAGAAATCGCCTGAAAATCCCATCTGGAATCATATCGAAACGTTTGCAATTCATTAGCCAAAGGACGCGGCAAGTCAATCTAGATCATATTACATTCACAAATGGTTTTGGATTTGATATATGCTACAGGTAAATTCAACACAATACGAAAGCGTAACTTTCAGAGATATTAGCTGTAAGCAGATCGGTTTTAAGAGACAGTAGAATTATATAGATCAAGGATGTCAAACTCGCGGCCCACAACAAATATTTTTGCGGCCCGGCCAATATATCGGCAAATAATAATATATAATAATAAAATAACATATCGACGAAGAAAAAAATGAAATGTTTACTGCTAAGTAATTAACGATAATTTATTCAGTGTTGTTAGATTACTCACAGCGAGCTGACACACACACTACTTAAATTACAAATGCGTGTGAGTAGCTTGCGTTCAGCTACCTTCGGCTTTTGGGGGACACGTGCACTCAGAACTTGTACGCATCCCCCGATAGCCGAATGTGGCCGAACTCATGGTCTCAGTTTTCCAAAATTCATTGAAGTGAGCGTGCCTGAATTTTACAAATATTTACCAGCCAGGTTTGAAAATACTCGAAAATTCGCATATGAAATTATTTCCATGTTTGGTAGCACTTATCGGTGCGAGCAGTTATTTTCAGTCATGAAAGGTAATAAGTCTCCTATTAGAAACCGTATTAATGATGCTCACCTTGGGTCTGCGTTGAAAGTTATCACTGCAAACAAAATTTCTCCCGAAATAGGAAAGATAATAGCAGAGAAGAGATGTCAAGTATCAGGACGTAAATATTAAATTTTTCTTGTTCTTTTCTATATAAATATATATATATGTTTATTATTGTATTATTCGAAATAAATCTACGTTTCTATGAATATTGATTTTTTTTTTGCGGCCCGCCTAAAGTTGAACCTTGTTTGTTTGGCCCAAGTGTACCTATGAGTTTGACAACCCTGATATAGATGAAATCAGAGCTTAAATTACGCAGGAGCCTACCGGAGCGCGGCTTCGGTACTCCTTAGTTTTTGGGACATATTCCAATTATAGCCTTAGCACACCGGAGCCCTAAATCAAAAGGAACTTTTTTTTTTGTAACTGAACAATTATTTCAGTAGAACTTGGATCTAGAAAATTTTACTTTTAGTAATAAAATTATATAAAAAATCGCTTATTAAATTTTTATTTATCTCTTTACATTTTATTTAATTTTAATAGTTTAACTATTTTAATATTTAAATATTTTAATAAATTAAGTATGCATTAATTAAATAATAATTATAAACTAAATAACAATTAATAAATATTGATTTTTAATATCAATTAAATAATTATTAATTAATTTAATACTCATTAACTATTTAATTTTTTTAATTATTAATAATTTTAATAGTCATTTTGTTCATTTATTTACTCTTGTTACTCTTTCCTGACAGTCTTACATAGGGCACCGAAACTTCTACTTTTAGAAATTAAGCCCTGGATGAAATAAAAGATTGTAGATCTAAGTTTTTCGTTAGTAATAGTAACATGCAAATTGTTCTAATACTTATGTATATAAAGAAATCTTCATAACAGAAATTTGTAAATAGTTACCGTCAGTTGGAAATCGTACATAGAAGCATAGGCGAGGTGCCTCATACGAAGCGAGAGATATGCTTCACATTTCTCCTCGATACCTTTACATTCTAAAGGAGCCGAGTAGTCTTATGAAAAAAGAATGGACAAACAACAATGAAGAGTCCCAAAACATAGTTTTGTGTTATATTGCATAAGTAGGTAAAAGTAATTACAGTTGATCCATCAGTTATAATAATAACAAAAAGGAAAAATATAACAATAAATAGTGACTCTGAAATATAATTAAGAGCATTTATTTTCTGAAGATGCTTATCATGATTGTTTCGTCTTACTGCTCACTATTTTTAACTCTGGCTGATGGAAAGATAACATATTATAATTAACGCAGTGGCATAAATTTAAATTGTAGCTACACAAGAAAACAATTGAAAGCTGATTTTAAAGTTTTAGGAAACACTCTTTTGTTTCAGGAAATTATGTTGTAAGGTATTTCTCCCGCCTTTCTAGCGTACCTTCGCGGTGTAGTGGTATTCCAGAGGTCCGTGGTACGATTCCCGGCGCAGGCGTTGTTAAATTTTCATCTTGACTGCTTCCAAAAAATACCTAATGTCTCTACAGTGGTGACCAAACTAAAATGGTGTTGTGGATGATGATTCTCCACGCCCAGGATTTAGCAATTGGGTCCCCTAAAATCCCCAGTCGCCCTTTAAAAGGGGAACTATGTAAGGTATTTATACAGCCTTATTAGCGTGCCTTCGTGGTGTAGTGGTTCTGCACGCTGGGGCGGTATTCCAGAGGTCCGTGGTTCGCTTCCCGGCGAAGGCGTTGCTAATTTTGCATCTTGCCTACTTCCAAAAATTACGTAATGTCTCTACAATGTGTCAATATATACGTGAAAGCACCAACTTCTGTTTATACATAAAACAACATGAATAAATTTGAAATTTCTGAGAGTTATTCCAAAATTACCTTATTTTAAAGTTAAAATAAGGTATCAGTGTTTTCAGCTATGTTTAGATGTAAAACTTTGCTTCCGTCTTTTGATTTCCTTATTTCTTGGTAATATGATCTAAAAACTTGTTTCTGCTGCCAGTGACATATTTATACACGCATATCAAATGCAGAAACTTATCAATATATAAATTATATATTTATTTTAGTTAAGGTAAGACCTTCGTAACAAGTTGTGATGAGGGTACAGACTCCCAGTTTTGTAATACCTATTTCCTGCTAACTGCAAATAAAGCCCTGGATTTGTTTGAATTTGTGTTAATCATATTCAGCAATAAGGTTTTTATTTAAACATAAATCATGTATTTCCTTTGAACATTTTATGTGTCTAATTACGTTTTGTTGGAGTTTGTGTACAGATTACAGATTCTAAAGGCCTATATGCTACACACATTCACTTTAAAACACATATACAATACAAGGATTGTTTGAATTTTACATTAAATGATAATTATTTAATATAAATTATTCTTTTCTAATAGAGTTCAACATAGTAATATCAGCTGTATTCTTCGAAGTAATTAATAAGTGTTTATTTAAAGACGTTCCCACATTCTGAGCTTCCGAAATACCATGTGCAGCACATATTCTCATTCTTTACTGTTATTTTTAATCCGAATAGCATATTTGCTGGCGTTAGTGGATTTAGTGTTTCGCTTTAATCCGGTACCAATCTTATAAGATTTTTTATCATTATTTAGTGGTAATTCTTATAAGATTAGTGGTAATTTTATGAAATAATTTGCACTATAATCTATTGTGTTATTTCTGGCTTTGCGTTTCTCTTTCAAGTGTCGAATTTTGAAAAGCGACCTACAGCTTCACAGGATGAAATCAAACCAATATTTCTGTAACCATTCTGTATATTCTGTATAATATACCATACATATCACAATATCCCATTCACAGAATATCCTATTTTAGTTCTTAACACTTCACAAGCTCTTCTGTAAGCCTTTTCATCGTTTAGCATCTTATTTTATAGTACTATGATATCACGTTTTGGCATCTTAATTTTTTATCTTAAGCTCCTCATTTGCTAGCTGTTTCTCTTTAATTCATTTAATTCCTCTGAAAATCAAGATCAAAATTATTCTAATTTTTCTGTATTTTTTATTTAATTGATTCATTGATCCTTTGGGTAAGTTTTAAGACTATTATTACCCAAATTCCATTTCATATGAAGGCCCATCACTGAGCAGTAAAGTCGCTGAACACTGGTTCAAATCCCGGCGAACGTGCTGTCTGCATGGGTGCTTTCGTGATTTTCCCCATGTGTAAAATGTACACGAGCCAGTTTCCTTTAGAAAGTCCTCCGAAGGCATCCCTCAGGTATATAGTCCTCGAGTGCTTTGCCATAATTAAATAAACCAAACCAAGGCATTCCATATGATGTTCATCATTTAAAAGCCTCACAGCTTCAAAATTCCTGCACGTTCACTTACATTTTAGTATCGGGACCCTGCTGCTGCATCTTTTTTGCAACCTGTATAAGTAGTTTTCCCATTACAGTATTAAACCAGCAGTGAAGTTACGTTACAGGACACATTCAACATGTTAATTCCTTGATTCTGTCAATTCCTACAAGAAAACCTTAAATACTTTCTTTCACGATTGATCTTCCCCATGGGGTCTTTTTATTGTTGATAGGTGGGCATAGCAACTCCCACTGAAGGCTAAAGATATTTATAAAAACATCACGGGTAAACCTGCCGTTGATTTGTTTTAACCTTAAAAATGAGGATCTAATGCTTCAGCTAGTCTTAAAAAATAATTTATAATTCTTAATGATCTTTGGGTTGCTCGATATCACGCAATAATCTCCCAAATTAATAATTTGTGTAGAAGACTGAAAGGTCAATAAGAATAAATTACAGTTTTATCGTAAGTATATTTGTATAATATAAAACTTATTTCAACACAACATTAAGTTATATTTCAAGGAACAGTTTGGGAGATGTTAATTGTTTTGAAACCATTTTCGCAACATGGAATTTTAACTCATCCATCTAATCACTGCAGCAATGGATAAGAATTCCCTCAGATTATTGCTGCCCCTTCCACACTGGACTGATTTATATAAACGTTTCTTGTCCACACAGAGAAAGAAGAAAATATGCTCTAAAATGTAACAGTGTGGTAACTCAGGGCAGGATCAGAATTTAGTGTATAGACCTAAAAATAATTAACAGTTTTTTTTATCAAAGTACGACAGCTGTCCTTGGTGATCACCGATAAAGAAAGAAGGTTTATATTTTTTCCCTCCCTTCGACATTATTATATTATTCAAGGTTCGACATTATTATACTTATCACTTATTACACGTTGAAAGTTGCAAGAATTTAGGTATTGTTTTACATAACTAATAAATATACATTACAAAAGTCTCTTCAGCGTTTTTAACTTCACCTTATAAATGTTGGGGTTTTTCTTTGGATCCGTCAAGACATCGAAAGTTGTATAAATATTATTAAGAAGTTGCACAATTTTTTTGGCTCCTTTAGAGTCGGAATTCTTAGCGCAGTACTGGCTGAATCCAACTATGCCGCTGAAAAGGATTGTCACAGATTCATACTTTTTTGCTGGTACTGGCCTTTGGTGGCGTAATTCGTTCGCCACAGACGGAGGCAACACTGAATAAAGCAGTCTGTAAATAGAACAGAAATATTAATGTTAAGGAAATCATATTTCAAAGAATAGTAAATTTAATTTATTGAAAGGGAACCATAAATTTTATACGCAAGCAAGTGTTGAATTATGCTTATCATACTTTATGCGTTTGAGTCTTTAAACAAAAGGTAGAATTATTTGCCAGACTAATAGTCTGCCCTTAAAAGTGCTTTTACTATAGTACACCTTTTAAGACACAGTTTAGAAAATGTAGCAAAGGTGTGTTAGAAAATGTAGACTGTGAGAGAAAGATCCGTTTAATATTTTCATTGTTTGCAGTATAAAAAGTGTCTATGTATCGTGAATTTCTATTTATGCACCGGGCCCACCAGCGGCCAAGCGGTAAAGTCGCTGAAACACTGGTAGTTCGGTCCGAGGTTTGAATCCCGCGAACGGGCTGGCTGCATGGGTGTTTTCGTGGTTTTCCCCATGTGTAACGTGTATACGAGCCAGTTTCCCTTAGAAAGTCCTCCACGAAGGCATCCCGCCCCGTAGGCAGATTTCTCGAGGCTTTGCCGTAATTAAAAATAACCTAATAACCTAACCTATTTATGAACCGAAAACATAATCCATAACGGTCCTCGTTTTTGAAAATAGTTTATACTTAATTATATTTGAGGTAAATATTTTTAATACTCTTTCACCGTCGATTACTGATTTCCAGAATTAGCTATGAGTTACCCCTCTTACTTTCTTTTGTTTTGTATGTGAGAATATTTCTTTTGTGAATGGAGATTGAATGTTTCATAGATGTCTGAATTACTAGTTATAAGAGTTTAACAACTGACAATAATAAGCAGTAATGATTCAAATATGTTACACTGCCAGTAGATAAAATTTTCAGTTTTAGCGAAATTTTACCCACTTAATTCATTTTATTTCGAGGGAAACGCTTTGTATGAACATTATTTGGTACTGTACAACAATTTTTATGATGTGTTTTTCTTTAATCAAAACAGAATTACCACCACTTTCTGTTCCTAAAAGACGTTAAGCGTCTTTGAAGTAATTTTTGTTTGAAAACTTTCGCATATAATATTCCTCGTTAAATTTTCAGGGTCCACGTTAGTGCAGTATTTCGCTCTCATACATTCAATTAGAGGTAAGAAAAGTTGTGCACACTGTAAGATTTCCCCTTCCGTTTAATTTGCAAAGTGTTCAGAAACAACTTTATACATAGGTCCATCAAACCAAAAAATCACATGATCTCAGATCTGGGGAATGTACTGGCCATGTTACTGGAGAGTAATGGCTGTTCTTTCATTTCTGTAATGACTATTAAATAGTCGCTTACCTTAAGTTGCGATATGGAGCCCTATTTTACATGAAAGTTATTACACTTTTAAAGAAACACTTTAGAAAATGCTTCCGAATATTCTGAAGCTTAACCTGCCCCAGGTTTGGTTTAATATTTTGCTTTTCAAAACGCATTCATATCAATAGACATTAATAAAACAGGTAAGAAGGCCTTCCGGAACGACTAAACAAGGAAGAACCAGCGGTGAATGTTGTTGTAAATGCTCACCAAAAATGACTATTGGGGGATAAAGAGGCCCTGACGTAGTACATGCCCTGAGATAAAGTTTGGGTTTCTCATATTCCACAATTTTGCATGTTGACAGTACCGTGGATATAGAAGTGTGCTTCACCGGTTTACACTATGGTCCGTGGACTTCATCTGAGCAAGAAAGTAGAGCACAAAAGCCTCTCTTGCAATCTGGCCCAAATATAATAACTCTTGAGACTGGGTAGAGTTTTAAGGATAACATTTCAAGGCATGTGTCAAAACTCTGCGCATAATACTCGAAGCTACAACCATCTGCCAATGCTAGGAAAATTGGTAGATCAAATAAGTATTACTGTCTTCTTGCTTCTATACCAGCGCTATATCATCAAACAAAAGACACTAATCCCAAAAAATAAAGCAATGCTGGACATCTTGGCAACACTTGGAATGGGTCTGTGTGATGCTACTTAATTTCTCATTTCTAATAATTGTACAACTGATTTCTCATTTTCTAATATTTCACTGTTTTGCCCTTGCCTTTAATTAATTGTACTGAAGGGAAAGTTTAGTACTTTAAAACGCTATTAACTCTTATTTTGCTGTTCCGTATACTACGTAGTTATGGTTTTAATGATTTCACAGCTGATCGTATTTTTCCTAAATTACTCCATTCTGCCTTAAGTTTCCAATTAAAATAAGATGATATTACACTGGTTATCATAAATTAAGGAAAAATCATAAAAATCACGATTACTGAAAAAGTTACATGTGGAATTTAATGAAACTTACCCACAATATACAACACATAGTATGGTATCAAATAACATAAAAAGAAATTATTAGACAAATATGGTAGTATAGAAATTAGCACATGTATAAAATGAACAAATCGAAGGTGTCAGTTTGCTACAGGAAAAGTACCTTCAATATGGAATATGATCGCCTCTAGAAGCAATACAGCACATACAGCGATGTGTGATGTTTTCAATTATGCGGTCTATCAGTTTCATAGGAAGCGAGAGCCATTGCTCTTGCAAAGCAGTTGCAAGCCCGACAAGGGTCTGAGGGGGCGGATTAAAAGCAGCTAGACGTTTGCCTAAAGCATCTCAAACGTGCTCGATAGGATTCAAGTCCAGGGATCGAGCTGGCCACTCCATGCGCATAATTGAATCATCTACGATCTGTTGAAGGTAATCATCTACGATGCGAGCCGTGTGGGGTCTTGCGTTGCCGTCCTGTAACAGGAGAGCATCACCTATTGCCCCAGCATATGGGCGCACATAAAGATCAAGGATGTCATCTCTATAAATCGGAGCATTCACGGTTTCCCTTTGGAAAGACATGGAGGTCTGAGCGTCCACCCAAAGAGATGTCACGCCAAACACAGACACTGCCCCTTCCGTATGCATCTCTTTCACGGATGTTTGACGGATGACAACGAGTTCTAGGTTCTCTCCATATAAAATAACGCCTACTATCGCTTTCTAGACTAAACCTGGACTCAGCGGTAAAGAAAACCGCCCTCCATTGATCAGGCGTCCAGTGGACATATTGTCGTGCCCACTGAAAACGGTCCCTCCTATGACGTGACGTGAGCGGCACACAAATGGCTGGTCGCCTCGCATACAGACCGCCTTCGTGAAGCCTTCTACTCACAGTTGACGTTGACACGAACCTTCCGGTGGCTGCAGCAAGGGAGGATCTAAGAAGAGTCGGAGTAGCGGTTCTGTTTCTGCGTGCACATAATGTCAAATATCGGTCATCGGCACTCGTCGTAGCAGTTGGCCGTCCTTGGCTGAACCTCCTAGATGCCGAATCTGTGGTTTGAAATTGCCTCCAAAGTCTATGAACCACAGAAGGACAGACATTTGGCCATCTGGCCACTTCTGTTTGACTTTGTCTTGCCTCTAGTCTCCCAATGGCTCTCCATTGCAGTTCTGCAGGCAAATGATGCCTGGAGGTCACTGTTACGAATTGGTTTTCTCAGATTTCTTATGTCACTGTCACAGTGAAATATGTGGGCTTGCTCTCAAACATGGACTTTTATGCTCCTCGCAGATGACGTATTCCAAAAGCAGCGCCACTAATTTGCATATCGCAGTTTTACTTATTACTTGGCAACATGTTCAAAGTTTACACGATTTGGCTTATTTTTGAAGTGGTTATCGCTATTTTTGTGATTTGTCCATAATTTATGATAACCAGTGTATATACATACAGTAGAACTGATTACAGCATTCTAAATTTACGTTTAATTGCATCAGATTAGGAGCTATATATTTTTATTACTAATTTTAAATAGAATATAGTGTATGTTTTGCATACTTATCAGTAATATAAGATAAATTAAGGGTTTATACAAAATCTAGCAGTAAACGAGAACCTTACTTGTCAGTTTTCTTTTTTTCATCCTCAAGTTCACGGTAAGTTTGCTGCAATTTATCTGTAAGTATCTCAAGATTTCTTGTTAATTTGTATTCCGCTTCAAACTGTTCCGACAGCAAAACAAGATCTCTTGTAGCATCATGCAAGGGAATGTCACTCAAATACAGGCCTCGCCTGTTAAGGTCATCCAAATTGAGGACGCTTGGCGAACACAGGAATAACATCAAATCGGTTTCCGGAACGTATAACATTTGTCCCTTGAGTCTCATGCTGAAGAAAAGAAATGTGATTAAGTATGTTGATGCCCATTAAAATATTAATATTAATACAAAATAAGTGTTCCGGTTTAGAAGCAATAGACATAGTTAGAAATTTGCAAAAAGAAACGTAAATCCAAGAGTACATTCCGAAAAGCATAACAGTGATCAAGAATTTAAGGTTACTGAATACTAGTTATTCCGTTCGCTCATCGATTTCAGATAAACAGATTATGCTGCTTTCTTTCTAATGAAATGAAAACTGTTCTTTATTAGAATAGGTGTCAATTTTTCTTTTTAACATGCATTTCAAGACCTCAGTTTTGAAGTAGATAGCGCTCACCCACTTATTGTAACAAACTTCTTTTTATCTAAGCTTCAGATCTGAATAAAGGTTTCAGAAATGCCCTTACGTTTAGTGATATTCCACAAAACTATAAAAACCAAGAGTTTTTATACATTTTTGGAAAAAAAAGCGTTAAATATTCGAAAATATTTTAAAGCACAAAATTAATTTAAAATTATGCCAAAAGCTACCTTAGATTTACAAACTCATTTGGTTTATTTCGAAGCAGAAAATTTGAAATATCAGCGATATTCTTGCCACGACTCAAACTCCTTACCTTCCGATACTGGCAAAAACGTGCTTTCCAGTTATGCCACGAAGGCACGCTGTAAAAGAAGAAAATTTCTTACATTCTTCACTACTTAAAGAGGGACTGGAAAGGAAGAGAGGCAGTCGCCAAATCCAGGAGGTGGCGAATTATCTTGCGCATTTTAGTTCGAGTGCCACTTGTAGGGTCAATGCGGTCATAAGAATATTTTAAAATAGATATTTTGTTTCTGAAGGGGTTAATTAAATCACGCTCGAAACTGGAAAAGTTATTTAAAATCTACGCCAATTTAAGGCTGCTTGTAAACCTAAGTTTCACACGGACATGATTTTCGAAAGAAATTTATTTATTTAGAAAATAGCGTGCATGAAATTTTGCATTGATTTCTAAAGGTTATAATTTTGAATAGGATATAAGAATTTTATTTAATGTTTATTTTAATTGACAAATACTTAAACTGTATCCTTAGTTCAGTTGTTTGTTTGTTGATTAAATTATCTTGTAGAATTTTATGTTAAGTAACCAGTTATTATCATTTAAAACTTTACTTTACTTCTTTTTTCAGCAATCATCACTTGAATGCAAATTAGATTTAGAATATTTAACCCAAGGATTTTTGAATCTTTTAGAATTAGATGTTCTGGCAGCTTCGTTTTACAGTTACGTACTATCCCCAGCTCTGACAAAATTTATTACGGCCTTGAGCTATTTTGCTAGCCGATGTTATAAGCTCGCAGCTAATTGCTTGAGCCAACTTAAGTGGACTATTTTGTGAGTAGTCTCAGTAGAATGTTTTGAGAGTAGTTTCAAATCACGCTACTTGAATTTAACTTCAACTTATGTTATTTTAAATACCCGCGAAGTCATATACTGTAGCACAAAATGTGCCTTTTGATAATTTAAAGAATTCAATAAAAAATTATTGTCGCCTTCGTAAAATTTTATCATTTTAATTCAGATTAGAGTGACAACTCGATTGTTAGTCTTTCAGGTTCTGAAGGTCATTGATTTAAGCTTTTCTATACAGGAGAAACCTCCAGCCTTTAAGGCGTTTTTGATTGATTTGAAAACTATTTAGAGCCTTGGATCGAAATTTAGGCATTTTGATTAATTTATTGAAACAAATCATGAGGTGATTATAATATTGCTTGCACCTATACCACCAGTACAAAAAGTGTTTGACAAGATTTCGCGCTAAACATTGCTTGTTAAAATGATTTGGATGGGAAGTGGAAGAAACATTCTAAGCTTTGTAGATAGTTGCCTTAGAGATTGATATTCGCTGTCAGTTTTCTAAGTGGTTTCGCTCTGCCAGTGGAATGCTCAGTCGGAAATATTTGCATTGGTATTGATTGAATTAACTGGGGTAAGAAATCAACTGCGTAAATAATAACTTTGAAGTGATATTAATATAATGGTGTTACCAATTCAGAAGTCAAACAACAAAAATCAGCGTTATACCTACAAAATTTTGTAGGTATAACGCTGATTTTTGTTGTTTGACTTCTGAATTGGTATTTGTTCGGCGTGTTATTGTGTCTTAATTATAATGGTGTTAGTTAACACGGAGGGTTACATAATGTGGAATATGATATAAGTCAAATTTCAAAATAGACTGAACGTTAAAAGTTTAGTAAATAAAAGACAGAGACTTTTACTTTGAGTGGAGCAAATTGCTAAATAAAGTGAAATGAGTTTCACTGTGTGATGAGAGCCTAGAAGAGGTGAACAGGCAAAATCTAGCGAGCCAAGACCTCTCTAGAATTCAATAAGCATGTGTAAATAATCGTTAATCCAGTTCAATACTCTGTAGACCTTCTGCTCCGCCCCCCTGTGCAATCCTCAAGTAGTTTTAACTGTGCTACTTGTATGCAAATATAACTTTATATTATTCAATTCCGTATTTTAATTCTTTTCAATGTAAATACATTAAATGTAAATCATAAAAATTTGGTTTGTTCGGGAAAAAATCTTCATCTTACTCCAAACAAACGGTTTTTAAATCTAAGAGCAAAAACTGAACGGAACCTAATTACTGCCGTGTTAAATTCGGACTTCGTGTAGACGGTCAGGAGATTTATCTTCCCGTCTTACAGTGAAACAAAATCGACTTCAGAAGAAGGTTTAAAATTAACCTTTTGATTAGTTCTTCAGTTACAAAAACTACACAGCTCGTGTAGCAATAGAGCGTCACCTCTTCTTGAAGAATGAGCAGTGCACAAAGATTAAAGCAAACTTATTCAATTAAACTATATATTGGCAAAGCAAAGTAAGTTTTGGAGTAAACTTGCATGTATTTATTGCTATGCTGAGGATATCTGTCTAGTTCAAAGCAATAACAATTTTTTAATATTTTAAGTTATTTTTAAATAAGAAGTTAATAATTCCTAGAGTAATGAACTACTGAATTATTAGTTTATTTATATAACGTATAAGAGAAAGTCAATATTATTGCAAACTTTATGAATAAGATTTATTAATATAACATACGAGTTTATTTAAAACATGTAGTTTTGTCAGTAAATTAGAAATGTAACAGAACCTACCTTTTTTCCGAATTTTCCTTATCCAGTGTTTTCAGGACAAAAACTGTATTAATGTGGGCCAAAATGTTATTAAATGTGAAATTTACATGTGGACGAACCATTGTAAACAATTCAGTAACTCGGCAGGTTGGTTGAGTAAGAGATGGTAAAACTCTTGCAACCGAAGTCCCAGCTTGACGAACAAAATGGTTGCGATCAAACATGATGTGAAAAGGGAAAGCTCTGCAGAAAGTGGCTGGACTAATTTTGTTCTCCATGGACAATGTCTCGAACTCCTCCGTTTCTTGATCTGTTTGATTTTTTGAAGCATTGCGATCCCTGATTGCAAATTGTACGTGATCACACGTGCTGCTTTTTCGCTGGACAACTTCTACTTCAACCTCAGTCTTGTGGAGTTTAGAAGCCACTGCCTGTAAAATCAGACAAAAGGGTATCAGATTATTCTTTATTACGTCTGATCTAATATTTATTAAGGATAAGGTTTCTTGTAAAGAGCAACATTAGTTTTAATAGCCATCTTTTAATTTAATCGTTCAGAGGAAACAATGAAAGCTTTACTATTATTTATGTTGTAGAAGGAATAAGAACTAGCGAAATTTTAAAACTGGCATTTAATTCCTTTAATTGGCTATACGATTACCAAATTTTTTTAGGTACTTTAAAAATTTGTGTATATATGTGATGTACTGGATTATTTTTGTTTTGTTGATAAGAAGTATGAATTTCTTCAAATTATATATTTAAGTGTATTGCTCATGAGCAAGGAATTATTTTAAAAATGCGATGTAAAATTACGATATAAAGATATAAATAATGAAGGCGGCAATCTAAACTAATTTTATTTCTGATGTTTCTTATATAAAATTAAATTTGCTTCATACAGTTTAGAATATTATGAACTAAAATTTTTTTTAGGAATATTTACATTTTGTTAAGCTGTAATTTTGAAAAGAATACTTGTTCACAGCTTCCACTTTTAAGTGCTAAAAGAAACAATAAGGAAGTATGATTATCTTTTCTGAAACAAGCATAAATTTGTATACCAAATTATACAAAATAATTTTGTTGCAGGTTTTACAATTTTGTAATTAAAACTGTTTTGCTTGAATCTACATAATGCCTTACAATGAATTCCTTCAGACTGCTGATTTAAATACGGAAACAAAAAGACATTTTAACAAGGCGTGAGCAGTGTATATTAAGTTCTACGACAGATCTGGGATTAGCGAGTAAGTCCTATCATTCCTGAAAGTCCTTGACATTCAGAAAAATATTACCTTCTTTAGTTAATGACGCTTATTCCATTTTTACAGCTAGTTCCAGAACTTCCAGAGTTCTTACTGTGAGTTTTTCTCTGATCTAAATAAGATTGTGAAGCTTTTGATCTCATTAAGCATTTTGGTTTCACAATTGAAAGTTCAGCTTGGATACTTACGCTTTCCTGACACTTTGAGCAGAATACGGTCCTAGATTACAATGTAAATATTAGTCATCTTGATAGATAGTGTACTATACTTCATTGCGGAAACAGTTTGCAAACACTTTGTATAATTTGTTAGTAAGCGTCTAGTAATGGACAGTATAATAGACAGTATTAATTACCACCAGGGCGATAAGAATCCTATTCTAGTTGCGTTTCTGTAAAATGACTGTAAGATTGACAGCACTTCCCTAAATTCACGCTAATGTGAGAAGAAAGTAAAAAGATCGTTCAGGTAACAGCTTTTAAAATTTCCGTTGAAGATTACATTATGAATCTCTAAAAACATCTAACTAAATATCTAACTTCAGAAAATAAAATACTGGTTTTCAGAGGAATGGAAATATTTTAAATGAAAGTTTAAAAAATGTAATTGCAGGCATATTTACTTACAAACTTATGTACAGCTACGGAACATGAAATTAACGGAGATTTCATTAATTAATTTTTAAGACTTTCTAAAGAAAAAGAAAAAAAAAAAAAAAAAAAAAAAAAACGAGTATAAGGTGTCAAAAAATTTAAAATAGCTGCAAACTTAAAATAATAAATAAAGTAACTTGCAGAACAAGACATTTTTTCTCAATAACTTCGAAAACCTAAAAATTCATGTCCTTGATATTGAAAAGATTAGCTTTTAAAAGAATCAATATAGTAGTGTAGCCTAAAATATGAAACTCTTTCATTTATTATAAAGGTAAAAGAGGCAAAAAGAGATATTGAAAAGTAGTTCAGTTACAAAATGCTCAAATTATACTGATTTTCCAAACAATATGGGAAAAAAAAACACCTCTTTTCTTCGCTTACATTCCAAACACTTGAAATATCAATAAATTTCTTCATACGTATACTCCTACCAATACAATATATAAAGATATAAATTAATAAATCATATGAATTACAGATTACTAGCAAATGCTGTTACCAAATCTTCCTTCGATCATTGACGTATTGTGTTTACTATATGACCAAATTAATTTGAATAATCTTTTTCATAGTAATACGTCTCATTTTTATTAATGGCAGACACAAATATACTAAATTTTCATTATCACACGAAAAGCTAGGTTTCCTGTATTTAGCCTGCATTTCAATAATAATCAGGAATGCAAAATGTTTGTGGATCAAAATAACAAACGTATAATATAGACATTTCACGAATTATAGCATAACAAACAATTACAGAATGTTTCGAAACCTATCACAAAACAGAGACTAACAAAAACAGTAATCAAATATTTTATGTAAGTAATATTACTTTTAATATATACATATATATATAGTATTACAAAAATTAGAGGTATAATATGGCTACCCTAATATTATTTATTTGAATAGATGTATAATACTGGTTAAAGAATTCTTTGCCGAAATGAAATTTGTTAAAACAATTTCATTATTCTGACTACTGAGAAAATGGGAATGGTAATTTTAACAATATTTGAAAATCAGTTTACCAAGAAGAATTGCAAACAAATTATAGTTACTTACCAAATAAATTCTGTGTTAGAGAAAATAGCAAGGAATTAACTTGATGCGTTTCGCAGGAAATTTAATATTGATTCCAGTTTTCAATAAAAGAAATTTACTTTTATTTATACCCTTGCTACGAAAGTTTCATAAAAATATAATACAATTCAAATTTGTTGAAAATGGACTCCGCAATTACAAGATAAAAAACAACTGTAATTTCCTTTGAAATAATGTAATGAAGTATAAAAGTTTAGCTTCTCAAACATTATTGAATGCCAGTATAGTTGATGGGTTATTAATAACTATAAAACTATAGATTAGAGTGCTAAAAAATGAAATTGAAAATACTGAACTGTGACCATTTCAAGAATATCTTCAATTCTACTTAATAGAATTTATTCTAACTAATTTACAATACTTAGCTTCTTTTACGTCTTTACTGTAGGCTAATTAAGTTCAGTAAAATTACAGGTATAAAACACGGGGAGTATGAATCGTAAATAGACACTGACGAGCCAAAACATTATGACCACCTACTGAATAACGCATTGCGCGACCTTTGGTCTGCAAAACAGCTGCAACTTGCCTTGGCATGTATGCCATAGGTTCGTGGTAGAAGACTGGAGTCAGGTTGTACCAAATATCCAAGCAGCGGTCACGCAAGTACGTGGCCAGGATATTAATTGGAATTAATCCTTATACTATTCGAACCACTCCAACACTATTTGAGACTTGTGACATGGGGTGTTGTCCTGCTGGAGGATTCCATTTCCAGTTGGGAAGACAGATCTCATGTAAGGATAAAACTGATCCGCAGTTATGTTCATATAGTCCGCAGCTTTCATGGTCTGTTCTACCACAACTAATGGTCCCAGAGCCGCCCATGAGAACGTCCTTCAAAGCATCATACTGCCATCACCAGCCTGTGTAACCTGTGTAACTGTGTGATCCGAAACACTTGCACTGGACCTGTATTGCATTGGGCTATTAGCTGAGACACTGTCTGGCGCCGATTTTTCTGGAGCAGTGTCCGACGTCCTTTTTCTTTGATGATGCGTGGATATCTAACACTTTGGCGTCTACTACTGACTTTGCCGCGGGACATATGCCTGTTTACCTCTATTAAACACCAGACGTCCCCGTCCTTCGTCTCCTGTCAGCTGTTATTTATCCACTTTGCATAAATACTAACAACGGCAGGTGGTGAACAATCTACCAGTCCTGCAGTTTCGGAGATACTCGTTCAGAGTCTTGGGGCCTTTACGATCTGCCATTTATCAAATTCCCTTAGATCAGCAGCCTTTTTCATTTGCAAAAGGAAGTGCAAGAAGGATTCCTTGGGTACTTGGATATTACTATGATTATACTGGGGTTCTACTGAATTAAAGCAGTATATCCCAGTAACCTAAGCGAAATCCCCGAAGGGTCTGACGGTGAAAAGTCATGATAGGAATCCCAGAACAGGAGAACATCAGTAGAATTCAAGAAGAGGCAGCCTTAGCACCTAGTAAATCTGAGAAAACAGTATAAACACACGGGCGGCATAGGAGTCGCCATCTGGTAATGGTCAGTGCGATGAAAAGACGAGCAGGCTTGGTCAGAGGGAGAGAGATTCTGCACAGTGCACACACCACGTGTCATGTGGGGAAAGTCATGTGGGGTAAATTGCTGCTTAATTTATCCAAATCCAATTAAGTCCATCTTATTTCTAAAATTAGGCAGTGATAATAAAACAATTTAGGTTGATAAGGTTGGAAAATCTTGATTAGCACTTAGGAGATAAGCCGCGTAGATATTCGTTTAAAGTGTCATGAGTGAAGGTATTGAAGTAATTCAGTTGGTCGTAGTCCTGTGCTTTAACGAAGAAGAGCTTGTGGACTTTGTGAAGAAATTTCTTTAGAGGTTCAATCTGTAGGTCTTCATGTAGAAGATTATTTCGGACATAGAAATGGGACTTTGCGATAATTCGTAGGCATCTATTTTGCACCATTTGTAGTTTTTTTCAAGTCAGAATCAGTAGCCCATGTTGGCGAAGCATACGTCATGATGGGTCGGATGGTAACCAAATAGATGTTTCTTTTTTGCTAAATCCAGATTTGAAAATTTTCCAAATATGGAATAAAGTCACTTTATAATTTTAACAGCTTTGCTTCGAACATGTAAAGTAGGAGAAAACCAAATAAATTTGTGATTCTATATAACTCCTAAATATCTGGCTTCTTTAACCAGAGGAACAGGGGCATTGAACAGGATCAGATTGGTCTTGAGAGTAGTATTACATTTTTACCTTCTAATGAGTAGCAGTTGAGACTTCTGGGCATTTATACAAACTCTCCATCATTTGCACCAGCCTTCCATGGAGGGAATATTATCTTGTAGCTTCCGAATCGCATGATTGATATTTGCAGACTTTACTGTCAAGGCAGTATCGTCTGCGTAGCATGAAAGCATAGAATTATTGTAGTAATTAAACTTAGGAAAGTAGGAAATGTAAAATAGATACAAAACGGGTCCAATAACCTATCCTTGTGGTACGCCGGCTTCAATAATCCTTTTAGTAGAGGGTGCATCACCAACCGATACCTTAAAGGTACGGTTTGAGACTAAAGACTGAATCCCCATAATAAGTTTTCTGGTAAAGTACAGGTTAATTAGTTTATAGATAAGTTTCTCATGCCAGACGCGGTTGAAGGCGTTCGCCACGCCTAGCATTAGCATGGCAACATTAAGTTTAGAGTGAAGCACCTTTCTTCTCTTTAAATACCATTCTCACTTAATCACGTGTCCTTCACGTCATCCAGACGAGTTCCTTGAAAAATGTGGGGATGGTCATAATGTTTTGGCTCATATTTAACAGTTGTGCATAACTGATCCTTAAAACTTTTCAACAAATGAATAGCATCGTTGTGGAAATTAATTATTCCATTGCAGTATGCAAACTTTTCTGTTTCCAAAAAAGTATTTTTATACACAATTTCTATTACCTTGAATTATTTTGACTGACATGCAGGTATATTGATAAGAATTATTGCAATTACTTTTGCAAGCAGTTGAAAATATTTTTTTCCCTTCCTAGTAGTTTAATGGTTATCTCAATGAGCTAGCAACTAAAAGATATCGTTTTCGATTCCAAATGAAAGAATGGTTGATGTTTCAAGATTCCTGCTCATAAAATACTTAACGACCCTTCAGTTTTAAGTTTACTGAATCAACTTTCCATTGAAATGTAAATGTAAGTAAGAGTGAATGTTCCAACATTTATCTTACTGATCTTAGAATAAATAAAGCGAATTAAAACTAATGCAAATTATTTTGACATTTAAAATAAGAAATTATAATGAAAGTTTATTCAAAAACGCTTTTTATATTTTACATAATTATTATTCACTGGAATTTAAATTTTATCAGAAAAGTAAGAATCAACAGTATAATTAATCATATATATATATATTAGTGAATTATATTTATAATAATTTCCGTTAAGAATTAAATTCTTATAGATAAAATATTATAATAAATACATTATACATTTGCTTATAAATATTTTTTTCTGTCTGAGTAACACATTTCTTCTTGATACATAGATAGTTAGGGGAGAATGAGAGAGAGAGATAGAGATAGAGAGTGGAGACTAAATTTTTGTTTCCTTTTTGTCTTTTCTTTCATTAAAAAAACTTTTTTAACACCCAACGACAACAATGGAAATAGTTTCTTTTATATGCGTATTTATTTTACTTTCTTTATTGATTTCATTTCTATTGATGTATTTAATTGAATTCTACTTTGTTCGGTTTCGGCTTTCGTATATTATTTGCGTTTCATGTTGTTGCGCTGGGAATAGCCTTATACGAACTATTATAAATCGTTTAAAAATTAAACTAATTTTTCTTGACTTAAGTTTCTTATGTTTCTGTTCATCTCAAGTGCTATAAACGCAACTTTCTTGAATTCTGTTAATTTCTACATATTTTTGACCCCTTGAAGGTAACATCATGGAACAGCAGATTTCCTTATCCAAAGAAACAAATAATTTTTCTTGGGATTATTCCCTAAATTATATTGTATAGTTATTGAAGTTTACAAGTTCTTTTTCCTCAGTGTGGGAGTTTAACTTTCATTTAATTTAACTGGTATATTTAGCTTATGAATCAATATTGAACCCATATTTTTGAATTGATAATTATTGAGTAGTTCTGTTTATTTATCGTGTGTTCAGTCTTTAAGAGTATGGTAAGAATTAACTATTAAAATCTTGGTCTCTTTTACAGAAATGTTCTAAAAGTGTTTTGACAGAAACAAATTCCATCATTGAAAAAACCATACGCTGTTTCATTTAATTTTTTACATGGCAAAATAAAATGCGGAAGATATTAAAAACTTAAAAACACAACAAACGTTTTGTAGAATAGGAATAATAGAATACGTTTTGTGACAGAAAAAGTCTCTTTAATGCTTAATCAAAAGCTTTTTGAAATAATAAAAATTTACATGAAAAATATTCTAATGGGTAATAATATAATGCATCTTTCCAGTAGTAGGTTGGAAAGTGCTTTTTAGTTTCAAATTATCATCGCAAATTCTAGGATGAATTCAAATATTTCATTATTTTTTCAATGGAATAAATCCATTTCTTCTATCCTCTTTCTGGCCCACCAGCGGCCGAGCGGTAAAGTCGCGGAACACTGGTAGTTCGGGCCGAGGTTCGAATCCCGCGAACGGGCTGGCTGCATGGGCGTTTTCGTGGTTTTCCCCATGTGTAACGTGTATACGAGCCAGTTTCCCTCAGAAAGTCCTCCACGAAGGCATCCCTCCCCTTAGGCAGATAGCCCTAGTGTGCTTTGCCATAATTAAATACACCACCACTATCCTCTTTCTCTCATTTAAGTCATCAAAATTTGGATAATTATGACTTGTGTTTCTGCATACGAGCTCTCATCAGAAATGTACTAGAGGACTTAAGTTAGAATTTTGGCTGATCATTTAACTTTTCCATGAGCTAGATACTTTTTCCCCACAATCTAAACTGGGCTTTGCGTCGGGCTATCTAGTTGAAGAAAAGAATATTTTTGTCATATTGTACTGTCCATAAGGAATCGTTTTATTCTGCATGGTGCTTCTGCACACAAATCTGTCTACAGTGCCTTTGGGAACTAAAACACCGACGACATTCACTGAAAAACATTTCTATAGTGTTTCAATGCCTTTACTATACTTTACAGTGGGGCCAAAATGCAGCGGATAATTGCCTTGGTTTTCTGGGCGATGAACATACATTGGGATGCCATTCGAGGGGTTTCTGTCAAAGAATGTAAAACAGATAAATATATTGTTTGTATATTATATTCATTAAATAAATATTTGTTTTGCTACATTGAGAGCTTTAGTGTACCGAATTTTAATTACTCTGTCTGTCCGGTTCGAAGTGTTTTGCTGTCGTCAACATGTTAGCTTATTAGAGAGATTTCCGTTGTTTCGTATTACGACATATATGACAGTTTTATGCGACAGTCATAACTCACGAGCCACTTAACATGACGTGCACCCGGAGTTTAAAGCTCAAGAGAATACTCCGATTTAAATTCGCTTTTAAATCCTCAGTTTAACATTAAATATTATACCACGATAAAAGAGTAGATGTAATATATACATACATTTTATAATTCTCAAGCTATTCACACAGAAAATGTGTTAACATATAAATGATTCACTCCTTCTTCACCGTGTGCCTTTTTGGTGTAAGTGGTAGTCCATCTGGGTTGCAAATGGAAGGTCTAGAGTTTGAATATCGCTGACGGCATTACTTAATCTGTAATTTTTTTTGGTCCGAAATGTCTAACTGCTACCTTGCTTCAAACACTGTACTGTTGAGTTCCTTGATGTCAGGATTAGCTTGCATACGCAGTAAACGAAATTTATCTGCTAGTGTTGTTGGATCTTTTCTGCTTTCAGTGACAGCAGTTCTCATGTGTTTAAAAAACTCTGCTATTACCATTGGCTTAGATAATTATTTTACGCTTCTTTATGTACTCAATAATACATATGCAATTTAAAACAAAGTTGGTTTGTTTATTATATTCATTAAATAAATATTCGTTTTGCTATTACTTATTTACTACTTATTTAATAGCAAATACTTATTTAATCATTTATTAATTACAAAGTATTATTATTAATAGCAATAATAATATTTTGCTATTAATAAATTACTAAATAAGTATTTGTTTAAATACATATGCAAATTAAAACAAAATTGGTATTTAGAGTGGAAAAAGATTAACTGATTGCTTAGAAAATGCCGTTCTATGAACATATCAGTAAAGACGTTTCTTAATAACCACATTATGCTTTAATTCAAAACAGGGCGTTTCACTTCCGTAATCAATACCCGATATAATGAGAATATGTACTTTCTTTGTTTTTGTTTACGTAAGAGATATAATACTCGCTGTTTCCTAGATTTTAGCACAGAAGTCTTGAATTTATCTTTATTTCAAAGAAAAAGGAAGAGACTGATAGCTTTCTGCAGCATTACCAAAAGATGAGGAAATTGGATCACTAGAGAACTTTCAGACTCCCAAGAATCTTAGGCAATATGCTTTTTTATACTCAGAATTGAAAATCCTCTTCGAAATGGTTATAGCTTTCGGTATCAGAAAATCCCATTACTTCAAGGGAAAAAAACAATATTTGCTGGAAATATAGATTACAACAAAGCAGAAATACTGAAACTAATTTTGCACCAGCAGAGAATATGCCCCATCAGTGTTAACGGATACGTATCATCCATAAATTTTAAAATTTTTTTGTGCCATGATTTGATAGCATACACAGATTGCCGGGGAAAACTTTACTTTCCTGGACTGTGAATCCTCTCTAATAGGACTATCCACAGATTCATACAATCCTGCTCTTCTGTGGCGGTGGTCATCTTAGAGAAAATGTTACTCGCTGATGGCGCTTATTGATTTGCTTAATGCATCACTTACTATTGAGATTTGTTACAGGTAACTAGTGAAACTAATGTACGTATATTGGTTTACCAACACTATTATATTAATAAAATTACTAGTTGTATAAAGGAAAGCAGAATATAATGTAAGAAAAATTAGAAAAAAATTGTCTTATAGTTAATTTTCTAAAATAATGCAAATGAAAAATACTTGCATTTACAGAATGTAGATCTTGTATGTAAAGAAGAAACATTCACGAAAAAACATACATTATAAATTTTGTTTAGTAATATCTAAAACACTAATTGACTGTTGAAATATTCATTTAAGATTGAGTGAAGTCTTCCTATTTGATGTTCTTCTTTAGTTATTCATTTTGCTTACTAAAAAAGTTTTAATTCGCAAACGAAAAATCTTATTACTATAAAAAATATCGTACGCTTCCACCAATTGACTTTGGGACAGTCTTTCAGAGTGCGAAATGAGAAAACTGGCTTCATTCTGTCCGAGACTCGAACCGTGGACCTTCCAACGGCTAACTGATTGCGTTAATCACTATTACAACCCAAGCACGCACGGAAAATGTGCCACATTTTTTTTTATAATTTCTTCAATAAGTTTTAATCATGTTTTTAAATTTAATGCTTGTGCTTTTCCTTCGTAGGGGTCTTAGTTTAAGAATGTTAAGGTTTAGGTTTGTTTAAAGTTATTGAAACATTGCAATCTAAAGTTAAGTTTAAGGATTATTGTTTACTTTAAAATTATTGAAATATCGCTCAAAGATATGTTGATACCATCCTGCGGCCGGTTACATTACCTTCATAGCACGTCATCCTGGGGCCATTTTTCAACAAGATAATGCCAGGCCACATACCGCTTGCATATATCTGGATTGTCTCCGTGCGGTACCCTTTACCCTTCCTTGGCCAGCAAGGTCACCAGACCTTTCACCAATTGAGCCTGTCTGGGACAAGGTAGGCCGCCAGATTCGGCCACCACAAAATATCGCAGATCTAGAGCGACATTTGATGAATGCCTGGTAGAATGTGTCGCAGGATGACATTAGGAACCTCTAACACTCCTTGACTGGACGAATTTAAGCATGCATTGCCACCAGGGGCGGTTCGACCAACTACTAATTTGAACACTCAGTGGATGACTGTGAGCCTTGAACAGGTACTATGACCTTGATTTTTTAATAATTTTATTATCTGTGCATGAGCTATACACATATTCAACTTCATTAAAAACAACCGCTTCCTTCATGGTGCTTCGATTTTTTTTCCAAAAGAGTGTATATGTTTTAAGTCAGCGTTGTTTAAACTACGGGTCGCACACAGAAATGGAGTAGCACAGCGAAATGTTAGGGTCACGAAAACTTAGGTCAGTGAAATTAAGGAAATATTAATCTTAATCACTTCATTATCCTTAATATATTACACTTTCTATACAACACAATTATAAAATCGTAATACTGGCCAAGTTGACGTACAAGTTATATTCATATATTGAAAATACCACGAAGTGCTTCATAATAGCGATGTCGCATTGCAGTTTCAGCATATAATTTATTCTAGATTCAAAATATCCCGTAAATGAGCAGTACATAACGCCCTGTGCCACACAGGCGTCCCGAGAATAAATCGGTGACGTTGCGACTAGTGTACTGGTAACGCTTGTTCAGTATAGTCAGTAGTTTCTGTGTCATCGGAGCATGTGTGTATATCGCAATACAATGTTGTACGTATTGTTTTACTCGACCAATTTTTTAATTTATATAAATAATTATTATGAAAGATGTTATTTTATTTATATTTTGCGATACCAGCGTCTTTTCCCCGTGAATAAATGGTTGAATTTGAATATCAAAGCTAATGACAAAAGTAATGATATTTCAATGCTACAAAGACTCTAGTAATCAAAATTCGGGATATAAGGTGCGGATTCTCCAATTTGATTTTACTTTCAACAACTGTGATGATAATGAACAACGTCATTGTTTAAATCTGCAACAACATTTAGGCTAATAATAATAAATAATAATAATAATAATAATAAATAATAAAGCAAAAAAAGCAATATTTTGAGAACTATATAACTGTTAGCGAAAAGTATTTACTCACATCATACGAAGTTTTATACCTGATTGCTAAAAATCAAAAGCCATATACTCTTGGAGATCTTGTATTACTTGCTGCTATTAAAATGAAAAAAAAAAAAATACTTCATGGAAGTAAATATAGCGACGAACTTTGAAGTATTCCTTTGCTGCTATCAAGAGATTTTTCTGAAATTTACAAGAGCCAGTTCGAGTAGCTTGTAGAGCTGCTAAGTTATTTAAGCAGGAGACGTGAAAATGTGCATTGCCCCTCGCCGGGCTTGAACGCTACACCACTTGGATACGCATCGAGTACGCTTCCAATTACCACGAAGGCATGCAGAAAAGAGGGAAAAATACCTTATATACTCTTCCTTTTAAAGGGCGACTGGGGATTAGGGGACCTAGTCGCCAAATCCTGTTGGTGACGAATTATCGGCCACCACCTTTTCGTTCGGGCGCTACTTGTAGAGTTATAAGACTATTTTGAAGCAATATACGTGAAAAATGTGCAGTGATTTTGCCGGGACTCGAACTCTGGATCTCTCGAATACGCGTCGAGTATTCTTCCAATTACACCACGAAAGCATGCAGAAAGGAAGGAGACAATATCTTATGAGCTTACTACTGGACTCAAGTTCAAAACCTACAATTCATTTAGACAAAACAACTGATAATTCAAAAAAGTTGTTAGTATATGACAAATATATTTAGAAAGAAAGCACCAAGGAAGAATTACTATTCTGTTATCCTTTGGAATAACATACACTACCCGACACTGAAAATGCAACACCAAAAAGGAGTACCCGAGAATTATGCAAATTTCAGGGTAGACGCACTTCATCGTATTGTGCGAATGATGTGAAATGCGCAGCTCTCCAGCGGACGTTGAAAGAATATAAGGAAAGGAACCCGCAGAATATTCAGTTTTCGTGCCGCTGTTGGCGCATCCGCAAGCCACTTCTACCGCCATTCTGAAGCATGTTCAAGACATTCTGGATGTTCCCATGTAGATAAGATCCATTTGCCGTCGATTGGTGGCTAGTAATCTGCACTCGTGGCGTCCGTTAAGAAGACTGCTACTGACCCCACATCATAGATGCCAGCGTTTGCAATGGTGCAGGGCTCCAGCTATGCGGACGAAGGAATAGCGCAGGGTCGTGCTCTTAGATGAGTCACGCTTCTGTTTCTCCAATTGATAGTCGCCGCTTACGAGTGTGGCGTTGTTGTGGAGACAGGTCCAATCCGGCAGCAATTGCCAAACGCCCCACCGCGCGATAACGCAGCACCATTGTACACTATCCGTAGTCTCACTGACTTTGTATCTAGACGTATTGCTTCGTGTATCGCCGTCCAAGGTGGTCCTACAACCTACTGAACCAACACTGTTCTCGCTCTGTATTATGCATATCATTTCGAAATAAAGATCACTTATTGTTCGTTACCATCTCTCTTTGTCTTCCGACTTTCATCCCTTTCTGGCCGGTCCTTCTTGGTGTTACATTTTCAATGTCGGGTAGTGTATAAGAGAAGATATGTATTCTAAAGTTGAGAAATAATAGAAAAATTGCATTGGTGTATGCAAAGATGGTTCAAAAGCAATGAGGGATGAAAATATTGGTTTTAAATAATTTGCTAAAGGTGTTGGTAAAGTCATGCAACTATTATACACTACCTGATCGATTAAGATGCTTTTGCAACAACAAAATTAGCAACGGAATTAAGCGAGGTACTTCAAAATTCTGTCAAAATTATAAAATTTATTAAGAGTCGTACCTTTAACAGCTGTTTATTTCATATTTATGTAAAGACACGGACTCCGAATACAAAAATTAATTATTGCAAGCAGAAATAAGAGGGATCTCAAGAGGACGAAATTTAAGATTATTGTTATTAAAAGACGAAACTATTATATTTTTAGCCAAACAAATATCTAATCTTGCTTTTATTCTTCAAAATGACTTATGGCTGTCAAAACTGTGCTCTTTGCGAGATATTTTCGAGAAACTAAAGGATCTTACTTTGTCTTTTTAAGAAAGAAGTAGCTGTATAACTTCGAATGACAAAATATAAAAGATCAACATTTAGAAGAACAAGGTGGGAAACGTTTTATAACTGAAAAAAAAAACTTGTAAAGATTCTTATTAACTTTTATTAACACTTAAAAACCGTAGACACACATAATAATTATTATTATTAACACTCAAAATAACCTAGAAACGTAGCTTTGCTAATACCTTATATCGAATCATAATTTCAAAAACCGTGTTTGATTGACACTAGTGAGATTAATGACCTGCCATATAAAGCCAAAGAGGACTTTGTAGAGCTATCGCTGCTACTGAATTCTTAATCGGAGCTAGAACTGAATTTACCGCAGTTTCTGAAGTGGCATTAGTTAATGTTCTGACATTCAGCATCACGTACGTATGTGAAACGACTTTTCTTCATCTTTAACGCTTATTAAATTTAAATACCGGTCAGCGCTGGAAAACGATGAAGACACTTTACGTCCAATAGTATAAATATTGCATCAGTATTTAATTTGTTATTCAGCAAAAACCAAGCATATCCATATCATGAAGCATTGATTTTCTTTAATTAATTTTTGTGTATTTGAAATAAATCTTAAAAGTACTTTTTTTCGTATGTATATTGCAGAAAGAAGTAAAATCATTTGTGTAAAAATTTTTATTCTTATATTTTTCTTTTACATTTAGTATCTGAGGCTGTGAAAAGTATCTCATCGATAAAAATGTATCATGGCTGAAAAAAGCGTAAGCAGCGCTATTCTAAGTGATATTGCTCACTTTCACGGGCGGTAGTCTTAGAAATGTAGTCGTCATGTACTTTCATTAAAACTAAATTACCCAATACAAAACTACTCCATCTGTATCAACATTAAACATTAAAGTATCCGTTTAAGATTGACCTGACATTTGCTTGATATAAAAGAAAGCTATGTTTATACAAATATAGGATCATTTCACGGCATTATTATGCAAAGAATAAGTCTAAACATTCAGATATATTTTGACCCGAGGAGAGCACTAAAACTGTGACCTACATGCGAAAGCGTGAGTCGATTAAATATGTAGCAAAAGTTGCTCTCGATGTTCAGCTATTTGCAGCTTTGGAGGGAGGGTTACACTTGAATTTTCGAGACATGAATTTTTAAAAGAGACCTTTATACTCTTCGGAGAATCGCCCAAACAGAATGTTTAACCATCCCTCTTGTAAATTCTTTAATTAACTGCTTTTGAAATTGCTGCAGGGAAAAGAAAGCACTCCTTAAAATGTTTGTTAAAATGCTGAATTAAAATAACATTACGTTAGGAAGTTAGTACTTTATGTTTACAAAGTATTTCCTTCCAATATGATCTTTATGCAAGATGACTCTAAAATAATGCTTATTTACGTTTTTTAAGGCAATGTTTTAGAAATTTATGAAGGATATTAATTACTTGCTTTCCTTTGATAAAAAAATTTAATTTTCCTTAACTGATTCCTATTTCCTGCTGAAATAAAAAATGAAAGCGAAATACTTTTGACACTTTAGAACGAAGAATTAAATCCAAATTGTTAATTTTTTTATTTTGGTTTATGGCAAGGGAAACAATTTAATACAGAATGAAAGAACAAAAACCGCACATTTTACATTCTTATTGATTGGGAAAGAAGCACTTTTTATTTCAGTTAGTGCGAATGAGTGTAACTAAAGTACATGTATTATATTCGGTATAACATCTTACCTTCACCAAGCCGATAACAATAGGTTCCAATCCTTCTCTTTCTGAATAATAATGAAGAATAAGAGTTCCATCTTCTGGTCTTTCAGTGCATCGGAAGGAGGGTGCTCGCATTCCAGGATAAATTGTTGCCAGATGGTCGTGCAAGGCGTCTAAATTTTGCAAGAAATCTCTTGGTGAAGATCCAAGAACTTGCAAAATTTTATCGTAACCAGATTCTTGACAGAAGTCAAAGAACATGCGACCGAAGAGCTCGAGAATTTCAGCAGCGTTTATACCTATGTGCGAGGATAAGCAAACATTCTAATTTTTATAAGCTATTCAATGTGAATCAAAATGTTTAATACAGTCTATTCAACTTTAATATGGAATTAAGTATACATATTTTTTTCAAATAAACCCCTTTATTAAACGATTTCGATAATTATCATTTATCAAGTTATTCAGTTATAAAAATGGAGGTTATAACAAAATAGTAATTTCAAACAAATTTATTTATTAGACCACTTTCAGAATAACTGTATACTCAAAAGGACTTTCTCTAAAACGTCAAGTACTTTCTTGCACTTATGCACACTGAAACTTAGAAACTGATTTATAAAAGTAAATAAACAAATATATGTATTTATCTGCTTTTTTATGATAGAGCAAATCATTACATTTAATTAAAAGTTTTTCAATTAACTTTGAATGAGAATAAAACATTGCCATGCACCACAGTTGTTACCCATACAAGTTGCAGCGTTACGTTGTTTTCTGGCTAATGAAATGAGTTTTATAAATGTGGCTTTTTAAACATAAAAGGTCTAAGTCATATCTTTCAGCATCATTCTTTCTTATGAGTTACTTTTATGAAGTTCTGAATGACTTAGATTTCTCAAATTATATTGATTCAGAAATTTTCATTGATTAAGATGGGAAACATCTTTCATCTTCCATTGATTAAGAGAAACATCTTTTCCATTCCTAATTATCTGACTAATAACTGCTGAAGATTTGAATGATCTATCATTATACTACAGTGTTACTCTAAATACCAGTGTAACATATCTCATTATACTACAGTGTTACTCTAAATACCAGTGTAACATATCTCATTATACTACAGTGTTACTCTAAATACCAGTGTAACATATCTCATTATACTACAGTGTTACTCTAAATACCAGTGTAACATACCTCATTATACTACAGTGTTACTCTAAATACCAGCGTAACATATCTCATTATACTAGTGTAACATACTTGATTGATATTATTCTACTTTAATTTGATGTCACAAACCTCAGTTGCATTATTTATGCTGACATGTTACAGACAATAAATCGAAACAATAATGTTGTGTCAGTATGTACACCCACTCCAGAAAAAAAAAAAGGACAGTTTCATATATCCTGTTCTGCTGGGCCGATTGAAGAAATTAAACTTGCGTTTTTTATGTCTCGAAAGCCTGACTTATGATATTTATTGGATTTATATCTAGCACTGTTCTAACATAGGTATTTTGACATAAAGTCGAACATTTCTGAAATGAAGTACCGTTTTTGCTTTCCCTATTTCTACCCTACTTTTCAAATTATTTAAAGGTGCCAAGTTTTGTAAAAACCGTTCTTGTAGTTATTTAAAAATTAGCTCTCAAAATTTCAGCTCCTCAGAGTTAATTGAATTTGGTATGTATATATTAACATCTCTTTTCTAAACACATACTTGAATTCCCCTTTCAAAATTCCAAGTTTAGATTTAATCCAAATAAAATTCGCATATTTTTTACAATTAACTTTTTTAAATTTGTATAATTTTTAGTAATTTTTATAAATTGTTAGGATTTGAAATTTGAATTATGACTCATAAAATTTATTCCATCCTTTAAAAGTAGATGTTTGCTTCTAGGTATACAAACAAATTAGAGATTTTACTCAAAATGTCCCAAGATATGCGCGAATTTATATATTGGCGCTCTTTGAATTTTAACATATTTGTTATAAGCCATAATAATGCCAAATGTTGTTTACAAACGTTATTACAGTCTTCAATTTAATTGAAATAATTATTTTGAGCCTTAAATTCCGAAATAAATTTTTACTGAGAATTTTTCACAAGGAATTTCTTTATTCTTATTTTCATTGATAATACCTAATAAATATTTGTCAGTAATACATAAAAAGCTATATTTTTCAATTTATAAAGAATATTAATGAAAAGTTTAAAGAGTTTTTTTCCTTCTATAAGAGTAAATTTTTACATTGCCATTTTATCATCTATTATTTTACTTTATTTTATATGCAAAGAAATATAATTTTCAGATTAAATTAAAGATATTATAAATAAAACATGCTGTCTGCTACTACCTTAATGTTTCACAACTGCAAAATATTCTAGAATATAGGATTTTTCTTTTCTTTTCTATGTGTAGTAAAGGGAACAAAGAAAAATGATTTCAGGGATATTTTATGTCTAAAGATATTTCGTGTCATTAACTGCACTGCAATGTTTTTAAACAAACTGTTGTTTACATTTCAAAGGGTCCTTAATATTATCATGAAAGACCCTTTTTTATAAGCAAAATATATTTTATCTAAACATAGGCTTTAGAATAAACACATTTTTAAAAGTCAAACTGTGATTTGTCAAGATTTGAATTCTAATCATTAGTAATATAACAAATGATGATTATTGTTACATTTATTTTAAGATTATTATTATTTCTCTTACATATTTTGCTATATTAGAATTTATTAAAACTTTTCTTGTAAAAGAATTAAAAAAATTAAAAAAGTCGTACTTCTCTGTAAGCATATTGCAAATTTAATATCAATCAAAGTTTTAGTATCTGCATTTCTACTCTTCCTGTAACGCTGCTAAAAAGAACATATTAACTGAGCTTAAACTATTCAATGACAGTTTAAGTTCAGAAAGAGATTACTAGCAATTCAACCATTTGCTTTCTATTCATCATACTCCTGCAACTGGACAGCCACACTGGATTTCAGTGAATTTCTGGGTTTCATAGTTTAGAAATGTGGCTTTTAGAAATCGTCCATAAATTAGGATGGTTGGTTATTTAAACATGGCAAAGCACATGGAGGCTATCTGCCTAAGGAAGAGAAGTTCCTTTATGGAAGACTTATGTAAGGGAAAATGACGCGCATTCATGTTGCACATGGGGAAAATTACGAAAACCAACCGTGCTGGCATTTAGTTCTGCTGGGTTTGACTTCGGAAAAAACTACCAGTATTTAGTAGTTTTTAACCACTCAGCCACTAGTAGAACCGCTTAAAATAGGAACCAACCTATGAGTCTTTAATTTACTATTTAGTGTTTTGAATATTTCAAATATTGTTATATTTTCAGGCTCAAAAGATTTTTGCGCATTAGTTTAAGTTTTCTTAACGCATTAGTTTTTAAACTAGCAAGCCATAATGCAAATGAACGTTAAGTTACATTTGCTATTATTGTATTCACTTGACGTTATTTGATAAGAACTAAGACGAGATAGACAGTCTAAGCTAAAGACAGGAATACTTTTTCTCTGCGTTATTCACTTGGGTAGATTAAACAGATGTTTAGATTAAGTGGCATTAGATTTATCCTACAAAGTCATGTGTCAAAACAGTGCTGCAATTTTAAACGGTTGGCTGAGTAGCTGACTTAATAGCTGATAATTAAGCAGACGATTTTAAATCTTATGTTTTTCAGTCTGAAACCTATAACAGCATGAAATGAATCTTCCCACCGGTCAACAACCATTTCGCAGAGCCGCTCTACCCTGAAAATAAGTATCTGAATAGTCACCCTCATGTTCGCCAGATTTATATCCTTGTAGTTGTTTTCCCTTTATCAAAACTAAAGTTGCCTAAAATCGAAAGTTATTTTGACGTGGAAAAGAAATACACTCTTAAAAAACATGTCAAAAACAAATTTATGTAAGTTTTCTCTTTCATTACCTGTCGTGCTTGTATTAAGATAGGAAGCTGCATCAGTGTAAGCTCTGTAATCTATTTTTTAGTACAGTCTGATTACGTAGTTGCTATACAGTGAATATACAGTAAAACTTGGATTATCTGAAATTCGGTAAGTAGGATACCATCTAAGGACGTTTACCCGATTGATAAAATCAGTCTTTCCTTTCATATCCTTCCTTCAAAGGCCCACCAGCGGCCGAGCGGTAAAGTCGCTGAACACTGGTAGTTCGGTCCAAGGTTCGAATCCCGCGAACGGGCTGGCTGCATGGGCGTTTTCGTGGTTTTCCCCATGTGTAACGTGTATACGAGCCAGTTTCCCTTAGAAAGTCCTCCACGAAAGGCATCCCTCCCCATAGGCAGATAGCCCTAGTGTGCTTTGCCATAATTAATTAAATACACCGAGGTTCGAATCCCGCGAACGGGCTGGCTGCATGGGTGTTTTCGTGGTTTTCCCCATGTGTAACGTGTATACGAGCCAGTTTCCCTTAGAAAGTCCTCCACGAAAGGCATCCCTCCCCTTAAGCAGATAGCCCTAGTGTGCTTTGCCGTAATTAAATACACACACACACACACCTTCCTTCAAAATGCCTACCCTCAAAAGACGTTCAATGTTATGGTTAAAGTGGCTTCTCTACTTTATTCTCACCAAATACTGATGAAACAGAAGGTGATCCTTTAAGCTACCTATTTTGCAATGAGACCATTGAAGGGAGACCCAGTTGATCTGTTCAAGTCTGGTGGTCAGTTATTGTCCATGATTTTATTTCGAGCAATAGAAGTTGAGTTCTGGAGTGTTTTAGGAAACAGGGATACATGAAAATAAATTATACCTTCACTTCCAAAGTCAAGCAAGGAATCTGTGGAGAGACCAGTGTTTGGCAGAACCAAAAGCCGGTATGCTAACTGTGAATCACAAACACATATAAGAGGAATGAATGAATCTTATTTAAGAAAAAATGACTTTTATTCACGCTATGCTCTGCAAATTCTCAAATCCTTCTGCAACCAGTCGATAGTCGTCTACCAATCGCCTACTCAGTCGATAGGAATTCAGTCCAGAATAAACAATGAGTCTTAAGCAATCTCAGCCATTTTGCTACTGGTAGATCACAATAATAATTCATGAAAATAACACAAAGATTTATTTAATTTTTTTTTCATTTTACTAGTCATACATTAGCAAAAATAAATTCAGAGATTGTGAAAATTTCGGCATACGTTTTTTGGCGGTTAACCTGCTTGAGACCCTCGGCAAAAGCATATGTTTAGCCAGACCTATATTCCATTGCACATTATCCATCACAAAATTCATACAGAAAACTGAAATTTGAAATTAGTGGCGAAACATATTAAAATGTAGACGACTATGTATGAGGTATTTTAAGCTTTCACAGGGCATTATGCAAAATGCTTTAAAATTGGAAATCGAAAGAGAATTTCTGAGCAACATATTCCGAGCAAAAGGGATTTTATCGCAAATTTTTATTTTCTCGTGATTCTAAAATATCTGCCCCGGCTCATACCTAACCAATTGACGTAAAAATTGCGTCTGAAATATTGTCCTGTTTGACAAGTTATCTAATCCCTAATAATTATATAAAGAGAAAATTTCCTGTTCCCTTACAAATCGGTGGTTAAGAGAAAAGTTTTTAACTAACATTTAGAATAATGTCGTTTTATTTATTTATTTTTACAGTACGTATAAAATTGGGAACTAGGGCTTATGAGCCCAAAGTATTGGCCTAAAATGGAGGGTTTTATTAAAACTGACTTCATTACTGAACTCTTAAAGTAGTTAGTGTTTTTGCTTTTAGTATTTTGAAAGCAAATATTTCTTATAATAAATTGATTTTAGGAGGACTACGTTCAGAAGATACTTGGCCAAGAATTTAAATTTTATTAAAAAAAGAATCAATCAATAAACTCCAGCACATAACCTACTTTTGTAAAAGTCATAATTCTAAGTATTTTATATTTAAAAATATTCATAAATCTTTTATGAATGTAGTCATGAAAAAGATCTTCCTTTAAACTTTTATGGTCATATTATAGCATTTTGTAAATATGTATACTTAAAATAAAATTCCAAAACAAAAATTCTGCTCTTAAACAGAGACATTTCTCCATAGTCTTCCCGTGCTTTGCCATAATCGACTAAACGAACCAACAAATAGGGAAGTAGACATAAAGTAGACAAAAACCCATTTATGACTTCAGAAAAGTAATTTAGAAGTACAAATTCAATTTCAAGCAGTAAATGACCTTCATTAGTGTATTCATTATACAAGAGGTAAAATGGTTATTATTTTAAATATGCTAAATATGAATTAGTTTACTAAAATATGAGATTTCTCTTTGTCTATAAACTCCCGTGGCTGCAAACTTTAAACACACGTTTCTGAGAAAAGGCATATTTCGAAGAGACTTTTGTGAGGAATATAATTGGTTTTTGGTATAAATAAGTGAGGAGCTAAAAGTGTGAACTACATAACGATGATTAACAAGCGATTGAGTATCTGAGATAATTAATTTGCAAGTACCCTTTAACAAATCCAGTGAGTAACTTTTGGCAACCACCAAGCTCTTTTTCACCAAAACGTATAAAGCTTAAATGTTGCTGAGTAGGTTAAGTTATGTGTTTGAGATATCTTCAGACTAATGCCACTCACAATTAGATAACCACCGATTGTTTCATTTCACCACCGGTTTACTTTCTTGCAGCGGAGGGAACTGGCACTTTGAGAATTCACTCCTTGCATAATGGGGGACAAATTTCCCTACATATGACCCGACCAGGTAACTCTTACAAACTTTGCCTTAACTGGTCTTTCATGAGCATTTAAATTTCGAAAACGGTTTAAAAATATTCACAATGAGGAATATATTACCTTACTTAAAAAATTGCATTAAGAGGTAATAAAAAAAATGCAAAAAAGATAGCTACTTAGGGCACCTAATTTTGATGATTCATAAAATCTTTTTAAATACACTTTAATAATATAAAAATTTTATTTTAATTAAATTTAACGTAAGACCGCAAAAACGTATTCATTAAAAGAAATTCATAAATGATGAACTTTTTGTACTGTTTTGAAATTTAACTAATTACGAAAAACTGAATAAAAACCAGCATTTTAGCTCTAATTAAATAACGCCATCAAATCGTGACGATAAAAGCACTTTTTTGAATACTTAAAAATTTTAAGACATAAAAATGCATAATTTTTTTCTGATGTTATTGTCATCTGTCGTTTAATTGCTGCTTTATTTTTGTCAGGATTGGGATGTGTTTCGGGGATGTTTCCTACCGCTTTTGTTTTCTAGCATAGCATAGTCAGTTTTTGTGCGATGTTTCGTTTTTTGTTGCTTTTCTCCGAAATATTTTCTTCATGATTTTTTTCCCTTGAATATGCATTCCTGTGCACAAAATTATTTTCCATCTCTGAATGAATCTAGTTTTTGGACAAATACGAAAAATAATTTTTTTGAATATTTCTCGAATGTCGCAATATAAGCTCACAGAATATGGTTCAGTTAACTGGTTGCAGTAAGTAAATTTATCTAATTTATCTAATTGTTTATTATAAATTACGAATTCAGTTAAGATATGAAGCTAGATGTTTGTTTAATTAAGAAAGCGTCAGATGTTGACTACTTAAACAAATGTTTTAGAAATTTTTTCCTAATTTCAAATCAGTACAAAACAGCAGATAAAGTACTTTTTGGAATTCGTATAATTTGCAAGATCTGTGACTTGAGTGATATTTAAACACTACGCCTTTCAGGATCCTTCTTTCTGAGACAACATAAAAAGGTCTGACATACTGCATAGTTGCCTTACTCTGGAAATTATGTTTTTAGTTTAGTCTCCATTATATCTCGAACTATTCGTTCTAGTAACATCAGATTTTGTGAAACCATTTTAGACAAAAATTATAAAGAATGAACGATTTTATACAATATTTATATTGTTTCAAATTTCATAAATATTTGAAACTGGTATTCTGTATTAATAAAAATTCAGTACAAAATATGATTTTTAACAGTTTTTTGTATTTTTCAAAATTATTCAAAATCTGCAAATTGTTTCGAATAAAATTAATTTTTATTTAGCTTGCTTCAACATTTTTTTAAAAGTTAATATCCTTAAAACACATCTGTACTATGTTACTCATATTGTGATTGTTTTTCACACATTTTGCATCATATGTTTTGACCATTGGCAATTTTAGTAAGTACCATATTCAATATATGCTGTATTCGTTTCGTTTTGCATAGTCCACGAGAAATGAACTGCGAAAATATTGTTTGCGTATAATGTGAAGGTCAGTTCTAGTGATTGTTTCAGCAAATATCTCACGTGACTAGTGTATGAGCTATAATTAAATGTTAAGTGTATATTATAATGCCAAGTGGAAGCATATTAAGATTAAAAAATTCTCAGATTTTCACCTATAAGTTTCATACCTTTATTTTATCGTTAACTTATGCTGTTTCAGATGCACAATGTTAATCTGTCAGATTACTAAATTGCAAGGAGAGTGAATAAAAATTACCTTTTTACACAAGAAACAAATGGAAAAAAATAGCGGAAATAATCATTATGTTCTTTAGTATACAAATCCATGTGACAAAATTCCACTTCTTTTCAAGATAATAATTGAAACTGGGCTTTGATAATTTTGCCTTCTACTTATTATTTCTTTACTTAATCTACCTAATATTACTTATTTGTGCTTTAATTATTTTTCTAATATATTTGTTCTTCTAAAAGAGAAAACGTCTGTCATGAGATTCATGAACCATTGACTTTTCTTTCTTAGAATGTTTGTACTTAAAGGTGGATTTGGGTTTTATTTAATACTTTTATTGACGAATAGCTCTGCGCTATTAATATCGTGAAATGCGCAAATGTAAAGTTTTAAAAAAGATCTTTAATTCAGAATTCAGGATGGAATGCTACGTTATTAATAATACTGTAACACACCAGCATATTTAAAGGAAAAAATTCTGCATAATTTTAAATTTTCTCATACAGCTCTAAGTATGATATTAACCGCACCGTCTACTGGCGAAAATATTAAATAAAATTTATTCATAGTCGTCGCCTTAGAAAACAAATATTCTTCCTCTATGATATCTTTGTGTGCAAACCGCACTCTTATATGTCGCTTCGTTGAGTTTTTCTCATTTTAGAATACGTTTGGAACTTAAAATTCGTATGATACTTCTTTGAATCGTAATATTTTGTAAAATTAAAAATTTTCAGAATTCAGAAGTTTTTGGAATTCTATAAAATTCAGATGTGTTTATCACTGGGTAAAATAACTTAATGAAACTTTATTATGTAAGTGGATGGTTTTGAAATTTATCCTTCTTTGAGTTGTTATACTGGGTAGCGAATAAAGCTTCGTTTTGTATATTAAAGTTGTAGAGCTATTAGGATTTTTTTTTGAAACAGGAGAGATGAAAAATGAGCAACGCTTGCACCGGGACTCGAACCACAGACCTCTCGAATACGAGCCGAGCGTGCTGACCACTACACCACGAAGGCATGCTAAGAAGGCGGATGATATACCTTATAAAGTAATTAAATAAATAAAATTAATGAAAGGATAATATTTAAATTCAACCATGGCTTTCAAAACGACGCTTATTTCCATGCCTATTTTATTTTTTTTTAAAACAAACAGCTAAAATATATTATTTTAGAAAATGATTCGCTTAGCTTTTAAAATATTTGAGATTTATAGGTGATACTTATCATTAAAAGACGATAGGATAGACACAAATCAATAACTTATATTCTAAAACTTTTCATTAATTTGAAGTTTGTGCCGAATTCGTGTTTGTAATTTGTAATGAATTTTGTAGGCATTGATCGCACTGCAGAATAACCTTGTGTACAAATTTTACTTCAGTGTTAGTTTTAAATAAAATTAATGGGATTAGAAATTTTTATAAAACAGCTTCTTAAATTTAACTGCACAGCTGCATAATATGTACATAGTGTAGCATTTGTTTTATTTTCATTTTCTGTTTCTTTTCATAGATAGTTACTCAGAATTCTCAGTATTTCTTTGTATCAGACGAAGTCAGAAATCGAAATTTCTTGTATATTACTTTCTTTAATTTGAGAACAGACCTAGACATTTCCGTTTATGTACGATATTTACTCCTCCTCATAAAAGAACAAAGTCCGCTTTTTATCGATATGCTCTTAGATATTTATTGTTGTTGGCTGTCGTTAACTAAAATTAACACCACACTGAAAAACCATAGCCCTGATTACTTGCTTATTTACTGCTAAAGTTAGATAGATATTCACTTAAAGCCGTTTAGTGTCCTCTATAAAGGAACGTAATATTCTATTTAGTGCCAAACGGCGTTACCTGTTTGGGAGGTGTTTAAACAGAAATATTTTATTAAAAATGTTTTCAATGATTTAATTTCAGTCAATTAACTATCTTTATTGGAAAAAGGTAGGGAAAAAATGAAATGTTTGCGTAAAAATAAATATAATATAATTAATTTTCTTGTTTAAATACTATATTTAAGTACATAATTTTGCATGCAATATCTTGCGTTTTTCATCGGGTTTGATGAATGACGGATTGGGTTAGTTTTCTAATTTTACTTCTGATAATGTTAAAATACGCATCTCGAGAACAATTTGCTGTACATGGAAAATTTTAAATTAAATTTATTTAAGATAGTAAAAGTTTCTAATCTAAAAAGGGAAGCATGAGACATGCTTCCCTTTTTAGATTCGAAAATAAACATGGGAAGTCTTAAAGAAAATATTCCTCTTAGATTTATAATTATTGTTTAAGATTTATGTTAAGTTGGTGGAATAATTGTCTGGCTTTTTTTAATCAAGAATATTTCAAGTAATAATAATATTTCTTCGGTTGAAAGAAAATATTGCAATTTTTTTAATGGCGCAGTTTTTTTCATATTAGGGAATGAGTTTGTGAATAGACTTTTAATGGAATGAGGAATAACATATTAACTGGAACATTCAGCGCACAGAGCTCGTAAAACATTTTTAACTTCATTAGTTTGCATATTGTTATGGTTAAAATTATCATAATAATTGCTTCCTTTCTTAAACTAGATCCATAGATTTACCACCCATTTCTTTTTAGACTTGTAATTATTGTTTAGGGTTTATGTTAAGATGTTAGAATAATTGTCTGACTCATTTTAATCAAGAAATAAAAAGCTTCGTACGGTAGACTTTGCACCTTTACAATATATTACTTTATAAATAAAGATGCAGTAAGGAATGTTGAAGATATTTTTGGGGTATTTATATTTCTGAATTAAGCGCATTTTATTATTTATCGATAAATTTAAACGAAGAGAGAATTAATGTATGCAACAGAAGCACGCCAACTTGAAATTAAGAAAAAATTCAACCATAGTTTTAGTTTTGGAGAAACACTCAACAGCAATATCGTGGTTCAGATCTTCTTTCTTCCAGCACCAAGATTTTTCTGTGTTTTAAGTATAATTATTATTATACATAAATCATGGCTGGCGAAGAGATAATTACAAGGAAGTCTGGATTCAATCTGATATTTGTATGATCTTAATAGCGTGTTTGTTTTTGAAAGACAATATCGTGCACATTCGTATTATAAAACCACTCAACAAAGAAAGAGGTGGAAATACTCGGAATTATAATAATGTATTATAATGGTAGTTTTTCCCTCTTCACTTTCAGATGAATGTAAAATTATGAAGAGAACGTTTTATTAAATAATTGTACTCCTTATTGTTCTGAGGTACACATTAGAATTTCTAAGTAAATCACAAGTGTATCAGTTAATTATTTAAAAGCTATCGTTTTTTTAACAACTTTTGCTAATTTTTTAGAAGAACAAAATAGTAACATTCTTAATAATATTTTTAAACATGTGTTTAATCTCTTTTTAAATGTTATTAGCTCAAAATGGAATTAGACACGAAGGGCTATTAGTCTCAAAATAGCATTTTGCGTCGGTTCACTTTTCAAACTGTTGCCACAAAATATTATCGCCATGTATATTTATTTAGAAACTTAAATAATGAAGAAGCTGCATGAATGCATGAATGTTTATCGCATTGTTAAAAACACTGGTACCTAGAGCCATCAAATTTTGAATAACGTGATCCCCCAACCTAATATAGGCACTTGCAAGCCCGAATTTTGAATTTCGAATTTGTTTTATGATCTATTTCAAATTTTGTAAAACTTTAACGAATTTTTGATTAAAAAAACTCAACGATTTCTTAGCGAGTAATGGCAACACTGTACGAAAAAAAAAACATTTTTATCTCCAGCGCGCGAGACTGTGTATCGCAAATTGTAAAGATATGCTGTTTTTAAATACTTTGGGATATTGCTCTTTAATTGAACTTTATGCAGTTTAAGTCCGAAGACCATGATATATAATAAATAAAGGTAACACACAAAACGTTAAAAAACGCCCCTTTGGGCGTAATATAAAATCCGAAAGCTTTCAGATTTTCTTTCTCATGATTTTTTTTATTTGAATTTTATTAAATTTTCTAAACAACAGTAAAATTTTATTTTAACAGTGATGGTGTATTTAATTATGGAAAAGCACACTGCCTAAGGGGAGTGATGCCTTCGTGGAGGGCTTTCTAAGGGAAACTGGCTCGTATACACGTTACACATGAGGAAAACGCCCATGCAGCCAGCCCGTTCGCGGGATTCGAACTTCGGACCGAACTACCAAGTGCTCAGCGACTTTACCGCTCGGCCGCTGGTGGGCTTTTATTGTAGCAGTAGTTTATTTAATAAATATTAATTTAATTTTTATTAGTTTCTCAACTATTATTTTTTAACTTTTAAACTATTTAAATTTTTCTTGCCTTTCGTAGGATTATCCGTTTAAGTTTATGGCAAATCGTATGTTTCTGCTTTGCTGATCGCGGTGACTCTGATAGCTTATTTTTAGGCGTAAGTAGAAGTTTAAAAGACCTTAGACCTGTAGATTTAAAAGACACATAGACTTGTATGCTTCTAATAGAATTGTATTAGATTCTACTAGCAGATGTCTAATAGAATTACATTTAGGCTAGTTACGCATTTTTTCGGGAGTTAAATACATTTTTGGGCTACGCGTTTTTCATTGTTTTAAGTTCGTTCACAACCTTTTAAATAATATTTCAGCTGTTGCTATTAGTTGTGTGTTTTATTCATGTACAGGCGATAGTTCGCTTTAACAGTTATGTAATTTAATTTTGGCTGTTAGGTTCAAATCACCTTTTAAATGATATAGGCTGGCGAAGAGTATTGTTTTAAATTAATTAAAAATAAAATCTAATGTAAGATATTTAAGGACTGAACTCTCAGTTTTATCTGTGGAATAAAAGTTAACCTGTAAATTTAACTGAAAGAGATATGGGTTAAGAGAAACATTAAATGTGTTAAATTAAAGGTATGATTTATTTTTTAAAGGAGGAATGTTGCTTTTAAAGGCAAGATCCTTAAAAGATTTATCAGTAATAAAAAGTAGTAATTATCCTTAAAAGATTTATTAGTTATAAAGAGACATATATCTTTCTCAGTAGCAACAATGTTCAAGTAATTGAGCTCCCGAGAAACAGAAAGTTGCGTAAAACAAGGATAAGTAGATCAAACAAAAAGAAAAAAAAATGCAGAATGTGGATAATTTTTACCATACCTTAATACCTTTGAATTTAACCTTCTATGGTCAGACGTAACTTCCAGATAACAGTTATATTTTTAGTTTCTGTTTGCTCTTTATAATGTTGTACCATTACAACTCAGCATGACCTTAAAGTTATAGCTTGGTGAATGATTCATGTTGTATGATAGGTTGGTTGAAGACACCTTTGTTCACGAAGAGGCACATGTGTCTGAATGCCTGTGATATATGTTCTTTGTTTCCTCCAAGTTCTATTGAAATTCACTCCTAAACTTGAGAGTAAAAGTACATATCAAGTTTTTGCAGACATAGTTTTATCAATTCTGTTTTATTATAAATCAGGTTGCCTATAAGAATTTGGGAAACGAGTATGTGTGACTTTCATGTTGAAAGTAAAACATAAAGTTTTATCACAGTGATCTGAATAGACGGAGAAGTTATCATGGAACCAATATTACTGGATTTACCATGTGTTATTTTCATTTTATGTTATAGGAGTAATGACTCCGAAATAGTTTTGGGAAGTGAAATTTGTGTTAGAAACACAGCAGGGGACACATCTAGAAATTCATCGTTTTCTGGTTATTTAGAGGGAATTTTTAACCCAATGCTGAATTGTTTCAAATATTATGTGTTTGAAATACAATTTTACGTAAGTTTTATTTGCAGTTCTACTGTTTTTTGGAGTTTCATGAATCGAACCAAAATTCCCGGCGCAGTATTCAGCAATATTTCATTTCATTTTTCAATGAACTCATAAAATGGGCAGTTAAGTATGTGCTTTTCTAAAGCAGAATATCAGTGAAATCGATAATAATATTGAGTAGGGTCTAGCAACTGCATGATTTATGTGTTTGAGTTAAAATATGCCGTAATGATTCGTTGTTACTTCAAAGTCACAAAATTTTTGAGAAAAGAAAAATAATAAGTTTTAAATTTTTTTATTCTTTTTTCGCGAAGAAATAAAACACAAAATTGATGTTTTTTTGCTTGTGAAAAGATATTTGATCCATAGCAGGTAAAGTTGAAAACTGCACTATTAGGTAATTTTTCGAAGTACACAGGTAACACGGGCAGCAGTTGTTTCTTTCCCATTCAATGAAGTTGACTTTCCCTACAATTCCTTTCCTCCGTTTTTGTCTTAAACAAGGGAAATAAAAATAAAATTGAGAAGAATAGAACCCTGTCTGTTGACGAAAATTAGAACTGAAAGAAACAAAAAGAGTGGGAAGATGCTTTTAAACGTTTTTGAAAGGATAGTATTAGAAATAAGAACTTTTAATTAAAGATGATAGATTCTGAAAAACAGAAAAGGTTTCAAGGATATATAATTCAGCAATCGAGGAAAGCTGTTTTAAGACTTCAGCAGAATAAAATCTAAAATAATGGAAATTTTCTATCGTAGGTCAACTAGGAAGAATTGTTAATTTTTCTTTTTTTTCTGACGTAAAATCTGTTTTCTTCAATACAAAATTTTAATGGTCTCACCGCTTGACTGGTATATGTTAAACCGATGTTAGCAAAGAACATCGTTATAAATTCATGAAGAATCATAACTTGATATAAAATATTTAGGGAATGATTTCTCAATTTCACCAGTAAAATAAAGGTTAACCCGTAAATTTAACTTATGGAGATTTTGCCCAATTTTGTTATTAACAAGAAAGAAAAATATATTAACACAAAGTTTTGATTCGTTTTCAATGGAGGAATATCGATTTCAGTGGTAAGAAAATAATCCGTAAAAGATTTATTAGTAACGAAAGGACAGAAATCTCTGCTTGCAGCAATAATGCTCAAATAATTGAGCTCCCGAGAGAGAAAAATTAAGAATAACAGGAGTAGGGGAAGAAAACAAATAATGAAACAACATTTTTTGTTTATTTGAGTGATAATACTTGGTGTGGAAAGCAAAACAAATAGAAAAAACAATCGATAAACTAAAATATTAAAATTAAATTTATTTCGTTCCATTAAAACTGAAGGAAAGAAAGCGAGATGAGATATTCCATATCAACAGTGAAATACACCGAGGAATCAATGGAAAGCATAACTGACAACATATTCGTTAAAGAGGCAGAGTTAGGTTAATAACGGAGCAACAAAAATTATCTAAACATTTATTTGAACACAAAGAAATCCACTATTACACAGTGCATTTCAAAATTTTCGCATCACTTAATATATCTCTTTAAAGGCTGAATGTAGACACATCTTGCCTTCTATTTCTTCGGTTGGAAGATATTTTTAAATCATAAAATTTTGTAATTTTGTAATGGCGCAGTTTTTTTATGTTAGGGAATGAATTTGTGAATAGACTTTTAATGGGAACAACATATTAACTGGAACATCCTGCGCAGAGAGCTCGTAAAAAATGTGAACTTCATTATTATGTATATTGTTATGGTTGAAATTATCATAATAATTGCTTTTTTAAACTAGATCCATAGATTTACCACCCAATTTTAAACTTCATTTAAAATAAAAATGTAGGATGTGGACACCGCATGGATTTATTGTATTCCCTTTTAAATTATACACATTTTTTGCTGCACTTCATTCACACTTATTTGCTCGAATTATTCTAACTTAATTAACCGATTCCTCAAGGCAAGCTGAAAATGACATCGAAAATTGCAAATTTTTAGATTAAATATTCCGGTCAGCTTTTGTCGTACCAGAGTCAAATTTCTTATAATTTTATTCTATTGTAAGGAGTGCAAATCTTTCCCAAATATAATACAGGAAACGGGAGACCACATTAAAAATTAGATTTCGCTGTTTGTTGAAAATAATTTTTTTTAAATTTAACATTGCCAAAACATGAATATTTTCATCATTTAAAACATTTCTATAATTGGAAGTATATGACTACAACCAGCGATTGGAAAAATAAAGATTGGGTACGGACTTTTAAGCCAGGTAAGGGGGTGGGTATATATATATATATATATTTGTAATAATAAAATTCCATAATCAAGAATACACTTAAAATTCTAACTGTATGTTCTTTTCATTTTTAATGGCGACGTTCTCTTATTTGAAAGTACGTGGAATTAAATCCACAGCCCCGTAGTCAAGTTGTTTTTCCCGCCTTTTCTACACGTACAGTTTTAGAATGTTCTGGAGATATTTAAAGCGAACTGGATTGGCTGACGAGGCTGACGTCATTTCTTGGAAGCTCCGCCTTTCCAGAGGCTATAAAAGGACTCGCAAAAGGAATATCGGGGCTTTTTTCTTAAATGTCACGATGCAGTAAACTTCATACAAAAAGTTATTATTAATTCTTTTTATTTACTCCGGATATCTGATTTTGTAACTGTTATTTCTCCTGAATAATAATAAATGGATCCTGTTTTTTAAACTTATCGTCTGATAATTTAAGCTACGACTACATTTATGATTCTTCACCAATCTTTTATTCTGGACAAAAGCTGGTACATCACATATATATATGTTTGGTACTGCCAATTGTAATATAAAAGGGAACACAACTAGATGTTATAGCAATCTCATATACAGAATTTAAACGTTCTACGGCTAATCGTTTTTGAATTGCGAGAGATACATACACACATACATATATACGTATAAATGTCACAAAAAATCTCTTTTGATACAATCCGTTTTGCAAAAAAGAGTCTTATTCTGTCCATGAGTAGAGCCGACACAAAAAAAATCATCCAAATGAATTCGAGAATGGTCAAAATGAATATTTCATTGAAACATGAGACCCAAGATATTTTGCGATTACAATACTTCCTTAACTTCGTTCAAGGGAGTAAAAAACACGTAGGTTAATTGCTTTAGAGAGGAAATTACTATAAACTACTTAAGTATAATGAACTAGGTAATGGAAGGAAAACTATCTAGTTTCAGAGTTCATTCGATTTTAATAAACAGAAGGAAACGCCTTAAAAAGAATCGTGGCGGATTAAAACCAAATATATTCCCAACAGACAACAAATTAATAATAATGTAGACGCAGATTTTGCTATCTTTAAAGAGGATAATTTAATTTGAGTTAAATATTTTTACCTTAAGGACAAGCTAACGTTTTCTAAGCGAAAAATTGTTGCCTGAGAAGTATCATGTTCTAGAATGATGGCCATCTTCAATAGAAGCATAATACAATCAAGAGAGTTTCCGAGAGCCAAAGCATTTCTAATGCTCTTCATGAGTATTGTACTAGTATCAATACTTTATTAAATGTGGTAACCAATGGTACTGAATAGAAAAGTTTATTTTTGAGCTTTACTGTGTTTAAGGTCATAAAAGAGAATGGTAGTGGAAATGAGAAAGAAATCAGGAAAAACACAATGCCGAAAGAAAGAAAAGACAGATAAAAAGTTTTTCATGTAAGTGGTAAAGATTGGGCTTAAAAAGTAGATTTTAAACCGATAGGAAAAAAAAAGATGGGACGCATATATAAAAGAAAGATTAACATACTCAAATAAAATATCAACTGATGGGCATTTACATTGTTTATATGAATATAGTTAAGGAATAATGATTAACTGGTTGGCATTTACACTGTTTATATGAATATAGTTATAAATAGAAATTCAACCGCCTTGAGGCTCTGACAACCATTCTTCCATGAAATTCATGGACAAGACAACAACAACATATGAAAACAGTACATACTCATTTAGAATTAGCCGAAAGTTGGAGAAATTATGTAAAATGTTTGGACAGCTTTTGGAAAGAGGACAATTCATATTAGGGGTATTTATAAAGTACACGATGGTTTCAGTTTAAATTGTTATCCTTAATGATTCAGTGATCCTTAGTATTGTCAGGCAGACAAAAATTGATTTATCCATTGTCTTACATGAATATATTATAAGGTATTTCTCCCGCTTTCTTAGCATGCCTTCGTGGTGTAGTGGTCAGCACGCTCGACGCGTATTCGAGAGCTTCGTGGTTCGAGTCCCGGCGAGGGCATTACTCGTTTTTCATCACTCCTGCTTCCAAAACCTAATGTCTCTATAGCGGCGCTCAAACTAAAAAAGGTGGTGGATGACGATTCTCCACCACCAGGATTTGGCGATTGGGTCCCCTAATCTCCAGTCGCCTTTTAAAAGGGGTAGTATATAAGGTATTTCTCCCGTCTTCTTAGCATGCCTCCGTGGTGTAGTGGTCAGCACGCTCAACGCGTATTCGAGAGGTCCGTGGTTCGAGTCCTGGCGAGGGCATTGCTCATTTTTCATTACTTCTGCTTCCAAAAACCTAATGCCTCTACAACATATATATATATATATTCGTTTCAACATTAATTAATGCCGAAAATGAGAAGACTTGAGTAATATTTTAGGAACTTTTGAATGAAAATATCTCTTTTTAAAATCATTTAAAAATACAATTGCAGCTTTTGGACTCTTCAGAGTATTAATTTGGCTTTCTCATTTCAATGATGAAATCATATAGCAAAACGTTTCACTTACAGATCTGGATACACACTTTCTCCACGCTTGCTTATACAAGGCCTGATTGGAAAAGAAAAAAAAAACCATCAGTATTTCCTTTTCCCGGTATTAGAGGTGGGCAACCTTGTGATAGGTTTCATGAAAGTTGTATACATGGATTTGTTTAAACTTTAATTGAACTGCAATGACAATGAGGATTGGACTCCAGCAAGTAGAAGAACTTAATATGTTTAGTCGCGGCGAATAAGGAAGACGTCTGTATAACTATGCAGTAGGTATCACTGATTTTGTTTGATTAAACTTGGGAAAACCGTTTTAAAATAGTTGAAAAAATACAGTATGTGTATTGCGATGAAACATTTACATTTTGCTTCAGTATTAGAGCAATGGAGCAAGTCAAGGCCATAAAACTACAGTGGTCGACAATGTATATTTCGGCAGGTTATCTACTGCGTAATAGGTACACCTTGCACAAACACACACACACAAAATGGCATCGTTCTATATCTGCCGTTCTACTGGAACGATTGACAAAATTTAACTTAGTTCTTCATGGCTCGAAAAGACGACTTAAAATATATATGGATAAATCGGTATGTTATTTAAGGAATAATCCGATTTTGTTTCATAATAACTATGCTAGAATAATGGTATGTATATATCTAATATACATCCTAATCTGTGTTTTCAAGACATGAAAAACGCGAGTTAAATTTCGTCAATCGACCCAGTAGAATGGGAGATATAGAATTGTCCATTTTGTTTGTGCAAGGGAAGCCAACATTTTACAGTCATAAGCAGACAGTGAACAGTGACTACTCTATGAATGTTTTGAAAACCATTTGCATGCAGCTATGAGAAAAAAAGACAAAATTGTCTTAGGAAATAGTGGTTGTACCAAGATAATACATAGCTGCATGTTGTTGCTATGGCACTAGCAGGATTGTTTGAGACTGGTATGCCAGCATTAGAATTCCCTGCATATAGACTGGCATTTGTCTGCTGACTCAAGAGCCAAATGATATCTAGGCATGCTATTTCAAGCGGATTCTCAGCACTGAATAGGCAGTTTCTCGGGAACAAATTCTTATGATATGAGGAAGAGAAATTTCGACGCCCTCAATGATAAATAAGATATCACAAAAGAGTCTATTCAGGCTTTTGAATTGTTAATAAAATTCTGTGTAAAAATTAATTTCGTGTGCAAGACAAAAATTTGGGAAAACAAAACCCACTACAAGGTCTATCGAATCATCTGAATCTGAATAAGACTACCAGTATTTTTCAGAATAGTAGAGCTTCTACCAAAGAGTGCTTAAATACAACTCCAATATTGTATCTAGTGAAGGATACAACACGGAAAAAACTAGATGTAACAAAAAAATGCTGATTTGTTTTAATTGTCCCTTTCAGTAAAGCTTTCAAACTTTCCATTGCATTTTCAACACGGTTCTGTGGTAACCCAACGCATTTTTAGCTACTGTGACTACAGAAAAACTATGCATATGATTGAACTTATAGCTACATGATTGTTTTAGGTTTCAAATTTTATGTTCTTGCTTATGCACACTAAAATTAAGTTCAGCGGTTTTTCTTTTTATATAGCCATCATAATAGCTTAAGGCATGATTTGAGTATCAAAGCAAATTCATCCTTTCGACTGCATTCAATAAGTGAAGATATTTTACATTATTTCGCAGTGCTCTCTGCGAAGGAACCAATTATAATATTCTTACGTAATGGAATATCGAATATGATAACAATTCTTATTGGTTATACAGATGAAATATTTCACCGCTTTTAAAATGAATGGTACAACGTGTGGTTTAATGTTTCATCGTGCATAAAATAAAAGAATAAGTAAATAAATAAATTAAAAAAACTTAAGAATTCAGCGGAAAGTTTTAATTGGACGTATTCGAAAATTAACTCTTGTGAGAAATAGCGTGACAAAAGCAGTTACTACGGCTGGCTTATATTTGCGGAAATTCATAACGAGGTACTTTGGACTTGTTTATAACACACTCTGGGTGTCCCTGTCATGCTTTGAGTATTCTTCATTATCACGATACATGTTTATTGATTGAGTGATCCTATTAAATATGCGGTAAGAGGATTGTAATTTGAAATTGGTGTTTAAATTGCAATGGTTTGTGTAAGTGAAATTCCACAATCTCTTAAATGGAGGAAGAGTGCATTATTGCGAAATATGAAAATTTCAACGCAGTAGCGCACGTTATTAATAATCCAGCTAATATATGATTTGGTGAGTCTTCCATGTCATTAATGCACATGATAAAAATCTCAATAATCTTTACACATTAGTTTAACTGTCATTGATGATTTTAAGTGCTATTATTAAGATAAACTATCTTCAGTGATATTTTCTGTCTGTAAATCAAATTTATTGAATCTTAAAATATAACAATTCTCAAAAATATTCTTACAATATTACCTTAAATTAATTTTCATTACTAACCGAGCAAAACGTTTTGGAATGCTCTGTTTTACTGTTATAATAAAACCTTTATGAAATGTATAATTATAGAGTTTGACCTTCTTTGGTAGCATAAACTACTAGTAACAAACTCTTAACGGACGTTTAGGGAGTTATTTCTGTGTCTGAAATGAACTACAGAGTCTTGAAAAGTTAAAATAACCTTTTTATTAAAATCATAATTTGAACATAAACTTACGTCTCATGCTCATAGTATCATCACGTGCAGCGATGCAACTTAAAGTAACAGTAACTTTCAGAGTTTAAACTGAGACTAGTAGTTGAAGAATGCTCAATTAACTTTAATTCTAAGTTGGTTCAGAGCTTTTCACTGGAGTATATTTTAAATGACGGCAGCTATAACACAGAGCCGTCTAATTTCAGTCTTATCAGAGCATGCAAAAACCTAGTAACGTGGCGTCGAGAGGCAAAAACACACTCTGTCTTACAATCCCGAAACCTCAGATTAAATACTCTCTAACTGAATTACATTTCTGGTGAGAAAACGGAAAAGAAGAAATTATAGTAAAGGTTTAAATAATAATAAGCGGTTAATTAAAATAATAATAATCCTATATAATGATAAAAGAATTTTCCTCAGGAATAAAGTCATTTTCCAGCATATATTATTGCTTATAAAAGACATCCCATTATGTTATCTTACTTTGTATGGGGTGAGTTCCTTCCTTAATGCTTGATTTCAGGGTGTAATCGCAAAGCACGTCTGGTTAGTAAATGGAAGGTCTATAGTTCAAATATCGGGGAGGACATTCCACATTTTTCATGTTTCCTATTACGCAAACCAAATAATTCTGCAGTGTTAGTGAACTAAAATGTGATGGACTATAGCTCTTAATCATAAGGATCCGGTCATTGGTCTTCGACTCCCCAGTCATCCAGTTTAAGTGGTGAAGAACGTAAGGGATTTTTCTTCTTCCTTATAATGTATCTGCATGGCGTAACTGGGACCGTCTACGGCTAGCGATCGGCAGCTTCGAAGTCCTAGCCCGGCAAGTGGCACTGCTGATTCCTAATGCTCTGCTTCAAAAAATTTTAAATATTTCTACAGTGGGTTCAAGTGGTAGCCAAGTTAAAATGTGCTGAACAATAATTCGGCACAAACAGGATTTGGCGGCTGGGTCTCCTCCTTTCCGGCCAACCTTTTAGCGGTGGATAATGAAAGGTGTGGTGTGGTGGTGGTGTATTTAATTACGGCAAAGCACACTAGGGCTATCTGCCTAAGGGGAGGGATGCCTTTCGTGGAGGACTTTCTAAGGGAAACTCGCTCGTATACACGTTACACATGGGGAAAACCACGAAAACACCCATGCAGCCAGCCCGTTCGCCAGTGTTCAGCGACTTTACCGCTCGGCCGCTGGTGGGCCCGGATAATGAAAGGAATTTTCTCTATCCTTGGCCAGGAAATCGAACATTTTTCATGTTTCCTGCTCCAAGATAAGCTAAGTAATCTATAACATTGACTCTATAACTTTATTTGATTTGAAGAAAGAAAGCACAAAAGAATGATTGTAATAATTATCTGCAATGCTTAAGTTATATGTTATATTATTATTATAGGCAATTATAGGTTCTTGAGTAATTAGAATTTTATGCAACTTACCTGCAAAAATCATGAAATCTGAAACGAATAAATTATTTAACTAGCTATTAACAAAAATGCAGATTTTTTAAAGTGTACACATATAACTAAGGCAAACATCCCAGGACAGTTGCTTTCATATTTGAAGCGTCTTAGTAGAGGCCGTGCTGCGATAAACTGAGAACGTTGTTACGAATATATGACGTTACTTTGTGTTTACTCCATGTCTGGTATTGTTATGCTCTGAATAAAATGCCACACAGGAAACATTAAAAAACAGATGTATATATTTCAAATGAATGCTATCGTATTTTCCACCGCTTAGGGTGATACTCTGATTAATGGGGGTTAATCACGCACATCAATGGGCTCTGGTTCGAATCCTGGAATTCGATGGTACTGGAAAACCTGCATGCTCGGTACTGGAAAAAGTGGATTGTAATACTGAAGTGTAAATGTATATATATATATTTTGAAGTGTAATATTATAAGTATAATTTGTGGTGTAATAATATAAAAATTTTAGCCCAACATTCTGATAATAAATTAAACTTAGTGATTAAGAATTATGAGCAAGACACGTAATTTGAACTAATTACTAGCGTATCACTTAGCAAGAACATAAACATAAGTATCAGATAAACTCAGTGCTTTTATTAAGCCAACGAGTGACGAACAAGAGTAATAATAATATGTACATGAAATGAAAACTGCATTTGGCAGTTAATAGAACAACATAACAATGAAGTTCTTAATTAAGCGGACGTCCTGCTAAACAATTGAAATGAAATGATGAGATTTTCAATCTCAGCACTTGTTGATTACTAATTAATCTCACAAAAAGAACAAAAGAGGTCTTCTGATTTCATCCTTCTGCCTTACTGCTAGTCCCAAGGGCTCAAGCTCGAGCACTTGGCGACTAGTTGATTTGAGGATAAGCTCAAAACACCACTCAGTGCTTTAGCATTCATTAGTAAGAGTATTTCTACGTTCACTGCATGATTTTAATGCGAGCGCTTTAGTAATCATAACCTTATTAATTTACAAAGCATAGCCGTAATTTCAGTTTATGTCTATGGTTTGCAAGCCATTAAAACGATTGAAAATACTTCCTTTTAAGGAATGCAAGCTAAAAGGTACCTACGTCTCTCCCTATAGATATTAGTACTTTTTTAATATGATTTACAAGGAGTTTTTTTCTGTGAATGAACAACTAATCTTTCTGCGTACACATTTCATTAGAGATACTGAGGTAGAAATTTGTTCTTTTGTAGGTGTTTTAAAAAAAATGCAGAAGAGAAATGATTATTTTACATAACGAGATGATTCGAAATGCTATTGCCATGTCTGAAATATAAAAAACACACAGGAAATTATCCATTTCATATAATTTTTGAAGTGTCGTATAAGGTTTCATTTAAATTTAATAAAGCAGTAATTTTGTGTAGTTATTATTCTATCGTTTTCTTATTTCTTAAGCGCTAAACCCTGTTGGAGGTACATACGCAAAATAACACCCCATTAAAGCCATGCGGCGAACATTGAAATGTTTCCACTAATCAATGGACATTGGGAGTGCACTGAGCACTGGGTTGAAGTAAATTTCAAATTAACTCGCTCCCAAGTGGCTCGCACTGAGCCCTTGGGAGTATGACAAAAAGACGAAATCATAAGTACTCTTTGCTCGTCTGATGAGAGTAGTTAATTATCAACAAGTGTTGGGTGTGAGAATTCATTCATCTCATTTAAGTTGTTTTTAAGACGGCTACTGAATGGGTTAACTCCATTAAATATTGTTCTATTAGCTATCAATTCAAGTTTTCATTTCATGTACAAATTACTATCCCTTTTGTTCTACTCTTATAAAATTTTTGTTTTTATATCTTGATGTCTCTTTTCCCTAAGTGATATACTAGTAATTAGTGGAAATTATATTGCTTGCGAGTAATACTTAGCCATTAAATTAATTAAGTTGGTTTTACAAGCAAATATGTAAAATAAGAAATTCTACGATTGAAATTGCATCAATGCTTCTAAATGCTCCCAAATTTATCCTCGTGCAAACAATGCAAGACGCTCCTAGTTTTCGAAAGTAATTCAAAGAAACAATCTCAATTATCTTTCATCTAAACTTCGAAATCGAAACTTCCAGTTTTCTTGGAAACAATACAAGAAGATTATTTATTTTGCTAAAGTGGAGCAGATTCTAAGATAAAAAATGAATACTAATTTCGTTACAAGTTCCTTGCAACCATATTAGCTGTAACATATAAAACGAGGTTGCGCAGTTGCAAAATATTTATATTTCATGTAACCGGCACTCTTTCTTAATTGCATTAAGCAGTAAATATGACTCAAACTAATTTTCATATAACGTAGGTAACTGAATGTAACAAACTGAAACATTGTACTACTGTATGCATGAAATTTGTAAGCAATCCATGGCGTAACTTGTTTACATTTTGCGAGGTACAGTGACTGCTTCTCATTTCGATTCTTTCAAAAATGTAATAAGAAAATAAGCACCAATGTTTTCCCACCTATGAGTATTATTAATGAATTGTATTTTATGCATTTTAGTATTATCCTTTAACTGTTCTTGACTTAATTTTCAGGTTGCTTATTTCTTAAAATAATTCTTTAAACTTAGATAATAAAAGCACAAGAATATCTTTACAGCGTTTGTGTATTTATAATGGCATGGAGATGGTGTCTGTGTGTAAAGAAATGGAACAAAGAAACAATAAACAAACAAAAGTTATTTCTGAAAATATTTGTTTCTTCTAGATAAGGCAATTACTTCTAAGGTTTAACATTATTCAGATAAAAAGGCAAAAAGCATGCAAACGACAGTTTCCTTCTTTATTGATTTTGTGCATGATTGAATATTTGATTTAAAGGGAACTTTTCTTTTAAAGTTAATTGCATTTCGTAAGTAAACATCTATATTTTGTTAAATTTGGGAACATTTGGAAGTAGTGCTGCAAGCTAGATATTGGAAAAACGATATAAAGTGGATAATAACTTCAAAAATTGTCTAACATTGTTTTCATTGTGTTAAAGACATTTTGGGTATGTCATACAAAATGAAAGCAAGGATAACTTGTATCTTATCCATTTCTTTCAATGAACTCATAAGCTGTAGCTGTTAATTAAGCAAGGCCATTCTTGATAGAAATGTTTTCAGTGCATCGTAAAAGTAATATTTCTTCTATTAAAAGCTATCAAGAGAAATTCTTCTGAGAAGAAATGCGTTTTAAGTGTCTAAAATTTCTTTTACTCAGGAAACTTTTAGTTGTTTTTTTTTAAGATGTACGTATGAAGGACCATATTTACTTATTTATGTTAATGTAACATTTGAATAGCTAATTCAGAAGTCAAACAACAAAAATCAGCGTTATATTTACCAAATTTTCACAGGACTAGTTTCGATGGTTTTACCGAACCACCATCTTCAGCTGCAAAACCGCAAATGAACCAGATAGGAAATAATGATTAGATAAGATAAGAAAGCCTGGACAAGAATAAGCAAGTGGCGCCATCTGTTGGTGAAACCAGAACTAAAACATAATTTCTTTAAAGGCCGAAGGCAAATTTGGATTGGAATTAGGATCGTTAACTAGAACAGAAAGATTTTTATGAATGTGAAATGCCTCTAGAAAATCCAGTTCTCCAATGGAAGATGTTTTTTGAATAATTTTGGCAGCAGAAAAACTGAAAGTGTGGTTTTCGGACCAACAATGTTGAGCAACAGAAGACTTCTGTGTTTCCTTTTTTCTAACATATGCCTCATGTTCCTTGACGCGAAATTTTAAGGCTCTCTTAGTTTGGCCAATGTAAATTAAACCACACTGGCAAGGAATCCTGTAAATACCCCAGGAATTCATATCCGGAATGGGGTCCTTGATTATGGAACTCGGAATTTTATTGATGGGAGAATAAACAACCCGAAAGTTAAATTTCTGCAAAACATGTGCAACTTTATAGCTAATTGATGGAAAGAAGGGAATGACAACAGAATTTTTATAATCTCCTAAAACAAGAGTGTGCCTTTTAGTGTGTTGAGATGAGAATTTTTTAACTGCTTGATTAATAATGTTGGGTGGAAAGCCCCTGTCAATAGCTATTGCTTTTAAATAATTTAGTTCTTCATCAAGGGCTAGTTTGGAGGAGCAAACTTGAAGAGCACGGAAAACATAGGAATAAAATGAAGCTAACTTTTGTTTAGTCAGATGACATGATTTAAAGTGTGGTGGAAGGCAAACCGATGAAGGTTTACGGTAAACCGTAGTACTGAAGTTGGATGTGTTACGTGTGACCAGAATGTCGAGAAACGGAAGAGAATTGCAAGTCTCATGTTCAAAAGTGAACTGAATAGCAGGATCAATAGAATTCATTATTGAAAGAACTTTATTTAAATCATCTTTATTACCTTCAAACAGAGTAAAAGTATCGTCTACGTAGCGGAACCATGCCGGGAAGTTTAAAGTTTCAAACAATTTTGATTCATAATAATAATGCATGTAGATATCAGCCAGGATGGGACTGAGGGGGCTTCCCATGGCTAATCCCTCAGTTTGCTTGTAATATTTATTTTGGAAAACAAAATGTGTTTGTTTCAAACAGAGTTGAGTGAGAGAAATTAGCTCATCAATTTCGATGCAAGAGAAATGAAATTCGCGAAGTCTGGTTTCTAGAAATCTTAATGCACCCTCCACTGGGACATTGGTGAATAATGATTTTACATCAAAAGAAACCATGAGTAAATTACTAGGAGAAATGTTTTTAACTTTTTTTACAAACTCTATTGAATTTTTTATGGTGTAAATGTTATTGTCTAATAGAGTTGAAAGTCTAGAAACTAAATATTTACCTAATGGATACGAGGCAGTACCTAAATTTGATACAATAGGGCGGAAAGGAATACCACTTTTATGAATTTTGGGAAGAGCATATAATCTGGCACAATTCGCAACAGATGGGATGAGTGAATGTTTTAAGTTGCCTGAAATGATTTGCGAAGATTTGATCGCAGTTTTTATTTTTGACAAGTCCGAATGTGTAGGATCTTTAGGGATCGGATTATATGGTCCTTCGTTTAAGAGTTTAGTGACACCATCGATGTAAGTGTTCCTATCCATGACGACTATCTTTGTCGGCTTTTGAATAATAATATCCGGGTTAGAATGAATTTCACGCAATGTAGCTCTTTCTCTCGCAGTTAGATTTGGTTTCAAAGGTTTATTATTGAATTTCACATTATGAGCGAAAAGATGCCTAATCATTTCTTCCTGTGAATCTGAAACTTTACTGAACTTGAAAGCTTTTTCGATAGGAGCCAAAATCTTTGGAATCGAGGGTTTACAGGTTTGTGAGAAGTTAAAATTATATTTTAGAATTCTCTCTTGTTCTTCTGAAAGACTAACATTAGAAATATTAACTATTGGCTTGATGTTTACAATGGGAAGATTTTTTGAACGACTTGAACTGGAAGATTGTAAAAGAAGTTTTTCGAATTTAACTGCAAGTTTCGAATTAACTGTTTTGTGTGTGCTTTATTATTGTTTAGTTAATTTAGCTTGATTTTCTGTATTGTTTATCATGCCTTCATCCGTTAATCGTTTCACTAAATTACGCCTGAAACGGCAAAAATTCCTGAATCATCTTGACTTTTTACTTAAATGTAAATGTAAAAAATTGATCCTAAATTTTATTCAAATCAAATATAATCAAAAACCTTCGAGTCGCGTTTCAAGAATTCTGTGAAATTGCAAGCTTGCCTTACTTCGGTCCGTCATAAGGGATACACGTCAACAATTGTCCAAAATTGAACGTGAACTCTATAAGCTTCATCTGGAACTCGCTAAATCATATCCAAAATTCACTGCCCTTGAACAAAAGTCTTGGTCTAGAACGGAGAATGCAGTTAACTGTCATAAAAACACTCTTGCAGTTAAATTCGAAAAACTTCTTTTACAATCTTCCAGTTCAAGTCGTTCAAAAAATCTTCCCATTGTAAACATCAAGCCAATAGTTAATATTTCTAATGTTAGTCTTTCAGAAGAACAAGAGAGAATTCTAAAATATAATTTTAACTTCTCACAAACCTGTAAACCCTCGATTCCAAAGATTTTGGCTCCTATCGAAAAAGCTTTCAAGTTCAGTAAAGTTTCAGATTCACAGAAAGAAATGATTAGGCATCTTATCGCTCATAATGTGAAATTCAATAATAAACCTTTGAAACCAAATCTAACTGCGAGAGAAAGAGCTACATTGCGTGAAATTCATTCTAACCCGGATATTATTATTTCCAAAGCCGACAAAGGTGGTCAGATAGTCGTCATGGATAGGAACACTTACATCGATGGTGTCACTAAACTCTTAAACGAAGGACCATATAATCCGATCCCTAAAGATCCTTCACCTTCGGACTTGTCAAAAATAAAAACTGCGATCAAATCTTCGCAAATCATTTCAGGCAACTTAAAACATTCACTCATCCCATCTGTTGCGAATTGTGCCAGATTATATGCTCTTCCCAAAATTCATAAAAGTGGTATTCCTTTCCGCCCTATTGTATCAAATTTAGGTACTGCCTCGTATCCATTAGGTAAATATTTAGTTTCTAGACTTTCAACTCTATTAGACAATAACATTTACACCATAAAAAATTGAATAGACTTTGTAAAAAAAGTTAAAAACATTTCTCCTAGTAATTTACTCATGGTTTCTTTTGATGTAAAATCATTATTCACCAATGTCCCAGTGGAGGGTGCATTAAGATGTCTAGAAACCAGACTTCGCGAATTTCATTTCTCTTGCATCGAAATTGATGAGCTAATTTCTCTCACTCAACTCTGTTTGAAACAAACACATTTTGTTTTCCAAAATAAATATTACAAGCAAACTGAGGGATTAGCCATGGGAAGCCCCCTCAGTCCCATCCTGTCTGATATCTACATGCATTATTATGAATCAAAATTGTTTGAAACTTTAAACTTCCCGGCATGGTTCCGCTACGTAGACGATACTTTTACTCTGTTTGAAGGTAATAAAGATGATTTAAATAAAGTTCTTTCAACAATGAATTCTATTGATCCTGCTATTCAGTTCACTTTTGAACTTGAGACTTGCAATTCTCTTCCGTTTCTCGACATTCTGGTCACACGTAACACATCCAACTTCAGTACTACGGTTTACCGTAAACCTTCATCGGTTTGCCTTCCACCACACTTTAAATCATGTCATCCGACTAAACAAAAGTTAGCTTCATTTTATTCCTATGTTTTCCGTGCTCTTCAAGTTTGCTCCTCCAAACTAGCCCTTGATGAAGAACTAAATTATTTAAAAGCAATAGCTATTGACAGGGGCTTTCCACCCAACATTATTAATCAAGCAGTTAAAAAATTCTCATCTCAACACACTAAAAGGCACACTCTTGTTTTAGGAGATTATAAAAATTCTGTTGTCATTCCCTTCTTTCCATCAATTAGCTATTAAGTTGCACCTGTTTTGCAGAAATTTAACTTTCGGGTTGTTTATTCTCCCATCAATAAAATTCCGAGTTCCATAATCAAGGACCCCATTCCGGATATGAATTCCTGGGGTATTTACAGAATTCCTTGCCAGTGTGGTTTAATTTACATTGGCCAAACTAAGAGAGCCTTAAAATTTCGCGTCAAGGAACATGAGGCATATGTTAGAAAAAAAGAAACACAGAAGTCTTCTGTAGCTCAACATTGTTGGTCCGAAAACCACACTTTCAGTTTTTCTGCTGCCAAAATTATTCAAAAAACATCTTCCATTGGAGAACTGGATTTTCTAGAGGCATTTCACATTCATAAAAATCTTTCTGTTCTAGTTAACGATCCTAATTCCAATCCAAATTTGCCTTCGGCCTTTAAAGAAATTATGTTTAAGTTCTGGTTTCACCAACAGATGGCGCCACTTGCTTATTCTTGTCCAGGCTTTCTTATCTTATCTAATCATTATTTCCTATCTGGTTCATTTGCGGTTTTGCAGCTGAAGATTATGGTTCGGTAAAACCATCGAAACTAGTCCTGTGAAAATTTGGTAAATATAGCGCTGATTTTTGTTGTTTGACTTCTGAATTAGTATTTATTCGGCGTGTTATTGTCTCTTAATTATAGAAGCCCCAAACAGGCTTATTTTTTGTTTTCTTTTTTGCACGTGGTGTGGCCGCCATTTTGTGATTGCATGAGTTTCGGTAAGTACTTTTTTGCAATTTTCAAGTTATGTTTATATTTTGTATATTTGGATATTGTGCTTTGCTTGTCTGATTTCATGCATTTTGCTTACAAACGTTTTGTTTTCTATTAATTTCAGTGAGGGATTTTTCTGCTGTTTTGTGTGTGCTTTATTATTGTTTAGTTAATTTAGCTTGATTTTCTGTATTGTTTATCATGCCTTCATCCGTTAATCGTTTCACTAAATTACGCCTGAAACGGCAAAAATTCCTGAATCATCTTGACTTTTTACTTAAATGTAAATGTAAAAAATTGATCCCAAATTTTATTCAAATCAAATCTAATCAAAAACCTTCGAGTCGCGTTTCAAGAATTCTGTGAAATTGCAAGCTTGCCTTACTTCGGTCCGTCATAAGGGATACACGTCAACAATTGTCCAAAATTGAACGTGAACTCTATAAGCTTCATCTGGAACTCGCTAAATCATATCCAAAATTCACTGCCCTTGAACAAAAGTCTTGGTCTAGAACGGAGAATGCAGTTAACTGTCATAAAAACACTCTTGCAGTTAAATTCGAAAAACTTCTTTTACAATCTTCCAGTTCAAGTCGTTCAAAAAATCTTCCCATTGTAAACATCAAGCCAATAGTTAATATTTCTAATGTTAGTCTTTCAGAAGAACAAGAGAGAATTCTAAAATATAATTTTAACTTCTCACAAACCTGTAAACCCTCGATTCCAAAGATTTTGGCTCCTATCGAAAAAGCTTTCAAGTTCAGTAAAGTTTCAGATTCACAGAAAGAAATGATTAGACAACTTATCGCTCATAATGTGAAATTCAATAATAAACCTTTGAAACCAAATCTAACTGCGAGAGAAAGAGCTACATTGCGTGAAATTCATTCTAACCCGGATATTATTATTTCAAAAGCCGACAAAGGTGGTCAGATAGTCGTCATGGATAGGAACACTTACATCGATGGTGTCACTAAACTCTTAAACGAAGGACCATATAATCCGATCCCTAAAGATCCTTCACCTTCGGACTTGTCAAAAATAAAAACTGCGATCAAATCTTCGCAAATCATTTCAGGCAACTTAAAACATTCACTCATCCAATCTGTTGCGAATTGTGCCAGATTATATGCTCTTCCCAAAATTCATAAAAGTGGTATTCCTTTCCGCCCTATTGTATCAAATTTAGGTACTGCCTCGTATCCATTAGGTAAATATTTAGTTTCTAGACTTTCAACTCTATTAGACAATAACATTTACACCATAAAAAATTCAATAGAGTTTGTAAAAAAAGTTAAAAACATTTCTCCTAGTAATTTACTCATGGTTTCTTTTGATGTAAAATCATTATTCACCAATGTCCCAGTGGAGGGTGCATTAAGATTTCTAGAAACCAGACTTCGCGAATTTCATTTCTCTTGCATCGAAATTGATGAGCTAATTTCTCTCACTCAACTCTGTTTGAAACAAACACATTTTGTTTTCCAAAATAAATATTACAAGCAAACTGAGGGATTAGCCATGGGAAGCCCCCTCAGTCCCATCCTGGCTGATATCTACATGCATTATTATTATGAATCAAAATTGTTTGAAACTTTAAACTTCCCGGCATGGTTCCGCTACGTAGACGATACTTTTACTCTGTTTGAAGGTAATAAAGATGATTTAAATAAAGTTCTTTCAATAATGAATTCTATTGATCCTGCTATTCAGTTCACTTTTGAACATGAGACTTGCAATTCTCTTCCGTTTCTCGACATTCTGGTCACACGTAACACATCCAACTTCAGTACTACGGTTTACCGTAAACCTTCATCGGTTTGCCTTCCACCACACTTTAAATCATGTCATCTGACTAAACAAAAGTTAGCTTCATTTTATTCCTATGTTTTCCGTGCTCTTCAAGTTTGCTCCTCCAAACTAGCCCTTGATGAAGAACTAAATTATTTAAAAGCAATAGCTATTGACAGGGGCTTTCCACCCAACATTATTAATCAAGCAGTTAAAAAATTCTCATCTCAACACACTAAAAGGCACACTCTTGTTTTAGGAGATTATAAAAATTCTGTTGTCATTCCCTTCTTTCCATCAATTAGCTATAAAGTTGCACATGTTTTGCAGAAATTTAACTTTCGGGTTGTTTATTCTCCCATCAATAAAATTCCGAGTTCCATAATCAAGGACCCCATTCCGGATATGAATTCCTGGGGTATTTACAGGATTCCTTGCCAGTGTGGTTTAATTTACATTGGCCAAACTAAGAGAGCCTTAAAATTTCGCGTCAAGGAACATGAGGCATATGTTAGAAAAAAGGAAACACAGAAGTCTTCTGTTGCTCAACATTGTTGGTCCGAAAACCACACTTTCAGTGTTTTTGCTGCCAAAATTATTCAAAAAACATCTTCCATTGGAGAACTGGATTTTCTAGAGGCATTTCACATTCATAAAAATCTTTCTGTTCTAGTTAACGATCCTAATTCCAATCCAAATTTGCCTTCGGCCTTTAAAGAAATTATGTTTTAGTTCTGGTTTCACCAACAGATGGCGCCACTTGCTTATTCTTGTCCAGGCTTTCTTATCTTATCTAATCATTATTTCCTATCTGGTTCATTTGCGGTTTTGCAGCTGAAGATGGTGGTTCGGTAAAACCATCGAAACTAGTCCTGTGAAAATTTGGTAAATATAACGCTGATTTTTGTTGTTTGACTTCTGAATTAGTATTTATTCGGCGTGTTATTGTGTCTTAATTTGAATAGCTAATCAGTTTTTGTTCTGGACCTTGTGATTTCAAAATGTACCACACTCATCCCAAAAGTTCAGGTAAAATAACTAATATAAGAAATACAGCACTGGCCAGCAATTACATAAATAACGATTAACTGGGACCAGCGTAAATTGAGTGTAAATCAGAACTGATAACACGTTATCACTAACCGAATACACTTTCTGACGGAAATTTGGGGCTAGAAGCTGACGAGAAAAGTAGCCCGATGACAGTGGTCGATTATTCTTTGGTGGCAGCAACTAAGAAATACATGCTCTTATAATACCTAGGATACAACGTATTCTATAATTTTAGCAAGTGTTTCTATAATACTGCCAGGCGTGATTCGTCTGCTTATGTTACATTATTTTGGTTTGTTAACTGATTTGTGGCTTAAAAAATTTACTTGCGTTTTTAGTATAAACGAATAAGATAATTTTGAAAATAAGGTGCGCAGAAAATTTATTTTTGAAAGACGAATTTCATTTAGATTTCTAGTTAGTTGGTAACTGCTACGAATTTCGCTGGAAATAGTTTCATTACATTGCATAAGGTTAAAATGTTCTGAAAAAACTAAACTAACACAATATATATAAGTTTCATTTTATTATATGAGAATACTTGTCTTTAACTGCTAATAGCCTTCTTTATACAGACGGCTTTATTCTAAAATTCGAGCAAAGCGAAGCTATTTTCGAAGGTGTTGGACAATAATTTTATTTGTTATGTTAATTTTGCTTTGTAATTAGTTAATTAAGGGCTGCATCAACAGCAACTCTCCGGAGCAAGCATTTTAGCCATAGGATGTTAGATCATTTTTTTAGTAGGCGTAGATCATTAGTAGTACTGTATTTTTTTAGAAGCCATATCATCATGGTCGTATTTTCCTTAACATTTTCATTAAATACAAAAGTATATTCATTTTAGACGATGAGTTAGATTCTAAATTCCGTTCCAATTTCAGACTGTTTCTTCAGAAATTGTCCTCCATATTCGTGATCTGACATGAGTTAATTTCATTTATGCGTAATCAGCTTTGATTGTTTCCTTCCCCAGAATCTATAGGATATTTGAAAGTGTAAAAATAGTATAAGTTATTACTCGAAACGATAAAAGTCTGTGCCCACCAGCGGCCGAGCGGTAAAGTCGCTGAACACTGGTAGTTCGGTCCGAGGTTCGAATCCCGCGAACGGGCTGGCTGCATGGGCGTTTTCGTGGTTTTCCCCATGTGTAACGTGTATACGAGCCAGTTTCCCTTAGAAAGTCCTCCACGAAAGGCATCCCTCCCCTTAGGCAGATAGCCCTCGTGTGCTTTGCCATAATTAAAATACACCAATACGATAAAAGTCTGATAATTTTAACAAAACAACAATTTGGCACACTTCGGATGGAAAACTTTCGCACTAAAAGTTGCGTTTGTGTCTTCAGGTTTCTTTTAAAAGAATTTGGTTTCTAAATTTAAAATACTTATAAGATACATTCAGGTAAGTACTACAAATATAGAAATATATTATGAATAGATTAAGGAGAGAGAATAAGTCTTTTCATGAATATGGAAGAAGGAACGAGGTTAAGTTTCTCAGGTGTAAGCGTTAAGCTCAAACCTGTACTTCTAAAATTTTTCTTTCATATTTCTTGGCTACTTTCTTAAGATTTCAAAATATTTAAAATGAAAGGCATTCCTGGAATTAACAACAGGATAGTCTCAGTCTCATCTCTGTCAAAGAAATTGTTTTCAAGTGTAAGAATTTAACTAATGAGCAAGGTTGGAAGTTCTTAAAAGGAAAATTTCTAAACTTTCGGGTTAATACTCTGAAAATACTTGAAACAGAAAATGGCGTATAATTGATTGATCGGGATAGAAAATTTGTAAGTTAGACGTACGATATTTGCAACTGTTAAAATTTCTTGATTTTATTATTTGACGGGTATTACCATTCTTTCGTATTTTCTACTTCATATTTTTACTTGTATTTAAACAACACGTTAATACAGTTGATTGCCTAACTATTACGCGCATATGCTAGCAAATTCGAAACTCAAAGAATTTTGAAAAGTGTTCATTATAGTTTATCGTTATATTCACTTCCGAAATGAACTTAAGTGCAGTAGTTATTGAATATTCCGTATGACCATTCATATTCTTGTTTGGAGTTTCCTATAAAAGTAATGCAAAAAAATATTTATTCATTCTCATTATTTACATTTACAGTAATTAAAATTTCCTTCACTAAGGCAAATACATGAAAATGGAACATGAAAATAGGTTACAATTATGTAACAGAATTGTACCTTATCGAATACAAGCGCTGTGAATTCACAATAATTTGAAAAGCAAATAGCTAAAATTTGAAAAAGACTAGCAGACTCCAAATCCTTTTTCACTTTCTCTGTGAAGCAGTTTTATCAACAAATTCTTAAAACAATTCATTATAATTTACGACGCATTATTTAGGTACCAAATTATTAATTAAGTACTTATTAAGGTTATTAATTAACTTATTCAAATTATACGTATACATATACCACGCCAAAATGAGCTTATGATGGCAATTATTGCTTTTATATGTTGTACGTAGAACAAATAAGGATTTAGGTTTATGCTGCAACAGCCTGGTCTTCGTAGCAAGAATAAAAAAGAATAAAATCGACACTTAAGACGGATTTGGGCAGCCGCGTACAAACTGCCCTAATACCAGTGTCTAGAAAATGGACAATTTGTTATTCTTAGGCTCCAGGCTGTAAACCCATAATGCTGAATTCAAATTGATTTTAAGAGGAAATTAAAGCAGGACCTTTATTTTTGGCGCAAGTACCTTCAAGAACCTTCCTGAGGAGAAAGAAACTTTTCTATATTGGTTTTGTAAACCCATATTTTGTAAGATAGATTTTTGCTTTAGTACAGTGTTCTTTGAAGTTCGTCGACTCACGGAACCTTTAGAACTATAAGAAACCCATTAAATCCTTACAAAATGCATCTTCTAATAATATTTAAAGTAAATCAATATATTATGCTCCAACTGGAGGGAGCTGGACGGATATAGTTTTAGGGTCCTCTGGAATGTACTCAATGTCTGTCGATTTAATTATTGAACAAGAGGAGTCATGAAGCGATAATAAATATATTTATCTTAATCTGAAAGAAATATGTGTGGAAATGATGAAGAAATTATATTTTCACGTGATATACAAAGAGTCGAAAGGTATGCTAAAGTTTTAAGGAGTAAAAGGAAGAATTTAGGGAAGGAACTGATAAACATAGCCCAGAAAGATGAGCTTGATGACTTTGTTGTTAAATTGGAAAATATATTAGTTGATAGAGCCAATAGGGTGTTCAGACTTAAGAGGAAAGATAAAAGTGTTATTCTGTGGTGCACACCGGAACTGCAGAGATTAAAACGATGGATTCGAGCATTTAGAAAACAATATCATATTAAAAATGTGTTCGTATCGAAAGGAAGATCCTATATAAAAAAGAACTAGTTGCATATAAGAAAATGATAAAGATAGTAAAATACCAGAGTAAAATAGGTTCCTTTGCTGAGAGTGCAAAATACTGTGGAGGATTTCTTCGTGCGACTAGTGGTAAAACACCTCGGAAATGGTTATGAGAGAAAAATGTAATACTGATGTGAATAATTTTGAAGCTATAAAGGGTTGTTTTAATAGGAACTTTGACTGTGGCTCTGTTGAGGATTTTTTTTGGTTGTGGAGTAGTTGTAAGATGTTGGATGAGCTCCAGATGACAGATAATCTTCCGTTTAGTTTGGCGGAAATTAACAACGTGGTTAAGAAATTGCGTAATCGTAGTGCTCCGGAGTCCAAGTTGCATGTTGTCTGCACTATGCTAAATACGGTCTTTTGTGTGCTGCTGTGAGAAGGACGCAAAAAGCAGGTCATCTAGCCTACAGCCATATCTCATGAAGCTGTGAGTTCAAAGAATAATAGTTAATTAGTCCTTTACACAAAAGTGAGGCAGCTCGAGTTCAAATTTTGCAATTGTTTGTGTATTCATTTTTGAAACCATACATATATATACATACAATTTTTTAAATATATATTATCTTCCGATTTTTAAAGTTGTATAGAACATTTAAATTGAAATTATTAGAATGGAAAAGAGAAAATATACCGAACAAATAAATAGAAGTAATCCTTAGAACTTTATACTAAATTTTTGTACGGAATTTGTATTAGGTAAAATGTACGATGTTTTGGAATTTTTTGATACGATGAGATAGTGATTTCAATTATGAACAGACATTTACATTTTATATTCTAAAATTGTAACTCTGTTCTGTTAAAACTAAATATAATAATTATTCTAAGAACTTTTCATTTTAAAAATGTGTTGTAGAATAAACACAGTGAACCCATTCTAAGGTAACTATCTAATTTGGAACATAAAATTTATGCTTTGAAGAAATATTGTATTTCGTCAGATTAATTTTATGTGCCCTCAGTTCAGATTTGCGTAACTTGCAATAAGATTTTGTCTAGTCTATTTTCATTCTTTCTAACACATTCTTCATACGTGCGTATTTTAAGCCAAGCATCTTGAAAGGTAGTACTGAATATTTTCATGCTACTTATTATTCGCAGTTTAGAAAATACAGCATATAACCTGATTTAAACTTTGGAATCCTACTCATAGATCAGCAAAATAAGGAAAGTAATCGATTAAACTCAATAATAAAATACAATTTGCCAGTGCACATGCATTCATGAATATATAATATGAGAGTGTCCCATCAGTTGCTGACTGGCTAAGATCGCTGGTAGTTTGACATTGTTTGAACCCAAGCGAACGGGCTGGATTCATGGTCGGTTTTCGTGGTTTTTACCATGTGTGATACGAATGCGAGACTGTTTCCTTTAGAATGTCCTCTACTAATGCATCTCACTTCTTAGTCAAATAGCTCCTGTGTGCTCTGCATTATTCAAATTACCTAACCTAACCAACACAGAAGTACTGATCAATTAAGTTAACTATGATAGAACATAATGATAAGGGACAAGGGCTTCTGTCTGAAGGAAGATATGTCTTCTTGGGGACTTTATAAGGGTAAAGGTTATATAATACACTGAGAGACTATGCAGTCCAGAGCTTACAGTCATTGCAAACAAACTCGCTGCATACTACCAGTGTTGTTGCCAGACAGTACAGTGGTTAGGTACCGAAGGCCCCGGGTTCGAATTATGGAGAAGACAGGGGTGTTTGTAAATGTATAGTGCAGCACGGCGGCACTCTAAATATGCGGCGAGCCGAATGTCCTCTCGTGTGGATTGGTGGAAGGGGAGAGAGGTGAAAGACCCCAGATTACCCCCTCTCGTTGCTCTTCCTCAAAACTGGAAGTGGAAAATAGAAGTCCAAGTTTTCTTCGGAGAAGGCTCTGGCAACCATTGTTCCATGTAATATGGACAAGACAACAACAAATATTTCACTCATAGTGAAATATTTATTATCACTTAGACATTGGTGATATTTATAATTATTTAGTGAGATATGTATTATTACCTAGACATTATATAATTTTTAGACATAAAATCATACCTCCCTTTCTTACGTATATAGGTCAACGAAAGATAAAAAATTTAAATAGCAAAATGTAGCGCAAGTAACATGAAATTCGCAAAATTGCAGACATAAATTAATTTTAATAGCACATATTTATTTTTAGACGCTTAAGACTTTGTACTATCATTGTTAAGAGTATAGCTGACGATCTGGAGTAATTCCCATGTAATACTTATTGTACACAGTTTTAAAGTTTTTGCAGTTACACAGTAATACAGAGCTTTGTGTATTATTTACCTCTCCAAATATACTTTTCATGTTAATGTTGTGCCAATGCCCCTGTTATACAACTATATTAATTTGTATGTCATTTAATGCTTTACTTTTAACTGTATTCATATAGAAATGTTTAAGCAAATGTTATCATAACCATATTTCATCGAAGTGTATTTTGCTAAATTAATGTCTTAGTTTTAGTATATTTATAATAGTGTATTTGTGTATATTCTATTAATAATTTTGTTTCTTTCCGTGCATGCAAAAATGGTAATGCACAGAATTGAGTCAGACCCTGTGTATATGGGACGAGCTTTGTAAAATAATTTTAAGATAGTTCCGATAATGGGACTTTTGGCCGAAACTTAAGCTAAACCCAGTGAATGGCTGCCCCATTATCGGTGGAAAATAAAATAAAAAGGCAGCACAGATTTGTAAAAAGTAGAAAATTTGCGCAAAGTCACACGATCTGGCAACACTGGTTAGGGTAATCAGCCAATTCTTTCTGTCATATCTAAACTTATTTGCAACTTACCCACCCTAATGACCTAGACATTATCCTGAATATAATAACCGGAATAATAATGCGATAAAACGTATTTCTCAAGATGTAACTTTAGTGAAATGACTTAAATATCTGGGGTAAAATTACTTTTATAGGACAATAAAATCTTCCTATTTCGTCTGTGAATATACTGATATGCCTAATGAGAAACTTTCGTTTGTGTTTGTCATGCCTCCATTTACGAATATATGCCGCTAATAAGTGATATGGGAATTACATGGCCAGTTGTTTGAATATATGTGTTTACTATACGTATATGAATGATATGCATAATTTTTCTTATTATCAGGAACCTCGCTATTGTTTGAAGTATTGGGTACATTCTGACCTTTTATCTCTATATTTCAATCTGAAAAGCTGAATAGTAATTGTCTGGAGATATCTAAATAAATTTTTATTTTCCAAAATTATTTCATTATTTCATAAGGGATGTTCCTCTAAACGTAAAGAAAAAGGCATCATCTTAATGCATAACCTTTAAAGTTTTCAGAAATTAATTGGACATACAGTTTTAGATGGGTATACTCTAAAAAAGCCGAGAGCTACAAGAACTTTCATAAATCTGATTTTGGATTTGAGTACTAAAAAGGTTGAATTATAAACAATTTGCTGGTTATTAAAGTAATTTGAGAATGATTTGAATCTATCAAGAGGAATTCTGACACATTTTAAAGCTTTAAGGTAGCAGAACGGTGCAAATCCATTTTGTTTCTCATATGCAAAATTTTTAATTATTATCAAATGATGAATTTTATGAACAATTATCTAAAGTTTTTATAAAAAGTTTAAAAAGAATACACTAGTTTGACTTATTAATGTACAGGTGGGTCAAAAATAAGACTCTGCATTTGATGACAGTATTATAGCGAGGAGACATGAAGTAGTGGCACTGGAAAGTTCATACTTCTGTAGACACATTAAGTAATTTTTTGAAAGCAAGAGAGATTGAAAAATTAGCAACGCCTTCCGGGAATCGAACCACGAACCTCTGAAACACCGGCTCAGTGTGCTGACCACTACACCACGAAGGCACGCTAGGAAGGCGGGAGAAATACCCTACACTTCAACCTCGAGAACAATATACAGGAATACTAATCAGATTCTTTTTTATTGCTTAAAATTGATCAGCCTTTCTAATGCTTCCATTTCTTACTGATATTGTTGCATCAGGGATATTACAAGTTCTTCGAGGATAGTTTCTTTTCTGAATATTTTTCGTTATAACCAACCGTTTTCTCCACTTTCCAAGAACTGAAGATATCAGTGCTGCATTAATTAAAATCATATCTTTCCAGTCTCATGAGCTCGCTTTATTAACCAGATCACTGCTCAGATCAGTTGAAGTAAGGGCAGACAACAAGAACAATATGCTACAATTGTAACATGCTACAATTGGAACAATATGCTACAATGTGCATATATGGGGATTCCCAGCACAAAATAACACTTTTTCAGCACAGGAATTCCTTGACTTTCAGAAGAAGATATAAAATAGCGAATAAAGGAGGATAAAAAAGTGTTTATAAGTAAGAAAAAAATCAATGATGTTTGAATGAACACTTTTGTTACTCAAAAGTCTACTGGCATAATTGGTGGACACTAAACATACTAAATATTAGTTCTTAGGTTCTGAAAGTAAAGGTTTAGAAGGCAACAAAAATTTTTAGTATTCGAAAATATATTTCGCTCGTTCGTTTGCAAAATGGAATTGTGGATAGATAAAATTAAAACTAAAAAGTAGTTTCCGTTCTTGAGCGCATTGGTTGATGACACATAGTCATATTTGCATCCCAAATGACAATCCAAACGGAAGTTGAAAGCCATCTGCAAACTCTTAAAGATTTACCTGTAACTTTTAACAATGCACTGGAATCGAAATAGGAGAGATGCGAAAATAGTCAACAGCCCTTTTATTGTCAAAACAGGGAAACTTCCCAATTGTGCAGGCAAGCCTCCACATTTATTCAACGTCAAGTGTGTTCACTGCGACCGCTGAATGACAAGGCGAAATTAACGGTTACAACCGGTTTCTCTTCCTTCTGCTGTTGGGCTCCGAAGGTGCAGGACGGCTTCTGGCTGTTCTCACCCCGGCTGACGAGTGTGCCATTTTTGTTCTTCTTCGTCTTTTTTTGTCTGCCATCTCCGTTGCTGGATGCAGAGTCATGGTATTCCTTCTAGTAAAGAAATTGGAACTGAAGCTGCAACTAATAAGATCTATATACCTAACGTCTGCCGATAATGAATAATGTTCTACAATTTAAAAATCTTCGAAAAGACTTCCTGTGCACGTGCTAGAACTTTCCGGATGATATACGTATTTTCCTTGTGCTTCTTCAAAAATATATTGGAATGACCAGCTAAATCAATTTCCGCCGTTAAAAAATTTGACTTTTTTTAATCACGAAACTTTGCATTACGTCGATGGAATGAGATCTACTTTGATTGGAATATTACGCATCTCTCGTACGAAAAGGCAGGAGTCAAAATGGTAGGAATGATATTCTTCTGTCTGGCGATATTTGCTTAATTTATGCTGCTACTGATCCAAAATTTAATGATGTCAAAGATATAATAAATATTAATTGATTTGTATTATTTGAATTGTCATCCTTTGGGGGGTATGTTACTTTAATTCCATTATTCTTTCAGATCACACACCTCATTTTCTTACACCAATGAAATTCAAGAACAGGTCAAAGCCTAACTAAATGACAATAACTAAAAGGACTCTTGTGAATATGGTACAATAATTGAAGAATTACAAAGTGGCAATGTATTACCTCAAAGTTTATCTTGTGATAAATATTTTTTTCGTACAACTTACCATCTGTACGAACATGGATTTTCCAACCCGTCTCAGTTAAAAGCAAACATAAGACATTTCATTTAAGTTGATTTTTATCTCTGTGCTTCGTTTCGTCACTTACTCTCTCAGTATAGAGGTTTATGTAAATTTTAGGGGGAGAAGCGTAGTTTAAACTGAGAGGAAGAATCGCATGACTTATAGTAGAGACTTAACTATTGCTTCTGACGTCTGCTTGCCTGATTAGAGAGAAAGCCGAAGATTAAATTAAATTTGTTCGCCTGAAATTAGGCAAGGCTTTGGTAAATATGAACTGCAGTAGAGTTTAGATCGATGTTGAAGCTTCGAGTAGGAGCACTGGGATTGTAGCAAGTTAATTTATGAGGTATGTTTCCTTTCTTTCTACACACCTTCGTGGTATAAAGGTAGCACACTCGGCGTGTATTCGAGTCCCGGTGAGAGCATTGCTCAGTTTTCACTTCCCCAGCATCCAAAAAATCTAATGACTCGACAGTGACGTCCAAACTAAAAAGTGGTGGGTGATGATTCTTCACCACCAGAATTTAGAGATTTGGGTCCCCTAATCCCCAGTCGTCTTTTAAAAGGAGGAGTAGATAAGGTTACAAGGTATTTCTCCCACCTTCCTAGCATGCCTTCGTGGTGTAGTGGTTCTGCACGCTGGGCCGAAATTCCAGAGGTCCGCGGTTCGATTCCCGGCGAAGGTGGTTGCTAATTTTCCATCTTGCCTGCTTCCAAAAAATACCTAATGTCTCTACAAGGTATGTTCTTCCTCACTTCTGCATACCTTCGTGGTTTAACGGTAGCACACTCGGTGCGTATTCGAGAGGTCTATGTTCGAAACCCGACGAGGACATTGCTAATTTATCACATCTCCAGCATCAAAAATTCTAATGACTCTACAAAATTGTTGAATTTTTCCATCTAGTAGCTATAAGTCAAGAAGACTTAAATTTTGTGTTACATTACTTTAAGTTAACCCACTAGCTGCGAGAAAATAAAATTAATATTTTACCTTTAGTATTAGTTCTTGGTTCCACTTTCTGTTAAACAAAAGGGAGATAACTAGCCATGACAGTAAAAGTAACTTTGGAGGCGAGTGGTTGATAGAAGCAGCTAATTAAGTAGTAAGCTTCCCCTCTTGTTTAAAATAAAGGAAGTCATTTACATATCAGTGATAACATGCGTATTACTTTGATCAACAATATTTGTCCAACTGCAAAAACTGCTTTAAAGTTTAACTAATGCAATATTTTGGGTTATGTTAGGGACAAAGATAAACTTCTTTGTGTTACTGATTATTAGAAACAAACCAAAAAAATTGAAGAAGCTGTGGGGTTGTGGTGGCACGGAATAGTTATAATTTTTACTTCAATGATTCGCTTTCTGCTGATGGATGGGAACCGCGGGTCACAAATCGGAAAATAATAGATTTTGACCTAGCTTCGTTTGTCACTACCTGAAGAGCTGAATCATAATAATTTTTCTCGTGCTGAGAAAATACTTTATTTACTGACCTTTTTAGTTTTTTGTAAACTCGCATTTAATCAGGTATTTTTTGAAGTTGTACACACATAATGTTTAATTTCATGTTTAGTATCTAACTTGGCTACGCTTTCTCAGAACTCTTACCTTCCGGATCAGTCTGCAGATCTACAGATGTCACAGTTCAAAGAGGCTAACAAAATTAAACTTAAGAAAACTCTTGCAAAAGAATTTTAATTTTATTATGTACACATTAACTATTCAAAGTAAAAGACAGTGAAATATAATTACCTTTTAGTTTATTTGTCTGCTAAATAAATTGTTTCAGACATCAAAAGGGGAAATTGAAAGCCACGTATTATTAGATATACAATGGCTTTCATGTATTACATTTGCGAAATGATTGACAGACAATGTGTTTCTCTTGTCTATCCTGTAATACACTTTGAGATGCTGTCCGTTAGAGTATAACCTGCTAAATTGATAAAGTTTGACTGAAGGGGGTAAAGGTGTTGATTAACTTTTAGATTTTGCGAACATTGGAGAATAAGTATATTTTCATATTTCGGCAACATTTTGAATATAATCTTCGTATTATGGTTTATTAACCTGAAATTTTTATAGATTTCTAAAAAGAAAATTGTATTATATTGAATATATTTTATTAAATAAGTAATAGTATTGGCTACTCTTCAGCATGTTTAAGAAGATCGTATAATAGGCATATTTTCAATAATCGGCAAGATCCTGTACTTAACGTATGTTGTACTTCCATATATTTTCAAAGCTCTTTGAAAAGAAATTGGATTGGATTAGTTTAAACAATTAAGACAAAGCGTAGTAGGGCATCTATGTAAGATCCTTCTCAGTTTTGATGAAGAGCACAGCAGGACTTGGAATCCCAGCTTCTTGATACCGCTTTTCTGCTATAAATAGTCTCTCGAAAGTTCTTTCTAATCGGTACATTTTATGTGCCCACATTTCAAAGAGACACTACAATCGCAAACCAACATACCTTATCTGGTATTCGATCTCAAACCCAAAGACGTGGCAATAAACCATTCATGGTTTATTTCTCTGAAGCGGCTTTTAAAAAGAAAAAAATCGAAGATAAGACAGAAGTTATTATAACATTTTATTCACAGTTTCTTATGCAACAGATAATCAGTATTCAATAAATATTATCTTGTTCTTCACAGCAAGAGTAGTGGGTAATAAAGCTTGTTGAAACATTCAGCTTGCTAGCGCTGGTATATGTTATATTTTAAGAAGTGTTCTAGATATATTTTCTGCAATATTTAAATAGACACAATATTATAGAATTTATAACCATTTTCTTAGAAAGTTAACAATTTAAGCATTGTCAAATTTAAAACTCAAGTTTCCACGAACTTAAAGCAAGCCATCCAAGAGTTTTACTGAGAAAATAACTTTTTATTTAGATTTGAATCAAGAAGAATATAATATAAAAGCATATGTTAGTAATTTGTTCTGATTAGTGACATCGTGCTAATAGACAACAGCAGTTGTGGTCCAATCCGCGTCCCTCTTATTAATTTTTTGGCACTTGCCCTTCTAACTGGAGACAAAAATGTTACTTAAATATTTAGGAAAACATAAAAAAAAACCCTTTTTACTGCTTTAAATAATAATAAACAGAATAAACTGAATTTGTGAAAAACAAGCAGTGTAAAGCAGTAGCTAGGATGGGAACCAGCTGGCGAACCTGCGCTGCAGGGAATACAAAATCGTAGATTTAGCGGGAAACCGCTGACATTGGCAAAGCTGTCCATCAGGTGACAATTTCTTTCATTCCTAAAGATGTATTAAACTATTGATTTATATGTAATTCTTTTTCTTTCTTTAATGCCTCTGGCCCTCACTCTCCTATACTAACGTTTGATTGGCCCTCACTCTCCTATACGAACGTTTGATTGGCCGTCGGGTAACTAAAGGTTGGATCACACTGGACAACAGCATTAAAACGGGGTAATGTTTTGAATAACTTTGCAATATACTAAGTTGAAAAAATCCTAAGCATTCTAAACTCTAACATGCTTGCTATAATCATTTTGAGAATAATGTTTTATGTTTTATCATGAATAACATATGTTACGGTGAAACACCGAAATCTGGAGAATGTCGACTTTCACCGGTGAATGTCAACATTCACATAGTCTCTTGGTGTATGTCCGAAATATTTTCCAAATACTCTTATTACTGACTTACACCGGTCAATTCGACATTCACCACGTACTAATGGTGAATGTTGAACATAATAACAATATTGTATTTTCTTTTCCGTAATTCAGTCGCGAATAAACGCACTTGAAACTTGAAATAAGAACTTAAGAACATGAGAACCTAAAACACACAATACATTTAAAATGAGAAAGGAAAATAATAGAAGTTAAAAACTTACTTAATTATATAGTACGTTCTAAATGAGAAAATAAAATAACATTAATAAAAAACTTACTAAATTATGTGATTCAAATCTTATTTATTGCAAGAACTTAAACTATTATGGCACTTTATGACCTCTCTTTTCGACTTTCACCAGAGCATATCTGTGATTGTCGACATACACCGGTGAGGGTCCGAATATACAAGAATGTAGTGAAATATTCGGTCTTTCACCGACGTATTTGGTGAATGTTGATATTCTCCGGTGAAAGTCGACATTCTCCAATTTCGGTCTTTCACGGTAACATACAAATGTATGTTTTACAAAAACAGGAAATTTATGCTCTTGACAGAAAACCATCGAATGTATTTAATTCAATAGTTTTGTAATACAATTTCAATGTTGCGCGAAATGAAAATGAGATTGTAAATTTAGATTATCTTTTGAATTCATCTTTTGCATTAATCAAGTACCTTTGCTCTTTGATATGAAACATGTCTGATGGATTTGGCTGCCAAAGGAATACACTTTTTATTGTCCTTTTTTGGTTTCATATTAAATACCAATCTTTGATACAATTTATTTGGTTCCCCACAATAATTATGACAGCAAATTATTAGGGACGAATGTGATTATTCTGGGCCTTCTTGAATGTTCAATGACTGTGATAATGCCCTTGACTTTGGTTGCATTTTCTTAGCTTTGAACATAAAGAAAGGCTATTTTCAGGAGCATAGAGAACAAGCTATACACATCTTCATGCCAACCACGTAAAATAAAAGTAATTAAAATAGAAAGTTAATTAATAAAAGAAATAATGATAATAAAATATAATTCTAAATTATATTTATTCTGATAATTTGCAAATTCTTATGCAACCCTAAAATAATAAATCTCAGTTATTGATGCCATTCTTCTCATCTAATACAATTACGTTATATAGAACAGTTAATGTTTTTTCTTTAAAAGAAAATAAACTGCCTATAACTGCCATCTGAAAAAAAAAAAATTAACTGCCATCTGAAAATAACTGAAAAAAAATTAAATAAGTGAATATTAGGAAACTTACCAAGGCACTTTTCGGCAGCATGGACAATTTGATATGTAATTTCATCATCGTAAATAATGCGAACTAGAAACTGACCTTCCATCACGATTTCGGCTTCTTTTCTGCAAAATCATGATTTTAATAAATCTTTCACTTGAACTTTTAAACAATAAAATTATTTAGTCTCATATATTGAAGAAATGTATTAAAATGGCCAAAGTATGACCACGAAGCATATAATACTCTAACATGGGAAATATATACTGATTGCAGACAAATGTGTCACTAGGAAACGTGTCTATGATTTAAACTCTAATTTAATCTGTATTTTAGCCTGAAATCAAAGCAAGAAATCATAGTAATGTCTTAGAATTAATAAGAAGCACCTTAAAAATCCATAAGACTCTTTTCGAATTTATGAATTTAAAATTAAGCGAAATTCATATGAAAAATATTTCCAAATTCAGAAATTCCAGCATCAAAGATGCCCGATTCAGAGCGAGGTTAGGAGAAGTTCTGTCTAGGATAGCAAATTGCTTTCTCTGAAAGAGCAAACCTCTCATGATCTTTAAACATTAAATTTCAGATGATTGATTTTATAAAAGAAATGGAAATGCGAAGCGCAACCCATTTCAGACTGAGCTTTCACACTGTCCTCACGTCAGAAAGACAATTATATTTTTTATTTCATCTTAGAATATTATGGTCTCGTATGCCAATTTCAAAAGTGCTGAAACGAAATTTACCCTGTTATAATGATAAAATAATTTGACAGAATCCCCAAAAGCAGTTTCTGATGTCAAAATCTATATAATGTAAATTTGTTTAACAGAACACTCTTTTTCATGTTAACAATTATTCTCCAAATATGTTTGCGTACTGTTTGCTATTCATAAATTTAAAATCGAGAGTTATCGAAGTGTTTTTGTCTTTGAAATGTGAGAACGCGTTGCAAAGAAATATTGTATTCAATAAACAATTACGCCAAAACTTAAAAATTTTGCATTGTTTTAAAATAATAATGGCTAGATTTAGGTTTCATATTTTAAGGAAAAGAATAAATGGTACTTACTTTATTTGGTCCCATGTTTCTTCACCGTAGTTTCGAACAATAAGAAGCTCAAGGGCGTGGTTTACAAATCCGTACTATAAGGAGACACATTTACAGTTAGTATTCTAGTTTCACGACAAAAGAACGGAACATATACTTGGAAATCACACATATCAAATGGTTTTTCATAAACGTATAAGAGTTCTTAGCCCGTATAACCAAAATAAAGGGTGGAATAAAATATTTTATAATCAACTTCAATATCAATTTAAAATAAAAAGTTTAAGAAATCTTTATAAAATAAGCTTTTACATTAAATTCATAATATAATAAGTGTATTAAAAGGAGAAAAAATTATCATGCAGTTTAGTGGAAACAAGAGATCAAATAATTCTCTTTACACAATTCATCAATAATTATATCACAAGTAATAAAAAATGGACGTTTAAAGAATTAAATTGAATAATCCAATTGTATTGTCAAAAATATAAGTCATTAGTTTTATAAATGTATCGAAGGGGATACTTTTTTATTACTGGTGATGTAAAATTGTTGATGAACTTTGCAAAGAGAATTATTTAATCACTTCTTTTTATTAAAATGCGTGATAAGTCATTTTCTCCTTTTAGTTTATTACTTATTTTATAGTTTTAATTTAAAGTTTATTTTCTGAAAACTTTTTATTCTTACCTTTTTATTTCCATTTTTTTAGTCTCGATGATACGCTACCAATCAAATTATTCGACGAAAAAATCATTTCTCAACAATGAATAATCGATATTTTACTCTTGACAATTTTGTTATGACAAATGATCGAAAATGAAGAAAAGTAATTTCGTCTAAAATCAGAAATTACATTCAAATCTCATATAAACTTCATTAAAAAGATTGTTTTCGCTCTATTCGATGGTGTGAAGTTTCGATCTATTCGATGGTGCAAATTCTGAGAGTTTTAGCTTGATTATAAAACGAAATTATGCTCGAAAAATACATTAAATTAAAAAAATAAAACCAGATTTTGAAAAATCGCTTAGCCACATTCTACTGTCATCTACCATGACTATGTATGCAAAATTTGAGCTCGGTAGTTTATCAGGGAATAGTTTGTGTAAAAGCATGGCAAACTCTAGAAATATGCGGTAATGTATATATATATATATATATATATATATATATATATATATATATATATGTAAGAAAAATAAAGAAAATATAAAAGATAATTCATAATTTAAATTAGCTGCGTAAATTAATTTCTCTTCTCTATTCTAAAAATAACAATTTTCTTTGCACTATGTCATTTCGAGACTAATCCATGTCATATGATTCTTACGTAGTTCTGATTATATAAATGGAACTATAACTCAAACAGCCAATAATAGATTTACAGCAGCATTAATTATCCAATCAAAATGTATTGAGAACCAAAACTAAAGCAATCTGAAGTAAGATGTCATCCTAAACATAGCGCACTCATTTTCTACTCTTCGGCTTAGCTGGACTGCATTCTGATGCTCTCTTCTTATCTAAAATCTATCAAAAACGTAAACGTTTTGAAATAGGCACAAATAATGTGCCAAGTTGTTTGTGGCTGCAACATGATTACTGAAATAAAATGAAGATTTAATCTGCCTTGGCTGCCATTTGCTCTTTATTACGGACTCTCTACACCATCAATATTGCAAAGTCCTTTTTTCTTGCACATTTATACATGTAAATATAACCTTTCCTTTTTTAAAAGGGGTGACGAGTTTGTTTAATATTCTTTGAAAATTTCAAATCTTTACAACAGATACATCTTTGGATGTTAAAATTTCGAAGTGCCCTAACCCTAAATGAATATAATGTTATAAACCACAGTAAAACTAAGAAAATCAATTTTAGCATATGATGAAAAAAATATACATCAACATACGAAAAGGAAAAAATAAAAAATGATGCCGTAGATTTCACAACAAATAATTTTAAACGCTAATCAATCCTATTGCTCTTGAGATCAATGAGATGAAGTGAATTGTAAATGCAAATTCGTTCTATAAAATGGGGGGAGGGAAATATAGCATCTGTAAAATAGCAGAAGATTTCTGTAGTAAGTTAATTTTTTTACAAGTTATTCTTTACAACAAGGGATATGAGATAGAAAAAACAATGAATAAAATCAATTTTAGAGAAATTTATCCGGAAGCAAGACAAATTGTGTGACATAATGGCATTATAACCTCGGAACTATGTTTTCAAGCGATACCCAAGAATGAACCGATATTCCTGTTCTGTTTCATATTATCGCATATATTTTAATATGCGATAATATTAATATGAATAATTTTTTAATATGCGATAATATGAATCGCACGAATACAATTTTATCATTCTTGTTTTAAAAGAAGACGAAGAATTTGTTAAATGATATGTGAAAATTTCAAAGCCGATATGCTTTTGGTTGTTGAGATTTTAAAATTACGCAGTTCAAACAGTGGAAAATTCGCTCAAAACTAAAAAAATGACGTTAAAAGTTTTGTACAGATTTCATGTGAAATAATTTTCTACGCTTCGTCCGAAGGTAAATTTCTATAAGACATTAAACCAAGATATGCCTGGAAATTCTTCTCAACATTCAACTGAAAAAATCTAAATTGAATTTTGAAAAATTCCCTTCCAGCACTGTGCTGTTAACCACAAATAGCGTGAGTACAGAATTAGGTTTATCAGAAAACACACGTAGTTTTAAAACGTTGACGAATTTTTTGCCATAGCGACAAACGCCATGAATGAGGTTAAAAAAAGCATATAAAACATTTGAGCATGATATACACATTACGTAGAAAGTTTACGCAAAAGTAAATAGTTTTATTCAGAGAACTAACTCTACGAGTCGTAGAGTTAGTAACTCTACGAGTCGTAGAGTAAAAACTTTTGAGTAAATTTGGATTATTGTTCGTATATTGAATAACATATTTGAATTCTTTGGCATATGTAATTATTGCAGAGTGGTTCCACAAATGCCTGGCAGCGATAGGAAATATTAATGAAATGGGATGTGTTTTCGATAGACAGACGTATTAATATAATAATTAAAGATTCTGTAAGAATAATAAGATCGTTATAATTGCTTGTAAGGTATTCAAACATGGAAAAGTTTCAAAACTCAAATAACGATCAAGATGTATGAAGATCGACAGTTATGTTAAATGCTGAAAATATTCCCTGCCTGAAATAGCCAGAATGTTAGAAGTCATTTCTATCATGAATGAGTGCAGTTCCTTTTCTTGAGGAAGCGCGAAGCTCGAAATGACAGTTTTAATGAAGTAGAACGGTGCGATGAATAGATTGCCTTGGAAGCGATCGAAGATATGCCTTAAAAATTGCATACGGGAGTTTAAAAAATTGATCTTTGCGAACAAGTAGTATTTTTTACTCTGAAAAATTGTAAAGAAAATGCTTTTTTTTATTTTTAAAAAGTTGCAAGGAAAATGCTTTATTTTTTTATTACTTTAAAAGGTTGTAAGGAAAATGTTTTTTCTTTTACAATTTTTTTATTTCTTCATAAAATTTATTTAAAATTTTTAATGAGTTACTTCTAATTTAGATTCCGTCCTGTCTCTTCTGAGCTCTATTCGTAAGAGCTTATTCCAGGCAGAATAGATGAAGTAATGCGAAAAAAGAAGATTAAGGATAAAAATGAATACTACGAGTTAGTAGCAATTAAAAGCTGTGCGATTTTAACTTGTATTATACTAAATTGCTGCTGTGGTTATCGATAATAACCGGATAATTTCTGAAGTTATAATAACTAGCTAAGCTAGTCTGATTCCACTCGCTCATATCAAATGTATCATATTTTATTATATTGAAATTTTGCCTAAGTTGTTTACTTGCTAGACGCAACATATTTTTAAGTCTTAGCTATGTTTCTGTAACGTACACATTTCGGTAAACAGTTTTAGTAGTTATAGCTTGAGCGTTTTAATTACTCACTAGCTGAATTTTTATATAGCCCTACATACAGCTAAGACGCTAACTAGAAGTGCTTAGTAAAGCAACTGATGTCAGGAGATGTACTTACCATATTCGCTGATATATTATATTGTCACGAATTTTGTACATAGATAGATGATTTTAGTGCAGTTATATATGTGAAACTTGTATTTTTCTGTGTAATGTAACGCAAAAAATCTTAAAAAATAAGCTATGCCGGAAACGCAAGAATACAGGAGCAAGTAACATTAACATTGAGTAATTGGGTATCTCGGTAAATTGGCGAGATATCATCAAGCTGGCAACTGCTTTGGCGACTTATTTAGTGGCCAAATTCGGCGAGAAATAGACCAAAGTCACCAAATTTGGGGACAGTTTGGTCCGGTCTCTGTATAATAGGTATTGTAATTGAATAAATGTACCCAAGTAGCACGGCAACGTCTTAACGACTTTGCAAACTGGTCCGAGTGGTCGTGGTTTACGACCACTTTGCACTTTTACAACGTCTTTACAACGTTGCGAAGACGCAAAATATTTGCCTTTGCATCTTAGCAATTTGCCGACGTCGCTGAAACGTCATGATATGACCGCTTTTAGACGTGGTCGTTTTAGCATCTTTTTCATAGTTCATCAGCGTTACTTTTAGAATGAAAAGAGACTAAATCTGCCCTTTCAAGAATCTGAAATCCACATAAGATTTATTTTGCAACGTTTCGTTACTTTATTTCATCTAAATATATTAATCTAAGGCAGATTCATCTAATGAAATGTAAATTTAATATAAATACTTGAATTATTAAATTTAATTAGTACTAAAAATACACGCTGAATTATTGTTAAAATTTTGCTAAAATAAATAATACTTAAAATATTTTTTTATAAATATTATAGGAAAATATTTAAAAATGAAACAAATCTATAAAGTAAGTTATTAAGTTATGCATTTTACATATTTAAAAAAAATCATATTTCCGAAACAATGCAAATTACATGTTAGCAATTATTTTACTGCTGAAATATGACTTTATTTATTATTTTTGAAGTAAAGACGAATGTATTTGAATTAATATGCTGACATAATATGAAACATTTTTACCGCATACAGAGCAAAAAGTACAATTTTCGCGAAGATATCATTGTGCGTGAATATGTATTCACGATTATAAATGGGGCGATTTTAAGAATTCCGAGAAAACGTCCAATACTAAAAGACGATGCATATTCATGCATATGTAACGGCTATCCAATATATATGACGGAAAACTCACCCACAGTCAGGAGAAGTAGACGGAAAAATTAATGGAAAAGGAGAAAGAAATATTAACACTTTTAATGGAAAACGACAAAATTAATTGCTTTGATAAATTACTAATAAATGTTGAGATCAAAATTAGAGAAACTGAACAAAAATTTGAAATTCATTACCTATAAAAGTCCTGTTGAACTGTTTGTTACGGTTTTGTCTATCTCCATGCATTTAAAAATGCTTCGTTTAATCCTAATATACGGTACACTCGGGATTTGGCGACATTACAAATGTTTACAAAAGGAGTTACAATGTTATAACAAAAGGATGAATTTCTAAACCATGGAATAAATATCAACAGAGTCAGCTGGTTAAAAGAAAGCTGTGATAGAAGAATTAAACTGTGAACGGAAATCGTCTGATTTAAATGACTTACACGAACGTGATAGAAATCTAAGTGTCAAGAATATTCGATGCAGACTTCAAAATATTGTATTAAATAGCAGAACTGCAAAGAAAAAGCTTTTTTTATGCAAGCAAATAAAGAAAGGTTAGAATGGATTACAAAGCGTATTAGTTGACCATAGGGAATATGGAAAAGTGTCATCCTAAGTGACGAAACCAGATCCATATTCGATAGCGACGGAATTAAATGTGTTAGAGAAAAAAACTGGAGAAGATATGTTGCCTGAATGCTCAATATCTACTGTAAAGCATTTAGTTAATGCTCCGTTCTGAAAATGTGTGATAGCAAAAGGTATGGAATGAATCTGTGTGATCAGTGACATTTTTGACTAGCAGAAAATATGCCAGTTATATATTAAAGTTAGGAATAATACCACGGGCCCATGGATTCTTCTTATAATGAGGTTTTTTTATTTCAGCGGTATTGTGTTTTTACTTTGACATGTTTCTATTCAGCACAAATTGTTATTTCAGGGTAATCATACTTGTGTTGCTAGAATGACCAAGAAATTCGCTTGTTTAGTCGAAAATATCTGTAACCGGTTAAAGAAATGTTTTAGTCAGGAACAACCGCATCTTGGCGGTATAGTTCGTCCACCACGAGACGAGAATTGACTTCACCTGTTAGCAAAGGGAGTTCATTTCAGTGCGGGCAGAAATCGAATGAGCCCATCCACGGTTGCAAATGAGTGAATCCAAGTCCCATTGTTACAAAGCCTGCGCCGTTTGTCCCGGTTTAACGCAATTAAGATACTGGGATCGTCCGACGCCAAGTAATGTAGGCGTAGCCAAGTCTCTTTTCCTGGTGGACAGACTTAACAGAAAACCTAACTAAGAGAAACTTTTAAAATGATGGATTAACATTCGATGAACAAAACTCATTGGTTCACTCGATGGGAAGTTGCTGTCAGGCTATAATTTTAGTATCAGGCTTCCCAATGAAGCACTAACGGAAATTAAGAAAAAGTAAGAAATTTACCTTGTTACAGTTCAATACGCATAACTTTTATGAAAATGTTAAATTGTTTCAAAAGAGTGGGATATATTATTTTCGAAATTAAACTGTCATGGTAATGAATACATGAATTTTAATTTAACATTAAAATACATTAGTGATATAAGCTGCTAAGCTTCAAAATACATATTTTAAGAAAATTTACACAATTTTAGCCATGTATTAGTTTTTATATTTAACTATCCGTTACTAAAGTAACTAAGTTAAGTAAAAGCAACCCTTAAGTATAAAATTAGTCTTTACATTATTTTCAAAATGAATCCATAAAGTGGCGTAATTTGTAATTCATTCATGCAATTTGTAATATAGTAACTATAATTGTAAGCCATAGGTGTTGGCACTTCTGTAACAGCTCTGTGTCTAGATTTCTGAAATGATGTCAGGTTACACGGTTTCTTAGAAAAATGTTTTAAGATAAAGATTATAAGGAGTTCAGTTTAAACAGATGGGAATACAAGAGGCACATGGCATCCTGTGTTCTTGTTCCGATTTAGGGATAAGAAACAGTTAAATTCAGATACAATACTGAGCGCAAAGATTATAAACTTCTTTCTGCTATGAAGTAACTTCTTCTTAGAACACATTTTATGCACAACAAGAACCCAAAGTACAAAATCATCAAGATGAGTAAAAATGTGTTTAAGAAAACCTCAAAAAGGTAAAAGCAGTATTTGGTTTCAAATGCTTACTGACTTATTTTCCAAAATACTGCGCAGAGGTTTAGATAGAAAACATCAATGTTAATATTTAAAAGAAGTAATGGTTTCTTGCAAAAAACATTCGAAATACTATCACATGCAAAGAAACCTTCTGTTGTACGAAGAGGAAACGTTTGTATTAACGTTTTGCGTTGGCTGACGATATTGAATTAGTCGCACGCACTCCCGAGTCACTTAGAGAGGCTTTTACATCTCTAGAGGCTGCAGCCAGCAAAATGCATCTAGCAATCAATCAAAATAAAACTAAATACATGCCATGTGGTAATAACAGCAGCCCCTATTTTGAAATTGGGAATTACAAAGTTGAAACTGTTAGCAAATTTAAATATTTAGGATCAGAAGTTAATATACTCAATAATTTAATGCCCGAGATCTGTAGTAGAGTCACAGATGCTAACCGATGTTTTTTCGGTCTCTCAAAAAATACTTGAAGGCTAACTTCGCTAGCAGAAAAACGAATATTTTAGTTTACAAAAGCTTAATCAGACCCATTCTTACATACTCAGCTGAGACCTGGACAATGACAGAAAAAGCTAAAAGGATCATTTCTGTCTTTGAAAGAAAAATCATGAGAGGTATCTTTGGTGGCATAAAATGTAACAATATCTGGAGATGAAGAACTAACGCTGAACTCTATAAATTCTTTAAAGAAATATATGTAGTAAAATATATAAGGATACAGAGAATTAAATGGGCAGGACACCTGTGCAGAATGGATGAAAATCGAGTAGCTAAAAAGATCTTCTCAGCCAGACCATTCGGCACCCTAAAAAGAGGGAGACCTAAATTTAGGTGGCTCGACTGTTTGGAAACAGACTTAAGAATTTTAAAAATAACAATTGGATGTCCATGGCCAGGGATAGAAGGAAGGCAAGGGCTCATCCTGGGCTGTCTGGCCATTGAAGAAGAAAAAGAAGAAGAAACGTTTGCATAGAAACGGAGGACCAAAATAATACCATATGCACAGTCTCATTAAAGATGAGAAAATATAATAGGTACATCCATTCGTTAATGTATTTATCTACATTTTACTGAAAATGCATTTTGAATATTTTATGGGAAAAATGAGCAAGCTTTATATGCTTCTGGGAAAACAGCATACTTGAAAATTCAGGAAGTCCGCTTACCTCATTTAAATAGCTTATTCGGATTCCTTATTCAGAATGAGAATATTTAAAATTTGTGAAACCAACTTTGGGAGAACGCGAACAAAATTGGAGGAGGTTGTTATACGAAAGAGAATGTACCTACCTATTTAGTTTAAAAACTGTTGAACTGAGAGAAAACTTAATCAGACCTCGTAAACACATCAAATATAGGAAAATATTTGGAGTAAAATCTGTTGACTTAAATACAGAACTAAATAAATCTAGTATTAGGAGACAATGTATGCTATAGTTAAGTTCCTAGTTTCCACCAGGAGGACTATAGTGGTTTCGCCTTTCTGTTTAGAATGAGAAAGAGTTCGAATTTTCTTGAATATAATTTTCCTGTTATGAAGAATTCAAATTTCATAAGACATGTAAAATGTGTTTCTATGAAGAAAAGCTATTTTTCGTTAAGAAAATGGTAATTAATTATGAGAAAGCACAGTAGCGTAATCTGCCTACGGTTCCTTCACGGTTGATAGTGCACCAGAGCTCTCTCTTTCTAGAATGGGACACCTTCGAGAAGAACCTTCTAAAGGAAATTGTTTCGTTATTAAGAACGTCATTCCAGATAACTCCTTTTCCCGCTATGATCGCTGCAAATTAAATCTGAAATTTACATAACAACTATTCCACGTTACTTGTTAGGTAATTTTCAGCAGGCGCTAATTAGACTCAGATCTTTCACTTGTCATTTTAAATGCTAAAGTTTCAAATAATATATTGTTTAGTTATTTTTTTGTTTTCTGCTAGATAATTTCTGAAAGATATGCATTTTATGCAAACCTTTCAGACTTTTCGTAGTTATAAATGGGAAAAAAGAACTATGCCCTCACCGCGCTTCGAACAACAATCTTCCGTTTTCATCTGGCTGCTTTAGCCATTTACATCATGAGAACATGCCTAGGAAAATGTAGTTCTTCACTTCTTTAATGATTTAAAACTTCGCATTACTATCGAACGTAATTACTTTTCGTTTGATTTCTTTATTAATGGATATAAAAAAGCGAAAAATTAAGCACTAGGTACATGTATACCATTCCTGACGGTTTGCTTTAAGAAAGAGGAGCGACAGATCTGGAGGAAATTTCAAAATGTGTTCAGAAAGAACATTTTCCAAAAGCGCGTTTTAAAATTCTGGTTATGCTAGTGCATTGCTAATGTTCTAATTGCCACTTGAAGAAGATTCATTTGATGTTTCATAAGTTAAATCTCGTGTCGTAATTGCCAAGTGTATTTGAAAATACCAAATTTAAAATGTTTAACATTTACCAAACTCTCATTACAATTAACGCCATTCTCTTACATAACAATATAGTTTCATTCATTAAGTGTAAGGATAAAAGGTGTTGAATATACGAATTAGTAAAAAGAAAGAAATAAGTAAAATCGAATATTTTTAGGGTAACGCTTTAAGTGTAGATAATAATATTTTGTTGCCATAATTTCAAACATATTTCCAGGAGAAGTCAACAAAAGGAAAAGGAACTAATTTCTACTTATCTTCAGAGGGACTGAAAATATTAATATCCAGATAGCACATTCCTCAGCCAGGGGAGTAATAGAAGTGAAATAACATATTCTTATATTGTTTCCTTCGCTTCTCGCTAATCCCTCCTTAACAACTTTTGCCAGAAACAATGTTAAGTTTTGAATATTTTCCCGGACCAAGTAAAGAGAAATATCTCATAATTGTTTCCTTCACTGGGGGAAAATAACTTAGAATGCAGGTTTAAAAGTAAACATTTTTCGATTTTCCTCTTCACGCGTGAAACATAAGACTTGTAATGTACAGTGCTTTTTAATAAAATCAATTATTTTATTTTATATAAAAAAGCTATATTGTATTCCTAAAACTCTTTATTTTAATTTATGCTCTAATTAGTACGAAACAAACGAAGAAAGAAGTTATAATACATGTAAGAAGAATTATGTATTACGTATCTAATTATGAATAAGAAGTAATCATAACAATCATAAGTGTCAGTGAAAATACGTACACACACATACATATGCTGTTTCCGAAAATAAATAAGTCCCCAAAAGCATGATAATGTCTATCTGTAGATATTGTGTTATATCATTTTAATTTATTGTTATAAATATTGGTACACCAACTACATGCGTTTGCAGATAGAGATAGATAGCAAAAGTACATTAGTATGAAAAAAATAACAGCATGGAAATCTTAAATAGTATACATAATTTTATTCCAACCTTTCATGAAATCACAAAATAAATCTTAGCCTCCAATTTTAATCTACTATATTTCAACCTTACCTAAATTCCTAAAATAAGTTTCGCCCTCAAATTTCTTTTCAATTTCTTTTCAATCTGCTAACATATTACGACTCTGGAAACTTTATTATAAAACTTTAATATGTAAGAGAGAGTTATATGAATGTGAATTATTATTTTGGGACAGAAAGATGCCAACGTGTTTTTATTTAACATAACTATGATTTTTTATTTATGAGATTCCTAAATGTACAGCGTAAAAAACTTCGTAACTTGGAATTCCTAACGTGCTCTAGCGCTCAGAAAGAATTAAAGGCATTATAGATATTTGAAAAAAAAATAATGTATAAGTTCAAAAAGTTACGAAACATTTTCTTACCATTTTCCTAGAATATGAAAGATGAATTCAGCCCGAAAGAGAGTTAAAAGAAGTTTTGTAGTAGCAACAAATGCGAAAATTCGCTTTTCTCAAAAGGAATTGTTCTCAACTGAACATCACTCTAGAGCAAAATTCTTCTCTCCGGATGCTTTTCATATTCAGGCTTTTCATCGTATTGATCTTCTGTAGCTAGCGACATCTGGTGAAAGATACAAAAACTTGTAGTAAATTATTGTAAATTGAGTCCGATGGAGGTAGAAAACAAATGTAAACAGATAGTTTGCATACTTTTCTCAAATAGTTCAATTAAAAGAAGGAAAAAAAATCGATATGAACTGTGACTCATAGTATAATAGCTCCTGTAGGCAGCTATATTCTGCTATTGAGAGGAGATCTGAAAAGTTTGACTCTTTCGATTATATACTGCTTGCTATACGTTTTTTCAACAGTAATATGGAACATCACCTGTGCCTTCTCCTTAAACCTTTAGGGATCGTTGCCGGTATTTCAAAAGCAATGGTTATTTCTGTGACTGTTAGAAAAAGTATTTATTTTTACGTGGCAAATAAAGGGGTAGACGAAGAAGGGATCACTTTTCCTAAATTAAGAAAAAGTATTTATTTTTACGTGGCAAATAAAGGGGTAGACGAAGAAGGGATCACTTTTCCTAAATTAAGAAAAAGTATTTATTTTTACGTGGCAAATAAAGGGGTAGACGAAGAAGGGATCATTTTTCCTAAATTAATCAATTTTGTCTGAAAAGATTCATACTTTACTATACCTTTTCAGATGAATAGAATATAGTCCCGAAGTAAGTTAAAACATATATAAAAAGGTTGAATACATAAAATGCAAGTGAATGAATGTTCGTTAAAAACTAATTTACGTAAGCAAGCAAAGTACAATTTGAAGTTACAAAATCCTTTTGAAATAAAAATTAAAGTCATTATAAAAGCATTAATGTATAAAATAGAAAACAACTAATGTTATGATTCAAAGATTAATATTTTTTATGAGTTTGATTGCTTTCCATTACAGATTAATTACTGAAATGAGTGTTATTTGCATTAGCAGCTAAAGCATATGCTTTGTAAAAACAAAACTATAAGTGATCGCTCCAGCATCTACACAGAAACCTTATTATATGAGCAGTTATTCCTCATACGTACAACAAACATCATCTACAATATATAATACGAAGGCAGGAAAGAGCAATGGTTCTTTATATTCTAGTCAGGTTGCTAATAAATAATTCACAAAAATTATTTCTCTTCCCTCGAGAAATAGTTTACAGAGAAAATAATAGTGACAATTGTTTCCTGTGTGGCAGATGATTTTTCTAAGTTTAAGAACAGCGTATAGCGTGGGTAGAAAACGAGAATCAAAGGAAAGTTACTTTAAAATAAAAATTAATTGCTAGAAAAATTAAATGAATCCCCACAACAGAAATAAAATACAATTATTCTCTCAAGTTTTATCTATCTTAAAGCATCATTAGTTAAAAGAAAATATGACGGCATTGGACATTACTTGTATATAAATGACATTCAGTGCGTAATGAATAGGAAAGAGTACGTAATTAATGATCGAAAAACCGTAACTGCGTACAGCGACGACAGTCAGTCAAACAGCTGTTAATTTGATTCGGTTTGGTTTAGGGTTAAGGGTTTTGAATTTTAATGCTACAAACTTGCTGCAGGTTGGGCGACTGATTAAAGCATTAAGAGATGTTTCGCGGCTCAATAAATGATTTTTCGCACGCGACAACTGGTGTGACAGTTGCTGAAATTTCGACGACTGATACATTACTGAATTCAGTTTTACTAAAGTTCAGTCTCGTTCAACTTCACTTTTCAATCTACATGAAATTAAATTACGTTGATTTTCTTAACCCAAATTTTTTAGAGTAATTTTTATTATACTTTATTAGAATTTTTGGAGTAAGTGTTATTAGAGTTATTGTATTAGAAGTTTTTCAGAGTTACAAAATTCTATTAATAAAAATTCTTCTAATTAAATGTTAAAAAATTCCATATGAAACAGAAGCAACGATTTTGCGTAACATTTAGTGAATTGTTATAGTATAAATATCAAGTAAGAAATTCCTGTGGGAAATTAGAAACAGTAACCTTTGTTCACTCTTAGAAAAGATAACCCTTATAGCTTTGCTGGGAAATATTTTGAGACTTCTCTTATTTTCCGGTGATAATTACAAGAAATGCAGTAATTATTTCGAAAGGAAAACTGAACTCGAACTGGTTAAATGGAAGTTACTGCTAAGCAAATAACGTAGAGAAATACTCTAATCAGTTTTTAAAGCGAATGAAGATAGAAAAATTTATTATCTTTATTTAATGTTTTAGCTTTGCTTTCTGTAATAAAATGGGTACAGAAATCCTGTAAGAAATGCAGTTGCTTTTGACAGTGAGTAATTTCTAGCTTTTTGAACCGTTAGTTTTTGTCTCTTGTATAGCGCAAGATCTGTGTTTTCGAAAGGCACCATTGGTTATAATCAACTGGAAACTGTCCTAATATAGCGCTTAAACGAACTGCTTCATACACGTTCTAATATCAGCGTAAATTAAAGAAAAGTCCCTGGAACAGTTTTCGAAATTCGGAACAAATATACAGTGCATAGACATAAACCTGTAATTAATTAAATGTTAGAGATGAAGCTCTAAGCCTATCTTATTTTGAGTTTTGTAACCGTTGGCTAGAGCGGTTCAAAATTATGCAAGTATTGGCAATTTAGGACAGTTGGGCACGTGTCCGCTAATCCCATAATATTTCGCAGAATAGTTACCAGTTAGTGCATCGTAGCTTTCGAACTCTTGCCAAAACAGATTCATGCTTACTTATGCTCATATTAAGACGAAGATGCATAAAGAAGACTATTCTTCTGGTAAAAAATTATATAAAGATCTAGCAAATGTTGCAGCAACATTTCTTCTCTTTATTACAATAAAACTGAAATATCCTTGCTCTAAAAATGATAATTTATTGATTTTAGAGTAAATAAGTAGAAGAGAGCAGGTAATATATTTGAAGAGCATATTCACATATTCATCAATGTAATTTAAAGTTTTGCAATACAAAAGAGTGCTGAATATTGTTATTATTCGTGTAAGTTTCAAACGAACAAATGGTGACCGCATGCTATGTTTCAAATGATTAATTACAGCTTTTTGTATTATTTATTTTTGTTTCCTGAAATTATGCAGTATCTTCGCATTTGTCTGTCTACATATTTTTAAATCTACTTATTTATCTCTCATATCTCTATCTGTCTATGTCTACTTATCTTACCCAAATATATACCTATATCCAGCTATTTGTTCACATCCAACTGCACACCCATTCTAACTATATACCTATTTGATTAATACAAGCTTACTATTTATATCTGTCAATACATATATATTAACGTATCTGTTTTTGTATCTGTATTTGACAAGTACAAAAGTTTCTTGTGTATTAAATTTTCAGCATGCTGGTAAGTAGTAGTTTCGTTAAATAAAATATGCCTTACTAATGAAAACAGGTCTCACCTTTCGTACAGTGCTAAAGAAATATGTAGCATAAAGTAAATGTAATTCGTCTTGTTAGTTTTGTCCCAAAGCAGCAAAATATTTAAACCAGAAGATCAAAGCAATGCCTAGACTCAAGTAAGTTTACATTATACTTACTAATGTCATAAAAGAGAGGCAATTTCTTTAAATTTTCTCTTTTTGAAGCGTGAATTTTTGTCTTAGCTACTGTATAGTTTCGAAGATTTCATGAGATTATCATCAATCATTTAAACGTATATAATATTTTCATTTATCAATAACCGAAAAAAAAAGAATTTTAGACGAATTAAAGTTAAGATTATGTTGATACATTTGAAACATGATTAAGGTAATGTTGATACATTTGAAACATGATTACTCGGAGTTAGATGGCCGCAAAATTCAGAATAAACGTATCTTGTTGAGAGTGAGATGTTTACCATTTTGAACGTTTTCTAGGTAATGATCTGCATTCCCATTATTACAATCTTTGTTAAATAAGCCTGGAAAACAGAAGTAATTTGCGTTTATGTTACATATTACTTTGAGTCTTTTTTCTAAATGTTCATTTCTGAAAACAAGATTCCCACAGAGATCATTTTATAATTTGTTAGCATGTTGTTAAAATTTATGCATATATCATCATTAATAGCGAACTAAACAATATGCGAACAATTTATTAATTAAGAAGACATTATATATATGAAAATAGGATGGTACCAGAAAGGATGAGCATGATTACTGAAAAAAGCTGAAAATACGTAGCCAGTATACGTACAAGAGCCATTATTAAGGACTGAGTATATCAATAATGAATTTTTTATTAATGAACAGTTTTTCGATGATACACCAAAAATTAACCATTTGAAATATATTATCTATTAAATAAGTGAGTGATATTTTATATAAAAGGTATTCTAAAATCTAAAAGGAAGCCAGTATCTTGCATTATTTACCTAATAAGGTATTTCTCCCGCCTTCCTAGCGTACCTTCGTGGTGTAGTGGTTCTGCACGTTGGGCCGGTATTCCAGAGGTCCGTGGTTCGATTCCCGGCGAAGGCGGTTGCTATTTTTCATCTCTTCGCCTTTTCGAAAAATACCTAATGTTTCTACAAACTGAATATTTCGATTCAAAATGACAATACATTATATTAGTTATTTATTCATGATATCCAGCCAATCTAGCCAAATTAATGTTTTTACGCGAATTTAATCGCATACGTTTAGAAATTTGTAATTCTAACTATGCACTTATAAATCACTCTATGTGAAATCTAATTTAAGCTGCGATAATGGGAAGTTGTAACACTGTCTGCTTGCTGAAAGTAAAACAAGAAAGAAAGAAAATGGAAACCTTTCACGAACGAACATTTCCCGAAGTCATAAAAGCATTAGAAACGGCGTAGTATCCGAAAACTAATACCTAAAGAATGAAAGAATAACTTACGCCATCAGAGTAGGCTTTTATAGTTTTGTTTATTCTAGCGGATTAAATGTCAGTCCTTGGAAAGTCACCAGTCGTGTAAAACGTATCATATGTTATTGTTTTACTATGCTGAACTGAAAGGTTTAGTATAGTTTTGGGTATCCGGAAAGTAGTATAAAGTATGTTTTTGGTATCCTAAAAGTATTAAATCCAAGTAGATAACACAATGCTTTTCATGAAATAAATTAATGTATGACCTAACTCCTGTAGATTTTGAATTCATCCTTCCAATGATGGCAGTTCGGAACAACTACAGTAAAAAGGCCTGCTGCAACTCGATGTTCTAAGATATCACAGATACTTTCAGAAAAACTAAATCCGCTGTGTGTGCTGGGAAAACCAGTCAAATTACGAATTCATTTTCCAGGACAAGCTAAGGTGAGCACTATCAACGATTGCGAGAAATTCGAAAGTTTTAGCTCTCTAAAAGCTCTGCCCGCAAATACAGTGTCTTTGTCAGTGCACCCTTTGTCGGGTACAGAACTTATGTTAAAAGTGTGAAAATCAGTGTGACCGTTTGATTTCTCCATAGAGGAACAAATCACTGTTGCAACGGAAATTTGAAGGGTTTTCAAGTTTTATCTAAGTAAAAGCTGGGAGGTTACTCTTGACCTGGTAGTGTCATTTTAGTCAAATAACTAACCCTAGCAGACGTGAAGCGAATTATCGCTATCTCTGAGAAAAAAGATAGAGACTTGAGAAAGTTAAACTAACCTCTTTATTTAAACTTAAACAGAATTTAGAACATAAAGACACTCTCTTGTGCTGTGCATTTGTATCTAGGTATGTAGGTGTTTTATAGCATTACAGGTTTACTTTAACTAGTAAGGTAGTAAACTCTAATTGAAGAACGGAGAGTAACAGTATTACTGCACTATTGTGCATTACGTATGCATCTTGGCATTTCTCTATTTTTCCCCCCTGACTTTACTGTTTTAAGTTACTGTTTAAGTGCATTATTTAAGTATTCCGGTATTTTTGTATTACTCTTATTGTAGCATTGTAAATGTGTAGGGTTTATATTTATTTTAACTAACATTTATTTTAAGTTTAAACTATTTTTCCTGTCAAGCCTTACTTTACCCTGGAATTGCCAATGCCAGAGTACGTAAATTTTAGTAGAACGCGCAAGGATTCAAATTATCAGCGGAAGTATTCTGAGTTAAATAGAAAGGAAACGAGTTCGAAAGTGTGCTTTCTTGCTTCACGAGTGTGGAGGTGGTTAGTTAGAAAGTGAAGAACCACGCGTTTCGGCCTGTGTGCTTGCCTCGGCAAATTGTTAATCTTTCAACGTAATATTCAAAAGTTTGCTAAAGTATCAGCGGTATTTTAGAACGCGGTGAGGTTAGTTACATTTAGAGAGCCTCGTAGTTAGTCACTTGTTACTATTCTTTACTTAGTTTCTTATTTTTATTTTACCGCCGGGTCGGCGTAGTTTGTGAGCGTCAAGAGCTCGCATTTGTAATTTCTAAAGTTGAATAAAAAGGGATTTAAACCCTTCTCAAGACTTTGGTCTATTTCCAGTTCTCAGCAGTCACCACTTTGTTGCGTGCAGGTTAGAAGTGCGCAACTTTACAGTGGCGCCCGAACACTTGTCGAACTGAAATGGCCGAAAAGTGGATGGAAGCTGCGGGACAACAACAAGAAATGGCAAGCCAATTGGAAGGACTTGGATACCTGGTCCAGACGTTGAGGGCATCAATCAAGCCAAACGTCAATTTCGACGGAAAAAATTCGGTGGCGATATTTCTAGAAAGCCTCGACAATCACTTCCAGCTCTACCCTGTGCCTGAAAGACAAAACGTTGCCATCGCCACATCTGCACTAGAGGACAGGCCGCGCTATGGTGGAAGAATATAGGCCAATTTTTATTAGGGGAATTCGGAGGCCAGACATATACATTTGAAAATTTCAAAAAATCGTTATTTAAGGCCTTCCCCATTGTGAAAGAACGAGCAAGGCTAGAAGCCGAACTGTATAGTTTTTATCAACGGGATATAGAAGAGTTGACAGACTTTATTCTGCGAAAAATTAAGCTGACGGATATGCTGTATGGGAAGAAACCCGACGCGGAGATTATTGAAATAATCTTACCAAGATTGTTACCTGCTGTTCAAGATTACTTTGAAATTAGAAACCCAAACACATTGCAGGAGCTCTTCGAATTGGCGGTCAAGTTTCAAAATCGCAGAATAGCGGAAAAAGCTAGAGGGGCATCGTATTCTCAAAGTATCTGAAGGCAGTCTTCAAATGAGCAGACCAGAAATGCAAACCGCTCTTATGGGGCAAAGAGCTATCAAGCTAACTCATCGAACCTCGAAGGTCAAGGCCCAAAAAGGAAATTTGAAAACAAACGTCCGCGTACCCAGAAGGCAGAAGTTGAAAGGAAAGCTTTAAACGAATAGAGGGGCCTGTGAAAGCGAGGGTCCAGACCCCGGAAGGTTTGAAAAAAACCCTCAAACAGACACTTAAATACGGTTATTGTAAAAAACTCCCATCTACCAATTATACAAGTCCTGGTTGGCGATGTACCAGTAGAAGCCCTCATTGATACTGGGGCAGAAGCTAATTTTATGAGTGATACATTTTTCAAGAAGAATTTTAATAGGTTACGATTATTTAAAAATAAAAACACAGAAATTACAGCGGCGCAAGGAAAAACCTGTCAATGCATCGGGAAAATATCATTAAACATACAGGTAAAAGATGAAAGCCTCAAAGTATTAATTTTTGTAGTAAAAAATTTGCAAAATCCACTTATTTTAGGTATGGAGTTTTTAAGGGCCGCGAGGGCCAAACTGAATTTTCAGGACAGCTCTATTGTGCTGGAGATGGACCGGAGGGTGGTGGAACCAGTGGAACAACCGCAAGTTGACCTTAGCCATTTGAATGACCATGAAAGTCAAGTCATCCAGCAAGTGGTGAGTACTTTTTCAAGCTTGTTTTCAGAACGGCCTGGTAGCTGTCAAATAGTTACGCATGAGATACAGTTAAATGCCGACAAACCCTGCAGGACTAAACCTTATCGCTATGATAAACAGAAAGACCTAATCATAGAAGAACATATTCAGGAAATATTAAAGAACAAAATAATAACGCCCATAAATAGTGAATACGCGAGTCCAGTCGTACTATGTAGGAAAAGGAACGAGTTTCCTCCGTCGGATAAAAGGGCTTGGAGGTTTGCTATCGATTACAGAAAACTGAATAGTATTACTAAATTCCCAGTTTACCCTTTGCCGGTTATAGAGGAAATTATTAGAAAGATTAAATCTACTAGATACATGACTACTTTGGACTTAACATCTGGCTACTATCAAATAGCTATGAGACCCGAAGACATACATAAAAATCGGGCACTTATGCATTTTTACGCATGCTCTTTGGGTTGTGTGGGGCCCCATCAACATTCCAGAGAGCTATGGACATTGTTCTAAAGCCTGTCCTATGAAAATCGACTTTAATCTATCTAGATGATATAATTATAACGAGTAGTACGTTGGAACAACATATTAAAGATCTAGAAGTTTTTAAATTATTAAAAGAGGCCGGTCTTACAATTAACGCCTCAAAATGCAAGTTCGCAACTAAAGAACTTAAATATCTGGGTTATAAAATTTCGCAAAAGGGTATAGAAACTCAAGATTCAAAAATAAAAGCAATCAAGAATTTCCCACCTCCCAACACCGCCAAGAAACTTTCTTCTTTCCTTGGGTTATGTTCTTACTATCGGTCATTCATAAAAGATTTCGCTAATATTGTTGAACCCTTGTTAGTAATTAAAAGAAAGAAAAGTAAATTCACGTGGACAGCGGAAGCAAATATCGCATTTGAAAGATTAAAAGAAGCGCTCATCAATGCCCCTGTTTTGAAATTCCCGGAGGGGGACGAAAACCTGGAAATTGCAGCAGATGCGTCGGAGTATGCTGTGGGTGCGGTTCTTATGCAAAATAGCCATCCTTTGGCATTTTTTAGTAAAACGTTGAATCGTACACAAAGGAATTATACAGCTACAGAGAGAGAAACATTAGCCGTATTAATGGCTGTACACAAATTTAGAGTTTATTTCGGCAAAGCGCCAGTAACAGTCTTTTCGGATCATGCGGCTGTTGGTAGACTTTACTCGGGGAAAACCCTAACGCCCAGGTTAATAAGATGGGCTTTAAAACTCCAAGAATATAATCTAATAATCAAATATAAACCGGGTAAGGAAAACAATGTAGCTGACGCACTTTCTCGTATAAAACTGGACGATGAAGGCAACGAACTTAAATGCGCTGTGTTGACTTCAAAAATTTTAGATTCTAGAGATACAATTATTGCTGAATTGAAAGTTGATCCTGAATTTGGAAATATCTATGCATATTTGAAAGACCCCGAAAGCTTTGAGCACACAGATATCGATGCGATAAGAAATAGAGCAGAAAACTATGAAATAATAGATAATTTATTATTCTATACGAAAACAACAAACGAAAATCTCGAGTACAAACCAGTCATCCCAGCCTCCCTTCGATTAAGCATTTTGAAGGAATTACACGACGCGAAAACAGCGGGTCATTTAGGGGTCAGAAAGACTTTAAAAAGGGTACGCGAGGCGGTATATTTCCCGCAATTATACAAAATAGTAACTGCGTATGTCAGGTCCTGCAATCAATGTCAGTTAATAAATGATATTAATTACAGCCCGGCCGGGTACTTAAATAGCATTCGCGCTACATTTCCGAATGAAATTTTAGGCATAGATCTTCTTGGTCCTTTTCTCGAGAGTGAGTTAAATAAAAATCGTTTTCTTTTAGTAATTGTAGATCATTTTTCAAAATGGACAGAAATTGTTTCACTTAAACGCGCGTCAGCCAAAACAGTCGCAGATGCATTCTTACACAGATAAATTTTAAAATACGGTGCACCAATAAAAGTCATTAGCGATAACGGTAAACAATTCATTAGTCAAATATTTGAAAACATATGCACTGGACTTGGCATACGCCATATCAAAATGGTTCCGTATAGACCACAGGCAAACATAGCAGAAAGAGTTAATAAAAACATTGTAAAAATAATTCGAAGTTATATTAGTACACATCGCAAGCGCTGGGCTGGCTACATAAATGAGTTAGCTTATGCTTTAAGAACGGCAAATCACGATACTACGGGAAAAACCCCAGCAGAATTATTTTTAGGACGAAAGTTAATTACGCCATTAGATAAATTATTCTTTGTGCAACAAAGAGAGCAAGAATTTAAACAGAAAGACGTGCAAACACTTATTGACCAGGCGGTTAAAAGCTCGGATACGGCAAGAAATAGGCAAAAATTATATTATGATAGCAAACGCCGTGAAGCAGATTTTACAATTGGGGATAAAGTGTTGAAGCTGAAATTTTCTTTATCAAGTGTCCCAGACAATTTTACTGCAAAGTTAGCTCCAAAATTTGAAGGCCCCTATGTAATTCAGGAAATCAATGGAGTCGTATTGTACCTTAAGAACGAGAGAGGGGAAATCTGTAAAGCAAATCCCGACCAGGTAAAAAAATATTATAATCAAAATGATTTTGAAATCCTTAAAAGTTTCTTGCAGGACTCAAGCGTAAAAGAAGTAGAAGGTCCTGAAGTAACGTCACCCGTTCCACCACCCAAGAAGCAGAGAACTGAAGAGGAGCCTAGCCCTTCTACAACCCATGCGACGGTACCGAAAAGAAGAAACGAAAACTTTCAGACTCCAGCATTTAAGAAAAACAAGAAAGCAAAGCCGCCGCGTAAAGAAACCTTGGTAAATAGGAAAACACCACTTACAACGTATCGCAGTAGAAAGTCTACATCGAGGAGAACGCTCCCAGAGCTATAGAGTCAGGTGCAAACAAGGCCGCCGTTCCCGAAAATGAAAAGACAGCAGGAGGAACGAAAAGACCACCACCAACAGAAGAAATTCAGGCATGACTCCAGACCGGAGGACGCCAAGACCAGCCGTCCAGGGAAAAAACGGAAAAGACAGCAACCCGACGACTACCACTCCAAGAGGCCAGCATGCAGAGGGCGAAAAAGAAAAATTAACGTGGACGACACTCGGAGGACATTAAGGAGAAGACTGACGTCAATGAAACCTATAACGTGGGAGCAGTTCTGCCAGAAAAGAATGTCGGAGTTCCAGTCATCGAAAACTCAAAGATAAGTTAAAATCTTCTATAAAATTTTTTCCTTTTGTTTCGAAATGTTATGCGTAAACACGAAGTTCTATGTTTTGACGGAAGTCAATGTGTCTCGGTTGAGACTTAGTTTTGTTTTACTTTATTTAGCTAAGGCAAAAGTATTATTTTCTTTAAGTATAAAATCTAAGAACAAGCAGTTTCTGTTGGTCGAAAGACTAATTCTGTTATGTTAAAGCCAAAATTTGGCCGAAGATAAAAATAACTTCGTATTCTTGTATTAATAAGAACTTTAGTTTCAGTGCCGCCAGCTTGGCGAAGAATGAGTAAAGTAAAAATTTATTTTTCTCTTATTCATTTTATGGTAAATTGTAAAAATCATATGTATTAGAATTTTGTAAATATACGTAAATACTTGAAAGTTATGTAAAAGTAGAATTTAGTCTAGAAGCATAAAATTTTACATGCTAAAAGTAAATGCTCAAAAAGCAATGAATTCAAATTTAAGTATTAAACTGTAGATAAAATCATGCTTTAGAGCGAAGGCCTGCATGTCTAAAGATGAATGAGGGGGAAGTTAGAATGAATGTGTTTTGTAGGGTTCTCCACCTACACTTGAATTTTAAGAATGTTAAAATAGCCCATCGAGTTGTAGAATGTCGAGTAAGGTGTGTTTATTTGGTCGTTGAATTCTAACAAATCATTGTGGTTAGGGAAAGTGTTGCAATACTAAAACACGAATATTCCCGTTTCACACCACACATGGTGGAGAGCCAGGGTAAAGTTAAATTCATGTTTGAATACTTGAATGAATGTGAATTAAGCAGTAACTAAGGAAAATAAATCGTTCAAAAACAAAAACTTATTCGGTGTCAAGAAAGTGTAAATTATAATGTATTTAGAAAGATACTGATACTTATTCCTTCCAGATGCTGGAAGGAAGAGAACAGATTGATTGGTGAAGTCCAGGAAAAGTTGCTGTAAGAGAGAGTTAAATAAGTATATACAGAAATTTATTATACCTTTTGTGAGATAACAGATTTTTTTATGTAAACAAGGCTCTTAAAATTTAGTTCAGAATTGTAGAAACTTTTCAACAGGTCGTTTGTAGGACCTGCTTCCAAGTTTTCCAAATTCTGGCAGCGGCAAATGTAGGGTTTATATTTATTTTAACTAACATTTATTTTAAGTTTAAACTGTCTTTCCTGTCAAGCCTTACTTTTCCCTGGAATTGCCAATGCCAGTGTATGTAAATTTTAGTAGAACGCGCAAGGATTCAAATTATCAGCGAAAGTATTCTGAGTTAAATAGAAAGGAAACGAGTTCGAAAGTGTGCTTTCTTGCTTCACGAGTGTGGAGGTGGCTAGTTAGAAACTGAAGAACCACGCGTTTCGGACTGTGTGCTTGCCTCCGCAAATTGTTAATCTTTCAACGTAATATTCAGAAGTTTGCTAAAGTATCAGCTGTATTTTAGAACGCGATGAGGTTAGTTACATTTAGAGAGCGTCGTAGTTAGTCACTTGTTACTATTGTTTTCTTAGTTTCTTATTTTTATTTTACCGCCGGGTCGGCGTAGTTTGTGAGCGTCAAGAGCACGCATTTGTAATTTCTAAAGTTGAATAAAAAGGGATTTAAACCCTTCTCAAGACTTTGGTCTATTTCCAGTTCTCAGCAGTCACCACTTTGTTGCGTGCAGGTTGGAAGCGTGCAACTTTACAACTGTATTAGGGTATGTTTGCATAAGAGTGCGTATTATTGCATGTCCGCACTGTAGTGTGGGTGTACTTTGGTATGTATTTATTTTGATATACGCTTATGTTTTATACCAGACTCTAACTGAAGTATTCAGTGTAACTGTATTCTGCAGTATTGCATATATGTATTGCTTTCTTGTATGCTCGTGACTTATTATTGTGTATGTACCCATTGCTGTAGTAGGTGTGTACTATAGTGAGTATATAGGTTGGTATTGTGTGTAGGTTTTAATGTATTATAGTTTTACTGTAACTAGTAAGATAGAAAATTATTAACGTAAGGATTGAATGTATCTGCATTACTGCACTAGTGTAGGTATGAATGTATCTTCGTACTGCTTACTTGTATTTTCGCGACTATACTATCATATATAACTATTTAATTGCATTATTATGTTCATAGGTATTATTATAATACTATTATTGAAAGATGGACACTATTACAGTATTAAGTGTGAGCTGTATGCAGAACATTGATTATAAAACTATTGTACAGTATGCGGAGCGTTGATTAGAATATTTTGCTAGGAATAGTGATTGTTGGGACCAAAAGTTAATATTCAGTAGCTCATATATCTTAAAGTACATTCAATACTGCTTGCTCGTACAAGTATGCTATGTTACCGTATAATCGGCATCTTAAATGAGTTTGTAACATGGGCAATGAGGACCTTTGTTACGATAACAGGCCCACTGTAAATAGTTTAAATATCTATATAGATATAATTTTTTTCTTCATTCTTCTTTCCCCTCCTTTTGATGAAAAGCCATATATACGGGTATATACTCGTATGCAATAAGAGTAATGGAAATGATGTAAGCCATCTCGATGTGACTATGTAACCTTTCTTTTGAAATATGAATAAACGGCATCTGCAAGAATGATGGCTTACTGAAAGGCTACTCAAGCCAGGCCAGTAGTCATTCCTGGAGTGAAAACCAGTGAAAACTCTCTTGTGCTGCAATATCTGCATGTCGTGATGATGCAACATAAAAATAAAACAGTTCAAACGAAATAAAACTTTGAGCAGTAGTCAAGGACTACATAATTAAATATTACTAAAAGTTGACTCTCTAACTATACCAGAGCATCGGAATTAAAATGTCGGCAGCAATAGAACACAAAGCCGAATAATTACAATTCTCAGGGCTGGCAAGAAACTAACAAAAAAGTGTGTGCGCGATTGCAGAAACACGCTCTGTATTAAACTCCAAAAATTTCAGTTAAGATATTGGTTATCCATTTGCATCCTGGTGAGAAATACGGAAAGGAGAAATTATTGTAAGGATAGAAATTGTAAACACTGGTAAATTAGCATGAAAGTTACTACAAAGTAATTTAAGAATTAGTATTTAAATTGGCAACTCAGACAGTATAGTGGTTAGGGAAGCCTGACTACGATACTGAAGGGCTTGGGCTCGAATCCCGGAGAAGGCATGAATTTAAAATTGTCTGTCCCTTCATAGGAGGTAACGGTGGCCGCCTATTAGGTGCCTCCACAATAAAATGGCCGCCACTTCTGGCGTTAGTAGTAACCAATGTCGTTATAGGTAAGTGCCCGCCATTGGGGAAAAAGTATTTAAATTGAATATTATGTCGTCAATGTAAAGAACTTGGTGACGAACCATTTGGACTCTATTGAATATGTCAGTTATCTGTAGATTTTGTTTTCCTTTGGAAGAGATAGATGACACTGACCTTCTCAACAATTAGCATTTACTATGATAAGCAATATCCTCCATATCACCGAGATGTTGTTTAGTCGAATATTCAAACCTTTGGAGATGTCAAATGGCAAAACTGCAGGTCAGTTTTACAGCTCTTTGCCATATTAATTTCAGTAATGTGTTTGTACTGCATTTAATTTTATCTACCTTTGAAATATTTAATTTGACTATACCTGACTTACAGCTTAATATCGTACCTAACATGACATGCAAGCTGAAGTAAGAATGATTCGCTTTATTCTGTAAATTAACAACTTTACAAGTATAAGAGTATTCATAAAGAAGTCCATACAACAGCAACTTAGTCCATACAACAACACTCAGTAACAGCAACTTAGAGAGGAAAAAATGTTCTCGAAAGGTGATGAATCTGTTCTCATAACACCTACATTCTTAAATAGTTATCATAAGCGAAAAAATAAAACTAAAAATAAATCTTTTCTAGGACTGTCGATATTCATTTTGTATAATGAAAAAAAAATGTGTACCTTAATCTTAATACGTGTTTCTACTTTATTCACTCGCTTATTAGTTTGTTTCGCTCGAGAGTAGAGGCGCATGTACATGTTTCCGTTTTCGAGAAGCCTTAATTTCAAAGAATGTTTAATTCGGTAATTATGGGTTAAACATTGTTTCCTAAATTATCCTTCATATAGCAGTGCAATCTATTTAATCGCTTTTAAGTAATACTGCTTATCGGGTAAGGGAAATGTACTGTGTTAAACTGGCTTGAAAGAAATAATAATAATTTGTTTTCTGATTTCTTCGGTAATTCGAGCTTTTCTTATATTTTCTTCTTTCTTAAGAATTTCAAGGACTGAGAGTTTATGTATAAATATATATATGTTTAATCTTAAATTCATTTAGTGCGAAAACATGTTACTCTACTACTTGCGCAATTGCTGCAAAGTAAGTTAATAATATTTTATTTACTAAATAATATTGATTATATTATCTCCTAAGTTGAATTATAGTAGAATTATCTTAAAAGAGTGAATCCATACTTAGTAAGATCTATTTTGAAAGATGTTTTGAAGTAACTTGAATGTAAATTGTTAAAAATGTTTAACGGGGACTGGAATTAAATCATGAATAATAAAATTTCAATCATAAAAGGAATAAATTAAAGGCAAGAATTAAATTAAATGCATGTAATCATTGTTATTGATCGGAAATACGAAGAGAGAGAGAATTTTTAAATGAAGGTATCTCCTAGGAAACTTGAAGTAAAATTTAGAAAGTCAATGTGCATTTCTGCGAAAATCAAAAACTGGAATTTATAATTAACTAAACCTCCCAGACGGTATACTGGTTAGGGGAACCGTCTGTGATACGGAAGGGCCCGAGTTCGAATACCGAGAAGGCATGGATGTAAATTGTCTGTCGCCTCATAGGAAATAACGGTGGTCGCCTATTAGATGCCTTCAGAAAAAAATGGCCACCACTGCTGGCCTTAGTGGCTAATGCTGAAAAAAAGGCAAGTGCCCGCCATCCGAAAAAAATAATAATTAGTTAAACTGGGATTAGTAATTAAATTGTTTACTTAATAAAAAGTAAATTTAAAAGTTAAAATAAGAGAGTCCTTGTTGATTCCATAGAAAGATCCCGACTTTTTATTAATTTTAAAGTTTTTCTCCTTGTATTTCTTTACAAATATTACATACATGGAATTTTGTAGCTATGTGTTTTTGTAGTGTAACTGGTAGAACATAGTCAATAACTGGTCGATTAGTACATGCCACATAAGAGCAAGATTAAATTAGATGAGTGATATCTACTGAAGTAAAGAGCAAATCGGGAGCCGACTAAATTTGCTTTCAAGAAACTTCAGAATTATGGGTGTCGGAGCTTCAATTTGGCCATCGTAATAGATTCTTGCGCGATAGGCCCCGTTAAATGCATTAATGAAAATGAATGGTTCACTAATTTATTTGCGAAAATAATACACTTTGTATGTTTGAATGTTTTTAGAAGCGTTGAGCAAACAAATGTTATATTGAAAAGGTTTCGGAAAAGAATTTTCGCAGTCCACCCAAATGAGAGTCGTTTAAATAGAGGAAACATGTTACTGATGAAGAACATAAATGCCCTCATTACACAGATGTATTAAAGAAGTTGAATTTTAAACGTTTGTTTAGCTAGTTTTTCCATACGTTTTCCAATTCCTAGATGTTTTTAACAATACTATATATTTTGATTTTCACTTTTCAATAAACGTACCTTAATCGCTCAGTTGCATAACTATGCTAACGAAAACGCTCACCCTATTCATTCAATGCAAATGTTCTAATCAGCAGTTCATAAGCTTAAGAAGGAGATGGTAAAAACTTAGATTTTTTTTGTAATAGTATATTACAGGTGTTACTGTCTATTGGTGCTATCAATAGTATTTTTAGACTGATAATAAGTACTTTGGGCAAAATAAGAGATACAACTCATTTTCACAACTTGAAAATACAATATGTATTGAGTTTCGTAGTTATGCATTGTATTTTTAGTACAATGTATATTTCTTTTACACACTGTATTGCATATACACTGTACTGAAAATTTAGTATAATGTATATTGCATTTTCAGTACAAATGCGTATTAAAAGTATTGTTTCGTGTGAACATTTTTGAACAAATATACTCTTTGTTCTTTTTGTATCGAACGTCAACTAATAACCTTAATTCGTTCGCATTTTATAGAAATGATTCTTAAGTGGTTCTTAACAGTTAGAATAGCAATGAAAATGAACCTATACATATTCATTTAACGAATACTTCAAAGAATTGCTCATAAAAACTAAAACAGTTTAAGATGACGCGTTATACCTCAAGAATAAGCTATTCTAGTTGAGATTTTGCAGAAAACTAAAGCTCATCAAAATTAAATTTTTGTTTTTAAATTTTTTTGCTTTGTTTTATGTTTTCAGATTTTTTTAAATATATTTTTGGAAAAACCGTGCTAAAAATTTAAAGAAATAGTGATTTTTGAATCTGAAAGTTTCTTAATATTTGCACGGGAAAGCATCCAGGGAAAGTTATGAATAATTTTCAAAATTTCCAATAAACCGTGCTGTACAGTCAGAGATTCTGGGCGTATCTCATTAATTTTACTACCAGAGTTGCATCACACTCAAGCCGAGCCGCGAAGAAGATGAGGTATAAAACTGGAATTTCACCCCAAATATACCCATACTTCTGGATCTTTATTAAAGATAGTAATAAATCGAAAGAAGAAAAATCAAACGCAAACCATCGACTAGAGTAATATTACGGTCATAGCGAACATATTAATCATAATAAAAAATACGAAAAACAATGTATTTTGTCTAAAATGGTGACATTTGGGTAGGAGTGTAGTGATTGAGGTATCGGTTTATGTGCTGCAGAACATCCTGTGACGTTTCAAGTGATAAGCAACTGTAAACAGACGGATTTTTCAGGAAGATAGTGTATACAAACAATTAATACATGGGGTTGAATATCAAAAAGTAAAAGGGCAAATCAACATATGAAAACCTGTAATAACTAAGAGTAAATATTATTAGAAAAATTAATCTAAATATCCTGAAATCATACAAGTATTTACTTTACAGTAAAGTATACCAAATATTTTATAGGTAAGTTATGTAATTTCTTAAATTATTGAAAGTAAGTGAAAAATTAATGCGTATTAAATTTAAGAAGGAAAAATAGATAAGTAATTAAATTTACTTTTTAATCTCTCTGTGGCAAGGTTAAACGATGACTTATTAATTTATAATTGTAGTTTTAATATTAACTTTACAAAGTATTTTTCTTCCTCCTTCCTTCATGGTGTGAATGGATATCAAAATAAAAATCAAGAAAAAATCAAGAAATCCGGTCTTCGAACCCCAGCAAGGGCACTGCACATTTTTCACTTTCTCTTGCTTGAAAAAAATCCAAATGATTCAACTCCCGAACTGAAAGGTGGAATTCTTAACTACCAGGATTCGGCGATTCGGTCCCCTTCCCCAGTCACCCTTTAAAAAAGGGGAATTTATGAGGTATTTTCTCTTTCCTTACAGTAGTGCCTTCTAGGTGTAATTGGATAACAGGTCCGGCTAGCAATCGGGAGATACGGTGTTAGAATCCCGGCGGGGCCACTGGCACATTTTTCATGTCCCACGCTTAAAAAAAAACCTAATGACTGTTGAAAATGCATTAGAAATTTATCACTTATTACGAAACATAGCTGTAACTTGGACCCCGGGGGTAGACGCAGAGAACTCTGAAAAGCTACTGGCTAGGATCTATACATAGGCAGGCTCGGTCACGGGGCATAAAATCAGTCTTCACAGGACTAGAATCATCGTTCATTAGATAGTTGGTTCAGACTGGGCAGGGATCATATAATATTGTCTTGTCGGTTCCCTTTGCTGTGTTGGAGCTATATGGTTTGATAGTTTTGGTTGTCCAGGGAGAAACGCATCCATCGGTGGAGTCGGCAATGTCGGCGAGCCCACTACACTGCTTGAGAAATCCAGTGGGCGCCTGGTGCCTTACTATTGGAACATTCATATCCTTCCTTGTCGCGCCCTGCTTTGGAGTGCCAGGAAAACGACATGTGTGTACTTAGTGTTATCAGGCCGAATTGGTAGCCCCGTCTGTCTGACTTTTTTTCTGCGATTTTGTTCTGCTGTTCAGGGTTGGGGGCCCCCATTGATTGCAGATGTTTTACATTCCCTCCAAGGACAGGGACGTGGAATGTGAGTGTGCCTGTCGACTCGGCTTAGTCTTGGCTCGTCGGCTTAACCGATGATAGGTAAGCGACTCCTTGGATCGCCTCTGCATGGAGGTTTTTAATGCTGTGAGACTGTTTAATAGTTTTCGGGGTCAGTAGTCCTCTGTTGTAGTGTAATGTAGCCTTTGATATAATTGTAGATGCACCTTTTCCTATTTCAGCTCCATTTTTGGCGGGGGAGAGGCTACATTACAAACTAAAATTTTACCTTTGTGCATTTCACTACGGCTGAGTTTTATGTCAGAACTCTTCCGTGAATAGGAAAGTGCTAAATGGTTTTCTTATTTACAAAGATTCATTTACACTGGTATTCAAAATTAAAAGAATTATCACATTTCGTGGATTATCTTCAGAGCTCTCAGATTTCATTTTAATGAAATTCTATATGGAGATAAATTGATATAATACAAAAAAAATATACAATGTAACAGTTATGGTGGGTCCACCAGTGGCCGAGCAATAAAGTAGCTGAAACTGGTAGTTTGGTCCGAGGTTCGAATCCCGCTAACGGGTTGACTGCATGGGTATTTTCGCAGTTTTCCCCATATGTATCTAACATGTATACGAGCCAGTTTCTCTTAGAAAGTCTGCCACAAAAGCATCCCTTACGTTAGGCGAATAACCCTTGAGGCTTTACTATAGTCACATAAGCCAAACCATACCAACAGTAATGGTTATGTTATGTTATGTAGAAGTGAAGGGGGCCACCTAATATTTACCCTAAGTAAGTAGGTATTAGCCTCACACACTAACTAGAAAACTAACAACATTCCGGCATCATTTCCTCGAGTCGTGATGGAAATTGTGACTCAAGCCTGCACTACAAGTTCTGCCACCGCCGGCAGCTTCAACGGCACTCCTACCTTTCAGCGTTAAATTAGCTCAGGTAAAATGATTACATTACATGATATACATTGCGATATTTATCTTTATACAGGTGCATGTTTAAGATGTTATCTATTGTAGTGGGTACAGGCATCAGTTATCATGTTCCAGGATATTGTATATTGCAGTAGAAACAGGCGTGATGTTTCCATGTTGCAAATCATTTTTGTAAACGTGATCTGTTTACATCAGTGTTTACTATCAGAATTAAGTTAGAACTAAAACATGGTTTATCAAGCTTACATTTAAGTACTGTTGTATAGTTGTGCTGAAACTTTAGCAGCTCGATTTTGACGATTCATTATGTGCTGTAACGTATGTTTTTGTGATAACTGATTTTCAGCAATTACATTATATCTAGCAGTGCATTATTATTCACATGTAAAGACTAATCATGACATTATAAATTGTGGTGGCTAGAAGCAACTTATTTCTATTTTATAGATCATGTTCACAATCATGACTTGTTTACATCATTATTTACAATCAGCAGTCAAAATTAGAAATGAATATAAAATAATAATAAAAAGGACATAAATAAATAAGTTTGAAAACAGAAAGAAAAAAAACAGTCATGGTACACACTCATTATCGCGCATATTACTCATTGGCCCTGTAGAGACATTAGGTTATTTCGAAGCAGGAGAGACGCAAAATGAGCAATGCCCTAGCCTGGATTCGAACCACTAACCTCTCGAATTTGCGACGAGCGTGCTGACCACTACATCACAAAGGCACGCAACGAAGACGACGCCGCTGTAGAGGCATTAGGTTATTTCGAAACAGGAGAGATGAAAAATGAGCAATGCCCTTGTCGGGACTCGAACCACGGACCTCTCGAATTCGCGTCGAGCATGCTGACCACTACACCATGAAGGCACGCTAAGAAGGCGGGAGAAATAGCTTATAGTCCAAGAAAATCTAAAACAAAAGCTGCAAGATCGAACAATAAACAGGCTAATGGGGGGATGAACGGTCTCCGGCAAACCCTCATATAGCTCTCATAAAGGGACTTGATACTGAAAATCAGCCAGCTTATGAGTTCCAGTGGTATTTACTCCAAGTTCTGTAACAACGCCAGGTCGGAGACGGTTCTGGGAGGAGGAAGGCGAGTTGCAGTTGCCCCCCTCCAACAATGTCCCAGACAAGTTATACAGGGATGAGATCTAGCTGGCTGATCCCTTCAATTAATATCCTCACTTTCCAGAAAATCATTTACCAGATTAGGCTCATGCGTGCAAAAGTTACAGTCCATAAAAATGAACTGAGGGCTAACTGTAACCCTAAAAAGGGGAGGATAGAGCTCTAAGATCTCGTCTGTTTGCAAAATGCCCTGCTGTTTGCATCAGCTAATTCCTTCCAGCTTCGGCACCTGCAGAACAGGGCTAGGTTTATGGTGATTTCGGGGTTTTTCTCACTTGTGATGGGCCAATTTTCCTTTGAATCTCCTACAGGAAAGCATATCTTTCCTTAGGCAGATAGCCTCCGCGTGTGTTTCTTAAATTAGTTAACCGAACAATGTTAAAGAACTGGAGATAACACATGAGATTATTATTTCAGTGACATAAAAATAAGTAATACGAGTCATTAACATTAAATTTTGGTCCAAAATGTTTTTGATCTATTACTCCGTATGCTGATGTTGGTATTTAAAAAACTGTTATCAGCTTGCAAAAAAAAAAAAAAAAAAAAAAAAAGGAAAAATTAAATAGAAACTGGTACGGTGGTTTTAAAGGTTATTTTTTTATAGAAAAGCACACGATGGCTACGTGCCTAAGGAGAGGGATGCCTTCATGAAGGACTACCTAAGGTATAGTGTACAATAGATGTGTAAACATTTGTTTAAAATGTAGATAATGCGAGATACTCAAAGCTCTTTTAGGTTAAAAGCAAACGTACGCGTTCAGACAGATCTGTTCCAAAGCAGATGAAAAATGTAAGTGCCGAAAATTTGTTTATCACTTTCTGTCTATTGATCATCTGTGTCGGTAAAGCGCCCCCCAAAGTGATCCACATTTTCTTGGAACACACATTTAACATTTCAAGAGTACGTTTTGAATCTTATCAACAAATGAGCTTAGGAGTTCCCATGCATGATTAAGTTTTCTGCGGTACACTTCAAAGTTAATGGTAACTCAGGCGAAAAAAGAAAATCTGCTTTAGGAAGAGTTTGTCACTTGGAGGGGGGTTGCTTCTGTTGTATTTCTGCTGCTCAAAACGTTTGGTAAGGAAAAGCTAAAAACAGAATCTTTGTAGAGAAAGATAGAGCACATCCGGCTGTAAAATTACAAAATGTTTAATTTCATGAATTAACAATGAATTTGTTTGCATGATACAGACTTTTAAAATGCTTGTTTGCTTACTGTTAAGATTCATAAATTCTGGTTCAAATAATTGATAAAAGAATTTTATTTGAGAGCGGCTGAAGTAAACAAAAATGTAAACTTTCAGGCTGCCACGGTAAATCTGTCCGAGTAGCCAAATATTGGAGATTTTTTTTCATATCTATTAATTGTGCGTTTTGTTGCAAATGGCTTGCATTCATAAAAAAACATGAATAAATTATTATAGTACTTACTTGAGATGAGTAACAGCAGATTGTTATATGAAGCTTATTTCCGGAAAATATAAAAGATTGTCTGAAACATTAGATGTATTTTATGGTAGATCGTAAATCTTTGCTAGGACGACATTTCCACAACTATAATAGCTAACTGCATTTCTCCATATATTGGTACTCATATTATAGCTTTGCATCATCCAGAACATGGAGCATCTTTTGACTGCATTGTGAGAATTAGAATTTGTACTTGGAAGTTTAAAAATGTGTTTGAAAGTGCTGTAAGCACTGCTATTCATTAAAATTACGCTACAGAAATTGCATTAGATTTAAATTAAAATAACTTTTACACATTCACTTTAGGAAAAAGAAAAGGCTTTGAAATGTTTATTACTTGTACTAACATCAGTGTTAAGAATAGAAAAACGTTTCTCAATTATGTTACGATTTTATAATCATTAAATTACTGAGGATGAAGTTTTAGCATATTACAAGTAGAATATGTATTTTACAAAAAAAAAAAAAAAAAAAAAAAAGAAGAAGAAGTTAAAAAATACCGTTGTTTTGTGTTTTTAGCGGTTGAAACAAAAAAAAAAATGTTCTCTCTGAAACTAAACGTTTAGTTTAGTTTAAAAAAAGGTGGAATTTCAGTGATAAGTGCACTTAATGAAATTTAGCAAAACAATGTTACTTTTTCCTCTAGAGAAAGTTTGCCTTAATAATGAAACAAGCTTACAGAGGAGGTACTTGTGTTATAATTTTTTTTTAAACTTCGCAATATGTTTTCTTGTTTCGTCCACAGTTTCTAAAAAAACGTTTTGCTTTTATTTCCACAATTATGAGCTAAATAATTAAAAATTTTAACTTCAGTTACCTTTTTACTTACCTCTTTCTTTTGCAAAATTTGCAGAGGAAGAGGAATTTCACTTTAAATTCCAGAAAAATATATTAAAATTGTGCGGTTTTATTTTGTATTTGATTTAACCTGTAAAAGATTTTGAGATACTCGGTATATTTTCATCTTCTAACTTTTCAGAACCAAATTACTCACTCTAGGAATATAAACACTGCGTAATATAAAACAGTTAGTAAAAGATCTGAATTCCTGCTGTTTTTACTTTCACTGAATGAGCCTTAGCGAAGCTTATTTTAACTGCAATGAAGTCACATTCTGCACCGCTATGAAAAACAGCTATACAGTAACGCTATATAAACTGCATATTGATTACCTTCGTATACGGGTCTATTTAATAATACTATAATTACTTATTATTTTACATTAATTTAATGTGGAAATAAATGTTTTACGACCATCTTGCTTTTAAAATGCATATAAATATCCTCTGCTTAAATGAAAAATACTTTTTTTGATGTGCTTAATGTTGTCTTTTGCTGATATTATAAATTCATGGTATGTTGATTCGATTTACCAAATCTCTGCAAGAATGTAATAAGATATAAAACAAGAACTGGCTATACTAGAGAATATGAGGAAAAAGTAAGTTTGAAAAACTGCGATTTTAGTGTCAATGATATGTGTCCAAATCTCGAGCTATAAACTTTTCTGCGGATGAAGCTGATTTTATAGAGTAAGGAATATCCACTATGAAGCACCCACTCTGTTATTTTGCTCTGTTAAGAATTTATCACCTTACTAGGAAGGTAGGATTACTCCGAGGAAGAATTTTTCTCCTTTTGTCGCATGAATAAAAACGTGTATCTCACAGTATTCTGTTGCTAAGTTTAAATATGTAATCAGAATTTTCTTATCATAAAACTTTTTTGTGGCACACACTCAAAATTTATATGAGTACACATAAATTTAAACATCTAGGAAGAGAAGAGAATCAACTAAAAAGTAGAAGTATATGACTACCTGTTGTATTTAGCCCGTGGAACGTCTTTTAAAGTGGATCAGCAAGTATATTGTTGATAGCATTATTTCTCAAAAATTTCATAATGAAAGCGTCTGCCATGCTCCTTGCTCACCCTTCCTAAATCTATATGGGAATTTAGGAAAACCGTTAAGATTTAAAGACGTATTGCATCATAGCTTTGTATGACTTCAATAGATCATAAATATATATTAATATACATATTTTAATATTTCTTTGCTCTATACTTCGCTAGAAAATTTCTGCAAAGACATTTGAAAAATCTCACCATACAATATTTTTAAGTTGATTTAACTGTTGATCAAATATGATCCAACAATAATGTTGCAGTTTATATACAAAATTACCTTTTATTGGTTATGCTTTTATCTCAGGTACAGTTACAGGTATAATGGAGGCGAGATTCCAGAATTTTACCAGTTGAGGTATAGGTGTAGTCCATCGCAGTAACTACTAAGCTCCGCCCTAGTTTTGATGCAGAACACCCCGGAGGACTGTTGGAGTATCTTTACAATCCCTTTCTACCGGACCACTCAAGAAACCTTTTGGATCACCGTATATTTAGAGTGCACCACGCTGCACAGACACTATACATTTACAAACATGTATGCCTTCTCCGAAATTCGAACCCGAGCCCAGACTAGTGACACAGGAGCAAACAACACTAACCACTATACCGATCAGTCATTTGCACCCATTCTCAAAGCAAATATCTCAGCTAAATCCTAGCTTAACGTAGCAGAGGAAGGAAATACTTCTCAGAAACACTGTTAATGATATTAAACATCTCGCTCTTTGGTGATACCGTTTAGAATGAGGAATTTAAAAATTTTTTTTCAACCTTATGCGCAAAGGAAGGGCGGTATTTTGCGTAACCTAGTTGGAACTCAAGAACAATAGCAGGTTCTTCTAATTCAGCATAAGCACTCCATTAGTACTTTTCATATCGAAAATGTTGGACGATATTAAAAATTTCTTAGGCTCTTTTGATGCTAGTAGAGTAAGCTAATGGCAATAATGGAAATCTGCAACAGTGTTTACGATTTACACCTTGGTTTGGAGTTAATGGAATCTTGAACTGGAGAATAAAAGAACTAAGTTATGAAAAGAACTCACAAATAAAAATTTTTTTCGTAGTATAAACTTCAGTGCATCAAGACATATATTTAAACTTTAATATATTCGCATATTTTTTAAAAGTACTTTTATGCAACCGTACTTTCATGCGACTGATGTTGTAGAATTATTAGGTTTATTTCGGAGCAGGAAGAATGTAAAATTAATGATGCCCTATCCGATATTCGCACTTCATATCTCCCGAATATGCTTCTAATTATACCATGAAGGTACACGATTAGGAGAGAGAAAATTCCTTACAGTCTATCCCCACTGAAAAGGCGAATCAGAAGGAGAGGACCCGGTCGCCAAATCAGGTGGAGACGAATTATCGTTCAGCACATTTTAGACTGTAGAGATATCAGGATTTTTTTGAAGCGGAAAACGCGAAAAATGTGCAGTGTCCTCAACGAGATTCGAACCTGGACCTTTCGAATACGCGCCGAGTGTGCTAAGCGTTACACCACGAAGGCACACTGAAAGGGAGAAAATACCTGATATAAACTGGGTAAATCAAGGGAGAAAAAGAAAGGGTAAATCAAGGGAGAAAATTTCTTACATTCTTGCCAGAAACTATAATGATGGTAAAAGTCCGAATGCATACCTTAAATTATAATCCACGAACATAGAAAAATTCACTTATTTTGTGAAAAGTTTTGTTGAACCGTATTAGTGTCTATTAGTAATACGAAAACTACATCTAGCGCAATTGTACTAACGTGTAGGCTGGAACCTACCAAGAAAATTCGAGCGTGAACAGGGTAGCAGAACAACGATGAAACTGTTGTACAAAAGATAGAATTGGAAAGGGTGACGAAATTATGAGACCAGAAAAGAAAGCAGAAGCAAGTTACAAATTCGGCCTAACTATAACTGTGTGAGAATTGAGGTTGAAAACTGAAACTTCTAACGTATATATGATAATGCAGCGTACATTTGCCCATGGAGTTCGGAAGCAAACGTCTCACATGACTACTCATTATAAATTATTGGAAAATCCCCTTATGTTAGCAATATAATATGCCGATTGCACCAACAGGTATTGAAGAAATGTTTATGAATTCAAGAGTTTGTTTTTAAGAGACTAATAACGGTTGGCGAGCGTAGGAGCAACAGTATTTAGAAATGAATCTGGTTTGAATGGTAAGTATTGTCCACGGGGGTGACGATTGTTGATGCAATAAGGAAAGTTAATTTATTGTAATTGGTGTGGTCTGCTGGTGGCTTTAGATGATATGTGATTGCAGTGGTGAATTGCGATATGCTTAGGAAAACATCTTGAAAACGTTTTATCCGTCTTATATTGCAAATATTCCCAGAGTAGGAACTATACGTTTCAGAACGAAAAGTCACCGAGGACGACCTGTATTAGGATGGGGGAAGAAATAAGCTAATGTCATGAAACGTGGTCTCACCTGACTTATTCGGTCAAATGACTCGAGTCACGGCCAGCAACAGAATTATTATGTAGATTATTTATAATATTTTCGAAGTGAGAAAGAGGAACCGAAATATCCCCAAGAAAAGTATTTGAACTCATATTATTATTAATTTTCATGCTTAAAATTACACTTGGTGCTGAAAACAAATTTAAATACTATAAAAATACATGATACTTATTTTTAATTACAATTGGATTTGAAATTAAATTGAATGAATTTACCTGTTGCTCCAATTTTTCACAATATCATTAAAACTTTTGGTTTGATCTTTATCTAAAATTTCTGAAAAGCAGGGTTATCCGATTTTACAAGCTTTTTAGATCTGTTTGTTCTTGATGTAGGTTTGCTTCTGTTAGATAATTGGTGCAATTAGTAAATACAGATGGGTAAGTATCTTCTTTCAGTCTCGAACATTTCTTTTAGGATTCCTTATTACATCCGATTCAAACGCAACAAACACTTCTTGCGGATGGCGAACAAATGTTCTGGGGAATTTTCATACATCAATTCGTTTTTTACCAACGTCTTTAGGTATACAGAAACGTACGTGCCAGTTTTGTCATAATTCGACTGGCATCCCGGAGCAAAGCATCGATCTATTTGGTATTATTGACTTTGAACTAATAATGACAAACAAAACAATTTAAAAATCTGCACAATATCAGATTGTTTAAACGGAGTTCGTGACGTCAGATCACATGGCATTTAGAGATCAGTGGCAGTTCTTATTTTTGACCGTGCTCGAATGCGGGCAACTAGACTGAGCAGCCCGTCATCTGGGACGTCTAGAGCATGTAAGATCCTTTGTTTACTTACCCATGTTAACAAATCTGTCCTATTAGAATACTGTTGAATCAATGCTAAACCTGCCCCAGGCAGTTAACAGAGCAGAAAAGGCATCTGTTATGTGTTACGTCACTGGGCTATGACTTCGATATTCACGTTCGGGATCTTATTGAAGCTTAGTGCCACCTCATCTATTTTGCTGTTCTTGGTTTTAAAAAGCATATTAATCTGCAAATTTCTTTTTCCGATTACCGGTTCGACTGCACAGTGCTAAAAACTGAGACTTTGAATGCGCTTTTAACTTGAATTAAACACTGTTTTACCCGTATTTTAAGTGTTATAATACTCGTTTTTTAAGAAGTAAATTTTCTAAACAGGTTTTGAAAACAATATTTTTTCTTAAAATTTGAATAGATAACAAGATCGATGTTTTTCATGTAAAACTTTGATTTATTTGAATTAATCTCGATAATTCAAAAATGACAAATAGTTGTTAAAGATAATAAAAGACGAAATTAAGGAAAATTTAATATAGGAGCAAAATATATGTATATTTCAATTTTTTTTTCTAAACACGCAGGAAATTATTTTTGAAGGAAAATTTTCAAATGATTCTATCAATAAGATTTTAGTTTTCTCTCTATAAATACAAACACATTTCATTGTCAAAGTATATAAGGTGATACCCTAATTACAAAATCTAAGCACTTTACACAGTACAACGTATTTACTACTAATTTTATTACATTTTATTATATAAAACTCACAAACAATACACAAAATCCCAGAGAGAACTTCAAATATTGATCCCCGAGCAGTAACCTAATTTATAGTGGTACCATCAGACTACGAATAAATCCATGCTCTTGCTAAACAGCAACACATAATTGTATACATCAGGAAAGTTGGTCAAGGACAAAATTGCCGTTTCCCTAGTTCTTCCAGTGTCTACCATACGTATGCACAGCTAAAATAAATTTTTAAACAGCTGAATTCATGTCAGTTTTGAAATATATTTCGAATATAATGCACATAATTTGATAACATTTGACTACCATGCCATCAGCTATATTAAATAAATAAAGCAACTTACGTTATCTATGAATGTAACTAAGAAAAGCATGTTAAAACAGATCATTCATTAGCCCTCTCAGCGTAATGGCCGGAAAATTCCGTATAGAAGTCTGTCTTCTATATTCATTACACATGAAAATTTCTGCTAGCTTTTAATGTATCTGATTTCGGTTAGGATGTATATTGGAAGAAAAGGAATCAGGGTAGAAAATGAGAGAGTCATTTTTTAATTAAAATCAAGAAAATACCACTTACTCATGACATTTTGAGGAACTTTGAAATTTCAAACATTTTCAATTGAAAACAAGATAGGTGCCCGTAAAAAGTAACCCAAGTTTATGTTAAACAATAGCAACGCCATGCAGTGAAGGGTCCACCCCTTGAGCGCCCGAGCATACAACAATATTTCAGTAATCAGAAAGAAAGTATTAAATTAAAGACTGAAATCTCGATTACTATAGTTAACGCGCCTTCTAACGTAGCTGCAGAGGAAGCTAAAGTCACAGGCAACCGCGGACAGAGAGCACTACCGCGGACAGAGAGTTTCAATACTGATGCCAATATTCCTCTCTAACAAGGATTTCTTCTCAGCATTTAAACTAAGTACGCATTTCTTAAATAAAGTACGCAAGTTAACAGAGTGACAGCCGAAGAAAGATTTAACATAAGAAAAAAACGTATTAATTAAAAAAATTAAATTACGTCCAAAGAGGCGTTTTTTTTAACCTTTTCTGTGTTACCTTTATTTATTTATTATCATGCTCTTTGCACTTAAACCATAAAATTCAGTTCAACAGCAATGTCGCAAAATAATTTAAAAATGAGCGTATCTTTAGAATTTCCCATACACAGTTCCGCGCGCTGGAAATAAAAAGGTTCCCCCCCCCCCTCTCGTCGAGTGTTGCCATTACTCGCTTTTAAATCGTTGAGATTGTTAATCAAAAATTCGTTAAAGTTTTACAAAATATGAAACCGATAATAAAACAAATTTCCAAATTTGAAAACGAAAACAATAATCCTTCAGGGACAAAGCCCCTTTGGACTAAAAAACCTTACAAGCAGGTGAGAGTTAACAACCTTGCAGAACGACATTTTTGAACTAAACCAATATGGGCCAGAAACACAAATAACGAATAATAATTTAAAGTTTCAAGTCATGAATCTTCACGTAGTAATTTCACTGAATTACTACTGAAACTTTCAAATATTTATTTTGTTCTGCGTTGGAATTTTGAATCACAAATTGCCAATATTCAAAGGCAATAAAAGGTTTTTCCTCTTTTTTTAGCGGGTATAATAATAATAATTATTATTATTACCTGTTCCGCCCCAAGGCAGTACACGGAAGGAAGGGATGCTTTGGCGGAAGACTTTCTAAGAGGAACTGGCGTATTAACATGTTATACATGGAAGAAAACACGAAAGCGCTCATGCAGCCAGCCCGTCCGCGGAATTCGATCCTTGGATCGAATTACCAGTGTTCAGGGACTTTACCGCTTTGCCACTGGTGGCCGGGCAAAATAATGGAAACAAATTGGCATTGTACCAGATAGTTCAACGTAGCAATTCATTAGCGAATAAATGAATGAAACTCCTGAATACTGGTTATTCATTTTGGTTTCATTTCCTAGCGTTTGAACGACTTAAATGCATGGATGGTTTTGGTTTTCTTATATGTAAAGTAAGTGCTAGCCATTTTTCTTAGAAAAATTTCACGGGGATTAAGGCTAATTCTTCTTAAGGCTAGATCTTATGGCTAGTTCGAAATATCTGCCATCATAAATTATCTGTCTTAACGTATCGCATTCTATAAAAATCTGTCAAAAAGGAATAATAGTTACACATCATTTTGGCAGAAACCAAACAGAAAATGATAAATAACAGAACCAAAGGCCGATCAACGTTACAAAAATAGTACAAAAGTAATTCTATAAAATAATGATGAAATAAATCAGCTTCTGAACAATGCGCAATTATAATCTGAATGAATACATGGTATTTATTTCAGTCGATAAGTAAACATCTTATTTTTAACTCGGAGAACCTGTTTTCAAAGAGATGGTTGCTGATATTTTCCGCGATGAATTTTGGTGCGTAGGTCTATAATCAGACCTTCTTTCCGTTTCATTCACAAAAGACCTTAAACTAATAATATCATTAATTCACTACATTAAATAATAATACTATTAAAGTACCAATTCTGAAGTTTGACCTTTTATTTACCTACCTGCATACAGCAATATAAACACCTTATGGCTGAAATTTAGTGTTTAAATGTTTTTCTGTTAGTCTTATTGCAATAGCGGTATTTACCAACCATCGAATTAAATGGATGCGTGCGGAAAATGCCATGACGCTGCTGTCCTTGTTGGTCTAGCAAAACTATTATTTTTTACATGAACGGTATATATTTACCGTTCGATAAAAATCTGAACACAAATGCACGAAGTATGTCTGATTTCGTTTGGTTATTTTTACATGAAAAGATAATTAAATAGTCTTTTTACTTCCTTGTACGAAGTAAAAAAGGAAGTATTGTAATCGCGAAAAGTTTCAGGCATCATATTTCAACGGAAATATCCATTTTCACCGCTATCGAATACAATTTAACGATGTTTTTGCGTGGCATCTATACGTAAGGACAGAATAAAGGACTCTTTCCCCCCAAAATAAATTGTAAAACTAATTTAAAATGAATTCTGAAGAGAATTGTTTCGTGGCGTCTGTGCGTACGTGCGTACATACGTATGTATCTCGCATAACTGAAAAACGAGTAGCCTCAGAACGTTGAAATTTCGTATATAGGACAGCTATAACATGTAGATGTGCACCTCGTATTTTAGTTGCAATCGACCGCACCAAAAGTATATAAATATATGCATATATACATCCACTCTGTTACTCGGCTCAGTGAGCTCAGTTCTTTATACTTATATGTTTGTAAATTGTGCATTTTTTGCTTTAAAAATGATTGAATTATGTTGTTCTTATCTTCCGGTTAAGGTTTTTATGCCTTTAGTAAATCTGGATGCAATATTTTTAGAATTATCAACAATTTAAAAGTTGCTTAAGTGCCGCTAAGCCTCATAATTTTTTCCATGGCGGCCATTGCTTGTTTACCTTTGAAACAACAGAATAATAGATTTGTTGCCAATCTAGAGAAACTTAGCTTCGAAATAACAAAGATAACGCCTTCTTTTATTATTGTGAATTAAATCATGTTTAATCCATTCTGGAATTTATTCGAGGAAATAAGCGTTTAAAATTTATTTCGTAATTTTCAATACACACATTTTGAGTTTTTATGTATTTCTGCTTTGTCGCGAAGTGATAACTGAATTAATTGAATGAGAAATATTAAAATCGTCTGTGAAAACTATTTCTTTTTTTTGTTGTTGTGCTTTGCTCAATTTCTTTTATACATCTGTTTAGATTTACTATAGTATTTGAATAGAACACGTGGCAACGATTAGATAATTATTAAGATGATATAAATTTTATGCATTCTGAGTTAAAAATGAATGAAATGTAACGCTGTTAAGTGAACCTAGTGCCAGAGTGTCCCTATGGTAAACAAATATAGTGAATTTTAAAGAGTGCATTTATTCTATTGTGGTTTATGCGCTATCTACGAAGTAGATTTAATTCAATCCAATAAGTTTAAATGAAATGCAAGAAAAAATGCGTATAATTTAATATTCCGTACAAGGAAGTCATGTGGTGCACACATCGGATTTTTTATTATTTATCTTGATATTTTGAATGCATTTTGATTTACTACTCTATTCGTTATCAGTTTTCGTATGCAATATATTTCCAGAAAATACATATTTATGCGTAAAACAGAGACAAATAAGATATACGCTAACCATATTTATGAACACATTAGTTATTACGAATCAGTTCTTCAATGTGTCCTACAGATATTCTATTTTCTTTTAACTTGGTTTGTAATTTAAGCTTCTTTTTTGTGTTTCTTTTCATATTCTAAGTTTTACTTTCATTTATAATTTTTAATTAATGTGTTCCTTCCCTATATTAATTTAAATTTTGTTTAAAACTAAATAAACAATCTATCCATTGAACGAATAGAAGAAATTTGCCATTTTTTTGCCAAAATTGGCCTTTTCAACGTGTTCGGATACCTTAAGAAGAAAAGTGAAAAGCTAAAATAAATAAACATATTAAAATACGAATGAAAGGCAAACTAGAATAAAATGAAAGATTAAAGTGAATGTAAGATAAAAATAAATCAGATCTTTCTTGCGAAATTAAACGAAGTGGCAAATCTAACAAGATAAGTAAACGTATCAATAAATATAACATGTAAAAAAAACTTAATCTGCTAAGATATCAAATTTGATAAATCCTTAAATTTTTTTTGTCTTGTATGCATTTTAATATTTTTCTACTTGATTTCATTCATTCACTTTATTCTTTCAAACTAAAATGAATCTTTATTTCTGAATACAGAGGCGCAGTTTTCATATAATTTATTTCCATTTAGGTTTAAGAAATGATTTAATTCAGATACTATTATTATTTAAGCTTTGATTTAGAAAATCTACGGTTGATCGTGTATTGCTTTCCGTTTGGAATATGAATACGCCTTTCACATCTGCACTGCTGTCACAACGTTTACAATTTGCTTTTGAGCTTGGTGCATGGTAATATTTTAATTCACTGTCTACTGCTTACGAAGATATGTAAGAAAGGTAATCGGAGCTTCTTTTGTAATATAACGCCGAAGAACCAAATCACATTCAACCGAGTTTTTGGATTATCTGAGGCAAAACTCAGTTGAATTCTGAAGACCCAAATCGCATTCAACCGAGTTTCTGGATTATTTGAGACGAAACTCACGGATAAAAGTTTTCGCAAAAGCGCAGAAGTTCTGAATCGAGCCATTGTTAAGTTGAATGGACAGCATATAGTTGATCTCCACTAAAAAAGAATCCCTTCTTTAGTGCCAAAGCATCGGTAAAGTTAATTGTGTATACATGCTCTCAGTTGCGTTCTTTCATCAGATAGGAAGAAAGCTTTGGCAATAAAGTGATAGGCCCAACATTTTCATTTAAAGGTCCTAGAAGTTATTTATAAGTACGAGTTGCTCGTAGTACCACTAAGGATCGAAAAAGGAACAAAATCATTTGAAGTCAGCATCAAATTCATTTATATAGATTATTCACTAGCAACCTTTTCATTGGATCCGTCAGCCTTCTCCTAACGCCGCACATACTAGAAAAGTTTTACCTTTCGATTGGTCCTTTCGGAATTTTGTGTTAAAACATTTCTATTATTCATCAAAGAAAAAAAAAGGATATATGTATAGTATAAGAATAAATGGAATTGGATGGGCCCAGAACCAGATAAAAAATGAAACTACGTGGAACGACAAAGTCCTGTTTCTTTAGACCTGCGCTTCATATGACAGATTCTCATTGCAAATATATAAAATAATGATTCGATTAAAAATAGATATATGATGTTTCATTTTCAATATATGTGTTAATTTGTTGGTAACATGAATCACTGAATAGAACTGAAAGAAATTTATTTTTTGAAAATGAGCCAGGACACAGGAAATTTGTAAAATATTATATTGCATAAAAATATCTCATACATCATGCAAATAATGTACGTTTCATGTGACAAGTATTGTGTAGATTATGTATTCACTATACTACAGAACACATGAAATGCAGTGGAAAACGAATTTAAACAATGACATATTTAAACCAGCAAAGCTGTAAAGCAGTACACACACATGCACGTGCAAAAAATAGTGCAAACGATTAATTTAGAAACACGTATGATTGAAAAATAGCCCCCGAATCCCTTATAAATACTTATAAATACCGAGTTATAAAATGTGAATACAAATATGTAAGATCACATAACACTGTTTTGCCCCTTCTTAGAATTTCGAATGTTGCTAAATTTGTCAGAAGGGAATCGAAACCTTGATATTAATTTTTTTAGATTTATTAATAAGGCTTCAACTGCTAATTTTAAATTTTATCATTCATTTTTAATGTATGGATTTAGCCATATGTCTTTCAAAGTAGTTAACATTACAGGCCTTAAAAGACTTTCTTTTTTGGACACATTCCAGCAAATGAGCCAGAAATCAGCATTAAAAATTATAAAAATATTTAAGACGATAAAATAAATTGCGAAAGATTTGCTTCTTCATCTGTTATATTTGATTTTTAGCTTTAGTTGAAGGGAGACTGCTCATATTGAAATATAAACAAAATAACGCACAGTGTTAATATTGAATGCTTTGTAATTATTAACTCTATAATTAACGATGTATCACAAAAATAATTATGAATATACATTTTCTTTACTTTTTCATGAATGTAATTCAGTAAGATATGAAAGGAAGTTTAAAAATAGGAAAATACGAGGGTTAGCATTTTAAATCAAATTCGAAGAGCTTTGAAATGAAAATGAGAGTGAAGTATAAAAAGGTTTTAACATACAGAAGAGTCAGACACACTAATCATTTAGCTCCGAGCAACTGCCTTCTAGATTAAAATATATCTTACTGAGTCATCATTTATTGCATAATGGGGTCATTAGGATTACTTCGGGGGTAGGAATCAAAAAAAAAAAAAAAAAAAAAAAAAGACACAGCGATAACCTCGCCAGGATTCGAACTCCGGACCTTCCGATTGCTAGTCGGGCGTGTTTCCAATAAATCCATTAAGACAAGCGATAATGAAAAAGAAAAATTCTTACAGAGTATGTCTTTGGTAGAGAAATTTGTTATAGAACTTGCCTCCTGATCATAAAAGAAATCCGTCAGATTTCAGAAAAAGCATCCGACGTCAGAGACTTTCTTTCATGTTCTTTCTCATCATGGATATCTGTTCATCCTTTTTATAATTTCATTACTATTGCTCAAAGTAATATTAGACATGCTGGTTCTTCATAGGCGTTCCAGAATCTTCAATGATTTTCATTCATATTTTAGACTTCAGCTTAAGGAAATTTAATAGTAGCATGAATCTGCATTTGGCAGAAGCATCAACTCAAATAAATAGCTTCAGTCTCACGCTACATATGTAATAATGGATAAAATGAAGAACATTTAAGATTAATGAAATATCTTCATATGCATTTAACTTTTCATCATACTAAAACCTTTTTTATTTTCAGCTCTTTAAAAAATTGCGTAGCCTTTGTAAGTTCATGAAATTCTTTACGCTTACATATTTTCATTCCAAATAGTAACGGTCTTCCATTTTATCCATGTTATCAGTTAGCGGAGCCAGAATGGCTCCACATTACCTCTTATGATCGGGAAAGTGGCGCATTTTGAAAGTACAGTCTTCAAATGCTGGAAACTTAGCATTTGGGTAAAACCTTCGGGTTTAGGAAGATCACGTGAGAAATCCTAAGCGTATATTTACGACTGAAACTATTACCATTTAGATAAAGAAGCCATTTGCTATTACGAGATAAAGTGAGCCATTTTGTTGACTTTATTTGCGCATTAGGTATCTCCTTCTTATTTCAAAAGAAAATCACATCGACTTAATTCAGGATGTTTTAATAATTTTAAAACGACTTAATTTAGGAAATTTTAATATTAGTTTTAATGCCGAAATATACAATTTTAAAATAGTTATTTCTTAAAACTAATTATTATAAGAAGCACTTGGAAACGATCATTACTTAAAATAGGGTGTTACAAGATAAACTGTATGTAATTTTATTTTTTCTAAGGCAAATTACTCAAATGAAATTTGGCCGAAATATACTCAAATATAAATTATAAAATTTACTTACGTATCGTGTTTATAGTCAAAGAACTGCGAATTGTCTTAATGAAATTATACATAAATTATTATTTATGGAACTGAATCTCTTAATTCTAAAACTAGGTGTGAAGAAATATTCAAACATATCTTTAGAAGATTTATCTAAGCTACTTTAGCTCAATAAGTTACATTAAAAACATTTCACATGATACAGATTCAACTCACATAACTGATGCAGAATCCTTTACCAGTATGCACCTAACAGACAGATAATTGTTAACTTTATTTGTGTTGCTGTCAATCGGTCAAATATAAAATTCCTTGGTAATATATTTACCTAAGAAATATAAATACCTGAAAATACCTTATAAGCTTTAATGACAAGCAGTCACAGAATTATCTTTGGAATCAAGAGGATTAAGAAGATTTTTAGCAGTTATTGATTCTGTGTTGATTTTGATTTGACATAGTTGATTCTGTGTTAAAACATTTTCATAGGGTATTTGATTGAAAATAGATAAATCGCATAATATTGATATTCAGGCGAATTCCATTTTTGAATATTGAAAACGGTTTCGGTACAGTGAAAATATAAATCTCTATCAGACAAAAGCAAATTAAGAGTGAATTTAACATAAATACAGAATATAAATAAAGTTTAGATTTATTTTTGTGCGAAAACTGATCTCTCAGTTATCAGTGCTAAGTAATGCATATGTATACGCTGATGGTCGGAAAAATTCAAATATGGTCTTGTAAAATTCTAATTAATGTTTGCAATCTGTCAAAAATGAGCGTTTCAGAAAATTTTAAACAAGCGATGTACAGTGCGCTATTTAAAACAGTATAGTTAAAAATAAATAAAATTTTGGTTGTTTTTGGTAAACGTCTCTGACACTCTATTTTGAGAATATAACAGACTTTCTTCAGAGGAAAGTACAAATCTCTACACTGCCCTGTTTTGACAACAATGTTGATTTTACTCTTGCCTACAGATGTGAAGTTATCAAATTCGACTTTAGCTTACTCAGCCTTATAGTCGAACAGCTTGTCTACATACTAATGTCTTGCAGTAGCCCACGCTTGTTATTTGTCTTTCATTTTCTTTTTTCTCATAATTTTTTTGTCTTTTCATGCAAGCGTATAAAGAATGTCTTCGTTTGATTAAAATTTTATAGCCTTTATTATTATGAATCATTGTTAGCCACATTTTGTTTCATGAACAATGAGATTCTTGATTTTTTTCTCAAAAAATCGTCAACTAACTATAATACACTGTGGGAAGGCAGTTTTATAACATTTAGTTTCAAATAATAGTTATTTTAAAATATCCATTTCGAGTAAAAGTCGATATGGTTTCCCCTTACGAGATACAGGACATGTATTCCGCATCGATAAAGACAGGAAGATGACGCTTGTAGATCTTCGTAGCAGATGTGTGCATTATCTAAAATCCATCGTAGTAATGAATTTAAATATAAACATGTCTTTACTCTCAAATGGTCTTCTTTATAAATGAAAATTATTTTGGATGACGCACATTATTTTTAATGGTGTGGTTTCATTTTTAATTGTTTTCTTTATTATTTTTAGTGTTTCAGCGTATAAATTTGCATTGAGAGGGAATGTCTTCTTTATTCCAACAGCGGGTTGTAAATTTTAATTGATAATCAATAATGTCATCGTAGTTAGTGGTTTTAGGTAACTCAAAACACTTAGGATAAACACTGGCATTATTTTACTCAATGTAATTAAAGATTAGAAATATTAATAACATATGTCTAAAACCGTAAACTTGAAAATGTTCGAGAAATTCAGTTTTTTTGGGGGGCAGAAGTTGATTGCGAATTGCAGTAAATTGCACCCACGAAAACGGTAATGGCTTGCAAAATACGTTGTTTTAAATATATTTAATTTTTTAAACAGTAACTAAGTCAAACATAAGGAGGACATATGTTTCGTCTAAAGATGTACGTATGGGAATTTTCATCCAATTACACAAATACACATATGAATTATTTTACACCCTTTTCTTTTACTTCAGCATTTTGAAATAGTAAATTTCTTATTCTATATTTTTATTTCAGTATTTTTAAGTACCTTTTTCTGTTTCAGTTTCTTACTTTTATTTATTTACATTCATGTATTTGTTTTAACAGATTCTACTTTCGCCGCATTTTATGCAATTATACGAGTTACAGTTTTTATTTGTTCATTTCGGTTTCGATAGAGTTATTTGTTAGTTCTTTTTTATAAGAGGAGTATATTTTGCAATGAACTGTTTTAATTGCTTCATTAACTATATCAGTTCTTATCGACTGTGTTTATTTGGTTTTTATGCTTATTCCAAACATTCAAAAAGCTACTGTTAGGGTCTTGTTGATTGCTTTACGATTCTATTTTAACCCGGTGTGTTTGTGTGTGTGATTATGGCAAAGCCTCGAGGGCGATCTGCCTAAAAGGAGGGATGCCTTCGTGGAGGACTTTCTAAAGGAAACTGGCTCGTATACACGTTACACATGGGGAAAACCACGAAAACGCCCATGCAGCCAGCCCATTCGCGGGATTCGAACCTCGGACCGAACTACCAGTGTTCAGCGACTTTACCGCTCTATTTTAACCCGGAGAGAAGGATGTGGACTAATAAATTTCTTTTTCTTTACATAAAAATAACTTTTACTCTTTCTAATATATTTTGGGGATTTGCTTTATTACTGCTAATAATAATAAGAATTATTATTTTTTTTCCAATTAAAAAGGTTATTTACATCTTGTGAGCATTTTAGTTGGTGTTTTTAATCGCCGTTTCCTATCTTTCTCCTTGCAGGTGAATACTGGTTTAATACGCATTAATTTAGTACTATTCAAGTAGCAAAACATTTTTTGGCAATTTATTACATTTTAAATGTAATAAATTGGTTTCCTTGAAAAAGTATTAATCAGTAATTATTATCATTCTGAATTATTTCATATTTTGTTCATCACCAGCAGATTTAAAGGGCTTTAGGAGTTTTTCTGATCATTATTCCATTGTCTTCATTGTTATTCTATTTAATACCACATCGCGAAGCTATATGCTGAAATAATTTTTCGATTAAAAAGGAAATATTTTTAATTATAAAAATTTATAACGCGCAGATCGACATTATATAATTTACGTTAAATAAACCTTAAAATGTGTTCCTTAAGATACACAAATAACATCAATATTTTGGTGGATTAAGTTCTTTCAGCGATTCTCACTGATCTCTTCACGTACTTACTGACTCCTTATCTGATTTGCTTAATAGTTTTATCAATATCGAGAGCAATCATAAATGTTTGAATTCTGAACTCTCTTGCTCGTAATTTTCTGCATACAAGTACAAATTACAAAAACACTTAAAGGCGTCGTCCTCATTGACTGAGATATTTGTTTGCAAAATTATGGAAAATGTTTCATCTAATCACAATCCGCATTAAGCTTTTTTCTTCGTTGTTGCCATTTTGAATATAGCAAGACACTAGCTGTGTCCATTCCGTATAATTACACGTATCTGTGTCAAAAGCGTTTTAAATTATTCTTTCTTTTTATCCCAAATCTTATTTAATTACGCCATTTTGTGCTGTTAGTTTTATAATAAGACAACGTTTTCTCAGAAACGCTGCATAACGACAGAAGATAAACTATATGGCTTTGCATGTCTATCTTATCTACCTAGCTAGTCAACTAGCTATTTCTATCTCCTTTTCTATATATAAGCGTATAGACATATATACATAGAGTTTACAGGCATTATGTATTTAAATATCCATACTAGATAATTACTTTCAGAAAAAATTTAATTCTTTTTATCATTCGGGACAGAAGAATAATGCCGATGATTCGATACTTTTCCTGTAGAGTAAAGTTCAAACATTAAAATCATCATTTTATACTTGGACAAATTAAATGAAAAGTTGTTATTACATTTACTTGAAAAGCTTGCGAAGATATTTACAGTTAATAGTTTCATGGTTGCAGCTGCAATATTAACAACAAATGTTGGTTTATATACTTAGGAATCATATCCTCAAAAACAGATATTTTTATAGTTTCTCTCCAAGTTTGATAAAAAAAGAGATTCAGACATCGTAGCGTTATATGTTGAAGAGTGTTAAGAAATTCGTCAGTGTTAACAAATTAAAAAATATAAATAACTAAATTCAATAAACGTATTCTTTCATATCTCTGCGAGTTTTACATACAAAGGAACGTTTGGCTGACAAAAAAATAAATATAATAGTACTTCATGGAGGTTTGGTTTAAGAGGATCATGTAAAAAAGTAAACTGCATAATTATAAAAAATCTCCATAATTACAGCGTTGAAGATATTTAAAAATAATCTATATCTTATTTTGTGAAACTTTTAAATAGAAACGTATGCATAGGATCAATATTTAAATAAATAAAGGCTGTATATATCTATTTCGAACAGGAGATAGAAATAGCTTTCGAACAACATGTAAAAGAACAGATAATTATATTTCTTCGAATAAAATGGTTGAAAAATACATACATTTCACCAGAATTTTATTTAATTCCTATTATTATGTTTTTTCAACTATTGGAAATAATATGGCACGAAATTGTTATTTGTTTCTAGTTTTCTTTTTAAATAGCTATTCTGAAACTTCATTACTTGTTATTTCCAATTAGAATGCCTTCCTTTTTCAGAATTTGGAAATCTTATCAGTATCTTTAAAGTTCTGTCTGCTTTGAAAGAATGTCGCCTGTGATGTCTAACATGTAGAAAGACAGACATATTAAAAAAAGAAACGGAATCAATTTTTCAGCTGATTGACATCGTAAATACTTTGTTACGTAAGCAACGTGGATATACAAAATTTCGTAAATAAGCATTCCCAAATTTGCTTTTTATCTCTTTGAATCTGCATAGTTTGATTTATGTAGATCAGATAAAATAGACTCTACAGAAAATTTATTCACAATGTTTTCTGTTCTTATTTATAAAAAAAAATATAGTAGAAGAGTAATTTTACACAGGAATAGAGCCTTCATATTTTTACGAAGAACTGTGTCTTTTTTAGCATAGAAATGCGCAACTAAACATATTTTATTCCTTGCTTGGGAAAGTCTATTTCTTTCACGGAGAAGACATAAAAGAATTAAAAGATTAATGTTTATGCGATCAAAATTTATTGCATATTTTCCAGTGGGATGTATGAATACGAGTATATTCACTCGAATAGAATATAGGCTTAAAAGGGAGGAAATGAAATAAATAAATGAATAAAAACGCGTACACAAACAAGTAAAATGAAATCGAAATTATTTTATATTTTTACACTCTAATGCATAAAAATTAAATGCTAGAAATTATGCTGGTATATTTACGAAGCCTTTTGAAAAGAAAAAAAAATATTTCCGTTTCCCCATTGGTTCACGGTAAAAACGGTAAAAGTGATTGAATATACTGACAGTTTTCTCCACGATTCGATTTCCAGTTGCGGAACATTGGACGGATATTTCGTAGTTTACCTTAGATATGAAGTAAACCTATTTTCCCGTAAAAAGTCCTTCATAAAGACATCCCTCTTCTGGAAGCTTTAATATATTTACATAGCTATTTACTTTTACTTCTGAAGGAAGATTCAGCTTACATTTTCATTACCTTCTAAATAATGAACAAGTTACTTGAATCAAATTAATTTGCAATTTTAGTATTATACATCGGTTTTTCTAAATCTATACATGAAAAATGACAATAATAGATAAAACTTATGGCTATTCTGTTCTTGCTTATTATTTGATCAGCGTGATTTGACAGAAATGACTTACCATTCACCTTAATATACTAATAGTTGTTATAAAATAAAGATGTATTTGTAAAAGTTTAAATTAAAGGAATGTTTCCTAGAAATATTTATTATTGTAGATACTTAGTCGACATAATCTTCATGAGAACTAAGACAGGATAAAAACGCCATGCATAAAATAAAGGTATATAAAGCTGCTTTTTGTCCTTACATGATTATTGATTTTAGAGCATTCGTTGAACAGCATCCGCAATAAACATCTCAGCAGAAAAATCTGTTCTTGAGTACAGAGGGAATAAAATTATTGATAGACGAAAACGCATGAACAGCGTTAAATATTGTTGCTTCTGCAAACAAAATATGGACTCTTACAATCAGTTAAAGTATTTAATTATCTTCTTCCCACAAAACTGTAAAAGATCATTTTACCTCCCAGCAAAAAATATTAAAATATTATTTACATCACTGAACCTACGATTACAAGCTCAGCAGAAATAAACTGATTTGAAAAGGACACTTTTGTGATTGATGTCTAACTGTGAGACAATTTGTAAAAAATCGTTCAAACCCTTGAACAAGAGAAAGTTTGTTCCCTGATTTTAAATACTTGTTTCTGTTGTAGAGACATTAGGATATTTCGGAGCTGGGGACTGGACAAATGAGCAATGCGCTCGCCGGGAATCGAACCACGGACCTCTCGAATACGCGTCAAGCGTGCTGACCACTACACTATGAATGTATGCTAAGAAGGCGGGAGAAATACCTTATACTGTTATTTTCCTCGTTTGGTAGCTAATTTTCTTTGGAGAATCCTTGGTGTCTTAAGTCTGTCAGACCCTTTTAATACACACAGTTATTGTGCGCTTTATTGTAATTAAATATCTAACCTAAATGTTTCATTCTGTATTGGAAAATAACAATTTGTACAATTGTAAAGTACAATTTGAAGTATCAGTCTGTTTTCTAACTCAACTACTCAACTATACGGGATACTGATGTAAATACTGATGTAAATTTTTGTCATATCTGCTTTTTATGACGCAATAAACATTTCAGTTGGGTTAGAAGTGACTCAGGGTATGATATTACATACGCCTAACTACGATTCTGTTTTCAATACTTTCATACAACGAAACCATGAAAACAAGTTTATAGCCAAAGCATAAAATTCTAAAACATACCAAGGAAATTGGCTTTTAAATTAGTGATCATTTTTATTCTTCAGAACATTTGTTATCGATTTAAATGTCACCAGTCATGGAATTATGAAGTTATATGATGAGTAACCATAAACCGTTAGATTTGAACTATTCTATACAGAAATTTTAAGGGTAAAAATTCTCCAAATGGTATTCACCTCAACAGATTTATTGTTCTCACTGCTAGGAAAAACGGATACGGATTTTTCAAAACGATAATCAAAGCATGAGTTACAATAATATCTCAAAATTGTATATAGTTATGAGATTATTTTTTGTCGTACTCCTGTTGTGTTTATATTTTGCGGATAGTTTTTTCCAGGATAACAAGGACTAAAAGGAAACATTTTTTTTTTAAAATTGACGTAATTAACAGCAGAAATCAAAGCACTGCTATTAAGAAAATAAGAATTACAAAAATCAATAAAAGTCATAGACATTTAATAGATTAAATTTTTATTTCACTTCCAAGATTAATCATTTAAAAAGGGTCTTCTTAGTTTCGTTTCTTTCAAAGGAACATTTTCTATTTTCCATTTATGGGTAGACCATTAAATTCAACATCATTTGTTGTATGTCTGATTAATGTGGCGGAACGATAAATTGAATTTTAATGATAGAAGTTGAGCAACTTTTTCCGTATCGTTCTGATGTTTCATTTTCTATTTTCCATTTATGGGTAGACCATTAAATTCAACATCATTTGTTGTATGTCTGATTAATGTGGCGGAACGATGAATTGAATTTTAATGATAGAAGTTGAGCAACTTTTTCCGTATCGTTCTGATGTTTCATTTTCTATTTTCCATTTATGGGTAGACCATTAAATTCAACATCATTTGTTGTATGTCTGATTAATGTGGCGGAACGATGAATTGAATTTTAATGATAGAAGTTGAGCAACTTTTTCCGTATCGTTCTGATGTTTCATTTTCTATTTTCCATTTATGGGTAGACCATTAAATTCAACATCATTTGTTGTATGTCTGATTAATGTGGCGGAACGATGAATTGAATTTTAATGATAGAAGTTGAGCAACTTTTTCCGTATCGTTTTGATGTTTCACTTATAATTTCATGAGGTAATTCCTTGTTGGAAAAAAAAATAAAAGATCCTTGTTGGAAAAAATAAAAGAATCTTGTTGGAAAAAATAAAAGAAAAAAAATAAAGATCAAATAAGAAAAATTTGATTATTTTTGCTTGCATTAGTGTAAATGGACTAATATAAAAATGGAATTCATTTCGAATACTTATATATTTCTTTGTTTAATATGCTGTTACCATATTCCAAGCTGTTAATGTATAATACATTCGTCATGTCAATGTATAATACATAGTTCTCTCATATTATAATTATTTGAACTATAGTTTTTTTAAACTCTGATAGCTAGATTGTAAGTAATTGTAATGAGAACAATAATTCATGTAAACTACTTATTGGAAATAAATTATCAAAATTGATTCATAGCTCAGTAATGTACCACATAAAGCGTTAGAAAAATGTATTAGAATTACTTACGTAATGTATTAGAACTAAGCAATATCTGTAAGAAACGTTATATTGAAATACAGGAAGATCGTTCGTATTTCAAGAAAAAGTGCATTGAAAAAATGTCATCTGTTTCTCTTGATGGTGGGAGCAGCAGACAGATAAATGGACAGAAAGTTAAATGAAGCAATTTGTTGCTTATAACAGTGTCGCACTAAGCATTATAATTATTTATTCATTTGCAGCTGCCATAATGTATAACAATAATTTTCGTAATAAAGCGTCAATATTTATCCAATAATCTTGCGTTGAATGTGATGCTTAATGTTGTTCTCTTTATCAAACATTAGGAAAATCAGCTCTTACGGACTTCACGATTATCGTAATCAAAATATTTCAATCTTATTGAGGAATGGTAACGAGCTTAATTAATATTTAACGTCTAAAAATCAGAGTGCACACAGTATTAATAATGTTGAGAAATACAAGCGTGGAACAACTGAGAATCATTTTCTTTTGAAATAGAATTATATTTTTAAAATCTTTCCCATGCCGGGTGAAATACGTTGCAAACAAATTAATTATTATCAATTATTATCCTGCCCCATATCTATCAGAGATAGAATATTTTTTTTAAATTTAGAGACTGAATATTTCTATACTTTCTCTTCAGAGTACATCAATCTCTATTTCCACATTGCTTAGTTTAGCTTGGTTTATGTGATTAAGGCAAAGCTTCGAGGGCATTACACATGGGCAAAATCACGAACATGTCCATGCAGCCAGTTCGTTTGCGGGATTCGAGCCTCGGACCGAACTACCAGTGTTCAGCAGCTTAGCCGCTGAAGGGCCTAATTTTACATGGTAAATATGTTCTTGAAGAAACTGCGCAATGCACTTCGGTTAAAATCTTACAGTACATGTAGTGACACTACTTAGATTTGTAGAGTGCAAAAGTAAGATAAATGAAAGTTTAGAGTATGGTAAATGAAAGTGCTGGACACGGGATTTGACTAATAGAACAGGCGATGCGTTACTTGGATATTTACACAATAAGAGCATGCTTAGGGGTTGCGTTAATTTATTACATCACCCACCACACTTAAACCCCGACTAGGAAGACGTATAAGATCCAGTTGACTGAATCCAGGTGGTGAAAAGTAACCACCACATTTTTAGTTAGGCACCACTATGAAAACCGTTAGGTTTTACGGAGCAGGAAACGAGAGCATTCAACTATATCTTTGCCAGTACTTGAATCAAGGTTCTTCCAGTTTTCTTGTTGAACGCGTTAACCACTTACACCATGAGATCATATACGTGGAAATGCTATAATTCCTTAGAGATGAAAAAAAAAAAAAAAAAAAAAAAAAAAAAAAAAATGGAAGATTAGTTCCATTTTTTATCTAGATTAGTTATAAAATCTCTGTATAAATAACAAGATAGTTCAAAAAGTTTATAAAGATTATTTAAATTTTAATTTAGGTTTTCTTCGTTTAAATATAATCTTATTTAATGAATTTAAGTAAAATGAACTGTTAAAAATGCGTCGAAACAAGCGCATGAAAAATTTTGCATGATGTACGTGCTTATTAACTCGATTTTGCTCGTTGCTATTTCCTATATCTTCAGTTCATGAAAGACAGGTTCATGCAGTTTGTTCCCAAATTTATAGCGTATCTACAAACTCCCCTAACAACTTTGTACAACTACTGTGAGCGCTCTGTAAAAGATAGTGACGTAAATGTTTCAAATGTTACTGCAAGTATATGAAAGTGTTTTTTCCCAACAGTTTGCTTTGGTTTGCAAACACATAATGCGACTATTTAGAGATCAGAAAATCGTCATGTCACAAAAGAACTGAAGCGGGACAGCTTGAAAGTGAATGTTTGGTGTGGGATGCCGCATAACAGATTTTAGGACCATTTTTCGTCTATGAGCAAACGAAAACCGACAGAATTTAGCTCGATAAATTGACTGATAACGTTTGCCTATAGTTGGAGGTCTGTACTCTATAAATTATTTTGTCGCATGTCGAAGCTGTGTAATTTGTGTCACTTGTAACAAAAAGTTTGAACCCTGCTTGGGAAAGTGTGACCAGCATCAAAAGGTATAAGTTCTTTCATTAGAAGCAGCACGTTTAACAAGCTGTTAAAGCTGTTCCGAGATTTTGTGGATACACATTAACTTAAATTTGGTTTTTTCTAAGCACATTTAAACTAAAATATGAAACTAATGTTTTAGCGTATAAACACAAGAAACAACTTTTCTGATTTTGTCAGGAAATCGGGCGACATTTGTGATGCAGTCTTTACAAAGAAGTATATTTTATTTCCAAATAGTGTTAAACTGAAAACATGTAGAAACAAACCGAGCAAAAACATAATTGGATATACTGTTCGTTAAAATTAATTTTACATTTAGTTTCTAAGTTCAGTATACACTTTTGTAATTTCTAATTTCTCATATTATAATTAAAAATACTGGAAAAGCTTTTAAAATGTCTTTTTCTAGATAGTTATGCTTTAAATCGCTGTAAGCAAAAAGAATCCAATATACATTTATCATACATAAAAGGTTGTAGCCCCGGGAATGCGTATCGTTATTCACTGGTTTATCGAAGTGTCGTTTCAGTTCTCTTATTCTTGCTTCTACATAAAATCTTACTTGTTAAAATTTTACTTCACTTTCATCGTTTTCGATACTGTTGCGCTGATCACTTAAAAAGTTTGCATGATGTAAAAGACAACATTTCCTTCACCTGTCGTAATAAACTAGTCTGTATGGAAGTTTAGTAAATGTACAAAGGACCTAACACCGTCTGAAAGTTTTCAGTGATAGAAATTCTATCCTCACCCAAGTTATTAGCGTCACAGCCCTTCGTAGAAACAGGGCAGTGGCCTTCTAAGTTCCAGGGGAGACTAATTCATTGAGGATTTTGGTGGCGTCAAATACCGTACTATGTGACTGTGTTTAACGATTTCGCTGCCTCCGTTGCCCTCGGCGTTAGATTGCAATTATTGTATGAAGCCTGAATATTTTTATTTTGTAAAACAATATACATATATACTGAAGTTATAAATCTTGTATTTTATAATTTACCTGTGTATTTCATTTTCGATTAATAGTCTGAGTTATTTCTTATTAGTAATTAATAGTTATTTCTAGGTATCAAATTAAAAAAAATGAAAAACCAAATTACCTATTTAGACTGTTAGCTGCTGCTCTTGTTCAATGACCTCTGCATTTGTCATACTTCTGGCCATAACATGGAAAGCTCTGAAAGCTAATGAAGCCTAGAATATCGTCTGAAACTTTTACTTCTTTAGATAATTATGTCTCCCGAAAGCGCGTTAAAGCAAATTAAGCAGGTCCTGCAGGAATGAAATATAAGTACATTCCTCAACGAAGATATTCAGAACTTGTTTGATTTATATCAGGGAGAATAAAGAATTTATTAAAGATAAAGGAATCACATATCATGTTAATTTTTTGTCGTCTCTGCTCTTGTTTGTTTTTCGTAGAAAATCTAAATTATGAAAAATTCCTACGTAAACTATGGCCTATCCACCTAACTTTATCATGATGCAGAAAGGGTAAACATTAACATTTGCGATATTTTTTGTTTGTGGTAGTAATTATAATATGTATGACGCATCAAGTAAGAGTCTTGAAGACTTTGCAGAACTGGACAAAGTTGATAAATATTATGTTTGGTTCAAATGCAATATTGAATGATAACAAAAGTGATGGCTGAAATATCCTTTTATGTTTGAATATAATGTAATTAAATTACTGTATCAACAAGAAAACAGTTGTTATACCCATTTCCTATTGCAGATGAACTTCCAAGATATAATTTGTCTGCTTATACTATTTTGTTTAATGTATATAACACATCGTTTAGTTTAACTCGATCCTCTGTGTATATTTTTCTATTAATAAAGGGCAAAAATATACATTTGAAATGCTATGTTAAATTTCTAAATTTGGAAAAGCGATAGTTTTTTTCCAATTGCGAATTCTACCCATTCAAGTCGTTGGCCACTACTAAGGCTGGATCGATGGTCTCTTTATTATGGAGATACTTAACAGGTGGCCACCATTACCTCCTGTGGAGGGATGAACAAATTATATCCATGCCTTTTCAGAGATTCGAATCCGGGACCTTCGGTAGGGCAGTCAGAGCTACTAATCACTTTCCCGTCTGAGTGATATAAAAGCAATAAAATCAAAATGAAATTTGAGGTCTCTTTGTATGTCGAATTTTATTCCTAAATCCTTCGGATCATGTTAAACTTGAATGTAAGATGTTTAAGCATTTTTGCTGCTTCATGATTTCGTGTATCTAACCTACTTATGCGAATAAATATGCTCCAATATCTGTGGAATGCAAATTTCGATGGTAGTTGATCTGCAAATTCATTGATATATGTTTGGAGAATACCAGTGAGCAATACAATAGTAATGAGTAGATAAAGGTTTCTTTAAATAATTAGTAAAACTCTTTGCGTGGAACAAATTTGGCATTAAATTTTATATTTAAAGTTAAAAATGTTTCAGTTTATTCTAAACTATGCAAAATAGAAAAGCATAAGCAGCTGCAAAAGTAATAGGAAAAATTTCGAAAGGATTTTTGATATGTGTATGTGGGGGTGGGGGAGAGTGAGATGAAGAAAATCACAATTATATACTATGAAAAATCTCTTAAAACTGCTACTGGAAAAATGATTATTATTTCAGATAATTGCAGAACTTGAGCTCATTTGATATATGAGACAGGAATTAATTTCTATAGTCATTACGCTTAAGTGGAAATCTGATTTCTCAAAATTCTAAAAGAATTTAAAATTTATGTATTTGTTCAAACATTTGATACATATCTAAATGATTCACATTAAATAAATGAATAACTAAAAAACTACTGTTTCTTTAATTAATTTCTGCCCATTTTGAGGAAACTCAGACATTAGGTTCTTCCGTTAAAGAATTAAAATCCTTTTTCCTGATGAAGAGGGATCTTATATCCGATTGCCTACAAAACCTGCGGAGCTTTATTTAGATGCTGCATATCTAAGACCTACTTTTTTGTGTAATTTTAAACCGAGGGATATTTTTTATAATAAAGCCATTTTAACAGAGAATAAAACCAGAAGACATGAAGTTACGTATTTCTGAGAACATGGCTTTTAAGGCGGCAGTCTGTTTACACATTAGTCTCTTTTAATCTGGTTTTAAATTCCTTGAGCTGAGGGAGAGCAGGAGGCGCTGGCAGAGTATTGCTGTTGTTTATTACCCGATCAGCGTGGGTGATTCCTTTTTCGAATAGCGAAGATCGTGGATTTGGGTAGTGGGCATAATCCTTGAAGTTTGTAGTATGTGTTAATGCACAATAACAGCAACATGGAAGTTCTTCTTTGGGTTTAGTACAATCCCTTGATTCGTGGTCTGAACCACATTTAACACATCGCGGTTCATGTCGACACTGATTTTGGGCATGGAAGAAAGCTCAGGATAAATAAAAATTACTTCAACAGATCTATAAAGAGTAACCTCCGCAAACTTCGGAGACATCCTGGCCTATGATATTCTGGAGGAGGACAAAATTATTAGACCTTGTGCTGCTCATTTGCTGCACTCACAAACATGTGACCACGATAACTAGTGACAACACAATATTTCTGCTCACTGAAAATTTTCTGTTGAAAATTGTGTTTCTTCAAAATTACGACTTTGAAAGGCTCTCTCTCTCTCATCTCCATTATATGGAACGTAATTTTCTGAATATTTTGAGTGGTCCTTGTATATAGTTTACAAATAATCACCACATTTCAGGATTTGTCGAAGAAACCCACCTGACCAGCTCACAAGCCTCTGGTCTGCTTTCAATAGGCAAAGTGCTCCAAACTTCTTTCCCGACAAATTCACTTCATCTAGTGGATCTTTTTACTGAGGATTTCACAAAGCTTAGGACCTAAATGGGAATCTCTAAGGTACTGGTAAGAGCGGGAAAAATATCTCCTGCTATAACCCAGGGTACCGACGAAATCCTCAAAGGAACCGTTAGTGTACATTAACAACCGCTGCCCAGACGGTATACTGGTTATGGGAGCCTGATAGCAGTACCAAAGGCCCCGGGTTCGAATCCCGGAGAAGGCAGGGATGTAAAATTGTCTGTCCCTTCATAGGAGGTTATGGTGGCCGCCTGTTAGATGCCTCCACAATAAAATGGTCACCGCTTCTGTCCTTAGTAGAGGCCAATGCCGTTTTAGGCCGTTTTAGGCCTGTCCTTAGTAGAGGCCAATGCCGTGCCCGCCATTAGTAAAAAAAAAAAAAAAAAAAAAAAAAAAAACTTTGCTATAGAAAACTCTAATGCTATAATACATATACATACCAAGGTACGCACGCACAACACTACACACTCCCTATAGTTGTGCGTACATATAAAATATACATTGACATATAATTCTATGTCAAGACAGTCGTAATAATACAATTACCATAAGACAATAAAACCTATATATATATATAATAATTTATTTCCTAAACAGTATTGATTAATTGATTATATTATCTCCTAAGTTTAATAAAAGTAGAATTATTTTAAAAGTGTGCATCCATACTGGTAAGTTATATTTTGAAAGATGTTTTGAAGTAATTTGAAAGCAAAATGTTAATAATGTTTTAACGGGGACTGGAGTTAAATCATCACGAAGAATAATATTACAATTGTAAAAGGAAAAATTAAAACATGTAATTATTGTCATTGATCGGAAATTAGTTGACTTTTCAAGGGGAACAAACCAACTCCCGTTCAATGAACAATAATTGATAAAAATACGTAAATATGAAAGTGTTTTGTCTTTACTCGAGTTATAAGTTAAAGCCAAACCGGCAATTCTAGTCAGGCCAAATATTTCCGCGAATAGTTGCTACTCAAAGAACTTATTCTCATGAAGCATTTTAGTCAATTCAATTTGGAGTAAAAATCAATTACGGTAGAGAAATCCTGTAAAACTCGAGTAACCGTCCCCGACACTATCATCTTTATGTATTTGAGTACTATATTATTTGTAGAAATTAAACATTGGAAATTGTCATCATGAAATCGAAATCAAAGTAAATTTCACTAATTTCAACTATTATTTTAAAGGGCCATTTTGTTTTCGGATATTACATTTCAGTTAATGCCAAATATCTTTGCTTATAAACAGAGCTTCAGAACTGTTTTAATTATTTCGTCAAAATTAAAAAGGTAATCGGAATTGGATCGTTGAGGTGTCTTTCCCTAGTAGAATTTTAAATGATTTTTTTCAATTCAGCTTTTGTCCTCAAAATTTCAGATATCATTTTAAAGTATCAATACTTTTGTACTGATTCATCTCGCAATTACTATATACAAAATCGCGATTCTAATGAAGGACATATTCTTCCATAAGACAACTTCTCTTCTATCATGTTTTATAGTCGGAATTTCTATTTCTAAAATTCTTCTTTGAATCTTCTCCATTACACATAAAGGAAAGATGTTAAACATATTTCATCAACAAGTGTCCACCAACGGCCGAGCGGTAAAATCCCTGAACGCTGATAGTTCCGCTCTGGGTTCGATTACAGGTGGACGGGCCAGCTGCATGGACGTTTTCGTGGTTCTCCGCATGTGTAACGTATATACGAGCCGGTTTCCCTTAGAAAGTTAATCCTTCTCTTACGTAGTTAGCCTTAGTGTGCTTTGCCATAATTAATTAAGCCAACCTAAATATCAGTAAGAAATATCGTACTCCAGTTTCTTAAAATTTTTATTTCTTACAGTTCTCCACAAAATATTTTTCTAGTCTTTCATTTTCCTGTCCACTTTAACATTGTTTATTAATATCTGGATTAACGAATACTGCATATTATTCATTATTGTGTTCTACCGAAATTGTGAGAATAATCAGTCTTTTGTTATTTTAAAATTAATGCGTATAACTCATTTCTTTCCAGAAAACAGCTCTGATAGTCGAACTTTCTTTCATTTTAAATTTTATGATATCTTAATTTCTAGATGCCCCTGTAGAGACATTAGGTTAAGTGGAAACAAGAGAGATTGAAAAATGAGCAACGCCTTCGCTGGGAATCGAACCACGGACCTATGTAATACGCGCCTAACGTGCAGATCACCACACAATGAGGCATGCCAAGAAGGCGGGAGAAAGACTTTATAAATTAACGTTTTATTATATCCAAAAACTGATGAATGTTTTATAGCATTTAACAGTATTTTGTTACAACATTTCATTAACTTTTCTAGGAGATTTTTCTTTTCCGATTTGCAAATTAAGTTCCAATAAAATAATTTCTAACAGCTTTCTTTCTTGAAACTGAAATAACAAAAAAGGTTAAAATAACCCACATTCTAAGAAATGTTTATTAAAAATTTCAAATGAATGTTTATTTTTCTCGTGTTACTCATTGTTTCGATCTAAATTAATGTTATATTCTTATATATTACTAATTGCAAATGATTTTGTTTTCGTTCTCAGGAGCACATTTGTGACATCATTTCTTCCTTAAAACCAAAATTATTAATTTTTAAGCTCAATGTATTTGTTGGAAATTAGCATAATTATTTCCTGCTGCGACGAGTTGAAAATGGGATTTTGAACTGCTGTTGCAGCAGGGAGAGTTCATATATACGTTTTCTTCTTGATTCCATTCATACTATATGGCTGCTAAGCATGCTCCTATATGGGCTGATTTGGTTTTGCGTATTTTTTGTAGTCAACCCATAGTTAAATCTGAGTCTATATATATCGACGTCCAAATTTCAGCGTAACAGGCTACAAAGTGTGAAGTTCTACATAATTCACCAGTTAAAAAGCGATGAACATTTTCAATGTGTAAATTTGCCTCTACTGTTGCAATATTCAAGGGCTATTAAAGTTTCTGTGTGTCATTTTTCATTGCCTTTGATGGTCAGTTGCTCAAGTTATCATATTTTATTGGATGTGTAAGAAACAAAGGCTTTACAGACACTGCTGTGACTAGGCAATCCCAAGTAGTGAAATTACTATCTTTATGTATTTTTCTATGTGTGACAGTTTCATTTTTAAAGCATGTTTTGTATACGAAAGAAAATATTAACGTACAACTTCAAAAAAACCTACATTTTATGGTTTCTATTTAATGCATTTTAAACTTTTGACATTTTTTTTTTCCTAAACTAAATGTCAGACCACTCTTCTGAGAAAATGTATGGGAATTAAAGAACTACACTGCCTTCTCAAAATGACAAGTTTTCTTTTTAAGAGACAAGTAAATATTATGAAGGAATTCAAGCATTCTGATATTTGAAATAATATCTTCCTTCCTTTTGGTCTTTCCTTTGCTTCTCATTGAGTCGCTTATCCCCCATCAAATTACAAACTCTTTCCTTTAGAAACGTGTTATAAACTTCTATAAGCAAGACCTTGCTATATAACACACAAAACCCTGTATAGTAGGTGTTTAAAAATGATCACACAATTAAATAACTTTTGAATGGTTGCGCGTTCCCAAATGAATTCATTTTAAGAAATAAATCAAATAACATAGTCTCCAGAGTATGATAGTTTTAGTTGCATGTTACCTTCCTATAAAAATATATGAAACTTACATTTTTGTACGGCCTCTTACAAGTTTTCCGTATATTATTAGTCAAGCAATGAACATCTTTCTGAGCGGTTTAAATTATGCTAAATACCATTAACTAAACTTATTGAGGGCTTATACAAATGCAACTATAGACAACTATTCATGTTAAATTTTCGAATGCAAATGTGTTTAAAGCTTTGGCACACGAAACTATAACTTCTTGCTACCCGGAAGAATATTTTTTTTCTTACAAATGACGGGCACTTGCCTATAACAGCATTGGCCACCACTAGGCCCGTGGTTCGATTCCCGTCGAGGGCGTTGCTCATTTTTCATCTCTCCTGCTCCGAAATAACCTCATGACTCTGCAAGGGCTTTATGGTATCTTTGTAAGTGAAAATAATGCTATATGTGCTTTTCATTGTCTGTATGTATTTTACATGCAGGTACGTACAATCGCATTATTGTATTATTAACAGTATGATTTACAGTACACAATGAATTATCAGCATTTTACTTTGCTATAAACTGATCAATATTAGTTCGTCCCAAATGTCAGTTCTTGTATATCTGAGTTGATTGTTCCTAGAGTATTTTCCATAAAATATGTATCTGCAAATCTCCCCCACGTCTCATAACAAGTAAGTAATACAAATTCTAGTAATGCAGTAAATCAGCACTGTATCCTTTTACTGGTATGGTAGAAATCGTAACCGATGTACTGAATGTAACTGTACTATTGCATCATTGTCCGTTACTAAATGTATTTAGGTATTATTGTACAACTGATTTGCATTATTGTGACTCGATTAAGGTGTAATTGTATATAATTATTGTATTGGAGTATGTATGTATTTTGTATGTATATATGTTTTATGGTGTACTTGTATTACTATAATTAGAATGGTAGCGAATTTTAACTTGCAGTTTCACTGTAATGGTATAGCTGCATTCTTGTTATGTATTTAAGTATCTCCGTACTGCTTTATTGTTTTTAGCGTCTCCACCATTATATGTAATTGTTTTTACTGCATTATATATATATATATATATATATAATGTTGTATGAACTTATATCCATTTAGTGCGAATACAAGTTATTATTACTTGCGCAATTGCTGCAAAGTTAGTTAATAATAATTTATTTCCTAAACAGTATTGATTAATTGATTATATTATCTCCTAAGTTTAATAAAAGTAGAATTATTTTAAAAGTGTGCATCCATACTGGTAAGTTATATTTTGAAAGATGTTTTGAAGTAATTTGAAAGCAAAATGTTAATAATGTTTTAACGGGGACTGGAGTTAAATCATCACGAAGAATAATATTACAATTGTAAAAGGAAAAATTAAAACATGTAATTATTGTCATTGATCGGAAATTAGTTGACTTTTCAAGGGGAACAAACCAACTCCCGTTCAATGAACAATAATTGATAAAAATACGTAAATATGAAAGTGTTTCGTCTTTACTCGAGTTATAAGTTAAAGCCAAACCGGCAATTCTACTCAGGCCAAATATTTCCGCGAATAGTTGCTACTCAAAGAACTTATTCTCATGAAGCATTTTAGTCAATTCAATTTGGAGTAAAAATCAATTACTGTAGAGAAATCCTGTAAAACTCGAGTAACCGTCCCCGACGCTATCATCTTTATGTATTTGAGTACTATATTATTTGTAGAAATTAAACATTGGAAATTGTCATTATGAAATCGACATCAAAGTAAAGTTGAAATAAACATAGAAGATTATAAAAAAGATAAATAATGCAAACTTTGTAAAAACAAATTAAAGAAAACATAAAAATAATATAAAAATAATAATATAGAAAATAATATAAATAAGATCAGTGAATGTACATGAAGATATAAAGGCCAGAAAGGTATTAAGTAACTTACATTCTTTCTAGTGGGGGAGTTGGCAAAGTGTTCTTTTCGTGTCTGACTCAGAGGAAAAAGAGGAAGCAAAATAAAAAATAATGCGAGATTTTTATCCACTTTGAATACACTTGCATTGAAAAAACAATTGAAATGTTTTTTTGACTCAGACTGCTTTCCCAAGAAACTTCTCAACTGGTTACACTCCTGTACTATTAAATTCCTTATAAAACTAAAAAAATTCATTCAAGAAAGCTACGACGACATACAAATCATTAAAGACATGATTCTTGATTTTAGTCTTTTCAGACTCTCTAATAGTCTCACTCAACGCAAAATTTATTTTAAAGTCAATTTTCTGCATCCGCAGTTTGACAATATTCATTTCTCAAGAATCATCAGAGATTGTAAAGATTACTTCCCCGCAGTTGACACTATACCAATGATTGCATTTAAATATCAAAGGACCTTAAGCAACTTGCTTACTAACCACCATGAAATAGATGAAACTGCAGAATGACATTGTAAGACACCAATTTACAGCAATTACGTAGATTCTCATCACCAGCACATAATTACTGGCAACCTGAATATCATACAAAACCATCAACTAAAAACACTAATGAGTTATGGTACAAAATTTAAACCAGTCAGAAACATGACTACAAATTAGTGTTACAAGACTTTCGAAAACAACATCAACGAATTTATAGTTAAAGCAAGCTATCAACTGAATTTTCCCATAGATACCTTCTTAAAATGGAAAGCTAAAATTCTTCAACGCATATCCACAGAAATCAGTCACCTCAAATTTAAAAGTACACTGAACTGGTCGCAACTTACATCAGATATTAGTAAATTAAAACAGCTTTTTACTATTACAAAAATAGATAAAGCAACTAATAACTTTAGCATTATATGAAAACAATTCTACACTGAGATTATTCATAAAGAACTTCTCAACGCAACTACTTATCAATCAGCCAACCTTACAGAAATGTTATGTCGAAAAAAAAAAATATATTTTTCATTTAACTTTTATCTCTTTACAACTGACTGCTTGGTGCCGCGACAAAAAAACAAAAACAAACTAACTACTACTAAAAACTACTAAACTTTGTACTTAGTAATCAAAACTTTTAAATCTAAAAGACATCAAAGAAAGATATCCTCCCTGGTGTTTTGGTAGAATCACGATTAATTATGTACATCCACAACAAAATCTTTAACAGGCTATCTCTCACTAAATGAAAACTAATTTATATCTCCAACCTGAAAACACATAAATTTGAATACCAAAATCTAGAGATAGCCTTAAAACTTTAACATTTCAAATACCAAACAGAACTCTTCAAAACACCGGGGAAAGATACAATCTCACAATTAAGAAGTTTACTCAACATAATCAAAATAAATTCTGTAAACAGATCGCATAGCCTCCAACACTAAAATTGATTTTTTTTTTCCTACTACCGCAATATAATTACCCAGGTTCGGTTGAAAAACCATGTTTCCGTTAGGATCACATGGGTGACCTTCAGTAGACCACAATTAATACACACACAAAAAAAACATACAATATTAAAGATAATAAACACATTTATTGAAAATTCCCACACATTATAACTTAAGATAGCTGGCCAGACTACCCCTACAAAATCTTTTAAAGTTCCTCATAGTTTTTTTCTTTTCATAGCAATCTCAATTTAAACATTATTTCATTAACTCAAAAATCATAGGGAAACACGTCACAGTTCTTAATCATTTTAAGCAGGAACTCAAGAATATTAAACTCATTTTAAAAAACTAATTTAGAATAAAACATATTGAACATAGCACTTAAACATTAAAACAAAGATTCACTTCCTCCAATTAGTTCAATTGACTTCTGACTATTAAACATTAAATAAAAAATTACTTTCTCAGCTAGAAATTGTTAAAAATATTCAATTTTTATCTACTTAACATGTCAACTCTTGCTTTAGTATTAAACATTTCCAAATTTAAAAAGATTATGTATCAAAATAAAAAGTCACTCACGAAATCGGCGTACCACCTTTTAGAGAATCAGGGAGCTGCCCAAATCCATTGATCCAATTTCAAAACACCGAAACAATAACTACTAAATCTTCATCGTTGTTTTCCGGAACCGGAGCCTTTTCATAGTTCATAGTTTTCAATTTGACTCAGGGAGCTGCCCCGATCTAAATTACAAATCCCGAAACAATAACATCCAAATCTTCATCGTTGTTTTCCGGAACCGGAGCCTTTTCATAGTTCCAGTTTAAAGTTTTCAAATTCCTCCGTTAAGCAAAACTTTCACTCAATCATCTTCCCGTTTTCGAAGTTCCACTGAAGATAAGAGAAAGAGGTCGAAACTGGAGACAAAAGACCAAAGCAGACCTCAGGCGATGACGACTTTCCATATTTCCACCTTTTCTAAAGCAAAATAGATACTCCAGCACGAACGAGCAGTTCAGACTGTTCCACAAATGGGAAAAAGAAATCTCAGCGACGAAATTGAAAATAATAGGCCGCAAGAATTGCCGCCGTCACCCTCCGTACCCAGAAATCTCGGAGATAAAAACTTAACTGTATACCGCGGTCGACCACGGCAGAACCGCCGCGTTTTCCTCCGCACCATCTCAGCACCTCACTGACCGCGGCCGGCCCCGTAGGGGCCGCCGTCAAAGTAGCAAACCCCTAAGGCTCCAAAAAACCTCTTCAAAGTCTTCTCTCCAAATCGCTTTTTTTTTTTTTCAAGTCCAGAAAGAAGATTCCCTGCCTTCCGTGCAACGGCTTAAGAAACCTCGGTTTACCCACACCAAGAAACGCCTCAAAATTACTATTGGTTCAAACAACACTAAAATTAAAAAATTTAGCCAATCTTAAGGAAAATGGACTCCCTTTCGCCAATTAAAAGAAAGGTCATAAATCGCCACTGAAATTCTCAGAAATTTAGAACTTTCTGCAAGAAGACAGACCCTTTCTTTCCCACGCAACAGAAGAATGTTTCCAACCTATAACTCTGTCAAAATATCGCTGCCCCTTAGAACTATTCTCCTCTGGACGAGAAAAACACGTGTTTTCAACCCCCGCGAAAAAAGGGGAAAATGCAGCTGGACAGTGACCTCTAACCTCCAAAGACGCCTACGCGTGAGAAACGGAAATACTACCGCGCCCTTTTAACTGTAACACATATTCAGCCAAACTTAAGGGAGTTTTGCCGTAAAGTTTAACAATATTAAATATTAAACATTAATTTAAAATAAGCTCAATACAAATTCATTAAACACAAAAAATAATATAATAACTAAGAATACATTATGCACAGTAAAATAACACGCAATAATTATACACAACAAAAAATACATAAGAAATTTCCATAACAGAAACATCTATAATAAACAGGATTAAAACTTTTCATAAGAAACTCAATATTACTTTCAATGCAAACTACAACAGATTTACTAATCTTTATGCGATTCCCAAATTCCATAAAACACCATTAAAATTTAGATTTATAGCTAATGGAACTAATAATTACAAGAAAAATATAGACTATTATTTTTCAATTCAACTTAATAAAATCTGTAAATTTATTTTCAATGATTGTAACACTAATCATAACTATTGCTGGATCATTCATAATAACACTCCTGTCATTAATACCATTCATACCATTAACATCCAAAACATTAACTGCTATGATTTTGAAAACTTATATACCTCACTTCCTCTAGAAGAAATCTATACCAGTCTACTTGATCTACCAAAACTTTTCCCTAATATACTCAATATCATGACTCTTGACAAATGGAAAACCTACCTAAAATGCACACTTTTTCTTAACTACATCAAGTTTCAAAATCAACTTTTTAAACAAGTCAAAGGATTGCCAATGGGCTTACATTCCAGCACCTCGATCTGTAATATCTTTTTATTTGTCAAAGAATTTAACTTCCAAAATAATCTACAACCACAAGAGTTAAATTACTACAAACACACCTACAGATATATTGATGACCTTATTACAATTAATAATTTTGGTAAAATTGAAAACTCCGACATTTATCCGAATTGTCTTAAACTTAATAAAACTAATAATTCACAAAATAGCATAGACTTTCTAGATCTTCAAATCATTAACTACAAAAAAATTTTACTTTTTGACAAAACAAGAAAGTTCAATTTCAATACTAACAAATTAATAAATTGGAACTCCAACATATCCAAAAAAGTAATTAACAATACTATAATTAATCAAATACAACGAATTAAAACTATATGCACAGATACAATAGATTTACAACGCGAAATTTTGATCCTTATCAAAATTCTCAAAAATAATCTAATTCCCTTTCAATTTATCAACCATTGCCTTAAAAGAGCAGGCGTTAAATACTCACTCTAAATCATTTAACTGATAGGGATATGATAATTTATTCCTAAACCTGAGAAGGCGGTATAAGTTGGATGACTGTCAGTTGAAAGATTTGTATATAGTGTAATTACTCAATTGTATATATTGTAAAAAGCTAATTGTCTTCAGACATATACTGTTACTCTACTGTTACTAAAAAAATGGGCCTATTTCCTGCCTTTAGACTGTCTACTAGCTCTTGGACAGCGAAAATGCCTTTTTCCTTTCTTAAATTCTTAATCATTGCGACACGACAATTAGCCAGAAATTAATTAATTTCCATTCACTAGTATTTTCGAAAAAATCTTAACAGACGGTCTCTCTCAGATAAGAACTCCACAAAATACATCCCTCAAGAATTCCAAGTCCCACCCACTACCATAAATTACTTCACCCAAGTCTTACCGACTGATATTATTCAAAGCCCCTACTGCCGCTAAGAATTTTCGGACACCCTACACTTCTGAGTCAGACACGAAAAGAACACTTTGCCAACTCCCCCACTAGAAAGAATGTAAGTTACTTAATACCTTTCTGGCCTTTATATCTTCATGTACATTCACTGATCTTATTTATATTATTTTCTATATTATTATTTTTATATTATTTTTATGTTTTCTTTAATTTGTTTTTACAAAGTTTGCATTATTTATCTTATTTATAATCTTCTATGTTTATTTCAACTTTACTTTGATTTCGATTTCATAATAACAATTTCCAATGTTTAATTTCTACAAATAATATAGTACTCAAATACATAAAGATGATAGTGTCGGGGACGGTTACTCGAGTTTTACAGGATTTCTCTACAGTAATTGATTTTTACTCCAAATTGAATTGACTAAAATGCTTCATGAGAATAAGTTCTTTGAGTAGCAACTATTCGCGGAAATATTTGGCCTGAGTAGAATTGCCGGTTTGGCTTTAACTTATAACTCGAGTAAAGACGAAACACTTTCATATTTACGTATTTTTATCAATTATTGTTCATTGAACGGGAGTTGGTTTGTTCCCCTTGAAAAGTCAACTAATTTCCGATCAATGACAATAATTACATGTTTTAATTTTTCCTTTTACAATTGTAATATTATTCTTCGTGATGATTTAACTCCAGTCCCCGTTAAAACATTATTAACATTTTGCTTTCAAATTACTTCAAAACATCTTTCAAAATATAACTTACCAGTATGGATGCACACTTTTAAAATAATTCTACTTTTATTAAACTTAGGAGATAATATAATCAATTAATCAATACTGTTTAGGAAATAAATTATTATTAACTAACTTTGCAGCAATTGCGCAAGTAATAATAACTTGTATTCGCACTAAATGGATATAAGTTCATACAACATTATATATATATATATATATATATATATATATATATATATATATATATATATAATGCAGTAAAAACAATTACATATAATGGTGGAGACGCTAAAAACAATAAAGCAGTACGGAGATACTTAAATACATAACAAGAATGCAGCTATACCATTACAGTGAAACTGCAAGTTAAAATTCGCTACCATTCTAATTATAGTAATACAAGTACACCATAAAACATATATACATACAAAATACATACATACTCCAATACAATAATTATATACAATTACACCTTAATCGAGTCACAATAATGCAAATCAGTTGTACAATAATACCTAAATACATTTAGTAACAGACAATGATGCAATAGTACAGTTACATTCAGTACATCGGTTACGATTTCTACCATACCAGTAAAAGGATACAGTGCTGATTTACTGCATTACTAGAATTTGTATTACTTACTTGTTATGAGACGTGGGGGAGATTTGCAGATACATATTTTATGGAAAATACTCTAGGAACAATCAACTCAGATATACAAGAACTGACATTTGGGACGAACTAATATTGATCAGTTTATAGCAAAGTAAAATGCTGATAATTCATTGTGTACTGTAAATCATACTGTTAATAATACAATAATGCGATTGTACGTACCTGCATGTAAAATACATACAGACAATGAAAAGCACATATAGCATTATTTTCACTTACAAAGATACCATAAAGCCCTTGCAGAGTCATGAGGTTATTTCGGAGCAGGAGAGATGAAAAATGAGCAACGCCCTCGACGGGAATCGAACCACGGGCCTAGTGGTGGCCAATGCTGTTATAGGCAAGTGCCCGTCATTTGTAAAAAAAAAAATATTCTTCCGGGTAGCAAGAAGTTATAGTTTCGTGTGCCAAAGCTTTAAACACATTTGCATTCGAAAATTTAACATGAATAGTTATCTATAGTAGCATTTGTATAAGCCCTCAATAAGTGTAGTTGATGGTATTTAGCATAATTTAAACCGCTCAGAAAGATGTTCATTGCTTGATTAATAATATACGGAAAACGTGTAAGAGGCCGTACAAAAATGTAAGTTTCATATATTTTTATAAGAAGGTAACATGCAACTAAAAATATCATACTCTGGAGACTATGTTATTTGATTTATTTCTTAAAATGAATTCATTTGGGAACGCCCAACCATTCAAAAGTTATTTAATTGTGTGATCATTTTTAAACACCTACAGGGTTTTGTGTGTTATATAGCAAGATCTTGCTTACAGAAGTTTATAACACGTTTCTAAAGGAAAGAGTTTGTAGTTTGATGGGGGGTAAGCGACTCAATGAGAAGCAAAGGAAAGACCAAAAGGAAGGAAAATATTATTTCAAATATCAGAATGCTTGAATTCCTTCATAATATTTACTTGTCTCTTAAAAAGAAAACTTGTCATTTTGAGAAGGCAGTGTAGTTCTTTAATTCCCATACATTTTCTCAGAAGAGTGATCTGACTTTTTAGTTTAGAAAAAAAAAAAATGTCAAAAGTTTAAAATGCATTAAATAGAAACCATAAAATGTAGGTTTTTTTGAAGTTGTACGTTAATATTTTCTTTCGTATACAAAACATGCTTTAAAAATGAAACTGTCACACATAGAAAAATACATAAAGATAGTAATTTCACTACTTGGGATTGCCTAGTCACAGCAGTGTCTGTAAAGCCTTTGTTTCTTACACATCCAATAAAATATGATAACTTGAGCAACTGACCATCAAAGGCAATGAAAAATGACACACAGAAACTTTAATAGCCCTTGAATATTGCAACAGTAGAGGCAAATTTACACATTGAAAATGTTCATCGCTTTTTAACTGGTGAATTATGTAGAACTTCACACTTTGTAGCCTGTTACGCTGAAATTTGGACGTCGATATATATAGACTCAGATTTAACTATGGGTTGACTACAAAAAATACGCAAAACCAAATCAGCCCATATAGGAGCATGCTTAGCAGCCATATAGTATGAATGGAATCAAGAAGAAAACGTATATATGAACTCTCCCTGCTGCAACAGCAGTTCAAAATCCCATTTTCAACTCGTCGCAGCAGGAAATAATTATGCTAATTTCCAACAAATACATTGAGCTTAAAAATTAATAATTTTGGTTTTAAGGAAGAAATGATGTCACAAATGTGCTCCTGAGAACGAAAACAAAATCATTTGCAATTAGTAATATATAAGAATATAACATTAATTTAGATCGAAACAATGAGTAACACGAGAAAAATAAACATTCACTTGAAATTTTTAATAAACATTTCTTAGAATGTGGGTTATAACCTTTTTTGTTATTTCAGTTTCAAGAAAGAAAGCTGTTAGAAATTATTTTATTGGAACTTAATTTGCAAATCGGAAAAGAAAAATCTCCTAGAAAAGTTACTGAAATGTTGAAACAAAATACTGTTAAATGCTATAAAACATTCATCAGTTTTTGGATATAATAAAACGTTAATTTATAAAGTCTTTCTCCCGCCTTCTTGGCATGCTCTCGTTGTGTGGTGATCTGCAGGCTAGGCGCGTATTACATAGGTCCGTGGTTCGATTCCCAGCGAAGGCGTTGCTCATTTTTCAATCTCTCTTGTTTCCACTTAACCTAATGTCTCTACAGTGGCATCTAGAAATTAAGATATCATAAAATTTAAAATGAAAGAAAGTTCGACTATCAGAGCTGTTTTCTGGAAAGAAATGAGTTATACGCATTAATTTTAAAATAACAAAATACTGATTATTCTCACAATTTCGGTAGAACACAATAATGAATAATATGCAGTATTCGTTAATCCAGATATTAATAAACAATGTTAAAGTGGACAGGAAAATGAAAGACTAGTAAAATATTTTGTGGAGAACTGTAAGAAATAAAAATTTTAAGAAACTGGAGTACGATATTACTTACTGATATTTAGGTTGGCTTAATTAATTATGGCAAAGCACACTAAGGCTAACTACGTAAGAGAAGGATTAATTTTCTAAGGGAAACCGGCTCGTATATACGTTACACATGCGGAGAACCACGAAAACGTCCATGCAGCTGGCCCGTCCACCTGTAATCGAACCCAGAGCGGAACTATCAGTGTTCAGGGATTTTACCGCTCGGCCGTTGGTGGACACTTGTTAATGAAATATGTTTAACACCTTTCCTTTATGTGTAATGGAGAAGATTCAAAGAAGAATTTTAGAAATAGAAATTCCGACTATAAAACATGATAGAAGAGAAGTTGTCTTATGGAAGAAATGTCCTTCATTAGAATCGCGATTTTGTATATAGTAATTGTGAGATGAATCAGTACAAAAATATTGATACTTTAAAATGATATCTGAAATTTTGAGAACAAAAGCTGAATTGGAAAAAATCATTTAAAATTCTACTAGGGAAAGACACCTCAACGATCCAGTTCCGATTACCTTTTTAATTTTGACGAAATAATTAAAACAGTTCTGAAGCTCTGTTTATAAGCAAAGATATTTGGCATTAACTGAAATGTAATATCCGAAAACAAAATGGCCCTTTAAAATAATAGTTGAAATTAGTGAAATTTGAACTACAAATAAGTAAAGAAAAGATAAAGGGCCAGAAATAAAAACAAAAACTTAATTATATCCACGCTAAAAATTATTTTAAAAGTTTGTAGATGTATAGCAATGTTTTGAAAAGTTTTTTTTTTTTTTTAAATTTCACGGAATAATAAGCGGCCGATCATTTTTGTGAACATAACTGTTGGACCCTAACACATATGACGCTATTTGTATTCAATTCATAATTTATTTTAGGAAGTGAATGCAAAAGTCTTAAGTACCTACAAAATTAATTGTCAAATTCAAAAACATAAATTTTATTTAGTGATCAAATTATTTATTTGGTTAACTTTATGAAAATAACCCCTGTCTGATCACTTTGTGAGACATCATAGCTATATGTTCCTTTGCACGTTTCTGAGATGGTGCCATTAAAACATTTTAAATATACTTTACGAGAACTCTTTTGCTAAAAAAAGGTACCTTTCGCGAAATTGTCATTTGCATTAATAAGCTCAAGTGGTATTAAAATATTCTCGTCGAGGCGACTAATAAAGCAATAAACTTTGCATTTTATTACTTCAGTTTGTTAGGAATTCCTAAATATGCGCCGAATGCGAGAAAAGCACGGCTGTATGGTTTTGAGGGATTTTTCCCTTCTGAATTAAATTCCAGCTCTGTTTCTGGGCTATGGCTGTTATATTGAAGAAGGTGTATCGATGAAAAGCTTAAAATCGCAGCTTTGGAGACACATCATTTAGCATTTTTCTGCAGGCAGAAATATAACTATACGATTTTTTTTATGAATAGTTGACACTTTATCGTTACGAATTTCGTACATAGATAGATGAATTTAATGTATGTGAAATTAATGTATTTTCCTTCTAATTTAACATGAAATATTGAAAGAGACATGCAATGGCAGAAAAGGAAGAATACGCGGGAAAGCCTGTTTAGCATTGGGTAAATGGCTATCTCAGTAATTTGGCGAGATATCCACAAACGTGGCAAGAAATCGCCAAAAGTCGCCAAACTTGATGACTATTTGGCGACATTTTGGTCCGGTCCCTGTATCACCGTAATAGGCATTGCAATTGAATAAATGTAATTGACTACTTTATTAGTTGTAAACGTAATTCGACCCTCATATTGCTTTCCAGTAATTTCGAAAAGCAGAAAGTACTAGAAATATCTCGGCGGACTGGCAAAAACTATATAAGGCTGGAGAAAGCATTTGTTCTCAGTTGTAGTTGTCAGCTCAGCGTGGGTTCGAAGAATATTTCCGTTAGTTAGGGTAGTTTTCTCTTTAGCTGCGTTTTGCATTGCATTGTGTTTAGCGTTCAGAGCAGTTTGAAATATATCAACTAATTGTACTCTGTGATATTGTGAAGCGTTGAAGGACTATTTCTGTGGAAAATTCCAGATTCATTTGATAGGAATAAATTTTATCAACCTATCATCGGACCTTTGTGCATTCAGTCTATTGTGAACCCTTACGAATGCAACACTGTATTTAACAGCGTTTCTTTTGTTTTAGTTGGAGTAGCATTTTACTGTATGGAACATTCGTTCAAAGTTAAAGTACTAAAAACGTCGTTTGCGATATTGAACTAAAACCTTGTTCTTAGGCGGGGCAGAAAAAGATTATTCTACACTGAGGCACGTAACCCATAATTCAGTGTTATTCAGTATTATATTCAGTGTTAGAAAGGTCATTTATTAATTAAAATAACGGGGTAAATATTTGTAAATATAGAATGCCCATAAATATTTATCTGATAACAAAACTCATGATCGTGCACAGAAACGAAACCATTAAACTTCAAATGCAAAAACTCTCTAAGTTTATAATAATGTTGAAAACATATAATAATTTTTCACATGGGCAGCATGTACGTAAAATATCCAACAGGTACTCATTTTCACGTCACACATTCTTCAACATTTCTGGCGTCATTGTATGAATGGCGTCTGAGACGCGCTGTTGCAAGGTTGTAACAACAGGAGCTGTTGCGTGGTACACAGTGTCTTTAACATACCCCAAAGAAATTAATCTGGAGTGAAGGTTATATCAGAAGTGTGGGCCTTGAAGGTATTCGTTGAATATTTTGCGTTTATGCATTTGAGGTTCAATGCGTGCTTCCTTATCTGTGCATAAACGTAGTTATCATATTTTGTAATCAAGGTAAACATTTACGGATATCCTTTATTATCAGGTTGCATGTATTATAAATGACATTAATTGCATTATTAAAACTTTAATCAGTTAGAGATGCTATTAAAAATAAAATAAAGCTACAAAGGAATTTGTTAAGCATCCTTAACTTAAATCAGCTTTTTTTAGCTGCTTTAATTAAATGATAAACGAAAAATATTATGTACGTCGCATGACAACATTTCTTTGAGAACTAGTAATTTTATAGGCTGCGAGGAGAATAAATGAAAGATCTTTTACCTCATGGAATGGCAAAAACTGCCATGTAATGTGGCTGATAAATTCCTCCACAACGTAATTTAGTGCATCTCAAAAAAATGGAAAAACTAAGCTAATGACATTTTTGTTGTTAATAAAGACATCTGCTAAAACATTCAAGACATAACTTATTCTCTGATACTATTTGGATGTAACCTGTTATTATCGTCGCACTGTGAGATTTCCAAGGTAGTTTTGGACTTGGGAAAATTAATTGATCAACTGACTTGTCGACATATTCGTGTTTCATCGGCACGCACATTATTTTTATCGACAAAGTTCGCAACAGTATCCCAAACGATTAATTCTCCACCTTTTTTTTTACCGCCAGTCCTAAATTTGCGTATGTTGAAGGAAAGGAAATTGTTTTTCTCTAAATTTATAATTAATTTGAATGTATTCTCAGTTTAATGACTTGATATACGATCTTATGATGAGAATGGTTTGCGTAATTTCAAATTTGACTTTAGTATCTCCCTTTTCCCTCCCTCTAATGGAGGCAGAAAAGTGCTGTGATATGTTGTTTTAGCCTTTGTTTAGTATACTATAGACAAAATATGCAAATTATGCGTTGTTTTTATTAATTATGAATTTCCTGCTCTGTCTTTATGATCAGCACTTACTATATCCATTTTAATTGTGTTATGAAACTACTTTGTCTTTCTTCTTCAAAAGTAAAATTGTTATATGGCATAATTTTATTGTCCAAACTGAAATGAAAATTAAATTTCCATTGTAAATTATTACAATAACTGCTTACTTACAATAATTTAAAGCTGAAATTTAATTTTGAATTCATTTTTATCTTCCATAAGTGTCAGTTGTTAATCATAAGAGAATTTCACCCTTTTGTCTTTGTTACTGTAACAAAAATTATGCCAAAAGTTGTCCACTTTTAAACTCAACTACCGTCTATCAGCCATCTATCTATCATCTACTCAACTATCAGTTGGAAATAAAAATATGTTGCAGGAAAATGAGGAGGGAAAGATATCATGCGAAAATATCCCCCATGCACTTAAAACCGTTATAAACCTGTTTCTCTTTTTTGCCTCTTCTTTTATTTGAAACGTAGTTTTGTCTGGTATATGATGTGTTGCAGTAATAATGATGATTTGTTTTATATACTTGCATGGTTTTATGTTAATTCATTTGTTACATTATTATTTTGCCTTTATTTTAATTTTTTTTTGTCAGCTTAAGATGCAGTGTAGTTAATGCATAATACAGCGTTTTGAGTTTGAGAGAGAGCCCTTGGCAGTCATCATTCACCGGTCACTCTATAGCATCTTCTTGTAACTGAATAATGTAATCAACGTTAGATATGATAGCCGTTATTGCTTCTTGAAGATACTGGGGCTGAGTAAAGCTTATTTACTATTTATTTAGGGGTGGGTTACTTTGTATTTAATTTTAAAATTTGATTGGAACTTTTGTTTTAACCCACAAGTAGCAGAGATTCATTTCCTTTTATTTTTATCTGTCTTTTCTAACTGTAAGGTTGACGTGTCAACAAAAAGGTTTTTTAACCCTTCATTTGAGTCGGTATTATTCTACTTCGGTGGAAAGACGGGAAGATAAGTCTTCTTTCTGTCTTTACATTTCTAAGAGCTGATAGTTAAAATACTGCGGAAGGTGCATTCTCATATATACTAGCCCAGTGAATATTATTTAAAAAACTCTAATAGATTGCTCTGATTCAGTTCTTTATAAACTAGTCATATGCAGAAATAAATTTAGCCTCTGTTTTAAAATTCTTTGTTTGTGCGTAATGGAAATTAAGATTATAATTTATTCCCGGAAGACTATATTTTATGTTTTGTAGCCCCATTTAGCTCTTCATTTCAGTGTGACGGATTTAATTTATAACGTCGATGCTTAATTAATCTTCTTCTCAGTTTCTAAGAGTATGCATCTTTAACTGTGAAACAGAAATATAATTAAAACTAAAACATCATAAACTAAAGCAATAGCATAGAATAAACTTCAATTGTTTACATTTGCTTCATTTCCTAATTAATTTAGTTATGTATCCAGGACAGAATGAAGATTTATGACTTGCATTTAAACTTGTATCTGTTTACTTTAAGAGTAAAAGCAGCAAGTACAGAAGCAAGGTTCAGAAAATTCGTACGACATTTGATCATGCACTTTTAATTGATGATTCACTCTACTAACCAAAAAAAAAAAAAAAAAAAAAAAAAAAGAAAATCTGTAATGTTAAAAGAGCTTTCAAGCGTAGCTTTAACCAAAGTCCAAATGAGTTTGTTTCTGTTAACTGTTTTGATGGCTTTTAACGAAGACAGCTAATACGTTCAGTAACTAAATGATGATAAAAGTAATTGATTTAAGAGAAAAATAACAGCAGGTTTACATGTAAGTATATTCGAATGAAAACCTCTAAGATGCCTTGATTATAGATGCACACGTCACAAAAGAGAAAGACATTTTCGGTGTTAAGTTGTTATCACGCAATGAGCGTAAATATTCATTTCGTAAGACATAAAAGAAATTAAATTTGCTTTCCGGGAATTGAAACTTTGAGTAAAGGAATCGCTTTTAGAGCGTGTCTTTATCTGGTTTACACACGTGATGTTTTGCACCGGGACTTTTCTAAGTATCCCAACTGGAATAATTGCACTGAAAATAGTCGAAGTTCCTCGTTTACATGCCAAGAAAGTCCATGATTAAATTTGCATTAATCCTAAGAGAAATAAAGAATTCAGTATAGCGAAAATTGTAAACTAATTAAAGCAAATTTAAATATAATTTCTTTTTGCTCATGAAATAGATAACATTCATGTAATGTATTGATTTCCTAGTATTAGTATACCATTTGTTTCCTATTTTCCGTATTTTACAAAAATATACGGATATTGGCTCAGTACGTAATTGGAACGGTATGTTCGCTTAAAATGGGAAAATACTAAAAGTAATTAAACAAAGTAATTTTTCTTAAATTGTTTAAAGTATTCATAATGCAAATAAGTCATTGTTCCGAATGGAATTAATTTTGACAATCTTCACGTAAAAGCTGATTGATGACAGAAGGGTTATCATACTGTTTGTTCAGCAGTGGTATTTTCACTTGGCGTACGATTCTAGGAAATACGTGGTAGATGTCTGAATCTTTTCATGACACTTTCGTATGTATTAGAAGTACGAAAGAGTTTCCCTGATTTCTTCTAAATCTGTGGTTTAATCCTAAAAGGAAATTGCAATTTTTCTGAAAGAGCTGTTTACATACATGTACTGGGAACGAGGAACCTCCGATATCTGAGCATTTCGGGTCAGTAAGACATCTTCAGATGGGCGCGAAAATGCTTACAAAGAGAAAAAGAAAGAACGATATTAATCTTAGAGATGACAATCTACTCAATCTACCATCTAATTACCTATGGGACTTAATTTCCGGAGAAAGGAAAAAAAACTGCTTATTGGGCTTGTAAGAAATTGTAGGGATCTGGTAATCATCGGGAAAGACTTTCATTAATAATAACAACTGAATTTAAGAGCAGTGTGTTCAATGCAAATGGTTATATTGAGTAAATAATAATAATTATTTTTGGTCAAAAATTGGAAAAATTGCGTAGTTGCTTTTCCTATTTGCATACCCGATTTTACTGTGATAAACTAGGAAGCTACTGTAAATTTCAAGAAAGTTTTACACTGTAAATAAATTTGTTCTTTTCATCTCTGAGGTAAAAAATTATCTGCTTATCGTTGATTTAAACAAAGCTTGATATGCTAGCTTAATGGAAAAAAATTACAGGCTACCTTAGTTTGAAATGCTTGGTCCACCAGTTTTCGATCCAGAAAGATCACTAAAAATTCGTACCCTATTTTGATTCTTTTCCCGGAAATGTAAACAGCAGCCTAAGAAGTTTTGTGTTTTCTTTAAGAGTTTCGACAGCATCTACTTAAGAAATCCTCCATGAGAAGTACTTCCTCCAAAGCAGACAACTCTCACGTCTTTCGGAGTGATTTAAACAAACGTAATTAAAATTTGCAACCGCATTTTGCTCTTGTGAGGTGACAAAACAGAGGTAAAAAACCTGATCAAAATGCATCAACATTTTAGTCTATTCGTTCCCTTAATATCGTAAATATTTGCGATAGATTCAGTATAAAAAAGCGTGGTCTCTTTTATTTCGTCTAAACTAAAATATGGATAAACTTCTTTCTAAATTTTCCTATACTTTTTTTTGACCCAAAATCTCAGTATTATTTTGCAATATTCTATGAAGTATATTATTCTTCCTTTTTTAGAACGAATCATTTTTGTTAGTAGGGAATATTTAAATTGTTGAAGCAAGTGTTTTCAAATTTATAAATACGAAAACATTGCATTGGTCTTGTTTCGCACGCAGAACCAATATGATCATACATAGTATGAGAACTTGATTTTCCATCTAGGTGAATTTTGAAAGCATGCATTGAAGCAAAATATTGGCTGAACCGGAATAAATTTTTTACATCATATTATTGTATTTTTCTGCTTTTTACTTGCATCTGTTTTTTGCCAATTTTTCTAAATTTTATACATCTGCTTAATCAAGTAACTTATATTTCCAAGAGATGTGGATGTACACATTACGTGTAAAGGTACTTCTTTGTTATAGCAGCCTCAGAGACTGAATTGCCAATCAACCGATATACCTTCCCAAAGTATGGCTGCGTGTTCGCTCGAATTAGCATTGTTTGTGTAAAAATACATTCATTGCTTTTTTGTGAATAGGACGTTAACCATCTTTAATTTACCAAGCAATGAGGTGGATGCCATATAATTTTATGTTAACGACGAAAGCGTTTGTAGGTGCAGTGTTAAAAATTGCAAAACGAAGAAGGTCCGTCGCGTTGGAGACCAAGATAATTTCAGCTATCATACTTATATTTGTATATATTTATATTTTATTTAAGTCTTTTCTCCAGCTTCTTACAGCAGTTTGAAATTCGATAAAAGTATGTTTTTAATCTCAGTAGGCATACTGTATTTATAACTATAAGGTACCAAATTTTGAATATATAGTGGGAGAGATGTATACTGTTATGCCTCAACAGCCAGTTTCTGAAAATTATTTTTGGACCTAACAGTGTGTCTTCTGTGTTTAACAGTGTGTATAGGCTCATTCGAAATGCCATTTATTCATACATTTCTTTCTTTTACTTAATTCTACTACTGACGGGAGCATTTGTTAATTTCTTAATTATGTTTGGTTTCATTTTCCAAATATAGCAAAATGAGTAAATTCGTAAATCTAGCTAATTCGAAGATTGCTAGCAAAGATGATTTTTTTAAATTTTTATTTTTTATTTTTTCATGAGCAAGTTTTATAATTGGTGGACATTTTATGTACACTCTGGACAAGATAGAAATATTACATTAGTTTATCTTACTTTATCTATACTTTATTTTCGTTAAATAGATTTTAATAACTTCAGTGAAAAATCCAGTTAGTAGAAATAAATGCATAATTTTAGTTGCTTATATATCGGACAGAAGTTCTTAAATCTTTCTTAGATGCTTCATTTTTTATAATATCAGTTTGAGTGTGTTTCAATGTTTTCCTTTGACTGAAAGTTGAAATTTTATTAAACGTTGTATAAGTAGATGAAAAAAAAGATTTTCGTAATGGCAACTGTTTGACTATGGCAAAACACACCTGAGCTATTTGTTTTAGAGGAGAGATGTCTTCGTGGAGGATCTGTTAAGGGAAGTTATCATCTATACACATTAAGCCTGTAGAAAACTATAAAAACGCTTATGCAACAAAACTCATCAGCGGAATTTGAGCCCAACTGGAATTAACGAAATTCACATATCCACTAGGCCACTGGTGAGCCTAAAGAAAGAACAGAAAGGTATAACTGTCGATGTGAAAAATATGAAATTAAACCAACAAAACTAAAAAAAATCTGTATTTTAAATGGAACATAGTTCTGAGTTGCAGGTATTAATTACCGCTTCTCACAATTCAAGGAAAGTACTTAATAGCATGAAAAGTTATAAGGTATTTCTTCCGCCATCCTAGCGTGCCTTCGTGGTGTAGTGGTTCTACACGCTGGGCCGGTATTCCAGAGGTCCGAGGTTCGATTCTCGGCGAAGGCGTTGCTAATTTTTTAATTCTTCTGCTTCCAAAAATATACCTAATATCTCTACAGTGGCGCCCGAAATAAAAGGGTGTTGGATGAGGATTCTTTACAGTACCCAAGATTGGGTCCCCTAAAAACCCCAATCACCCTTTAAAAGGGGGAGTATATAAGGTATTTCTTCCGCCTCCTAGCGTGCGTGGTGTAGTAGGTCTGCACGCTGGGCCGGTATTCCAGATGTCCGTGGTTCGATTCCCGGCGAAGGCGTTGCTAAGCTTTCATCTTGCCTGGCTTTTACAATATACTTAATGTCTCTACAGTGACGCCCGAACGAAAAGGGTGTTGGATGATGATTCTTCTCACCCAGGATTTGACGATTGGGTCCCCTAAAAGAACCCAGTCGCCCTTTAAAAGGGGGAGTATATAAGGTATTTCTCCCATCTTCTTAGCGTGCCTGCGTGGTGTAGGGGTTCTGCACGCTGGGCCGGTATTCCAGAGGTGCGAGGTTCGATTCCCGGCGGCTAATTTTTCAATTCTCCTGCTTCCAAAAATATACCTAATGTCTCTACAAAGTGAAGTAATTAACTTCGATGTAATATGAATTATTAGATAATTATTAGATATTGTTAGTAAAAATTCATTATTTATAAGCAAATATTTGACGTCACAATGGGAACCAGATGCTCAGAAATTATACAAGATACAGCTTTTATTTACTTAAAATAAGACTATTTATAAGAGAATAAAATTAACTTTGTATCATTGTATATTTTTCTCCAAATAATGCTTTTTAGAATGAAAGTAGTGCTAACTGAATTACGCAAGTATTGGTATTTGCATATACAGAAGACGATTTAAAAGATTTATTAAAAGTAACATAATTTTTAATATTTTAACCTATAGGACGTTGAAAAAAATAGAGGAACATTTAATTTATGGTTACCGAAATTTAAATGAAGGGGAATAAACATAATTCCTTATTCTATAAATTTCTCGCTCTCCGCATTATGCATGTGGCATTAGATGAGTTGACCTCCACTTACCTACACTTCATTTATTTCGCTTACGGATGGGAAACTGTCAATAGCTTACGACTGTAACAAATTAGTTAGAATGACAATAGCATGGTAGAGCTATTATGAGGACATTAATTTTGTCTTTCTGCGTTTGGTCTAGCTTTGAAGTTTCATACTCTTAGCAAATGGACTCCAAAGTTTAAGTCTTTCATATAATATGCATAAGTGCCTGTAATTATTCGTAAAATGATTTTCTTCGTTTTAAACTACGCATCATATGTTTGAAGATTTTCTACTGGGTTATTAATATCTTCAGAAATAAGAATTTTTGAAGAAAAGTGACTTTGTAAAACGTAATTTTACCAGTTGAATACATACTCAACCAAATGAACATAAAGCAATTCTATAATGCACTTACCATAATTCTATAATACACACCATAAATTTGCATATATATATTAGCACTCGCACAAAAATATTATTCCAATTAAATTACCTGTCTTCTTGAAATCTTTTTAAAATTTTGACAGCTGGATTGTGCTTAAAATCTAACTATATTATGATATTAGATTTAAAGACTAGGAGTATTTCTACACAAATAGGTGAATAATTCATCTAAAATCTTTTCATTTAGAAAGATTTCAAAACATATTTTCATTTAGTTAAATACATGTGCTGTATTTACAGTAATGTATTTCTTGAGTCTTGCAAATTAAATGTGCTCATCCAGTCTGATTTCGTAATCAACTAAACGTAAAAAATTATTATTTTTTTAACATTTTGTGTTAAGATACTTAACATCTGTAATGTATTAAAATAATTAATGAGAAAGTGCATTATTTGAATTTACTTTTTAAAAATTATCTGTAATTCTTTCTTCAAGAAGTTAGCTATACAAATTTAATAATGTAAATTTCTAAAAGAGTCCTTTTTCGTCAGAAAATTTATACTGATGAGGAAGTTTTGCCAAACGATTCAAACATGACTGGTCTGATGTTTTTTACTAATATCTATCTGTATTACGAATCAAAGAGTTGAAAACATCACCCATCTACGTACTTCTTTTCAGAGTTGATATATTTTTGCTAACTTTCTGGAAATATTTTATTGGCCCTTTCATAGAAATTTTCTCTTTTGGCTGCTGCGATTCTACTTCCGAACGCAATTTGTACGATTATCTGTACTTTAACTACTCAATTCCACGGGTCCTAGATAAAGAGTCTAGCTCATACTGTACTTGGATTCCTTGCCAATTTTTCGATGACTTGACGTTTTCGTGAACGAGAAATGTGATCGCAATACTTTGTTTCAAGCTCCGAGGCACTGCTGTTCGTTCATTACTCTCGTGACTGCCAGACATAACTGAAAAGTTAATCCTCAGGGGTGATAAGGTGAAGAGAGTGGCTGTACTCATCCAAGGACACACAGTGCTGTGCATAACATTTCCTGTCATGCCTCATGACAGCACCATTCGCATTATACACGTATTAACGCAACTACCTTGTCATAATCTGGCGACATTTTACAGGAGAAAAAATAAAAGTTACTTAACCCTTTGGCAGTAGGGAGATTAAGCAATTTTGTTTTCTTCCCAAATACGCATGATATCTCCTAGTCGTAAATATATACTGCGAGCTATTGTGCCGACTGCGGTGCGTAACTGAAATGCGACCCGAGCTCGTTGGTGACCATCAAAAAGTTAATGGATCGATTCGACGATTTTCGCGGCTTTTTTAAAAAGATTGCTGAACTATTCATATTTATTGTAAAACACCATTTAGATATCTAAAATACAGCTTTTAATTATTAAATAAGAGATATAAGATACATTAAGAAATAAAACACAATTTTCGCGAAATCCTTCCGTAAATTATTGCGCTACTTTTCCCATGTATATATCGATCTATTCTTGGTTAAAAAAATCAGAGAATTACCCAAACATAGCATTGTCCGCCAACTATCTATCAAATACATTTAATCGTTGCCCCCTTCAGCGATTTTGCGGCAAAGTACTGTATTCTGCAGAAATGTTACTCCACATTCCTCCACTGCTGGGTAATTCCACAAGCCCATATTTTAAAATTGAATTTAAGGCAAAAAAAAAAAAAAAAAAATATCACGGTTTGTCTATAAAAACCTTTTACAAAGAAATAACGCATGCTAAAATGACGACGTCGCTTAACTGAAGGTTTTTTTTTATGAACATGGTGTCCAGAGTTTGGCACAATCTAAACATTTTGCGATTTCTACTGTGGTAGCTGCGTTAATACTTAAATATCCCATCGAGCTTTCAAAAAACCGTCAATTTGTACAACTCTCCTCGACGGAAAGTAATTTTGTTTACCAATCCCAAAAATAACAGTTTGTTAAATTTGGTACTTGGCGCCTATTTTTGTAACAGTGCGCGATACTAAAATTTGATATAAAATAAAATACTCACGTGTTAGTAATGTTCTGCATTGAAACCCTTTTAGACTCAAATGAAACAACTGCATTAAAAGTACACATTTTTTTGGATGGGAAATTTTGTTTTCAAGTTAACGCCTCAACCTGTAGAGGCTATCTACGGAGGTAAAGCCCACGCGCAAATAAACTTAGTCAGGTTTGAAAGCACGCAAGACAATATCAACCAGACTCCAACTGGTCACTAAAAGGAGATAACGGGAACGTGAGCCCCCCTGAGCTGATCAGCGGAGGCCCACGTATATGATTCTTTATTTTAATATGAAATATCCCTGTCAATTTTATTGTAAGGAAGTCAAATGTTTTGTGTTTTATTTTTATAACGAATAAAAAATTTTCCTAGACATAAGTATAAGAATCCGAAAAGCGCACTGGCGGCCGAGCGGTAAAGTCGTTCAATACTGGTAGTTCATTCCAGGGTTTGAATGCCTGCAAACGGGTTCACTGCATGGGCGTTTTCGTGGATTTTCCCCATGCGTAAAGTGTAAACGAGCCAGTTTCTCTTGAAAAGACTTCCCTGCTGGCAGCACAGACAGCATGAGTGTTCTACAAGCGATGAATAAAAGAGGAAAAGTAGCGGAACATGCCGCAACGCTAAAAGAAATTATAAAGTCATTAAACCGAAGGACTCTCCTATGCTGGGTTAGAGGCCACACTGGACTCCACGGGAACGAGCTGGCGGACGCTCATGCCAAGGCAGCTACTTCCAGACCAGCAATAGATGTAGAAGTTCCAATTTCAACAGATATAGCTAAACGCCTCATTACCAAATACCTCTGTGACGCGTGGCAAGATAGATGGTAAGAAGAAGACAATGGACGGATTACATACAGCTTCTTCCCGAAAGTAAGCACTAAACGCATCCGCTCCAATTTCTTCATGACGCAAGCCTTGACCGGACATGGCAAGTTCCCAGCTTACTTTCAGCGATTCTTGAACCGCGATGTAAGATGTGCCTGCGGCACCCCAGGTCATCAAGCAGACGCCCTTCACTACATCAAAGACTGTAGGCTGGTAGATGATATAAGATCCAGACACTTCCCGGCAAATTTCCAAGATCGTTCATTAGCCTCCTTCGCTACGGACTACTACAAGGTGAAAGGAGTGACCAAGATCATTACAGAGTTGAACCAACGACCAGATGTCTTCCTAGAAGATTACTAAAAACCAGGTCTGCGAACCTGATGATATCAACTACCTGTACATATGTAAATAGCAAGTCCAAATAGGACACTTTGTGTTAACTTTTAACTTTTCTTTACTTAATCTAGATGTTGTCATGTTTTAGTAATAGTGTATTGTATGTTTGTAATAAAGGACGCAAAGTCCACCACGGCCTGATTACTGGCGCAACGATCGGAAAGATTTCAAACCCGGTAGTGCCTTCTCATGATGTGGCGGAACCGGTTAGTGCTAAAAACACTAGTTCCCTGCTGGCAGATAGCCTGCGAGTTGCTTTGCTATAACTAAATAAACCAAACCAAACCAAACCAAGGGCCGGAAGAATGTGTAAAAAGTTAAACTTCGTATTTTATATAAAAGTAATACTTTCTAACTTAAGAATCTTTGCGCCATTTACAATATTTTGTACCTGGAAATGTACATATATGACAAGTTTGCGAAAATAAAGGCCAGGTAAGGACTATGTCTCTCTCTCTCTCTCTGTATATATATATATATATATATATATATATATATACATGTAAGATATAACAAAATATTATAGCTGTTTCAAAAAAATAATTGACGACCTCAAAATTAACATTCTAAATTTGGTAATCTGCCCCTAAATTCATCTCTTCTCACAGGTTCCAGACTTTTCTATCTCACGTAACGTTTTAATGCAGATGCCTCTTGTCCAATCAAATTAATTGCAAACCAGAACTGTGAACTGAAACTTTTCCGACTTCCACCCTTCTTCCTCTGAAGTTGTATGATACTCTGCCCTTTTCCGCGTTAGCTCTCCTGCTGGTAAGACGCTTTTCATCCATGCTGCTGCCGCTTACTTGCTTAAGATGACGTCGTACTTCAACATGGGAGTTATTCTATTCAAATATTATTAAGAAATATCTTGTCTGAAAAAGGATTATTTGATATGCATGGAAAAAATAAAGATTGTGATTTTTCAAGATATGTTGTGCTAAATTGCGTCATCATGCTTTCCACTCTGCCACCTTCAAGCCACTACGGTCTTCTCGATCATCTACGCTTTATCGTAAGCTGTTGGGAGGTCCACTGTTTTCATCTACGCTTTTAAAATCATTACATATATATATATATATATATATATGTATACCTTAAAATTCACTATTCTAGATCTATTGTTCTCTCCCTCTAAATTCATCTGTTCTCCTAAATTCGAATCTTCACATGTTACATAACGCTCCTTGAAAAAGGTAACTAAAACTAAAATTAACCATTCATAGCTTAGAGTCCTTTCTGCATATACTCTGTATAAATACCGCTCGCAACTTAACTGCATCATCTATTCTACCCTACACCTAAACGCTCCCGCCCAAAACTAATTGGAGAAAAGTGACTGATTACCTCAAAAATCTCCCTTGTAACTCTGCCTTGCATAGCCTCGACGGCTATATGCTTAAGGAAATGGATGCATTAGTGGAAGACTTTCTAAGGGAAACTGGCTCTTATATACGTTACACATGGGGAAAACCTTGAAAACGCCCATGCAGCCAGGCCGTTTGTGGGATTCGAACCTCAGACCGAATACCAGTGTTCAGACCTTACCACTCGGCCGCTGGTAGGCATATATATAACGGTGTAATTTTATGAAGATGATAAGGAGGATTGCTTAAGGATAAGGAGACAGAATTTATGCAAATATTAATTTGCATAAAATATTAGTCTTTCACGACCGTCAATATATAATCCCTTCAAGAGAAAAAAGATTTCAAGTTATCAGGTAGTATTTAGCTCAAGAAGGATAAAAAAAATAGATAAAACGGCATTACCGCCTTCCAAAAAGGTGAATTACAGCACTCGACAATGAACAAAAGGAACGAAGAAGATAAATAAGTTGATAATTTATTTTAGGAAAGCACAAGATATTATCTGCCTTCGGAAGCCTGCTTTTGTGGAGGATAATATATCTAGTTACACATGGGATAGAATACGAAAACGTTCACGTAGCTAACCGATTTCCGTCGGGAGCGATGGGAATGCTATGTACGCTTTGCGGCTGAAATGCTCAGTGCTCAGAGCCCTTATCTATTCGGTCTCCGTTTGTATCCGAAGTAACCGATAAAAAATTAAGGAATTGCATCTCAGAATATCTTACATGAGAATTTTCTGTTATAAAATGTACCTTAGATATCGATATATAATTCGTAACTGCGATTTTGAAATGCTGTTTCCTGTCATTTGATATCCATTTATTATGTTTATCAAAACATCTGATTCTGAGTTATTTCAAGAATCTGTATTTCAAATGTAAGATATTTTCGCAGCAGTTTCTTCCGTCTGATTATATATTACGTGTTTGCACATAATGAATACATCGTTTTTACCCTTTTCATAATAAAAGCAGAAAAAATGTGTTGTATTTTAAAAACTTACTTTGATAGGCAGATTGAATTGAAGGAAATTTCTGTTATTCAGATTTCCTTCAAATCATAAGAAATTTCACTTATCCAGTAATGGAAATGAGTATAACCTGCTCTTACCTATTTTTGGGGAACATGCTTAAGTGCTTTTTACCCCGAAGTTCTTGATCCTCAAATAGCAAAGTATTTTACACCAATCCACCGGCGTTAGCGACCCTGATTGCCCTGTTCGATGGGCCCCTATTCGAATCTCCCGAAGAAGGCATGGTTGTAACCCTCCCTAACTTCATAGGAAGCAACGGTGGCCACATACTACGCTCCTCCATAATAAAATGGCCACCACTTCCGGGCCTTGTAATGGCGCAAGGCTAATGGCTATTAGATAAAGCCCAGTGCCATTAAAAAAACGTAAAGTATTTTTCAAGTTTAGGATGAGAGGGTGGAGCTGTGATTCTTTCGAATTTAATAGACCAACAGAAAACCCGGATTTATTATTCATGCTACTCGTTAGAGCGTTGTTTAATCTAATAAAATAAAATATTTTCTCCTTTTCGATTTTCTGAGCGAGATACCCAAATTTAAAACGCAGCAACATGATCTAAAATAACATTATCTCCATAAAACTCCTGATCTTGTTAATCTGCTAATTTGGAGTTTGAATGGAGGAACAAAGAACTTTTCAGAAAGACATTAATTTCGATGTTTTATAAAATAAATCTTCTTTAATGCTATAGCAGGCTTTCCTTTGAATTAGAATACTTTTGATACCTGAATTAGTATAGAGATGGCTTTAATGTTATTGAATCTCACGCACAATAAACTGGAACCCTGATCTTCAAAGACGATAATAGTAACAAAGTATAATTAAAAATATATTTATTTCACTACTACGAAGCGTCTAGTAGACAATTTTGTTTCATGTCAGCTTTTATATTGAATTCAAATTAGAAATGATCCTTCGTAAGATAGCTTTGTTGTATCTAGGAGTTCTCATTTAAATAAAATTTATCTCACAATTTTTAAATAATGGATATTAGAGATAAGCGTTCAGGGAAACTTTATCCGAAGGAGTAACTAAAACAAAACATGTCAGCTTCATTGTTGCTGATATTGAATTTTTGAGATAAATAACGAAGACATTCATAAATCTAATTAGCTAATAATTATTCAAATTAAGTTTTCCAAAGATTCCTGTGTCCAAATAATTTGCGTTAAATATTAAAAAAAAAGTTAGACCATATTGGAAAAATAGCATGAAATAGCTTAATGAAACGCTTCCTATAAAGTAAATGTAAAATGAAATTCTTTGGTTCTAAGAAGTACAAATGTTCTCAAAATAATCCGTACGTGCATGATGGATGATTCATGAGATTATGTCTATTTTTTTTATTCGAAACACTTCCCCGGTTCATGTCTTTAGCCTTAATGGACATTCTGTGTCGCATGTCTTTTGATAGAACATGCTCAGACAAGTCCATTTACTAGCCAGATATTGCTAGTGAGATAGCACGGTTGGACGGAAAGTTCGAATGTAATGAATAGTATCTCTATCAACAATTGCAATAAAAAAAGAAAAGAATCTTGTAATTGGGGAATCATTAGAGTTGCCCTATTTCTTTTACTTGGATTTAGTTTCGTTTCCCTTTCGTTCTCCTACGTGACTTTCAGTGAATGGCAAAAGGTATGCCTTGGAGTTAAGTTAAATTTGCTCAAGTACATGTAAATTTATAACGAGATCATTAGCATTTCGCTTTGCATTGTAATTTGCGTCACTTGAAGGTAAAGTGTTGCTTTAAAAACAGAGATACTCAGATTTTTCACTTAATGAAGATATAACTGTGTGATGATTTTTTGACTTATGTTACTATTTTCAAATATTTTGGAATTTGTTTCAGACTTCAACGAGCAGGGAATTTTATTTAAAAATAATATCAACTTCCGTGTTAAAATATTAATTTAATATTGCTAATTAATTGCTAATTAAATGCTTATTTTTGTACAATCACTTCACAACTGTGAAGGAAAAGCAAACCGAGTTTAACTCGGGAAGGAAGCGAAACAGTCTTTATGAAGATTATCTGCAGAAAATTATCCTATACTTATATGTTCGTTAAGGGCTGAATTAAAAAACTTTCTGAACATTAGTAGTTTGAGTTAAATGAGCGTTTTAGGTTTTTTTTGTTTATGCAACAAGAATGTAAGCCAGTTTCCTTGAGAAAGTATTTCACAAAGGCACCATTGGCTGTCATAATCGAGTCTAATCGAGTTCAGATTTTCACTGCGCTTAAGAATACCATTAAACCTTTCTCATAGCGAACCCGTTCCACGACAGGTTTAATACCCAGTCAGACAGGTTGGTTATATGGATATTTTCCAGTATAAGGTGAGAATGATAACATTCTCTTTGACAAATTTAATACATTAAAAAAGAAAAATTTTAAAGTTAATTTGAAGCCTTTTATCAAGAGTGAATGATTCCTTTATCACTCATTTTTACGTAAAGGCAATTAATTTTATAAGTGCTATTACCATAGCAAAGACTGATACATAATCTGAATGTCTAAAGATCTACACGTTTTCTGAATTTCTATTCTACAGCATTTTGAGTATTTTACACGTTTGCTGAATTTCTATTTTCTAACATTTAGAATAGCCCAACACAGGTTAAGCGGTAAGATCTCTGAATACTGATATTCTGACCTGGGTTCAAATCCCAATAAATGAGCTGTCTGCATGAGGAGAGATTTCAAAGTTTGCCCGTGTATATCGTGAATACGAGTCAGTTTCTCTTAAAATGTCTTTCGCGAAGACATTTCTCCATAAGACAGCCCTTGTGTGCTTTGACATAATTCAAATAAAAGTAACCCATAACCCGAGCTCAGGATATCCAAATGAAAATACTCACCCAGGCTCTACTAGTATCGTTGATTCAATCCCAAACTAAAATAACTCCCGCCCCCCTCCCCCCAAAAAGAAAAACTTCTTAAAGGGAGGTTACAACTTTCTAGTTGCTCAAAAATTCTTCTCATGAAATAATAATCGAATAATAGATCGGAAAATATATATAAATTAACAGAAAATAAAGAGAATGGTGGAAGGCCTGAAAAAGCATGTATGGAGAAATTTTAACATTTATATTGAAATTATAATTAAACTGAATAACAATAAAATAGCATCCTTTTGCTAACATTGATGCCCTGAGCAAGCATAAAACAGTTAGTGGTTTTCTATTCCAAATTCTTAAACTCAATAATGGTCGAGAGGTAAAGTCGCTGATCACTAGTAGTTTGGCCTGGGATCACATCCCGATGAACGGTTGGTTGCATGGGAGCTTTGGCAGTTTCTGAAAGTGCAGCGCGGATATCAGATAGTTTTTCTTAAAATGCCCTCCACAAAAGCATTTATTACCTTCGCAGATAACTCATCTTCCTAACTCCCCTCTTTCCCCTAAAAAAGTGAAACATTTCTGGTACATTTAAACAATGATTGATGCTGTGGCCGTGGAAGCGGGTTGCTCATCCTTGTTGGAAATATTAGTTTATTGGAATTTCTCTCGTAAATAAGTTCAATATTTTCAAATTTTTCTTATTTTTTGTCCAGGTCTGTGAGATAATGTTTTCAATATATAAAAATTTTGAGTAGCAAAGTTAGTGAGTGAATCAGTTTTGCGACCTTCTGAAAAAATTTGGAGATTTAATAACTACATTTAGCGCTAAAATTAAGTTTCCAAAACTGAATTAATTTAGTGTAAATTATTAATTTTTGATTAATCTCAATTCAGTTTCCCGTCATGCGCCACAAATACCATATGAAAATGTATTTAAGAACAAGGATACTGTAAATAAATTAAAATATTTTGTTCAATGTTCAAATTGACTAATAACACGAACTAGAACTACAATCATACTACAACGAAGGGAAGAGATATTGAATTAGACAATTAGCTAAGTCCAGATTGCACTTTAAACTTCACTTTAAAGCTATCGGAAAGTTTTTTACAACAACTTTTAACATGCTAGATTCTTAAATTTCTTTGTAAATTGCTCAAATAAAAATTTTTGCTTACAGCTACCTAGTAAATTATTCAAAGCTAAAATTTAAGAGAGCTGACAAGGCTCCAAGAAAAGGGCATTTAAACTACGTATTTTCAGTGCATTTCTGTCTTGCATCTTGTATTGAAAGTAGAAATTGTCTAATATTTTACATTCTGAGTTCGAAATGAAAATGTTACGATATTTTGTTCTTTGGAAATGCATTGAAAACTGAAATATGTTATTTTTTCCGAGACGAAAGTCTAGATTGTAGAAAAATGTGGTTTGACTACCTTTGGTTCCGTGGCTCAGTTTTCCATATTATTATTCATCTGATTATTTTAAACTTTAAATTGATTTAAAAACTTTTTTCCCAAGACATAACTGTTGTGTCTGTAGCTTGATTTTTTGGATGTCAATTCTATTATTTATGTATTCATATCGATGTCAAATAATATTACTATGCATTTCTTAAGAAATTTGAATTTTTCGTTTTCATAATCAAATCTATCCTATGACTCTTAAGGATAAATTTAAAATAAATAATGCTTGTAGCCACTTATTCAAAATTTGTCTAAAGAACATACAGTGTTGAACATAAGTGAAGGCATTGTTTCTATGTTTTCATAAAAATGGTGAAAAAATGTAAAATCCCTTATTTTTATCAAAACACATATCATTTATATAATCTTTTGAACATTATAAAGATAAGCACAAAATCCTGAATTAAAATTAATGAACTGACAAAAATAAATAGAACATTTCAACCCATCAAAGTGAAGGGGAAAAATAAAGGCATCGGAATAAAATGTAGTCAATAGTTTTGTGATAAATCCTATATTTTTAATAATAACCTTGAGCTTAATTGGCATGAAATTCACCAATGGTTTTGTTGTTTCAAAAGAAATTCTGTCCCCTTCTTCTGGAAGAAGCTTTTTATATGGTCCACATCTAGTATATTTTCTTTCTTTACCCTATTATTAAGTTCTTTTCATAAATGTTTGATGGGATTTCAGTTAGAGGATTGAGCTAGGGACTGAGAGTTTTGGGCATATGGAAGAGCAACCACAGACGAAGGGTATGTTTAGGATCATTATTCTGTTGGTCCTGTCAGAAGGGAGCTTTGCTGATGATTACGTTTAAGGATATTCAAATAGACATGCCGGTCCATTTGTGTCATCACTGAACTCAAGATTGCCGACATCTACAACCAACATGCAGCTGCATATCATCGTACATTTGCTCTCGTGTTTTACGGTTGCTTAAAATTGATTTTTTTTTCGAAGCCGAGTTTTTGGTTGCCTTAAAATTAAATTCCTTCCATTGCAACGAATTAATCAGAAATTAATTTTATTGGAAAACAATACATTCAACCAAAATGCAATCTTTATTCAAATGCTCCCTTGTAAATGGGAGGATATGTTTAGATTCTTTCAATTAGATTTGCTGATATGTGGTTTTCTGCTGACTACTCTAAATTTGCAACCAGTCCAATAAAGAGTTCTGCGGATAGCTTTTGGATGAATTATTTTCTCGAAGTCTTCCTTGAATGTTGTTACAATAGCATGTTAAGAAATGTTTTAATTCACTTTAACAATATTGATAACTTTTCTCTGTTCTCTATGAGTCAGCTTTTCTGTCAGTGTTTCTTTTTGGTGCATTTACTACACTACCAGGTGATTTGAAAATTTTTGTAGTAATCGGAATTAGAGTGGATTAATGTAATTATGGCAACGCTTGCTACGGAAAAAAGTTGCTTTTAGGGAAGGGATTTCTTCGTGGAAAACTTCTCGAGGGAAACTCGCTTCTATTCTACTAAACAGGAGGAAAACCGCGAGAACGACTTTGAAGCCAACTCGTTCACTAGCAGGGAAACCCTAGCCGAATTACGTCCGGTCAGCGGTTTTACCATTCTGCCACTGGTAGATTCATCATTGCTGGAAGCTTAAATTATTTGACTCACATTTTAAGGTTAACTATACACGTACTACTAATCATTAAAGATGTATTTAGTCCCTCCATCTTCCTAAAACAGGAACTTTATTTCCTTAATTCTTAATCCTAGCCTTGTAGAAATGCATGTCCCGTTACAAGGTTTCTCAAACTAAAGTGAAGTGATATCAACAGTTTCAAAAGTGAAGATAAGAATGCTATCCAATATAAACTTATTGTTTTTATATGATCCTCCTAGAGCAAATGTCCAGTCAGTAAAATAGCCACAACATTTTAATGAAAGAAACATAAAGGGCTACACAAAATTATTGACAGAATCCTAGGAAATAAGTAATTAAATGTTTGTTATGGTTAATTAAAAAGTTAGGGCGGTTTTAGCCAATGCGGAGATATTAATTACCAAAGTAAAGAACTTTTGTATTATAGTTTTGCCTTAACTATATCAGAAATTGGTTTGAAATTGTATTGCGTAGTTATAGCTTTTGAAGATAATATAGTAGATCAGAAAATTTGTTTTCGAGTAAATCCGCAACTATTAAGAATAAATTAGGGGAAGCTTTTAAATTTTGTTAAAAGAACTTTTTTTTTTACGTAGACTACACATAATGTTAGATTTTATATTTACGGAAACTTACAACCTTAATGGTGAAGCTGTGTTAGCAATTTATAAATTACTTTGAGAAATTTTTCTTTTGGAAGTATGTGTCTAGGATTAATAGTAAGGGAAATACAGCATGTAACCTACGCTTTCCAGTTCCCTGTATATATATATATATATATATTAAAGATTTCTGCATAAAATTGTATATATATATATCATGTAAGAAAGGCAAACTAACTAAACTTAAAAGGGCCTGTGAGGTCAAGAATTTTGCGCATTGAGCTGCAAAACAAAAACTGCTCTATTATTGTGATAAAACTACTTCATTATAGTGATAAGATAACTTGGTGAGAGTTGCGATGGATTGACGTGGGAGGAGGACTGCATCACAACTTGAAGACTTATCTGCGTAGTTAGCAAGATGACACTCGAGAACACACATAACGGTAAATTCCACACATAATTTTATTTTTCGATAATGCACATGATCATTGTGGGTGCGCTATGCATTTCCCAATTCTGTACAGCTCCCATTTCCTAAGGGGACATATGACATAAAAGTTTTCAAATTTTCAATTTTGGCTAAAAAAAATGAAGTAGCTTGAGACCATTCAAAAAATATATAATTTATGCCTGTTTAGGAATTTTAAAAGACCTAAATCTTTCATTACAAAATGTAAACAAGCACTAGCAAGTCCACCAGTTTAGAAGGGACAGATGTCTGGTGTTTCAACAATAAAGCCATATTCTTCAGCTGGTAAAAAGTATATTCATAAATACTCTTTGTTAGAACCTGTTTTATTAGCTGAGTGCTTAGAAGTCTTTCTGACAAAACACTATTGTTCAATTGAATTCATGAAAGAAGACAAATTATCCCGCCCCAACCGGTCTAGTGGTTAGCGGCGCTGTCTGCCGGGCTGAAGGGCCCCGGTTCGTATGGCGGAGAAGGCACTGATGTATGTAAATGTATAAGGTCCGTGCGGCATGGGCGCTACAGCCAGGATTTTATGTAACCTTTTGTGAAAATAGATTGCGATAGAATTAGTGAGGCCATCTCGCTCACCATAAGCTTTCTAAAATGGTCAGAAAGAAATATAATAAAACAGAAAAAAACCTAGATGGAGAAATGATGAAAAGATGATTATAGGGCAGGAATGTATTAAAATGAATTTTTTTTATAAATTGTTAGTGTTTAAATGGTTTTTTTTCAGTTTTTCTCAAAAAAAATTTTTTTTTAAACTCTCGGTACACTTTTCTTGAAAACTATTCAGCTTAGAAGGTTTAAATTTTACATAGTTGTTTATCTAAACTATTTCTTTGAAATTACGCAGGATATAAAATTTATGATCGTTAGTGTTGGATATATTAAAAATTTAATACCATTTTTTTCTATGATTTTCAAAACATTTTACTAATTTATTTTTAATATTTTTTCTTTTTAAGTAAAATATAAAGTACTGCTTATTATTCTTAAATGATAGGTTTTTAACCATCATGTAACATTTGAAGGCGTTTGATGCAGTAATTTTTAAGGAAAGTGTACCAAACTAGCACACTATCACAAAAGAGTCGTCAAAGGTAAGAGAAATTAAACAACTGGTTTTTAAAAACATTACGCTTTAAATTTATGTTTTATGTGTTTTATATAACTTTCGAGATGTCTGTTTTAAATGAAAAAAAGGATTTAGAGTATACTTTTAATTTGAGGAAAGTTATACCCTAATAACTTTTGACCCGAAACAGTTGCATTTCACCAGTCGATATGTCACATGTTCCCTTAAAGAATGGACTAAATTTAGAAAAGTAAATTCTACGAGGTTAGCGGGTAATGTAAAGCAGCGACACGAAGTAAGAGAAAAGACGGAATAGAAGAATTGTGACTCAATTGACCTTTTATACGAATTCCATTGCAGATCACATGACAGTTTAATGTCCAGGTTTTTGGGTTCAGATTTCATCAATAAATGCGCAATACAGATTAGGTGACGGATCTTTTTCGTTTAGTTACAAAATTATTGCTCTGTTATTTTTGAATGAAGACAGGAGTTAAAGGGCTATTAATTAATTATTTAAAAGCTAGATTTTATATTTTACATATATATATATTAAAAATAATTTCTTCCTCCATACTGATTCCTAAGTCTTTGATTATCATAATTTATTTTGTAAGCAGTAACCTTCCTGCATACATGAACATTTCACAGGCATACAAAATATGTAACATCGAACAAATCATTTACGAGTATAATTTCGTTCACGTTCGAAATAGATGCTTATATTTTAAATGTTAGTTGAAATTTATTTGGAGGAAATTATGTTATCGAAAGCTCACATTAATACCCACGTTTCTTAGTACCTTAAAAAATTATTCAAAACGGCTTACATCGCTTATTTTCTTATAAACCTTCGAGGCAAAGACGATAAATTCATATGGAATTTTATCTCAGTTTCTGCGAATTTTGTTTCAGTGAAATAATTTTTGTAAAGTTATTGCTGAAAATTGTAAATGTTGGAAGGTATTCTGAGAAAAAATTTTAATTTGTCTCTCAGGATGCTGAAATGAAGGATCTTTTGAGAGTAAATACAAGGAAATTCAATTTGGATACAAATGCATGTAGAAAAGGACTGAGACAGGAAACGTAGCTCTCTCAGTATTTAATATGTAATGCGAAATATTCTAGAAATTAACAGAATGCTTTAAATTAATTTTACGCATTCATTCTTAATTCAGCACTTTTCATGATAATCTTAGCTGAATGATGTTTGGTGAAGAAGGGAGGTATAACCAGCACATATTAAGGAAGCACAAGAATGTATCAAAGATCGTGAAATGAATGTTGCTCTGGTACGGGATTATGTCTAAGGCTAGAATGCTCTGATATGGGATTATGGTTTGAAGGTTTGAAGGTTATAAAATGTATAGAAACGTTGATAAATATTCATATGATACAGAAAAAAATAATAAGTGAACATTATATACCAAGGTTAATTTTAATAAATAAACGTGGAAACGTGGATATCATGTTCCTAATTAATCTGCATAAAATTGAATTTATTTCTTACGATATGAAAATAGTGCACTCAAATCAAGATAAAGAAAATCAAAACTGCAGAGGAAAATGTTGAAACGTAAATAATATCGCGAAAAAATATAAAATGACTACCGCACGTGTTGCAAAGATGTCATCCGAATGCCTTGAGGAAATCAATCTTTGAACTTTTCTGTTATCATCCGAGCATTCTAGTTTTACTAAAAGGTATTGCCTAGAAGTCACTGTTACAAAACTGGAACCTCATGCGGGCAAATGATTGAAGAAGCCGTTTTTCTGTGGTACTGTACCTGATGTTGAAGTGCACTTAAAATGATATTTTCCAGTTTTCTGTCTGTGTAGCTTAAAGAAGACTCAAATCCCTTAGAAAATCTGGAGCGAAGGTTTCTCACTCAAGCCTTCGAATGCTTTACAATAACTAATCAACCAACTGACAAGCTCAAAAATATCTGCGACACTCATTCATTTCGTATTACGGAGACTAAACAGTTGTACTGTTATGCGTGGTTTCAGCTAAGTAAAATCTGTATTATCCTGAAGCATTTTCAAATTCATACTTTTTTCATACTGTTTTTCATACTTTCCTCGGCTTTTAATTAATTTGTTTTAGTTTGATTCATTAAAGTGAATGCAATAAAGTTTTATTCGCTTAGCTACAGATAGATTAACCTTTTAACTACATTAAGCAATATATACTTTGACACTGTTTAGAAAATGTTTCAGGATGATACACATTTTACTTAACTGCAATGAAGCCACGCATAACAACAAGGTATAACTATTTACTACAGTTAACAACAAGGTACATTATATTAACAAACAGGGTACAGCTATTTACTATTTACTACAATAGGTACAACTATGTAGTCTCCGTAGTACGATGAATGAATGAGAATGAATGAGAGTCGGAGATATTTTGAAGTTAGTTCGTTGATTAATTATGGTAAAGCTCTCGAATGCCTAACTGAGACACCTTCGCACCAGATGTTCTAAGGGATTAGTTAAATACTAACATTTTTGGAGTTCAGACATGTCTTTTAGTATACAACGATATTTTCAAAGACCTAATTCTTTAATAATTGCGTAAAAACTTTTATCTTGGTTACAAGTTGATGAAAAATCAGACTTAGTCAGAAACCTTACTTTAAAGGAAAGGTGAGAAAACTAAATTAAATTAATTGATTGAGGTGAAAACACCATTAAGTGATAACTTCTTTTACCAAAATTAAGCAAAGAAGCGATTAAATCAAAAGAATATATCTGAACAAAGCTTAAAATATGGATTAAGTTTGTTAAAAAATAATATAATAAGTTTTTTTTCTTGAAAGATCTTTAATCTTTTAAGATCTTTCAAGATATTACCAGATGATATAAATCACAAACATAACTTGAATAAGTAAAGGAAGATATTTGAGAAAAAGGAAGATCTTTGAGAAAAACCAAAATTTCAAATTAAAATATTAATTTAAAATTTCAAATTAGAATATTAATTTAAAGTTTCAAATTAAAAATTTATTATCACTTTAAATTAGAAAGCAAATAAGTTACACAACATACTTAACCTGATGGTCTTTTAGTACGTTTCAGTAATTAAACGCAAATCTAAGCAAGTCAAAAAGAAAACTGAGATCAACGGTGAAAATAATAAGACTTGTACAAACTTGCCTTCTTAAAGCAAAATCAGATATATAGCGAACTACATTTTGGCAAAGGCGTAGCTTTCAGAGCAAGGCATTGCCTTATCAAATACTGGGAAATTAATCATGTTATTTCATAATGAAATGTCCTCTATGCGCTCTGCTTGTGAACCTAAAAACATTAAGGTACTGGGCAAAACCTTAGGATTGCTTCGGGAACTGTTTTTTCAATGGGGGCTGTAGCCATTTTACTAGTTTACTAGACTGCGAATTTTACCGTTGGCCACTACTAAGTTCGGAAGCGGTGGTCTCCTTTTTATTATGAAGAGTACGTAATATGTGGGCCACTGTTGCCTCCTATGAAGGGACAAACAATTTACATCCATGCCGTCCCGCGGATTCGAACCTGGGCCCTTCGGTACAGTAGTTAGAGTCACTAAACACTTCGGGAAATCACATGAAGGATATTAAACTTCTTAAAACTGGACTATACTTAGGAAGCGACCGAGCATCACGACGCAAGTGCTGCTGCGAATGGTGGATTCATTCTTTCTTTTTTTTTATTTTATGTATGTTGTAAACATGTAAATACTAGAGGGTGACATATAATAAATATATATAAAGTGCAATGCAGTTGTGAATGAGGCGCATGTTTTGCAAACAACTTTGCAAAAGAGGGTTATTACAATTGGTGCAGTTGACAGGATGAATACCCACAGACAATTCGTTATACCTCATGTCCACAAAAGTCTTTACTGAGCCTTTGGTTTCACAATTGTCGGTGGTAAACATGTACTTACAGTTGCAAAAATATTGTAAATTACATGTTACTTTCATGCTTAAATTACATTCGTGTTTTGGCATTTTCATAATTTTAGAAAAGTCAATTTTAGAAAAATTACGAAATTTAACTTTTTACATTTTCTTCTGATTCCTCTACTTATGTTTAGGAAATCGTTATAGTGCTTCTAAAAAATGAAACACAAAAGATTTGATTCCTGTACAACCAAAATTGATCCGAGATATTTAATTCCCAAATCTGCTATTTCTGATGTCCTGAATTTGCATTTCGGGGCCAATTAATAAATAAATTCGGATATTTCGAGGTTGACCTTTTGCCTTTAAATGCTATTCAATGATACTCTTTCGTGATATACTAGCACATTTATCTATAATTTTGTTACATTTGGTATGCCGAAAGAATTTTCGCACAAGCAGTTTCTTATGTTTTCTGTCTAAAATTATATTATTAACCTTTTCCGGCACGCTACTCTTTAAAGTTGGAATTTTACCAAAAAAAGTTGTAGGCAGTCTATTTAGGCCTAGGAGAGTATGCAGGTATAATTTTACAAAGATTGCACAAACCGTTTCCATTTTGTGGGTGTGTCCGAAGCGAATACACTGAGCCGCACGAGCTGCGATAGGTGAGCATTGCTGTGAAGCACGTATTACAGTAAAATACTTTGTCTATGATTTAAAAACAGTAGAATTTGATCTCTGTAACAGATTTAGCAGAACCCAGGGTGCACCACGGGGAGGCCTGCTTCTCTACACCCCCCCCAAAAAAACAGGGGAAAAAAAGGATTGCCTCTGCAATGCTGAGGCCTCTCCGAGCCATTTACACAATTTAAAAATTTATAAGAAAAATAATTAAAATACTATAATATTTACAGTTAATTATTGACTAGAAAAAATAATTATTAAATATATATACAAATCTACAGAAATCAAAACTAAGCAAACTACGCTCGATGAAAGCAAGAAAAAAAAGTGTCTGCTCTCGCTGAAAATCAAATAGCTGACTGAAAACCGGCGTCTTCAAAGACAAAAACAGAAAAGAATAAAAACGAATATAAATAAATCTGCGCTCTCAGCCTCCACCGTGTTTGATGCACGAGACCAGATTCTATGACTCACTCCCACGTGACAGGCGCTACAAGTACAGCGTGTTCAGTCCGAACACGCTGAAGGCTTCACGCAGTATTTCAAAGATAAAAATTAAAAGTAATACAGAGTAGGCAGATTAGCATACGAACAATAAAATTATACAAAGATTTTTTCATTAATATTCTTTATATTTAAAAAAATCTGAAACATTTCTTTGAAAAATCAGCTTCTTTAAAAACAGAATATATCTCAACGTTAATGATTTGCTTGTGTCGTGCGACCATCTATTATTCATAAAAGAGATTAAAAAGTAACCATTAGTGTAGTTTTCACGATATTTATCGATTATTTTCAATGTCTAAAGAGGGAATATTTTTGGTGTGTTCACACCGAACACATTGCGCCGGAAAGGGTTAATATTCTCATGAAATTTTATTATTTTAGAATTATAATTTGGTAATCGTAAGAAATTCATTAATATAAAAATATTTTTCATTTTTAATTAATGCAAATAATATTACGAGTTGGCTCCGTGCCAGCACTGGAGCTTGCCAGTGCTTTCTAGAACACTAATTCAAAACAAATTCTGTGAATAAAATATCTCTTTTAGGGAAAAAGTTATATTGATAAATATGTTTCACAATAATCTGTATTGGAAATCACGTCACATCATCTTTTAACATTAGAAATCTTACAAACGCACATATTTCTGTCTTCGATTTGTGTATGGCCCTTGAATATGATTATGTCAAATACTCGGTGAACTGTTATCGTACATTAGTCAAACATTTTGTTTCCATAACTTATAGAAAAGTTATCCAAATATAAGTATAGGAACCGAAGGAACAGGTAAAAAGTTAGATTTTTATAATTTTACAAAACTGATTTCTTTAAATTTTAAAATGCCACAACATGAAACTTTGTATTATTTAAAAACGTTCTTGTAATTGAATGTCTGTGACCAATGGTTAGGAAAATAGATGCCGGGTAGACTTCTGTGAACACGGTGCATAGCAAATGGAAAAAAAAATTGTAATAATAGGCAATGCAGTCAATACATTTAGTCCAATGCAAGACAAGCGAAGAGTGAAGAGTGTTTTAAGCAGTTGGGCGCCAAGTGATGCAACTGTCATCGGATACTAGATCTGATCTAAAATAATAACGGAGTCCTATTTAACAGTTCTATTGTATATTTTACAGCCATATGTATAAAAGACATGGGATATAATGAACTGTTTAATTCATAACATTTAAATTTGATAAAAGGTTGACAGTTTTACTTTAAAAATCTGTTATTTTATTGAAACTTTAAAATTCATAACAGCTTTATAAAACCTGGACAAAATTCTGACGCTATTGCTTTGAAATTTAATCTACAAATTAAAGCTCTGACTGGGGTCTTGGAATTTCCGTAAATGATGCAGCAGCAACTATTTTAGAATATAACCACTCTATGCCGTGTAAAGCTTCTGTTTAATTTTATACTGCATCCTATCTCAGTGCTAAAATATTGGCCTGGCGAATAGAGAATGAAAAGTAATATAACGAATGTACTCTCACATTGCTTTGAGAAAAATTTCCAGTTGTTCAACATTACTAATTTTCCTTTATTTGTTATCCTGTAAGTTAGTTTCCATCTTTACAATTCCTAAGAGTTCTTTTCATAAAATCGCACCTGAACACTTTGCACTTGAAAGTAGATACGACAGAGGAATTAAAATAGAAGTTAGTTTAATTTTGCCTAGAAATCACTAATGTTGTAGAGACATTAGGTTATTTCGGAAGCAGGAGAGATGAAAAATGAGCAACGTCCTCGCCGGGAATCGAACCACGGACCTCGGGAATACGCGTCCAGAGTGCTGACCACTACACTACGAAGGCATGCTAAGAAGGTGGAAGAAATACCTTATAATGACATTGGGAGCAAAGACTCCTTTCGGCAAATGACAATTGGATAGGAACTGTTGTATAGACAAAAATAGCGAAGAAAATTTTTGTGAGAGAAAGTTTTCCAGGAGTATTGAAGTTTAGGTATTATTTCTATGTTTGCGTGAAAAGGAGATACTTACTACGATACTCGAAATCTATTCTTGAACTGCTTATTTATAGACATCCTCAGGGTTTACCTGAAGAAGAGCCAGGTTTAAAATGATCCTTTCGTAAACTATTATACGGAAATTTCTCTTTGAATTATATAAAAGTACGAATGTGCTAAAGAATAGTAGTGTGAAAATGTCATTGGAAATAAGTAATTTCAGCATTTTATTGCTTTTTTTAACGGAATCTGGTCTTTATTGAATCCAACGCAAAAGGTGTAATTTAAATTCGGAAAATGAATATCAGAAGATTTCAGTTCTTGACTGAATCCCTCGCATATAAAACAAATTTATGGTAAACGGGCGCCATTTTAACTTCATAAAAAGTCGAGCTCATTAATTACTTCCTTTGAAAAATGTCTTTACTTTTACTGACACTTTTTAATTTTATTGTTCATTTATGCGCAATTTTGAGCAGATGGTCATGAAGCTGTGCATTGTACAATGATACACATATAGTGGCTACGCGGGTTGAAATTTTTCGAAGCGACATAATAGAGGGTGCTTCTTTTTAATATAAATTTTTCGAATTCCTAGGTTTAAGAACATTTGAATTTAATATGAACGGAGATGAATTTACTATATGTGGCATTTTTAATGCACCATATTTACATATGTTTTTGTTTTCGAATAAAAATGCCGCATAAGGTTTTTGTGGCTTATATACCGTGCCAATAGAGTGAATGCTGAAATTTTAAATAGTGGAGAATACTATAATATTGAATGCGTTGGATCCACTTAAAAGCTACTGCATTCATAACCTAATTAAAATTTTTTAGTGATTTTGAATAAATTTTAAAAGGTGGGTACCTGTCTAATTAGCTCTCGAGATGGAAAAAAGGACAAGATCATATAAAATCTGAAATTCAAAAGAATGTTTACTATTTATTGAGTCTGACGTATCCTTTTAAAGTCTCGTAAAATATAAAAGAAAAGGAAAACGTTAAAATTATTTCTGAAAAGATTTCGTTTTACTTATATTGAAAAAAGAAAGAAAATTAATTTGTAAACTTTGTCGAAAGAGGGTAATCCCAGTCGAATTTCGAAAGGGAAGATTGAAATTCTAACGGTACAATAGTACATATAGCATTAAAAAACAGGAAAAAAAATCTAATTCATCATAAGATACAAAGTCAAAGAATATTTCAGGAAAGGATGTCAAACTTTTTTCTAATCTCAAACTCCTCTACTTTATTATAAAAATCTTCTTATTCAGCTTCATATTGGTTATAGATTATATACTTGTATAATTAAGCAAGCTATCTGGCTGAGACCAGATTTTAAAAAGTAAAAGAATTACAGCGAAGTTAATGCTAATTTATTTGGAACAGTTTTAACAGTTTTATTGGGAAAATAAATTTACTGAAATATAAAAGTTAAATAAACAAATAAATAAAATACTGGTAAGTAATGATGGTCGGTCTGAATAAATACATTTATTATTTAAACTCAAGGTTTAGATAAAGATAGAGGGTATGAAAATTAAAATATCACATGCAAAGTTATGAAGAATATCTTGAATGTCTTTATAGGAATTATGGCTTTACCCCGCGAATATTCTCTTGGTGTAACTGGTAGCAAGCCCAGCATGTAACCATAAGATCCGGAGCTTACATCCTGGCATGGGCATAGCTTATTTTTTCCGTTTCTGCCACCGAAAAATCTAATATATGTATTTTTCTTGCTCTTGTGTTCCGAATCAAAATATATATTTAATGTGGAGGTGTACGAAAATAATTATTTCAAAAATCATAGAAACTGCTATCTATTTGTGACATTTCGCGTAGAAAATCTTAAAACCCTTCTTAATATTTTCGGTAAAGAATATCAATGAAGAATGTTTAGTAAATCTGAATGCATATTGATATATTTTCTATCTTTCGAATGCATACTTTGGAAGAATATTTATGTATGAATTATGTATGAATTTTATGTATGAATTTTAAGTTTAGAATCATTGATATACGTACACATATAATAAAGTTCGTAATTGGCTGTGTTTCGATACTTCATATTTCTTTTTATAACATTTGTAAATAAGGAAAAAATAAAAATATTAACTAATCCCTTAAACTAATGCAGTTTTGTATTATTAATTAAAATCCCTGAACCAACCGATTCTGTATATTTTACTAATATCTTTGCATAGCTCCAAAATGTTCAGTCATAAAATATTATAACTGCGGTTATCTGAAAAGAAAGTACTTTTTCTTTGTAAAGAAGCAAAATATTTTGGGTTAGATGGTGGTAATCTGAGTGAAGTCTCATTTTCTGACGTTTAAGTTACTGAAACGTTTTTTGCATGCACATAATATATGCAGGAAATGCATACAAAGAAGTTTAAAATATGTCTTATAACATTTATAAACCCCTTCAATCTTCCAATCACCCATTTTAAGAATAATTTGGATAAATCGAGAGCTACTGTCTTACCTCAATGGACTCCTTTACAGAATGCACTTTACCGTACATAAATGGTTCTCAAATGTTTTGCTAGATTATACCCTGAGATCATTACTAAAAGTCTAATGTACTCCCCCGATACAATTTTCTGACGCCAGAGGTAAATGACTGGCTTTTAGAATTTGTATTGCTAAAAACATTATAATCAAGTTTAAGATGAAGGATGGTGGTAGTGGATGTTTTGGCAAATGATCTTAAGACTGTGGTGCCTCAGTTAAAATGAAAGGAATAATACAATTAAACATAATGTTAATACAAAATGTCTAAAATAATTTCATCAGGAATTTGTTCAAAAGTAAGGCAAAAGACACAGATTATTAATTTTTTCTAGACAAAGCTTTTAATCTTCATTTTGGAAGCTGAGAGCTTCTGAACTCTCAGTGTTATTTAGCGGAACATGCCTGGCTTAATATTTATTTCTGGTAATTAATTACACAGTTGAAAGTTTCATACGGATGTTAGGCTCCAAATTCAGCTTATCTTGGGCACTATGAAAGAAGAGACATCTTTCACATACAGTGAGGGGAAAAGGTATCCATTCCTCATGCATAAAAATTTTTAAGCTAATTTACGTTACGCTGATTAGCTCATAGGTTCTTTGTAATATGTGTCAAAATAACAGAAAAAATAAAACTTAAAAATAGGTATATTTTCTGCAAATGTTATATATGAATGTAATATTTGTTTTAAAGCATCAAAAAAGTTTTAAATTAGAAAGAAAAAAAGTATTCGTATCTTTGAGAATTTCAATCTTCTCATGAGCAGATGTTTTAGTTATCACAGCCACCCAAATAGGTACGTAATCTACTGCTTACTGCTTCTTGTATGAATCTTTATATTTTTTTTATCTAGAAATAAAAAAGTGAAAAGACAATTCATGCCAGATATCTCATAATATAATTGCTCAAAAATGAGAAATCTCTGCGTCAAATGAAAAGTATGATAAATAAAAGAAGCTACTGTAAAATATATTCTAAACAACTTCGAAAAGCCTGGATTTGTGGAAAATATATATTATTCTGGAAGACCATTGAAGAGAGATGAGTGATTTATTTTGAAGAAAATTAAACTAAATCTTCTTTTAAGCTCTTCTTCTATTGCGTCAAAACTTCGTGAAGCTACCAGGGAAGAGGTTCATTCTAGTACAATTAGTCATCTGGTAAAAAAAGTTTGGATATCATGCACGAATAGCTAGATGAAAACCATTCATATGTAAAACTAACAGAGAGAAAAGATTAGAATCTTCAAAAGAATTCATTAAGAAGTCTAAAGAATTCTGGCACCAATTAATTTTTTAAGATGAAAGTAAGTATACTGTTCAATAAAGGGGTGGATACAAGTTAGTGTGGAAGAAAGCTGGCTAAGCCATAAGGACGCAAAACATACAAACAACGGACAAAGACAATGGTGGTAACTAAAATGATGTGTGTGTGGGGGGTATAGCTGCAAATGGCGTTGGAACCATAACTGATGATGTTTTGAATCAGTTTGATTATTTGAACATTTTAAAAACCAGTTTGAAAACGCAAGAACTTGTTCTTTCTGAAAAATTTTACTTTCAACAAGACAACGCTTCCAGATACAAAGCTCGAACTGTGAATGAAATGATTGCTATACATTCCATCACAGTCAGCAGCCGTTAACCCAGTCGAGTATACTTGGGATGAAATGAAAAGAAAGCTTCAAAGGTAGCTCAGTATCAAATAAAGCATGATCTTAAGCATAAACTTTAAGAATGGGGGGGGGGAAATTAACAAAAAAGTATGCTTGAATTAATTAAGTTTAATGCTTATCGTCAAGCTATTATTAATATAAAAGGGAACTGCAATAAATATGAAAATGGTTTCCGTAGTTTTAATAGTAATATAATACTATGAATATATCTTACAATGATCATTTTCATTGTATGCAAAGGTAGCTATTTCATTGTATATTATGTCTATGAGCTAAATGCATGCTAAAATATTTTTCAGTAATGATTTTATTCATTTAAATGTGAATCATCATATTTAAAAAAAGTTTTTCTAAAATCATAAATCAATTTCAAGTTTAGGAATACTTTTTACCTTTCTGTAGATGTATTATCAAGGAGGATACTCTGATCTCAAAGCACAGTTTTCGATAAAAGAAAACTCATCCAGTCCGTGCAGAAAAAGTCTGTTAAAGATGTTCCCTTGAAAGCAGATTCGAGAATTTGATATCTTGAGAGTTATATAAAGTCTTCCCTTCCTTTCGATGAAGGAACTTTTATTAGTCTTTCTTTGACTGCAGGAAAAGTCTCGTATGCAGGGTGTAAGATTTGAATTTTCAGGAAAATATTCGTAAAAGATATCATTGAAGGCAGATAGTGTTCTTTCTTGTAGTTTATAACAGAGTCAAGGGGATAACGTTCATCGTGTTCAACAAAATATTCTAAGAAAGGAAAGACACGCAGTTACGCATTCACAACGTTCTGCTGTAAAACGAAGTTTCTTTCTTAATGCATTTTACATTATCAATAATCGTAAACAATGCTGGTTATTTACAATGCAGACTTTCAGTCAAATTATTTATCTGTTAGAAGATTAATCCGGGAAAGCTATTTTGGACTGCCACTACTTTCCTGAAAATCTAGCACGAAACTCGTATTTCTTGTCAAAAAAGAAAACCTGAATATCTTGTCTCAGTTCATACAAACGAGCAGGATAATTTCCTGGGAAAAGCTAGAGATGTCAATAGGATTTATATATTTTTAAAGATTGCAAGTTATTATTTTTCAAATTTATTACAAGATTGCAAATAATATTTAGGTTTTTATGAAATTTAGGTCTTCATTGTTCTTCAAATACAATTCAAATGTTTCTGTAACTTGAAATTTCCGATTAAGGACCATCGTATATGTTTTTTGCACAGAAAGCACACTTTTCTCCGTTTGGCGAAAAGGTGTCGAATTCATGTACGTGCAAATACCATTTTAAGACGAATGTTCGAGGTGTGAGTCACACAATTATGATTTGCTTATTCAGTATTCAAGAACAAGTCTCAGGATAATTTTACATAAGTTATTTCAAGACTACGGGTATTAATTTCAATTATCATTGTAAATAGCTCAGAAAAAAAACAACTAAGACTAAACATATAAATGGAATTGCATAATGCTATTTTAAATACATATTTTAAAAACTATTTATGTCCTTAAAATTACAAAAATTTAGTTAATTTAACATATTATCTTATGAGTTGATCTATTCTATTGTTTCTAAGTTTTGTCAGACCTCACAAAATTACTACTACTAAGTTCTCACTACTAAGTTTGTTTTGACTGAAGCATCAAGGCGTTTCAAATTTGAAGATGAGAAAGCTGTAATTTAGTTTTAAAAACTTAAGTCTCACATTTCTTTCACGTAACTTATTTTTCAGGGTTTCATACTTCAAAATTAAATATAGTTTTAATTTATTATTTTACTGAATTGTTGCAAAGAACATTAATATTAAATAATGTGCAAATACGTAAGCTCTGACTAACTTTCTGCATAATTAGATTTTTAAAACATATATAATGTTCCTTTCCGCTTGGTCTATGCTGAATGCAGAGGAACCTATTGAACTGTGTAATGCCTTATCGCTGAGTTTAACAAATTCCATAGAAGGGTTAAAATATTTTTTTATTCACTGAAAGCAATAATAGAGTCGGCCTCTTCTTGGGCGTACAGGGAAGCCTCACCTGGGGATTCAAATCAAGGTAAGAAAAATAAAAACTAATATAATACTGTGTGGAGACATTAGGTTAATTGGAAGCATGAGTCATCATGAAAAATGAGCAAATGCCTTCGCCAGGAATCGAACCACGGACCTCTGGAATACGCGCTCAGCATGCAGACCAGCCCACCACGAAGGCATGCCAAGAAGGTGGGAGAAATACCTTATATACTTACTCCCCCTTTTAAAGGGCGACTGAGGTTTTTTTAGGGGACACAATCGCCAAATCTTGGGTGAGGAAAATCATCATCCAACACCCTTTTTCAGTTCGGGCGCCACTCGAGAGTGGCGCCCGAACTGAAAAAGACATTAGGTTACTAATGTCTTTAAATGTAGAGACATTAGGTTAATTGGAAGCAGGAGTCATGAAAAAGGAGCAAACGTCTTCACCGAGTATCGAACCACGGACCTCTGCAATACGCGCTCAGCGTGCAGACCACCACACGACGGAGGCATGCGAAGAAGGTGGGAGAAATACCTTATAACTAAACTAAAATGACTTAGCCGGAGCTAGACACAAGTGCCTGACGTAGTTGGCCTTTAATTAAATTAGCCGGTGATTATCAACAGGCAAGTACAATACGGCCAAGCGTAGTAGGTTTAATAACGAAGTAGCCTGACGCAACACGAGCCACTAAGGACTTCTAAGCTTTTGTGGGGAAGTAAATTGAACCTTCCTTAACTATTGCTTCTACCTCATTTGCATTCAATGTGATTCTAAAAACTTATTCTGGTAGGGAGTTGTAAGTGGAAAACAAGAACTGAAAGGGGATGGCTTCAAAATTAAAAATAACTGTTATAAAATTTAAAAACACCTTACACGTGTAATTCAAAGTTTCGTTTTTACCCTACGCTGATAAGCAGGACTAGGCTAAGCAAATTCACTTTCCTCAGGCTCACAAAATTTTCTTAAACCTAGCCTAGTTTCTTGATTCAAATTTATGTTTTAAAAATACATTTAAGCTAGCAATCATATTTTCAATACACGCAACTGACGCCACCGAAGCAAATCTATTTATCAATAAAAACAGGGACTTAAATGCATTTGATAGCTAAAGGGAAACAGCAGTGATATGATTATAGACACGAATTATTGTGGTTAAGTTCTGAGAAAAGTAAATTGTTACGTTTATAACCATCACTTTAAAAATCTTAAAAGAGCAAGTCCTAATGATTTAAAAAAGTATGACAAAGTATTCGAAAAGGAAATAGGAGTTTGGCAAAAATTGTGAATAATTTTTCAATAGTGAAAAGAGAAATTTCCCGCATTTGTCTTATGAGGTTTTATTTGATCTGAAACTGGTAATTAATTCACCAACCCCAAAAGACGTAAAGTGAATTATTGATATGTCTGAAATATCTATAGCTTGTGGAAAGGTTTAAACAACATTTTTATTTAAACATAATTTAGACCATGAACACACATTCTAACCGAAGCGTCAAAATTAATTTGTCGGCAACAACATAGTGCAAAGCCGAATAATTACAACTATCAAGGCTTGCAGGAACTAAACGCAGACTAGAAACATGCGCGCAGACTAGAAACATGCTCTGTCTTAAAAATCCAAAAATAAGTCCAGTTTATATCCTATATTACTCACTTATATTCTGCTGAGGAAACGGAAAAGAGTTACTGTAAAGTCTAAAACTGTAAATAACTGGCTAATTGGAATATTAATCTTTAGTAAACCTTTGGTGCTTTTATTATTTTGTTAATTACCATGAATTTCCTCGCTTACCTTATGTAAAATTTTAATTTACGCCTAGAAGTAGACGTATCGCAGTCTGAGAGCTATATCAACTTTCAATGCATCTCTTTTATAATGAAATACGCTTATGCATCTATTTTGTGCTGTTGTGGGCTGTAGTAAGTCATTGTTTTCAACTAATAAGCTCAATTAAAGCAGAACTAGGAAGAGTTTCACTTTCTCATTTAAATGGTTTTAGGCAAAATATACATATATAGGTAATGCTTTACATTTTCACACAATAAATATTTTCGACTCATTAATAAAAACTTTAAATAAATGCGCTTTATCAAACAGTTAATCTTAAAAAAGTATGAAGGCAATGCATTTGAAAGATTCTCTAAGAGTGACTTAATTTACAATCGTTGCAACGGGATATTATCAGTTAATTACAGTAATGCTACAAGAAATGGTGAAAGCTTTTTTTTTTCTATATGTTACAACCTTTAATTGAAAGAATTATTTTTAAATTACTAGGAAAATTTGAAAGAAATTTCTCTCTTATTTCTTTTTTATCAGTGAATATTATATGTTGCAGATTCACCTCGAGGACTTTTATGCTTGTTGACATCTATACTGAGGGGGCTCACGGTCTGAGGGAAAAGAATTAACTCAGATTCTAGTTTGAGATCCCACCATACAGGCATTGCAGTGGTCTAGCTTTCGATCATTTCTCCCCCACTTCCTTAGTGAAGTTAAATGATCTGGCTTCCTGGGCAGATGTTGAGGCCAGCAAGGTCATAATTTAGTATGAATGGGAGAATGGAGACTTTAAAATGGAGCCTAACGTTCCACATCCAAATCCCTCTTTACCTGCCTAACATTGAGCTAAAGATTATAGGCATGGCCCCATAGCTGCCTTCATTGGGAAGAATAGGTAAATATTTAGTTAGTCTGTTACATTTAATGCTGTAGAAACAAGTGTAATGAATTATGATATTTTATCCCGCAGATTCTGTGGTTCGAATCCCCACGAAGGCGAAGTGGATTTTTCATGTTTTCTGTTTTCAAAAACCCTAACGGTTTCTACAGTTGTGCCCAAACTAAAAATGTGGTGACGATAATTTGCTACCACTAGGATTTGCTGAAATGGGTCTCTTAACTTTTCCAATCATCATATGAGGAAAAAATAAGAAATTACGGTATTCCCATGGGCGTGTTATCGAGCTTATAATAAGGGGTAACTGGTAATCGTCTAGCTGGTAAATGGAAGACCACGAGTGGCTCAAATCTCCTCTAGTCATATTAGATTTTTTTATGCTTCCTGCCCTTAAAAGCCTGTAAGTCTCTGCACAAATAAGTGTTTCGGCGTAAGAAACGTAAAAAAGGCGGTAAAGTTTTCACAGGAATCAAACCCAGTGACTTCAAATTGCTTGATAAGTATGTTTACCACGAAACACATGCGAAAAATTATTTTCAATTTTTTGCAGTGTAAGTGCCAGAAAATCTTGCGTAACATTTTAATATTTTCAGTGGAAGTGCTGCTTTCCTGAATAAGCTGGTCTAATGGTGTTATTTCAGTGTCACTCAGACAGCATTTTAAATCAAAATGGCGTCTTAATATTGTCATTTATTTTGTTTCTTTTAAGTCGCGAAATGTTTGGGATTTTTAAGACATTATTTGCATATTTTGTTTATTTTATGTTATAATTAATACCTTTCTCGTGCATGTATTTTTTTAACTGGCCCATGTAACATTCGAAGATCCATGGTTCGAATTCCTGTTACGGCATAATTTGTTTCTTGCTTCAAAAGTCTCTACAGTGGCGTCTGAACTAAAATGTGGTGGACAATAATTCATCATAACTTTGATTTGGTTGCCTAGGTCTCGTATTTTTTCCCTGTTGCTTTTTGAGTGAGAGAGAATGTAAAGAATTATTTCATTCTCTTATCCATGCCTTCGTGTTGTAAGGGATGAATACTTCCATCTGTTAAAAGAATGTTGCTTGTGTTCAAAGAAGAAAGCTTAAAGATTCGTGGCTCGAATCCTGTATTCCAGCAAGAGCACAATTGATTTTTCATGTTTCATGATCCAGAAAACTTAAAAGGTCTTTACAACAGCATACCTACAAAAAGTGTGTATTTACAAAAAATAAGTACTTAAAAATCCTTTTAAGTATTCCAAAGTAACTAGCTAACACTTACTTCGGTTAACAAGCTTTTACTCAAAGCTTGATACTAGAATATAGTTCCTCTAAATTTTAGAATTCTTAGAAATAGTCCTTCTAAATTTTAGAATATTTAAAATTTTCCTCCATATACCCTATATTGCTTAAGTATTGTAATAGGTATTGCAAAAAATCATTTAATATAGCATCAATATTGAAAGAGTATCGATAAAGATTCCTTTAATCTGTTATTTAAAAGTTATTTGCAGCAATTCTGAGATACTGAGCAGCAACTGTCCCTGTATAAGGCCAAATTAATTTTTAATTATTGCATTGATTATGTTGATTCTGTTAGTAACTTGATTCACAGAATAACAATTTTCTCAAAAAAATCATTTACTAAATATGCAATTTAAATTTTACGTTTATTATTAGTTCTAATCTACGTGGGCTTAGTTATTGAAACTAAGAGAACAGCAGTGCAAGAAGATTTGCTAATCGCTGAATTTTCAGACGAATTAGGTATATCATACATTAAAGGAAATATTTTCATTTTGCATTTTTTCATATATTCTAATCTCCAGCTGTTGATAAAGGATTCTTTAAGTTTTATTTTAGTATGGTATTTAAATTCTTTAAACGTTCTATATTGACTGTGAATGTAAAAAAAATAACGTTCTGAAAAATTCCAAGGGTTTCTTTGTGACAGGGAAATCGAACACCTATAAGCCTTTACAAGGTGGGAAAATTTTGAAATCTAGAAAATATTTTTAGTTTGTATAACATCTTGTCATTCTGCTTTTTAGAAAATAATATTTCGTTGCAGTTATCGAGTTCATCAACATCATGACCCATATCAAGAAAATTATGCGAGGTATTCGACGACTCTTTCAATAAATCACTTTATTATCACTTCTACTCTCACATTTAGCACTAAGTTAAGAAATTCATGTTTTGGGATTTTTCATTTAGCATATGAACATTAAAACAAACTTCATTTCTCTTTATAGTTACCAAAAGTAAATCCTACCTTACCTTATCTTATTCTGTGGCATATTTCGCAGTCTCAGGGCAATAATAAAGTGAAGGAAGGGAAATCTTGAACGGTAGTTGAAGTCATTTTTTCTTGACTTCTTTCTTCACGTTCTTGACTTCAAGGTAGCTGAAGTCAGATTAAGCCTACATCAGAAGTAAAGTCTAAGAGAATTGAAAGAAAGTCAACAGAAGGAGCCGCAATGGAAGCAAAATATACGATGTGCCTAACAGAAATTAGAAATTCCCGGAACTAGTTTACGTAGGTAAATATATGCGCTATAAGGACAAGTAAATTCTTTTTACTGCATAGCGTTAACATTCGTCCTATAAATACAAGCGCAATGTCATTTATATAGTAGCATATGTTCGCAGACGGGCAAAACATTACACTATTTTACTTCGAAATTTTCTAGACATTTTTCTACCAGTATGTCTTGGACACGTGTGGTTCGAAGAGAATTTACGATTTTAGCTAGTGACTTACTGAGATAGAAGCAATTTAACGGGCAGATCTTTCTGCTTTATCGTACAGTATACTGAAGTGATAGGTAATGGGACAAGGGAATGATTCATAGTTTTTCCACAAGATCATAAACCATTTTTATGAGTGGCCATTTGCAAATTCCCATTGATATCGGTTGATGACAATTTGAGTAACGCCGTATTTACTTCTATCGAACTGCTTTCAAAAGCATTTTATCAATATCTTCCTCGTTTGTTTTTCGTTTCAAAGGCAGAATTTTTAAGAATACTGCATAAATTTCTATTACTTGCATTGTCATTACTTTAAAATTTCGAAATGAGCGCATTTAGTTACAAAAGTCGTGGCATTGTTGACAGCAGTACGACTGCGTTATTTCCAATTCTTCACGATTACATTATACGTCATCTCAAAAATCTCTAATCTTACTTTTGTTTAAAATTTCTTAACAAATGCAAATCCAATTCTATTTATTGTAAAACTATTAGTTATCCATAAATAATTTATGAATAATTTTTACACATTTCTTAAAAGAAAGTTTTTATAAACTATTAGATCAGTAATATTCAAACATTTTGACAGTGCAAACCTATTTGGGATATCAAGATAAGGTGCCGTCCGAAAAGTAGTTCTCCAAATTGTTTGTCGATGATGTATTTGTATTCAGTTAAATTTATTTACAATTTTTAATCCACCTTATGACTACAATTTAATTTTTTGTGACCCCTTTTGGGGTCGCAACCTTTAGCCTGAATACCATGGTATCTAATTTATATTAATTTAATCGTAATTATTAATTCCGTTCCTGATGTTTTTAATTTTGCATTATATTAATATCTTTACTTGTTTACAATGCGCTATCAGTTCCGTTTGAGTAAAAAATAGCTATTGCCAAAATAAGCACACTTATATATATATTTTTTTTTTTTTTTTGAAAATCATAGTGATTAAAATCAGTATTAATCCTCAGAAATTTACAAAATAGTATTAGCTTTTGCATTTCCTTTTTTTAAAGGTCTAAATTTATAGTCTTCAAAATTGATATTTTGCCACTATAAATAAAATAGATACTAAATACATAAATATTCCAAGATCCTAGATGATTTTCTCAGTGTCTGCTTAGTAGGTAGAAAAGCTTAAGTTGAAGTGAAGCTGGTTTCGTTTTACAGAAGTGTTAAGGATCATCAATCAAGTCAAACAGCTATACTGTAGAGACATTAGGTTGTATCAAAGCAGTAGATGTGAAAATTGAGCAATGCTCTTGGTAGGATTCGAACCACGGACCTTTCTAATTCTCGCCGAGTGTGCTGCTCACTACATCACGAAGGCATGCTACGACAGCGGGAGAATTACCTTATAGTACCAATATTATTTGCCACTCATTTTTATCCTTTAAAATTTGTTCTGAACAACCCATTATTATGCTGCTGTAATTTTTCGAGGATTCTCTGTAATCTATTCGATTATCAAAATTTTGCTAACGTGTTATTGGAAACAACGGAGGTTAATCCAGCAGAAACTGTAAGACGTTAACTGATTTTTGTGGGTGATGATAGGATGAGTTTTACTTGCGAACTTCGCTGTCATCTCGGTTCTGTGATTAAACTCTTTCCACATGTTTCATTAAAGAAAGAATGTAATAATTCTTTCATTTTTTTAGCATGCAAAGTATCAAAAACCCTAATATTTCCCTTTTACCAATCAACTTAGAAGCAGAATAAACTACAGGTTTTAGGAGAGCATATTATTTCCTTGCCGTCCGTGTGGCGTCTCGCTCTTCATAACTTTTGTCAACGAATTTGTTACACAGTACTTTTCTGAGATGCTTTCGCTGTCTAGCATTGATGGTCAAAGCGTTGAAGCTAAAAATGTTTAATTCTTTCTTTTCCGCGCTGTTTTAGACTTTGCGTTAATGAGAAGGCTTCTAAAATAAGCTGCAGAGTAATCACTTTTGGCATCATATTTTTGCTTTTGGCATCATATTTTTACCTAAGGTTTCACAAAAATTAAACCTTTAGCTCGAGTAGTTTACCATATGATCATTTTTATGTATCTCAGATGATTTCAAGTAAATTTAAATTGCTTCTGCATAGTGTTTTCTTCTTTTCCTTTACTACGTTTTCGCATCATTCATTTATAGTCTATTTCTCATTCCTCGTTTCTTCATTTCCTCCATTTTTTAATACTTGACAATCACTCTTCTTAATCACCTTCATTTTTTCACTTCATTTATTTTCATCCTCTTCCTCATTTTTAATGCCGCCGTTTTTAATCTGCAACTAATTTAGTTGATAACTTATTTAATGATTTTTTACTAACCAAAAACTTTTTTATGGGCATAAGAATTTTCTAATATTTTTGACAAAGGTTCTAGGTTTTGTTCGCATGATGTTTTCTCCATAATATGGTTTTATAAAAGTTATCTGTAGAATTCATATTTTTATCACTTTTGTTCATAAATCATGTCGGTAAGTTTGGTATTTCTGCCTTTATTCTGCTAAACTTTAAAATTTCTATTAGCAGTTTTTTTATGTGTTCTAAAAGCTTTTGTACACTTTCTTCATATTTACATTTTTTTTCCTTTCTCAGTTCTCCTTCATACGCAAAAATTTTACCATTTTCACAAATTCTGCCACCATTTTAAATATTTATATGCTCAAAGACAGCATGAAATGCATTTAAATTCAATGTTACTATTGTAGTAGTTTCATTTCATTTAGCTGCTTCTGTACTTTTTTTGCTTTGGTTTATTTGATTATGGCGAAGCACACTAGGGCTATCTACTTATGGATGAGAGGATGTCTTCGCGGAGAATTTTCGAAGGGAAATTGGCTCATATCCATGTTACACATGGGGGAAATCACGAAAACCAGCAGTACAGCCACCCCTTTTTGCCGGGATTCGCTCCCAGTTCAAATTACCAGTATTCTGCGACTTTACCGCTCTGCCGATGGCGGGCCTCTGATTAAATGCATCGATTATGAAACCATTCCAAGAATAAGCAAAAACTTAGAAATCTATTTCATAAAAACAAGGAAATCAAAAGTTATTTAAAAGGGGTAAGTTTTCCTTAACAGAAGTTCTTAACAATTCCTTTTATAATAGTTATGTATTTTTCACGGTAAAGTATGAATTTGTTTATTGCAAAAATACGCATGAAAGAAGGTAAGCAATAAAAGAAGGCCAGTGGCTTTGCAAATGCTAGTTATTCAGAGACTGCATCTTCACCATTTTAGAAATTCTGTTTGCAATTCGAGGGATAGTAAGTTAGAATATAATAATGGCAAAATCATTTGCCTTACGACATTCACGTAACTTTTAATTATGTCTTTGACTAGGAAGACCACGCAATCATGACGGTGTTTTTCTGTTATTGTGACCAGATCCCGCCAGTAGCCGAGTGGATAAGACCGCAGAATTCTAGTAGTTCGTCCTAAGTTCGAACCTAGGCGAACGTTCTGGCTGCATAGTTGGCTTTCCCTATGTGTAACATGAATACGAGCTAGTTTACATTCGAAAGCCCTCCATGAAAGACATTATTTCCCTTAGGCAAATAATCATAACTACAAGCATAGCCGAATTGTAGCAAAAATAATCAGCACCAACAGAATATCGGTGTAAGATTTGATGTCCCAAAGCACTTTTATTACATATGAGCTATGTGAGAAACTAATCTACCCGTGTTGGCCAGCTGAAATCAAAATATACTTCACTGACAGAGAGATTTCTGCTGAGAAAAAGCAAAAAGGCAGTAATTTAAGTTAGTTGCATTGGCTTAAGAGTTTTCAACTCTCAAAATTAAGTGAGGCTCCCAGTACCTGTTGCTCATAAAAATTATGCTAGGATCGTTTGTTACGGGAAGAGAACAAGGAACTTCATTAAACATCAGGAAAGACATGGATGAATAGGTCAGGGAAAATTAAAGATAAATCTGGTCATGGATTTAAAACTTCGAAAATTTTTGTATTAACAGAATTAACTACCACACGGAAGTTGTCAGAGATAAAATAGTCTCAACAGTTTGTCTCAGACAAACTGTTGAGACAAAATTAGTTTGGACATTTCGCGTGACAAGAGACACTCACAGAATATCATGAGCTTATGTGAATAAAAGGGAAATCTTTGTAATGATTTGAAGCTGAAGAACAGCTGATTGACTTAAAATCTCTAGAAACGTGATTGTTTTGGTATAAACTACGTTTCCGTTAAAGATCAAGAAGTCAAAGCTGATTTAATTATCTAAATCTTAAACTGAGAGTTTTGAAAATAATCGATAGGGTTTGAAATCATTCGCTTTCCATGGAAGCACAATCGAAATATTATTTTTAATTCTCAAAAATAAATTGTAATTCTCAAAAATAAATTCAAGAGTTTAATCTCTAGATTTTAGGAGAACTCAAAATTGCATGAGAAATATCCCGAAGTCATTTATAAGTAATTTGAAGAAACGAAAAACATGAAATGAAGTCAACTCAAAGCCATATTATATACTGTACAACGCTATAACAAGGAAAGGAAAGGTAATACTAAAAATCCTGTATAGCTTGTGAAGCATTATCACCTTATGATATCGATGCGAACAGCTGCCTACTATTGAAAGCCGGTTTGTAATCAGGTTCTATCCCTTTTTCTCTAACTTGAATGGCACAGATATGGTCGAATCTAAATAGGAACGTATTTATTAGCTTAAAATAACTTTCAGAACTACGGAAAACGTCCTACAGTTCACAAACAAAAAGTAGAATTATGCGTAGAAGGCCATGACCTAAATATTAGGAAAAACGGGAAAATCCTGCACCATAAATAAGTACTGGATATGTTTCCCCGTAGACTTGAAATCACGTTCAAGACCTGTTGATAATTTCCACTTTATCAAGTAATGCTTTGCTGATATCGTAAATTATACGCGACTTAACTTGAATTTGTATTTAGAACCATTTTCTATCAACAAGCCAGATTTTGTTTTGTTCGTGTTACTTTTACTTCAACCAAGCTGTCGTGTCATCAAGCCGAAGTGTTAATAAATATTTTTGTTTGGTTTTCTTTGGGTTATGCTGTCTTCTAGCTAAGAAATCATATGGGTCAAAATGTCGTCAGACACTGTTTTGAAGTTGCTTTGGTGAAGTAGGAATTTAAAAGCGTTAACTGTATCGTTTTAAAATACTGGCTTGTTGCTGCATTTGAATTCATATTGTCTTTTCCAAAATTAAAAACCTTTATGAGTTAGTGATGATATGGTACTTATATGAAGGTACATGGATTTCTGATTAATTCCGAGGAGAAAAATTTGTAATCGTTTTATGATAATCGTAAGAAAGTGTCTGGTATTCTGTGAAACAGAGTCCTTTTCCTCTTACATATTTTTAACAAATTATCTTCCTACATGCCCACATCAGAAAAAAATAAACTATTAAAATTTAAAGTTTTACATTTTTAGTTATTTTATTAAATATATTGCATGTTTTTTAAAGCTGTGACTCTGCTGTTAAACTATTTTTGCAAGAAAACCTAATGGCACTTCATGCTGAGCTTGCTGTATCTATAACTTCTGGCAAGTTACTGGCCTGAGTCATGAAGCATCTTCAGACACAAACAGATTTAAACTAAATATAAGTCTATTTAGCCATTCTTGATGGACTACAAGTAAAATGAAAATATGCAACAAAAGACACAGTCGACAAACTATTGACAATGATATAATAAAATGAGAGGAGATTTGCATTTTTTGACGATTATAATATACTCCCTCCTTCAAAAAAAGTGGTTCACCGCAAACTCCTCACCTGATTGCTTTGCCTATCAACTAAGCAGTGGAAGTAACTTATCTATTTGTGCAGTAAGGGAGAGAAATACTGTCTCTGACAAATTCCTTTTATGTACTTTTCATTTATTTAACCTTCTGGTATGAGCGAATATATCATCTTGCTTGTAAACGTAAAAAAAAAAAAAAAAAGTACTTTTTTTTTCTTTCTTTCTTTCTTTTTTTTTTTTTTTAAAGGAGCACTTTAAACTTGTAAAAGTACTCCTTTTACAAGGTTAACGAGGGTTAAAGAGACAAAAGAAAGCCTGAGCGTTGTCATGTTTTCACTACGTGTAATATCTCTACACATAAAACTCACTGAAAGCATTTAGTTTAGTAGCAAAAAAATATCAGAAGTCACTACCTCAGTATCATAGCTGAAGTATATGTTATTGCAGTGTAGCAATAAAAATAGTTGCTAATTTATGCAGTAAATACATTATAATATGCTTGATAATGTATAAATTTACATCATTTTTTGCAGAATGGAGTGTTGTTGACTTATCTCGCTTGTCTGATAGTAACATCAGAACAAGCCCACGAAATTCATCTTGGCAAGGACAGCAAGATTGCGCCTGTCGTTGGCAGGAGCGTTGAGCACTATAACAGGTGACACTACGACTTTGCTCAGTTCCGCCTCAATTTTGATGGAAAGCACGCCGGGGGGGGGACGGTTCCGAGGGTCTACCACCCCTCTTTCCCTACCAAAAACCTGTCGAGAGGACTTTCGGTTCACCATGTATTTAGAGTGCCCCCATACTGCAAAGACACTATACATTTAAAAACACCCATGCCATCACCGAAATTCGAACCCGGACCTTTCGGTGTCGCATTAGGCTTCCGTGTTCTCCTGCCCACACACAGCACTTAACAGCCTCAAGCAACCAGGAGGCAGATTCTGGCCAAATTGATTCCAGAATCTACAAAGTAGTCATAAAATTCTATATAAGCTAATTCAATATGACAGCAACAGAGTATGTGATATGTATGTTCAATATGTAATTTTGTATTTATGCTGTGCCAGGTTCTCATACATAAAATTCGTATTGTATCTGAACTGCATCAAAAATGTATCTGTACATGCTTATATCTTTTATTTATGGTACCTAATTTATACTAAGGATCACGCATACCTCAGTGGCATGCTTCTTGTAAACTTTAACTATCATAATAACGTATATGTATGGATGTATATATCAATATGAGTGAGAGTATGTATACTTTTATTTGTTTCGGAATATTTATGTATGTAAGTGTGTATATATCTATATATGAGTTGGTATTTATATGTATATGCATATATTTTGATTGTACTCTTCTTCAAGTGCCTTGTATGCACATGTATATCTCTTTTTTTGCATTTTATAAATGTTGTCTGCTCAGCTGGGGCTGCCCAGGGCTGCGGCCTGGTAGAGTGGTGACTCTCGCCGAGTTGGTAACCAATTCTGCATGGATATATCTATACCTGGGTCGGAAGCCAACTCAGCGGTTTACTTCCCTAACAACTATACCATCTAGGTGGCCGCAGAATGGAGTTTATATTGTAACTGATAAATGTATCGGGAATTCTGCGGTATCAGGTTTCGAATTTTCATATTTTGTATTAGTAATTTGAATAATAATTTAATCAAGTCATTAATTGGTTTCGTGGAGAACGTTTTAAGAAAAATTGGCTTGTATTTACATTGCATGTGGAGAAAAACTACAAAACTCTCATGCAATCGGCCTATTTGCGGAGATTTGACAGCGGGTCGAACGATTACTCTCAGTGATCTTACAACTCTGATGCTGATGGGTTGAAAATTGAACAACTCTGTTGTAAGTAACAAAGTATTGTATTATAACTCTATTGTAACAAACTCTATTGTAAGTGATATATGATTACTTTATCGCCGGAAGCAGTAAATTTTACATGAGAGAAAGCTCATAAGCACTCAGATAGTCTATTTAATTTATATGGTAATAGACCAGAAGGAAACTGCAATTGAGTTGTGGCTTTAACCCCCTCGTTTACAAATAATTACTTCTTATACTAAAGATTAACTCATGTATTACAAATGCAGATTCTCCCCACTTTACGAACCTTCGCATATCGCTGTTCTGAAAGAAAGAGATTTGTTCGGAGTCAAAAAGGAAATAAAAAATATTAAAAATGTTTGTTGAAATGAAAAATCAAGTGTTGATAGTGACAGTGCAAAATTTCGGCAAGGCACTTCATTTGAAACAAAAGTCGCTATAAGAAAAAAACTTGAATGTGGGTAGGAAATAATGACGGTTGAACTTTCGAATGGTATGAATCATTCGACGTTCGAAACAATTCTTAAGGACAAAAATCGCATATCTGAACATTTCAAAAGTGCAGTTCCGATTCAATCAACAGACCTGATGCATCTCGAAGAGCAACAGGGAAAGCAGAAGAAAGAGACTGCTCCAGTTACATGGTTCGATAGAAAATTTACGGCCAGTAGCGTTTCTCCAGTTTAAAGGTTTTACTGTTTTGAAAAACGGAGACTCAGATTCTGGGAAGTTTGTTAAAGTAAAACCTACTGTGTACGATGTCAGAAGCTCCAAGTAGTGAGCTAAGTTATGCGCAGCTAAATATTCGCTTAGTAAGTCTATTTTTATATGCCTGGTAACGCTCCACATGTACTGCTTGACGTCCTGTTTTTGTATTTTTGTGCTAATTCACAAAATGTCATGTTTCTGTATGCAATGTTGTGTAGGGCATGTAAGGTTGTTAATATTATACAGCAGTACGTTATGATTTGAAATATATTCGTAGTGTACGATACGTCAAGCACAGAATGCTATATGACGAAAATGTTTAATAATAATATGCAAATTTGTGTAGGTTATGTAACACTGTATATTTTTGCTGTTGTAAATACGTTATGTTATGATGTTAAGTTGCCAAGCTATGTCCATGTGCTACGCTATGTCATGTCGCTATGATATGCAAAGTTATGTATATGCTATGCTATGTTCAATCATTTTTGTCTACGCTATGCTATGCCCACCATATGTGCAGGTCATGTTATGCTGTTTATTTATTTTTTTTGTTTGTTATAAAAATGTTTTGTCAATATATATGCCTCCATGCTATGTTCATATGCGAGGCTAAGTTCTGTATGCCGTGTAAGCTAGATGACGCTGTGTATTTTATGCTGTAAATCTGTGAGGTCAATATGTTATGTCGCAATACTATGTATGTTATGTCTATGAGATGCTATGATATGTCACTAGGCTATATCCAACCTTTCGTGTAGTTAAGTTACGTTGTGTATTTAATGCTGTAAATACGTAATTCTTATGCTATACTATGTCATATCATGTTGCAATGCTGTGTCATGTTATGTCTACGCTAAGCTATGCTATGTCACCATGCAATGTCTAACTATCGCATAGGTCATGCCACACTGCGAATTGTATGTTGTAAATATATAACCTCAATATGTTATGTCGCTATATCTTCTCTATACTTAACTATGTTATGTCGCTATACTATGTCCACCTGTCGTGTAAGTCACATTACGTTGTGTATTTAATGTTGTAAATATGTTATGTCGCTATGCAAAGACTATATTCTATACTATGTCACGTCGAAAGGCTATGCCATGTCATGTCTATGCTGAGCTATGTTATGTCGCCGTGAAATGTCCATCTGTCTTGTAGGTAATGCAACGCTAGGTATTTTATGTTGTAAACGTGTTATGCTCTAGATGGAGCGGGTCCCGGACTATACCCGATTAGTCTTTGAAAGCCGTCCGGGTGTTATCGTCGCATTTATGCCGAAAAAGAAGGAAAACCTACTGAGAAAATTTTAAACACTTATTTTCTTATGAAAGACTCAGAAATTAGTGCTTCTGGACCTTCTTACGCGCCGACTGCTTCAATCTCTAATAAGCCTATCAGAAACGTCTCCTTTACGTTCTGATGGGTCTTCAGACAGCGAGTCAAATGTTGACTGACTCCTCATCCATGTAAAGATCTACTAAGCACATCCTCACCCTATTCCCACATGCCTCAAAGGAGACAAAACCAAGGAATATACTGTATAGTAAAGTAATTTTTTATTTATTTATAATTTTCTATTCACGATGTACTTATTTTATTTAAAATTTAAAATGTATTATTTATTTGTTTTAGCATTTCTAATTAATTATTTCACTGTGCTTATAACTCTGGTCTAAGAACATCAGTAGGCGATACATATTGCGAAGCTAGTAACATTTTACGAAAAACATGCATCGTACGAACAGTGGTTCAGATCGTAACTAGTTCGAAAGTATATATTATAAACGTGAAGGGTACATAGTAGCATTTTCTTTCGCATATGGCTTGTTTATTATTACATAAAGTGAATGCTATTACATGTTCCCCTGAATCTGTTTGAATAGAGAATGTTTTTTAGCACGTTGACTTGGCTATTGGATTTTAAATTATGATACATGAATATGTATGAAAAACTTTCTGAATTTAAATTTAAAATTAATAGTTGCGTCCATTGATATTCTAATTGACCTGTAGAAATTTGTACATTGTTGATAACTGCAATATCCATACGGATTTCAAAGTCTTATGAAGTAATGTTAGATTAATGATAGCTGTGAGTTGAATAAAACGCGAGGGTTAATATTTATCTTGGATAATTGCTGTCGGACGGAAGATAAAAACTTATAACAGAATTATTAGCCAAGTCTGTAGAATTAATGTGTTTTCTTTTATACCAGTTTCATTATGCGAAATAGCAGCAAAATCATATGCATAAGTTCATCTGATTAAGCACTATAGCACAGTTGTTTTACATTTCAGTAGCAAAATCCTATGAAATAGATTCAGCTGATTAAGCGCTACAGCACAATTGTCTTACATTTTTATGTTTGGTATACATTTTATTTCGTATATATTGTAACTATTGTTTTCTGTTTATATTCTTGATATCGAAATGGGTTTCATTTGAGATTTAATGATCCATTTGATTATGGATTTAGATGCATTTCCATTATTATGTAAACACATGTTTAAAGTAATTTATAAATATGCAAATAATTAAATCCTCATGAATCTTTAGCAAAAATATGTTTAAATTTAAGTATTTGTGGAAATGTTTAAGGAAAATTAACATTTCTTGAAGATTTCATCAGACGTATGTAAAGATGAAAGATTTAGGTAAATAGACGATCTATTACAGTAAAATATTTGAGGACTGCCTGCCTAAGGAGAAATGTCTTTTTAAGAGCATTCGAATAGAAAACAGCGCATATTTAATTTACTCCTAGGAAGAAAGGCAGATAGACCTCGTAGGCTTTGGCATGTTCAAATAACCTAAACTAGGAAAAATCTCGGTCCTAATGAAGGAAACCATTTTAACCTCATGGGTTAGTTTACTTATAGTAAAATACTTTAAAATCTCGTTTTCAGTAGCAAAGTCTTTATAAAAGACATTTTATTGGAAATTACGGCATATTCATGACATATATGGGAAAACAAACAAAACTTGTATCCAGCCATACCATTCATCTGCTGAAGTCATGAGTCTCAGTGTTGGGAAGAGAATGTGGAAAGAACTACAAGCGTGTAGTGGATTTATGCACGTAGCTGTAAAAAATGAATTTTATCATTTGAAGAGAAATCAAGTATTGCTGTCCTCAAATATTAGATGATGCTGTAATTTGCTTAGGCCTTATGTTTCGTGTATGTTCTGGTTGGTTTAGAAGCCACAAGCGGTGAGTTTAACTGTGGCTGTTTTATTCACTTTTGTATTTTGCAGGCGCAGTTTTTAAGCATCTTAATATACCTCAGGTTCTTGGGTGATTAGTTTAGAATCTTCTGTGGGAAATTTTGATAACAATCTCTTCTATATTTACCTGATTGGTCCTCAAAACGTAACCGGTTCCCAACATTGCATTTAACTGAATGAGGTTTGTTATAGGTGTCTGTCAACTCAGAATTTTTTAAAGTGGTAATTTATGACAACTATTGACAAATCGTAATTCTAATATCAATAACTATTAATTTTCCACGGACCTCACCGATGTAATTGATTGAATATCTACACGTACATATTCTTTTACAATCTTTGGGAATGGAGCGTAACACATTTTGTACAATGTTTTTGTTTATAGTACATAAATTAAAATTTTATTTTTAGTTTTCGTTTCCTCAAATCGTCAAGAAGGGCGAAACGTGTGTTCACAACTCTTTAAGTGCTCTTGTTTAATGTTTTAAATAATAAATAAATTATGTTTAATTAATGTTTTATATAATTACCTCTTGATGAATCTGTTTGAAGCATTAAAATACAAATAATTAATTTGCAGATTGTTATAAGAGCTTTTAAAATATTGCTTATTTTAAAGAAATATTTGACAAACACTTTAATTTAATTGCTTAACATTGCTAATTGTTTTCTTTATCTATGTTTTCCGTTCAAAAAGTTTTTCTTCATGCTCTTGGACACTATAATCTCTTAATAGTATATATACATAATGCAAATTAAATTAAAATAAATAATTCGTTTAAAATTTATCCTATATTCAATTTGGAATAAACCATATGCAAAAAACGAAAACCAGGAGCACAAAGGCAAACTGCATGAAAAGGCAAAAAATCCCAAATCCCAAAATAACAAAAGTAATTTGAATCTTTTGCTGGCATCATCATCAGAGGGTTGGATGCAACGAAAAGATGTAAATAAATCAGACTGTTAATGAGACAAGAAAGATTCAAATTAAAGTTCAATATTTAAAATAATGTCAGAAAATCAGTTAAAGTAATCTCTGTCTTTATTAGTCCAATCCTTACAGGCCATAGAAAAATAGTGCAAAAAATTGTAAAATAATAGCATCAAAATCCTTAAAGCAAGCTTAAAACTTTTAAAAATGTAATTATTTTGAGTACATCGAATCCAAAACACAAAATATGTAAGTATAAACAATCCAATACATGAAAAAAATAATAACATGTGAAATGTTTTGAAACCATACAGAAGCGAGTAAAAAGAATGTTTTTTAATTACCAGATCAAAATAATAAACTACCAACAAAGCTTAAGAATCTAATAATAATTATTTTTAATTTAAGTGAACCAAGTCCAAAATGGCAAGGCAAGTAAAACGGAACAGAAAGTAACAAATGGAAATTTGATCTAAAAAATAGAAAGGAAGAGAAGGAAGAGTTAATTATTAAAATACGTAACATTAGAGTAAAAAAAAGTTTTGGAATGAAAAGATGTTAATTATTAATTCGGCTTGCGCAAGACCAAAATACTGTTTCTAAGCCTGGCATGTGCTAGGTAATGAAATTAGATAAGATACGAATTTATAATTTAATTAATAATAATCAGAAAAACTTCTATTATAAATACATGTGTGAAAATATGGTGCAATAAAAACAGATAATTTGCAAAAGAAAAAACACTAAATTATCTGGATTATAAATCCTAAAAGAACTCCAACCGCTAAAAAAATGAGTTCAAGCGATGTATTAGTTCAACGAAAGGTAGTGCGTTGTAGTGCTTAGTGCCAAAATAATTGCATTTTTTAAAACTTAAGCGATCAAAACAGTTGTAGTGCTTAGTGTAAAAGTATTTATGATGAAGTTAAAAATCTATGAAGAAGAAATAAATAAATTCAAAGAAGCTAAATAAATGTGACGAAGTTTGAGCAATGTCAAGTTAAGTGCGACCAAAGTTGTAAACAAACTTAGTGAATGCAAATGAGGAATCACAAAAGTGAAGCAACAACCTGTGATAGGCGTGCATTTTTAGTACAGAAACTCTACGACTATCACAGGTTGCTGATTTACTTTTATGATTTATTTGAGGCGTTTTTCTCTTCTGTCTTGCAGATGAGGAATTTAGCAATTACGTTACATATTATATCTAACCTAGGTCAGAAAAAGGCAAAAAACGAAAAATATTGCCAAATGTTACTAATAACAGAACTCACTCAGGCGGGCTTTCGTGAGACTCGGAAGCTGAAGTAGGCCCGTTTTGTTAATAAAAGAAATATGTAATTAGTAGCCAATCTAAGCTAAACTAAAACTAATGCAAGAATTTTAAAGAGAATGCCTAAGTCAACTGTGTTAAGAACATTCAAACTATACCGCCGTAATTGTTCAGGTGTAGCATGTCCTAAAGTACTGCAGTTTGGTGGTGGAAATAATACTTAGATTGACAATGTTGTTTAGTTAGGCTTCTTTTTATGAAATTTTGTGGAATTTTTTATCTTTCAGAATTTAAATTAATAACTTACTAACTCCGCTGTCCACAAATATTTTTTATTATTTTTGTTTGATTAATAATATTGCTATCAATAATTTTTCTGAAGATATTAGATTTATAATTAATTTATTTGTTTTGGAATTGGAAAGTCTTCTTTTATCAAATAAAGTAATATTGTTGAGATTGTAAATATGTAGGTCAAGATAATCTGCTTCAGTTTAGTATTTGTTAGTTTTGTTTTAAGGCAATTATGATAGATATTGTATTTTCAGTTTCCTTGTAATTATTTTTTCAGCATTTTATCATGAATTTTAAAAGTTCTGGTTTATGGTAATTGTTAATAAAATTATATTTCTTAACGAAGAGTAACTGGCTACAGATGGCAGTTGAATAGTTGGTACTTTTAGGAATAACGTTAATTTGTAAAAAACATTATTTTGATATTTAATAAAATTGTAAAATGTGTACATTTAAGATGAGACTCCCGTTTATCACAATCAATTTAGTTTTAATGTTGAGAAATAGGTAATAGAAATTAATAAAACTACTATAAATATCATTAAGTGACAAGCTGTTGTATAAGTTCTCAAAATCGTAGCCCCTGATGGTGTCCGCCGAAAACATCGCAGACGAAAACGTCGCGGAGAAAACAACACAAGGCGAAAACGTCGTGGTACAAAACATCGTGGGAGAAAATAAAGCAAAGAGAAAACGTCACTGTTCTAAAACATCGCGGCACAAAACATCGAAAACAAAGCGGTTCAAAAACTTCGCAATTTAAAAACATCGTCAACGAAAATATCGTGGTAAAAAAAAAGTACCTACAAATAATCGCATGACGATAACATTGCAGACATGCGTTTTTCAGGCTTTAATAACTGTAAAATTTAATAATTGTTTAATAATTGTAAAAACTCTCATAATGGTTTGTGAGCGCAAGATGTAAAGAAGGATAACTTTTACTTTCATATTTTTTATTAACTAATAAATATTTGCTAATAATGCAAAATGGAAACTTAAGTATAGAAAATTAATCCAATTTATAGCACTTAATAGAAGTTAAAATTGACATATTTAACTAACAAAAGTCATTAATAAAATATTTTTTATAAGTTTTACTGGTAATTTTTCCTGAAAAGTATTATCTAAAAAAGAACAGAAAAAGAAAGATAAGTAAAAAATTGCTAAGTTAATTATGAGATACGTTTTTTCACTTTTGTTAATCTGATACTCTTATAATGAAAATTACTTCTTATTTTATTTAAATTTCTTGTTTTGCTTTTTTTAAATGTATTAATAAAAATATGAATGTGAAAATTACAGTTCTTTCCATCTTGCGCACACAAATCATTTTGCGAATATCCATTTGCAATTATTAAAGGCCTTAAAAATCATGTTCGAGATGTTATCGTTATGCGATAATTTTTAGGTACTTTATTTTTTACCACGATATTTTCGACGATGACGTTTTTAAACTGCGAAGTTTTTGAAGGGCTTTATTTTCGCCGACGATATTATGTACCACGATGTTTTCTCCTTGCTTTGTTTTCTTCCTCGATGTTTTGTATCACGACGTTTTCGCCTTGCGTTGTTTTCTCCGCGACGTTTTCGTCCGCGATGTTTCTGGCTGCAACCCAGCTAATATTGTACATTTTTTGTTTGTTAATGGTTTTAATCACTTTCTGACTATTGTTGATAAAGCGATAGTTTTGCAATTCATTATTAGTTTGCTATGGACTTCGATGCAAATTTCTGAGAATATTGGGGATATTAATATCAGTCCTTTTTTTGTAATTATTTACCCCATTAGCTATAAATCGGAATTTGATAGGATTCTTATGAAATTTTGGTAGTGCGTATAAAATGGAAAATTTATCATAGCGAAGTTTACTGGTAGTTTTTCTGTGATCTAATAATAACTGATTTTTCTTGACCTTTAGAGATCTGGTAAGTAATCTTATTATTAAGTTCATTACTAATAACTTCATGACAGCATTTTCTACAAATAATACTAAAACTGTTTTTAGCTTTGTCAATAGAAGCAATAATAAGTTGATTTTAAAGGTCTTCAATATTTAAGTTCCTTGAAGTTAAAATTGATGTTATTTATATTATTGAAGTTTATTAATATTGTTTTTAATGCCATTGTTAACGGGATAATTTCATTCTTCAAAGGAGTTGAGTGGCTAGCTCGTTTTTAGCTGGTGGAAATAATAAACTGGTCAAGTTTGTTGTCTTATTAAAACAAATATACTTACTAGGATTGTAGTTAATTCTGAACTTGGTACCTGATTCCATGAATTCCGTAAGTCGTTGGTTTTAAATAATATTTAGATCTCCAGTAATAACATGTTTGCGATGCTGGTCAATGTATTTTTCAAAGCTTAATTCATGGTAGAAGCAAGGTGGGTTAACAACTGGTTAACCGTTACAGTTGGTAATGATACCACTTATTTTTTTGCTGTACTTGAAGCAGATTCTGACGTTAGAGTCATTAATGAGAAAATATTTCTGGTAGTTTTTAAATATTTTGCATCTGGAAGCCCAAATTTGAAATAATTTGGAATTTGTTTTGATATCGATTTCATGTTTTGTAAAACTTTAACGAATTTTTGATTAACTAACTCAAGGATTTCAAAGCAAGCAATGGAAACGTTGTACAGAAAATTTTTTTTTTATCATCAGCGCGTGAGACTGTGTATCGGAAATTCTAAAGATATGTTCAATTTAAAATTATATTGCGATATTGCTTTTGAACTGAATTTTATGGTTTAAAGACGAAGAACATGATATTTAATAAATAAAGGTAACACACAAAATGTTAAAAAAACGCCCCTTTGGACGCAAATTAAAATCTGAAACCTTTCAGATTTTTTTTTTTTTTTAAATTTTTTTTGTTGAATATGGGTTATTCCAAATTGAATATGGTATGAATTTGAAACGCATTATTTATTTTAATTTATTTTGCATTATTACCAGCACTTGCTGCATACAGCTTTTAGAGTGCAAATGGATTAGATTTTGAACTGCCTTGTATTTGTTCATATATATATATATATATATATATATATATATATATAAATTTTCACAAAATATATATATATATATATATAAACTTAATCTAAAGTTAAAAGCAAATCGGAGTCAAAACTCTCTCTTTTTCTTTCTCTCTATATATGCAAAGAGAGAATATATGTATTTATACATAACATATAATACAAACACACATACATATAATTTGCGCGTACTAAGACTGCCGCTTGCTCAGTGAAAGTAGTAGTTGAATTAAAGAGGCAATGACATAAAAATGTTTGAAAAATGCTGACTTCAAAAAGAAAAAAAGAGAAGTTCAGAAGTAGAAGTTTAGTCTTACACAACAGTTCAATAACAAAAGAGAAAGTACATTGCATGCATTTCAAACTATGCTTCTTTTCTAGGAATTGAGGTACGTAGACGCATAGTCAGTAGCATGACATAACTTCAGAATAATGAAAACACTCTATGAGAGAATGATCATCTCTGGCTCTTCTTTTCAACCGTTTCTTTATTCCTACTGAATAAGAGAATTTATTCAGCGTGAAAAATGACTGTTGATGTATGGCTCTCTCTTTTTGTAGTATTTATTGATTGTAAACGAAAAACCCTTATAGGCAAGGCGTGTAAACGGAGTATTGTTTAAGCTGTGTTGTTGCTTTCATAACGCCAAATGTAATATGTGTTACAACTCAGAAACAAATATTAATTTTTAATGCATATAAGCACTTGAATTCATAATTTTAAATATGTTACATTAATAAAGATTAATGATTATGAAAAATTTCTGATTGCTTTGTTTTGAGTCAGTTAGAAACTTAGCGTGCAGAGACCATTAGTTAATTCGGAGCGGAAAACATGAAATATGAAGATGATTGTTATTATTACCGTAAGTTTATTAATTTCATTAGAAGTATGTTTTTATTTGATTATTTTAATAAGCAAACAGCTTAGATATTTAATGTGTACGCATATTATATACTGAACAGATTTTAAACAACTAACACAAAGGATTTAAATTTTTCAATTAGGTTCTACGTGTTACACATTATCATAATGAATCGCTTTATTTTGCTAATAAATCTTACCGTACTTTGATAAATATTTATTTCATAATAAAATTTTTATTTATTTTAATTTTTATTGGTTTGTTTTAATATTATTTGTGTTTATTCTATTTATCCTTGCATCTAATTTTGGTTTCTCACTTGTCTCTTCTTACATATGCTTTTGGTTTCTTCCTTATCTACCCTTCCATCTTCTTTTGGTAAACAGTACGTTCAATCGATAACTTTCATATTAACAATCACTATTCATTATTAGCTTGAAATTTGATTAATATTATTTTGAATATTTCTTTATTTTCTAAATCTTCTCAAGTGCCATAGAAGCGTTACCTTTGTTTTAATGCATACAGATATAATTTGTTTATTCAAAGATTTTGATTTTTTGATTTGTTTAAAGAGTTGATGAACTGATCATGAGTAGTTTAACATCAAAGTTAAACTACTCACGATAAGACAACTAACGCTCATCTTCAGTAGATAATTCTGCCTAAATCTAATTGGTTATTTTTTTAAATGCAATGTGCCATTAGTTAATGCTAAATGGTTCCTTCTAATTTGCTGAATAGATGAAGCTATATATATATTTTATTTAAAGCGCAATGAACAGTGTCCATGTACATTAACATGCATGACTGGGCTAAAACAGCACATTTATACTAAGGTTTATGAAAAATGTTAAAAGAATAATCAGTCGTTATTTTTATCATCGTAGGATAAAGCGACTAGTGACTTTAAAGACGAACTACGAAATCTGGGTTGTCATGTTAAGCATCAAATACTATAAATCAAGACTATGAAATTAAACTAAATAAATCAAGACTATGAAATTAAATATTTTAGATGCAACCTTTTTTTTTGTAAGGTTTTTGAGAATAATGGTAGAAAAAGCATCTTCATTCTGCCCAATTTTTCTCACCTTAAAGTGTATATTGAAAGTTTTAAGTCGAAACCTGGTATATCACGATGCTTTTGATTCAAGGATAAAATCAATACTCACATCAAAAAAGTCAGATTTAAGATCGTAAAATCAATACTCAGAAAAATTCTCTTTTCAATTTTGCACCCTCTATGGATTGAATATTTTCAATTAACGGAACAACTGATACGATTTTCACAGTTACTTAAGTATGCTGTTCAGTGCATTGGTTATAAAAGGGAATAGTTTTATGAAAATAAGCTTAAATTACAATCCAAACTTAATGATAATCCTACTCAGACATGAAAATTCATAGCTTTATTCCTTATCAGATAACAAATATCGCTAGAAAACTATTAGATTTTAATCATGCCCTCAGAAGATTTTTCAACGAGATGTATTTGCAAAACTGTAATGTTAAACCCAAATTAAACCAATGAATAAAATATCACTTGAACAAATTTTTATTATGACAGCAAAGCTATTTCTTTGTGACGTGAAAAAAGAGCTACGATCACCAGCTTTATTTCTAAAGCTGGTAAAGACGCCTATTAACTCAAGAATTATTGACCTATACATGACCTTTCAAGCTTAAGAACGATTTTTGAAAGACTAATATATTCAAAGCTCTTCCTTTCGCTCTCATATTTCCCAGAAGAACAATTTGGGCTCAGAACATATTTTTTGAACTGCCCCTAATGCGTATTTCGTATTATTTGAGCTCTGCAATTCGCCTTTACGCCGGTGGTATTCTTATGCTGAACCAGCCATTGGACTTCATCTGGCAGACGGAACTTACGTTCAACTTATTATCAATTAACAACAGTAGATATCTTATTAATTTCTTCTTGTAAGACAGATCCTTTAAGGTCCTCGTCTGGCATAAATGATTCAAACATAGTTGAATTATTTAACATCAATAGAGAACTTATAATAATATTTAATTCATTCTTAGGATATAAGACCTTTAGTGTCCGCTTTTAAAACTCATACTCTGCTTAGATGAAAATTCATGAGGGAGTTCGACACGTTTCAGTTCTTGAACCTTTGTTGCATTTAGTACATGCGTACGATTTTCTGTCTTTAAAACGTGAGCCTAACTATTTGATCTCTTATTACGCTGACAAAACATCTGTCATCTTAAATCTAAATAAAAGATAGGTTACTAAAGATGTGGCGTTCCTCTCTTTTACCTAATAACTCAGTGTGGAGGAACCTAGTGAACAGCCAAGCGAATAACCGCTTAAGTTCAGTAACAGAAACGTAAAGCTCAAGAAGGGTTAATTACCCTTTATTGCTCAAAATAAGGAGTAACAGATGGCCCCTTTCTCAGGACGCACAACAAAGCCTCCATTTGGGCTTAAACTCAAAATTAGAAGAAATAAGAACTTAACTAGTCACTAACTAAATAGATGTAGCCGAAGCTAACACAATTCTAAGTAGTTGGCTCCTAAATATCGAATTAGCTAGCGAAGATATCAATGGCCCGTAATACGGCCGAGCGTAGTAACAGCTTAGAGAGAAGTGACCAAAAGGCAAACGCGCGCTAGTCAGAAACTCTGTTTCTGTCCCTCGAAGTCAGTGGGACTTCGACTTAAATACTACTCCTGCTCATTTGCATTAAACGCGATTCTAAAAACACATTCTGATAAGGAATTCGTAAGCTGAAATTAAGAGAGATAGGAAAGGAGCTTTAACTTGAAAATAGTTGTTATAAACTTAGGCTAAAGCTTACAAAGATATCTTTCTTTTCGGAAAAAAGTATATTTTAAATTGATTTCTTAGAAGTCACTTGGACTATCCATATTAATAATGTGATAAACAAAGCTTACGACGTTTCATTTAAACTCAGAAAGTAGTTAGAAAATGGCAGCTCGATTGACCTATCTAGAAAGTAAAATATTTATCTGATAGTAATCCGTTTTATTTTATGCTCGTATTTGTTATGAATTCTCGTGCTTGTGCATGTGATCTACTGTTTTATTGTCATTCTAATGTTTCTTATGAGATATTAGGAGAAAAAGCATATATGGTTTTTAAGAGAAAAAGCATATATGGTTGGAATGAAAGACTGGCGTGTGTATAGAATAATTTGCTTGCGAAGAAGTGAGATGGATGATTACTTGTCTTTTAAAATACTTTGAAACTTTCAAAGCTGTCGATTAGTATTATTCGAACTGAGGACAACTCCTGAATCATTAGCCTAATAAGATTTTGACACGCATTTTATTACTTTTTATATTTGGATAATGCAAAATATTTTGTTTGGATACGTTTTTATTATCTTTCACTGCTTTGTGCTTTGTTTAACACTTGTAGCTATTTGATTAAATCCACAAATCTTTAACATTTGAATAGCAGTTGTCAAATATGATATTTCAAATCTATGATACATGCTATGTTTGCGACAACAGATAACAATTGCAAAAGGGTGCATTAATATACCTCTATTCAAAGTTATTTTTGAATACGCTTAAAACATGTAATTGTTGCTTAAAGCTTAGTTAAAACTATTATTGTTGTCGTGTCCATAATACATGGAACAATAGTTGCCAGGGCCTACTCCGAAGAGAGGTTGGACTTCTATTTTCCACCCCCAATTTTGAGGGAAGGCACCCCGAGGGGGAGGATCCGGGGATCTCCCACCCCTCTCCACTCCCACCAATCCGCAAGAGAGGACTTTCGGCTCGCCGCATATTTAGAGTGCCGCTATGCCGCACCGACACTATACACTTACAAACATCCATGTTTTCTCCGGGATTCGAACCCGGGCTCTTCGGTACCGTAGTATTCTCTCCTATCCAAAACTATTCTAATAACTATATTAACTGAGCAGTCTTAAACTGTCAAAAGAGTAAAACATTTCTTGCTTTAAATTCCTTCAAGCCTGACAACCATAAAACAAGCGTTAAACTAGACACTCAAAAGCCCTTCTTCTGGTTCTGAATCTGCTGCAAAACCGAAAATCTCGGTATGAACCAGAACTCTAGTAATCTCAAAATGAGATTTAAACTGGAAAAGGAAATCGTTGAGTGCGTTCTGTTTCAAAAAATCTGAGTTTTGAATGCGAAATTAGCTCAAGATTGTTTGGCATAACAATAAAACCAACAAATAAGAGGGAAATCCACGTACGCTCACAAAACAGAATACTTAAATTCACTTAGCGTCTCCCTAGGGTTCTTCAGGCCAATAAAATTATGGTTAAAACAAGATTCGATTTATCAGAGAAAGCGCTTAGATAACTGAATTTAGTAATACGACAGAATCAAAATCCATCATCTAAAATAATGTAAGTGGTTACATCTGAGACTACCAATATGGAAATTAGCAGCGAAGGTTTAACGATTTCATCGCTTGCTTTGCCATGATCGATTGAACAACAAACTTCTATGCATCCGCGACTGTTTATTGATGTCATAAATGCTGTGAAACTGTAAATATGTGGTTTTTAAAAATTAAACTTACTGGATTACATAAAGGATCAATAAGAAATAAATTTTTACTACAGAGTAACTTAAAACTGATTTGATAAGAAACAATAGTGAAAGTTTTGAACTATTGAGATAGTTAAATAGACTTTCTTTTATTTTTTACTAATAAGGAAACTTAATTGCAGGTGTATGTTTGTTTACAGAACATAAACGATCGTTATAATCGACTTCATGCAAGATTTGCTTTATTATGTCTTCTTGAGATTTAGGATGCCCCACTTATATCGAGTGAACTTAAGAAGCGTCTGTGTCTTTTGATCATTTACGTTTAGTCATAATTTCTAACAGAGAAACATTTGCCTATTAAATGACATTTCTGAATAAGTTTGTTATGCTGATAATCTCTTAATTAAATTTTGCTTTGCTTCTTAGTTTTTGAGGAGCTTTTATAGAGCGTATCCCGTTAGATAGTACAGCTAGATTGCTAACCTCACCCAAGTTAAGTCGTCGGGCTTCAACATTGCAGATTAAAGCTGTTTCATGATTTCGAGCAATTTTAAAATACTATCTGCAATAAAAATATTTCTGTTATAAGATTAGTTCAAATATGGAAAAATGTTTTATGTAATCTTATTCAAATTATCTCCTACGATGTTTTGGTGACAATATAAGGTATTTTCTCCCTTCTTAGAGTATGCCATCGTGATGTAACGGCAGCACACTCGACGAGTATGCGGGAGGTCCAGGTTCGAGTTCCGGTGAGGGCATTGCTCATTTTTCATATCTACTGCTTCAAAAGATCCTAATGTCTACAGTGGCGCCCGAACTGAAAGGTAGTCGATGACAATTCACCACCACTAGGATTTGGCGATTGGGTCCCCTAATCCCTAGTCACCCTTTAAAAGAGGAGTATATAAGGTACTTTTCTCCCTCCTTTCCGCATGCCTCCATAGTATAATTGGAAGCATAATCGACTGGGATTCGAGAAGTTCTGGGTTTCAGTCCAGGCGAGGGCATTTCACATTTTCACGTCTTCAGCATGAAAACCCTAATGACTCTACAACAACGATCATGATTATTATTGCCACTTGTCTGGGGAAGCGAATTCTAAAATCTTCCCCAGAAATATTTTCGTAACTATAGTCAAATATCATGAAAGGGAAGTCGAATTTACAAGCCTTGGCACAAGATTATTTGAACACCTTTAGCAATTGGGCAAGATGCCATAAAATTATAGTTTCACTTTCCAATTCACAAGTCCTGCTAATTGGTGCCAAAAAACCTCTAAAGAGAATGTCTCCTCTCAAAATCCTTGGAACTTCAATTGAATTTGTACAAGATTTAAAATACTTAGAAATAACTTTTAATAACCGATTATCCTGGATACTCCATCACAGACATATTAAACATAAAGCAGACAATATTAATAACAGCATGAAGAGAACTTCGGCAAAATACTGGGGTATTTTTAACTACTCTTGAAGTCTTGGTATTCTATCGTAACGGAAAAGATTGTCCTCTATGGAGCTAGTATTTGGGCTACGCATTTTACAAATCAAGAACGCACTTTACTTCTGAAAATACACAGACCCCACTTGCTACAAATCTGTAGAGGCTATCGAATGACCTCGACTGCAGCTCTGCAGACTTTTTCTGGTCTTCCACCTTTCGGCCTGGTTGCGTAAAGGGAATCTGCACTGGGTGGAATACTTCATCTTCGTCAGGACAGGTCCCTCTGGAATTATGATTACACAGCCTCAAATTATGAAAAGAAAGTCTCAACTTTCCTCTGTCACCCTGCAGTTCATGACATTCAGAATAGTATTAATCTTACTACTAGCAGCATGGTTCGTGGAAATTTCGCAATATATACGGATGGTTCTTGCATGGATTCTAGTACTGGCTGTGGACTTCGTAATGACATAATCCATAGGAAATGGCGAAGAAGACTCAGCAAATAGAATTCAGTTTTTCAGGCAGAACTTATAGCAATTCGGAAAGCAATTAATATATCACGTAGTTTACCAGTACATATATACACAGACTCCTTGTCCAGCTTGAAGGCAATAGCCGGTACTAATTGTCGAAATCTGGAAGTTTTTCAAATACAGCAGCTCCTACTACAAATGGCGCTGGAATTAAGACCCACCCTGCACTGGGTACCAGCACATCAAGACATCTTTGGCCACGAATGTGCTGATGCTCAGGCGAAGTAAGCAGCCTTGGGTGTTACATTGGTGGAACACTCTGTTCCTATTCCAAGCTCATTTCTAAAACAGCAGACTTTTAGACAGCTTCCTATACAGTGGCAAAGTAGATGGGATGCTTCGCGTACCAGTAGCAGGACATTTAATTATCTTAAAAAGGTGTCAACAAAATTTCTCGCTTTCTCTTCTGCACTGACTACCTTTTTGACTGGTCATGGATCCTTTCGAACTTATCTCAAAAGATTCGCTAGAATTGAAAACGATACATGTGAATGTGGTGAACTTGGTTCACCTGATCATTATGTACACTCTTGTTCCGTGACAGATCAGTTCCACCTTGCAAAACCTGCAGATGCTCACAGAACTGCCTGGCTCAAACACCTGATGGGACACTTTGGTAACTTAAATAAGTTTAATAACATTTTACAGTAGTGCTCAGAGCACACGCTTTATTTAAACCCTCTGGAGGCAGAGAACTACATTAGGTGCCGACTTATTAAAATATAGTTTCATTATGTCTTACATTGCACTGCAATATTTGTAATCATCAACTCTTTGAATTTCATAACTATTTATGTAACCTAATTGTAAATAATCTGGTATAACACTGCAGCTCAATTGCTTAATTGTTTTTACTTATTATATTACATTATATTTTGAAATAATTTTGTATTAATATCCTTATAATACTTCATATGTGTATATTTAATCCGTACTAAACTTCGTATGCTGTCTTACTTATGCTTTTTAACATATGATATCTTGAGGTATGGGAGTGTTATGTATTAACCACTCTCGCACACTTAATGTTACCATGTTTTACTGCACGATAAATCTCTGTAGTAACTAGGTAAGCAAATTTATAGGTTATGACCAGTTAAATCCAATTCAGTTGAAGATTGTTTAGTATTCTCTGATGATCTTGACAGTATAATATATAGCTTTGTATCCCTTGATGATTCTGAAAATACAATATATAGTTCTTATTTTACTACCCCAGTAAGCAAATCAATGTATACTGTGACGGTAATTTCTAAATTATTGTCATTTTTGTGATCTATCTTTGCCTAGATAGGTTCTGTTATGTCTTACTGTATTGTACTTGTAGCATCTCTATAGCAATTTCATTCCAGTACTGTTTAAAATGTATTGGTTATACTTATTTTTGTTAATGTACATATCTTGCATACTAAATATGAATGATCAATAAACTGTAAGCAGCACAGTACCTTTGTTATGTTCGATTCCCGGCGAAGGCTTTTGCTCATTTTTCATCTTTCATACTTCCCCAAAATACTTAATGTCTCTACAAGCTCTGTTCATTGAAAGAAAATATTTTCAGTTATCTTTAAATTTTAATACCATGCGTAAGTCTTTTGGTATTTTGTTAATGTCTTCAGAGCTCTTTGCTTACCCTCTGAAACTTGCACGCATGAGTTCTGAAATTCGTTTGAGAGCCCAATGTTATATAACCATTGCTTTTAGCTGAAGTGCTTGGAAATTCAAATAACATAAGCAAAAGTCGTTTAAAGCATGCCATCAAACTAGAATCACATATCCTATTTAAAAATGTAATTCACAATAAATTTAGTGTTAAATTTTATAAATCTGGGCTATTTTTGAGAAAATTATTTGGTATTTTTTAAAAGTAAAAAATGTACAAACAGTATAAAATACCACAAATTATGTGTAACCTACTTGAAAATCAATTTTATGCTACATCTTTCTTTGAAAATGTGATCTAAAATGTTTTTCCCTTTAGCATTTGAAAAGTAGCGTATATGCAAAAATTATGAAGACAACCGACGTGAAAATATAATGAAATTAATTTTGCTGAGCGACTTTCTTAAACGAGTTAAGAATCTCTCTAGAATATTCATAAGAATACAAGTTACGCTGTATGTTATTTGCACAAATAATATTTTCGGAAAAAGGTGGCGCTGGTGGCGCTTTATTTTTTCAGGTAATAATGTTATATATTTTCTTAAATACTCTAATTAAAATTATAAATTTTGCCCTAGTAAGATAGAAAATTTTATGAAAATTTCAGCATTGGAGGTAGGAGTGTTCTGCAAAAACAAAATTTCACATTTTAGTCCTCATCAGGTAAAGATTTCAATTAATAAATTATTCATAATACTTTAAAAATTATAAAAAGTTATATTTATTTACCGCTAAAACTGGCATACCTATGTATAATTAATATTTTAGCGGAGCCAATTAAAAATACAATATTGACTGCTCTTTTATGAATAATGTAACCGTTAGTCGCAAAAAAGAATCACAGTTGTTTAGCTGTTTTTTTCGAAATTTTGTCTAATCCTGACTTTTAATCTCTAATAGGTACTGAGAAGACATCTAGCTCAGAAAATATATTGTTTTAAATTTACCTGAATTTTTCCCATGCAGACAGGTTTCTAACATTTTGTATTTGTCTTATTAAAGCATAATTAATATTTTACTGTTGAAATTTGCATTCTACTAGAATCAAATAAGAAAAGTTACATTACTAATCTCTCTCTCTCTCTCTCTCTATATATATATATATATATACTCAGAACCATTCCATTTCGAGTAATGAAATAGCTTTCAGAAAAATCCTGAACCTTATTTTGAGAAATTTTTGGCCTGTGGAATTCCATGTGTATGTATAATATTTAAGGAAACAAAATCTGTACGGAATACAAGACGCCAATGTAATTCAAAATCTGCTTAAAGAGAAACGCTAGATTGGTGTAGATTTCAGATAAATGTGTATAGATTGCAACGGTACTACAAAGGTTCTTATCCTTTTTCCTTCAGAAGAAAACGATTTTGCTTTTCAAAATTATAGCGCAATGTGTAACTCTCACTAAGCCTTCTTCAAAATGTTGATGAAAATAGTTAATACTAGATTGTCTCAAAATTTTAAAAACAGATTAGCAGAAAATATAAATTCTAAATAAATTTTTATGCAAAGTTTATTTAAAGCCATCATTCTATATAAAAATATTTTTCATGTTGAGTGAAAATGTACTTTTTAGGTTTAGTCTACTAATTAATTTAAATAGCACTTTAATGTAAGTATACTGAAAATTTAAATCTTGATTAACTGAAGTTCACATGACACTAGAATAAATAATGTCTCATACTTTCGGCATAAAGAAATTTCAAAATGAACACCTCTAGAAGATATATTATGAGTCGTGTTGATGTGCTAAGATAAAAATAATCTAGGGTGAATTATTTTTGATCGTAACAGGTATCTTATTTTATTTTCTCTGCATTCACTTATTAGTAGTTTTTCTTTTTTCACACAATTCTTTCATGAAAGAATAATTCGTTCATTCTGAAGTTTTCATTTACACTTTCGTTAGTACCTATATTTCGAATACGGTAATTCGTACGGTATAAATTTTCGAATCGATTCCGAAACCATTTAAATATTGTATATCAAAAAAACAATTTAATGCTAAAAATGTCTCAAACATTCTTTCGTTCATACACTTGATCAGTCTTGCGTTTCCACTTACAATTTCATTTGCTTTTAGTTTTACAATTCAAAGAAAATATTGGAAGTTCTGAGTCAGTTTCAGAAACGTTTAAATATGATATATCGGCGTCATTTCTATTACTAATAAAAGTCTCATCAAATGCGATCTAAAAAGAACTGTAGAAAAATGGGTTTTCTTTCAGCATGAAACAAGTTCAATTGAAATAAAAAGGAGGATCATTTTCTGAGAATTTGTTTCAGACTCAAGGTCTGATAGGCACGCATATTTTTCTGACATAAGGCGTAATGAAGGGGAAATGCTCCTATTATTCTTTTGATTCCCCTCTTTAATGGAATTGCTCTTCCGTAAAATTATTAGACGTTTAAGGACTATGTTTTCTTAAAAGGGTTCAAGAGGTCCTGCTACGGATTTTGTCTCATCAATGGCCGAGTGGTTAGTGCCACTAAATTTTGGGTGTTCGGCCCGGGTTCGAACTCCGCTCAACAGAGTGGCTGCTTGATTGGTTTTATCGCTCCCTCCATGTGTAATAACTTAAATACGAGCCATTTTCCTTTAAAAAGTTCTTCACGAAGGTATCTGTCTCCTTAGGCAGAAAGCCCTTGTGTTTTTGACGTAATCAAACAACTTAACTCTTTGCGACACAGTGTGTGTCCGGTCTGGAAACACACCTAAAAATTTCCTTCTGTACGCAGAAAAAAAAATTGAATGAAAAAGGATTTATAGGTTACTATAGGTTACTCTGAACCTTCTTTATTTATAGTAGATGGCAGCTCAACACAAACCAGTCCTTTAGCCATGTTTAGTTTTTTAAGACCCTCATTTTTCAAAGAAATCTTCCAAATTTTTTATAGGGTATAAAAGAAATTGTTTGAAAAGAAATTTCTATGTTATTTTTTGGCTGTATGCTAATCTCCTTATTCTATATTAGTTTTAAATTTTTACCTTGAAATCTTGCCTAAAATCAAACGGTGAACTCTAGGTGTGACCAGACCGGGCTCACCGATAATCTAGGACAACTGAGAGTCTGTATTTCTTGTTTCTCCGCATCTCATCGGTCAATTCATTGACAACAATACTCGTTTCAGCACTCTTTTTGAAGCTCTATTCAATCAGTATGCCCACTTTGGGCACACCCACAGAATTAAAACGATAAGTGCTATCTTCACGAAATTTTACTTGTGTACTACTCTAGGCCTAATTAGACTGCCCTACCTTTTTTATTATCAAAAATCCAATTTTAAAAGGTAGCGTGCCGGAAAAGGTTAACCTGACACGGATTGCAGAGTATTTTAATTTAAAGGCAAACACAAACAGTTTATTCATGTCTGCTATGCAATTAGTAATTAAGCTTGGTTTGGTTTGGTAGATTATGGCAAAGCACACTAGGGCTATCTCCCTAAGGGGAAGAATGCTTTCATGGCCAATTAGTAATTAAGATTTAGATTTTAATACAATTGGAACGCATCTTACTAAAACGTGCATCATGGAAGTTTAAACAGCGTAAGTGTCAAACATGTGTGCTTTAATCATTTTAAACTAAGTTTAATTAATTAAGGCAAAGCAACACAAAGGCTACTTGCCTATGGGAAGGGATGTGTTCATGAAAGGCCTTTTAAGGGAAACTGGCTCGTATCGACTTCACACACGGGGAAAAAAAAACACAAAAAATCCTATTCAACCAGTTCATTCATCGGGATTCAAAACATGGGTGAACTACCAGTGTTCCGTGATTTTGAAGATCTCTCGACGATGGGCTTTATGTTAAGTAACATATTATATAATTAGTAAGGGTACTGAAGAAACAGTAGTGAAGTTATGAATAATATTTGAATATTTGTTTCTATTACAGATAATTCGTTTATAAATTAATAATGAAACCCTATAATTATATATTCGTTGTCCCATGCTTCGTATTTTTTCTTTGGTTATTAATTGTAAGTATTGCTTTTGTGTTACACGTGTGATTGTAAATGCTCCACTAAGTGTTACTTTAGCTTTTAAGAAATCTTATTTTTCCGCTAATGCGTTTAGTATGAATTAGCTCAGAGTACGTATATGCTAGCTGATGTGATTATCATATTCATGAAAAAATTGTGTAAGGGGAGATGATATTAAGAAATAATTAAAAAAATGCATTTGAAATTCATTTATATTTGAGTATATGAAATCGCAATTGGCCAGCATTTCTCGAGTGCTGTTAAATTAATACGATGGCAACCGATACTTAGGAATCTTCTTTATATAAATATTTGCTCGTGAAAACTGTTAATCCTTGTGCTGTTCTACAGATATTATATTCGCATAAGAGATATTTTGAAATTCTCAGTGATTACATTTAGAAATTTACAAAATCCTCATACACATTATACTTCTCGCTTTCTTATATCTAACATTGTTGTAGCATATAGGTACATGTGTACATGGTATTCGAAAAAAGTTGTAGTAGGCTTTATTTTCTTAAATTCTTTTCTGATTGTTCTTCCAGTCGCAAAGTTTCTCAATATCAGGTTTAGAATATTTTGAAAATAATCTCAATACTGGAAATGTTTCGTAAACATGACATATAATATTTTATATGGCACCTCGCAGAGCAAAACTTCTAATTAAAATTATTTTATTGCCCTCGTTTGCTTTATTACTATATTAGCAACAAACAATAAAAGGCTTCTTATAGTGTAACTGAAAAATGTTAAATACTTGAGCTAAATAAAATGTTCCATAAATTTATGTGAAAAATTCGCGAAGAGTTCCGAAGATGAATTTACCAAGATTCTTTTTCTGTATCAAGCATCGTTTCTAAAAGTTAGAATCAAAAAATCAGAATTTTTTGATTTTGGTTGTTAATGGTTAAGTGTCAGACCAAGTACTATATTTTTTGGAATTTTAGTTGATCCTACGAAATAATTAGTTTCTATTACAACTGTGAAACTGCGCATAAAAATAAAGAATCCTTCGCACTTAACTGTTTTTTTTTTCGTAAATATTGATATTAAATTTATACTTTAATTTAAAAATATGTTTTAATGAAGTAAATATCCATATTATGGTATTTTTAAATTTGAATTACTTGGGAAATATGACCTTTTAAGGTTCCTACGGTCCTTAAAGTTACGTTTAGAAAAGGCTTATACTCATTTTAAAATCTAAAAAACAAAAAGTTTGATTCCTGTGAAATGAAAATTAAGTAAGATATTTAATTTCAAGACCCGGAAGTTTTTAAAATTTATCAGTACCAAGAAGCAAGTTTATTGCTTTCCTTGCGGGATTGGTTAAAAAATTGACAAGGGTATTTTGATACTGTTTTTTACCCCTCTCATTTAGCATAATTTTTTAACATTTCTCGGTGTTTTTTAATGTAAAATATTTAGAGTGCCCCTTTGCAGCACAGACACTATACATTTACAAACATGCATGCCTTCTCCGGGATTCGAGTCCGTGCCCTTCGGTACGGCGGTCAGCGTCGCTCGGTTGGGCGGCATATATTGCACATAAATACCTTATACATATGTGCATGTAATATGTACAGTTGCAGAGAAAAAATGGAAACATACAATCATTTTTCTGGAACTTTCTTGCTTAAAAGGCAGTAGTTCTTTTATTTCAATATAATCTGTAAAAACAAATGTTTAGAATCCAGTGTATACTCTCTTAACAACGGTCGTGCGTCGATGCTTAAAATTTAAGAGCACTATGAACTATGTGTTGTTGTATCTTTGAAGTTAGAATTATGAGACAATACTTTTCCAGAAATCAACCTGCGCTTTGAATATCTCTAAATTCCCCCCTCACAGAAATATATAGTCATCTAAATGCTATTAGTTATTAATGATGTAATCATTATTTGAGGCTTGACAACAGTTTTACATTTTATAACATTATGCTCGTTTTATGAAGTCTCATGAAAAAGAGAAAGAGATCAGCACCGTATGATTGATCATCACTTTCTCCTCTACCCACAGATATTTTCTCTAGTGTCTGTGAAACAGCCTAAGCTATTAATTTCACTTATCATGCCCAAATAAATCTTTTCAGAGGTTAACATTGTAACAAACAATAAGATATGAAACTTAAATTTTTACACCAAAATTTGGGGATCTTTTCTATTAGAAACTAACAAGATTACGATACATGAGACATATCTCAATCCTGTTAGTTTCCAGTAGAAAGTATCTCCAGATTTTGATGTAAAAATCTTTCATGTCTTTTTGCCTCACGTTTCATTAATTTTTCGATTCAATAATGTTTTTGTTTTACTGTATTTTGCCTTATGTCTGCTGTTTGCTGTGGCATTTGCTAGAAATATTTAATCTCGTAAATTTCTCTGCTGTATTCGGAGTAACTATTTACTCAGAGTGCTACGTAAAACGCAGAATACAAAATGATCAGGCTAGCATAATGCTAGTTTGATCATTTTTGGAGATTTATTAAATAATAGCTTAATCATTTCTTCATTCATACTGATCATTTCTGAAGCACAATCAATTTAGATTAAGTTGTTTTGGCATGGGAAATATTACAAGATTCAATGTGTAAGAAACTTCTTGGCTCCCATAACCTCTGCTTTCCCGATCAATAAAGTGTGTAACTAATCAGTTTTCAAACTCGTTCTGAGGTTTATTCTATTTTGATATTAATTTGAGTTTTACATGTTATGGGATTCCGTTTTGCTTGCGAAATTATTTCTGCAATTTTCTAATTACCGTCTACCTCTTATAAAACAGAAACTTTCAGGGTGCTTAAAAAAGTTGCTTTTTAAAAACGAAATTAATTAAAAAACTTAGATTAACATCTTCTACACAGGTTATTCATTTACTGCCCAGATAACGTAACATGTCTTTCACATGATTTATTCGTTAGATTAAATTATTTTTTTTAAATACTAATACAAATAAAACAAACTGGTAAAACACTATCATTTACTTAAACGAAACACCAAATAACTTTACCTCGTTCTCAGATATAAAGCGATTACAGCAGTAGCGTCAGTAATTCGGCTCAACATCGTGTCGAATTGAGCTGGGATGCCAAGTACAGGTGGTTCATACCTTGCGGCTTCATCTCCATGCCAGAGTTCATCATTCGTACTGGCTGGTGAGTGGCAGCGTGCCAGTTTCTCAGCAACCCGTTTCCAGATGTTTGCAATGGGTGAGAGATATAGAAAACGTACTGTCCAAGGCAACAGTCCAACACCCTCTGAACTGAGAAAAATCCAGACAGCACGGGTAACATTCGCTAGAGCATTATCATGTTGAACGAGGGCGCACCGCAGGCCTCGAAGCTAGGGCACAACCATGAACCTTAACACGACAGAAAAGTATCGCTGCCTGTCCACATTACTGTCTATGCGAACAAGAAGTGAGTGAGATGTGTACCCAGTGGCACGTCATACTAGCATATCAGGTGATGATCACCATACCAAGGTGAATGCAAGCTGGCAACATTTGTTCTCGGTGCCTCCTCACACTGATACTATTATCATGTTGTTCATCATGATTCGTCTGAAAAGATGATGTGGTGCCATTCATATGTTCAATATCGTCGTTCATTGCACAACTATATAGGCGCACCCGTCTCTGCTGTAGGGTCAAAGGAAGCAACAATGATCTCCGGGCCGAGAGTCCCTGGTGCTGAAGACACTGTCCAAAGAGACACTTATCGTCTTTCACACGAGTTAAGCTCCTGACTCCGGGTACGTGATGTGGCTGTGCGATAGCGTAAGGCCGAGAGGACAACATGTCTGTCATCTTTGGGGCTTTACTGGACCAAGAAAATTGAGGTTCTGTATGGTGTACAGAATGGCCCTCCTGCACTATTGATTCTGCTTTCGTCTGACAGTTAGTTATAAGATCCCGGCCAACACGAGCAGTAATATCACAAAACGATGAACCTCGGTCGCGATAGGCCACTATCCTGCCGCGGTGAAATTCCGACACATGCTGTTAGGAGTTCCTCCATCTTACAGAAGACGTAACACGACTTACACACAAACAACAGATGTTCAGAGGCAATTTCCAGTTGAGAAACCCACTTGCCATTTATACGCGATTTAGATGGTATCTCTCATACCTGCTTTGAGCGAGTGCGCTGAAACGCGAATCATCTCCGTAAGCCAACATTTGGTACCTTTCATACAAATTTGGTGTTTGTTGTATAGCGCTTTCATGGTGAAGCAATTTTAATGGCCAGCAGTGTATTTATTGAATTTAAGCAGGCTTTTGAAGAAAATTTATGTTATCCTTATAGAAGAAGTAACTTCTTGAAAAATGTTTTCTATTATACCTATCTCATACAATGGAAAGTTTCTAACTGTTATATTAAAAGAAATATATGATGTGTCATATTTTGACCTACTTTGGTTTGCTTTGTTTATTGGAATGTATCCTAGGAACATATATGAGCAAATAAATTATTCAGACTTTAAAGAATGCGCCTTTATAATATGTTAAGAGGTATTTCTCCCACTTCCCTAGCGTGCCTTCGTGGTGTAACGGTAGCACGCTGGGCCGGTATTCCAGAGGTCCGTGGTTCGATTCCTGGCGAAGGCGGTTGCATATTTTTCATCTTTTCTGCTTCCAATTAACCTAATGACTTTACAATGTTATCAAATATTCATTTTGTAATGGTAACCTTGTACAATTAACATTATAGAAATTCCTAAATCTCAAATTCTTATCTATCTATGTATAGTATGGATGTATATATATTTATATATATATAAAGGGAGCTAACCGACTTAAAAAATAATTTTTTAAATCGATAACTGGTAAGTTTCATCAAAATATATAATGATACTGTTAATGTAAATGTCCCTTAAAATAAGTCTCTTTCTCTCTCCCCTTTTATTCGTTTTCTTTTGAAAACCTTTTTAGTTACTTTAATCTCTTTTTCTCTGTCTGTGTTGGCAAGAGAAATAACAAAGTCAAATATAAAAAAACCGAAGTTAGAAAGGTCAGATTAGATTCAGAAGCAGTGAAACTGCATATTCCATATGTACTTATACATTTTAAAGTATTCATCGTCGTTGCCATTTGCTCTGCTATTTGCAAAGAAACTCAAATGAATGGATTCGATACAAAGAAGGCCAACGTGGGTAAAGTTTGAAATAGGAATGAATAAAAGCTTTCTACAGTTAAATGTGAAACGAATCACTACACAGGTTATTCTCAGTTTTCATCGCTTCTAACGAAAGAAAAAGAAATCAGAATATTTTTCTGATAAAAGGCATCTTCAGAAAGGCGGTAAACGCCGCCAGATTTATCCTCATAAATTCATTTGAATTATATCTTTCAAAAGTCTGCGCGTTATCTTTATTTTCCCATACCTTTAATAGAGGAAACTGAGGGAATTTAATTCATAGATAAAAAGAATAGGCCTTACTAGTAAAACCCGACTACCAGAACTTTTTACCATCATTTTAAATTCTCTTTCTTCTCCCCGTGAAAAGAATATGTAAAGAATTACCGTATTCCCATACGGGTCCAGCCGGGGTAAAATGGTTAACACGCCCAACTAACAAATAGAAAAAATACAGTTTAAATCAGGGGGAAGGTTTGGTTGGTTTTTCGTGTTTTCTGGTTAGAAAAATCTGACTGTGAAGTGATGCTCGAACCAAGAATGTGTGGTGGACGATAATTTTTCACTAGCTCGATCTGTTCGACAGGGTCTCGGGTCTCTTCCATGCCGCCCTTTAAGTGGGAGAGAATAGGAGATGCTATCCCATTTTCGCTAGTGTGCTCTTTTGATGCAAATAGTTAATACGTCTAACTAGCAAATGATATGTCTGTGGTACAAATCCTGGAGATGGCATAACTGACGTTTCCCGTTTCGAGCTCTCAAAAACACAGTTGACCCTAGAAAGCAAGAAACGAAGTTTTATTCGAGGTACATCAAAACTTATGTTTTCTTTTAAACTCTCTCTTATCAAAACAATGGTAGTTTCATAACTGACTTCTACACCGCAGGTCAAACGGGCTGTTTAGATAAGCCATTTTTGTGGTCCTCTTTATGTATAACATATCTATATTTATTCATATATAATATATATGTATAACACACATATTATTCATAACATATATATATATATATATATATATATGCATAACATACATATGTACTCTCTCTAAAAGTCCTGTTAGAAGACATCTCTCCCTAACAGTAGATGCCCACCAATGGCTGAGCGGTAAAATCGCTGGACACTGTTAGCTGGACCTGGGTTCGAATCTCGGTAAATGGGCTGGCTGCACGGTCGGTTTCGTGGTTTTCCCCATGCGTAACGTAGATACGAGCCAATTTTCCTTAGAATGTTCTCTATGAAAGGCTTGGTTTATTTAAATACGGCATAGCACTCTAGGGCTATCTGCCTAAGGAGAGGGATGTCTTCGTGGAGGACTTTCTAAGGGAAACTGGCTCGTATATACGTTACACATGGGGAAAACCACGAAAATGCCCATGCAGCCAGCCCGTTTGCGGGATTCGAACCTCGGACCGAACTACCAGTGTTCAGTGACTTTACCGCTCGGCTACTGGTAGGCCGTTCTCCACAAAAGCTTTCCTTTTCTAAGGAAAATAGCTCTCGCGTGCTTTGCCACAATCAAATAAATCAAACCAATTGTAACAGCAAATCGTCTTCGCAGTCTTGTTGGTATGTGAATAGTCAAGAAAGTCATCAACTAAAGCACGAGAGGCAACGAAACAAGCAATTAATGAAAGCAGAGAGAAATTATATTAGAGATATTTTGGTTAAAAACTGGAGATTTAGCATTTAATAGTTATAGGATTCTAGACTATATGGAAATCGTGTCCTGTCAAACCGCAGTGTAGATGTTGATCCGCCGTCGGGAGAAAACGCACCTATCCGCTGGCAGCGCTACTTAAGCGGCGCAATCAAACCCACGCGGTATGCTTTCGGTCGTCAGCAAGCACTACGAGCGGGAATTCTGGGAAGTGAGGGGCAACCCTTCTCTGTGTCGGCAGAAAGATTCCGCAAAGAGTTCTAAGTTATTATGTGAAAGCGAGCTGAAACGTGGAGCCGCTTTTCTAGGGTTTCCGGGAGGAGGCGCTCTTTTCCTTATTCTCGAGCCACTTAGGCCACGGTCTGCATACAGGCATCTCATTCGGCTGCTCTTGGCTCCGAACCACAGAGAACCGCTCGCATTCGAGTCAGGTAAGTTCTGTCACTCTCTCAATACTCGCGACACTTTCATGCCTCAGGGGTAGGGGGTGAGGACTTTGTTTACTTTCAGAAACAGAGTGTTCGCGCTTGTTCATGACAGTTCTTTCCCCTTTTATTTCGCTATCACAAAATATTTTCTGTCTTTTGTTTCATTATCCTCGAAATTCAAGTTAATTTATCTTTAGAAAAAATAATAAAAGGCCTCGGGACAACGAAAAGTTTTGTCACGCAGACATGATTAAAGATTTTATTTTATCAATAAATGAACGTAACTTTTAAAAAAGCAAATTTCAAAGTAAAGGAAGATGGAAGTCTTTTAGAGAACACTAAAAGCGCTAGTTTAGAATTTTGTAAAAAATGTTGAGCGTTAAGGCATAAAAGATTAGATAAACCTAAATGCCAAAGGCACTAGTGAAGTGAGATATTTAGCTAGGTATAGAGATTTATAGGCTGCAAAGATTAATGCGTCGCTTTTTCCTGCTTATTTATAGACAAATATTTAAAACAGTTTATTTAAAACTTCGGTTTTTATAATTGTTTACTGATTATTTGCCCATTGATAAAATTAAGTTTTAAATATATTGTGAAGGAATTTGCGTATAACAGAATGCTACAAAACTTGTGCATTGGAATAATCAGTGGACAATAATATTTCTAAATTTTTTCGCCGAATGCCAGCTGGCATCAAAACTGGCTTTTATAAAGTACTCATATAAAATTTAACGTCGCAGATTTCGTAGCAATGCATATTTGCAATTAAATCATAAGTTAAATATTAATGTGATAGAGTGGATTTGTGATTCGATTCAATTTTCCGACTTTTTTCACTGCAAAAGCTACTTTCTTTTTAGGTTACCAAAGAGAATTCAGATATTAGTTTCCTTTGACACAGTTCTAAAAAATGCGGGGATATTAAATTAATCAAAAAATAAGAGCATAAATTTTTCTAAAGAGGAATGCTATCGTAATATGAGAGAGGCCACAACAACACAGCAGCTTTTTCAGTTTTGAGATGAATGCCTATTTAATTGTATTAAATACATTTAGAAAACAGTTTATTTGTTGCAGATAATGCATATCAGCAATTAAAGAATTTGGAAAAGCTAGTGTGTTTAGAAAAACGCCCAGAAAAATCCAATGCATGTTTAATAAGTGTTCATTATATAATACTTTTACAGTTAATTTTAACTATGTCTGGAAAAACAACTTTTGCCTTATCCTTTAATAATGTATTCTTAATTAACTGCTGAGTATTTAAGCAGTATTTAAAACGTCTAAAGACAGACTGCTAAAAATGTTGCTGAGCAATAATTATTTATATAAAATTATTCATATGGAAACCATATTCTTCAACATTTCTGAGCATCTTTAGAGGAAAATAGATTAGGAAATTTATGGATTTAATTAAATATTTTTAGAAGAAACACTTGATTTTAAATTTTAGTTAAAATTTTACCTGAAATTCTTTGACCTGGTAATCAAAATTTTATCCTTTTTATAAAATGCATTTCATAAAGCCGAATAATTTATATAAGCTTCTATATATAAAAGTTTTATACATGTGTTTTAGTTAGTTTTTTTAAGATTTAAAATTTCCTGAGTTTGAGGAACATTCTTAGTTGAAACTTTGCCATACCGAGCGAAAATTTCTTGAAATAAATATAGTATCTTTACTTCGTAATTTATTATATATATATAGTTTAACGTTCTTTACTTTATATCATTTATATATGTTCTACTCTTGTTTGGGTGAGCTCTACATTTATATTGGTATACCTAAAATTTTAGCCTGAACTTTTTTTTCCTTCCTCAATACGGCAAAAAAAATTTTTTTAAACGTTTTGTAAAAAGAAACACATGCATTACGTTTCTTGACTACGCACAAATGTATAATTTTTTACAATATACATCGGAAATATATATTATTCAAAATTTTATAAGGATTTAAAAATGATTATTCAAGTTAGCTGAAATATATTTTAAGTTAGATAAAACATCTTTTAAATCTGATGAAACTAATTTTCAATGAAAAATTTTTAATGTATCCTAAAATCCTCTGGAATAAACTAATCATTTCTAAAATTTAATTTTTGAAATTTTGTCCCAATCCTTTTTTCCCCCATTTACAATAAATGTATAAAAGCATTTTTATTCGTATGAGATGCAAAATTAATAAATTTTTACTGAGAAAGTACGATGAGATTATTTAGCTTAAACAAAATTATACGAGTCTACAAGGTACCCGAATTTGTGAAAAATGTTTTCGATGAAAGATGATCACTTGGGTTTGTGTTTAAGTAAAAAAGTAATTTAATAGTCATAGTAATCATGAATAGTCAGTAAGTTTTATGAAAACTATATACAAGAAATTTCTGGTTCTGGGAATTGGAAATGGGATGAAAAACTTGTAATATATTGCCTAATTCTTCGATGTATTCAGTCGGAAGATTTCCAGTTTGGGGTTTAACAGTTTGAGATTCAAGCAGTTTTTACACTGAAAATTTAGTTTTTGATGCTGAAAAATAATTTAAGCTTTCCTTTTTTTTTAGCAGGCTCATCCCTCAATTTTTAATTTCTTTTATCAAACGCTAAGTAAATTTTCTCTTTAAAAAGAGGTCCGTCATTAACAGTTAACTTGAACTTTTATTTTAAACAGGAATTATAGACAGGGCTTGGTTAAATTTATTAAATAAAATAATAATTGAAGTATCTTTAAGAATTATTTCGGAAAGATACATCGATCACCAGAAGATCAAATATCAAAATAAAATTAGCATCTTCACAAAATTGGAAACAATGGAGGCCAGAATCATCTGCATTTAGGTGTTATATATGAATTTAACATTCTGCAGATTCATTCTGCTACTCCCAGTAACCAAAATGATAAAACTGAGCATTTGAAGTCAATTTGTTCATTTTAGTGTTTCGTTTTAAATAATCTAATTTAAAACTTCAGTAAACGATTTATATCAAAAATAAGAATAGAAAAACGTGTTGTGAAAGTAAGTAAAACTAGAAACGAAAAGTCTTGGGGCTTATTTTGAACACTTTAGCGTACTACAGAGCTACGTTGATATATTGTAGCGTAAAATGATGATTATGTGCAGTAGTTTGATAGCGTTTTAGTTGTTTGTGAGTTATTTATATAAATACTGTATTCTGAATTTATGTAACGCGCTCTTGTTTTAAGGTTGAAGAACGGCTTGATTCTTTTCAAGATACTTTTTATTTTAAATTTTATTATTGAAAGAAAAGACTGAAAACTTTCATATTGCTGGTTTCAACTGATTTTTAAAAATATTCTACCGATAAACTTTAGCTTTAGAACGATGATATGGAAGAGAACGAAATGAATAATAAGTGTAATCCTGCAAGCTTAAAACCGAAAAAGGGAAAAAAAAAAATAGTGTGAAAGAGAGCTATTATTTCTGGTTTTACAAAGTGTTACTCTTATGAGCTTGTTGGATGCATTTTCATTCAAATAGTATGTCCTTTTCTAAAAAATAAATTAATATTTCTTATCATATTTGCATATCTGACAAATTGTGAAAATCTTTCGCAAGATTTGCTAAAATTATTTTAGATGTATGATTTTACGCTTATAATTCGTCCTTTACGGATTCTGAAATGTTTCAGAAAAACCTCCAAATCTTTTCCAGTTTAGCGATTTGTCTCCAGATGTGCATCGAAAGCGCGTACTCTGGGAAGACTTTTGAGTTGACTTTTTAATTTCTTTTTAATTGCTTTAAAAACGATTCCTTCCTTTTCGGAATATAAATTCTTTCTTGTGTGGCACTAAATTTGTCCACTTCTCAATATTCTGACAGTTTTAGATCAATTAGTCTGCAAAAAATTTGTTTCAATGATTTGAAATTGATTTGGCTTTTTTTGATTATGGAAAAGGACTTGAGAGCTATTTCTATAAGAGAAGGGATGCCTTCATGGAGGACTATTTAAGGTAAAGTGGCTTGTAGACACGTTACTCATGGGGCAAATGCAAACACATCCACGCAGCCAACCCGATCGCCGGAATTTGAACTAAGGAACGAACTACCAGTATTCAGTGACTTTACCGCTCAGCCGCTGATGGACTTGAAGGTTCGAAAATTTCTTTTTAAATAACACCGCTGTTAGATATAATTAAACTGATAGCATATTAAAATTAAGTTTTTCAGAAAAATATCATTATAATAAAACATTTTTGTATATAAAACGTCATTAATTTTCATTTCGGCTACATTTAAGTATCTCAGTTCCGAAATTTTAACGACATAATGCTACAAAGTGCAATTTCCGAATTACCTTTCAGTAAAACCATGAAAATTCTACTCTAATTATTACATTAAATATAAGTTTCATTTGACGAATTTTCCACTTTTTATAAGTATCTTTCTTCCTCTGCGTTATGGGCTTGAAGGTTCGAAAATTTCTTTTTAAATAACACCGCTGTTAGATATAATTAAACTGATAGCATATTAAAATTAAGTTTTTCAGAAAAATATCATTATAATAAAACGTTTTTGTATATAAAACGTCATTAATTTTCATTTCGGCTACATTTAAGTATCTCAGTTCCGAAATTTTAACGACATAATGCTACAAAGTGCAATTTCCGAATTACTTTTCAGTAAAACCATGAAAAAGTCTACTCTAATTATTATTACATTAAATATAAGTTTCATTTGTCGAATTTTCCACTTTTTATAAGTATCTTTCTTCCTCTGCGTTTAAAGTTATTCAAAGCAGGGCTGTGGAGTCGGTAGGGAAAATGACCGACTCCGACTCTGACTCCAACTCCTGGAATTTTAATGACTCCGACTCCGACACCTTCATATATATATACGTAAATATGTAAACAGCTTACTTTTTTAATGTAAAAGAAGTAGTAGATGTTACAGATAAAAATTGATGCATAGCAAATTTTTTATATTAATTATCATTTATTATGAAATGGAAAAACTGGCATTAGTAATTTCTAAGAAACAGTAAAACTTCGGCAACTCTGTTAGAGGACCATAGTTACGATTTCATAAACTTTCAGAATTGAGAAGAGTCTTTCCACATTGACTTGAGTAGGAAGAAGAGCTGTTACTGTTACAGCTACTTCCTCTTTAACTTTTCAGGATAGATTTTTATAAGTTCTAAAAGAGGTGTCTTGCAAGAGCAATCGTATTTCTCTATTTCTTCAAAGGCCGTGTATAAATCTTGTTTGTATTTTTTTCACTTTTATATCGAAAGGCTCTTGGTTCTTTATTTTCATTCGCTTTGCCTTAGCCTTTTCAATATTATCCAAATATTTCTCAAAATCTAGTTCATCAGTGGAAGAAGATGATAGATACTCAGTAGCAGTATCTGCAGTTTGACTGTCCTGATTTGAACACTCCAGTTGTTCTGAGAATAATTTCATTCTTAATGAAAGTTCATAGATGGCTTTCTTTGCCTTTTTAATTTGTTTGTCATCCAACAAAATTTGGCGTTTTGGATCTACATGTATTGAACCCAACGTTATCTTATTCTCTAGCAAACTAGTTTCTCTACAACAAAAATCAGCGTTGTATAACGCTGATTTTTGTTGTTTGACTTCTGAATTAGTATTTATTCGGCGTGTTATTGTGTCTTAATTAGTTTCTCTTATCTTCACTGAAGAAATGATTCCTTCTGCAATAGGGCCCACCAGCCACCGAGCGGTAAAGTCGATGAACACTGGTAGTTCGGTCCGAGGTTCGAATCCCGCGAACGGGCTGGTTGCATGGGCGTTTTCGTGGTTTTCCCCATGTGTAACGTGTATACGAGCCAGTTTTCCTTAGAAAGTCCTCCACGAAGGCATTCCTTCTTTTAGGCAGATAGCCCTCAAGGCTTTGCCATAATCACACACACACGCACACACCTTCTTCAATAACCCTCCTCAGAAAGTTCATAGATGGGTTTCTTTGCCTTTTTAATTTGTTTGTCATCCAACAAAATTCGGCGTTTTGGATCTACATGTATTGAACCCAACGTTATCTTATTCTCTAGCAAACTAGTTTCTCTTATCTTCACTGAAGAAATGATTCCTTCTGCAATAGGGCCCACCAGCGACCGAGCGGTAAAGTCGTTGAACACTGGTAGTTCGGTCCGAGGTTCGCACACACCAACATCGCATTCTTCCAGTCTTGCCTCTTGTTGATTCTTCAGACTGTAGTTTTTTGGTGGCTATATACGGTATAGAAAGAAGAGTTTCCAATTCTGCAAGATCATTCCACAGTCTTTCTGTTAGTGAAATATTAGGGTTATTTACATCTTCTGAAAAAGTTCTTAATCTTAACAACCACTTATATAATCAAATATGTACTTCTCCATTGCGTTGCTCCTTCTCCTGCTCGCTTTCTAAGAATGGCATTAGTTTTGGGAGTTCTTGCTGCTTACCTCAATTCACCAATGAGATTAGTAAATAAATGAATCAATTTAATCAATAATGGCAAATATCGCATACATCCTGCTCCCTTATATTTATTTACTAATATGTCAATAAAATAGAAAATAACTATTTATTAATGTATATAGTTCATAAATAAAAGAGCCCACCAGCGGCCGAGCGGTTAAGTCGCTGAACACCGGTAGTTCGGTCTGAGGTTCGAATCCCGCGAACGGGCTGGCTACATGGGCGTTTTTGTGGTTTTCCCCATGTGTAACGTTTATACGAGCCAGTTTCCCTTAGAAAGTCCTCCACGAAGGCATCCCTCCCTTAAGGCAGATAGCCCTCGAGTGCTTTGCCGTAATATAATAAACCAAAACATAAATAAAGATATTAACTCAGTTTGTCTTTAATTTCATTTCAAATTCAAACTGTTCAACAAAAACTGGAGTAGGAGTCGACATGTTTTTAGCGACTCCAACTCCGACTCCTTTTACCCAAAAATCTACCCGACTCCGATTCTGACTCCATGACTCCGACTCCACAGCCCTGATTCAAAGATATGTTAATTTTCTCTGAAAAATTCCTTTTACGCTTTTTATTTTGCAATTTTTTCAAATCTTCTTAATTTCAGTCTCACAAATTTGACAGGTACGCGTTTGGTTCATAAACTGCTCGACATTGAAAATGCAACACCAAGAAGGAGTTATCAGAAATTTGTGCAAATTTTAAAGTAGACGCACGTCACTGAGTTATGCGAATGATGTGAAATGCGAAGCTCTCCGACGCACGTGAAGTAAGATATAAGGGAAGGAATTTGCAGAATGGGCAATATTCGTGTCGTTAATTTCTGCCAGACGAATTATCGAAGAAAGTTGGTTTTTGTCCCGGAAGATACGTGTAATAGAAGAGCATGCCAGGCCGCCGTCAACGAAGGCTATTCCAGCAGATAGACGATTTTACAGGGGTATGGTGATCGGACTGAGAAGGGCGGGTTGGTCCTTACGTCAAATCGTAGCTCATACCCACATGGATGCGAGCACGGTGCATCGGCTATGGCGAACATGGTTGGAACAAGGAAATGTGGGAAGAAGGAGGTGCAGGTGCAGCCAGAGTGACATCAGCACACGTGGATCGACGCATGCGCCGACAAGCTGTGGCGGTGCCGCAAGTCGCTTGTACCGCGATTCTGCAGCATGTGCAAAATACCCTGGATGTTCCCGTGTCGACAAGAGCCATATCCCGTCGATTGGTTGAACATGGCCTGCACTCACGGCGTCCGTTAAGAAGACTGCCATTGATCCCACAGCATAGACGTGTTTCTTCGTACATCGCTGTCCGCGTTCGTCCTACAACCTACAGAGCCGAAGCCGTTCTCGCTCTGTATTCTGACTATCATTTTGAAATAAAGATCACTTATTGTTGCTTGCTGTCTCAGTCTTTTTTACAAATTTCATCACTTTCTGACCACTCCTTCTTGGTGTTGCATTTTCAATGTCGAGCAGTGTATTATACTACAAAAGCAAGAATATTGAGGCAAAATTACATTTCCTTTTATAGATGAAGCCCTAACTCAAAAAAGATTTTACTTTTAAGTGCAACTTGAGAAAATTCAAAGGAATCAATATTTGGTCTGTTGCTAAATGCAACAGGGAAAATAAATATTTGATTGTGTTTTTCAAGTTAAAAACTCAGCAGACACTTACAATAATCAAGCTCTGAAATAGTTTCATGTTAAACTTCACGACATTTAGATTCCACCAAGCAAAATAATACGTTCTACGTTTAGTTTACGATGGCTGAATGGCTGGGTGCATGGTGGTTTGTTCAAGTATGCGAGCCAATTCTCTTAAAAGGCGTCCACAAAGGCATCTTTCTTAAGAGGCGATAGCACTTGAATGCTTTCCCGTATAAAATAACCTAAATAAATTGCCTTTTTGATAGATTTCTTATATATATAGCTTATATGAATGCAAGATGGTTCTATTGTAAAGCTCTCCACCGAGATATCCGTCCTGAAGTACGTAACTATCGATTGATTTTTGCTGTATTAAATAACCTAATTTAACTTATATTGCTTGAAAAGTATTTCGAGTACCATGAGACTTTAATGAGGAAAAACGTATTCATTATTCATTCCATTAATTTATGGTTTGGTTAATTCTAATAAAGCACTCTTGGGCTATATCGCCAAGAAGAACGGTGATTTGGTGGAGTAGCTTTATAAGGGAAACAGTTCCTCATTTTCATTATACATCATGAACAGCGTGAAAGTACTTATGATGTCAGAATCAAAATGAAGAATGATGAAAAAGAGAATGATTTATGCTTTTCATCAGTATTCAGAAATAAAATATTATATTTTATTCATAAGTCTCTCGAAAAAGAATGATATAGTTACTTATGTATTAACATCTACCAAGAATTTCGATTCGAACTTAAGGTGATAACTTGGCAGTAAATATCTTCCAATTTCTTTTTGGTAATAATGTTGTTAATTTTCGGTGTTCTGAAGCCGATGTTTTTCCATGAGGTCACTTGTTCTTTCGTGAGATCTGTGAAATAATGTATGGTTTATTTGATAATTTCAAAGCACACGGAGGCTATTGGTCTAAAATGACAGGTGCCATTGGGGAGAGTATTTTAAGCGAAACTGGCTCGTATCCACATTACACATGAGAAAAAACCGCGAAAACGCCATGCAATCTGTTCGTTTTCTGGGATTTGAACCCGGATCAAAGTATCAGTATTCATTGACTTGAAAAATAAGAAAATTAGCCTCCAGAGTATAGCTGAAAAGTATATGTATGAAAAGTACTCCAGAGTATAGCTGATGAGAAGGTTGTCCTTTGTATAGAATGAAATTATATATCTCTGAAGGAAACGAACCGTGGAAATTCAGAATTGCAAAGTATAGACAGATGGTAAAAATAAGAATAAGACATTTGTTTAAAGAAAGAGAGATCACCTTTACACGACAGTTGTACAATTTACTTTTAGTTCTTGCTGCAAGATGTTACCAAGAATAAAATTTTTCGAAGAAACACTAACTGTGTATGTCGAAAAAACTGTTAATGAACAAAACAATTACATTGGAGGAATTTTATCATTGAAGGAAACGAACAATCAAAATCCCCAGCACCAAATCGACAACTGAAATTTCCGGTATTCAGATTGTCGCCAAGGTGCCAACCAAGGTTCCTATTAGTGAATAATGCGCAGGGTACCACTTTATGTCTGGCCTGCGGGCTCAAATAAAATGAAATAATTCTTCAGTAACTTTATTGCTATTAGTAAATAAGAACGAGACATTCTATTAATTGCTGTTGTAATTGTAAGTTGTAATTAATCTGGTTACGTATCTCAGGATGTTTGTCTCTCACTAATAATTACTTCAGAAATGCTGTCAGTTTTTAGTTTGTTTTATTTTTTTAATACAAAATTCATCAGAGGAATTTCAAATACTAAAATATCTCCACATGTAAAATTTTGAAAATAATTTCTTTTATAGTCCGTTATTTTCAATTTAATTAAAGTGGAAACTTACGGTTGTAACTCGTTTTTCTCGATTAGTATATGTTCTTCTTTAATCAGGATTAAATTTAAGATTGTAAAAGAGGAAGAAAATTTAAAGAAAATTTTAATGGAAAAGGTCATTTCCTGTTTCAAATGCAAATGGTTTGAGAATTGTCAGAAATGATGTGAAAGGCTCAGTAATGTTAACTGCATTGAGAGGGTGCATGATAGATACCAGGAGTAATTAAACGGTTTAGAATTCGGACGCAGCGGAACTAGTGAACTTCCTTAGATATAATGCCATAGTCGACACTTTGTGAGGCCCTGAGTAAGGTAACAAAAGAGAAGTGTTGCGAAACCTAACATCAGTCCTTAATCAGGAATGCTAATTTTGGTTGAATAGAGTGAAATCCTTCACCAAGCCATGATGCGTTTGCCAAGGCTTTTGTTTTCGTGTGGTGTTTTTGTTCGTGATGTGGTCGACGAATGGAATTTTTTTAGAAAAAAATCGGATTAAAAAAATAAATGACAGTCTGTCCAGTTCATTGAAATAAATCTTTATTCAGAAAATGCAACATGCAAAATAGTTTTTCATTTTCATAAACACCATGGATAAGGAAAATTCATGTGCATTGCCTTTACCGATGGATGGAAAGGAGGAAAATAAGCAAAGAATATATCGCCCTGCGGAGGATTAAGAGAAATGCATTGGAGATCATCGTGATGATTTGTTTGATTTTGGGTTAGGAAGAAAAGGATGAATATCGGGCTTTCGGCTGTAGCGATTATGGATGACACCTACATCGTTAAGAGATTTATTTCATGGAACTACAGTTCTGCATTAGTGTATTAGTTATAAGTATCACAGTACTGGCACGATGTCTGTTCATTCTGTTTGCAGTTTATGACAATGCATTAGGAAAATATTCAGTAAGCAATAAATTATGGAAAGAATAAGTATTTCCTCTACAGGCAATAACGTTAACCCCTTTTCAATGGAAGCAACGTTTTAAAGCCTACTTACTGCATATTTAAATATTATACATTACTAAAAATGAAAAACTTTAATTTCATGCTGAGGTTTGTAAACAGATCCCTAACATATCATGAGTCCTCAGATGTTATAGTAAGTAGCTATATATATATATCTATGTATAATAAAATAAAATAATATAATATAATATAATATAATATAATATAATATAATATAATATAATATAATATAATATAATATAATATAATATAATATAATATAATATAATATAATATAATATAATATAATATAATATAATATAATATAATATAATATAATATAATAATATTTATATTTTATAATATAATATAATAATATAATATAATATAATATAATATAATAATATTTATATTTTATAATATAATATAATAATATAATATAATATAATATAATATAATAATATTTATATTTTATAATATAATATATAAATTAAGAGGATCTAGCAAAGGAAATGCATCAAAAATAAGGGTAATAAATGTTTCAGAACTTAACGAGCAAAAGAACAAAATATTTGTATGTTTGCTATTTGAATGCAGTTTAGCATTCCATTAATTATGTCACGGAAAGAGCATCTCACTTAATGTTTCACGAAAAAAATGACTTTAAATTCTATAATTAACGTCATTACGTTGCGCGTTTAAAAATGGGAAAACTCTGTATTTTGACTATGATTAAGAATTTTGAATATGTAGGTTTGTACCGTCTAAAATGGATCGGTCAACGCTTCGAATTTCTAAATGAAACAAAGAATGCAAGGGTCTTAGAAAAGTAGCAGTTACGCAACGTCTCTAAAATGGAATCATCAGTGTCTATCTCTGATGCATAGGACGTCTAAGAGAGACCTTACGTACAAAAGAAGTTACTTGCGATAAAAGGATCTCTCTATATTCAAGGAAAGCCCAACAATTCCAGAGATCTGTGGGTTGCAACTTCTTTATATTCCAGAAGAAAAAGGTATATTATCCTTAAAGTATATGCAAAATATCCTGTTCATAATAAACACTAATACATGAATGTAAATAATAACTTATCTTTTAAGAAATCAGCAGTTAAGTTTCAATTATTGGCATAAATAATTAACCTTTAATCTCTTATAAAAGAAAACAACTATTAAATTTACTGGGAATTAATACGTTTCGAAATAACAGCCAGTTTCGTGTCAGTGAAAGCACGTCCAGATAGCATTTAAATATGTTTCCCTGATTTATTGATTTAGGTGCAAACATCCTATAAAAGTAGAATTATTTCGTTTAAATAAAATTAAAATATAGCGGCATAATAGTCAAACGATTCAATCAAACACTGAAAAATATGTTATTAAATTATAAAAAAAGTAAAATCCAAATTCTCGCGTAACAGTGTATGTTTTTTAAATTATGGTAATGCATTTAAATTTCAATTATTGCATAGCTAGAGACATTGTGTATTTTCAAAACTTTAAAGTAATTACATTTGGCCATATTTTAAATTACAATTTCAGAGACATGTATTAATTAATAATCATTAAATTAAATTTAATTACAGATATTCACAGCTTTTTTTCCAAATATTTTCCTGCCGATGTGTCAAATAGATAGCGATTTCTTATTAAAAGTTAAAATTGTCTTAAGACTAAGACTTTATCCCTACTCTTTCTAAAATTAATTCGAACTACGTATAATCATAATGAAAGTGATGCACTACTGTTTTAATGCAAATATCAGTAAATTATAAATCTTCTAAAGCAGCAGTTCTGAACGTTTTGACTAACGCGTACCATCTAAACAAAAATTGAAAACCTTTAGTACCACCACTAAAAAGTACTAGTACCACCACCACGCTTGAACAAAGTTCGGATCGCATAAATTTACGAGTATTAGAGAAAAAATTCAATCAGGATGTTGGGGTTTTAATTTTTGAATTTAATAGTTAAAAATAATTTACTTCTTTGCGTAAGACCTATTTTTCTCTTGCGAACCTCCGGTTGAGAACTCCTGTTCTAGAGCATATAATTTAATCAGAACTTCCCATAGTCTGCACCTAAAAAAATGCAATTTCCATACTCTATGGAAATTTGAAATGTCAATTCTCTGGTGTGGGCCTACTAGTTTCCCTATTTATAAGGGCGGTGCTTTTATGTCTGTTACATTTGTATGGAGTCATAAAACACAATCCCCAATCCCACTCAGAGTCTCACTAATGCTGAGTACAGGTGAGGCAATCCAGAGGTACTCTAACCTTTCAGGTACCTCAGGTTCGTCGATTTGGTGAGACAAATATCACGATATCGGAGTCCCAGTGATCTCTCCTCTTTCCGTTTCCCCTATTCTTTCCTATAAAGTTTTGCTCTTTCTTTCCTTTGTAGTTTCTCTTTCAGAGGTTGGAGCTCGTCATAAAAGGCCGTTACAGCTCTGGTCTCCAGTTTTTGAGTAGTGAAAAAAAACTGCCCGTACGTCTGCCGTGCGTGTAGGTTAGAAAGGAGGGGTCCTGGTAGGGGCAAGATACTGTTAACACATTACTTTGGCCTCTGCTTCAAATAAACGGGAGGCACTTTGTTGACCTCATGGGTGTCAATCGACTGGTGTCGGCGACTTGGGGATAAGCTTTCGGTAGTTCCCGCTTTCGAGATTGTCGGACCCTAATCTTTCATTATTTCATAATGGCTTCAACAAATACAAATTATCACAATGGAAAAAGCGCAGAGCAATGGAATTCAGACATAAGATACTGAATATGATACCATATCTGCTGTCTAAAAGATACGTACCGTTGCAGATGCAAATGAGTCTAGTAATATGCCCCATTTTCTTGTACGAGTAATATCTAGTCTTTCTGATGAACTGCAAGAGATGTCAGTTTTTTTTTGTTAAACAAACATACTTAGGCCTTCATTGGTGAGCCAAGAAACGAAAAGCCCCTCCTTTCTGGAGATTTGTTTGACGATACAGTTTCACTCTTCTCTTCTTCGAATATCCAAACTTCGACAAGTTGCCAATTCTGTTTCAGCGCATAAAATACTGAAATTTGTCGAGCAGTAATCTTGGAAATCTACTTTCTATTTGTTTCTAAAGAAAAATATGTTTCCGAGAAAGGCCAATTAAAATGCTTGTACGTCTAGGCGGATCAAGATGCTTAAAGAAAGTCAGTTAATTGTCAAAAAATATTTGATCCTGAGCCTCAGCTCGCCTGATCTGCCTAACAGTATTAAGGCTACTGAATACATAAATTGTCAGGTAAGACATAATATTTCGAGCCCTATGCGATGTTTCCGTGACAACGTTTTGGTCATTCTAAGATCTCGTGCCGTGGCTACCTCACATGTCCGCGATGTTCAGCTGGCCACGATAGAGGAAATTACACCGCTACACCATCGTGTATAAATTGCAAAGCGAGCATACGGCATTTCCCCCGCTCATGCGCAAAATGGAAATTAGAAAAGGAAATCTAAGCTGCCTAGGTTATCAGGTTCAATGTTCCTTCTACCCTTCTTCGGGAACATACAAGGACCTGACTCGGAACAGAGAGCTTACTAAAGCTATGTTCACTAATTGTGGTAAGTAGACAGGATACAGACGAAGGATATACAAAACCCTTTATTTTTCTCTATATACAATAACTTCCGTACTTCGGAATACACCGACCCGCTACTCGGGGTCTAACGTAAAAGTATAAAAATAAAACTAAACTCTAATTTAACTTTAGAATAATAAACGTGGAAGATTGGCCTTATATTAACAGGAAGGCGTATGTAGTACAGATAACTGAGAACACTACAATACGTTTAAAAGTTATCAAGAGGATTAAAACCTCTGGCCTGGAAGGCAACCAGCAACTGAGTAAAACTTCTAAGGTAAGCGGCCTGCTTCGAACTCACTGCTTCCTCTCTCTCGCTTGGCAAAAAGCCACAACTTAAATACTTGGCGTTCGCCAGACAAACTTTGCATAAAAACCTTAACGCTTATAATTCTGGCCGGAAGTAGAAAATAAGAAGTGATAGTAAAGATTTAAAATAAAATAAACGTTAGTAAAACTTAAGATCCTTACAAGGTTACTAGGAGCATCTCATATTCAGAAGTTAGAAGGATCGTTGAAAGATGAAAGAATATTACCTCGACCAAACATCTCTTTCGCCAGTGCTCTAAAATGAAATCAGTCGATTGCAACTCAAGCTTCAGTTACTACTCAAAGTCTCCCATTTAAAACGTAGCAGACTACAAGCAACAAAAATTGAAAAAACAACTCTTATGATAATTCAAAAGAAACAAAACATAATCCTCAAAAACAATGAACAAAAATAGAAGCCTTAGTTTTGATTCGATTGAAGAAATGATTTCTGAATCTTTAGATTCAGATAATATAAAAGTAGAGAATAATCTTTAGATTCAGATATTATAGAAGTAGAGAAAAGTCTGGTATTTCCCAAACATGCTTCTGCGTAAAACCAAAATTCAGCCGAAAAAAAACTATCTTCACTCATAATGGCCACCCTCGTCTCCCGGAACTGTTCTGGTTTTCCACCAAAACCTTGTTAGCATCAAAGATGTGATCAGTGCTCATCATCCTGTATTCGGTGTTCTTGGCAGAATAAGAAACTAACCTGAAACCTGAATAAAAGGCAAATCTTCGGAGGTATTCTCTCACCAGGAAAGATAATCGTGCAGGTGATCTGGATTACAGTAGTGGAAGTGTAGGTCTCACCTCACGCGAATATTCGTCAAATGCACTTCTTTTGACGACAAACCTCCGAGTTGTCGCTATAGAAATTTGCATATTATGTTTCAGTCTATTCTCTTCAATTGTTTTCAAATGAGCACGTTGATCAAGGAGATTTAGATGACCTTGTATAGCTGCTGTCTGAACCCTTTCTCATTATAGGGGATTTTAACGTCCGTAGTCTACTATAGGAAAGGAAAAACACAAATCCGCGAGAAAGACAATTTGAACAGATTATCGAAGATCATTGCCTTTGTCTCCTCAATAATGGGCAAGAAGGATACTTCCATGAACCTATAAGAAAATTTATCACTCTTGATATAGCCATCTATTCACCATTTCTATTGCCGGTTTGTACATTCAGTGTTCAGAATGATCTTTGAAGCAGGATGTTTGTCTCATTTTTATAAGAAGAGTACACGCATTTGAATATCCCTTCGTTTTGCATTTGATAGAGTGGATTAGGAACTCTTCTCCTCTGTTGCAGAGCTCACAGAGGAAATGATAGAAGATGAGCTCACAGATGATGTAGTGGAAGCCGTTACTAATGTTGTTCAGGCAGCCACACTCTCTGTACGTTAAGACATCAGGAAAATGCTAAAATATTCCAGACCATGGTGGAATCATAATTGTTATGTAGTGCTGAAAAAACAAAGAAAGTTGGATACATGAATACCGTATTGTGCCATCAGTAACATTCTTTTCGCCAAGTAAGCTTGTTTGGGAAACAGAAATTCATGCAGTATATAAAAGATCATTCAGTTTCCTTTCTGGGAAAAGATGACGAGTGATTAGAACCAAAGAAAAATTGTGAAAATTATTGATGAGACATTTGCTCTAATTCCTTCCAGCACTCTAATTGCCTACCAGAATTTCTTTCTGTGATGTTACGCTCTGGAAGAAATCCCATTGTATGCAATTCTTCCAACTTTGAACCTTAATAGAGATTTTACGAAGCTTGAGTTAAAGAGATCTTTGTTGCAGATACGTAGATCTAATCCGGGTCTAGATGGCGGGAGGTATTAAAATACTAAAGTATCTGTTCCCCATTTCATTGACTGCCCTTCTCGCTCTATCAAATCGGGTGTGGAAGACGTATACTTTTCTCAGGGTATGGAAGAAAGTTTTATTCCTATAGCTAAGCCAGAGGAACACCCGAAGAATCCTTCTAATTATCGGCCTATCGCACTTGCGAGTTATGTGAGAAGGTGTTTGAAAAAATGGTAAACAACCACCTAGTCTATTTTTGGGAATAAAATAACATAATATCATCTTATCAGAGTAGTTTCGATAAAGGAGGAACGACCATGGATAGCATGCTCTTTGGGAAACATCCATTTGTAAAGTCCTTTTGAGAAAAAATCATCTTGTTTCTGTCTTTTTTGATACAGTGAAAACTTATGATAAGACATGGAGATACGGTATACCCGATGATATTCGCGCCAGTGGCTTGTCCGGCACCAGTCAATTATGTCTCATTTGGCTTGCTCTATGATTAGATTATGCTTAGTTGTCTTTTGATTAGCTTCCTGATTAGATTATGTTTAGTTGCTCTGATTAGTTGTTTATGGATCCACACGATCTTCAGTGTTTTTGAAACCAGGTCTTGTTCTTCGAATTTGGCCTGGAAAACTCAGGACATCTCTTGTACAGAGCTTTTATTGTTGACTCTCACGAACCTTCGTTACACTTGAGCCGTTGTCTTTTCTGCAATATTATAATGTATTATCACAACCCGAACTACCTATTAAGTTATGTTCTCTTGATGATTTGTGTGACCTCTTATAAGACTATCTTGCGTACTTTTTATTGACGAGCTCTCTGTGTTTGGTTCAAGAACATTCCATGTGTGATGTGTCGTCCCAAACAGTACATAATTTTGAAATCTCACATTGGGAAGTCTGCAGAAATTCAGCATTTTATGGTTTCCACCGTAAGGAGAAAAGGAACACTAATGAGTTAATACACGGACAACTTTTTCTCGAGCACAGATATAAGTATAGCAATAATATTCTGGTATTTACGGGCGAATCAAAAGCAACTGAGCATTTTTGAACAGCATTTGTAACTGGTGACATGGAAAGCAGATCTTTGCGTCACCCTTGATCAGTTCTGACATCTAAACTAACTGCTAAATATTATGAACTTTGTACGCTAGGCCAGAGAAAGCTTATAGCTTATACAGACTCATACCGTACTTTGAAAAGTTTAGAAATCTTTTGCGAGACGAGATATTCGTGCAGTAGTTGAATTTCTAAAGTTAAACTTACGGATCCGTCGTGATCAAATTACGTATTGATGTATTCCTGGACATGTTGGGTTCAAACGGAATGGGATGACAGACATCGCAACTAAATGTGACGTAGATTTTCGTAGTCGGCTTCTTCCATTTAGAGATATCCAGAAAGTCATCAAAAAGAAAATCCTAAATAAATAACGGCTACTTTTTGTCATGTCAGTAACAAGTTTAAACAACTGAAACCTGTAGGGAAATACTGGGAGGCAATTGGAAACCAGAGTAAAGAGGTAATCTTATCTCATCTTCGAAATGGTAACTCTCGAGCCACACGCAATTATCTTTTGAAAGCTGAGAGTGAACTTGTCTGTTCATCTTGTAAAAGTTTTCTGTCCGTGCGTCATTTTTCAATTGAATGTCTAAATTTTAAGACTTCGACTGAAGTATTTTAATAATGATGACTTGGCTGTTGACCATATTATCGGGAAAGAGCTCAATGCCAGTTTTTTTTACTATCTGAACGAGATAGATGTTCTTAATTTAATTCGATGTGATTTTGATGTTTCTGCTTGGTATTTGAACGTTTCTCATGTTTCGTAATTTTGCTTCTTTTACACATCTGAAATCATTATCTAAGTCAGCGATCATCTTAAGATCATTTTACTACTTTATTTGGTTTTATAAACCTCCCGTTATTTTAAACCTGTGTTTGGCCATAAATTACGTGTAGAAGTATTTATCATATTTGGCGCATATAATCTATTAAGATTTGCCCCATAAAATCCACTACCACCACCATAAAACCTAATCAACAAACCAATCAACCAACCAACAGTGGCCAAATATGTGTGTTTGATCGATTATGGAAAACCAACGAGCGTTGCTTGCTAGGATGGAAGGATGTTTATGTGGAGGACGTTTTATTGATAACTGAATTATATTCGCGTTACCCATGAAGAAAAGAAAATATTCCTGGTATTCGACTCCCAGTTGATTTACAAATGTTTACAGTTTAATCATTTGGTCCCTGGTTGGCTCAGTGGCCAAGTGGCTGAAACCACGGCTCTGGTAAATTATTTCCTGTTTGGGGTTTAATAATTTTACTGCAAAGGATATAATGATAGTAATGTAAAATAAGTCATAATGATGTGTAATGTAAAACAGCCAGTTTAACCGTTTCATTTAAGTCATCCGTAACTTTAGACATAATTCCTTACACTCAAAGTCCCCCGTAAAATCATCAATTTTTGTAGACTGACAGCCTTCGAGTGTTTTGTTACAATTACTAATCAATTAACGATGAAAGTAATGAGGCCGATGCTTCTGAAAGGGATTTAACTCTCAACTCTCATTTTTCTGATAATTTGAGTTTTAAAATATGAAGATCCATCGTGAAAAAAACGCAAGTATACACTCAAAATTATTTTCAAAGTTAAGTTTGGAAGAATTTCGAGAGTAGGAGAGAGGACATTGGAAACATGTGCTTTGCAAATGATGGGATTTCTTTTATTTAGAAGGCTAATTTTTAGTGAAGATTCCGAATTTTTTAAAAGCATTCTTTAAGACTGCACGCTTATGTTCTCGACTCTTTCTTCAGTAGTTTGCGATTTGTTTGCCGACTTAGGTGCTTTCTTAATGAGGTAGTTGTCGCCATCGTTTTGTATGACAGTTTAAAAACTGAGTACAGTAATTTGCATGCAAGACACACGCTCCTATATTTTAATATCAGGTCTTCTAATATATCACAGTCTTACTTTCTATTTTACTTTCAACTGAAATTATTATTTTTAAGTAACTGTGTAGAAACTAAATAACACTCTTCTATTTTAATTTGATATTCAGGTTGTGCTTTAATTCTGCTTAGAGCGAAGTAATTTTTATAACTGAATGAAAGTTTGAAGTATTACATTTACGTGTATAATATTTTCGGTACTTCTTTGCTACAGCGAACATTACAACTCCAAATAATCTCCTCGTTAACAAAAAGGTTTTTCATTGTGGCCATTTTCGCATATTAGTTTGTCAGGTAAAATACCTCTTTCTTGAAAGACATAGCGTCCTCCTCATTATTTGGTAAATTAAAAATTGTTAACGTCATATTCACCCAAAAAAGCAATGAATATTTTTAAATAAAGAAGTACCATTTTTGCAAAACTTGTTCATAAGTATGAGTTAATAAATGCACTGTCATTTCTTTTTTTCTTTATTAGCTTGTGTTCGCTTTTCAGAGTGTTAATGTGACGTAAGCTATGTTTTGGTCAATCTGCTAACTTAAACTTCGATTTCGGTAGTTGGAATGTTGATAGCTGTAGTATGAATGCTTACTTTTGCATTTCTCTTAATAAATATTTTATTAATCCACTGTGATGAAGGTACTATTTGAACATATTCATAATATGTTGATTATTTTAATAGCGTTCAGATCATTACAGATTCATCAATTTTAAATAAAGAAAGAAATAATTTGGAAGTTTAATTTTCTAAGAATACAAAGAAAATATTCAAATGAAAGATAGGAATTTTACGTAGTTTAATTAAAGCATTTTACACATAGGGAATTCATTTTCATCAATATGATGCTCGGCTAAGCGCTGAAACAAAGTATCTTATTAGCGTTGCTGACTGCCATGCCTAGGGGCCCGGGCTCGAATCCCGGAGAAGAAATGGATGTTTGTAAATGTATAATGCCAGTGCGGAAAGGCGGCTCTCTAAATATGCGGCGAGCCGAAAGTCCTCTCGTGTGGTTTGGTGGAAAGGGAAAGGGAGGGGAGACTCACAGACCCGTCGTTCCCCCCAGGGTGCTCTTCATCAAAATTGGGGCCGAACTGAGCAGAATCTCATTGTCACCTGTAAGGTGCTCAAGGCGGTTGTCAACGACAGGCGTATCTTGAGCGCTGCTCGCCACGAGGAATTTTGTGGGCTTGGGCTGATGTTGCTGTCAGACAAGTGAGCATAAGCAACAACAACCGCAGCGAAGTTTTTTATGAAAACTAAACATGAAGTTTTTATAATTACGCTTAATTATTTTCTGTTATTGCCTTCTTGTATGTACTATGTCAACATCACCATAGCCAATGAACTTCGCAATAAGGTAATATTCATAAAATTGTGATGCTAAGTTTACATAAAATTGTGATGCATATTATTATTATTGTAAAGATATGAAGAGAAAACCAAATTTTTATTAACGTAAGAAACAACAACAACAACAACAACAAAAAAAAAAAAAAAAAAAAAAAAAGTGAGCAATTTTTAAACTGGAAAGCAAGCTATATTTATTATTTACGTAACAATTATTACTTAAGCTAACTGTTTGGTCCACAGGTGCCCGATTGTATAAAATAGCTGATAACTAATTTACGAGATAGATTCAAATCGTGGTTACATGGATATCGTCATGGGTCTCCCTATATATATATATAACTTAAATATAAGTCATTTTATTTTAAAAAGTCATCCCTGAAGACATATTCCCTTAGGAAAACAGTCGTTATGTGCTTTAGTTAAACAGATAAACCAATTGACTAATCTCTAAATTATCTTTTCCATTTTTGAATTCGCAATAAATTTCGGAAATTCTTAAGATTTAAGCACTCACGGTCACTATTTGATACATAGATGTAAAGCAGTTAGTAAACTAGAAATATAGAAATAGAGGTAAGCAGGAGATAGCAGCTTCTTCTTTTATATGATCAAATATTCATTAGTATGTGCTTGCGATTTCTTCGAAATTTTTAGAACGCATGACTTGAAAAGCAAATTGATGGGATAAGTTAGTGTTTTAAATATGTTATGAAAACCACTTGCCTGTTATTGGCCTTGATTACATAAGAGAGTAAATTTGTGTTAAATTTCATTATTGATTACCAGCTCTTTTCCCCACGTTTGTAAAGAGTTGCGTGAAATATGCTTTCGAGAAAATATTTACTCATTACGCTTGAATGATAACACATTCATATGAATATTTTCAGAAACTTTATAGAGTTTAAAACTAATGTTCTTAATGAATTAGAGCACGTTTTATTGTCAAGAGTTTAAATTTTGTCATAAAAGAGCTCATTAGCTGAAACCTGACATTTATTAGAAATACCTTTACGACTGGATGATAAAGTGGAATATGATAATAACCATATGGAAACATGTTGTGCTTTAACATAAATAAACGCATTTCTGTAATAATTGATACAATATCATGAACAGTCGTAGTTAAATAAATAGAGAAATAAACATAAGAACTTTAACATTGGTAGGAATTATTTAATATACCGTAAAATCATGTTACTTGTTAAACCTGGCTTAACCGAAATTGTAGAGAAGCATAACATTAAAACAGTAAATCCCCAGAATGTATTTTTCCATTTTTAAATAAAGTTTTTTTTATTGTCGGATTACTTAAAAGTAAATGTATATTTTATAATGTAGACAAGTCATTTCAGATTATTGTACGCTACATGTTGTTTCAAATGGTTGGACACTTGAAGCTTAATGCCTTAATCAGGAAGGGCAAATACCTATCAGTCATTCAGTGGTCTGATCACCTACACGTGTACACTTTATTAGAGGACTGTAAAATTCTCGTGCGAGATATGATTTCGAAATATCCTATTCATTGATGGGCTGTGTAAATTAAAGTTTGCATTGTTCTGAAAAAATTTTTCATGACAAAACATAGATTGCAAAAACAGAAACTCAAAAGATTTCAATAAATAATAAAAAGTTTGAAGCACATTCCAAGCGAAGGCTTGTTGTTGTGTAAGAATAAGTTTCTATGGACTACCACGAATATTCATATTATTCCAGAAGATGATTTCTGAAACTGGAAACTTGCTTATAGGAGATTATGAGACTTTTAATTTCATGTTTTTTGGGAGTTGTATTATTTTGCTAATACTTATGCATTTAATGCAAAGAACTATTCATTTTCATTACGTATTTTCTCTTCCTCTTGTATGGGACATTGATTTGATATTTTGAAAATGGTAATTGTGATCAAAAAAAGAGTTTTTTAAAACATAGATATGAATCTATTGAATGTTTTCTAATTACCGATATTTACAGTTTCCCATTTTCCAACGAGAGGAAAAAGGTTTAATAGGGAACTTTTAAATTACCTTATGCAAAATACATTAACAATTGCATTACTAGTCTAAAAGTCTACATTACTAGTCTAGAAGTAGTGTCTAAGAACCCTAATTGTTTTTATGGAGTTGGTCATAATTATGGATTACCCAAAACACAGTCACTGGCTGGAATAATTTCAAAGGAATTGGTTCGGATAAATGATACTCTGCCGTAGATTATTTTGCAATTTTATTCTCCTTACATAAAAATATTTCGGCTAGTGCATTGAATAAGATAATAAATAAAACAGACTGTCTTTGCTCTCAATCGGTCAGGATATTTTCCTACATTTTTCTTTGAAATTCCATCCCAGGCAGTGGACCCTAAAAGTGTTGTTATACGCTGAAAAGATAACAGTTATATAAATTAACGAATTCTTTCAGAGAAGATTTACCAGGCCGGAAAACCAAACAAAGCATAAAGAAGACAGCGTTCTATTTTCCTATGGAGAATTGTTTACTTAATTTACATGTATGGTGAATAGAAATCATTATGGTACGAAATAAGATGTCTCCGTGCTCAAATTAAAATTATCTGTTAAGACAAAATACTAAAAGCTTGAGGCGCTTTTGCTTAACGGATATATTTATGCACAAAAGACTCTGTGCTAAACAGCTTAAAAAAGTAACCCTCTGGTTAATTGCCTTAAGCATGCTTCGCGGAAAATGAAGTTACTTTTTTTTCCTCACTTCAAAGTTTCCGATAACATCGTGAAAGTGTATTCATACTCTTAACCTATCAGGAATAATCTTGTACTCAAGTCGAAAAGTGACGCATTAGTTTAGAATTGCGTGTCTGTTTCACAAATTGAGCCAGAATAGCCTAATACTTTTAAGTAGTCTTATCGACCAGTTTTTAATGTGGCATCTCCCTGAATGACAATAATGATGATCTTGTTGAGTAATGTAAAATAAACAGTCGTAAAGGTTTTTGCACACGGTTTCAACATTAGTTTCGGTAAAGTTGCGAGCTATCAGCATCAGTTTACTGTAAACGCTTTGATGCTTGCTTAATCAACCTATGCAGCAACTTTGAAATTTTTTAATGAAGTTAAATTGCGAGCATCTGAGTAAATTTCTTTTGCAAAAGTGTTTCGAAGTTCCTGGAGCTGAACGCTGTCAGTGGAGGACACCTTCATTCCAGTAATTGGTTTCAGGTTTCGGATATATTCTGTCGTTTCCCATGTATGGTTGTTTGCGTATAATATTACGGTTGGTTTGCAAAGGGTTAATTATTAACGTTCAATTAATTAACTCGCAAAATAAAGAAAGATGGAAACATAATACCTCTGTTTGAATATAAAAAATCCGTATTCCTTTTTCGTTGCTTTTAACTAAATTCATTAAGTTATACTGTTTCAATCCTTAGTTACGATTAAAATTGCTATTTTAGTAATTTTTGAATGCTAAAAAGAATATTCATAAAGTGCTTTAAAACGTTTTCCACTAAGAAATTTGCTTTTAGTGATTCCAAGCATTTTAAAAGTAATCTTGGAATGACTGCATAATGCATCAAATAATAGTATTTCTTGTATAATTAGAGCTTTAATTTCAAAATAAAATTAGACTTCAAGTAAAATAAGTAATTAAAATTTTCGTCAGTATTTTAGCGCAATAAATGACCAGTGATTCCCAAACTCACCATCATCAGTACGGAAAGTGTAGCTAACTAATCTAGGAGGAAGCTGAAAGATAAAGGTGGAAGCATCGACGCTTCACTGGCCTAGGAAGGCTCTGGAAGAGATAAGCACAATGTAGAGGCAGGAACAGAAAGAAGCAAGACAGTGCGCCTAAAACCTTATACGATATTATTTTTATTCCGAAATCTTTTTGTCTAATGTATATTGCACGAAATAAATTGTGTAACAAACATTGTACAAACCTGTCTTATGTGTTGTAATCATTCTAATCATCGTTGAGATAGAAATAACTATGCAGATATTTAAAATTTATTATTATATAATAGAACTTTCAGCAGCAGATTTGACGGAAATAAGGAAGCATATCAAGTACGCATATTCAGGAATGGAAAAGATGCAAACACGGGTAAAACAGTATTTGAGATAATAGGATTTTGTTTTGGGTTAGTCAATTAGGACAAACAGGCGAAGATAATTTGCGTGGGAGTTGGGCTGCTTTCATGGAGAAATTTTTTAGAACTGCCTCATATTTAAGTTACAAAGAAGGAAAAAGATCAAATTCCTGTACAGCCGATGAATTTAACGGATCAATAACTTAATCTTAGTTAAAACTATTCAACTATTTAATCTTAGATAAACCTAATCAACTATTTAATCTTAGGTAAACATCATGTATGGTGGTGATAAAACATCATGTATGGGAAGGGATAAAATTAGTGTTGGAACGACAGAACATTGCCGGCCTCCCATTCAAAAGTATGTGCTGAAAGTACAGAGGAACATTTCTGCCTCCCATTCAAACCTATATGCTAATCGTATAGTGTACTGCTTATTTTCGAAATCCCACGCTCTTTTATCTTGTGATATTTTTCAAATTTCATTAACAGTTAAATTCAAAGTTACACACTCTCATCTTTCTTAATTTAGGTTATAAGGTATTTCTCCCGCCTTCTTAGCATGCCTTTTTAGTGTAGTGGTCTGCACGCTGGGTGCATATCCGGCGGTGGTCAGTGTTTCGATTCTCGGCGAGGGTGTTTGCTCATTTTTCATGTCTCCTGCTTTCAATTAACCTAATGACTCTACAGGGTAACCTATTCCATTCAAATAAAATGTTACGCAATTTTAAGGCATGCTTTCTAGTACAAAAATTAGATAGTAGTTGTATTATTGGTAAGAGATTTAAAGCCATTAGTATCGAGCAGGTGCTATGAGTGTAAATCTTGTTTTGGTGATACTTGAAATTGACACTAGATAAGTAACTTTAACTTTTTAATAATAATTTTAGTACGACAAATCATCATTTTAATTTGTGTTACAATTTCAGGCGTAAGCAGCAGAAGTAGCTTACTAAATTTAATTTTGATTTAAAACTTTTGTTTTTGCGTGCACGTGATGCTTTTGAGTTTACAGTTCAGCGCTATGTTTAAGAGCGGTAATTTGTTAACAGATGAAGGTAGCTTTCTACGTATTCGTCGTTAGGTTAAAGTTACTTTCTCAATTTCTCACTACAGCCACAAGCTTATTTGTATACTAACGTTTTCATAGTAAACGTTTCTCTTCATATGGTTTCTGAACCGAAATCACTATTTTTCACTTTTAACTTTTTTCATGTAAAATAAATACTTTGGAGTTGTGAACTTTTATATGTTCTGGTAACATATAAAGTCTTCCAGAATAACATGTAAACCGAAATCCTTGAAAACTTTAGCAAGGAAAACTTTAAAACTCTTAAACGTTTAAGACCACAAAAGTACCTAAAACTCTTACCCTATAGATATTTTCTTCTTCTTCAGCATCTTATCCACAGCGCAGTCTCAACATAGGTAGTTTTTTAAATTAAGAGTAATAAATCTTACAAAATAAAGTTTTAGAAAAATAGAGACAATTTCATCGCATATTTCTGCGTAATATTTTAAGGAAAGACATAGCCTTTTATATAATTTGTCAAATCATTTCTTCAGTACGATATGTTTCTAGATATGTCAGGTTATCTTTTAGTATACTCTTAAATTAATGTAGAAGCAGTCACAATATTTCATAACACCCGGCTGTAGCAATGCATACCACTGAGTTAAATCTGTGATTACTTCTCTTTAGATTAAACGTCGAAAGCCTTAAAAGAGCCTTGCGTTTTAATTTTGGGGTAATTTAAGTTTTCCGCTAAATAAGTTTAAACTAAGCATTGAGAAAGCGAAGTTACTTCATCGAGCCAAGTCATTTTCTTTAATGTGTTAAAAGATAAGATAGGTGTACGATTTATAAAGACTTATTAAATTCCTCTTTTCGTACAAATTAAATGAAAACTTCAATTCTTTCCTTAATATTATTAAACAGAAGTTTTGATTAAGTTCTCTTATTAAAGTAATAATATAGATACTTTTAAATGTGTGTTTAATAAATTCATTGTACGATTGATGATGTTGTATACTTACGATACAAGCAATAAATATGGGCATTACTGATTTTGAGTGATTAAAAATTTACATGTTATTTGAAAGAATTATTACTCATTTAAAACTTAAGTTTGACACTATGACCCTTGGAAAGTTCAATAATAGAATAGTTTTAACTTTAATAGATGAAAACTGCTGAGATAGTATTGATGTTAATCGTATGTTAAGGAAGGAAAACAAACAAATTATGTCTGGAAATTTGATATTTGTTATTGATTATAAACGTATTTTTTTACTTCACCATCTCTAAACACGCAGCATTTCTCATTTTGCGTTTAAAGGAAAAAAGTTAATTTAACAAAGATGGAGAAATGTGCATTTAGTAGACTTAATAGAGAACATTTCTCACGTTTTATTCAATGAAAGAAATATTCCTTTTGGGTTTTGATAGCGAAATATGATCACCAATACTTTGCTTACTTTTACAGTTGCTGTTTATTTTTGCTGTACGATAATACCCAAATTTGAGATTTCAGAACGTATTTTTTGTACTAGATTGATTCCTTCATTTATACGGCTTGAGAAAATCAAAATATCTGCTGCTTTTCCAAAATGGTTAAAAAGCCGTTTTAATACAGGTATTAAATAGGTTTTGAGAGAAAGACATGTGCATTTTTTAAAATTATCATCTGTTTCAAATTTTTGTCAACAATGACGTTTAATTCTTAACTGAATTTCTGTTTTAATATTATTTTGAAACTCTAAGGACGTTTCTTAAAATCACGAACTGCGTTTATTGAGGCATATGTCTCAATATTGGCAATATATATAAAGTATAAATTCTAAATTAAAACCACAGACATATTTAAAGGAACTGAAGAACTAGCTTTACTAGCCGATAGTAGAAGAGTCTTTTTTTCACAAACGTGTACAACAAGAAAATCGTTTTCTCTTTTCACTGGAACGTTTTGTGTAATTTCATCTGTTGAAAACGGAGTTTTATAGCCAAGCAACTTTTACTGCTGTATTATACTACATGTTCGGCAGTAATGTTTCTACATGACATCTTTATTACAATTACCTGCAATACAAATGGCTTCTGGGATTGAAAGAACCAAGCCTAGAGGTTGTGGCTGCAATTTCGAATTGCTGTACCAGATAACAGCGTTTTATGGCTGCACTGCCGTGGTAATCCACCTTCGGACCACGTTATATTATGGCAGAGACTTTATAATCTGACAACGAGCTGTGTCAGGGCGAAAGGGTTTATGCTTTCTGCACTTACCAGTATAGATCGCAAGGTATGCTGCTGAATTGATAAAGATGACTGGAGTTTGAATAGCAAGATGAATATGCTTTGTGAAACTAAAATAAGTGTGTTTTCTCAGTTTACTGTAATTTTGTTGAAATGTATTTTGTTGAATAGAAGTATTAATAGGGATTAATACTTCTATTCAAAGTAATGGAAAAAGCCTCAAATGGAACTTTTATTTGAAATAAATATAGTCTCCCATAAGTACGTAATGCATTTTAGAGATACATATGATATACACATAGTTCCAAAAACTTAACAATATTATTTACAGTTTCTGGACTATGTTATTTACCCTTATTTAAAAAAAATTATATATTTTTTAGTATTATAAATTATATATTTTTTAAATAGTTGTAAAATCCAAAAGAAGTAATTAGTTTATTTAGCTTAAGTGATCGCAGAAAGCATCAGTGTAAAGTAATTTCATATTTTTAAACTTGGAATACAAAACAGGGTTTTAGATAAAGTTTATATGTATATTAGACACATAACGGAAAATCAATGAAAATAAATAACACTTTTGAAATTCATTTCATATTCAATTCGGAATAAATTATGTTTAAAAAATAAAAACCAGAAGCATAGTTGCAGTTTTGCATTGTAGAGACATTAGGTATTTTTTTTGGCAGCAGGAAAGATGAAACATTAGCAATCGCCTTCGCTGGGAATCGAACCACGGACCTCTGGAACCACTACACCACGAAGGCACGCTAGGAAAGTGGGAGAAATACCTTATAACATAAAAGGGGCAAAAATAGCATAACCAAAAATGAAAAAGAAATTTTAATCTTTTGCTATATCGTCATCAGCAGTTGATGCAACGAAATAAGTAAATAAATCGTTTCTACTTGGCTAGACTCGATAAATTTGTTTTGTAATATCTCCGTTAATTTTTGTATGTAAAGTTGTGGATCGTTTTGCATTTATGTTGTTTTAACATAATGATGATTTCACTAAATTCTTGCTTCGTGAAAATGTTATCAAAAGTTAAATTTTGTATTTTCAAGAAATCCTACTCCCAGTATTGAACCTGGTTCCAATAAATTAATCTGCTTTGTTTTCAGAAACTTTTGAGTAGTAAGTACGTGCCTTGGATAAGTATCTAAGCGTAACTATCGCTTTCGAATATATCTTATGGTAATGCACCTAACAGTAGATATTAAAGTTTTGGAGAAGATATTTTACGTTGTTGTACATGATCTTAACTCCTTAACAGGAATTATTAACAAATTTGCCTTATTTAACGGTATATCTATCAAACTGTCAAAAAAAGGCCATTACATATCTAATACAAATTTCCTCTTAACTTGTTCATGACAGAATGACTGACAATACATATTTTTAAGACAATAATTAGATAACAAGATTCATCTCCGTTTAGTAAGGTTTTAAACGTTATAAATTTTGTAAATTTCTGTGCTATGATCTTTAGTTATAAAATACACTTAACGCTATTCATCTAAAACATTCATTTAAATAAGAAATACCTGAAAGTTATTACGTGATGAATAGTCTCTGTATAAGACGCTGCTTGTCCATGTACCGTCCAAACAGCTGTAGATAGGTGAGGAATGAAATCTTCCAAGAAATTATTTTGTTATGTACGGTATCGAAACTTTTACCGACAAGTCTATTGTTATATTTTAGTTTACATATTTAAGCAGAAGCCGATCGATTTGCTGTTTCTACTTATCCTACAGATGATGGATTAAATTGACATCTGGGGGAATTGGAAGATAGGATACAATTTGGCAGTCTTCCTCATGTTCCATCAATTCATTCTCGAACAATTAAGACAACTCCTTATTCTGAATTAAAAAAGTCTAGACAACTGATTATTCAATCAAGAAAACCCATAGACTCTCATTTAAGACAGCTGATTAACATTAAATCTAGACAACTCATCATTCTGATTTTAAGAAAAAGTCGTATGGTGTAAATAGAAAACGTGGTCTAACTTTATCAGGTAACAGAAGTTAGCAGTTTTCTCCACATACATGACTGTAACAAGAATTTTTTAGCTGAATATTCTTAAGCGTATTATATTTATTCTTCTGGCTTCTTTTTAATCCGATGATTAAGATATGTGTAAGAGGTTTCACAGTAATATCCTATGTACACATAGCCCTTCGCCCTCAGCAACATGACATGAAATTCATTGGAATGACCAGGCTATCTACTAACTTTTCACTGTCTAATTTCCTAATTCTAGTATCCATTATCTTTATCTAAAATAGGTAGTCAAAACGCCTTGTTGCTATACAACCCCGTTTTCAACTATGTCTGATATAATACATGTTATTTGCATAAATATTCATTTTTTGTTTTAGAAAACTGCACTACTCTTACCAAGCAGTAACAAAAAGTAATATAATAAAATCCTTTTTACTTGTACCGGTCGGGATGCACTTTGCTCACCATGAACGTTGATGAGCTATGCTCTGCACAGATTTCTGGACGGTACGTGTTAATTCTATTTTGGAGTTAATTCTTGAAGCTAATATCCAAAAATGGAATTCTGTATTCTATTGAAAACTCTCATTTTGGAAATGTTTTGACGCATTTCTTAATATTTCAAAATTTGATCTTTGTTCGAGTGTACTAGCTTCTCATTTCAAGAGTAAGTACTCGTATATTAAACAGAGTTGTAGTTTTCTTTTCCCATTATTGCCAAAACAACTTCTTTATAATGCACACGTTATTGTAATTATAACTTAGGAAATTATAACTTTGGAAAACTATCATTAAAATGTGTTATTGCCTTTCAAGATTATCCTTAATACGAATTTGTTTTGCATAATTTCAGATCTAGTACACCATATTAGACGAAATTTAATCTTACTAAAGGAAAGCGTTAGTTAGACTACTTATTATGATTTGTGTTATTATTTGGTGCTTAAATGTTTCATTTTTATTTCTGGTACGCAAATATCGAGATATAAATATATTATGTTGTCTAGATAAGAAAATCCGTAATTAAGAATATCCGTAATCATAGAAAGTAATTAAATGAATAGGCCATATGAAGCAAAACTTACAAATGCTTAAAAGCAATAGCTGCATATTAACCCGCTTCTACGAAATGAAATTACAGTCACTGGGAATCGAAAGCTTTCATCCTAGAGCACGCAGATCTTAGTTTAGTTTAATCGTACAATATATAAGGGAGCGAAGCGTTCATTCCCGATGAATTTGAAGAGGCCAAAGTCTGGCTACGTTGGAAATGGCAATGGATATTTTATTACGTACTTGACCACAGGAATAGCGGATGTTTGAGTCATATAATCAGATTTAACTAGCTTATGTCACGAAAACGTCTAAGTTTTGTTGTTTTAAGAAAATATAGAGGATTTCAAACTGTCTTGAAAATCCAGTTTGATTGGATAATAAGGAAACTGATGTTTCCATAATATGGTGTTAAAGCAAAAGTGCAGTGCTAAAGTAGCGATAATAAACTTATACATAAAGATGTGGAACAAATATACTGCGTAAGTAACTTCAAAACAAAACTAAGTAAGCTTAGGAAATTTAGAGGAGTTTATATAATACAATAAATTATTTTATTCTGAATCTTGAGCAAAACTGTTAAAATTTAGAAAAATTATTTAACTAAAAGAAAAGATGATAAATAAATTCGTTTGTGAGAACAAAGGAATAGAAATTATTATGGCATATGTCTATTTCCATTTGGGTGTGCAAAAGGATAGCATGTAAACATGTAATACTAGATACATGGTTGTATATCGTCTGAATAATTTAAGTTAAAAATAGTATCTTTCCAGGCATATAAGCACTGCGTGTTAATCAAACATCTGTCATTGCGAAGCTTCAGTCAGGAGAACTTAATATAACAGAAATTATATTTACTATCAAGTGTGTTTTTTCAATAAAGCTCTTTCACGTACCCACGCGTGGAATCTACCTAAAGGACCCAAAACAAATAAGAGCTTTGAATGGTTGGCGATAACTGTAATAAAATAAAAATTTGGATGACTCTCAAAGTAATGAGCCCCACAAAATGCCAGAGGAAGTTCGCAGGATGATTTAATTTACGGTTAGGGACAAATAAATATGAGAAACTATACATGTTTAAATCTCTTCTCAGCTTATGTAAAGACTTTTGAACGAGAGTACAGCCAATCCTGTTTCTGAATAAAAACTGGATTATTGGCAAAGGACAACGAATGGAACGGTAAAACAACTTAGCTGAGAGTAGACATACGACCGCAATGGGTTAAGTTCTTTTTCCAGGTGAATGATTTCATGGATGACTTTCTAAAAGAAATTTGTTAGTATGTAGGTTACGCATAGAGAATATCACGAATAACCCATGCAGCTACCGCATTCTCGTGGATTAAAACCTAAAATCGAACTACCAACGGACAGTGCCTTGTATTTTCGGACAATGGGGAGACCTTTATAGTTCAGGCAAGTACTCTGCAAGTTCGATACCCTATAGGTCTCAGGTGGTCGATCCGTTCGCTGTAATTTGATCTTAAGAAATCTCACGACAAAGGCTAATGAATGAGATGTTAGATTATACGGATAGTTTAAAAAAGAGAAATATCACTTTCGCCATCATTGACAGGTTACTTGGCATACTGATTAAAGAATTTCTTCCGATACCTCTGAACAAACAGTTTTACATACGAAAATATCGAGATCAGTAATGATCATCCATGTTTATATTTGCCCAAATAAAAACTTCTAACTCATTTAACTAAGGTATGCGTTTTATGCGTGCATCCAAAAAGCGTTCTTACATCATATAAAGTGAAGCTTAAAAAGTCAGGTGAAGAAAAGTTCACAGTACCTTTAATTCCTGCTTAAAAAGGGTGTCTGGGAAGTAAATCACAGTAAGGAAGATTTGGTTGGATGAGACAATACAAGGCGTGTAATTATAGCAAATACGAAAAGAGCATATGTAAGCAATGCGAAAGAAGTATGGGAAGAGGAACAATACCATCAATGTTTGTTAATGGGGATGCAGATTGTACGTCGTGCATGGTTTGAAACCGCATTCTTCCTAAAGGATGCTGCAATCAGATGACTATAACTGGCAGTATTATAGCTAGGTGCTGTTTTGTGGAATGTATTTTTGCTTTCTTCCCTTCAATTAATTAAAATTTAAGATATTTAGATAGTATCAAATTCACGATGTATTATGGGACTTCAGTGACGACTGGGAGAATGTTGTCTCTAGCATTTAAAGCTGAGAAATAGTCTTGTCATTTGAAATAAATACTGCATTGCAAGAAAGGTGGTAATATGATGCGAACGCTACAAAATACTGTTACGAATTTTGTATTTAGATAGGTAATTTTAGTAGAATTATAAGTAAAATTGTTGTATGTTTCGGTGTAATGTAGCGCGAGACAAATTTTAAGAGAAAACGATGCCGATATAAGGCAAGTGCATTTAACATTGAGTAAATAGGTATCTCGGTAATTTGGCGAGAAATCCCGAAAAGTCTCTAAATTTGGCGATATTTTGGTTTGGTCCCTGTATTACCGTAGTAAGTATTGTAACTGAATAAATGTAATTGACCACTGTATTAGGTTTAAGCTTAATTCCATCCTCATATCCCTCCAGTAATTTCGAGAAGCAGAAAGTATTAGAAATATCTCGTGATCGGTTGAAAACTATTTAAGGTCGAAGAAAGAGCATCTGCTCGTAGTTGTTTAGTTATTGTTGTTGCGAGTTGTAGTTCTGCGTGAACTGAATGAGATAACACCGACTTAGCTTTCTCTTTAGATGCGGTTTGCATTGTGTTTAACGTTCTTAGTTTGAAATATAACTACTGATTAAACTGTGTGCTACTTTGAACATTTATACAAATATTTCTGCGGAAAGGTCCAGATTCTGAAATATTTCATATGATAAAAATAAATTTTATTAACTATTATCAGACTTATGCATTCAGTCTGTTACGAACCCGTATGCACGCAACATTACGATATATAACGTTAAGTATATTTGCATACATGCAGTTCTTGCGAGAACAGAGAATATGGTATGAGTTGCGCAATATGCTGAGTATAGTGTCATTTATAAAAGTAGTATTTCACTAAATTACCATAACAAAAAATTGCTCAGTAACAAACTCACTCTGACAAAAATAACTCAGTAACGTACTACATCTTGTAATTTTCGGTAGACATCAATAAATGTAATAATGTGTAGTACAATGCAGCACTTGCAGACAAGAGCTTAAGGTACCGATGAACTTGATAATGGCTCTCTGAGCATAATGTTATTCATTGCATCTGGTATAGGGCTTCGTTTTTCTACAGTGCATTTACTAACGATATTCTTGATTTCCTATTGACTGTTCCCAAGGCCAATATTTTAGTGCCATCGGAGACGAACGTCGAAATGTTTTCTTTTTCAAAGACTAGATCTAAAAAGTTGCAGCTGTTTTTAACCCTTTGTGGTCGCATTAAGTTTATACATAGGTATCATGTTGGTAGGAATTAATTTTCGTTGAACGAACAATGGTACATAATAAAGATTATGAAACTTGTCTACAAAATATAAAAGATCAGTATAGTTCTTTGCTGTGGTGTCTGAGAGCAGACGTATAAGAACGGTAAAAAAGCTTCGGTGGTTGAGAGTAGACATACGAGCGCAAAGGGTTAAATTGCTTCTATGAGCCTTTTATTTGACAGAGTATAAGGTTCAGCTTCGCATTATATTGATTTTATAATAGTATACTCAAAGAATGCTGGATGTAGTGTCTATCCAAATCTATTGTCTATTTATTCCTTACACCTTTTGGATTTTGGAAGCTGTATTAATCTAAGTATTTTTTGTGTAAAACCGACCCACTAGCGGCCCTAGTCTTCAAGAAACTGAATGCTCTTCTTTATGCCTTTGTTCTGCTTTCAGTGGTTAAACGGACTGACTGAAAGTTTCTTAAGTTTTCTATGTGTACTGTAAAGATGTAGACACTTGCTTTGAAAACCTCCACGCTGGCGTTCTTCTTCCTTCAGGCACCCCTTTAGTTCTTTGCCTAATTATTATTAATCTATCACTTCAGAGTGGTATTATTGTATTTGTATATTCGAATATATTGGATAGAATTTATGTAAGTTGGTTTTAACATACGATTCAAAAACATTTAAAACGAACTCGAATAACAATTTCGTTGATTTGAAATAAACAAAAGTTTGAACGAAACTTGCAACTGAGCCCTTTTCTGGTGTAAAGGTGGAATTAAGATTTTGAAATCAACTGTATAGTATAAACTATAATTGTCTTGCCAACCTAATTATATATTTGAATAAATATCAAACACCGCACTAGAAGTATTATTGTTTGGGTTAATTTATCAGTTCTTCACCTGAACAAATTATCAGAGTTGTGCAATATGTTAAAATATGTTGCGTTTCATAGAGCTTCTGTAAGTTAGATGGCACTGAGAAAATTGAATTTAATATACGGGTATCATATATAATTAAACTGTCAAGGATATACTTAAGACATAATTGCGTGCATAAAGATCAAATTACTTAATTAAATATCTCCATTATGTCATTTTTAACATACATTAAGCATGGGTCGAGACTCCTCAATCCTACACTTTGAAAGTTAGCCGTTAATTTTATTATTAGAACTATTCACATGTCTGAGAGACTCTGAATGTTGGGTTTGAATTTTCAAGCTATTCTTTTCTCCAAGTGATTGCTTGACAGATGTTTTGCCATAGTGAGTTTTGTGTTAGGAAATTAAAATGTAAACATCCCAACTAATAGCGTATGCGAAATCGTCACGGAACAAACTTTATCGAATATTTTTAATATTTTAAATATGTATATAAGGTTTAAAAACAATATATTGTGGGGGAGTGTTAAAATGATTAAAGAAACGCGTCTTTAATATCAAATGGAAGACAAAGTTTATAACGTTGTGACATAAATTGAGCATTTGAACATTGTCATGAAGATATTGTTTAATGAAAAAGGTAAGTCAGAGCGTGATTTTGTTACTGAAGCGCACGTTTGCTGCTTTTTGTCATTTAGCTGTTAATCTTGGTAGCGGTTACGCATTCGGAAAATCTACTTAGTATATCGCCGGTGTAGGTTTCTGAGTCAGCCTGTTAAATTAAATTGTCTTGTCTAACACTACATCTTTATCTCTGAATTTATTGTTAACTTATCTTTAAGTTAATCACGCAAGTAGTCGGTGCTGTTATACGCACGTAAGTCCGTGCCTTTCTGTTAAAAGGTTGTGGTTAATAAAGGGGCTTTTACACCCTTTCCCTTTTGTGTCCATCTTCATGCCTATGCGAGAATTCGTCAGGTTTTGACATTGAGATTGAGATCTAGTCACATTGCATGATAGCAAAAAAGGTTAGATCTTACAATGTAATCCCTCTCTATAAGATATGTGCATCAGATAGCAGTGCGTTTTACGCGCAGACGTTTGAGTCATATTTGGGACATATTTTAACCATTTGTCTTTACACAGATCTTTCCTTTAAACGCAAGGTAAACACGAGCCCGTTTACCTTAGAAAGTTTCTCTATGAAGGTATCCGTTCCAGTAGGCATATAGTTTTAATGTGTTCTGCCTATTCTAATAAATCCAGCTTCAATCATTCAAATGCACAGTAAAACACTCAAGGCACATTGGGAAACATTTATAATTATTTTTAGTTTTTTACAGATATGAAGAGAGGTTTAAAGCTTTGCTATACTAGCAACTATTTATTTAAAAATGATATAAAAGAAAACAAAATCAATCCGTAAAAGGTTTACTGGTTTTGATGTAAGATTTGTGAGTATTTGTGTACAACTCATTGCCAACGATGAATAAGTTGTGCTTATACCTATAGCAAGTCTTGGTCTGTTGATGGTTTAAATAGAGCTTCTTTATTGCCTGACGAATCTTTGGAAATAAATACCACGGAATCGTACTTAGGAATAAAATCACAGTCGCGAAGTTTATATGAGGCAAGTACGGTGTATCGTGGGGCACTTCTAAGCACTACTGAGTGAACATATCAGCCGCAGGTTGAGTTAGAAATATTTGAGGTTCAGAGCATTGTATTTAAAAAGTATGGGAAGATACTGTAGAAAGAGAGACCTCTATCGCAACGCTAGTGGCAGTAGCAGTGATAGCAGGTTATATTTAAAAAATTAACAATAGAATTGCATACTGACGGTCTACGAATTTGCAGTCATACCTGAAGAATCGCCCTAACCTTAATACTGTTAGGCTTCTTATGAACTATTCACTTTTGCAGTGATATGTAATGATGACACTTTTTATACTGGCATTTGAGTTTTGGCTTGTACGATTTGGTCTATTTATCATTAAGCTTAATGTTGCGAAGTAAGATAACTTTTCTTTGCACTGAAACACTATGAATGGATTCGATCAGCATCTTGTAGCTATTTTATGCGGAAAATTTGTACGAGTTCTGGTTGTCTTATCATAGCGTATATTCATAGCATTGGAAAGAAGAGTCCATATAATGTACGGCATTTTAGGCATTTTTTCGAATTGTGGTATAAAGTTGCATTTCATAACGCATGCAAAACAGCCTTACAACTTTTAAAGGTTCAATCAATGCGAAACTCTTTTATAATTTATTTAACTTATTTCATGGAGAACGTGGGGTTCTTAACTTTGAGGTTTAATTTTGTGTACTGAAATTCACTGTATCCTTAAAACCGTGATGTTTCTATTGAATCTTTTCAAACCTCTTCCTGTGAAAATAATTTTGCCATTCAGCGGGAAAATATTAGGAAACTATTTTAATAATTACAATCACTTGAAAAAAGTATATTTCAGATTATTTTGTTTTACATATCGAAATTTAGATATTAATAATAAGATTTTATTAGATAAACAATAAAAGCTGCTTCAGAAAATCGTGTAAGGTATTTGTCTCAGAAATTTGGTAGTAGATTTCTAGATAAGCAAAATTAACTCAATCATTCTCTGGAGAGCTTAAATCTCGCGTTTTAGTAAGTATTTTAAGATTTGCGTTAAAATAAACGCTTAAACCATTTAAAGACAATTCTATTAAAACCTATTAACTGCCATGATCCCTACTTGGTGATTTCCCTTAGTAGCGGAAATATGGTAACTTTAATTAGGTTGGCAACAATGGTTAATTTTTTACATTGCTGTTTAAACTTTTCTCAAGCTTTTGTATGAGTTTTGTTGAGTAGTAGTTGTTAAGTGAGTGAGCTGGAGTGTATTATTTGTGAGAAGTAAAATATTTGTGAGAAGAAGTAAAATCTTTGTGAGTTTCAAGATTTCAACATTTTCAAAACGCGGTATATCATATTATTACGTATATCATTTCCAATCATGAATTTTATTTTCCGGTGAAAGCTACTTTCCGGTCGATCCCCATTTGGGGCTCATGGCAGATTCTATCTGCATTCCATTTATATACCAATTTCCAGTCTCTATGTCAATCTAGACACGTAAGTTGAGAGAAAAAATTTGGTACTTAATGGCTTAAGTGAGTCTTTGAGAGTTATAATGCAACTAATTTAATATAAATATTTCAAAGCGGCAGTAAAATGAAAAATTAAATTACGATAAATAATATATAATGGTGTATGACTAATCACCTAGAGTTAGGTTATTTGTCAGATCCACATGGTTGTTGACGCAGTAAAGCATTCTTGAAACTTCATGTGGGCTATAGAGTCTAATTTATCATTTATTGAAGCCATTTAGTCAACTATTCAATCAGCAAGGAATAGAAAAACAAATCGACAGGATCCGCCGCTAAGTCCACACTAGTTGCTAATTTTAAATCTCTATATTAAACTTCTTTGAGCTTTATGCAATGTAACTAGCGTGTGGGACTTGTATGTCTCAGCCAGAAAAGGTTAATTAAATGCCGCAAAGCCAAGCAGCTCTTTCAAAGTCAGTAGGGAAACAAGTTTAGGCTCTTTCTAAATCTCGAGTTCAATGATATTACTTAAAATATAAGTGGTATATACATCATGAATGAGAAAATCATGAAAACATCCATGCCGCTAGTTAAATGAATTAGTAAATTTCTCTCAAGGCTTCAAGTCACAAGTCTACTGATCAACAGGTCGTAGAGCTTAAAATTTTATTCAGAATTTACATGGGAACAATTTTGTTTCTAGAAACCACTGCATAAAGCAACGTTTTCCACTGTGAGAACAGAACTACAGCGAATTTGTTCTTCGTGGGCTCGAAGCTGAAACTTTGAAGCTCTGTATGTTGAATATGTCTCAACCTTCATATGGATGAACATGTCTAAACTCTTTTTCACTTGGCTAAATTCTTCTTTCTTCTTCCTTTTTTATAACAGAATCCCACAACTTATTATTACTGCATATTTTACTAGCACAGAATTTTTTGCCATAATGTGTTTAAGTACTAATTTCTAAAAATCGTTGGTAAAGTGAGCCGATCACTCCCATCATAAGACATCTGGATAGAATTCTGAGACCTTCAAAATACTATTAAGCAAACTTTAAATGAATTCGAAATAATACTGCTTAAAATAAAGCTATCATAAGCAACCGAATTTCCTTTCTGTCAATTTGTATATCTTTTTCCTTCGAAAGGGTAAAGCGTTATGTATTGTGTTTTAAAAACATTGTCGTTTAGAAATGCAATAACTTTAATATATTCTCACCCTTCAATAAAATTCCTTTATGGAAGTCCAATATCATGATATCTGCTGCAGTATGTGACATTGAAATATGTAATTAATTAATCCTAGGCATTTATTCTAAATATGAATGCGGCTCTGTAGTCGACTTATCTGTCTTTGAAACAACTCACGTTTAGTTGACATAGTTTTGAAAATGTGTATTATATGAATGATTATTGTGTCAGATAACTCTGCTCGGATGCAGTATTAATTGGCAACTCCAAGAATGATAACAGCATATTAATCATAGAGAAACGAGTGCATTCATGATGAATTCAACCTTTTATTTTACTTTACGTACACTGATGTACTTAAATAATCAAATTTCTCGTTATTTCGGAATTTTTCACTTTTTCATAACGAAATTTCTAAAGTATTTATGAGTAAATGAAATGCCAGAAGTAACTGTAATTAGAATTAACACAAAATAGAATAAAACCGCTAAAATTTTATTGTTAAATTTCTGTTTACTGTAACACCAATTGGGAAAGACATAGTAAATACTGGATTTTATTAAAATAATCTTTCTTAATTTCCATAATATATGAATCACATGTAATCAAAAAATGCGTATGAACTGTTAGTTACCACGAATTCATTTCCTCGCATAGAACAGAAAAATTTGAGGCAATATAAAAGCACATTCAGATGAAATGCATTGCTTTCAGCATAAGTTCTGGTGCTAATTTGTTCGTGACTGCCTACTGCATGTATTCAAATCCAGGGTTAATGTGCTCGAATCACATCACGGCATTTAAAGTGCATTCGGTGATGATATTATAAGGAAATATACTTTTGATTGAGAGGTAATAATTTCGAGCTGGATGTTTATTTCCTTTTAAAACGACTTCCAACGAAGCTTGCAGTCTACCACATATAACGTAACGTGCACTTGTAAAGAACAATATCACTGTGACTGACTACCTGCATGCACAAAGCCTGGGAGAAAGTTTTAGCAGTGGAAGTTCAGCTACCGACATCGACGCATGGAATCCTTTCTCTGCTGTCTAAGCCTAAGGCAATTTAGCAATAAAATTCTGTCTTCATGTGAAATGAAAAATGTTGCTTGTACATAAATGGGAAGCAGTATAAATTGAAAACAACGAATAGCTCTCCCTTAGCAGAAACAGCGATCTAAGCAATGTTTGCGTCTGATGGGATTCCTGCAGCGAATTCATTAACACGCATCCGTATCACTGTCGAAATGCAATACTTACAGAGCATTTCACAGGCAAACTTTACGAGTCATACCTGCAGTTTGCTGCCATTCGAACCCTGTATGATATTGTAAGACCGCAGGTAATCCGAGTTATTCTTCAGAAGTTATCGAGGAAGTTTATATCTCCTGTTTTAGATCAGATCTCTTGCATTGACAGATTTTGGGATTTTTCGGTTATTAAAGTAAAGCCTTCGTCAACAAGCGGTGCTAATTTAGACTCTAGAGGATTTCTTAGCTTCTAATTCAGTTATATGATGGAATGAGATCAACAGTTTACCTGAGGCATGAAAAAGTTATTGATGCAAATACGTCTACATTTCGGAATGATCACTTTTCGATTTTGTATAAATAATATTTATGACATATACTTAAACACGAAAAGCAAACTTTCTAAGCAAGCACATATTAATATCTTAATTTTGAACAGCAGAATATTTTTCAGCTGAAGTATATTAAACAGTGTTTTTATTATTTACATCCATGTAAAGAATATCAATTGCGCTGTTGCCAGGGTTGAAACCACAGATCTTTCAGTTGCTAAATGGATGTGTGCTAATTACTTGCATCATGAGATGCTTGCCCAAAGTAATGGGATAATTCTTTACAACTAAAAGAGAAAGAGGAGCAAAAGTAGTAGGAAAAGCAAAGATTTCTTCTATAGGTCAATTTAACCCTCGCCTTAACTAGAATCCAAGTCCATGCAGGATTTTTGCAAGTTCACAAGGAATATAATTGTTATCATTGTTACAGTTCGAATAACTGAAAACACTACCTTTGTATTTTTAAATTTTCAATGTTACGGGAAAAAACTCTTTTCTTCTTATGAATTTAATTTTCCTGATTTGAAATTCAAAAAAGTATTGTTTTTCTTTCCGATACAGTTTTTAGTACTTTATTGGAGCGGAATTTTAATTAAAAGCGTTTAGATTTTCCTAATCAAACTTTCAGATTACAAAGAACAACAGGAATCTTCATCTGAATTAAGGAAATGCATAATTAAGATAAAGCATTAAATAAAATTCAAGAATATTCAGTATGAAATGTTTTTACATGTAATGGATTTTGTGAGAAGTAAACATGAAAATGGAAGTGTACATGTAAAAATCCAAGGGATTTTCGAAATATTTTTACTACCTTTATAGGTTTTATTCATAGCATTTAATAATGACTAATTAATACCTCCTTTTTTACAAGTTTTAGTTAGTTGAAATATATTAGGAAATGTTTATTTTTATATCGAAAAATGCGCAGAATATGAACTTAATTTCAAATTTTCCTCATATGCTATTGTTTGGTATAATTTTGTTTTTTATAGCAAACTGCTCTCGGTTATCGTGATAACTTCTTCGCAGTTCGGAAGGAAAGAACTTGGATGTTATATTTCTTTGGTGACATATAGATGAGATAAAATAACAATCGGTTATCTTACTGATAAAAACTTTAATTTTTGAACCACTGCTAAAATTTCTTTTTTTTTAAATTATTTGTTTGCCAGTTTACCCACAAGTGGCTGAGTGGAAAGAACGTTGAGCGCTGGTAGTTTGACCAGGGTTCAAATCCCAGCGAAAGTGGTATGCCAGTGAGTAACATCAACACCAGCCGAATTTCACTTAAGGCATACTTCACAAAAGCATATATTTACTTACTCAGCTAGTCCTGTTTTGTTTTGCCTTAATATATTAACCTAACGTAACCGTTGTACTCAAAAAGACCCGATTGACAGAAATGATATATTATAATTTTTAGTTGCTCTTTGTTTTACTGGTCTGGAATTAGAAAAACAAGCTTTTACATCGAAATTTCTGTAACGAACACTTTTTTTTCCTTTAAGAATTGTGCGATTTATTTAAGTAATTAAGATTTCAAATTAGGTTATTCAAAACTGCCATCGATATTAGATATGACGAATATTTTGCAAATTTTTTCATTCTTTGAAAAAGAAGTGCTATTGTTGCTAATGATCACTTTTCTGACTTATAATCAGCCCAAGCCCATAAAATTCCTCGTGACAAAGAGCGCAAGTTTACGCCTGTCTTTGGCAACAGCCTTGAGCACCTTACAAGTGACACTGCGATTTAGCCCAGTTCCGCCCCCAATTGTGACGGAGAGCACCCCGGGGGGACGGTTCCGAGTGTCAATCATCCTTCTTTTCCTACCAGCAACCTCTCGAGAGGACTTTCGGCTCACCGCATATTTAGTGCGCCCCCTATGCCGCACTGACACTATACATTTACAAACATCCACGCCTTCTCCGGGTTTCGAACCCGGGCCATTCGGCATGGCAGTCAACGATGACAGTCAGTCCACTATTCCAGTTTGGCGTCTGAAAAAAAAGTAATACACATTGAAAGCAAACAGAAAGATCTATTTAATTTTATTTTAAGGATTCTTTTGCTTAAGTTTTTTCTCGTCTAACCCCCCCCCCCTTCCTTTTCAGAGCATAGGCATTAGAATGTTTCTTTTAAAAGGCAACTTTCTGATACTTTTCTGTGTTTCAAAACAAGCTTCTTTTGCATTCGCGAATTCGCCATTCATATGTTAAACAAATTCTTTCACTTTAGAGATAATACTAAAATTGTGTGCTTAAAAATATGTATACTAAATGCTAGAAATGTAAGACAGCGCTACAGACGGCGTGAGGCGAACACATAAGTTCTGTTGGAGCATATATATATTTAGGATTTTCCGGAGCGTCATCATCAAGTTTAGAAAGGTAATGAAATCAAATCTGAAAAACAGAAAACTGTGGTGAACAGGACTTTTGATGCGAAAAGTATTTCTATAAAATACGTTAAGCTGAACAGAGGAATGATACAAGAAGGTAGTGTTTGGGATGAAGAGATAGTGGTGTAGGTCCGTTTTCATAATCTGATAAGTTTTGATGTATTGATTTCGAAAGCTGAAATACAGAAAAATTCCTTATTTGATTTGTTCTTGACAATCTTACTTGCTATTTTATTGCTTTGGAAATATAAAAGAAAACATTTTCCAAAAATTATTTTCCGTTTTCTGTACATAACATAGCTTGAGTAACTAGTCGTAGACACATGTTTCCACTTTAAGAAAAGAATCAAGTAAGACAAGCTTTCAGATGAAAACATTCGTCGTTAATATTGATTAAAAATACATGAAATTTGAATGCTTATAAAGATGTAATGATGAACGAGAAATTTATTTCTCATCACTTTAGACGTCAACGAGAAAAATGTTTCTCAAGCGGTACTAGTCAAAGGGAAAAAAAAGGCCCGTAAAGGAAATTCCAGTAGGAAAACTAATACTCAAAGTAGAAATTATTATTGAAAAAAATTGAGTTTTAAAAATTAAAATAATTAAACAAATGTGAAAAACATACAAATACTTCGCTTCGCTTCCCAAACAAAAGTATTTTCAGCTACAAGTTCATGGAACTAAATCTTTATTGTCTAATAAATCTAAAACCTCTAAGGAATGAACTCTTTCCTAAATGCGTGCCTTCGTGAAGCACGACTAGCCAGCACTCGCTTTAGGTTCGGAGTCAAAATCCCGACGAGGGCTTTACACAGTTATCATGTTTTTTGCTTTGACAAAAGTTGATGTCTGTACAAACTCAAATAAAAAATTATTTCAGGTTTTAAAGCTTCTTTTATATCGTTTTGAACGTAAAATAGGGTAAACAGGAAGAAATACCGAAATATCAAAAAACTGTATTACGGTTTGCACAAAACTAAAAAAAAATAAGAGGGAAGCTATATTCTTTTAAAAATTTCTTCATATTCCTTATAAAAAGATTTAATTCTTGATGTAGACGATACGATTTTATCCTTTAATAGAAAACAAAAATTTAGGAAATGACTTATTATAAGGTATTAGAAACCTGTGTTATTTCTGATATTAACTGCATACGATAGCGTTATAAGGTATTTCTTCAGCCTTCTTAGCATGCCTTCGTAGTGTAGTGGTCTGTTAACTGGGCGCCTATTCCAGAGGTCCGTGGTCCGATTCCCGGCGAGGGCGTTGCTCATTTTTCATCTTTCCTAGTTTCAAGAAAATACCTAATGCCTCTATAGTGGCACCCGAACTAAAAGGGTGGTGGATGATGATTCTCCGCACCCAAGATTTTGCGATTAGATCCCCTAAAAACCCCAGTGATCCTTTAAAAGGGGAAGTATATAAGGTACTTCTCCCGCCTTCTTAGCATGCCTCATTTTTCATTGTTCATTGCTTATTTCTCATCTCCCCTGCTTTCAAAAATATATCTAATGTCTCTACAACGTTTGTTCCAAAATGTTATTGTTAAGTTTAGGAAATAATACTTTTTAGGTAATTAATTTTCGCTGTACAGATTAACGCACTTTTATGATAGTGAAGAGGAATGAATGATCTTATAAATTTTATTGGGTACTGAAAACAATAAACACCTCAAAGGCGTCTTCTATTAAAATATTTTCTCTCATGTTATACAAATTTTTCGAGAAGCCATTAAAATTTCTGGGTGTCTTAATAATTCTAAAGATAGCTGCGTAAGCAATTTTTCTAATGCAAATTTTTAAAAGGATATGTTTTAAACGACCCGAACACAAGCAGGAGTTTTAAAGTCCTATTAATAGAAATAGTAAAATTTGAAAATTTTACTCTACTATATTTGAGTGTATATCTTACGGTGAAACACCGAAGTCTCGAGAACGTCGACTTTCACCCGTAAATGTAAACATTCACATAGTCACTTGGTGTATGTCCGAAATATTTTCCAAATACTCTTATTTCTGACTTACACCGGTAACCAACATACACAATTAGTACATTCACCATGTACTAATTGTGTATGTTGAACATATAAGAATATTATATTTTCTTCTCTCTAATTCAGTCACGAAAAAACGCACTTGATACTTAAAATAAGAATATAAGAACTTAACACACACAGTACATTCAAAATGAGAATGGAAAATAATAGAAGTTAAAAGCTTACTAAATTATACGCTTCAAATCTTTGGAAGGATTATGTTAATTTTATTAACAGTTAAATTTTGAGTTAAACTTCTTTCCTGTCAAATTTTAATTTACTACTTCCGGCCAGAATGTAGTTTTAGAATCAGTCTGAATACAGAATGAGGAAGAGCGGTATTTAAACGCGAAGGTTTACTTGCTGAGTGAGAGAGATTCAGAGTTCCTGATTTGCGCGCGTCTGCCTTTTTTGGCTACTCTCTCGCAAAGACGCTCGACCGTACTCAGGCCCTTGATAGCTTCGTAGTCAGCTAGAGTTAAGGGGTCAACTCGGTTAGAATCTTGATAGCTTCGGCTATATCTATTTTTAGTTTAAAATTAGTTTTAGTTTATTTCTTAGTCTCTTAAGTTCAACCTAAGCGTCGGCTTTTATTGTACAATCCAAGACGGAGTTCTGTTAAATCTTATTGCAATAATAAAGGGTTAGTTACCCTTCCATCTTGTTGTTTCTTGTCACACGAACCTAAGCGATTACTCGCTTAGCAGTTCTTAAGATTCTTCACTTTCTAGAGTAACTGAGAAATACACAAGTGAGAATCCCGCATCTTATTTATTGCAACAACTTAAATTATTATGACATTTTGAATTGCACAAAAGGCCCTTGCTTTTACAACTGCATTTATTTGTGGAGCACTTCCTTTTGCAATGACAGCGTGTACATACATTCCTATATTTTCGACCTACATCAGAGCATATCTGTGATTGTCGACATACACCGGTGAGGGGCCGAACGTACAAGAATGGAATGCAGTATTCGTTTTTTCATCGACGTATTTGATGAATGTTTACATTCTCCGGTGAAAGTCGACATTCTTCAATTTCGGTCTTTTACGGTAACCTATACATGACCTATGATGAAGACACTTTTTGTCATAGATTATGGTTTAAATCGGAAGATTTTAACAGTTTCATTCGGGGCGAGATTTGAGTGTGACAGATTGAGTTTTTAAGAAAAGATGCTTAAGAAAACGAAGGGAAATTTAATAATTATGAAGTTCCCTATAAATGACAAGAGTAAAAATTTAATTTTTTATACTTTTACTAACATGTATCGCTTGACCAATATATTCGTACTTCAGATCCAGAAAGCCTAACTTATTTTTGAAAATTAGAACCAATTGCTTGTAGTTACCCGTTCAAAAGATTGTACTAAAGATGTGCACGCCAATATCAAAAGTCATACAAAAGAATCTGACAAAGATACATGACTTTTGTGTACGGCCGATTAAATTACACGATTTTTTACTTCACTTCAACAATAAACTTATTTCTTCGAATTATGATAACTTAATTAATCGATCTTCTAAGGTAAGTTGAAATGGCATAAAAATTTGCAAATTTTTAAATTAAATATCCCGATCACTTTTTGTCGTATTATTTTGTATTATTTATTCGTTGTATTATGTAGTATTATTTCCTCGAATTTTAACTTAATTAATCGATCTTCTAATGTAAATTTAAAATGGCATAAAAATTTGCAAATTTTTAAATTAAATATTCCGATCAATTTTTATCGTATAGGAGTCAAACTTCTTTTAATTTTATTGCAGATTGCTCGCATTGTGTTGTACGTAAACGCAGAGTAATCCACAAGTAATAAAAATATATTTGAATTATTAATTGATTTTGTATTTCCTCAAATGTTCTCGGCATCTTCTACAATGTAATCGATATTTCAGTGATTTTTTAACTTCACTCCACTCGCGACTACAAAATAGCCTTGTCAAACACTCATCTAATATTAATTACCTGTAAAGAAATAAATTTTCATCACATATACATACACGTTTTATTCTACCGATTGCAATAAAAAAGGGAGGTGCACAACTAGATGTTATATCTGTCTCATATGGAAAATTTCAACAATCTACGGCTAATTGTGTTTTAGTTATACGAGATACGTACATATACGTACGTACCTACAGATACCATGAAAAAAAACTCTCCTTTTGAATCCACTTTAAATCCATTTTGCAATCCGTTTTGGGAAAGAGTCCTTTATTCTGACTTCTTATACAGAAGTAATGCAAAACAATCTTTCAAATGGATTCGGGAACGTCCAAAATATATATTTCCGTTGAAGTATGATACCCGAAAGCTTTCATGCTTACTATACTTCCTTTACATCCTACAAGGAAGTAAAGTAATCATTAACTGGCGCTGCGTAGAAATCTCTATCGATTTTGAACGTACGCAAAATATAATCGCTCCTTGATGAAGAATTTCTCAGTTGATTCCTCGGCTAAGCGGAGTGGTTTGTCTGTATGGAGTAATTTTATGTCTCTAAAAAATTGTGAACGTCAGTCCTTGCACCTATTCTATAGACAGTTCTGGACGAAAGTATCCTTCTTTAATTGGCTATAACTTAAGTGTTTAGCCATAATTACATGAGCATCCAACTGGCAAATGAAGATACTTCGCTTTTATCCCCATTAAGCAATACAAATACGTTTGTTTTCGTTTTTAAATAAATATTTGCTTTTCGTTTGCTCTTCCGACGGTGTTTCAGATTTAAAACATGTCTAACACTGCATGAAAGAAGATAAAATATTTCCACTTTGCTTCAACAGAAATTTCTTGCTTTAAAATTATTCTGACCTCTGCATGCAGCTTAATATTTTATATTCGAAATGTATGTCATTTGTTGATATGAGCTGTTAGCTTTTGTGCTGGCATTAATTAGCATTCACTGTGGGATCTCAAAATGCTAGGTTTTCTAATATGAACATCCATGCTGCTACTTGTAGTGCAAGTTATATTGAAGGAAAATATATTTTGATAAAATTTAATTGTATGAGCTTAAAGAACTTAGCTCTAGTTAAAAGTGAAGAATTAGACGATTTATAACAAGGATACGATAATCAGAACAGCATATTCATCCAAGAGATCTAAATTAATCATTTGCCAAAGTAAAAACGCAATTTATAGTCTAAAGAAATAAGTATTTATTTTACAGCTCGAAAGAAAACTGGGCTTTGTCCAAGTAGTTGCTTCAAAAGATATCACAAATGCACATATTAAAATTTTTGTCAAGGAATAATATACAGGATTCAAATTTTAATGTTTTATCACCAGAAAAGTTATCGCAAATAAAGTTTTAATGAACAATAGCATTTATAACCATTAAATTAGTAAGAAATGCTAAAATACACTATGGGTGAAAAACGTAAATTAAGTAATTCGAAATTTCATTTGTATCTCAAAGTGATTATATGTGTTTGTAAATCATGCTTTTCTAAAAGCTACAGTTACAGTACTCAAATGAATTATGCACAAGCATTTGGATAATTTAAAAACTTATTGCACGCATAAGAATTTTAACTCATTACTATGTAAAACAATTAGGTCTCCATGAACCTAAGGCGTGAGTAGAGTAAGGGAAAAGAAAAATGATTTCTCCTACATAATTCCTCCTCTCTCCATTAATATCAGCAGACGCGTTTTGCTTTTTAAAATTTTCTTGATCTTATTATAACCTATTCAAACACATTATAATTTAATTTAATGCTAAGTGTTGTTGACATTTTTTTGAAATAAACTTTCTTGCTGGTATGTAGTCTTCCAGGTCTCTCTGCTTAGATGTTTTAAGCTTAAATCAATATTTATTTAACACGAAAAATAAAATAAGAGATTACTAGGGAATTCTAGTATACTGCTAGCAAATGCAAGTTTATTTATAAAAGCGTGTCTGAAAATGTGAGCAAATAATTCTATGCAATAATTCTTTCAAAATGCAAAAATATTAATTTCACAGTTAACTCATTAGTAAACAAAAGAAATGATCTCATAATTAGAGGAGGAACTTTCTTTTGTGAATAATTGACAAACTTCGTTAATACGCAAAATCAATAGTAAAATATGTAAATCTGCACGAAAATAGAGATTAGTAAAAAGTACTTTATATGTTACATATGTTAGTGCTTGTAAAACACATCAGGTTCTTAAGAATCCCTATAATCTAAAGGCAGACATAAATTCCAGGCTTTGAAGCTTTTAAACCAAAGGAAATGTTTACATAAAGTATAACAGTAGTTATTTTATAATGCATAATTAACGTTGATTTTATTAAAATGTTGTGTTCTATTTGTAAATGTAATTTTGAGTTTACTCCGAAGTAAAGTATATTAATCCTTTGGTATCCTTTCAAGAATTCATTCTTCGAATTTACCTAGGAATCCGATTTTGCCAGAATTTACTTTTGCATTTTATTTTTAGGTAATCTTGCCACCCAATTAAAAAGTTACTTTGACAATTACAATTTTTTCACTTAACATTACATATTTGGTTGAAAGGTTCAGTGTATCTAGCGAATAGTTAGTTACTTTTGATTTATTTTGCTTTTTATATTTTATGTTCTTAACAGTTTGCATCAAATCTAGTTCAGTGTCCATAAATGAAAGCTCTGACAATTGGCGAGATTACCAGTATTTCTGCATAAAGACTTATAACCGAATCCAAAAAATCGTTTAATGAGATTCCGTCCTCGAACATTACAAAGCCATGAGAGATTTCTCGGACTTGGCTAGAATTTTTTTTCTTGATTGCGATAAAAACGTTTCCTGGATCTGACCTTGAAACTTGTTCTTTCAACCATATCCTAATGCTTGTGCGTGAAAGCTTGAAATCGTTTCTAAATGTGTGGTCATTAAATTTTTAAACAGGGAATAGAAAAAAATCAACAATACCCTTAAATTACAGACTTTCAGACGAGCTTGCAATTGCACCACAAAGGCACGTGTTAAGAAAAGAAATTCCTTACAAATATAGGATATTTTTGGAAATTTTATTCTAGCTTTGGATGTCTTTTAAAGCGTTTCATTGCAAATTTTTTCTTTTAATTATGAAACCACTTTCTTTTAAACCCTTCACTCGGAGCCTTCTCACGGCTAGCCTGCCGGCAACTCGACGACACGTGTTCATGGAAGTATAGATTACAAATGAAAAAAATTATAAAATAAAATTAAAAAATTATGCAAAACTTTGGAAGTATCGCATACCCACTAAAAATGCACGCTTTCGTGAAATAACTGGTAGCACGATAGCCTAGAATCGGAAAGTTCTGAGTTACAATGCCGGCATGGCAATAATTGAATTCTGATGTCTTCCAGATCTGAAATAATTATGTCTCTATAATAGCATCTGACTAAAACTTGGTGGAGAATATATAGTTCACTCTCATTTGCATTTAGCCGACTGGGATTTGTTCCCCACTCCCCAATCTGCATTTAAGTGGAAAAATACAAAGAATTGCAGCATTCCAATGTGCGCTGTCTTATGTGCAACGGGTAACATGTCTGTCGAATCTTCGTAAGGGCATTGCTAATTCTTCACGTTTTTCTTTTCAAAAATCTGATACTTCTACGAGTGAACGTCTCAGGCTATACCGTTATATACTCCAACACGAACTACGTCTACCTTTACAGATTTGTTCCGCTACAGTCTTAGACTTTATCTATCATTATTATTTTGTTTTCAAACTATACAGTATTCTTTGGAGAGTATAAACAAATTTACTTTGTTCATATAAACGCTCTTTATCCCTTTCATTAAAATGAAGTTTAGACAGCACCGTGAATGACCTTCACCCGCTCATTTTCGACGTAATACGGGCTGATATCTTTCATATATCTCGGTATATAAATCATATTTTAGTTTGAATTTTATGCCCTTTTAAAGGACAACTCTAAGGAAAGGTGTATGTTTCAAACCGTTGGGCTGGCATATATGTTTATATAATGTAAAAACTAATAAACTCTAATCTCCCTTGAGAGAGGAATCTTTTTTTTTCTCAATGGCGGGCACTTGCCTATAACGGCATTGGCCACTACTAAGGCCAGAAGTGGTGACCATTTTATTGTGGAGGCATCTAAATAGGCGGCCATCGTTACCTCCTATGAAGGGACAGACAATTTTACATCCATTCCCTTTTCGGGATTCGAACCTGGGTATCGCAGTCAGGCTCCTCTAACCACTATACTGTCTGGGCGGCGAGAAGGGAATCTGAGTGGTTTGCTAGACGTACGGTGTCCCCTTTGGGAGAACAAACGAGCGTATAAGTTACTATCACCGCTAATATTTCCATATGTTTTAATGTTAGCAATTCTAATGTCAGTTCTAATTTTCCTTTTAGTATTTATGTAGTTTAACCATTATAATGGTTAGTGACGCTGACTGCGTGCCAAAAGGTTCGGGTTTGAATCCCGGAGAAGGCATTGAGGCGTGGATGTTTGTAAGGCAAAAGGGATGCGAAAATAAGTGGGAAGCTGAAAGTCCTCTCGAGTGGTTGCTGGTTGTGGAGACCATCAGACCTCGCCCCCCTTCAGGGTGTTGTCCCTCAAAAGCGGGGCGGAGCTGCACAGTTGGTTAGGTGAGGCTACTTCTTGTACAGCTTATGGTGAAATTACATGGTCTCGCCCATTTATACCCGCACTTGTAGTTCAGATTCTGAATCTGATTTGCGATACGATTGCCAGATATACTGCAACTCCAACAGTTTAAGTACTGTTATAGCAGTTTGACAAGTGAGAATGAAACAAGAGCCAAGATACTTAGATATCTTTTACAACGGTTGATATCTCGATATCGAAGAAAATAATTTTAATAAGTTTTCCTTTTCCGCTTTTCAGTCAACTTGTGCAACAAGCTCCACTGTAAAAAAACTCAATTTTTGTCTAAATTAGAACACATCCAGTTTCTTTAATACAAGTCTGCAGTTTATACAATATAATTTCCCGAATGTACGGTTTTGCCATAAAGGAGTAAGCATTTTATACTTTGCTGTTTGTTAAACGTTACGCATTTTGACGTCTAAAATATCTTGTTTTATCTTTAACTTCATCAAATTCAAAAACTGTTATTATCATACTGCTGACACAGTAGCGAGGAAGGTGAAAGACAAGGGCAGAGAAAAAGTAGCTGAGCTGTCCATTTGGAATAATCAATGAAATCGGACGAGCTAGTAGTGAAATCGACAAGAATGCAGGAATTGCAGTTCTTTACTATTTCTATATTTTATCTAATTGGAAATAGATCCTTAGATAAAACTTGACTAGCATAAACATATGCATGTGAAGAGTTTTAGTCACGTTTTTTGCTCTAACAAAACCTTTTATTAGAATAAAAATACCGCATAAATAATTTTTATTTTAATAACAATTTACATAGTATTTTAAAATTCTATTACTTTAATTTTCACTGCTTAACAATAAAACAAATTTTTTTGTATTCATTATCTAATAGTTTCTTTAACGCGCTATTTTAAAGATTTTTGATTGAATTCTAGAGAAAACATGTCGCTGTTAGACCCAACAAGCGCCATTTATGTGAATGAATATTAATGCCGATGACACTGATGGAATTCCTGGCCAGCACAAAGATTTTTAATTTCTCATCTTCTTAAAAAGCGAAGTATTGACCTAGTTATGAATGAATCATAGATAGCGAAATGCAGCTTGCATAGAAAACAAGAGTCAAATGTTATTGGCTCAAGAAAATTGCATTCCCCATGTGTAACGTGTATAAGAGCCAGTTTCCCTTAGAAAGTCCTCCACGAAGGCATCCCTCCCTTTAGGCAGATAGCCCTCGTTTGCTTTGCCATAATTCAATAATCCAATCCAAAAAAATTGCATCCTGTAAAGAATTGAAACTCTTGTGAAATGTCTAGGAAGATAACAGTAGTTCTTTTTTATTGTTCGTCTACCTTTGGAATATTGTATTTTGCACAGTTTTAAGAAAGCAGCAATTCATAATGATATTTCTTAATTTATTGCTGTAAAGCTTAGAGTGGATTAAGTTATCAGCTAGACAGAGCTATATTATTATTCTGAACTAATGCTTTATTAATGTGGCTTTTAAAGTTCTTATTTGATTATATTTTCTGTCCATTCAATCCAATATTTTATCTTGTAAAAGTTAAATATAATGGACTCTGAACCTATTCCCAGTTTAATCTTCCTCTGTTATAGATGACGTATCAACTTTACCCTGAATTAAGCGCTTAGGACTCTAGGATCTAGGCAGCTTATTTAAACTACTAACACATACAGCTAAATTACCTAGCGCAAAACCTATTCCCGCCTTTTTGGAAGGTCTTACAATACAAAAAGCTTAAATATATGCAATTATCATAAGTAATAGATTTAATATTTATCAATCTGGATCCAAATTATTGGCGACCTGTAAGGATAAACAGATAACAATTGCTAGAGAGCACTCTACGAAACCAGTACAGGAAAAACCTTCTCTGGTCGTTGCCAAACTCTATTTAAATTATCACCTCCACTCGTAATTTAAATCCCGCTTAATATATATTCTGATATGGGACTTTGATTCAAATAAATCCCCAAAACTTGCATTTTAGTTTTATTTAAAGTTAGTATACATCATAATAAATATTTAGCTGTTTCCAAACATTTTTTCATCATTTACTCTCAAATTGAGTTCATCTGCTCTTTTAAATATAAATTTAAGCAGTATTTGATTTTTAGTGCGGATGGCAAATGTAAAGAGAAACGCAACTGATGAAATTATTTAATTAAGCATTTGAGCACTTCCAACACTATCTGAAATCTTTCCTTTTTAATTTGTAGCACGACCTTATATTTAATGATCTAGTGTTTGTGAATTTTTCACAGACTTCATATAACTTAGAGTTACTATTCTTTTTATTATTTCGTCTTTATAGTACTTAAAACCATTATGCATCTTTAAGCCCACCAGCGGCCGAGCGGTAAAGTCACTGAACACTGGTAGTTTGGTCCGAGGTTCGAATCCCGCGAACGGGCTAGCTGCATGGGCGTTTTCGTGGTTTTTTTCCCCATGTGTAATGTGTATACGAGCCAGTTTCTCTTAGAAAGTCCTCTACGAAGGCATCACTCCCGTTAGGCGGATATCCCTCGAGGCTTTGCCATAATCTCTCTCTCACGCACACATTTATGCATCTTTAATGCTTTTATTTTAATATATTGAATAACATCATGAGTATCATTCGATTGGGAGAGAGATATCTGAATATAAAATTTAAATGAAATAAATGCTTATATTTGGTAGGCAAAAGTTTCAGAATAAGGTGTTTCCTACTACTCTTTTGATTGTATCTTTTAATAATAATTATATTAGGGATGCTCTGATAAAATGCATGATACTGCGGTTGCTATATTGTTATATTTCAAATCATATGTTTAACATTTTTAAACTTCAGGTATATCACATGTACATTTATAGGTCGTTTATTAGATCCATTCGTACAGATATGGTTAAAATTGTCAGTTTATTCTTGCATCGCCTAGAACATTTTTCTAGTTTAAGAAGCAAAGGTTTGACTGATGGTGATGAGAGTTGCATTTAGCATCTCTTATGTGCCAAGTGATTCCTTTAGGAGAACAGTTTAAGAACAGAAGATAGCAGCAGCCGAGCCTTTCATGATATAAAAATTTGTCGGAGAGATGTTGCAATAACAAGCGAGCGCAGAACGTTCAGGAAAGCAGCTATTAATCAGCCGAAAATGTTAACGTTGTATGTGACGAGATGAAAGAGGCTATGTAAAGCTTGTATGTGGGGAAGTTACATAATTGGTAAACATTTTAAATACTTTCAATTAATACGAGGAATTAAAAGAAACTAATGTTTTGTGTTGTTAAGCATTCCCCATGTGTAACATTTTTTTTTTTGTTTCTGCGAACAGAGATCATTTCTGCACAGATGAAATGGAATTTTACGCTCATTGAAATCAATTGAGGTTTAACACATCGGATTAATATTAGATTAGTAAGATGTAAATATTAGCAATGTTCTCATCGAAAGGCCAATTAATACGTATTTTAAGTACTGGGAATTTGCTAAAATGAAATTAACATATGCAGAATGAGTCTGTTTAAGCAACTGAAGATATGTAGCTCCCAAATTCACTCAGGTTGGATAAAATGTACTGCATTCTAATTACTACATGATTCATATATAATTAAAACTTTTAATCCGTTAAAAATCCGCTGTATTTGTGAAATAGATTTAAATATTATTAGCATTCTCTGTGCGATAATGGTTTTGTTAGGAATTTTAATATATCCGAAATAAAAATTTATCATCTTGTAAGGTTTTTTTTACTCCCCTTTCTGCATGCCTTCGTGGTGTAACGGTAGCACACTCGGCGCGTATTCGAAACGTCCAGGTTCGTGTCCCGGCGAGGGCACTGTTCATTTCTTCAATTTCCTGATATAGAAAAAAATTCTAAATAACTCTAATGTAAAGTCATTAGGCTATTTTGAAGCAGGAAACATGAAAAATGAGCAATGCCTTCTCCGGGACACGAACCTGGACCTCTCGAATACGCGGCGAGGGTGCTATCATTATACCATGAAGGCATGCAGAAAAGAGGGAGAAAATGCTTTCTATACTCTCCCTTTTAAAGGGCGACTGCAGATTAGACAACCCAGTCGTCAAATCTTGGTGGTGAAGAAGCAGCGTCCACCACCTTTTAGTTCGGACGTCATTGTAGAGATGTTACGGTGAAACACCGAAATCTGGAAAATGTCGACTTTCACAGGTGAATGTCAACGTTCACATAGTCGCTTGGTGTATGTCCGAAATATTTTCCAAATACTCTTATTTCTGACTTACACCGGAGAATGTCGACATTCACCATGTACTAATGGTGAATGTTGAACATATACTAAGAATATTATATTTCCTTCTCCGTAATTTATTCGCACTTGAGACTCAGAATAAGAACTTAAGAACATAAGAACTTAAAACACACAGTACATTCAAAATGAGAAAGGAAAATAATAGAAGTTATAAACTTATCAAATTATGTGATTCAAATCTTATTTATTGCAACAACATTTTGAATTGCACAAGAGGCCCTTGCTTTTACAACTGCATTTATTTGTGGAACACTTCATTTTGGAATGGCAGCGTGTACATACATTCCTCTATTTTCGACCTACATCAGAGCATATCTGTGATTGTCGACATACACCGGTGAGGGGCCGAACGTACAAGAATGGAATGCAGTATTCGTTCTTTCACTGACGTATTTGATGAATGTTTACATTCTCCGGTGAAAGTCGACATTCTCCAATTTCGGTCTTTCACGGTAACAGAGCCATTAGGTTATTTTGAAGAAGGAGACTTGAAAAATGAGCAATGCCCTCGAAGGGACACGAACCTCGACCTCTTGAATGCACGCCGAATATACTATCGTTACACAGGAGGGAGAAAATACCTTATAATCTGTTTAAGCTCTCATCAAATTTGATTCTTGATAAAAGAAATTTTTAGTGCTACTTATGTTAAAGAAGGGAAAAGTAGATACAGGTATTGATAAATATTGTTCTGTTGGAGATTACTTTTTGTGAGCTAAAATGTACAAGGTATCTCGAAATGAGGTACTACAGATCAGGAGGTCATTCTGTACGTCAAGCCAAGTGAAAATGTTTCTTGAAGATACAACACAAAAGTGTTTCGTCAACCTGAGTTTTCGTCACAGCTAACTGCTAAGCAACAGCACCGCTCACTGCTTAGCAGTCAGCTGTGAAAGCTAACTGCTAAGCAGTGTGCGGTGCAGACAAAATATGCCAGGTTGAAGGAAAGTATGAATGTTTTATTGGTAGTGAATACAGAAGCTAAAATTTTATGTGAAGGAGGCTCTTATTCGATAGAGCGATATGTATGAAAGCTTGTTATAATAGATGTACTTTTTCGTATAATTTCTGTGAGTTCTGTGAATTAACTTGCTGTAGTAAGAAACCCTCCAACTCGGCTAATTAAGAGAATTTGCTGCATTCACTGTGTTCATGAATTTCCGTTGTCTTCATATTAGCTACTGATAAATATGAAGCTAACCTTATCAGGTTCAATGTTCCGCCTTACTTTCTTTGGGAACATGCACAGACCTGACTCGGAACAGGGAGCTTACTAAAGCTATGTTCAATAACTGTGGGAAGTAGACAAGATACACAGGAAGGGTATACGAAACCCTTTATTTTTCACTCTTTACAATAATTTCCGTACTTCGGAATACAGAGACCAACTACTTGTGGTCTGAACGTAAGAATATAAAAATATAACTAAACTCTAACTTAAATTTGGAATAATCAACAAGGGCCTACGTGTAAGATTGGCCGGATATTAACAGGAAGCCGTATGTAGTACAGAGAACTGTTAACACTACAATACGTTTAAAATTATCACGAGGATTAAACCGCTGGCCTGGAAGGCAAACAGCAACCGAGTAAAACTTCTAAGGCAAGCGGCCTGCTTCGACTAACTCCTTCCTCTCTCTCGCTTGGCAAAAAGCCACAACTTAAGTACTTGGCGTTCGCCAGACAAATTTTGCATAAATAAGTTAACGCTTTTAATTCTGGCCGGAAGTAGAAAATAAGAAGTGATAGTAAAGATTTAAAATAAAATAAACGTTAGCAAAACTTAAGATCCTTACAACCTTGTTGCTAATAAGTTAGTAGACATCCTACTCAGCTGCAAAATTGACATTTACTGCAGAATCGATGAAAGAAGTTTGAATTTTCTTAATTTAAAATGACTCTAAGAAACCGCGTTTGGTAGATACTATAGTATGTAAATTAATTGGGAAAAAGTGATTATTTAAAAATTATATAGATACCTTCATATAGAAGGATAATACTAAAATTAATAGGAAATAAGTCTGCCTTTGTAGCATGAGCTTAGGCACTGGTCTCTAGAATGCGCTTAGTCATTTACTAGTCTTGTACTCGTACATATGTTTTACTTCTTTACCAATAAACCACACTGCTATAGCGTTCTTAACCATGCGCTCTTCCTCTTACAATCCATTTTGTTGAGATGTTCTTTGAGAATGCAGCACAAGTTTTCAATCGTATTTAAGTCTGGTGGATTTACAGGCTAATACTAGCATAAAATTGTTTTTTCCAACAAGAACCTTCTGGCAGATTTCGAATTGTGGCATAGAGCGAAGTCAAGCTGAAATATCTCTGAAAAGGTTTTTAAGAGTGAAACAATCCTACGTTTTAAAGTTTCTGTATAGTTATATGAATTGATTATTTTGTCAACAGGAGCTCGACTTTGAGGGCCATCTGCAATGGAAAGACCCGAAAATAAAATATTTGTTTTTGTGGATATTTTACGGTTTGTTGGATATATTATTATTTTACTGATTCACATTTGCTTCGTTCAATAATTTTAGATCTTGAACCATGAACAAATAATTGAGTCTCATTACTGAAAATCATTTTTTTTCAATCATTGATTGCCCAAGATATGTATGTTTTGGTCCACAATAGAGGTTTTTGCTCTATGTTACGTATCAAAAGTTGTTTTTAATTAGCCTTCTCACCTTAATACTAGCTGTAAGAAGTCTATACCGCAGATTTGAAGGATGAATATCAATACCGATAGAAAACAGATCTCTTTCAAGATCTTAGTTGATTAAAAGTGCTATTTTCGAGTAGGAATCGATTAGAGTTTGGAGTTGCTTTCTTTATCCTTTCAAGTTAGCTCTTCCTTTCTGGAGGAAATGTTCCAGCTTCATTGGGTGTCCTCAGAATTCGAGAAATGATAGATTTCCCACCATCAACGGGGGAAACAATATTTTCTAGTCGAGAATGTGTGATTGTTAAGTGCCATAATCTTTGCTCTCTTTCTAGGCATTATATCCAGTTTTAGTACACTAAAATGAACGAATACAGAATATATTTAAAACGTATACAAAAGAAACTCCCTCTTCTCACATAAACAAACTTAAAAATAGTGCAATGATCCAAATTTATTTACTAAATCTGTTCTAAAATAGTTGAAAGTAGACATCCAGTTAGCATTAAGACAGATAAAACTTCTTTGAGGGACTGGTGACCAATTTAAAATTCTGTGAAAAAATCGCTTTGTCCCATTCCATTAATTACATTCGTGTAGGAACTGCTTTCTGTTTAAAAAGAATACAGCAGTTATGTTACATTTGCGCGAAAAAGATGCCTGATAGATTTAATTACTTTTAGGTTTTCTATTTATTATGTAAGTGCCCACTGAAGATTTTTCTGATTTAACAAAGTAAATAATTTTATCAAAATAATGCGAGGAAGTAATAATTTCCCAGACAAAGTAGAGACTGGATTAATACTTTTACTCTATAGTTTTAAAATGCGTTCATGCGTGGAATAATTCACTTGAAACTTCTTTAACGAAACAAAGATTTCTGAAATTTTACTCAATAGATATACAACTCACTTTATGTGTTAGACTACATTTCGATTCTTAATCTTGAAAAACTCAATAAGTACCTTTAAGGAAAATACAATGCCTAATCTCTGAGTGAAGCCTAAATAAACTTTCCAAATTATGTTTTGGTCCGGCCCTCAAATATGTATCACTAGAGGAATACATATGACAAATAATGACTACAAGCCACAGGCAAAAATTGGTTCCAATTGTCAAAATGTTGTGAGATTTGAAGTCTTTCACTACTATAAACGTTGACCAAATATTTGATACATGTATAGCGACTTATCGGTATGTCTGAAAATACAACATGGACATGGAAAAGGTGTAAAAGACACTTTATTGTAAGCTAAGACAGATAAATGGAAGGCACTCCTGTTGCATACAAATCCGCCAGCACTTACGACGAGAACTCAAAATAGAAATTCAAAAGTAAACCTAATTTCGATGCTAATGGCTAAAGGCTGCGCAGAGTAAATTATCGCGAAGTTGGCTCGGACTTCACCGACGTGACGTTAACTATCAGCAAGTATAATGCAAGGCCGAAGGCAGGAATTTGTTTCTTAGAACAGCAGAAATAGTAATGTGAATTTCAAGAGGGAGAACATGCTCTATCTAAAACAATCACAAACCATCACTTACATACGCGAACAAATTTGCCTTCTGGTAGGAAAATGGAAGAGAAGAGAGAGTGAAGATTCAAAACATAAAATAACTAATTAAACAAATTAAACAAACCTCACAATGTGTATAGGAAGGTAAATTAAGAATGCATGCCAAGTCAACATATTAATACGGTAACGTGAAAATATTTAGCCTGCCGTGTTGTAAAATCTTTGAATTTTTGTAGAATCAGCAGGTAACCTAAATGCTAACCAAAAGTTCATATTTAGAACTAGATTGTCTGTTTTGAGAGAAAGCGTTAAGTTAAAGCTAGATTTTTTTCCTTCTTGTGTACAGAATCGTCATGGGCATGGGCTGTCCCTTTCACTGCGCCGGAAATCGTGCTACTTCTACATTACCAACCGCAAGCAAGATGCAGGGGAAAGACAGTACAACTTCCCAACAAAAACGTGGAGAAAAATCAAAAATATACAGTCTAGCCGAAGAACATCAAGATGAAAATGAGCTACAAGAAGACCATCTGAGTTTGAAGATTCTTGCGACAGCTGTCAGTGTTCTCACTTCACCACCAGTAAGTAAATCGATTCTTATCCTAGTTTAATTTTAGACATAATTTAGAGTATTTTACGAGAAGTGTTTTACTGTAAATTATTCACATGTTAGCCTATTATGCTAATCAATTATAATTTAGGTATGACAGAAAGTTAGTGCTTCTTATATCTTTTATAGTGCTGATTTGTAATGTGATGTCCGAATTTCACCATTGCACTTTCCATGTTCTAAAACAGCACATATTGGTATTATTTGCCTAAACATTTTTAACCTTGAAACGTACAATGTCGAGCCATTTGGAGTTAAATAATTCTATTAGTGATCTTAATTTATCAAACAGACGTGTTGAAATATTGCCTTCAGGTTTAGGGATATGGAATTTCTTAGAAAAATACAAAAAATACAAAAAAAAAAAAAAAAAAAAAAAAAGTCGTTTTTATCAGAGAGAGAAATTTTTAATTTTTCCTAAAAAGGATGGTTTTATACATTGCAGATACATGGGCTCTTTGCAAAGTTTGGAGTACCAATAAAGTCATGAAGAATGAGAGCTGTTAATAGACACCGATACAAATTTAAAGTCAACTTTGAATTATAAGGAAATGATTATTCATCAGTGTTATTTGCTTACGTTGCACGTATGGGAAGTTGCTATGAAAATATGATACGTTTGCTAATGATAGAATAATTGAATTGCGCTCAAATGTGCCAAGTGTATAAGATTACTGAACACTGATGCTTGCTTCCAAATCCCATCGAACGGGCAGTCTGCATGGGTGGTTTGGTAGTTTTCTCACGTGTAACATGGATATTAGCCAGATTCGCTTAGACAATATTTAAGGAAGGCATCCCTTTCCTTACGCAGAAACTGTCGTGTGTTTTGCCATTATCAAATAAACAAAAATTGCGTGATAACCCCGTAGAGTGTTTTGTTTTGGAGAAATTTAAAATTAATAGATATTCTCCTTGGATTTTCCGTTTGGTTGTACAGAACTTGTTTTTCTGTAAATGGTACAATAACAAGGAGAAAAACTCCATTTGTTTGTAAAAAAAACTAAAACTGATTTCTCAAAAATGTTGTTTTCTAGGAACATTTCAACCAGATTTGAAAATCAGGCAGATGGTACTCTTAAGGTCAGTATTTTAAGTCTTTGTAGCAAAAAATAAGTTAAATTCGTATCTGAGCAGCCGTGCAATCATCAGATGATCCGTGCAATCATTATAAAAATGCCTATGATATGAAATCGTTACATCCTATGGTAGTAAAGGATAAATGGAGCGAAAATATAATACCAACCAGCTGCAGCAAAGTATTAATTATGCATTTCATAAAGAGGTATATAAGGTATATATAAAAGCGTACAGGGGAATCAAAAGATTCCTTAAATTTAAACTAGACTTTGGGATTTCACTTGAGTATGATTATATCTGAATTTAAATGTGTGTATATTTTACACCAATATTTCAGACAGTAATATAACCTACAGGAGGTACTGGAAGCCATCTTTGTGCAGCATATTACAAAAGCTCGCTATCTCACATTTTTATCATGCATTTTCGCGTAAATGGATTCAAGTATGGGTTCAAGACTTCTAGGCAGCTGTTGCTGCCTGCGTGTTTTAACTTCACACAGATTTGCCAGATTTTTTTAAGTTATGTGAATTATTTAGTATAAATGATTTTGTAAGTATCCTTATGACAAATAAACGATGATTGAAAGATCGGATTTAAGAAAGCTAAGTACCTTTCTCAAACTTATGCAATTTGTTTCACTACTTTAATGTTAACTTTAAACTGATTAAAAGAAATTAAAGGCGTATCAGTTAATGAACTCATACGCGCATTACATGAAACATGATGCGATCTTGAAAGAAAACTGCCAAGCCTGCAACATTATTTCTGCAAAAAATAAGAATAGTGATTGGTTCTGTGCATTAATATATAAAAGCTAACGTAATTATATATAAAATGAGCCATAAAAGAACCATAATTTATTTCATTTGTATAAAATCAATTCTTTTACCGTTATATGCACTTTTAAATATGAAGAAACTTAGAAGTGTTTGAACTTGTTACATAACTCACAAGTGTTTGCTTACAGCTCACGCAGCAGTTTCTAAAATTACTGCTTGAAGACATTTCAATGAGCCTGCATTTTTATTTTTTTTTATTTTTGCTATTTGACAAAATGCGTACGTATTTTCACAAGGACTATCACAAAAGTGGTATTAATAGTTAATACATATTAATTCATGAAGTCAGCTGTGATAATAGTCTGCATTCACTTGCATTCGAAAACCATTAAAATACCATTAAGACGATCCCAGCAGAAAAAATGCATCACTCTTCGGGTTTAAGGTTCACATCTGAATTTCAATCTGCATTTCCTTTTGCGCGTAGAGAGTGTGACGCTTTCATTTGGACACTAATCGGTTCTGAATGGCGATTAGTTTTGTGCGTTAATGTTTCAAAACTTAAATAATGCCATTTAAAATCCTCGCTAAAGGAAGCATCATTTATTTCATTTGCATAAAATCAGCTTCTACATCTGAATACACATTTTATATATGATGAAACGTACTTTCCAGCGGATGTGAAAAAATTCAAGCATAGAGTTTCAGACATTACGTTTTAAATATCTAGAATAAAAATAAAGTACCTGCGACCGGAAAAGAGTTTAATGCATTTTTAATGCAAAGGAAAGTTAAAATTTCCAATTAATGTAGCATATAAGTGTTACTTAATGAGGAAACACTGTAAAAGTTTGCGTTTGTTTTCTAACGTGTTTAGAATATCACGAAAAATGCTTTATGGTTTCGAATAGAAACAACATTATTGCTTAAAAGTAACAATTTAAAATAGAAATGTGCTTTAAAATATAAACCTCGGTATGCGAAGCTCATCTTGTTATTGACTGTTGTCTAAGTACTTGTCAACGTGTGTGTGTATGCTGTTTATGATATTTGTAAGATTAACAGTACCAAGTTTTTTTTTTTTAAAATTTGTGTAATTTAAGATTAGCTTTAAGATATAGCTATATTTACACACACTAATCACTAGACAGAAAAATTCTTTACAAAGCCGTCCTTTTTCTTAGGCATATAGCCGTCATGAACTTAATTATAAAAACGCATAAATAAATTATGAAAAACGCATTATACTCTAGCAATTTAAATAAATCCACTAGTAGCCAAGTAGTTAATATGCTAATAATTATACCTCGGAATTATACTTAGTCAGCGGAACGTTCCGAGTTCGTTACTTTTTATAATGGCCTTTATGCAGCGCAAAATTCTCAGTGAACTCTCCTTAAATCAAAATCAGGAAGCTTGAATTTTGGTGAATTTTCGAACAAAAGCTGAAGTCCCAAAAGCCTGAATTAAGAACAAGTTTTAATAAATTTCGCTAGCTTGAATTAACTATTTTCTGAATTTGTACAGGCTTAGAGCTGAGAGTTTTATTTATTTATTTATTGCATGTCTTAAGCAAAATAATTTTCATCAGGAATCGTCGTAGCATGCTTGGGTGTTTTGATGGTTGCTGTCTAGTCTAATACAATTCCCTACCTAAGTTTTTTATTACATAATTATTGTCTTTTACAGCATATCTGCTTCAAAGTAACCTTAGATTTTCACGGTTCTTTGCTACGCTAAAATGCCAAATCTTAGTTAGAAGCGTGAGGAAAAAGATGTAGCTCCGTCTAAAAAACCTTTCTAAGTGCAGGAAATACAAACTAAGTTACATGCGCCTAAACAAGCTTCGGCTCGGGTCCTAAATCTTCATGAAATACTTACGTCTAGTGAATTTAAAGCCAATAAATTAATTCAATAGAGAGAGGCACAAAACAGCATCGCAAAAGAATATATGGTATGTACAACTTGTACAACTGAGTGCCTGGACACGAGACTCTGCCTCAAATCGAAAAGTATTCGCATTTGCAAATTTTTATTTCAAATAATGTAAGTAGTATGCATACCTAAGTAGATTAATATTAATTGTTTCCTCATAGCATTTAACAGTTTATGCAACATGAGCTAAGCTGGTGAAGGAATCGGAAGTGACGAAAACTTTGGTAAGGTGTGCTGTCAATTAGTACCCGCTAAGTAATTTATAATTTATTAACTTGCTAACTGCTAGTTACAAAAATAAGTATATAAATAAAAACTAAATAAAGTAATAATTTAAGAACAGCAAATTGATCTGATCTCCTAAATCGCTTCAGTCATAGGTTTTGGAAGCAGAACTATTAATTTTGCTTTTGACTTTCTTAACAATTTCGCGCTGACTAATATGAAAACATTCAAAGTTGGAAAAATTGTAGTTCGGCACGTAATCTGTTATTACGGATATACCATAATGCATTTAAGATCTGCTTTAGAATACAGTTCTTCGCAGACTGCAGTTTTTCACTGGTTAGCCTTGCATGAATTCGCCAAACAGGGCCGGCATAGCATGGATCGCAGATAAACTAAGTAGCAGAACAGAAAGGCTGCGAAAAGCTCTCCCTCAAACTAAAAAACTCTACCTTTATATAAATTAACTAATTTGCAACTTCATGAAATAGAACTTATTAGAATTTTAATAGAATTAAATAGACTTAATAGAACTGACAAAGGTCATTAATAAATTATTTTTTATAAAGTTTTACTGGTAATTTCTCATGAAAAATATAATCTAAAAAAGAATAAAAAAGGAAGTTAAGCAACTACATGACTTTATCTATAAAAAATTTTTAAGTTAATTATGAGATTATTTTCTTTACTTTTGCTAATCTGATACTCTCATATTGAAAATTATTTCTTGTTTTGTTTAAATATTTTGTTCTGTTTCCATCTTGCGCTCACAAATCATTATGCGAATATCCATTTACAGTTATTAAAGCCTGAAAAACTCATGTCTGCGATGTTATCGTCATGCGATGACTTGTAGGAATTTTTTTTCCTCGATATTTTCGACGACAATGATTTTAAACTGCGAAGTTTTTGAACCGCTTTAATTTCGACAACGATATTTTGTACCACGACGTTTTAGAACTGCGATGTTTTTCTCTTTGCTTTATTTTTCTCCCACGATGTTTTGTTCTACGACGTTTTAGCCTTGCGTTGTTTTCTCTGCGATGTTTTTGTCCGCGAAATTTTTATCGCGATGTTTTCGGCTGCAACCAAACGTGAAAAACAAGAATCCACCAGAGATCCACGAGCTTAAGAAAAATCTGTTACAGGATGAAAATATATGACGTACGTTGTGTTAGCTAGAACTTTTGAATTCTACTCCCGTAAAAATGCAGTGCGTGAGAGTTTGAAACACGCATTATTGATTTGGGAAAAAAAAAAAAAAAAAACCGGAGCAAATGCTTACTTTATTTGCATCTTTTATAGTTTATATTCATTTTGTAGCTTTTAATTTGCATTTTGCTTTAGGCGTATTATCTATACTATATATTATTTTAGTGTTTCTTGTATAGTTTGTATTCATTCATTTTTCGGCTTTTATTTTGCATTTTGCTTTACGCGTGACATAGCATTTGTCTCCCGTCACTTTCCATCTAATTGACTTTCTTACAGTACCTTTACAATGGTTTCCCCCCTTTTACCTCATTTCCTTGATGTTCTTGGAAATTTCCCTTGCTAATTCGTCAGTCAAGTGTCCTCAAATACTTAACTTTTTTATCTAGCTTGTTAAAGACCCTTCTTGGCCCTCATTAGCAGCTTCATAATCCGTATCCTTGTGCAGGAGAAAGCATTTGCCGATTAATGGATTATATTGGCAACTAAACTAATGAAATGGCATAGTATGTAATTTTTTTCCCAGTAAATCCTAGTTAAAACTGGTTTTATGGAATACTTTTGATTGAATCATCGAAGCTTAAAATTATCAGGAATAGGTTTGGTTACTGAATTTCAGAGAACATGGGATACCAAATGCGAAGATGCCTAACTCTCTTACGCCCTCTTCTAACTGCTCAAGAGAGCTAAATGAATTCAAACAGTTTTAGCTGATCTCATTCAAAAACGGAAGTACAATTACAAATATTCATGCCTGACCCGGGATTTGGAAATGAGCCTATCGGCATAGCAGCTCCTTTCCACCAATTGTCATACTATCTGAGTAGTAACGCAACTATGAGCTATTTTCCTTGAAAACATTTTTCACGAAAACGTACACAATTCGCTTAGGCTAATTAGTTAAGGCGAAGCAACGAAGGCTATGCGATGCCCTTGTGAAGGATATTCAAAATTAAACTGAATTTTCTAGTAATGGCATTACACATAGGGTCAACTAAAAACCTCCTATGCAGCCAGTTCATTCACTTGGGTTCGAACCTGAATCGAACTAACAGTTTTCAGCGGTTTTACTGCTCGAGTACTGGTAGCACCTTTTTTTTTTTTAGGAAAAGAAATATGCTTTACACTAGTTTGTCACAACTACATATGTTTCTTATTCCCAATTCTCGTTTACTCCTTAGTTGGAATTTTAATAACTGAAGTGAGTGTTCTCTTATATTACTTTAGTAAATATTATAGTGACAGTAGTCTCACGAGAGAGGATTAAATGATTAGAGCTACCGGCCGTTAATTAGCGCCGAGACACCTTACTGTAGAGAACTGCTTTGAGATCTAATTATGCGGATATCCGAGAATCGTTTCCAGGTAATACAGATAAGCTATCTTTGAGGGAATATTTTGATTGATGCTCTGAGTAAATGATACTTTAAGAGTAAGCAGTAATTAAATTCTCTTTTGCTAGATTTAATTGTCTTCAAGGCTGTATTCTATTACTTTACTCCAACATTTTGTTTTGATGATAGCTATCATATTAGTATGTTAAGCAGAAATAGTTATTTGACTGTCAATGTGAATTTAAACTTTCGTTTTGATCAGGAACGGATTTAAATAAAGCAAATTTAACTTGGGATTCGAACCATTATTATTAGTTAAACACAAATGAATTCCAACATTTGTGCTTAGGTTCATGCTAGAACCAAAATTACGTGTAAATAGATCAGTAATTTTCAGATTAACATGAGTCTGCAATTATTAGAGATGCTTTTAATGTATTTGTAACCTGAATTCCCCTCTCCTTGTTTACAGCCTTTAAATACTTACCATGAGAAATAACTAACATTGCTATTTTTTAACACGAATGTCATTTCCTTGCAGAAGTAATTTAAAAAAAATGTATGTAGCATGTACGTCAGATAAAATTTGCACAGCATTTTTATGAAAAAATATTCTTTCCCAGTTTTTGGGTATTCTTGCAAAATATATGTACCAGAAAAATATTACATATGCCCTCTATCACAGCATAACGATTTCAATGCATATTTAAAAATATTCTTTAATTTATTGGTAGGAAATTTAGAAATAGGCATATAAATGTTTAGAGATTCGTTTACGTTATTTATTACTTTTATAAAAATATAATTATATACTTATCAATATTCTACCTGCAGACCAGACATTCAGTAGACGAAGTTTAAAGCACGAAGCTCTTTTAATTTTGCATAGATTCTGATTCCGACGGTTAAATTATTCTTCTGTATGAGTTTTAAATGCTTTTTGCATGTGTAACCTGCTGAGGGACTTAGGAAGCTTTCCACGAAGGCATTTCGTTTCGTAAGCAAGTAACCTTTGCTTTGCCTTAACCAAAACAAATCATTTAATTGAACAGAATGAAAATGAGCGTAAAGAAAAGCACAATAAAATTTGCGCTAAAAGTCTGTTGTAGTCTTAAAGATTTTAAAATCAGTTCCAGTCGGAAACATTGTATCACTATGCATTATAAATAAGTGCAGGTCTTCGTACTGAAGATTTGTGAATGTTATCGGTAATCCCAGAATTATGTTTCCATGAAAATGTGGTCAGTTTGTAACATTACACGAAATGCATCCTAATATATTCTAATCTGCATCCTAATATATAGAATATTATTATATTACTAGTAGTAATGCCTTTATGATCTTTTTTTCAGATTTATGAAAGTATTTTATTTCTCGTAAATTAAACTAATAAAACCACCAAGTCAAATAGGCAGATTGGATTCAAATTATGTCATTTAGTAATATTCGATATATTAAGTGATAATGAACTTGTCGTTTTCAATATTATCTTTTATTACATGCTGTAAAAATATTATTGTGAATGAAAACATGTTAGATGAATCTTTTTCTGCATCTAGCTAAGGATGAAAGAAGGTTTAAATACAGGATTACTCAATCTAAAAGGACAAAAGTAAAGGAGAATGACCAATATAATTGATGATTCAGTTTTCAGAGAAATGATATGAATATATAGAGATGTAAGTCAGTTGGATGGTGCGTATCAGCTTGGTTTTTGATACTCACCAACGGGTTTATAATCCCTTTTTATCGTGTTGTTACCTCAGTGTATCGGAATTGCCGTTCCAACAGATATGTTTGTCTGAACTGTTGTCTTGGCGATCGAACAATTACTTAGACACGTATTCCACTGAAATCAAATCTGAGGAGAACAATATATCTCATTGTCTTGTTGAAGGAAAGCATTTCAAGAGGGGAATGTTGTTGTTCTGCTATGATATTTAAGTAAGTGGGTATAAAAAATTTCTTGATATAAAACTTTCCAGTAAAACACTGAGTAAGGAATTGCATATTCTACGGCGTATTGGTGTGCCGACAGTTTACTAATCTGGAAAGCTTACTAATCTGAATCTCCATATACTACGTATGAAAAGAAAATCGTATTTTCAGGTGACATTTTTCAGTTATTCGAGATTCAGTTTTAATGCTTCTGGGCTCACATCAATTCACCAACTTTAGTACTCATGCTAAGAGCGCTAAGTGCTAAGCAGTTCTAGTATTAGCTGAACTCGACATATGGCATGTGAGAATTCGTTATATGGTATACGTTATTCGTGTTATCTGCATTAAAATTATTGGCGATTTGATCATAGTACTTCTTATGTTGCTCATCTTAAAAATAGATTAGTCGTTGCAGATCGGTGATTTGTGATCATTTCTATTCCGATCGCGTTTTAAAAATGCTATCAAAATTTATATCTGAATACCAAAGAATAACACTAATTAAAAAGGTTCTTAGCAGCAGCATTTATTTACACATTTTAGCAAATTGACATAATGATTCAGTTCTTTGATGTATGCATATTGTATTGTGATGACGAGAATATTCTGTTTGTCAGAGTAACTACTTAATTCGAAGAATAAGTTCTTGAAAATTGGCATTGGTGAAAATATTTACAAGCAATAAATCAGAATAATTTAATTGCATCAGAGGTTAGTCTGTGGTCTGAATGAAGCTAAAAAACAAAGTTACACAAGTTACGTTAAAACAACCACAGAAAACTGCAAAAAGAATTCATAAAAATATATCTGTCACTAGCATTGATATTTGAATTGCTTAAAAATATCGAAAAATTCAGAATATTGTATTGGATTTAGGAAAGCATGATTATTAAGTTCCTGTTTAAGGAGAAGAATGCTATGTAGCTTCTGACAGGCCTTCGGATGAACTTTTAACTGTTACTGAGTTCGAAGAAAAGAAGTGAAAATCTTAATTGTTGCTAAATAAGCACTAAAGCTTAATACTGCAGAGAAATAGCAAGATCAATTTGTTAAAGCATTCGAATTGATTGAATTACATTGTTATATCTCACTCTTCTAAAATAGGATTCTGAGTGAGTACTGACAAGGTTAAATAAAGAAAAATGTGTTTCTCACTATTCGAACTTCTATCTATTAAATTCGAATAAAAACGTACTTGTGAAAAGACTACTTGAGCTACTTGAAATTCAATTAAATAACTGCAGGGAATGAAAAGGTAACTCTTCTTCTGAGATCAATTTTTAGAGAAGTAGCCCTTCAACGTGGAGTTAACAATGCCCTCAGCGTGGAGTTGCTTATTTATTTGCGTTATACAAGGAATATAAATTTCAATTACTGAGGACATTTTAATACCACTGTTAAGAGAAAATAGTAATTCGTAGAGAAATATTCATGAGATTAATGTGGCATCAAAATAATATAATATTTTATTCCTTACCAAATGATAGTGCTGTATCCAATTCTTGATACCGCCTTTTAAAAATCCATATTGCAATGCACACAAACTAAATCATTCTAGAATGGATAAAGATTAATTCTTAGCATGTAGCAATATTCTTAGCATGTTGCATGTAGCAATACATGTTAGCATGTAGCAATATCACGACGATAGCAGGAAGTTTATATAACTAAACCATTGTATACAATTTAGCTAGCTATTTCTTCTATCTGCAAGTATTAAATCTAAATAACTTTCTCAGTTGGAGTATATGTTGTTTCTGTACTTCCAGACCCAAGATATCAGGATAGGATATGGAGATAACGAAAGGTTGACGAGAGTTCAATTTTTGCAGACCCAAAGTTGAAATTATGATTAAATTTTTAACTACGATATTAAATAATTAAATTCTCCAAAAATTAAAGTCAGAAATGGAACCTTTGAGAATCAAATCATGGATTTTTATTGATAGGTGAGAAAATTTCCTGAAAATTGAACTTCTGGGCAATCCGTTCAATTTTATAAGTGATAGATGGTTGAAAAGGAAGCACGATAAGATTATTAATGTTACTTTTCATACAGCGGGATGTCTTCTTTGGGTGTAAGCTGAAAATGTTTTAAAGACATTATCAATGACCACGGGAGAAAATCCTCTGTCAAAGCAACTGATCTCAAATTAATTGAGTTCATTAGCGAGCAAAGGTTCTTAAGAACAAACTTCGAAAGCTCAATAAAATTTATATTGTTTAGTTAATGACGCTAAATCACATCCAGTCCTTTCTAACGCTATAAAAATTCTATTAACTTAATTTTTAAATTTCGTTAAAATTTTTGCCGACAGATTGCGCTACTTTCTCGTTAGCTTTACTGCCGTAGTTTATAAATACGACGTCTACGCCCGCTGCTTTTCCAGTCTCGCAGACTTCTTTCCTTCTGATGAAGAGGGACCTGTACCTGTATGCCCTCGAAATTGATTGAGTTTTTGACTACAGCTACGATAAACACAATGCTGTTGCGCTGCTAATTTTATGAATTTTATGTTGCACTTTGGCGTCATGTCTTTCTTCCGTTTTAATTAAGATTTCTTTTATTCTTTCTTTTAAGACTTTTCAAATACTACTGTGATTTTAAAGCAAAAAAGTCTTTTGAATTCTATATAAAATCACCTTTAAAATTATGTGCAAGTTATTAAATTTAAAATAAAATCGAATTTACTAATGTAATCATATGCTCAAAATGCATGTTTTCAAGACGTACCGTAGAACGTTTCATTAAGCTGTAGCTATACGTATGCACGGTCGTAAGTTTTACACTTATTTTTCAATATATTTATGCCACCGATGTAATATTTACACTATTGTGTACTAGAAAAGCATTACAAATATTATGTTTACACTGTGAACAATTTGGCTGAATCGGACGATTTATTTTTAATTAGAGGGCAGAAAACGATGAATTAAAAAAAAAAAAAAAGGTGACGCTTTGTACGTAGGGAAGTATTTTTAAAAAGAGAATTTATGCCTTTCGAAATAACAATACATAACCATAAGGCATATTCCTTTACGTCACAAATACTTTCTTCTAATATTTATGGTTAGAAATTATACAAGAGAATATTTCTTCAATTTATTTGGAGGAAAATGTTCGCTATGTACTGTCTTTAATAACGTGCAAGAAAAGACATGCATAGTAGTTAGGTTGATTTACATACCATAACGTCATATACAGTGAAAATACAGATAGATAACTGTTAAACAAGACATATTTAGAACTAGCTCTCCGTAGAAAGAAATATTAGATGAATCATAACCGAATATGATACAAATAAACATTCCTGCGTCTAGGTTTAAATTTTGGGAAGAAAAGCGATCAGTAGATGCTATCTTAAGCTACTTCAGAATGAAAATCTTGAAATGCTGTTTGGGGTATATGTAGCTCGACTGCTTTTCAGCATTTTATAAATATGGGCTGCTGTCACAACAGAAAGACTCGGATGTTGATTATAGAATTTCACTGTTTACTTAACACAGCAGAAACACTTTAAAATATGCAGTCTTATCTATAAGATTCCAGTCTAATACCTGAAGTGTGTTTAAAAGAGAACATCAATTTAAACTTCTTTCAAGTACTCGTATCAATTATTTTGAGAAAATCATTTTGAGAAAGCTTTGCTCAGTCCGTAGTAGGTAAACTAAGCAATGGAAATTGAAATTTATTGTATTATATAAAATAGTTACTCGTATTTATGTATAGTGCGTGAAGAATTAAAGAGTAGAAATTTTAGCGAATTATAAGTAAAAAAATATACCAATATTATGCTGCTCTTTGAAATGAAAGAAATGCTAATAGACAGTAGAAGTAGAGACATTAGGTATTTTTTTGGAAGTGGAAAAGATGAAAAATTAGCAAGCGCCTTCGCCGAGAATCTAACCACGGACCTCTGGAATACCGGCCCAGCGTGCAGGAACCACTACACCACGCTAGGAAAGTGGGAGAAATACTTTATATACTCCCCTTTTTAAAGGGCGACTGGGGTATTTAGGCGACCCAATCGCCAAATTCTGGGGGAGGAGAATCATCATCCAACACTCTTTTAGTTCGGGCGCCACTGTAGAGACATTAAGACATTTTTGGAAGCAGAAGAGATGAAAATTTAGCAAACGCCTTCCCCGAGAATCAAACCACGGACCTCTGGAGTACCGGCCCAGCGTGCAGGAACCACTACACCACGAAGCCATGCTAGGAAAGTGGAAGAAATACCTTATAGTGCTATTAAACGAAAACAAGCATATTATATTTCGATTAATACTAGATTTACAGCAGCCAAGATACCTCTAAACAATGTATTAATTCATGCGTGGTTCCGATTTTCGGCCATTTAAAGCACTACTTGGTATGATATGATTGCGAGGTTTTTTAAATGCAATACGAATACGATCTGATTTCCTTTAAAAACCACCACTAGTTCAATTTAAAAAAAATTTAAAAAGTGAAAAATATAGGTATACATGATGACAATCTATAGAAAAACTGTAAAATATTATTGTTATTATTGGGTTTTATTTTTGAAGCCGATAATAGAGCACAGTTAGCGATTACGTAAAGGAGGTGGAAAAAAGTGGTATATTGCATTCTAGATAGCCGATCGATAATATTTAAACTCTTTTTATAACTGATATATATTTGATTTATACGTAGCATTTTTATAACATGCAGTTTTAAAGAAAACACAGACCTTTCTGGAAAAACAAGTTAATTTTTCTCTTTATTTCTTATCTATGTCTTATATTATGTCTGAATACAATTTTGTAAAATTTTATATCGGTAATGGTAATTCAATTCGTTTTTGTTTTTGTTTGATAATATGCCTTTTAATCCGAGCAATGTGCAAAATCTGAGGACAACTATGCGCGCACAGATGGGTACATGTGTTGCTTCCACCATGAGCGAAGATAATTCACGAACGCAGTTACTGATTTCAGTCCCTCTGCGTACACGACGAAGCGAGAAGAATTCGACAGCTTCTGTGCTTTCCTATCTATTGTGAAAATGATTTGCCAGCCTCCTCAGGCAAAGTTTGATGGCAGGTTGCTCCGGGCAGAGAGTTGAGTTCCTAAAATGGATCCTACTGTGAAATTAAACCTGCCTTCTCCGTCAAAAGAGTGAAGGGGACATTCAATTACAAAGTCTTTAATCAGACAAAGCAATTTCATAAATTCGACTGATTAATCCAAGCAGAGCTTAGACGAATTTTTATATGTATTCAAAATAATACACTTTAAATAATTTCTGTAAATTTTCCGAAAGAACATTTTTATTATAAAAGCATGCCTGTGATATCTAATAGATATATTTTTATGCTTAGACATATTTATAAAAGCAAACTGGAGATTTATATTAAAACCTTTTTGAGATATGCGATATCTAAACACTCAAACTCTTGGTGATACTTTCAAATTTGGTGTTAAATTAAAAGCGATGCTGGTATGATAGTAAGCTGGTATAAAGTAATACAAATCAAAACTCCTGCTAATTTATAACGTTAAGTTTCACATTATTAATAATAGTTTTTATCTCTTACATTAAACATTAATCAAAGACGTTTTAATATGATAAGCTTCAATGAGAAAAAGAATTCTATACTTTAATTTAAAATGATATGAACTTAGTAATAAATAGGAAGAATTTAATGTATTTTTCAAATTTGGATAGATAGTGCTAAATTTTCATGTACAGAATATGGAAACACGCATCTATTATATTTGAAAGCATAGATATTAGCTCACTTCTTCCTCTCCAAATGACGTTTTCTTTTGCGGTTTTATACATGAAATTTATATCTTATAAACAATTTTTATTGCAAAGGCACTTGATTATACATCACTCGCCATCATGGATCTTTTAAGCATGAGACTGGAGTTTGAAAAAAAAAAAGAAATATCAAGAAGCCAAAACAATAATTAACCTCATTGCAATAATAATAACTGCATCAAAACTGGGAAATGGAATAACAAATGATTATATAAAACATTATTATTAATAATATAATGGAGAAGAAGAAGAGGAGGAGGAAGAAAACTGTCAATCTCAAAATTCTGGTTGCACCACATACACAAGGGTCTGTTATACTGTATATACCAACGCGATACACATGTTTAGCGAGGCAATCCTGCTCGGTGTCCAAACGAAATGTCACAAATGCGATGGATCTGGGAGAGTCTGGATATTACAAATCACATCCCTCCACTTCTTATTCTTAATTTCTTCAAGTAATTTAACCTCAAGGTACTTTTTACTATTCTTTTCACTGATGTAAATGGTACCCCACTATTATTTGATTGCAGGATTTCAGTTCCTTTTTTTGTTAGTTTATCATCCCACTCATTACCAGTAATTCTAGCTAGAGCCGGGATCCACTGTAAGACAACAGTCATATCCTTTGAGGCTAGAAGATAGAGAGTTCTTCCTCAAGATTCATAACTTTTTAATTTCGCGACATTATATGCAGAAATCGCTTGAATGGCTGAAAGGGGAATCTGAAAAAATAATATTAATAATAATAATAATCTATCTACTTTGAGTTGAATTGTTCTAACAATAATTAGTTCCGTTGCAATTTTAATTGCCTCCAGTTCTCCATCGAAATTGGTCCAAAATTCACCAAAGGGAAGAATATAATGCAAAAAGCTCTGAATACACGCCATCTTAAACTTTGTTGAGTATTTTTGATCCATCAGTATACGTGTGAAGCCAATTAGTCTTTGGATACCTGGAGTAAATTGTCTTCGCAGCAGCTGCTTTTAGTTCACGACCAATTGATGATGATTTTCTTACATTAAAATAACATTCAACTCTATCAGATCCTAGGTGAACAGAATTTGCTATTTTCAACAATTCGTCTGTGCGAACATACAGGAGAGAGTAGTCCGAATTCAGTTTTTAAATCTTTCTGCAAAAATCCATCCTAATTCTTCAATATTCTATGTCTAGAGATATCATAATGTCTCCATAACTCTGTCGATGTAATCTGATTAATTTCTCAAATAGTATTAATGCTCTCCCTGAAGAATTTTTTCCAATGTTTATTACCTGTGAGGGGAAGCATTACCTGTATTGGAGTAGTATTTACAGTTCCAGTAACAAGCCTCTGGGTCTCATTTTGAAAGACTTTAAGTTTGAAATGGTTATATTGCTACACGTAATCAGGGCTTCACAACAATAGTAAATTAATGGCTTGGTGGTACAAATTATGTGTTTTGTTTAAAGTTTCTCTTCCATAACCACCATTTTATCCTCTGATTCTTTTAATCACCTTTAGACTTTTTCGAGCTCTATCTCAACCAATATATCTACATCAAGACAGCGTTTTGTTAAACTTCACTCCTAAATAAATAGCTTCCTTCGTAATCTTATGAACATAAAAGTAATATAAAAGTAGATATAGAACTTGCGCAAAATTCAAAAGTTTAATTAGTAAATAAGTTTAATTTCAATTAACTTAGAAAGAAAAGCGAACCAACTGGATACGTTGCTGTATGGGGTTTCAAGCGTAAAAGACACTTTTCGTTAAAATTTGATTACGCCGACGCATGCAATGTTATCCGTTAACGCGAGGGATGCCCCGCGGAGGACGTATGAGAAAGAATTTTCCGTATCCACGTTACACATGGGGGAAACCAAAAAAAAAAAACGCCCATGCAGCCAGCACGTTAAGCGGGATTGGAACTCTGGACCTAACTACCATTGTTCGGCCACATATGGGCCGTAAAAACACACTTGTCGCAGTAGCAAAAAAAAATTCTTTTTTCCTCATTGCTATAACGAGTATAGTTAAAGACACAATTTGGAGAACATATCCCTCGCAACTCATTGTCATAGAACAGACTGGTGATCCTATCATCGTTGCCACAGACCCACCATCCATACCTGTATACAAATAAAAATCGTACATATGGAAATTTAGCTGGTTTACTGAAAATGGATATTATGGAAGATCGTATTTACGAAACTATAAAAATATTATATATATCGCCAATACTTTTAAAATATGTAATTACTTAGTAATGAAAATTATTAGGAACTTGATAATATTAAACGTGACCGATATTTTCTCTGAGAATGTTGAAAACATGGAGAAACGTGGTATTTCCTTAAGTTAATAAGAATCATTACGTCCCGCTAACCTATTGTTACGGATTTTATAATTATTTAGCTATTTTTAGTAGAACTGTAATTCAAATTGTTTTATTTTCCCGTGCAGTGCAGTTCGTGACGAGTCTTAAGAGAAAGCTACGCCGAAAAAGTACAAATACAGGAGCACGCTTATTTAATAAATAGATATCTCGTAATTTATATTTAAATTGAATAAATGCAATTGTTAGATGTAATTGTAATTCTTCTCTTTTGCTTTCTAGAAACCTCAAGAAAATAGAATTTAAAATAATATTCTTGTGCATGATTAAAAAGCTTTAAAAAGAGGGAGGAAAAAATCTCAGTTTAGTTGTTTTAGTGAGCTGTTGTTGTTTACTTAGCTGCAGTAAATTCTGAGATCGGATTAGCTTCCTCTGCGCTTTGAATTGCTTTCTATTTAACGTTTTAGTAGTTTAAAATATAATTACTGTGTGATATTGTACGAATATCTGTGAGGGAAAAATTTCAGCATTTTGTTTTATTTTTTGTGATAAGAATAAATTTTGTTAACGTTTCATCGGACTTGTGCATTCAGTCTATTGCAAAACAGTACGCACGTAACACTATATACATAACAGATGTAATGTTTTCACCCCCAAAATTCAATAGAGAGGTATAATCATTAATTAGGGTACCCGTAGCACGTGTTTACTATTTTTAGATCGATAATCTGTCTGTGTGTACGTGTGTGACGATATTTTCATCCACGATAACTATTTTCTGAAACTTCCAAAAATGTTTTATTCCTTATTTCAGCTGTCTATATTCATATATTGATTTGATTAAATTTTGGACGAAACTGGACAACCGGAAATGGTACTTTCCTTGAAGCCCATAAAGGCCTGTTAACTCTAGTGGGATTTTGAGCCGAAAAACTCGCATCATCGAGAACATGAATTGTCTTAAAAGGAAAAACGGTACTCACTATTACCTCCGGCCAACCTTATATATGTTACCGGCAAAGTATGAAACGCCGACATTCTATAGAATGCCAAGTATATAATGCCGAATGTTTTTAGGCAAAGTATGAAAAATGAGAATTATTACACACTTTCCCTAACCATTGTATATGATACCTAGGCATTCTATAGAATGACATGTGCTTATTTGGGCAAAATATGAAAAAAGGTAATGATAAGGCTATTACTTAAAAGACGTTAATTCCTCAAAAAAAAATACAAATGTTATTCTGAAAAATTAATGAAAGAATGCCATTAAAACATGCTACTCAAAATACGTAAACAAATAGTGAGATGATCTTGATATAACATAATAAATTTGTATTTTCCAACTGGCTGAGACTGGGAATACGTAAGATCTACCTGACAGCGTAAATTAAATTCAGAAACAGTCATAAAATTAACAACAATGCTCTTTTTAATACCTTTTTGTTTTTTTTTTCTGGCAGGGCTCACAAAAGTGGTTGTACAGTTCAATATCATTGCGTGTAACGTTTTTGTATTTGGGTTGAATGTTCTTTCAAAATTCTGTCACGTCGTCCGTGTCCAGTACTCAAATGAGTTTTCATGGAGTACGGGAAATAACTCAGCGTCAGTGACGTAATCTATATAGTACCAAAGGCTTTCTTTAACAGGATTAATGAATGTAGTTTTGTTTTCCACAAACATGATATCCTAGCGATTCAACGACTAGTAGTCCTGCGGTTCCTTCTTAGTAGTCATTTTGCCCTTTCTACTTCATTTATTAACTTTTGATAAGTAGTTTCTGTTCTTCGAAACTTATCGAAAATGTATTTCATATTTCGCCAGTTTAGCATTTTGCATTCTATAGATTGCTTAGGAAATGTGTGAAGTATGAATCGATTCATATACTGGCGGGTAGGTTTAGGCATTCTATAGAATGCTGGATTTCAAACTTTGCCTGTAACATATACATTGGGAAAGGTGGTATGTTTTAGGTCCAAAAGAATCTGTAATGAGCTTTCAGCAAATAAGCACGAATTAATGTTCCCCAAGATGTTTTTACAATGATGTTTGTCTGTCTGTGAGTCTGCATGTGTTTATGTTTGGATGTCTGCATTTTTTATCAACAATAACTCTTTTATGAAACTTCTAATTAATTTTTATTTTCCAAATTTAAGCTTTCTAAGTTCATATAAACGGCTGATTGGATTTTGTGTAAAACGGGACAACCGGAAGTGAAATTTTACAGGAAACCCATAAGAGTCTTTAGAGAACAAGCGGAAGTGGTACTTTACTTGAAGCCTGTAACAATTTTTAATGAAAAGCTATATTAAAATATAATCGAAAACTTTCCGATTTTAGTGGTTAAAACCTTTATATCGAGGGAATCAACATACTAGAATTTGGCTAAAATTGATAAACCGAAATTGATACTTTACTTGAAGCCCTAACAAACTTTCGTAAAAAAATGTTATGAGATAATCCAAAACTTCACAGATATGTTATTTAAAAAAGGTATGTCTTTCCGAACAGTATATTGCATTTCTAAGCATTAAATATACTTTTGGAATTAAGCAATCCACCGAGAATAAGCTGATTCTGAAAACGAGCTCTATTTGAGACGATGTAAAGCTGTTAAATGTATTAATCTCAATACTGAATGTTTTCGTTTCGTTTTTACGTTGAAACTCTTCTAAAATAAAAGAATGCTGCCAAAAAATGTTACACTGTGTATTATTTTTAAAGAAATAATAGTGCTACGAATTTTGTACATAGATAGATGCTTTTAATGCAGTCATTCGTGAAACTGTTGTATTTTGCTGCGGAATGTAACATGAAAAATCTAAACTGACGAGCTTTCCGAGAAAAGTAAGAATACAGCGCCAAATCCATTTAACATGAGTAAATGGCTCCATAATTTGGCGAGATATCGCCAAGCGGATAACGGTTTTGGCGACTATGTTTTGCCGCCGAATCAGGCGAAACCCGGAAACACTTACTTACCGTTTGGCGGCATTTTTGTCTGATCCCTGTATTACCGTAATAGATATTGTATATGAATAAATGTAATTGGTCTCTATATTAGCTGTAACCATAATTCGACCTTCATATTGCCTTCCAGTATAATTTCGAGAAGCAGAAAGTACTAGAAATATCTCGGCGGCCGGGTGAAAAATATACGAGGCCCGAGAGAGCATCTGCTTTCAATTGCTGTTAACTCGGAATACTGAGATATCTCCGGGTAGCTTTCCCTTTAGTTACGCTTTGCATTTCGTTGCGCTTAACTATGATACTATTTTGAAACATAACTATTGACTGTACTCTGTAATATTGTGAAGAGTTGTACGACTATTTTTGTGGAAAGTTCCAGATCTCTGAAGTGTTTATTTTGATAAAAAAAGATTTTATCAACCTATCATCAGAGCTGTGTGAACTTAATCGATTGCGAACACGTAACGCACGCGACAGTAGGCAATATAAATATTATACCGAACATAAAAAGCATTGCAGGGAAACACGTTGCATCGGAAATGCCAGAGAATTGTTGCTTTTAAAAATTGTGATTGTTAAGTCATTGATTTATGAATTCGAAATATTATTTGACCAGAGGATATACTACGATCGACGTGATATTTTCAAATTAAAGGATCAGAACTAATACGTACATGAGCAAAATTATCATTATCCATTGTATGGGAGAACAGAATTATAAAACATGAGTTGTGTTTATAATTAACAATGGTCCATAACGATTAGATTTTCTTTACAAAGGATCGACCAGAAGCGATTTTTACTCATACAAGGTGTAACAAAAGAAAAAGTCCAATAAATCATTGTACTTACAGAATCAGTTCTCCGTGACATTATCACCTTCAAAGTAGTCCCCTTTAGCATTCACACATTTCTGTATTCGGTATTGCCATTGCTGGTAACAGTTTTGGAACGAAGATTTTGGAAGGCCCTTCAGGAGATTCTCCGTTTTTGCATGAACCTCTTCAACTGAGGTAAAATGGCTTGCCTTTAAGCAAATTTAACTTTGGAAAATAAAAGAAAATAAAGAAAAGTTGCATAGAGCCAAATCAGGTGTGTAAGGAGGATTCCCCATCACAGTAATGTTTTTGCTGGTCAGAAACCGTGTGAGCGGGTGCATTGTCCTGGTGCAATAGCCATCCATCACTCCACAACTTTGACCTAATTTTTTCACGAAGTCATTTTAGTACTTCAGTGTAGTAGTGTTGTTTAACAATCTGACTACTGAGAACCCATTCAATCATTACAATTCTATTAATGTCGAAGAAGACAATTAACATTGCCTAAATTTTGATTTTGACATGCGTGCTTTGTCCCTCCCCCCCCTTAAAACCGCTTATGCGATTCAAACACACGTGCATCAGAAAAAGTTGCATCTGCATAAGCCTCAGTTAACATTTGAAATGTTTCTGTGGCTGATTTCTGAAGTTTCACAAGAAACTCGATGTTGATTTGCTGTTCGGTTTTTACATTAGAAATTTTTGTCGGCAGTACCCAGTTGCACATGTTCACTCAGTGACGCAATTCTTCCAAGTGGTGTGATCGGTTAAGTCAAACCTGGCCGCATGGATAGAAGAGGTGTGTGGGATGAAGTCATCAAAACAGTTGTTGCCATCTCCACTTATTTGTTCAAGCTAGACAGTCTCGTTTTTTTTGTGGCACACCTAGTATCTCGTTGCTATTCAGCCAGTTTCATGTCTTAACATGGAATTGAGGAATTTCAAGTGCTGGTCACATAAGATTTTTTTATTTTAGCATATGCAATGTAAAATAACATTGCTGTAAACTTGCGTTACTTAATATAATACGTAAACAGTGGTTCAACTTAGCAAAATTTCAGACATCAAATTTAAGCAATTTTTTCGATTTATTAACGCTATACTCATTTATCTAAAAACATTACTTTAATATAATGTCTCTTATGGCCGTTTTCTTTTACGATATTGAAGAAAACTAAATTCAAATTGTTATTCCTTTATATAACAAGTAATCAATTTTATTTGAAAATGAATGAAACACTACTTTAAAGTAACTCTAAATAATTTCTTAGACTGCGTTTTAAATATACAAATTAAAACAAAACAAAACAAAACAAAGAAAAGATAACATTTTTAAATAGCAATGGTTTAATATAGAATTATTGCAAAAGATCAAATTTTCTGTATTTTATCATATGCTCATTAATCAAAGAATAAAAAACGCCAAGGTTAAAATAAGCTCTAATTCGGAAAATGAAATTACTTTGGGCGCAAAATTAAGAATTAGCGTTAAATATAAAACAAAAATAACTATAGATTACTCATGCGTCAATATCAAATTTTATCCTTACGCATAATATGAGGCAAAGAATTGAAATACGAAATAAAAATCGCCGCGTCATCTTAGAATTAGAAAAAGTCCAACTTTGTGTAAAAAACCTGTATTAGAAGAATATCGTATAAAAATTTAATACAAGGGCTCACAACTAATGAGGAATTCCCTCAAGAAGGAACTTTGCTCAGGGGGACTTATTCGATTGCAAATTAAATTTGTATGCATCTTTATGGCTAATAAAACAAACATTTTCAGTTTTGTCTGACTGACCAGCCGAACAACTTTTCCTTTCTTTTGTTATTTGTCATCAAGAGAAGAGCTGGTCCACTGGGTAATGAAAATTATTGGTGGTTGAAATTTTATTAGATTTTTTAGTATGAAAATTGGTTCCAATGCTTATAATTCGCTGAATGATAAACAATGTAATTCTTTGCTAAAAAAAGAGAAAAGGCGAAAGAAACAAATATGCAGATATCAATGTTGCAATTTTTAGAGAACAAAATATGAATTAAGATACTTGAATTTATTAATCGTGGCTTATTGACTGGAAAAGTTTTTATAGCCAATTAACAGCTTTATATGCATTTATTTCCTTGATTAGTCTGGTATCAAACAGATCGTGTAAGGTATTGCTCTATGATAATAATAGAAAAATTATCTAATTATATTAATGAATCTGAAATGAGCGTTCTTCTATCTTGTACATTAATTCCGAGTTCTTACTGCATTTATTTCTCCATACTAAATCTAGACTAGCTGAAATGAAAATTATCATTAGAAATATAAAATATTAATATTACTCGTATGTAATTTAAAAATTTGGGATGAATTAAACATCGTGAAAAATAATGAGATTTTTAATGCAGTATAATGAATCTGAATGCACATTTTGTAGCCCAAAATCGCCGGACACCTTGGATTTTAGACTTTTTTCAGATTTCTAGTGAAATGTTTGACGAATTATACTGTCACTGCTGTCTGCCTAAATAGCAAATTTCAACTCACATTTTTCAGTGAAAATTTAATCATTAGCGCATTTAGGAGAGCAACACAAAACGATTACGAAAAAAAATATTTTCGATGACCCTGAGCATAAAAACTAGGATTTGATCCGTTAAGTTTCATAAATTATATGCAGGTCGAAAGGTTTATATACATTTTCCTAGAAATAACCTTAAATTTTCTAACGACGAGAAAGATTTCTTTTAAAAATTCCAATTTTTTTTCTCACAGAGTCTTTGCTTTTAGCATGCAGAGATTTCAACCAGATTTAAGGAAACTTGCATAAAACGTGTCAGCGCTCAAGGGAAACATTAAACTGAAACGTGAAATCAAAACGGGGAATATTTAACGAGATATGAGTATTTAGAGAAAATAAATTTTAACTGCGCATGCGAGAAATATTTTAACTTCTTAATTTCATACTTTGGTAGCCACATATTTAAGGCAAGTTATTTAAAAACTGCAGGTGAATATCATGCAAATTCAGAAAGATGTCGACAATACAATGAGCTATATTGCAGCTACTTAGCAATTCTAGATGGAAGATAAGGGACTTTCCACAAATTGTCATTAATTTGTAGGAGGCTCCTTTTCTGTAAATGAACCGATTTAGTATTATGTAAGTCAGGTAACCTAACCTCATCAATGGTAACTGCTTTCATTTGAAGTGTTTTCCTTTAGAGCATTGTCACATTTTTTTAAAATAAAAAATAGGTAAATAATTTGCTAATAAAATTAATCAGGTAATTAATCAATTAAATCAGGTCAGTTATTTTTCAAAAGTAACAAAAACATTTTATACACAGTGAGATTTTAGTGATTAACATGTCCATATTGTTTAAAAAAATAGAAAATGTCAAAGGCAAACAAAAATCTTTAAATGATAATATCTTGAATGCGAAGCTGAAAAGTAGCGCTAAATAAATATTAAAGTCAAAAGCTTTAAGCCCAAATTACTCCGTAAGGTCGGATATCAGCTTTTCTTATGTTGGATATGTAACCTGAAGTGTGGAAGCATTTAAAAAAACGATCAGCAGATAGCTACATGTGAAAGCTCTTTGTTAGTCTAATACCATACAACACTGCCTAAGCAAGGGAATGCAACGCCATTTACCTTTTTAGTTTAAATGATGAATTTTACCTCAGATCCCATTGTACGACTACGGGCTGCAGATACGTCTCAACATCGTACCATGCTCGAAACGCAACCAAATGCAGTAACGGAGAGTCAGAACTGGAGATAGTTTGAAAATCAAAACGTGATTCACCTTAGAGGAAGTAGGAAATGCAATAAACATAAAAAAGCTTTGGTAGCCGCGCCCCACCGTTGGCCCGAGTGGACCGCTGAATACTGGTAGTTCGACCCGCGTTGGAGCCCAGGTGAACAGACTGGATGCATAGTTGGCTTACCTCTATGTTAACATGAATACGAAAGAGTTTCCCCGTATAAAGTCCTTCATGAAGCTTAAAGCAGAAAAACCTCGTGCGATTTTCCACACTCAAATAACCTGGCTTAACGTTTGGTTATGGTTATGCGCCACTGACCAGGCTTCTGACCTTAGGTAAAACCGAACGGTATGATGAATGATTAGTGGAAAAAACAACAAGCAGCCACCACAACAGGGTACTGGCTGAAAGATCAAACGCCATTAATTGCTCTTTATCAGGAATGTTACAGAAAAGTAGTACATCTTACATAAATTGCTACATATGACAATAAGCAAAACGTTTCAATTCATGATATTATAGTACAATAATATAGTGCATTTAGTGTTAAGATACATGAATACGTTATTTAATGGTATTCCATAGTATAATACCTTAATATTATGAAATAGAGCTATGATAAAGTACTAATAACACTGTAAGGTAGATATAACTAAATGCGAAATATTTTTAAAAACGGTGCCTTAATGTAGTACTGCAAGTGACACATTACATTTATGTTATTTTTCATAGTAACTGAAGTAATGCAAGGTATTTTATAACACATAAATAGTTATTTAAGAATGATGTTAATGGAAGATATATGAGTGAACCACAATACGGCAATACAGTGTGTTAGGTGATTACATTAGTTGCTTTAAACAGTGCCCAACTTACTCTATAAGTACGTTACATTACTCATAAATCAAATTTTCTTAATGTGAATCATCACAAAAGGGAAAACTTATTTCTTATGAAACCCGATAAGTAACGTTATGCAGAACATTACAGCCAATACAGCGTTACATTAAATGATTCAGTGAAACAGTAATACTATATGTATATGTGATAATAATTGAACAATATACTTGACTCAGGAATTCAATAACAATATGCAATAAATTAATGAATGATGAAATCAATACATAAAGTGATCCTGATAAAAAAAAAAAAAAAAAAAAAAAAAAGATACTCAAAGTAAATTTCTAGTGATTCGGTGCATTTTATAAAACCTTACATAATAAATTGATTAATGCGTACATTTTAAATACATTTTATGATACATTATGTAAAAAGTAGAGCATAGCATTCAGTAACAAATACATAAATAACCAATCATTGGTACACTGGTCTAAATACGCTAATAGGCAATTTGAATTTATTCAAGAATGCATTAGTACTCTATTTACAAATATTGCAAAGTAGAAGAAATACTGGCAATGCATACGAATATAAAAAGGGGGAAAATGGGCATTTAAATATGAAAAAAAAGCATGAAAGTTGTAGAGTCCAGCAGATGAACTTCTGTATGAAAACTGGAAACTACACAAGAGAAAGGTTAAAGTACCCTTAATTCAATCTTTGAAAATTTACAAGGCGTCAACTCGACGCTAACAAACTTCGTTTCTGCTTGAGCGGTAACTGAAAAATCAAGTAACGAAACTGCAATTTGAAGATATTAACAAATGATAGAACTAACCTACAGGGCTCAGGAAGATCCCGTAACTTAAATAACCTTCGAAACTTGTGGCAGCAAATAAATGCAATTAAGCCACTTGAATCAGCAATAAACAAAGGAATCTATGGCAGAAGTGGCGGCTGGAAAGTCTCTCTTTTCTACTACCGAAACTTGGCTTTTAAATACTTCCTGCAAAGTAGAAATTTGCATTCCTTCACGCGCGCTACAAAATTTAACTATTCTGGCACTGACAATTAGGGGAATGAAAGCTTATAGAAAAGTTTTTAAAATTAAACTTTAACTTGTTAGTTAAAATAAATATAAATCCCTATAGATAAGAACAAGGAAACTGCAAGTTAAAAAAAATAGTAAGAAGAAGAGTTAACATTGCTTTTAATTTTATAGTAATTATTCATGAAAGAAGCACACATTTCGATATAATTAAAGAGCTAAACAGTGAGTTTTTCATACAAACTTACACTGAAGTGACAAAAGTCATGGGATACCTCCTAATATTTTGTCGGTCCTCCTTTTGCCCGGCGAAGTGCAGCAACTCTACGTGGCATGGACTCAACAAGTCGTTGGAGGTCCCCTGCAGGAATATTGAGCCATGCTGCCTCTATAGACGTCCATAATTGTCTAAGCGTTGACGGTGCAGGGTTTTGGGCACGAACTGACCTCTCGATGATGTCCCATAAATGTTCGACGAGATTCATGTCGGGCGATCTAGGTGGTCAGATCATTCGCTGGAATTGTCCAGAATGTTCTTCTAACCAATCGCGAACAATTGTGGCCCGGTGACATGGCGCATTGTCATCCATAAAAATCCCATCGTTGTTTGAGTATGTGAATTCCATGAATGGCTGTAAGTGATCTTCAAGTAGCTGAAGGTATCCATTTCCAGTCAATGATCGGTTCAGTTGCACCAGAAGACCGAGTCCATGCCATGTTAAAACAGCCCAGACCATTATGGAACCACCACCAGCTTGAACAGTGCCTTATTGACAACTTGGGTCCATGGCTTCGTGGGGTCTGCGCCACACTCGAACCCTACCATCAGCTCCTACCAACTGAAATCGTGACTCATATGACCAAGCCACGGTTTTCCAATCGTTTAGGGACCAACCGATATGCTCACGAGCCCCCGAGAGTCGCTGCAGGCGATGTCGTGCTGTCAGTAAAGGCACTCGAGTCGGTCTTCTGCTGGCATAGCCCAAGGAAGACAAATTTCGCCGCACTGTCCTATCGGACACGTCCCTCGTACGTCGCACATTGATTTCTGCGGTTATTTGACGCAGTGTTGCTTGTCTGTGAACATTGACAACTCTACGCAGACGTCGCTGGTCTCGGTCGTTAGGAGCAGGTGGTCGGCCACTGCGCTGTCCATGCTGGGATGTTATGCCTGAAATTAGATACTCTCGACACACTCTTGACACTGTGGATCTCGGAATGTTGAATTCCCTAACGATATTCGAAATGGAATGACCCATGAGTCTAGCTCCAACTACCATTCCGCGTTTAAAGTCTGTTAATTCTCGTCGTGCGGCCATAATCACGTCAAAGCCTCTTCACATGAATAACTTGAACACAAATGAAAGCCCTGCCAAAGCACTTCGCATTTATACATTTTCTACGCGATACTACTGCCATCTGTATATTTGCATATTGCTATCCCATGACTTTTGTCACTTTAGTGTATATTAATGAGATACGAAAAATCGTCATTGCAATTTAAATAAATACAAAACAGTTTATAAAAAGTATACTAGTGAAATATAATATTATATTATTAACAACAGAAAGAGAAATTCAACAAAACTTACTAATTGAAATTTGATTCAGAGGAAGAAAATCAATTTAAGTTGTAACACATTTTTATATAGTTACTAAGTTTATTTAATGCTTCTCTTGATTCCAATAACTGGCTAAACCAATTTACCCAGTATTGTTCTGAAGATTGTCGTAAGTGAAATTTTTGGTATGTACGTTTAACATTTGGTAGTTAAGCAAATGTAGTCCCATTGTCCAAAATTACTGATATTCAGCATAAACTGAGTAAGAAGATTGGGATGCGGCTCACTAGCGGTTGAGTAGTAAAATCGTTGAACACTGGTAATTCAACCTGGATTCTATTCTTGGCTAACGAGTTAGTTGGATGGACGTTTCCGTGGTTATTTACATAATTAATATGGACACGAACCAGTTACCATAAGAACGTCCTACACGAAGGCATCTCTTTCCTTTGGGCAGATAAGCCTTGTGTGCTTTGCCATAGTCAAATAAACCATTCAACCAACATTTGGATGCTCTAATATATCGGGAAGAGCTTTTACTACTCTTCGACTGGCTAGAGTAGAATTTAACTCTACACAGTTTTGAATTTATTTACATTATTATTCTACACATTTTGAACTCTTGGATTGGCTAGAGCAGAATTTACACATTGAACACATTTTTTAATTTATTCGTTCTTGCAAAAATGAAAGATTGCAGTAGTAGGGTACTAGAGCTATTTAACTTGTCAGAGAGAATAATTATCCTGTCTTTCTTATCTCTGAGTGCCAATCACGGTCGACTAAGAGTTTTGAAACACCGTAATTCTTAAGATGATTCTTCTGGCTTCCTTCTGCTTATTAAATTGGTATTTGGTTTGGCCTCAGAATAATTGCTGATGGCACTATGTAGGCATAGTGACATACTAATGGCATGCCTATGTGTCGATAAAATGTTGCATCCCGTGTTGCAGGGATTAGTTTCGTATTGACTGATTTTCGATATTACCGTAATTGCATTATTTTTAATGCCTATTGATATAATGTTTTTGTCAATCTTTCCCTTTTTTCGGCTTGTTCAAAATATTAAGAGCACAGTCCTCTGTTGCATCAAAAGCTGCTTTACAATTGACACATCTAAAGAAGAAACCATAGACAGCTAAACATGTTTTTAGCACAAACTGTTAAACATTTTCTCTTTCATTTTACGATGCAGAAAAAATATTTCATTGCTAGTTCTTTTTTTGGAGGGGGGGGGGTGAATCTTCCTTAGGTACCTGATGGCTATCATCAGGTATCTAAGACGGTTAAAGTTTCATTAATATATATTTTTGGTCACTGTATTCTAATATTATTTTTATTACCATGAGGTAATTTTTATAATTTTGGTTTGTATACAATGATTCATAAATATATACAGCAACTACTATAATGAATACGTACTTATATAACTTGTAATAAATATATAGGAAAACCGTGGCGAAAGTTACAGAATTAACGTTAAAGTAATTTAAACGTTTTTAAGTGTGTATATGAATAAGTTAAAAAATTGTGCAGTGTAATCAATTTAACTACACTTTTAGATTTTCTCTGTTGGTTTATTTCAGTAATGCACGCAGATGCATTCCTGCGTATTCAGAACTCCGTCGCGGTATCAGTTTATCAAGAATTAAAGCCGATTTTGCTCTTATATGCGCCATTGTCTGAATAATTCTCTAATGTATTCCGCACTTTAATATATTACGAATACTCTCCTTTGTACCCGTAGGATATCTATCTACCACCAATAAACGTTCATTTACTTAATCACAGAATAAACATTCGTAAAACGAGCAAAATCTCCCGCCATATCATTATATAAACTAATGTAGTATAGTAAAGAAGGGGAATTGTTTGCTTAGGGTATGAATTACTCCCCTTTAAACTTTGTTTGCGGAATGAATTATACGCAACACAGGACAATCTTTTTATTTCCTCTAGCAGTAAATAAAGTTGCATTTTCACCTTCAGGTTATAAAGACAGAAGCCTGAGAATTATTTGAAGCATTAAAGACGACATTATTATGCCCGAATTGAATAAATAGCTCTTTTATCTTATTCCAATTTCAACTTAACTACGGAACAAAAAAAAAAAAAAAAAAAAAAAAAAAAAAAAAAGGAAAATCTTTGTCATACTTAAACTTTGCATTGCTTTTCTCCAAATTTTCCATAAGTTTTCCCTATCGCAGCCTGTCAAATTATGAAAGTTCATAGCAATGTACTTAAGGTAGAGGAAAAAGCAAATTCTTCACTAATCTAAATTTTATTTTGCTAGAAGTTTTATGTTGTTTTTTTATCTAAATCAAGTGCAGCTAACTTATTGTGTGTTTTCTTTTTAAGGCAAACCTACTTTGGATAAGCTTAAAAAAGATATTGCTCAGCAAAGACCCTGCACTTTGGGCAGCTGTGAAGTAAGATATTCCATTATATATTCTTTTACACAACATTAAACATTCCTAATTTTTTATTTTACATGAAAAGGCACATTAACAATACCCTTCTGTCAGGAGTTTGACCAGAGTTATGGAAGAAATATGTCAATTTAAAAGTATTAGATGCATTAGAAGAGCTAAATTGTACCCTAAGAATGGACAAAATTTCTTTACCATATGATGCATTATAATTGAAAAGTGTTTATGCAGTTAAAGAGGTAACATGGCGCGGTTATCTCTTCATAAGAGACAAGCATTCTCAATATATGTTTATTCTATATTACCTTAAACATAAGCAATCACAAACGAGAACAACTGAGGAAAATCAAAGAAATGCATGAAAGATAGTTAGTGATAAAATATGTAAACAATTTGAAAGCGAGAATTTATAAAACTCATTCTGGAAAAATATATCTCTGCAGATAATCCATATTAGTTCTTAGTATCTTTGAAGAGTAATTTGTTTTGAATTGCAGAACACACCTCGATATTACAAAACCTCGATATTGCAAAACCTCGATATTGCAAAAATTAGAAATCAAAGTTTAAGGCAGCGGAATTTCAGATGAATCGCTTAGAATATTCTATTAGTATGATCTTGGAAAAGGCCGCCCAGACGGTATAGTGGTTAAGGGAGCTTGATTGAGAAACCGAAGGGCCCGGGTTAGAATCCCGGAGAAGGCATCCATGTAAAATTGTCTGTTTCTTCATAAGAGGTAACGTTGGCCGTCTATTAGGTGCCTTCATTAAGAGTAGGGAAGTGCACGAGATTAGAAAAAATTAATTTAGGAAAAAAAAAATTCCCTGCTTCATTTTTATTAAATCTACTCCAAGATAAGCGTTTTAGCATGGTGATTTCAAAAAATTTCATCCTTTAAATGTATTGCCCAATTATTCGCCTTTATCATGTGTACTTCACTTCAGGAACATTACAGTTGTATCACTCGTCTTAGTAAATGCTTTATCGAAATACTTTGCTATTACGTTGTAGAGTTGCGCGCCTCCAACCTGCACGCAACAAAGTGGTGACTGCTGAAACTGGGAATTAGACAGAGTCTTGAGAATGGTTTAAGTCCCTTTTTATTCAACTTTAGAAATTACAAATGCGTGCTCTTGACGCTCACAAACTACGCCGACCCGGCGGTAAAATAAAAATAAGAAACTAAAAGAGATACTAACAAGTCACTAACTACGAGGCTCTCTAAACGTAACTAACCTTACCGCGTTTTACAATACCGCTGATACTTCAGCAAACTCTGAATATTACGTTGAAAGATTAAATATTTGCCGAGGCAAGCACACAGGCCGAAACGCGCGGTTCTTCAATTTCTAACTAGCCACCTCCACACTCGTGAAGCAAGAAAGCACACTTCGAACTCGTTTCCTTTCTAATTAACTCAGAATACTTCCGCTGATAAATTTGAATCCTTGCGCGTTCTACTAAAATTTACATACTCTGGCATTGGCAATTCCAGGGGAAAGTAAGGCTTGACAGGAAAGATAGTTTAAACTTAAAATAAATGTTAGTTAAAATAAATTAAACCCTACAACGTTTAGAAATCAAAGTTTAAGGCAGCGGAATTTCAGATGAATCGCTTAGAATATTCTATTAGTATGATCTTGGAAAAGGCCGCCCAGACGGATAGTGGTTAAGGAAGCTTGATTGAGAAATCGAAGGGCCCGGGTTAGAATCCCGGAGAAGGCGTCCATGTAAAATTGTCTGTTTCTTCAAAGAGGTAACGTTGGCCGCCTATTAGGTGCCTTCATTAACAGCAGGGAAGTGCGATTGGAAAAAATTAATTTAGGAAAAAAATTCCCTGCTTCTTTTTTATTAAAACTACTCCAAGATAAGCGTTTTAGCATGGTGATTTTAAAAAATTTCATCCTTTAAATGTATTGCCCAATTATTCGCCTTTATCATGTGTACTTCACTTCAGGAACATTACAGTTGTATCACTCGTTTTAGTAAATGCTTTATCGAAATACTTTGCTATTACGTTTAAAACTGAAGTCATATTTAAAAATAGAGAAGTGTTCAATAAATGTAAATGTCTGTCTCCTCATTTTTTAAGGTAATGTTTAGATAATGATAGTGAATGATATGTGTAAATATTCCAGCCTTATCTACCATTAAGTATTATTTTTTAAATGGATATTGTTGAATGATGGCAATTCATGAGGAGTCTCCCTAAAGCAGGCTCATTGCAAGATAATATTGATATCCTTTAAAACTTGATTCCTTCTGGATGGATTCCGCTTAAAGATTTCCTCAGGAGATCCCATTTTAACAAGGGTATCAAAACTCTGCGAGAGAGAGAGATCCAGTTTATATATGTCCTCCGTTTCTTCTTTGCTTGGCTTCTGCTCTCTGCTTTTACTCCTTGGGTTTTCCGTTTCGGAGGTTGGGGTTCAAAGTGAGATGCTGTTATATCTAGTTTCTCGTTGAGAGAAAACTTCGTATGCGTTAGTCCGGCATGAAGATACGTAAGACTGGAAAAAGAGAGTCCTAGTAGTTGAGCACCAATGTACTTTTCCGTTGCTTCAGACTGAAATGAATGGCACTCATCTGCTCTGCTGGTATCAGCTGGCTGGTTAGACTGCCTGATATCAACTGGCTGGTTTATAGGCCCGTTTAGAACTGGCTCAAAATTCTACGTCGCTCTCCTAGACTCCGTAGAAGCTGGAGCAAAAAGGATCGAATCTTTCATTTTTTTCAATATAACTATTTCTAATCCTCAAAGTTCAAATGAAACTATTATTTCTTCTTCAAAGAACATATGAGTGCCAATAAAGACAAACGTACATAACGATTCCTTGTTATCAACAACAGAAGAGACGCTTTGCAAAAAAAGGTCTCCATTTCGTACTTTAACCATTAGACACAAATATATATATGTATAATCTTTGTGTTGGTGAATCAAAGAATATCAAACGACTGCACTCTGGGTATATCATTTTTTTAGTACCGTTTCTGCACACCTAGGCTTGGGCTAATCGACGTAAGTGTCTTAGAGTACAAAATATTAAAAAGGCTGTCGCGACTTAGTTTGAGAGACCTACCTATTTTTCTTGTCAGAATAGGAAATTATCACTGAGCAGTCCTAACAGAATGGCCGCGCTGCTAGGTGGATAAAGATGCGCATAGAAGGTCAGTTGAAGGATACGAAACACGTGAGCCTGATCTGCGCCCGGCTACTTACATTGTCCACCTAACTGCATTTGCCAGCGTTTGGACCATTCCACGTGCATGTTGCTTTGTGGAAGGTCACGACAGCGATAATTGCAACAACAGCAAACTGTGGCCCAATTGCAAAGGGAAGCATACAGCATTCTCTATGCCAAAAACGGAGGTCAGAAACGTTGGTGCAGAGACGCAGTCAAGAAAACACTTACCGAATGAATGCAAAATAAGTTAAATCAATAGGCACTCAGACTAAACTAAAAATATCAACAAAAATTGCAAGAATATACTTTAGAGAAACCCACAGGCAAAACACAAATTCTAAGTGAAATAAAGATCCCAAATGATCCCAATCCGTTAATGAGAAAACGCAAATTCAAAACCTCTCAGAAATTCAAGTGTGAGCTATGAAAGTCTTATTCTTAGATATATCAAGAAGAGACACTGAGCATCCCAAAACATCTACATCTAGATCAAACCAAAAACCTGCACCAAAAGAACAAACTCATTCATAATAACCACTCTCAAAATTATCTAACGTAGTTGGCCCTTAATTAAATTAACCGACGAATACCAACAGGCACGTTCAATATGGCCGAACGCAGTTAGCTTTAAACGACGAAGTAGCCTGAAGGCGAACACGCACCACTAAGGACTTCTAAGCTCTTAAGTAAGCGAAACTTTCCTGAAACCTTCTACTGAAGTAAGCGAAACTTTCCTTTAATTACTCTTTCTACCTCATTTACATGTAACGCGATACTAAAAACTTATTCTGGTAGGGAATAGTAGGTGGGAAACGGAGTACAGCATGTTTAAAAATTAAAATAACTTTTATAAACTTAAAATAACCTCTACACAGCTTTATATAATATGCCAAAAATTCATAGCTAAAATTGTACATAACTTGGTTTTTATAATTGAAGAAACACAAAAGGACACACAGTGATCCACAGTGAAGATCATAGTGTAGATCGTAGTGCTTACACCCCATATGAAGGCAGAGGGATAAACATGAGCGAAGAAAATAAACATTTGATTCAACTGGTCATTATAGCCAGATAAACAGCATTTTCATGTGCTCACACTGTTAACATTTGAACTTTGTACGCTGATAGAATACCTCTATATTCTTTGATGCTAGTGTGGAAGCGGATTCTTTATTCCGTTTCATTTCCAAGATTGGAGTTCGTACGATGCGAAGCTGGTGCACACATTTTAGTTTCAAGATATTCAGTATTTTCAAATTTTCACTGGGCTTTCAGACTTTTCAAAATTTCTGCCCAAGTTGGCCAATAATGCTTTTTTACGGGTATTTTCAGATGACGAGATCTGTAATAGACTGTCTATGATAAATTCGAAGTATTTAAGCTGCTACATACATTTGATGGACTATAAGAATTTGATTCTAGGATTACATTTAACACGCCTTTTCGCACAAGCAATAGTGCTTGGGTTTTTCCACCATATATTTCAAAGCCGTACTGATAAAGTAACGGGTGGCCATAATTAAACTGACAATGCTCACAGTGTTCTGTAGCGCGATCTATTTGCGGGAATGACGCCACATTTTGTAGGAAGATTAAACAAGACGGGGGACGAAGGATTCCGCGAAAAAAAATTAGTTCCAAAAGTCACCGCTAGGCGAATATTTGGCGCTGTGTAATAAAAATAGAGTGTTAACAAATGCAAATCAGTAGGGAAATTACCTTTTATTTTGCATTCAAATGAGGTTCAATGTGGCTGCCGTTGTTGTGGACCACATATTGCATTTTGTGCACAGTATGCACAACAGCAGAAAGTAATATGTCTTCAGGAATCTCCCGTACAGTCCGTGATATGTTATCCTTCAACGTAGCCAGGTCCTGGACCACTCCTTGATTGAACTTGGGCTTAAGGTAACCCAGAAGCCAGAAGCCATAGCCAGAAGTCGCATAGGGTAGGATAAGGCGACCGAGGTGGCCATGTAGTTGGAAAGTAGCGGCTAATGATTCTTTCTGTTGTGAATTTCTGTCGTAGCATCTGTTGCACCCGTACAGCAACGTGTGGAGGGGGTCCATCTTGCATGAAAATGATTTCCCCCAGGCATTGTGTTTGCTGAACTGCTGGAATTACAAAGCTGTTCAACATGTGGCGATATCTCTCTCCGGTAACAGAACAGGTTTCCGGTCCTGTCGGGGTAATGTTCTCATAGAAGAATGAACCGCTGTGAACCCACACCAAACAGTTACCTTTGGTGAATGTAAGGGAATTGCTGTGACTGCATGTGGTGATTTGTTATCCCAAGTTCGACAGTTCTGGGTATTCACAGTTCCATTCAGGTAAAAGTGGGCCTTGTCTCCCCATAAAATCATCCATCACGGCCAAGCATCATCCACCTCGATTCTGGCAAAAAAGGTGAGAGCAAAAGTCAACCGCTTATCATGGTCGGGGTGCAGTAAGTCCTGTACACGGCTGATGTTGTACGGATAAAAGTTGATAATTTTTCGTAAGATTTTTCCATACCGTACTGTAAGGCATATCCATATTCCATAAGGCATATCCATAATAAAAGGTAATTTTATTCCGTATTAATTTGCATTTGTTAACACTCTATTTTCTATTACGCAGCGCCAAATATTCCCCTAGCGGTGACTTTTGGAACTAATTTTTTTTTCGCGGAATCCTTCGTTCCCCGTCTTGTTTATTCTTCCTACAAACTGTGGCGTCATTCTCGCAAATAGATCGCGCGTCAGAACACTGTGAGCACTGTCAGTTTAATTATGGCCACCCGGTATTAGGTTAAAGCCGTACTGCTCTCTTGTTTTGCAGAATACAAGCCCATGCCATCAATATTTCATAACTCATCAGCATATGCCAAGTGTTCTCATGTTCCGTGTCTTGAAATAAGCGGAATGCTAAATGTATCACACTAAATGCAATCAATAAAGGAAGTAAAATATAATTTTATAATATCCGAAGATACCTTCCAAACTGTTCTGTGAAACACCAACATATTTCCCTATTTCAATTTTAAAGCAAACGTTATCGAGTGTATGCTACTGAAAAAATTGCATTTAAAAAGACAACTTTAAAGTTTTTCAATTACGTCAAATGCCCAAACATTTTCACTGATCCGGAAACAAAAGTATAAATGTACATCTTATTTCAATGACTTTCATAAGTTAATCTTCTACAGAGCTAGTCAAAATCTTTTACAGCATAATTAAGAGTTAGGAGGCGGAATTGCAGAAATTCCTTATATTCGTTCTTAATTATTGTCAAAGTTCCAAATAATGGGTTTGAAGAAATTCCAGAAGTCCACGTATATGGAGATATTGTGTGGCTAGTGTCGCCTCAAGTTTCGCAAAGTATGTGAAGAGAGGCGATTGTTTTAGTTCAACTACATCTATATACAAGCTGTGAATGATTAAAAACGTAACATTTTATGCACTAAAGCGCAATAAATCGACAATACACATAAATGCTAAAAACCCTCTACACAACTATAATAAAAATATATATGCATCTTTGCAACAATGTAAAACAAATGTACCTACATATATAACAATACGAAATACAAAATTAATATGTTATATTTACAATATTATAAGGAATAAAAATAATTATTTACACTAAACTACACCAGAACTATATGTCTTAGTATGTATACAGTATGTAAATAAAAATGTTTTGTATCTTTCGTGGAATCAAAGATATAATTGCTTTCTGTAATACATCCTTATTAAGTAGGAACAAAGAAGCAATATGCCTGCAATCTCTGCAGAAATGAAACTATTTCACAGTTTAAACCCAAGTTTGCGTTTGCAAATGTTGACGCGTTTAATATATTCTAATTTGTTCATATAGACTGCTTTGCACCTATAGAAATATTTACGCACCTAGAATGAAAATTTTCAATCCCTTTAGTTTGACTGTAAATTATTCATTTGCTATAAAAAGAATTTGAGTACGTTTTATTTAACTAATAAGTAAACCTGAATGCAACAATAGCGTTTATGATATTGATATTCTGCTCTCTTTTCATACAGGCTGCTAGTAAACATAAGTTTTATAAAAAAATATCAAAAATTTAAGTGACTGTTTTTTTTTTTTTTTTTTTTTTTTTTTTTTGTACAGCAGAAATATTGTACCGTCGCATAGAAGAAGGATTAACATGGATCTTTGTTTCAAAGAACAGCATTCAGCTTTTATTAAGTATTATTTCCTAGAATGAGAATCCTCTTTAACGTTTGACCCTATTCAAAATTTGAAAAATGAGCTTGTTAAATTTTATCTCTGATGACTATCTCCAAACAAATGTACTTTTTTTTTTTTTTTAATTTTTTTAAAAATATCGTTGTTTTTTACTGAGATAAAAATATTTAAGAGAACAAAATGATTAACGGAAGCATAAATATGAATTCAACAGTAAAAATTATCGTTTATACATTAGATGAAGCCATCCTGATTGGCATAATAGTTAGCGATGTTTTCGGCTGGATTCGTCTTCGAATATTGGATAAGACGAATAAGTGTAAGTGTAGAGTATTTGTGTGGCCTTGGAGCACTTAATACCGGCGAGTTGAAAATCCTCTTGAAGGGTTTGGTGATGAGGGAGAGGAATGGCTAGGGATTCTCCATCAAAATTAAGATGTCACAGCTCTCACTGGTGTAATTCTGTCACCCCTGTGGTTCAACCTGGGCAACGTTTTCGGTGATGAGACGGCTATATGTCCGTTGGATGTTGGCCATTCACGATGAATGCATTAAGTTTCAATTAAGCTGACCATTTGAGCTACAAACATGTGCTCAAATATCTTTTGAAATTGAAACCTTTTTAAAATGAATTTCGCTGAATGCATGCAGTCACAAAAGCAATAATCATGATAGCAAGTGCTGAATTTCAGAGGACAGCTTGGACTAATTTAATCGTTAATTAAAATGAAGCTTCACGGAACTGTGAAGAAAATTAGATTTAAAATTAGAAAATATTTTCATTGCAGGTGAACGAAGCAAAGCGAGCAAGTTGTTTTATTTCTGAAGTTTAAAATGCAAGACACAGTTTAGCGTTTCGATCAAAAACTGTTGTATAAAAATTTAGCTGCATTTGACTAAACAGAGAACAGTTCAGCTCTTAAGTTTCATAGAATGGCAACCAAAGACTCTACTCTTTTTCAAGAGGTAGAAATAAAAGCTTCGTTTTGATTGTAATCATAACACGTGGTAACTAACTAATAATTGCAAATATTCTGAAGATTATAAATGTGGTTAAACCTTAAATTTACATTCCTCGTTTCTACCTTTTAGAGACAGAAAGAACTAAAATCCTATTTGTGGTTATCATTATTTTGCTCTAAGAAGCAGAAATATTGACTCTAGTTTCTTAATTCAGAATAACAATTCAGAATTCAAAATGGAAAAGAAGCTAAATAAATTCGAATTAGAGAAACGGATCTTCTCATCATTACCTCAAATTTTGTTACTTCGATAATGTTGAGCTAGAAACTGGTAAATGTGTTGTTTTTCTGTCTTGAAGGATATTTAGCATGATTAAAAGAAACAAAAATGGCACTGATTATAAACGAATCTTTCCAAACCAGAATTTCAGCAAAACATGATGTTCATATGGTGCTTTTTGCCCACAGAGAGCAAAAGGTTTCAATTTCACCGATTTGTGCCTTACTTTGTACTATTGCGTTTCAACTACTTTGTAGAGACATTAGGATTTTTTGAAAGCCGGAGAGATAAAAAATTAGCAATCGACTTCAGCAGGAATCGAACCACGGACCTCTGGAATACCGACCCAGCGTGCAGAGCCACTACACCACGAAGGCCCGTTAGGAAGGCGGGAGAAATACCTTATATACCCTTTAAAATGGTGGAGTAGTTCTGAACGCTGGGCCGGTATTCCAGAGGTTTGTGGTTCGATTCCCGGAGAAGGCGTTGCTAATTTTTCATCTTGCCTGCTTAAAAAAATCCTACTGTCCCTACTGTGGCGCCCGAACTAAAAGGGTGGTGGATGATGATTTCTTCCCACCCAGGATTTGGCGATTAGGTCCCATAAAAACCCCAGTAACCCTTTAAAAGGGGGAGTATATAAGGTATTTCTCCCGCGTTCCTAGCGTTCCTTCGCGGTGTAGTGGTTCTGCACGCTGGGCCGGTATTCCAGAGGTCCGTAGTTAGATTCCCGGCGAAAGCGTTTGCTATTTTTCATCTTTCCTGCTTCCAAAAATATACCTAATTTCTCTACAACGTCTATGTAAAGAATAAGTCATGTCGATGAAAACCTCATTTAAATGTGTTTTGTACAAAATCATTCTTTTCGTGTTATAGTAGAAACGTAGTTATCATTTCGAATGACAGCATGCAAACAAATGAGCAAATTTATAAAAGCAAAAGCTGTAATTACATTTCCTTAATTTTCTACATTAAATGTAGAAAAACGAAAAGCAAATTTTCTTAGGATCAGTATCATGATATTATAATATAATAACGAACTAAATATTGTATTCTAAATTTGCAAGTGTTTAATAATATCAATGATTACGGAAAGAACTTATGCTTCGTGAAAACTGTTTTGAAAGATGAGTTTAAAATCTTATACTGTTATTTCTGAAATTAATATCTATATCCGAAATTTAGAGGATAAAAATATAACACACTTTGCTTATATGTCCTTTAATTCGTAAATGTTTCGCGGATTTCTTCCTGCTTTTGTGAAATAAGTAGCGAATACTAAAACAGCATTTACAAAATAATTAAAATAAAACACTCTAAAGTTTTTAGATAGTAACTCTAAACAGCACTTATGAAGCAAGTAAAAAAATTTTTCCTATTTCTTCATTTGTAATACATTGTTTACTGTTGTATTCTTTTGTTAAACAAAAGATAAGCAGTTTGCAAAATTGTTTGAAACGAACACTTCAGAGAGAGTTATTTATATGCGCTTATGCTTGATACCTCAAGTTATATATAAGGATAAAACCATTTTAAAGCAATCAAACAAAACTTTTGGACATCAGAATTTTATCTAGGGAATTTTGGTGTCTACTTTACATCAAACTCCAAAGAATTTAAGATTCCAGAATTCTCTTGATAGAAAATTTGATATTAGCAGTCCTGAATAGTTGATAATATAGTCTCATCTTATTTTATTAGGCACAACATCAAACTAAAACAGGAACCTCCAGAGGAAATATCGTCTCTTCGAGATTTCGTCCCCTCTGATGATAATGAGATTCTGGAAGAAATCTTTATAGAAGCGGTTGATTTCATAGCCCAGAGATACGGTGAGTCATAAAAGTATTCATTGGTTTGAGTTGTTGCTTCTTAAGGATCTAGTTTTAGATAAATTTTAAAGTTTTCTTTTTTAAAAGTAATAATGTCATGCTCGATCATAAAAAATTTGATTGTTGAAAAGATTAGAATCTGCTATTGATTTTTAAAGAGCATAAATGTCACTTAGAATTTGCCGTAGAATAAAAATCACGAATATCGGGAAGCCATAATGATTATGAAATATTTCTGAATTATAAATTTTAATGCGATTATGTTTAGTCTGATTTGACAAAAATAGCCAGGTATGTAATTAAGAGCATTTTAGAAAATTACCAAAATCAGTTCTTGTTAATGAAAATTAAAACATTTCTTACTACGCAATTGATATTAATCTATGAATTAGTATTTTATGGTATTAGAGGTTCTCCTTAAGTACGCTTTAAGCTGCTTTTATGAGTATGGTTAAACAAGTTTCGAGGAAGTCTGGTAACGTCAAGGAAAATTAAAAATGCACCGGGAATATCGAAAAGAAAAATTTTATTATTTTTTAATCTTTCATATGGTATTAGAATGGATCATAACTGATTCGTGCTTGATGTTTACTTTACTTTTATTCTAATTAATAAATTCTGTTTTTTAATACTAATTTAATTATTGTTTGTTGTTGAGTTACTGAATACTCTCTTTGATTCTTCCTATGTTATTTATTCTCAGCAAAGCGTCTTTTTTTAGCAAATGAAAAGGATGATATCGTACTTCTGTGTTATGATAAATGCAATGATAGTTCACGTGTTGACTTATTAATGATCCTTTTCGTAGATAAGCTGGGAATCATAGTTGAGTGTATGTTTTAACGAAAACTGCTGCAAAAATTATGGTGATTCAGACAGAAAATTCTGCACTGCCTGGAATTGGGTTTTGAACTAAGGGCTTTCTTTGAACCAACTCTCAAGTATTCTATCGCTGCGCTTTAAAACCCGACTTCCCGCTTCGAATACTTTCTACTAGTATATCATCTATCTATCCTAGAGATTGCTGCCTTGAATATAATCAGCGATCAGATAAGATCCGACTTGGAAGTATTTTCATACATTTAGTGATGACATTGAAAAAAAGTGGTAATAAAAAAGTGGTTTTATTATTTAAGGTTTAATCATCTTTGGGAATACAACTCGCACATAGAATAGCAAGCAAATCAATTTCTTACCGCATCGACCGCAACGAAAAAATCTCTGAACATTATAGACGATAAATTAATTTTTTATTGCTACTAAAACTTCCAGTTAGACTGAATAAAATTGTGCGGCCGATCGATATTGTATAATTTAAAGCATACTCAGCTTTTTTTTTTTCAACCTCATTATGAGCATCGTTGGCGTGAAGAGTTAATACATGCATGAAGACCTAAGCTTATATTGAAATAATCAGCTTCATTTAAACACGAAATTAAAGTTAGTTATGACATTTTGCTTAAGGCTGTTTCGAGACATATGCCCTATGTGATGTCATATTTAATCCAAAAATTAATTTCAGATTTTGGATTCGGTAAAGCATGTATGGGAAGTTTGTGTATAACGGACATCAAGGGCAATTAGTTTGCAGTATTTTTATACATGTGAAAAAGTACAAATTTTCGTTTTAAATTCTTAAAATGCAAATAAAATTCTGATTTTTAAGAACAGAAATCTTTCAGAGTTCGCAAAATTGTTACCGTATTCTGAGATAGTGGTATTACGTTTGTGATCTCTTTTAAATGCTATATTTTCTACGGAACATGCAAGGACAATGCCACTAAAGGAATAGTCTCCATTCTGCGGCTGAATATATGCAAAGCATATACTGAGAAGACACGATTTACGAATTATGGAACACTGGTGATCAGTAATAAAAAGATGCGAAGGTAAGCTTCCTCCTCTTCTGTTATGAGCTACAGCATATCTTAAACGCACACATAATTTTTGCAAGAAATCTGCAGCACTTCGTATGGGACACGCAGCAGGCCTTCACATCATTTATGTGATGTGATGTTGTGTGTTCATAACACCGATCAATGATGTGATGTGAAAAGCTTGTCATTAATGCACGTAACTTGTAAATTATACTTTTCAGATGCATTTTCATAAAACATTTTGTTTTTTTATTTCGGCAACTTCTTCGAGAATAAAAGACCTAACCATCGCATTTGCAGGAATCTTCTCATAAAGTCAGAAGAACATTAAAAAGGTAAATTTGTTTACGCATAAGTTTTGTTTCTCCATGATAGTCTAAAAAAGTAAATGACGTAAAATCAAATGGCATTTTGCAAACAAAATAATAATTGCAAATGTATTTCAACGTTTCTCTAAAATGAATCAAATAAAATTGAAGCAAATAAAGGGAAACAAAGCAAATAAATTAAATTTTTGATGAGATGAAAAGCGAACGAATGTCATAAAATTTTGAACGTAAGTATGATTAGTGACTTTGATGAAGCATTTCTTCCAGTTATTTTTTTCAGCGTTAAAAATGTTCGATATACTTGGATAACGCTTTAAACAAATAATGAATTCTTAATAGGCTTTCATCTCTCATTAAATTAGTTACGCGACTTACAGTGTATGTGTATACATTGTTATCAGTTATAGATAAGGTTAAGGAACTGAGTAGGAAATTATCTTTCAGTTTTTAAGAGTAAAAATAAATTAAAACTGAAACTTTATAGAATTCACGACTCGAAAGCGTGACTTGGAATGCATGTTACATTCATACATAGCCTTTTCTCTAACATAGGTATTTTGACACAAAATCGGACTTTTCTGAAATGACATACCTGTTTTCTTTTTCAATACTTCGATTTTACGACTTAAAATATGCATAAATATTATTTTTTTTAAAAATTTAGTACGAAACTTACCGAGAAATTTAAAAATTCATCTTGTAGCACTTTTTTCAGTTTGCAGTAAGAACAATTCACTCAACGAGATTCTTAATTTACGGTAACCTATTTTCCTTTCCCTTTTTTCAGTGCGCACGAGCGGAAGAACAAAGTGCGTATAGCACATTTAGCGTTACTATCGCTTATAACAAGTATGCCGAATTTCTAAACGCGCGAATACATAAATTCATGTATATCTTTGGGAATTTTGAATAAGAAACTCTAATTTTTTGCAGGTGTGTCAAGATATACATCTATTTTCGGATGATGGTAAAACTTTATAGGCTATAATCCAAAATTGAATCACTAAATTTCAGTAAATTTTATAAATTTCCGGAAATTTATAAAATTTACTGAAAAATAAAAATTTAAAAAACAAATCAGAAAATATCTGCATATTTTACTTCGATTGAACCTTAATTTCGAATTTTGAAAGAAGAAATCAAGCAAGATCGATAGGAAGAACTATTAATAAACAGATTCCAAATTCAATTAACACTGGAGAGCTAATTTTTTTAAAAGCTACTGCGATTTTTACAAAACTTGGCACTTTGGCATGGTTTGAGTCACCAAATTGAAATATGGAAAAAATAGGTATGTTATTTTACGAAAAGTCCGATTCTGTGTCAAAGTATCACTGTTAGAGCAATGTATATATAAATCTAATATATATCCTATGTCGCGCTTTCAGTAAATGAAAAAAAGCACATTAAATTTCGTCAGTCGGTCCAGTAGAACAGGAAATACAGAAATGTCCCATTTTTTATTTTGTCAAAGTGTAATTTATGCATTAGCAAATGAATAATGATCATTGCTTCACTCATAGATATTTAAAAAATCCTTAATAGTGCGGCAAGTACAAGTAAAAAATTTTATAGTTTAAAAGAATAATTAATGACTGCTTACTAAAGAAGATAAATTTCACAAAACTTAGGAGATATTTGTTCGAAATTTAGAAAACACATACATTCAGATTATTTGGAATTGTGATTTAAATACTTTGAAGAAAATCTAAAAATAATAATTACAATGGCAACAACAACTTTGAAGATCATGTTCATGTATGAATAGGCTGTATAGCTACAGAAATTCTGTTTGGCTTTTCGTTTACATAACCGATAAAATACTAGAAAAATTCTGAACTGATTTTGTTCAGAAATCCCCAGTTTGAACAGTTGCAAGTAAAATAATTATAAGGCGCGTAAGAAATTTTAGTTGTTGCAAAGAAATTTATTGAGTATCTCAAGTATAATTGCTATGGATATACAAAACATTTCTTCGAATCTAACGCATGCAATCCCATCTTTGGGTGCTTACATTATTAGAACGAGCGAAAAACATTGTTGTTGTCTTTGAGTAACAAATTACTCAGCCACCTGCCAAAGTACAAATACTAGAAGTTCACGAACACAATCGTAGAAGACGCAAGTGGTGATCAAACATTTCCTAGGGATGCAAATCTTCAAAAAAGACTGGGATATTTGAGATTAGATTGAATGACGAGAAAGCTATCTTAGGGAAGAGATGCTTTTGTAGAAGACTTTTGACAAGAAATTGGCTTGTAATTACGTTACAGATATATCAAACTACGAAATTTTTTTAATATTTTGAACGGGCTTCATAGCGTGCATGTATGAAGCCCGTACAGAGAGATGCGAAATCGAATCGAACGTAAAGTGTTCAGCGCTCTTACATCTCGATTGGCCGTGGTTTAGTAAATACTGGAGACAACTGATTTATTTGATTCAGAAACTCGTTGGTTTGCGTGATTGACAGCTATAATAATTCAAAGGGGGTTTTCCTTTTGCAGTGAAATACTAATAATTCGTTAAAGTGATCAAAGAAATAATAAGTTCTTGTATTACACAATTGAGCTTCTAATAAGATAAAAATGTAGTTCTTCCAAAATTGATCATTGTGTTAAGCTGATAAAATTGACGACCCAAAGAAGTCTTTTTATATAACATAAAGAAAGTTTAGGAGTAAAATTTTCTAAAACATAGACATAAAACGTTAGGTGTAAAGAAGCCTTGGTTCTTGAACGCAGATAATATTCCGTAAGTTGCATCGTGAAAGATCAAGAGTAAAGAATCTCTTCTGTTGAGAGAGACGGCAGAAATTTAATAAAGTACCTTACCGAACAGTTTGCAAAGAACAGCAAAGTAAGAATATCGCTACTGGAGCAAATGGATTTAAAAAAATGATAATTGTCGGTGGTAGTTTGTCATCAGACACTAAAATCACTGTAACTGGAAGGTATAGGAAAGGCCAGTTGGCATAAAAATAACAGCGAACATAGGATATCAAAAAAAATTACAAAGAATGCTGATTAGAAAATCAATTTTAAATTTTTCATTGTTAAGAAGAGCTTATCGAGTAAATGCAACTTAAGACAGCAGTTCTGAGGAGGAATAAAGAAAACTGTATCGATTATGTTACACTTATGTGCTTGCCAATTAGTTCCTTCATTCCGCGGGCGATAAAAAATAGCCGATATGGGAAAAGAAATTAGTCCTCTGCCTAACCTCGTCTCTTCAGTTATGTTATAGCGGCTTTTCCTTATATAGTGGTATGTTTATAGCCATTTTAAGATTTGTTTTACCTTAAACAATTTTTCCGATAAACCTTAGTAAACAAACAGGTCTATCTGGGAGCACCATAAGCCCATATTTAGAAATGTTTCGAATAGTTTAGATTAATCAGGACTAACAATATTTTGCCACAGTGGCTAGAGAATTCTGAGATTTATGAGCATGTCTGAGTGCCAAATTATTTTTATAGTCGGTAAAATCCAGGATTTGTTTCAGATTTTACCTGTTGCTATTCATGCTGCAAGATAAGCAGAGAATACAAGAAAGTTGCTCATTGTAAAATTAATTTTACTTGCAGAGTCCAAGACATATAACCTAGCGTACTATATTTCAAATATCTAATAAACGAAAATTAATGATCTCATTACTAACGGTATTTAAAACTAGCATTCATATTACTAGAAAGGAAAGGCTTTATTGAATAAGCTCATTTGCTACTAAGAAATGAGGTTTTTCTGAAATTATAATGGTTTTAAAGCCTGAGCTTAAATAATTTTGTACTTGTAGTAATAATTAAATAAAATATGAAATAGTTTATACGAACCCGCATGGGTCTCACTCGCTCAAAATAATCTAAGATTTACTATATAATACAAAATATTCTTACATAATTATGTAATATTGTATAGCGTGCATGTTTCTAATAAAGCGCTGGAGTTTGAGAAAGAACTGTTTTCGAAGGACAGAAAGAAATGTGATGCTTTATTGAATTACAGATAAAGAATAGTTTAGCTAAAGAACTGGTCTATATCGATGTACAGTTAGATGGGAAAAAAGAATCTCCGAGTCTGCTGACATGATTTAGGATCGCTGTCAGAAAAATTCCTTTTTAAACTGATACAATGAAAAGAAACACGTTGAGGCTATATATATAGCTATAAAATTAATAGTAACATTGCGGAAATATGCTTAATGGTCAATAATTCAACAGCCATTCAAGAAAATGAAGGAAAAGGTTATCATTATTAGAAAAAGTTGGAATGTTCGTGAACTGGAAAATGAGTTAGAGGTTTAATTTCGGATCTAAAAAAACGCATTCGTTTTTTGGCTTTCCTTCCTTTTAAATCGATTAATTTATCGGGATGATTATTCTAGAAACAAAACAGAAAATAAAACCTAGCTTATATGAATGGTTTTTATAGGTTTGCTAAGAAGGTTTTAAAGCAAAGAACCGTTTCATAAATGATAAAGAAATCTTTCTGTTAACTACTTGTGTTAGAACGGCATGCCACATTGTTCTGGAAGTATGTTAAAGTTTGAGGAACTTTACGATATTTTTGATATTGCACTTAATATATAGGATAATTATTATTGTAAATATATATTATAACAAAGAGGTGTGTGTGTATTTAATTATGGCAAAGCACACGAGGGCTATCTGCCTAAGGGGAGGGATGCCTTTCGTGGAGGACTTTTTAAGGGAAACTGGCTCGTATACACGTTACACATGGGGAAAACCACGAAAACGCCCATGCAGCCAGCCCGTTCGCGGGATTCGAACCTCGGACCGAACTACCAGTGTTCAGCGACTTTACCGCTCGGCCGCTGGTGGGCCTTATAACAAGAGGAAACGTTTCCACATGCGGTGCATCCGGACCAAATCATGAAGTGGAGAATGGCATGTTAAAATCTACATTTATTAATGTTAAAACTAGTATTCTTGTTACAAAGGAGTAAGAAAAGAAGTAGCGCAATTTCAAAGAAGTAGAGCCGTATAATTACGAAATAGGAAACATTCAGTATGCTGTACTCTCGCATTTAGCTGGAATGCAACCTGTTATGCATAGATGCAATTCACGAACTTTTGTTATACAACGTGTCGGATTTTATCCAATTGGCTGGCAAGCTGTTCCATATTCGATTAATGCGTGTGCATTCAGTCTCATAGCAGATATACAGGATCAATGCGAGAGTGGTAGTTGGGTTAGCTATGAAACAGTTTCGAAATTTACAAGCAGCTGTAGAAGAACCATGGCTTGTGGGGATAGCCGTTGTTTAGCTGTTTGAGAATATCTATTGAGAAAGGAAAGAAATGGATCACAAAATTTCGTCGACATACTGTGTTTTATGTGATAGTGAAAAGTGACAGGCGCCTCGCATTTTCCTAAATGAAACTAGATACCATGCGCTGGAGGATTCCGTTTTCGATATGTTGGTGTCGGCAATGAACGAAGCATGACTGCGAGCCGTGTCTTATGACTGAAGCTGTTTTAAATTAGTATACTCTAGGTGTCTTGTGTTGTTTATATAAACTGTTTCTCCTGATGTTTTGTAGTTTTTGTGATGTCCAAAATGTTCGTATCGCTTTTTACGATTTGCTGGAAGCAACATCGTTTGATTATCATGTCACTCTGGCCCACAAACTGAAAGAATGGTCAACTAAACAAGTAGACTGTTCTCAAGCTATTGATACAGTGCTCAAGTTTGAAGTCTAAGTTTCATGTATACAGTTCCTAGTTCACAGAACTGCAGATTACTGTCATATAAGCTCTTGTCTTCGATCCTTTCTCTTCGACGTTATTGTTCTTGATATACCCTCTTCGATGCATGTTCTGTATGCTGCGTTATCTGTAATTACTCTCTTTTTGTCCGATCTCAATGTACTGGCACGTGTTAACATCATTCGGACTGAACAATGGTTACAAAGTTATCTTTTTACATTTATCTACATCAATGTTGTAGTTAGAAAACGTCAGTTGAATTACTTGGTTTAAATTATGCAAAGAGAGAACTGTGAGTTTCTTATGATAACGCTGTCATCAAAATGTAGGAGACTGCTCAGAATCACTTTACAGTTTTATATGAAAAAGAATGATATGAAACCTAGAAACCTAAGAAGGTATTATCTTTCTTTGGCAATATCCCAACCTTGTTTCGTGCAGCACAATTACTGAAATTATTTAAATGTAACGTTACCAGAACAGGAAACGTAGTGGAAAATTGCTCCAAGTTAAGATTAAAATTAAATGTCGAACAAAATTTACTTTGGATGTGAGTTAAAAAAAAATCAGATACTTTCTCGCCAGCAATAAATTCTCTCATCTGTTAACCAGTTACATTCCTCCCCACAGTTTAGTTTGGGCGCCACTGTAGAGTCATTAGGTTTTTTTGAAGCAGATGACGTGAAAAATGAGCAATGCTCTCGCCGGGACTCGAACCTGAACCTGTCGAATACGCGCTGGATGTGCTTAACCGTTACACCACGAAGAGATGCTGGAAGGAGGGAGAAAATATGGGGCAACTGGGAATTAGGGGATCCATTCGCAAATCGTAGGCTTAAAGTATCATCATACACCATCTCGTGTTTAGTTCGGCCGCCACTGTGGAGTCATTAGGTTATTTTCGATGTCAAGAAGCTGACAAATGTACAATTCCCTCGCCGGGACTCGAACCTAGACCTCTTGAATAGGCGCTGAGTGTACTACTGTTATACCATGAATGCATGCAGAAAGGAGGGAGAACATACATTATAGGCGTGCTAAAACTGTAATTATTGAAATTGAATTTTAACCTTAAGTTCACCATATCCATCAATATGACGCTATATGATGGAAAAAAGAAGAGTATATTTCATGCTGTTTCATGTAAGCTCTTTTATATTCATAAGTAAAAAATTATCCTTTCTTTGCTATTTAACATACTTGTTTAATGCTTAGCCTTTTTTCATTACATATTATTTCCTGTAAATAAGGTGCTTATGAGTGTGTGCTTTCCGCAACCTATTTACTACATCCAATCGAACAAGTATCTGTCTCTTCTATTTTTGTCCATACCGATCCGCCACAGGAAATGTCAATCTGCTGGTTTTATTATGGGACATATCAGCAAGTTCCGTTTCAGTTTCGATTTTTGAGGTGAAAGAATGCGTAGCCGTTTTTACTTGTCTACGGATATTATTAAGAATTTCATCTTCACCCTCTGAAAATTCAATTTCATTGTTTTCTCCGGAGTCTGAGAGCCCAATTTCAGTTCCATCTGAAGCCATATCACAACAATCGTCATTCCTGTTTTTCATTTTCTTTACATAAATGAGCATTTCTAGAAGTCATTTTCTATCATTTACGTATTCTGTTGAACAAGAAATAAATGGGCGAAACTGTTTTTATTATAAAACAATTTTCCAATTACCACTATATTCTAGAAATATAACAATGTTTCAAAAATAAAATTTCAGTTAGATATAATCTCAGTTAAATGACTTCTTAATTCGGGAGAAATGTACCATTGACAGCAGGTATCTTTATAATAATTTCTGGCAGTAATGTCTGTCTTCAATTTACAGCAATAAGCGAGTTCCAGTGAAAATTAAATATCCATAAGAAGTTACAGGAATAACTTATTATACTACTTATGGAGTTAATTTGGAAAACATAGAGTACGACGGAAAATGTGAATCAGATAAGATTTTAAGGAAAATGTTTAGCTTATAAGGTATTTCTCCCGCCTATCTTTGCATGCCTTCGTGGTGCCTTCTGTACGCTGGGCGCGTATTCCAGAGGTCCGTGTTTCGGTTCCCGGCGAAGGCGTTGCAAATGTTTCAATCTCTCTTGCTTCCAAAAAATCCTAATGTCTCTACAGTGGCACCCGAACTAAAAGGTTGTTGGATGATGATTCTCCACACCCAGGATTTGGCTATTGGGACCCCTAAAAAACCACTGTCGCACTTTAAAAGGGGAGTATATAAGTTATTTCTCCTGGCTACTTCGCATGTCTTTGTGGTGTGATTCCAGAGGTCCTTAGTTCGATTCCCGGCGAAGGCGTTGCAAAATTTTCAATCTTGCTTCCAAAAATCCTAATGTCTCTACAACCTAAGCCTGGTATAAACGTGTATCTATTGCCAAATATGTTTCTCAATGTAACCTAAGGATAGTGATGAACGACGAGATCACTAAATCCTGTAAGTGATGGAATTAGGTATATTTAAGCAAAGTTTTTTTAAATCTTCAAAACCGAAAAGGTGAATGGAAATAAATTTAGTGTACATAATAATTTCCAAGCAATGACATTAATTAAGCAATGGGATTAAAAAATTAAGCAATCATATTAGAAAATTTTAATATCTGTAACTGCTTTTAATCATTCTGTGGTATTAGTTAGAACTGGATTTTGGTGTTTTTGAGAGTTTTCATCACCACTTTTGGGTCTACAATGAGCAATTTACATTACGTTCTGTCTCAAAGATTTTGTTCCTTCCTGGTATTAAACTTCTGGGACCTTAATATGAATATATGTAAACACTGAAAAATCTGAATTGCCTTACAGTCATTTTCTAAACCACTTTCATTAGTTTCTTTCTTCTTAAACGTCAAGCGGAAATTATCGTTTAATTAAGAACTGTTAATTGTCTTACAACCACCTCACAAATTTTCAGAGTTAATTGTATGTTAAAATGTTTAACAGGCTTTTCAAGAAAATAACATAAAATTTATGTTGATGTACGAAAATTATAATTAGAAGGAACTTATGAATTTGTTGAAATATAAATTTCCGTAATTCTAGTGCATTTTAAGACAGCTACAGGATATCCTACTAGCATTTTACGAGTATAACTAATGATCGTACGCTGCATTATTAAATATACTAATGGTATTGCAAAAACATGCATACATTAAGCCACAGATGAATTATCTCAGTAACTCCAGGTAAAATAAGATCAAATCTTCTGAAATAATAACCGTGTCACTGGAGATGAGATGGTTGATATCAGACATCCCAAACGATGACTGCTGCTTTCATCTTTTCTCCGGAATTTCAGTACGGAGAAAATTGCTTTATAAGTTTTCATTTTCATGCAAATGCCTGTTTCTTAAGAAAAGTGCTTGAAGAGATTTATTTGGGATATGTAACTCGCTTGGGAGGTTGCCTTTGAATTTTAATATTTAATTCTGCATCTTCTAAGCTTTGAAATTAAACTAGATATTCAGAACATTAATATAAGTTACGCGAAATGAGCTTTTCGCATTATTCAAATGAGAATGTAATGTAACCTACACTATATTACGGAAACCTACTTAATCTGGCAAGGAAGAAATGAAACGCGCTCATTTTAATTACAAGAGCACCAAGGAATATTTATTCACCTCTGTCTAAAAAACGTTCTCAGAGTTTTCTAAAATAAATAATATGTGTACTTTGTGGTAAAATAAATACGCGCAACCTTAATAAAAATCTTTTGTTTAACTTTGGTGAATGTCGAAAAATGTGAAAATAAGTTTGCTATGGAGAAGCTAAGAGACTAGAGGATACAAAAAGTATGCAGACTGAAGCTCTGAGTTTCATAAAAAACTTGTAACCTCGTGTTTTCATTACAGATGCTAATTGACCTCATTGTAATATTTTGCTAATTATGGAAGATAAAAATTAGAATACTAAATGATGAGTATTTTAAACAAATCAGAATAATTAATAGATGAAAATAATTATTCGTTCAAGCAATTTAGAGTATGAGTGTTAACACATATAAATATCGATTCTGTGAAAGGTAAAAAATATTCTTTCAAAAAGTTTTGTTTGCCGGAAAGAATAGTGCGGAACGGATTTGAACCCTGATTTCTTTCTGCGGGGAGTTGTGAAGAAAAACGAGTATCAGACGTCAGGCAGGGGGTGTAGCAGATTTGCATGCTCGATAGTGTGATAAAGAATGCTTAAACCAGTGACACTTTTGAACCTGTAGAATGAAACAGAACATTGCGTAGACATAGCCCGAGCTACAAATGTCGCTCAAACAGAGGTGTACTGAAGCATTTTTGAGTGATTCGTTTCTAGGTATGTAATCCACAATGCTATAAAGACATTGATTTTGAATATATGTGTCGCTCATTTCTAAAACTGCTTTCCCGAACACCATATGTGTATTGATAAATTAAACCAGCTATAAGTTTTGGAATATGAATTTCTAAAGGCTACTTTTTATGCTAAGATAAACATCTGTAAAAAAAGCACTGATTTTAAGTTCCTATTCACAAAAGTACTGAAATCTAAAATTTGGTACCTGATAAAATTAAATCTTACACGTATTCTGAAGTCCCCATCTTTTAACAACTGAAAGGGATTTATGTCGTATAATTTTGTTTCACAGCTAGTGTTTTACATTATGAGTAGGATTATCTAAAATAGTCTTCAAGCTGAGGGAATAAAGGTTTATTAATCATAGCTATGTCGTAATAAGGACTGTTAAAATTTAAATGTCATTTTTTTTACCAAAACGTGTCACGTAACTTAATTTATGATAGTCAAATAGCCAACCTTGTAAAGTAATTTATGTTAATTAACCAATTATTGCGATTTAAACCTTTATTATAACTTCTCCTTGTCCGTAATCCTCATCAGGATCCAAATTAGTAGAGTATTTAAGTCGAAGTTTAGTCTTAGTGTGAGGGCTTTTGGCAGTTTCGCTTGCAGTTTAGGTATTATCGCACAGCTCTGTTGGTGAATCCTAGCGAGGGTATAGATCATTTCTCACAGTTCCTGCCTCTACAATGGCGCCCGAACTAAAAAAAGTTGTGGACTATATTTCATCACCACCCGAGTTGGAGATTGAGTCCCAGCCTCCCCACTTGCCTATTAAGTGGAGACGAATAATGGGAAACACTTGCAGTTAGCAATTGCAAAGTCCGATGTTTGAGTCCCGGCGGAGGCACAGTAAACTTTTCACATCCCTTGCTCCAAAATAAAATACCTAGTGATCTTTACGACCTCATTTGATTCATTTCTTGAACTAAAACATTTTGTATATAATCAATTGTTAAAGATTTATTTACCTGTGCAAACATCTAATGTAAAAAGATTTGACTAGTATTTCTTAGTAACATTTTTAAAGACAATAAATTTGAAATAAAAGGTAATTGTAACTAAAGTCATTTAAGTAGTATTTAGTTGGGAAAGAAATGGAGCTACAGCAAATTCTCATTACAGAATTTGACTCTTTCAGATTCATATGATTAAATAATTTGTAGTTTGCCTGCGATCTGAACGAAGAGTTGACAAATGAGGTGTGCGTCTAGCAATGTTTAATTAAAAGATTTTATCTGTTGATAAATTCATACAAAAAATATTCAGGCAATCACGAGGGAATATAACAGTCACTGATTTATAAAGAGGTACAGTTGAAGCTTTAAAATATAATTCAGGAATTGTTTCAGATATAAAATTAGGAGCCTAAAACATATTTGAGAATAGACCTCAAGGGAGTAACCTCTGTTAACATACTCCAGAATTCATAATGGATTTCTAAATATGTATACGAGAGAGAAAAATTCCTGTTTCGTGTAAATGTTCATAATATTAGACAGCACTAATATATTCATCAACGAAAAAAGGACAAAGAAACAAAAGAAGAGGAAAATATGCAAAAGGAAATTTTGAAAAATTAATATTACATGGCATTTTACAGAAATTTTCTTTCGTGAATGAGATTATTTCAATAAAATATTTATTTCGATGTTTAACATTTGAAAGGTAATAACTTAAGGGAGGATAAATAATTTTTAATAACTGCCTTTAAAAATTTCAAATGATTTCTTCTCGTTTAAACTGATAAATAGATAAATAGATTTTTCTTCCTTTTTGTTTTTTTCAAAATTCTAAGTGAGCAGAAATTTCCACATAATTTCTTCTGTAAAAATATATTAAATCCTTTAAAAGCATTTGCCCTCAGCAATTAATTTCATTCAGTTATGCAATACTTTACTTATTGTGATGTTGCTGCAATAATAAAAGTTCCTTCACTGTAAAAGAAACAAGAGTGAACAAAACTGTTAAGGTTTTAAATGTAAAAGAAATCCAAGCACTCTTTTGGTGAGTTTTATTCGAAATATTTGAAAACAAAATAAACGCTGTTTAGAAAATTATCAAAGAAATGTAGATTTAAGTTAATTTGAAATTCTAGTTTAAAGTTAATTTGAAAATAATTTGTTAATTTGATTAAGTTAAGTTAATTTGAAAAGCGGGTTCGTATTATACAGTTAAGATATTCTCAGATCCTCAAGTCCAATATAAGATCGTAAACGTTATTTCATTTTATATTCAACATATTTAAAGATTTCAGTTACTACGTCATAGAAATTTTAAGTTAATTGATAACATATAGTCAAGTAAAATTTGAAATTTAGATGAAAATTTGGTTTGAAGTAGACTCTTGTTAACACCACGAATTTCCGTCGAATTTTGGTAAGAGACTCATAACAGTGGATTAACAATTTTGACGGTCAGACCTTGATCTTACTTCTGCAGTAGTAGTATGATGTAAATTTACTAATTAATCTTGAGCAAGATATTTGATTAAGTTAACATATTCTTTGATGCGAGGTGGAACTAGTTACGAATTGTAGGCACTATGTTAACTCAGGTTTGGTGAAACAAGAACTGCTTTAACATGCAAGATATTTAAAAGTCATTATTATTATCTTAATATTAGAGATTGTTTCCTTTTTAATTTAATTAATAGATTAATTTCTAGTTCAATTAAGTTTAATTAATAGATTAATTTCTAGTTCAAACATCACAGATGATCGATCTTTCTTAGTACATAAAATTATAAAAGTTAATAAGTATGATATTTGCAAATTGTTTTTAAGCATCTACATAAGCATTTGTTACTTAATTTTGGAAATAATTTCTCTAATAACGAGATATTTGTATATAAAATAAATAAATGTGTTTTAGAAATATTATTGTAGCAATAAGAACCTGTTTGGAAGAAGAACTAACAGTAATATAAATGCTAACATTGAAAATAGAGAGAAATTTATTTCAATTATAAACTTAAAATAACTGAACTCCGAACAAATGCTTCTAATACTGCGATCTGGAAATTAACACAACAGAAACGTAACACTTCATTTGATATCATAACTTGCCATAAAAACTCGCCTCAATCATGCAAACAAATATAAGGGTTATAAAATGTCCCTGCTGAGTTTTCACTTGGAGAAACTGAAAGAAACAGATTGAGTATTTATTGTTTACGTGCTCAGATTTCAAACGATTTCATAAAACCTTATTAACAGCAATAAAATGTAAAGCTTTGCTTGCAACATCAGGAAAACATTTTAAATCCAGTTCTTTACTATGTTTATCATTGAGAACATTAATTTTATTGAAAGGAATTGAGCTGAACAATCTGAATTTATTAGCAACGTTTATCATTTTATTGTTTAAGCTTTCATAATTTTAATATCTGCCATGTGACCCTCGAATTCCAGACTCTTAGTTTAGCGCTGCTTTTCATTAACCAACATCATGTTTAGTCAAGTGTTGCTAATTAAACTGCGGCTAACTCGAAAAAATTAAACGAAGGCAACCGATGTATGCCGACTTTTAAAACTTACAAAAATGTAATATTCTTTTAATTATTAAGTTCAATAAATATGAAGTTCGACTTCTTTGAAACAGAAATGTGTGAATGTTTTTCAACAAACCTTTATTTTGTGTATGCGCATTGATTCGAAATGCATTAGGATGATGTAAGCAATACTTAGCTCTGTCTGTTGAACAAAGGTAAATAAAAAACAGGAATGGCAACATGGAAAATGAAATACAGATCATGTTAATGTCTGATGAAATATGTAATGAAAACAGATAATGTAAATGCAATTCGGAGAAACCTCTTAGAAAGCTGTCAGAATCTAATGAATGTGGATAGCTACAATGAAACCTAATTTAGCGAATGTAATTTTTTTATCAATTTAGCAGGGAAATCTGAAAGAAAAAAAATAGAGAGAAAATAGTAGGTGTTAGAATGTTAATGCCCACTTCAGGTTAAAATATCTTTTTCATGCGAAATTTTAAGTTTGCGTAGTTCGGCATAAAATCTATTTTTAATAACATTTACCCGAATATAAAGAAGGTATGTGTATGTGTGTGATTATGGCAAAGCCTCGAGGACTATCTGCCTAGGGGGAGGGATGCCTTCGGGGAGGACGTTCTAAGGGAAACTGGCTCGTATACATGTTTCATATGGGGAAAACCACGATAGTGCCCATGCAGCCAGCCCGTTCGCGGGATTCGAACCTCGGACCGAACTTCCAGTGTTCAGTGACTTTACCGCTTGGCCGCTGGTGGGCCCAAATATAAAGAAGACTTCATCAGTTTGTAAATTTTTCGTCCCAGTTATCATGCATGACATGCATAGCGCCTTTAAAAGTGCGTTTCTTTAATTTTCTACAAAGAGGAGCAATAATGGCAGACGGTTCTAAGAACTTGATATTTTCTCGCATAACATTAACTCAAAAACTACTTTTACGTTACACTTTTTATTGCTTACAGGAGGAAAATTTCAAATCAAATGTCTTTCTATAAGTTATTTTCAATTTTTTCAATTTCATTTAAATATAATGCGAACCATGTTAATTAAGTATAGGCCCACCAGCAACCTAAAGGTAAAGTCGCTGAACACTATTAGTTTGACCAGGTTTCAATTCCAGGAAAATGGACTGACTGCATGAGCGTTTTCATAGTTTTTCTGCATGCATAGCTTGTATACGACTCAGTTTCCCTCAGAAAGTCCTCCACGAAGGCATCCTTTCCCTTAGGCAGATAACCAGAGTGTGCTTTGCTGCAATCCAAATGAACCAATTTCTTTAGTTAAATATTACCACATTAAAGTTTTATGTTTTTGTTGACACTAAAAGGCTGTTTATATTTAATTTTAAAAATCGTAAACTTGAATATTCTTTGTAAAATGTACAATATTATATGTTTGTAATGTAATGAAAATTCCAAACAAAACCAAGAAACAAAAAGCCCACAGTATTTGGAAATCATGTAGCTAAAGAAAAAAGCTTAAAATTTAAAATCGCGTGCAAAAACAGACATAAAGCATGTTTAATAATAATAGATTATTATTAATATATGAAATTTTGCATCACCATAAAGGTTCTTTAGAAATATTAACTGGAAGCGAAATTCATAAGTTTCTAATTAGCTCTAGTTATTGAAAATGTTAGAAAAAAGTCGAAAGACGTCTTTCTACCTATACCGAGCTCTTATAGCGTGTGAGGTAAAGGTTTTATTAATTTAAGGATAATTCTGCTCGTCTCTCTCTCTCTCATATTGTTCTGAACTGAGTCTTGAGTTACGATTGGATCTCTTCTTTCCTTTGTTCTCTGGAGAATCAGATCGTATTCGAATTCTGTTAAAAATAGCGCGCCTCTGGAAGTATTCTCGATCAGAAATTGTGTTCTGCCATAGTTTTAGACTTCAAGTTAACTGAAAGCCTCGATCGATGGCGCAATGCTTTTAAAGTGTTTGATTCTTATTTTGGGCCTTGTAGTGGGTTCTTTTATACCTTCAATAGCTTGCGCCCTTGAACGAAGAGTACGCTTATCTGAGTCATAGAACTCAAGTTCTATGACTTTTCACATTTTCAAGTGTCTTTGTAATGAAACACAGTAACTCTAAACTGAAAAGTTGTGAAACTGTTTTAACATGCCTCACGCGCCAAATTAAAAGTTTAAAAAGTCATTTACATGAATGTCCTCAAAGTGAAAATCTTCAAATGAATTGCTGAATACTAAGATCTAAACAGAGAGGGATATTTAGTATAGGAATCAATTAAAAGATTTCTGTGAAGCTAAAATTTATTTCCAAAGTCATAATTATATGCTTGAAAATAGTTGTCTTTCTTAATTCAGGAATTGTTGCTAAATATATCATAATTTTTTTAGAAGTAGACCTTTAACCAGCGTTGATAAAATGTGCAAATGTATAGTTCCTAAAACCGAATTTTAATAAACTTTTACTGCTATATTTTCATTAAATTTCATAAAACTTTTACTTAGTTTGCCTTCTTCTTATCTCCTAATTAGAAAAATATCCAAGCCTTTAAAAAATTTCACTTTTAGTGTTTTCAATTACAGTATAATAAATGATTATCACTACATAAGAAAAAATTAAAAACGTATGTGCGTTAATACACGTGGTATTGGATCTTTCCATCATAATACTGGAGTTAAATGTTTGACTTTGGACATTAGCGCAAATACTAACAGAAAACGCATTAATTTGCTTACATCGCCTTTTCATTAAATTTATGAAATCCTAGAATTTGCAGAAGAAAATATACATTTCACAGATCATCTGTTCAATGATTACATGCAGGCCATTTGCATCCGAGTGGATAAGATCATTTAACATTAGTAGTCAGACTTGGGTTTTAATTCCACTGAATCAGCTGGCTGCATTGGAAGCTTTAATTTTTTGCCTCTGTGAATATGAGCTAGCTTCCCTTAGCAAGTAATCCACGAAAGCCCTGGTTCTTGTAAGCAGCTAACCTTCACCTTCTTTGTCACAACTGATTAAATAAAGAATTTTTATGCCTCTTAAATAGATACAGCATTTAATAAATTAGGTAATATTGGTTTTAAAACAAATTCACGTAAGCCCATATAAAAAATTACCCTTTACTTATCTCAAATGTAGACACTGGCGCATAAAAGTATCCGCAAAATTCACTTAAAATGAAATGACAGAAAGTAAGGATTTTCGGAGTAGTACTATCATCATTCGGAATAAAATTAAAAACATGGTTGGAATTTTTATTTGTTCTCAAAATCTGTCATCAGATCTAAAAGCCATTTAGTTATTGACTTGCATAACAATAGTAAGTGTTCATAGAACACTACCCAACGACTCTAGTTTTACATTCTTTATGTCTCCGAAAAGAAAAAAACATTACTCAGCATTAGAAACAGAGGTCATAAATAAAAATTTAATGAAAAGAGCTGCGAGTGAGAGAAGTAAAAGAACTTTAATAAAAAGAGATTAAAGAAATAGCTTCAAAGAGTTAGTTAAACAAATCCTCTTTTACTGCTGGTTTGAACGTTAGTTGGTATTAAATAATGCAAGAGGAATTGAAGAAAAATGAAAAGGCACACAATTTAAGAGAAAAAAACCTTGTGGTATAATCTTAAAAAAATTATCTTCGTTTAGCTTAAAATTCTTCCCAAATCATTATATCTGAACACTGTAGAAATCATATGAAATTGTAATCGGTCTTTTTGGAAATTAAACTAGTTTCCTTATTTAAGAATCATTCTAAAAGCGATGAAAAGAGAAGAATCTAAGCTTCTGATTTACCCGAATATTACGCTTAACTACTCTGAAGAGTTGAATATTTTGCATGAAGTAGGGAATACATAAATACATATTGGGTTTTATACGAAAAAAAAATTTGCAACTCCAAGAGCAGAGAAAACGTAAAGAATAGAGAAGAGGGAAATATTTGTGAGGAGAAGAAGAAATTGCACGACTTACCTGCGCAAAATTCAGTTTAACTGATTGAAAGAAACCGCTCAAAATGTCCTCCAACACACATTCGACTCCGCAAACTCGTTGCCCTCCACCACGCATTCGACAAAACATTGGTCCTCTCTCAACATCAAACCGCATTTCCTTAAGTGCGTCGCAATCGACTGTAGTACGCGGCTTGGAATTTTACAATCAGATCTTCTGGGATAGTTACCGACATACGATGGATATTAGAAATTGGAAAATGTTGGACAACACTTGAAAGCAAGATTTCTTCAAAAACGGAGTCGAAGAAGGACTTGATGGCCAAGTCCTTCTTCGACTCCGTTTTTGAAGTTTCCCTGGTATTATCCCAATGAGCGTTTTTCTATGAGGTTACGTGAAAAATTTAATTTATCAGACGCCAATAAATAGATTCAGGAGCGCGATTTCTATAATCGACTAGGAAAAACTTCAAAAAAAAATGCAGAGGTGTGTTAAGAGGTAAGCACGTGTTTGGAGATCGCATGATGAAGGGTAGTATGTGGGATTTATTCAAATCAGTTAAAATGAATATTTTGCATGAAGTAGGGCAATAGCTTCTGCGAGAGAAAGAGTTTTAATTTTTTTCCTCTTTTATTTTCAAAAGAAAACAAATTTCAATCGTAAAATAATTAAAATTATTTCTTAAAAGTTGCTTATGAAAAGGTTTAATTTAGCAAAAGGATGGTTGCTTGCAAACGCAAGAATATTCGCTCATTAAAATCTTACGGAAGAATGCAGAAAGATAACCACATTTCATAAAACTGTGAAAATGTCTTGCTTTATCCAATCATATATCATTTGACACATTTTAAAAATTTTTTCTCTTAATGAAACCACGCAAAATCTGATAACGGTCACGTTTAAACCGTGGTGTAAATCAGTTTTAACACCTGGAACAGTATTATATTTAATTAACTGCCACAAAAACTAACTATTTAATGAGTTTACATACATATATACATATAACATTCTTAGAATGTAGGCAGATGTAATAGATCAATTAGTATTTTGAAGTCGAATTAAATGCAAATCCTGAAATATTTTGACACAGGAAAATATAGACCTGCATCGCATTCAGAATAAACAGCCCAATTAAATGTTTGTCCCTACGTATAATCCAAATAATGCCATTCTCTTTATTTTATCCATAGTAAGAAAAACACTTTCAAGATACGTAATATTTGGATAGATATATCTTAAGTGTTCTTTATCCGAAAAACTAACACGCCATTGCATCATAAACCATTCAATAAATGTGGCTACTGCTGCGAGACTTTCTCCAAAGATGGGTTGAACCTTTGAAACTCTATGAAAAGCTGTGTCAACACCTTAAACCTAACATGAATCTAATAGGAATAGAAACACTCCAAAGTAAAATTTCAAATTCGAAACAACATTCTTATATTAGGGTGAAATTTTAAATGAAACTCAATAAAAAGAGTTTTATTTAAAAGCTACATGGTAATAAGGTTGCTGTTTTGTCTTATTTTGCACATCGTGTATCTATTATGTAACTGTGCTGGTGGTTTAAAATTACCATATACTTGCTTATACTCGTTAGCATTCCTATTTCTGTCATAGCATAACTAGCATGTTGTTCATGATAAGCATTATGGATTATATGTTGAACTCAAAGTCGTTTAAAAAAAGATTGCGCTTAGAATAAAAAGTAGCTTAATCACTCAACTTGTAGTATTTTAACAATACTATTCATCACGATCTCTCTCTCCCTCTTTTTTGTAAAAATGCAATCTAAATCCATTTTTTCCCACTAGAGTTTGATGTACACTGCGGGGGGAAAAAGAGGGGGGAGAGGGAGCAGATCTATATCTTCCGTTCTACTGAACCGATTGACGAAATTCAAATTGCATTTTTCAGGTCTCGAAAGCGTGACTTAGGCTATACATTTACATTTATATATAGCATTATTCTAACATAGGTATTTTGACACAAAATCAGACTTTTCTGAAATAACATACCAATTTGTTTCCATATTTCGATTCTACGACTCAAATTATGTCAGACTGCCAAGTTTTGTAAAACTCGCACGAGTAGTTTTTAAAAATTAGTTATCAAAATTTTAGCTCCTCTGTATTAATTGAATTTGGTATATACTTATTAATATCTCTTTTTTTATTAAAAGTTTTTTTATTCTTCCTTTAACATTTCGAAATTTAGGTTCATTCGAAATAAAATTCATCCACTTTTTATGATTTATTTTTAAAATTTGTATTTTTAAATAATTTTAATAAATGGCTCTTCAGCGCATATGTTAACTCTTTGACTACGAGATTAAAAATATTACCACGTTTTCTATTCAAGTGAACAAAATATGTCATAAGTAAGGCAATTTAGCATTTGGGAGTTTTTTGACAAACTGTTTTCAAGCCAAAGGCTGGGACACATATGTCCCAGCCGTAGTTAATGGTTAATATGTCCCACTCATAGCGATCGAATAGGCGTGCTTATTTTTAGTAGATGCACACCTATTATTCTGGAATACTTTATTATATCTATATGAAATAGATTTACCTCGTATGGTACAGGGTAAAGTATTTTTGACATAACCCAACCTTACGCATTGAGCAAGACATATTTGTGTACAAGGAGCACAGCGGCATCTTAATTTTCCAATTATTGGAAGATGATCCTCAACATTCAGAAGATTCTAAGTACTTTTTAACCCAGCAGTAATTTTTAAACTTTTAGTGGGGACATGTATATCCCGTTAGTAGTCAAAGGGTCCTATGACCTTGAAACGTTACATTACTATATTACCTAGCAAAATGCTCTGCCTGCATTTTATTCGTCTAAACTGATTTTCTCTTGGTGTTGGGATTTCCTTTTCCGCTAGTGTATGATTGCGCAAATATTTTTAATTAAAACATATTATTCCAAAGGAAAGGACCCAACGCTGTCGGTACTAAAGAAGGGTAGGTCACTTCTAAAACTTAAATTTTTAATTTTGACATTAAGTTTATTTGTTTTCTGAAATTAACAATGTCGCATTAAAAAAGAAAATTCTGACAATATTCCGAAATATATTTGATGTTTGACTTTGTGTCGTAAGCAGAGAAAGCATCATTACCTGTATTCATAACATTACCTATACTTGTAACGCAAAATTTGAGAAAATCTTCAACAACGATGAGATGAAACCGTCAAAAATAAAAGAACAGTTGTCAATTATAAATGCAAATGAAAAACGCAATTTTAGTGTACTTTTAAAAACTCAAAGATACATTTTTAATGTGCTCAAAGTGAGGAATTAAATAATTTTTGATGCCGTCGTCATATAAGAATTCTGAAGGAGGGCTTGGAGCTTCATAAATCATAACATTTTCTATTTAATTGCAAAAGGAGGATATCTGTATACCACTAGTGAAAATTTATTATTAGCAGTAGCTTTGGAAGTAATAACTACAGTTATGAAAATGAATCCGCATCCAATTTTACAAAGTCTGCCGTTCAATAACAATGTAGCTCAACGCTGTATAGATGAAATAGCCGAAACTATTGAACAACAACTGATCTCTGAATTAAGGATTAATAAACTTCCCATACAGGTAGATGAATAAATTTTTGAAAGAAACAGCGTTTTAGTGATTTATTGCGAGTTAATATATTGATCATGGAAAAGAAATAATAAAGGAGTTATTTTGCAAAATGCCTCTCGAAACATACATATATTACGTATAATATTTCATTGTTTGAACAAACATATTGCATTGTTTTGAAAACGTTTTCGAAAATTATGCAGACGTATTTTATTATTTTAAACGTTTACCAGTAGCATGACATTTTACTGTCCAACAATATTTCAGCTTCGCGTAATTATGCATCAGCTATGGTTCGAAAATATTGAGGCTCTTTGGCGTATCTAAAAAATGAGATGTTTAATGCTTGAAATTTTTACTTAGACAACATTAAATCACGAAAAATATTCAGTAAAAGCTTCATACTACTAAAGCTATGCATAAAAGTAAAAGATACTATTAAAGCTAGAGCTTTGAATAACGGTCTTTGCGCAACTGCCACACGGAGGTATGCTGTGCCTCCTGTTCTGTTTGCAGTGTTCATTAAGCACTTTACAAATTGCATCAAATGCAGTTATCATATTAATTAGTCTGATTCTTTTTTAGAAACATTTTTATATTTTAAAATTAAAAATAATAAAACGTAAGTCTAATAAACCATTTTAAAAACTTTTATTCATATTTTATGTCTAATTGTTATATTTAAGTTATTTATTTGCTATTACTTGCATTACAATTACTTTTCGTACTATACGCTATAGAGAAAAATTCAAAGGGCAAGAAAACAATTATTTTAAAACAGGTTGATGCAAAATTAGAGATCCTTGTTCTAGAGGAAACACCACGTAAATAATCAGCATAAAGCAACAAGAGGCCGTTACCATTCCGCTCCATCTTCGGTAGCTGAACTTGAAAGATGTAAACAAAATCATCGATGGAAGGATTTTTCAGTCCGCCTGTTGCAATACATATTAGGTAACTGTCATTTTTTCCCGTATCATCGATTACTATGGTGCAAATGTTATCGCTCCTAGTTATCGGAATAATTGTGCTGTATCAGTGAGTTAACCCCCGTATTCACCTGACTTGGTTGTTATTTCTTCTTGAAGAGATTTGCCGCAAAGTCAGGATGTCTGAAGCAATTACAAGGAAACGCTGATTCAGCATTTTTTTATGCCTCGTGTTTCCGTGTTGTCGCACGTCTATGGCAAACACTTGAATGTTTTTTTTCCTATAAAACCCAATTCAGTTACTTAGTGTTGCTTTTGTGTTAAGCACATTTAATGTTAACAATGCATTAGTGAACTTTAGCAGTGTTAATTTACGTTTTAACGAAAAAAAAGTTCGAAAAAGGCTTAAAACAAAGCATAATTTTTTGTTTCGGAAAGAGAGTACATTGGATGTTGTTCCCGACTTAGGGCTACTCTATATAAAAATTCAAATTAATAAGATGAAAAGGAGATTAAAACTACGTCTGGTGAACGACAAGGCATACAGCTACAGCTCAATAATTAATTTTTCATGGTGAAGATCAGGAACCCAATACTGAGCTAAAGCTTAAAAGGCAGAGTTCGTCAATTAATTTTTCATGTTGACGATCAGGAACCCAATACTGAGCTAAAGATTAAGATGCAGAGTTCTTAAAAAAACTGCCTTCTGATGGAGATATGGAAAGTTACTTCAATAAGAAATTTAAAATGAAAAGTGAGAAAAATGGATACTTCACAAAAGAAAGTTGTACAGTTAGAAAATGTATCTTTTAGCACGTTCTGTAATAGAACAAAACTAAGGAATGTTGAGGAGAATAAAACTAAAGAATTTTGTTGAGTACCTAAGATCACTGGAGAATAGTAACTTCATACCATATTTGATATGAAATTGTTGAACAGGCTATTTCACGGCTGAGACCATATCGGTTTTAATGTCAAAAAATTGATTAATGAAAACTCTCCAAGAAATCATCCCTCTTAAAATACACTGCCCTCCAAAAGTTAAGGAACAGCATGTTTTTTGCGTATAACTTGAGAATGAAGCAACATACAAAAACTTTATAGGGCATGTTCACTAAACAGTGTTTTAATGAATGCGACATAGAAAGTTTCTAAAGTTCAGTACAAACATGAAATATATCAAATTGCACTCTTGACAGAGAAGTCTAGTCTTGGAGAAGCAGTATATCACTTTTTTTGTGGAAACATGTGGTGGTAACATCACAAAAATGGATTCTAATAAGGAATGTGTCCACCCTAGCTGCAATGCATTGGCGACAACGACGTTCCATGCTGTCAATTAAATTATTGGTCAGTGAAATGGGAAACAACAACCAGACAGGGAGTAATCCTTGTTCAAGCTAATCTAACGGCTTTGGAGGAGGACTTAAAGCAGCCACCTGTCTCCCAAGGTAGTCCCAAAGATGCTCTATCGGATTCAGGTATGGGGATTGACATGGCCATTCTATCCTCTCCATACCGCGACACTCAAGATATTCTTCAGCAACCCGAGCTCGGTGCGGTCGCCGATTATCGTCTATCAGAAGAAATCCAGGACCAATAGCAGCGGTATATGGGCAGACATACTGATCAAGGATCTCGTGTCGATATCTCACACCGGCCAATGTTCCTCCATGGGAAAACATGCAGGTCAATGTGACCACTGAGAGAGATTACATCCCAAACCATTATTCCACCACCTCTGTAACTGGATCTTTTCACAAAGTGATCCACAAAGGGATATGGTGTGTTGTTCCCTCTAGATCAGCTGACGACCTGAATCACTCTGCAATGTGAAACTGGATACGTCTGTGATGAGAACAAACGTCCATTGTGGACTGGCCCAGGAGACATGGTCTTGCCCAATATAAACGGGCACCTCTGTGTCCTCTGGTCAATGGGACACAAACAACTGGTCATCTTGCATACAGACCTGTATTGTGCAGGCGTCTGCACACTGTAGTACCTGAAAATTTTGTTCCGGTTACTACTAAATGATCTGCCATGAGCTCAGACACAGAAATGTTACTCCTTCTTTTGGCCAAAAGAACTAAATAATGGTCTCCGCCAGGTGTTGTAACTCTAGCTCTGCCTGGAACATGTCTTCTAGACACAGAATCCTTGTATTCAAACTGATTCTGTAGACGATGGACCACACTACGAGAGACATTTAGACGTCTAGCAACATTAGCTGCAACCTCAACGAATCGGGAAAACGACTTCTCGTGGACATTGATAGACTCTCTTGGATATTGTCCTCGAAACTGTAATAACAGCTAAAAATCAACACTCGGGAACAAAAATTACAATTTTTACATTTTTCTGAAACTCCTATATAAGCATTCATTTCTATAAAATAAAAATGGTAGTTATTTTTTTACACATATTTTCTTAAACATCGTTACTATCATGCATATGAACTGTGAATTTAAACGTTACTGACATTTTTGTAATGGTGATTTTCGAAGACGCTGTTCTTTAATATTAGTAGGGGAGTGTAAATCTAGAGTTTGGAAAGAAAAAAATTGTTTGTGAAAGGAAATATCATAGCACAAATATGTAAAAATTACCTGTGATTATTTATGTTAAATGCAATGCGTTTATTACTTTAATTAAATATTTGTGGAGGGAAAATTGTGTAAAATATTTAATTCTTTTTCCCAACATAATAAATATATTTACTGCGTAAGATAGGTCTTACGGTCAGGTGTCAGATTAAGTTTCAATTGCAAGTGAGTTTCATAAAATCTTTTTTAATATCTATTAAAAATAGGATGCATTCATTTGCATCATAATTATAGTGCAAGAATCATGCTAACAGCATTCCTTTCAAACTTCGTGAAACATGAATTTTTGCCTGTGATAAAGTCAACTCAATCAGTTAAGAAAATTAAAGAAGAAAGATATAAAGAAAGACAAACATTCCAAGAAATAAAGACGTAAATATGTAAAAGCACGTTTCTCAGCTTTTCAAGTACAGAGGGAGTATATTAATTTTTAGAACGATTTAGATACGGAATTTAAAGAAAGCAACTGTTTTGGAACAAACGTTTGTGGTAACGGCTTATTATTTGAAACGAGAAATATTGTTGCAACTTTTAAATTTATTTTTCTTTCAAAATGGCGTATGTAAACAAGCTGCGAATTGAGAATATATTTTTTAACTTTCGGAAGAGAAATATTCCCATTGCACAGCAAAAAATGTTGTGAGATGCATATTAATAAAATTTCCAAATGCAAATAACGTTATTAATCGGAAAGAGGAAAACCATCAGTCATTACTACTGCTTGAAAAAAAAAGATTCCAAACGTACCGAAAAAGGTACTTACTGTTCTAAGATTATACCGTTGTTAAGAAAAGAAACTTTGCCGACACAGAAATCAGTTGCAAAGCCCTTAAATATACCTGCAGCAACAACAAATAAAATAATAAACCAAGAATTACAGCTTACTAGGTTTTGCTGAGGCATGTGGATGAACGCAAAACATAACCTGTGTGAAAAATATTTAGCCTGAGATAAATAGAAATACATTGACTCCCTTTACGAAGTATAGGTTTATCTAAATGACTTCCACAAAAAAAGTACATTTAGTATAGTAATAGAAGGGAAAAAAAGAATATAAACCTGGTTCCCTCTTTGCGAAGAATGTTTCAGTAAAAGGAGGATTGTCGCAGGATTCTCTCAGAATTGTCGCAGAGTTCTCTCAGAACGGGAATTTAAATGTAAGAAGAGTGGGAAAAAATGTTAAAATCAACTGAACGTATTATCAAGATGACGTTTAGAGGTCTAATATTTACAGAAAAAAATTCCCTTTCTTTATCCGAGTGACTTTATTCAAGACAAAGCAACAAGTCATAATTCGAACAGTACCAAGGCAGTCTTTGAAATAGTGAAGATTGATACAGGTTTAGCTTGTATACTGTTTACGTATTCCTGTAAAGTCCCCTGACTAGATTATTGGACTAGGGGTCGACTGAAAAGAGGTCTTTCTAAGCGCAAACCCATCACGCTGGATAGAGTCTGGAAAATAGTAGAAGAAGAATGAAAATCAATACCCATGGAAATTTTACAAAAACTATTGTCATGGAAATCCCGGTGCCATCAGATCATCGAGCATTTAAAAACATTGTTTACATTTTAACCATTAATTAAACGGTTGCGAAATCGTCATGTAAATATGTAAACACCCTTTAAGTTTTTATGGCGGTGTTTATATATGAAATGGCTTTTGGAGTATATCTTGTTTTTAGTGTAACATAAGCGAAAGATTGAGCGTTCGATTTCCTGTCGAAGCAAGATTTAAAACATCTTATGTGAATTCACTCTGTTCGATCGCATTTTGATCCATTATAGTTGATCCTTTCTCAAATACTCCTTACTATACATTTCTGTGCATATTTTATCAGAATCTGAAATATGTTGCTATTTTTAGCATTCAGTTAAAGAACCAGAAACAGTACTTTTAAACTAAATGCGTCTATTCTGGACTCGGGGAAAGGAATGAAAATTCAACTTCCGAAATTCGAGAGATCTTAATTTTTTTTTCCTCTGACGCAAAGCGAACTGGCAATTATTCATCTAAAATAATCCACTCTTCCATCTTCACTTTTTATCAGCAACTCAAATATTAAAGTAGTTGGGTTCGTGTTTCTGAAATGACTGTTCCATAATGATAGCATCTTCGGAATAACAGCAGAACGGATCGGCAGGAAGAAAAAATTATTTTTTTGTTGGATCTAATGCATAAGAATATGTAATGTTCCTCTCTTTCAGGCGCGGGTTAAGTTTTTTGGCACGCATTTGGGAAATAATTTTGAAGAAGTATGTGAGTTTAGTTTCTTCGGAAAGTGAGTTCTGATGATGTCTGTGCCTTTTAATGATCAAATATATTTTTGCCTTTACCCATACCAACTTACTCTCTCGATCTGCGAGGAATAGCCATCAAAATTCAAGAAATAGTTTTCTAATGCGTGTTTATTTTGCTTATTGTAAATAATTCTCTCTAATTCAGGAAACTTGTTTAAGAGGTTTTGAAATTTGATAAGAATTGCTCGAATATCTGAAACTTTAAAAAAATAAATTTTGTGAAATTTCTAAAAGCAACTGGTGCGGTGCGTTAGCGCAGAAATAGCCATGTGAAAGTCATTAATCAAGCTAATGGGGGAGGGTAACGCATTCAAGGTATCTGATCACTGACATAATTTAATATCTGCAATCTGAACGGTCGAGGAAGAGAACTAACATTTCTCTCTTAGTAAACATTTCCTCTTCTAAAATGCCTGTTTAATAATTTGGTCAGCCATATTAATTATAACATAATAGAAAATATGTGGATCCTTATTAAAATATCACTGATATTAAGCTTTGTGATCCATTTGAATTTTTAGAAATTATTATTCTTGAGAAACAAATTCCATCGATCCAGAAAGTAAATAAAATGCCGTTAAAACTTCTACTCAAATAAATAATAAATACAAAAATATAGTGGTGGTGTGGCGTATTGAGAATACGGCAAAGCACACTAGGGCTATCTGCCTAAGGGGAGGGATGCCTTCGTGAAGGACGTTCTAAGGGGAACTGGCTCGTATACACGTTACACATGGGGAAATCCACAAAAACGCCCATGCAGCCAGCCCGTTCGCGGGATTCGAGCCTCGGACCGAACTACCAGTGTTTAGCGATCACCAGTCGGCCGCTGGTGGGCCACAAAAATAAAAGCTAATCAAAATGAAAACTTAGAGTTATTAAATGGCTTAATGTAGGTCAATGATTTACGTTCTGTCTCTCATTTATTCTGATGGAATCCATTAATTTGCCACGGAAAGAGAGAAAAAACATTTTACTGAGAACTGATATTTTCTCCTGGTTTATAGCTCTCACCCGGCCTCCGAGAATTCTCTAGTATCTTCCATTTCTCGAAATTACTGGAAGACAGATACGCTTATAATTACATATAGGGATCAATTGCAGTTATACAAGCACTCACCCAAAATGTCGCCAAGTATGGTGACTTTTGGAGATTTCTCGCCACATAGGACGACAGATTTCCCCAAATCATCGCCAGCTTGGCGATTTTACGCCAATTTAGCGAGATTGCCATTTACTTCAACGTTAAATAGACTTGTCCTTTGTAATTTTATTTTTCCGGCAGAGGTTTATCTCTTTCGATTTTCATGTCGCATAAAATATATTGCAACTTCACTAAAATTATTCGCATATACTGAAAAGTTTTTTTTAAGCAAATACAGCAAACCGAATGTTACAATGATAATTACATCAGATTAAGAGAGAAGAAAAACATAAAATTAGGCAAAGCAACAATCTTCTGTTTGGCGTATATTATAACCAACACTAAAATCATATATACGATTATACATCAGATATAAGATTTTGTTTCTTGTGTCATCATCCATCTGTGAAATACCCTGTGGTAGGATTTACTAAATGTGGTAGTATAGCTGATAATATGTAAACAGGTTTCTTGATTGCTTTGCCTTAAATCATGTTACTTTTTTACTTGTTACTAAAATCTGAACTCTTTGCTTAAAATTATTTTGAGTTTGGTGCATTTAAATGAAGATGGCTTTAGTTCGTAATCATATTTAGATAAGGTAATTTATTTAAAGTTTCAATTTGGTTGCATACTAAATGGCTTATATTTTTAACTATTTTGTATTGCAGTAATGCAAAATGATACATATGATACATATAAACAGTAAAAGGGAAGTTAGGAATTCTTGGAAACCATGAGTGCCGAAATCGTTTAATCGTATTTTTTTCGGGGGGGGGGGGTCATTATATGTTTTCTCATAGGTTTTGCAGTTTTGAAAGAATGTATATTAACTTCTCTGTGAAGCAGATGAATGAAATTTTCTACGCACATTTTATATTCTTGCTTAAGTAAATCACATCCAGAATTTTTTATTTTTGAGTAAAAATTTTGAAAATATTTGCCAAAACGCAAATATCTATTTAAAAATAATAAGCTTTTCGAGTTATAAAAGCTTTGCAATTTATATTTTTGAAATCTTAAATTATCAGGAATACATTTGAACGTAAAAAAAGTGAAAACTTATAGGAATAAATTGGTTCAGAAGTCGTAACAAAATTTATGTATTAATCCAGAAGTCAAACAATAAAAATCAGCGCTATGTTTTCAAATTTCCATAGGACTAGTTTCGATGGTTTTACCGAACCATCATCCTCAGCTGCAATAGCGCAAATGAACGCGTTAAGATATAGTGTTCAGATAAGATAAGAAAGACTGGACAGGAGTTAAGCTACTGGCACGATCTGTTGATGAAACTAGAACTAAAACATAATTTACGTAAAGGCTAAAGGCGAAGATGGATTGGAATTAGGGTCGTAAACTAGAACAGAAAGATTTTTTTAATGTGAAATGCCTCTGGAAAATCTAATTCACCAATGGAAGATGTTTTTTGAATAATTTTGGTTGCAGAAAAATTGAAAGTGTGATTCTCGGACCAATAGTGCTAGGAAACAGAATACTTCTGCTCTTCCTTTATATTTAAAATTTGAAACTTTTCAGAAATAGTGTTTCGAATTAGGGCTTACATAAAGTGATCTTTATTAAAATATAAATTTAAAGGCAAGCATTCATTAAAACACCTATAAATAAAAATGTTAAAATTTTGTCTCCCAGACATATTTAAAGGAATCAATCAATTGGTTCAGAAGTTATAACAAAGTTTATGTACACTTAAAATTTAAAACGTTTCAAAAATAATATTTCAAAGTCTGGAAAAATACTCGTTATGTAAAATGATCTTTATTGAAATATGAATTTAAAGGCAAACATTCATTAAAACACCTATTAATAAAAATGCTAAAATTTAGTCTCCCAGACGCTTTTGACGTCAAAAAGAGCTTCTTATGTAGAGAAAGTACTCGACTAAAGCATTCCTTCCAAGAAGGAAGATTTAGACTTCTTGGGCGTTAAAATTTACCTACCTAATAAATATTTCAGTGAATTTTGAAAAGTTACTTACATTTTATTAGAATATTCATCTATGTGAAAAATCACTAGCACACTTGAAAGACCTTCTAAAACTCGTATAATTAAATCGCTTAAATGATTCTTTCATATTCATTTAATATTAACAGGAAAACACGTCTATATTACAAACAAAGAATTTACGGACGAAACTTCACTAGGAAATGCTTGATGAATAGAATTTACGGACGAAACTTTACTAGGAAATGTTTGACGAATAGAATTTACGGACGAAACTTCACTAGGAAATGTTTGATGAATAGCTGTCAAGATTAAAATGTTTAGACACAACTTTAATTTCAAGAAGTATACTAGTTTTGTACATTAATAAAGGGATGAATTATTTCACCTCTTTTGTTATCCATGTTACTTTTTTTATTGAAGAATGAATTACTTATGGTTCGAAACACTATAAATTAATGCCGTTATATTTAATGGAATTTATAAAATTGTACATTAGATAAGATTTTAATAATAAAATGTAAACAGAATACGCTCCTGGAATTCGATCCCTTTTTGCGGTTTTAAAAGCAAATTATTATAATATACTTTAAAATATATTATATATTTTTATTTATTTCTGGAATACTATTTCTAGAAAATTTTAATATGTACTGAAACGGAAAACGCAGAGGATTCGTGCTTATATGCTTGGATCCAGATTCTGGTAATGCTGGCATTGGTATAATTTCGACGTATTTCTTGTAGGTCATATGTCATTAGTGTAATATATAATAAGAAAGTAATAAAAAATTTGTTCCTATTTTATTTATTCTAACTTTACTCCTAACGTTAAGTAATATGAAACTTAATACTTGTTCTCAAGCATTCAACAACAGTCAATAAAAAGTAACCTTGAAAAACTGAGAATTGCTGTCTGTCACGTGAACGGAAATCTTATTGCATTAAGTATTTTTAATATTCTGCTGAGAAGTTTCGGAAGTTAAATATTGTGTTAATTACAGCAATTTATTATTTTAAGGTCTCTACACATCACTTCCAGTCACGTAGGGGGTAAGAGTTTTATATGTAGTGGCTATATTCCCTGCTAAAAACACACCATAGGAAACCAGTAAAACTTTTTATGGGTACTCATAGAAATCTGTATGATCCTAATGACCTTTATTGGTTTTTGTTGAAAATTACTGAGTTTTTTTTTCTGGTATCAAAATACCCCTAGAAATCAGTAACACTTTTTATTAATACCCATAGAATTCTGTTGGCTTCTATTGAATTTTTAATAGCTTCTATTGTTCTCTGTGTGGGTTTTGTTTTACTGTTATCAACTGAAACTCAAACTATCAACATCAATGTCAGAACTTTCTACTGGTTTGTATTGGTTTATATATACTTTTACTGTTTTTTTTACTGGTAAATCGAAATGGATGCCAAGTAAATCATTTATTGGTTTATATGGGTTTATGAGAAATTTTCAACTGACGTCAGTAGACCTCTTGCAAAGAATGAAATTAATACTCTTATTATCAGTAAACCAAAATTCATCGGTATTCTTGTTGTTAACTGATTATTTAAAATTATTTATTTACTTATTTTTATTTTATTTTTTATTTGTTGAGATTAAGGCTATTTCAGTTTCGTTTATAATTAAAAATAATAAAATAAATAATTTATAATTAAAAATAATAAATAAAGAGCGTTTATAATTAAAAATCATAGATTGAACCCTTTCGTCTCCACCATTTCCATAAGATAATAAGTATTTCTAAGGATATAAATAAAGATGGGCATTAAATATGTCCTCTTTAAGACCGCCAGAATAACCTCGAAACGTAGGTGGTCGTATTAGAGAGGGTTCTCTATTTATGCTCATTTTTTTTAAACTTTTGTTGGAAACTGAAACAGTAATCTGTACTTACATATATAATTATATATACACCCACAATGACCCACAATGAGGTCTCTTTAAGGCGACCAGCCACACATCAGAAATTTTTCTTTGCGGGTGGTTGCCTAACAGAGGTGATGTTCAAAACTAGTACGCACTTATATCCTCAGAAATAGTTTTATCTTTTAGAGGTGGTCGTCCTAGGGAAGTTGCCTCCACGAAATGAGTCTTTCTAAGACGATCGACCACGTTTCCAGAATTTTCTTTGTGGATGGTCGCCTTAGAGATTGGATGTTATGTTCAGTACTATCATATAATTAATGTTCTCAGAAATGCTGGTCTGTTTTAAAGGTTGTCATCATAAGGAGGGGTTTTGCCAAGGAGTTAGTTCTCTGAACATACACACACACACGCACACATACTTATATACGCATGTATCAACATTTCTGAGAGTACAAATAAACACTGGTATTGAATATCATCTCTTTAATGCGACCACTTTTATCCACAGTTTTCTGGGAGTAAAAGCACTTTTCGCCGTGTTAATGCTGAAGTGAGAAAAAAAATCCCCTCCCCCTCTTTCAGAAAGAAAAATTGTTAACCAAGCAACATGGCGCCGTTCTTGTTAACCTTATTATGGGATGTTTGGTTTATGGCCTTCGTGGATGATAGGCTTCAGAAATGCTATAAATAATATTTTAAATATGGTTTACTGTTTTAGATGTTTATAATGAAAAATGCTTTAGATATTTATATGATATAATCTGCAAGAAAATGCCAGTAGAGCCATGCACGTATAATCGAGTCAAATGTTTGAGTGAACTTTGTTCACAGTTGAATAGTTCTGAAATGGGAGTTTCTTCAGAGAGGAAAAAAACAATGCATGAACTTGATTTTCCATCTCTTTTTACCTTAAGAAGCAATGTACTTAAATACTTAAATCTAACAATTTCAGAATTGATAATTTGGATTAGTGTGTTTGCAGCAGATGCACAAACATACTTTTCTATTCTATTGAAACTGTATTTTTGAAAACAAACTTTTTTATTATAATTTAGAAATACTTCTTAAAGCTCTGTTGATGTAAATGTTTTATCATTTGAATATTATGTACTAATAAATCATAGTATACCTTACTTAAAATTAAAACGTTCTTGCATGAGTCAATTTTGAATATTTTTCTACTAGTACTAAAGTGATGTGGTAGGGCAAAAGGAAATAGTTTTTATGTCTTAAAAATGCGCTAATTATATCGCCGAACAAAAAGGTAAGTTTTTTAATGAAGTAAACATTAAAATCTGTGCATTAGTTACTGAATGAGATAGGCAAGGCATGCAAGCCAAGAAATCTTTTTTACATTACTAAAGTATTGTGTGAAAATTTAGGTGACACTGTTTACATTATTTATTCTTTTTGGTTAATGTTTCTGAACAACATTGTTACATTAAATATTTTGTGCTATTTTGTTAAAACGTATATAATAAACATTTTTTATGCATATTTTAATTTTAAAAGTTGTTTTCCCACCTGAGATCTGTTCGGCCATCTGTAAATAACTTAAGAAAATACAAAAAAAAAAAAAAAAAAATACCAATTACGGGCTTTATTCACATAAATGGGGGTAACAATGAAGCTTAGCGTGGAGTCAAGAAGAGATGCCTGTACTGGGGAGCCATTTTATCTTGTGCGTTATTGATAAGCACAGAAGTTCAAGTTCATGGTCAATTCTTTATAAAAGGCTAAATTTTGAATTATAATTGCCGGATTTCTGTATTTGACCTGCAATGGAAATCTCTAATTTGTTGTAGTGAAATTATTTTTTGCACTTGCTACGGAAATGTATAAAAAACACAAGAAATATACAGCAGAGGAAGCTGTTGATGTTTTGACCTCCCAAGTGATCCTGAAGATTCAAAAAAAGATGCAGGTGATGAATTTTCAATCGAGGAAAATAGAAATGTTGATGATCCACAGCCAAACACTAGACTGTACTAGTAAAGGTACAAATAAAGCAACCAAAGAAGTGGACATGAATCAAATAATCGATTCAATGTCCAGAATAGAGCTAAAATTATTCTAGTGACACTGAAGAATACAATGCAAATGGTGAAGAAGACGAGGGCTGGTCTGATTCCTATTTTATTTGTATGGATAGAGAAGGAGCTATCAAACGTAGTCTAACACGAACCAGTACAGAAAATACATTTTCCCCAAATAATTAGTGAGGAAATTTTAGAACATATTGTCTAGCAAATAAATTTATATGCATCCCAAAATCAAACAAAAAGGTGCTTAGGTCACACTTTAAGTGAAACAACAAAACACTGGGAGGACCTACATCCAGAAGAACTGCAAGTATGAATTGGAATGAACATTATGATGGGAATAATTGTGTTGCTTAGTATCAATAACTATTGGAGTTCTGATCCTGCATTAGGAGAACAAAGTATTTCACAAATTATGATCTGCAAGCGTTTAAAAAAATAACAGAAGCAATCCATGTAAACGATAATGAGAGCGCTCTTCCAAGAGAAGACCCAGATACTGACTAACTTCATAAAGGTAGATCTCTTATTGAACACCTCAATAAGAAAATTCCTGAAGCTTTCAAATCATCTAGTGTATTTGCTGTTGATGAAAGCATGATACCTTTCAAAGGCCGGTCTACTGCAAAACAATACATGCCTTTGTGAAGAGGGGATACAATGTTTGGTGTTTAGCAGATTCAAGAACTGGATACGTACAGACGTTTGACATTTGTACTGGTAAAGCTAAAGATCAAATTGCAACGTATGCATTGAGAGCACGAGTGGTATTCAATCTAACAGCTTGTTTGAAAGGTACAGGAAGTGTCGTAGCATTTAACAGTTTTTTACGACGGTAAAACTAATGAAAATGCTACATCTAAACAACATTTGTGCTCTCGGTACTGTAAGAACAAACCGAAAAGGCCTTCCCGCAATAATGAGAGAAAAAGTAAAGCTGAAAAGAGGGGAGTTTCGATTCAAATACAAGGAGGACATTTCAGCCATCAAATGGATGGATAATAAACCTATATAACCATTCTTACAACAGTGAATAGCCCAAGTACAACTACAACAGTCCCAAGAAAGAACAAGGATGGAACCATTACTCGGGTATCGTGTTCAACTGCTATTGCCACATATAATGGTATTATGGGAGGTATTGGATCACTTTGATCAACTTCGAGAAAGATATGAAATTGGACGACGTTCCCGAAAATCCTCGAATCCTCTACTTCCTATTTGATCTGGCAATTGTCAATGTCTTTATTCTTTGAAACGTAAAGTAAGTAGAAGAGATTCGGGACCTGAAGAAAAATTGCATTTTCGACTTCGTCTAGCGTGACAATAGATTTCTGGATTTTCAAGTCGTAAACGCAAAGAACGACCTGTAAGTTTCCTGAGCAGCAAGGAAACTGTTCCAGATGACGTATGATTGATTAAAGTGGGCCATATGTGAGCTTTACAAAAAATATATAGATGTTGCAGTTTGTGCTCTACTAAAGTCCATGAGAAGAGAACAAAATGCGTTTGTACAGCTTGCAATGTTCCACTGTGTGCTGAACCCCTCTTTTCTGAAATTTCATGGAAAGTAATGTTTATAAATTCCTAAATTTTTGAATACAAACTGTATGTAATTTATAATTTCTTTTACAGATTTTGCCTACCAGCGGCCGAGCGGTAAAGTCGCTGAACACTGGTAGTTCGGTCCGAGGTTCGAATCCCGCGAACGGGCTGGCTACATGGGTGTTTTCGTGGTTTTCCCCATGTGACACGTGTATACGAGCCAGTTTCCCTTAGAAAGTCCTCCACGAAGGCTATCCTTCCTTAGGCAGATAGCCCTAGTGTGCTTTGCCATAATTAAATACACACTTTTATATATTTTAGTATTTGCAAATTGTATATCATGAAATTCGTTAGAAAACGAAATGCAAGACATAAGATGTCCTACCTTTGAATAGCTGCCAGTAGGTGGTGAGAAACATACTTCCCACCAAAAAAAAGGTCTTAAAAATACAATTAATTTTAGGTAATAAGCTAAATGAATTTCTTTTTATAAATCAATCTCAATCTCAAAAATATTTTAACATAACATTACTAGGAAAAAAATGGCCCCTTTAAAGGATTAATAAATATTAACCATTTAAAGAAGTAGATACTTTTAAAGAAGAAATCTAAATAGGTACTTATAATTACGTGTATATGAGTATAACTATAGTCATACTTGTCCACCGAGATGCAATTTTTACAGTACAAAAGTTAATAATTAAGCTTTTCTACACCGAGAACTATGTTCTGTATAAATACCTATTATGTTATAGGGAAGATTACATAGCACTAAAAGTGAGCTACTGACTGAGATAATCGTATACGTACATTACGCAGTTTGAGATATTTTTGCGGATCTGTACGGGGGATTTTCAGACGGGTTTCGAAACACGTTTTATTAAATCTGAGTAAGCGTTATAGTTTAATTTTTTTGCAAACTTTTCTTTACTTCTATTCGTGCATTATAATAATTAATCATTTCCATAAATTATGTAAGTAGCAGCTTGCGATGCAAATAATTATTCCATAGTTTTCACTAAAACTTAAGTCAGTAAGTTTATCAGTATCCGGATATACAATTTGTGTGTGTGTATTTAATTATGGCAAAGCTCACTAGGGCTATCTGCCTAAGGGGGAGGGATGCCTTAGTGGAGGACTTTCTAAGGGAAGCTGGCTTGTATACACGTTACACATGGGGAAAACACATATATATATAATTAGTTTAACTGAGAAGTAACCATGTTAGACGCATACTCACTGGAGAAACGTTTCCAAATATTTGTACAATCATTACCTGAAGATATGAAATTTGAAGAATACTGCAAATATCAATAGCAATTACACTTCGCTTCTTTTTTTATTTACACCACTGGCTAAAATATCATTGGTTATCATGAGCTTCTTCTGAAAGGAGATTTTTCACAGGAAATTAAATAAATTGAAGTAAAGTAGAATACATCTTGAACGCATTAGTAAATTAATAATCATTATCCTACTCTCTTAATGAGTAGATAGTTTCGAAAAAATGTTAATTTCGATGAAAAACAAGGAAGCGTTTGCTATTAATCTTATTTTAATTATTATCTTCAATTTGAATTATTGTAGAACTAAAGAACTTGATATTTCCTTCTTTATTTTCGTCTTTTTTTAAACAAAAGTATATAGTTTGTTTCTTAAATCATATTAGACGAGATATTTATTAAAATTTTATGGAAAATTGTTATGTATATTTGTTGTGTACAGTTATTATGTATTATTTTACTGTGAATAAGTTATTTAGTAATTATATTAGTTTACTGTGAACAATGAATTTCTAATGTTCGTCTTTAAGAATTAATGCATAGTATTTATTATTGTTTAAACTTTAACTAAATTACGGCAAAGCTCCTTTATGTTTAGCTGAAGATGGGATTCATAAAAAAGGGTGAGGATTGTTACTTCCGTTTCCCACGAAGCGGTCATTTGCGGCCAACTGCATTTTCCTCTTTTCGCGGGCGTTGGAAACACGTGTTTTGCTCGTTCAGACGCGAAAAGTTCTAAGGGGCGGCGATTATTTGACAGAGTTATAGGTTGGAAACATTCCTCGTTGCGTGGGAAAAAAAGGGTCTATCACCTTGTAGAGGGTTCTGAATTTCTGCGCATTCTAGAGGTTATTTATTGCCTTTGTTTTAGTGGCTAGAGGGAGTCCATGTTTTGTTTAAGATTGATTAAATTTTAATTTTATTAATTGTTTGAGCCAATAGTGATTTTGAGGCGTTTCTTGGTGTGTGACAACCGAGTTTTCTTAAGCCTTTGCACGAGAGGCAGGAGACGATTTTAGAAGTTTTTTAGCAGATTTTTCAGAGCCGTAGAGGGTTTGATTCCTTGACGGCGGCCCCTTTAGGGGCCGGCCGCGGTCAGTGAGGTGCTGAGATGGAGCGGAGAAGGAAAAAAAAAGACAGACAGACAGACAAAATAGACGGCTGCTTTTTGGGGGTCGACCGCGGTTTACAGTTAAAGCTGGTTACGGAGACCTGTCCGAGATAGTGCGGGTGCTCGTCGTGTTGGACAGCGGCGATTCCTGTCTTGCGGCCATATATTTAAGTCGTCATCTCCTGAGGTCTGCCTTGGTGTGTTGTCTCCAGTTTCGACCTCCTTCTGTTATCTTCAATGGAACTTCGAAATTTTAGGGAAGTTGATTTTGTTGAGTTAAAATGCTGCTTGACGGAGGTTAGTGCTAGAACTATGAAAAATTCCCTTGTGCTTCCCGTTGAACAGACTTCAGTATCGGTACCTGAAAACGATAAAGATTCGGCAGTTATTGTTTCGACGTTTTGTGACTGGATCCGGGCCGCTCCCTGAGTCCCTCAGATGTGTGTACGTGGATTTCGTGAGTGTATATTTTCATTGGTGCTTTTCTTTTGATAATTAATCTTTTAAATTTCTAGCTGAGAAGTTAACTTTTTTATTAATTTTTAATTGTCAGAAGTTAATTGAACTAATTGGAGGAAGTGAATTTTTGTTTTAATTTTTAAGTGCTATGTTCATGTAATTTCAACTGACCGAGAATGAATATGCTGATACGTCACAGTTGAAAGAAATATGATTTATTCTAAATTAGCTTCTATAAATGTTTAAACTTCTTGAGTTCCTGTTTAAAATGATTATGTGACGTGTTTCAATATGATTTAGAATAATTTGAATAACGTTAACTATGAGATTGAAATAATGAGTATATTGTAAGAGTATGTTCTCTAGGGGTAGTCTGATCAGCTATTTAAATTATAATATTTGGAATATTCAATAAATGTTTTTTTATTTAATTAGTGTATGTTTCTCTTGAGTTTTAATTGTGGTCTACTGTAGGTCACCCTTGTGTTCTTTACGAATACATGGTTTTACATCTATACGAACCTGGGTAAAACTATATTGCGGTAGTAGTAACATGAATTTTAGGGGCTTTATGACTATACGATCGGCTTAATATGTTTATTTGGAATTGCAGAGTAGACTTCTTTAGTGTGAGATGTATCTTTCCTTGGTGTTTTGAAGGTTTCTGAGTGGTATTTTAAATGTAAAGTGTTTCAGGGCTATCTCTAGAATTGCATGGAAAATTATATGTTTTCAGGTTGGAGATCTAAATTAGTTTTATTTTATTGCGAGGTAGCAGGTTGATGATTTTGTTGCCGAAGTGCATTTTTCGAATTTTGGTTTTGACAAATAATCGTTATTTTACCAAAACATCAGGGAGAATAGTATATTTTTCCTTTGATTTAATGAGTTAAGAATAAGTTTATCTTTTATGTGAGAATACTTAGTTGAGCTTGAGTTTATTTATTTTTTTTTTTTTTTTTTGTCGCGGCACCAAGAAGAAGTAAGTATACAAATTAAAAAGTAAATTTAATGTTTTTTCAACGTAACAAAAAATATATTACGTAATAATTTTACAAACTATGAATGTTTGATTTATGCGTGTTTGTGTGTATATAGTATATAATGTGTAATATATTGATTACTTATTTTACATCATAAAGATTATATCAGACAAGATAATTCAAGATGAATTTGACAAACCTTATTACTTCAAAGTTATAGGCAAGTTGGCTTCTGGCGTCTGATTAGGTTACCTTAAAAGCGTGATCTTGGTTTCGAGTTCCATTCGAATAACAAATACCGTAATGTGTATAGTTCATCACTTATTTGTGACTTCTTACTCTGAATTTCAGTTAGTTAAGAAACTGATGTTTAGAATAAATTGATAATTGTACTTTACATAAATCAATTACAGTAGTTATCATTCTAGAGTACGGATTTAAATAATTTTCTATAGTCAATCCTTCAGTTATGAGGAATTCTATCTCAACGCAGTCTATTATGTAAATTTTACTCTGAACGACAGCTATATGTTAACTCTTGCTACCAAATCTCCGAGTTTATGAAAACTGCATTTTGTCATCGCCTTGACGAAAATGTGTGGTTAAATATTAAATTCAACTGATAACTGTAATCAGTTTTCGAATACATTCGAGTCCTTTGTTAGAAATTTATACCGTAGACCTTAGAGCATTCATAATTAATTAGGAAACTCTCTGATTAAAGCTCATCTAAAAGTGAATAGTTTGGTCGAGGGAGAGAGAATATACCAGAAATTATTTGAACCTAAATAATGGACTTTTTAGTAAATAAAATGCAAAATAGACAGATCTGAAGAGACAATGCTTTCTTTACCATTAACTCTTAGCTGATGCTTCCTTTTCTCGGCATTCTTAAAAGCTTAAGTTCAGTATTATAAAAGTCTCCAAATTTTTTTCATCGTGAACAAGCTTCTTTCTTGTATGCTGTGCATTATAGATAACTTCTTTGACCAAACTAGTCTCAATCGAAAATTCCTGCTTGTCCTGATTTGCAAGAATGTACAATCACTGTTTCCTATAACTTTGTAACAGTAATTTGCTTGTCTAACAGCCCACTTTCTCAATCTATCCCGTGATGTTCCGAATGTGGAATTCTTACCAGCCGATACTTTAAATTTAAGAGCCGGTGAAATCGGGATGTGCAGTCTAAGTCGAGGTTACCGGCGTTTGAGTTTATCTTTATCTTAAATATCTGTTACTGCTCCGTTTAATTTAACCTATAATGTGTATTATAATTTTATAATAGTTATTTTAATTTCGAAGCCCTTTCCTATCAATTCTTGTTTCCACTTACAACTGCCTACCAGAATGAGGTTTCAAAATCGCGTTGAATGAAAATGAGTTAGGAGAAGTACTTAAGGAAGGTACAACTAACTTCCGTAGAGAGTGTTAGGAATCCTTATTAGCGCGTGTTTTCTTTCTGGCTAAGTTAGTCTTAAAGCTGTTACGCTCGGTCGTATAATATGTGCCTACTGATATTCGCAAGCTACTTTAATTTAAGGGCCAACTACACTGCTGGCCATTAAAATTGCGACACCAGGAAAGAATGATCTGACGAACGTTAGAATCACATGAAAGGAAGAAGAGGTTTGGGTATGCAAATGATTAGTATTTCAGCGCATTTAGACGACGCAGGAGGGAGAAACGACATCTAAGCACTGAATAAAAGCAAATCTATGTGGTGGATTTCTCATTAGGAGAGAGCTTTATTAGGCCGGAGTTTGCTCAGAATATCGTGTTATACCTCGAATAATAAGAAGAAATACCAGCAAGATGCGGAATTCGATAGAGGCAGGATCGTTGCCTATCGCGAATGTGAGTTATCGTTCCGTGATATCGCCCGTCGCACTGGTCGACATCGAGCCACTGTCATGCGAATATAGAATCAATGGGTTGCTGAGAGTCATACTAAACGGCATGCAAGATCTCAACGCCCTGCCTGACAGGACAGACATTTTGTGAGGTTATAAGGTGAGTGAGTGAGTGAGTGCACCTCTATGATGGCTTCCGACCACGGATATGAACCAAACCGAATTATATACCATCACGGCGGGGAAGACTCCAGAGTAACAAGGTTGAATATTATATACTAATAACAGTTTTTACATATTGATAACTGCAAAGCACTAAGCGTTATTCTGGTTATCTGCTTTAAGTTCTGAACATTTGAAACGTTATAACATTATCCACGGTTGTTTCTGCTTAGGCAGTGTCTTGAGATTTTCTCTATTTTATCAAGGGCTATTCTGTTTTTGAGTGTGTTAGTCGTCCATATTGCCCAGGCACAGTCCGCTGGTTTCTTCAAGTGCCAGGTTCTTGTATGTACACAATGGAAGTAATAATGGTCCGTGTCGTCTTCCTCTCCGCATTCGCAGAAAGGAGTATCCCTAAGTCTGAATCTGTTCAGGTATACTGGGAATGGTCCATGACCTGTCAAGAACTGTGTTAGGCTAGCACAGTGGGTCTTTATTTCCATGTTAACGTTTGGCAGTAAGCGAAATGTCCTTCGTCCTACCTCTGCCTCTGTCCATCTACTTTGCCAATTTTGTAGCAGACTTGTCAAAGTTGTTCGCTTAATAGGAGACCAAGGAAGTTTAGTTGGTCTTTCTAATATATCCGTGCAGTTGGCTGCCTGCTTGGCCAGTAGGTCAGCGGCTTCATTGCCTTGAACCCCTGTGTGAGCGGAAACCCATTTTAAAGTGGGTCTTTGCGAAATAGGCATTTTCAGAAGCTGTTTCTGAATTCTGTATACCAAAGGACTCCGGCTGTTTTGACTTGTGATTGCCGCCAGACTTGATGCCGAATCACTGAGTATGGAGAATTTCTCCTGTTGACATGTGTTCGTATATCTAATTGCAGCACTGATAGCTAGAAGCTCTGCTTGGTATACCGAGTTGTTCAAGCCTAATTTCCTTTTCCACTCGAATGTTACAACTCCATTTTATAGTCTACAGAATGCGCTGCCCGTGCCGTTCTCAGTTTTGGAGCCATCTGTGAAAAGGTTATTACTATACCTCTGAAAATTGGTTTGTCGTTTATACTAATACCGTCGGAGAGATTAAAAGCTGCTGGATGAAAGTTATTGCAGTTGGTTTGCTCCTCGTAGTCTGAGTGGTGAGAACTATGACTCCAGAGTATTGAAGTTTGACCCAGCCTGGTAACCCTTACGATAGCTGCCTCCCTTTCTACTATCAAATCTAGGGAAGGAATTCCTGCTAGTTGTTGTAGGGCTAGTGTTGACGTGGTACGGTAGGCCCTGCATACTTGAAGTAGCTGCTGTCTCTGAATAGAGCGCAGGGATCTTTTCATATGAGAGGTAAGTTCGCCCCCCCCAGATTGCTGCTCCGTAAGTTATTACTCTTTCTGTAATGGTTCTATGCCAAATTTTTAGTAGCTTAGATGAGATACTCCATTTATGTGAAGTCATGCGTCCCATGTTGTTGCTTAGGATGCTATTTCGAGTCTTAAGATTCCTGACATGTGGCATCCAAGAAAGTCTGTTGTCGAGTAATAGCCCAAGATATTTCAATTGGGGGAAACATTTTACCGGTATCCCATGGAGTTTAATGCTTGAGTTGCGTCTTAGCTGCCTGCTGCGTCCTATGAGTAAAGCTTTAGTTTTCTCTGCCGAAATCTGAAGCTTATGTGCTCTGGCCCATTGGGAGAACAGATCAAGACAGTATTGAGATCTCATTTCAAGGTTACTCCTTCCTGCCACAACTAGCATAAAATCGTCCGCATAGGCTATGATTCGAGCGAATTCTACGCTCTCAAACTGACGAAATGCCGAGTTTGCCATTATATTCCACAGTGTCGGTCCAAGGTATGACCCCTGTGGGCACCCTCTAAAGACATTTTTGACATAAATGCAGCTGTTTGATGTTACTTGTACGCTTCGATCTTGAAGGTACGAGCGAAGGATGGTAATAATGGCTGTTGGGCAGGCCATGTTGTGCAGCAAATTTATTACGTCTGGCCACCAAAGGGAGTCAAAGGCTCCCTTTATGTCAATGGCTATTGCAAGTGAGTGCAAATTGTTATCCTTGTTCTGTTTCATAGTGGCCATTAAGTCTTTTATGGCATGTTCAGTTGAGTTGCCCATTCGGAATCCATATTGGTTTGGATGCAGGGCGTTGTTCCTTTGCAGGAAGAAGTCCAGTCTGTAAAGAATTACTCTTTCCAATACCTTACCGAACGCTGGCAGTAGGAAAGTACTGATGTTTCCAGCAAGCTGAAATGACCGCAAGGAATAGTTTTGGGAATTCCCGGTTTATCTCTCTAATGATGATATTATCAATTCCATCCGGACCTGGAGCTTTTTTGGGTGCCAGAGTAACTACAATACATAAAACCGAAGAGATCATCTGCTCTCAGTTGTTATATCAGAGCTGAATTCGGAGTATTGAGGTAGACGAGAGAGCTTTGCCTTTCAAATGCGCTTTGAATTGCATTGTGATTAACGTTTTTAAAAGTTTAAAATGTAATTACTGATTGTACTCTGTGATACTGTGAAGAGCTGTACGAGTATTTTTGTGGAAAGTTTCAGAACCGCGAAATGTTTCTTTGGGTAAAATAAATTTTATTCAGCTATCAGGGATACTATGTGCATTCAATATGTTACAAACTGATACGCACGCATCAATATATTTAATAAATCCTACGGGAATTAGAGAAAATAGCACAACAGTTTTTGTATAACACATAAATGCTTCTGTTTTTCTTAATCACGTCTGTTATCTTCTAATTGTGTATACGTTTATATACAAAATTGCAATATTAGGAAGAATCGCCAAATTGAGATCAAAATTAGTTAGTGCAGAAAACTTACATGATTGTAAAAAAAAATGAATTTTTATAAAACAGTAAAATTATTTATTGAACGAAAGAACTACACAAAGCGAGTAAATTATTAAATAGTGTGGTCAACTATGGCTGGGAACCAAGCAATTTCCTTGTGTAGCATCGATGCAAAATGATCCTGAAGAAGATCAGATGCCTGATATTAGCTAACTGATTGAGATAATTGACTCACATTCCGGTTTGGATATAAATGACATCCCATCATCAAAGTCCAACCGTATTCTATAAGAAAGAGATCGAGGGATCTGTCTGGCTGAACAAATCAGCAGATAGAAGACAATCTTTGAAAATGTGTGCGAAATGGGGCTGAACATTTTCTTACTGGAAGATGGTCCCATGGTTCTGTAGTAGAAATGACAGCATAATACATCTTAGAATTTTGATTATGGACAATTAGGCAGTGAGGGTGGCACAAATGACTGTTAGTGTATCAAATTATCAAGCAAAAACGAAGCTTTAGTTACAGGGCTTTGTGAGGTGGTAGCCGCTTGAAGTTCGGAAGAAAGGTCAGTGCAATTGTGTGCATCCATATTACATCCTTTAATATAGGGCATCAGAACCAAATTCTTAATTAGATTTATAGGATACCAAGACTTTGTTAATAGGGATACAAGAGAAACAGCATCTCATTACTACTCAGTAGCAGTCAATGCAATTGATATTGAAAATGCCGTTTCCGCTTTCGTCGTTTAACAGTACTGGGATGGTCCCTTCTGCATCAGCAACAGAAAAATATCTGCTGGCGATAACTTAGGTGCTATTCTCACCATTTCTATATTCTGGCGTCTCTGCGGTTCATTGCCTGCGTTCTACAGATTCCAACCTTTCTAGTCATCCCATTCTCATCAACATTATCTAATGTCAGCAATGCAGGATTCCAGATGTTGAGAGGTACGGTAATTTGGCAATCAGGCCTTTTTCAGTATGATGATAATGTCTGCGTAAAATCCCCACAGTTTAGTCGCACCTAAAGCGGATTAAAACGAAGGCATGCTTTGAGACAATAAAGAGCGGAATGTTGCCCTCCTGCCGCAGCAGTATCTCTACTCACACATTCAATGCATTGCCGCAGCATTTATTATATCACTGGATGTAAAATGTTTGTAATTTGTGTGTTCATTCACGCGGGACTTGCAATCAAATTGTATTTTGGTTTTAGTATGGCTCGATATGATTTTGTTTTTACAAAAACTGCGTTTAAAATTATTATCAGTCTGAACTAAAACTGAATTTCTTATTACAGTTTTACCCTGTTAACAGTATTAATTTCCGTTTTAATACGAATGGTTGCTTTAATTCTACACGTATAGAAAATCAGACTCCTTCAGTATATCACGGGCATTGCAGAATCATCAAAATTATCTTACAGCAACTTAACAATTAAGTATATATTTTATGTTCTGGCCTGTTCTGTATATTTTATTATGTATGTATGCCCTACCATTAGAAATTACATGTTTTGAAAAACATATTAAAAGTTTTACTAACGATTTAAGAACACAGTTTCTATACTGTTGATAATCAATAACGAACTTATAAATTTGAAAAAATAAAATTATTCGTTTTTAAGTGTATATCACTTCCTGTTATTAGGTGAAATCAGGAAATTTATGTGGAAGGCTGGCTCGTTAAGTACTGTTTAGGCGTAACCACTTGCAGCTAGCAATAATTTTTTCATCAGGGATTATTCAATACACAATTTTACATAACAGCAAATATGCAACCAGATTATTTAGAGTCAAGAACATGCATGGAAAAAGCTTTAATAATCAAAGTATGTAATTTTAATTAAACATAAATAGAGTATTCAAAATAATGTCATTAATGTAATGAATGTAATGTCAATGTAATGAATTACGCAGTATCATAGCAAAATACCATTATACTATCAAATTAAAGCATTTTACTTTTTACATTTCTGTTTGATTCCCTTTAAACGCTAGAAATATCGCAAGGTGTGCGAAAATGACTTTCAAAATGCTTACGGAGAATATTTTTGTTTTAGTTAGAAGGGAAATTTTTACGCAGTCTATTTATACTAGATTATAAATTCTTATGAATGACACGAAGACTTAAAATGCAATGAATTTAGCTTTGATGGAAAGCAAGCTGACAATTTTGGAATAATTGAAACAGCTCTGGACTGGGTACCGGAAATAATGAAATTAGATTTCTTAGACTGAGTGTGGATAAAGACCTTCAAATAAAACATTCTCTCTTAAATGTAGGAAATCTTTTCTTTTCAGTTGATTCTGAAAGAACTCGTGTAACGGAAATTGCTTCTAGATAACGGTTATTCTATTTTCTTTGCGGTTAACGTAACAAAAATTCCTCTCGAGATAATAATTATTCGGGTTTTCTTTTTTACGTTAACATTAATGATTTCTGAAAACTTTTCGTAACTATTTTTCAGAACTACAGTGCTTTGTCTTTATTAATTTCATAGTAAGATGTTTATGTTACATAATATAACATTAGACGTGGTTTTCCTCATTAATGTTAAATGCAATAAAATTTTATCAAAATATATTTTCAACTTTTACGTTTCTGAACGAAATTAAACTTTATGCTCATTGAATCCTGAGAAGATAAATTAATATTTCATTCCCAAATTGTTTATAAACCGGTGTTCAAAATTAAGAAAATCCTCAGATTTGATTGATTATTTCATGAACCGATGGATAGATTTTAATTAAATATTTGGTGTGAGCATACGTTGACGTTAATACAAATATGCGCAAATTACATACATTTATGTATATTATATGCAAAATAAGATAAAAAATGCGTTTAAAAGTCACATGCAAAAAACAAAAAGCATAGTGGTAAATTGCAAGAAAAAAGGGGGAATAAAATAAGCCAAAATCAAAAATGAAATATAAAACTTGCAACTTTCGATGCATCGATACCAAGGGGTTAGTGCAAAGAGAGATGTAAATAAATAAAACAAAATCTGTTTCTGAATCGACATAGAAACAAATTAAAGACTAAGATTAAAAATAATCTTATAAAACAATAAAAGCAATTTGTGCCTTTATTAGCCTGATCACCTACAGGCCAAAGGCCAAAGCTGGCTTTGCAAAATTATAGCACCAAAATCTAGACAAATCTCCAAAAATTTCGAAATAATAGAGAAATAAAACATAATGTTAAAATTATTTTGAGTAGACCGAGTCTAAAAGCAAAACTTGAGAAAGATAATAATCTAGTGCTTGAAAACAAAACAATAGGCAAATTTTAATCCAGTATTGAGAAAAACAAAACTATACTCAAATTTTGAAAATTTACAAAAAAGCATAAGCATGCAATAAATCTTAAAAACCTAATAATAATTTAACTTTATACTTTTTTTATATATATAAACTTAAAGCATCTAAAGTTAATGGAATCAAAACAAGGCAATTCGTCAACAATATTAATAACTGGAACCGTGCATAAGATGTTAAACTTAATATCTAAACAAATGAAAATTAAAATAAGAATTCAGAGTAGAGCAAATGCGAAAAAGAAAAATACAAAATTATAAAAGTATAAAAATTAATCTTCTTTTACTGAAACTCCAGTTTAGAACTCATCAGGGAAAAATGAATTAAAGCTGCACGAAAGTCGATTAATATGTTTCGAAAGCATGTTTGGTTCTCCTGGTTCATCTGAGATCAAAAACCGAAAAAGGATTCAATTAAATTTTAAGACATTAAAATTCATATAAAACTGAAAAATTGAATCGGAAATTTTTTTTGTGTGCGTTTTATCTGTGTGATTTATTTAGATGTTATGTTAAATTTCTTATGCGCAGTTTCAATTATTAATATTGTTCAGGAATTGCTTTGCTTTGATTCCAATTTGATATTAACTTTAGATGCTTTAAGTTATTTTACTTCAATCCTGCAGGTATAGCTCAGGACGAGTTTAAATTTTGTTTTATTTTAATTTTTAGCCTAATATATATATTTATTGCATTTTTCCTTTCTCTGACACTGGTTGTTACGTTATTTTCTTCCTTCACGTTCGTACGGGGTTCGTAGATTGGAGTGAATAACGACGATAGTTGATGAAGTATCGAAACACACTTTATTTAGCCAATATTAATCAGATAGCTCCAAAATCACTTTTACAGTCGTCGAACTGTTATAAACACGCTGACACAGCCTTCACACTGTCAGGCAATAACAGTGAACAGCTTCACTGCAAACTTTGCAGTGACAACTTCACTGCAAAGCACCCGAGTACAGCTCCCAATTCTGCTTGGTCGTTCTCGGAACTCCACGTACTCTCGAGACTCTCTAGGCGATGCACTCGACGATACACAATAATATAGCTCTCGACTCAGCACAGTCTAAGATAAAACTCGACGATGCACTAATTCGAGATGGACTAAAAGACTCTCTCGATGCACTCGACGACCAACTCGGCGCTAGACTTCGAGACACTCGCTCAATGACTGACTATCAGCTCGCTAGACGAGGCACACACACACACACACACTAACTGACTGCGGACCAGCAGGGTTTATATAGCTTTCGGCTTGTGTTCGAGAACATTCTGGGCTAAACCGGTAAGAATTCGTTCCAGAAGATTCTCCATCCGTCTATGGCATATCGCCGATTTTGTCGCCAAATGGGCAATTTCTCGCCAAATGTGGCAACCCTGCCTTTCCCTGCCATTTTATGGCAACCCTAAAACTGCTTTGCGGGAAAGCTATCTCACCGCGCCTGTACATTTCGTAACAATATATACACACGTAGACATACACGGCAATATAGCAGTCATGATATACACTTGTGATCGTGCATAAGGCTTATCGGCGCAGAAAAATCGAACATAAAGATGTCAAAATGAAACAATAAGGGAGGCTAATAGGGTATGTCCTCTTTAACAATCGAAACGCTTCTATAAATTGACTTGATACAAGAAACGAGACAGTTTATGAGTCTATGTCAAGTCAATCCCAATCCTACAGCAAAGCAGTTTTGAGACCTTGGAGAGTTCTGAGAGGGCGAAAAGTGACTTAAGGGGCCCTTCCGAACAGTGTTCCAGATATGCTTTTTAAGATTTAGATCTGGTTGGCAATCCATCCGGTTAATGTCCTAGACAAGCACTATTATACATAAAAATTAATTGTTAACTAACTTTAAAATAGAAAAGGCGGATGTAAAGCTCTATGATCTTTTCCCTACTTCTAACTGTAGTCACAGAGTCTGTATTAAAGACATGAAGGTGTATGCGTCTGTCCAACATAAGACCTACCTAGATCATTAAACCACTGCTGCAATACTGGTCCTTTTCTCAGATTTCCTGATTAGAAGTAGTGGTCTCTGGTTCTCTCTGTCAGGAAAAGTAGAATTTTTTAATTAAATATTAATTATTGGGATTGCCGTGCAATAAATTAGTAAATGCTAAACTGTAATACGAAATTAATTGAATGTAACAAATATCTGATAACAATAATATCTGATAAATGTAAAACTGGTATTTAGAAAAATTTATGGTCAAGTGGTAAATGTGTCGCGTTTTGAATTAAAATAATACGGTAAAAGATTGAGTTTCAATACGATTGAGAAAATTTCAAGTTACCCGTTGCAGAGTATAATATCCTGGGAGACAAACTTAATGGTAAGAGAAATATAGGTGCAGCATTAAAATTGAGCATACAGTTATAATTGTAGAACCTTGATTAAACAAATGGTTACACACAGAGCGATTTGCTGGAATATAAAGAGTCCACGCTTGGTAGATTTGTACTCACAGTTGAAATTAACATGTAGAGTATTGTCATGATGTTTACAGTCTGTAGCCAGATCTGAAAAGCCAGTCTGTAGCCACTAAGTATTCTAAGTATTCTAAATGAAGAATATGAAACGCAGAAATTTTTGAGCCTCTCAACCGAGACAGTGGTTAATGACTCTAACTGCCGTACCGAAGGGTCCGGATTCGAAAACCGAAGAAGCCATGGATTTTTGTTGATATATACAAAATTAACTGAATGTGCATTTAAAAAATAAAACGGGAAAATGTATAGTGCTTTGCGGCATGAGGCAACTCTAAATATGTGGTGAGACGAAAGTTCTCTTCAGAGGTCCGTCCCCCGGGATGTTCTGCTTCAAAATTGGGAGCAGAGCTAAGTAAAATCGCACTGTCGACTGTATGTTGTTCAAGGTTCTTGCCAACGACAGGCGCAAGTTTACTTCCTTGCCACGATAATTTTTGTGGCTTGCTCTGATATCAGAAAAACGAAATCTGTCACAATAACAACAGTAGCAACAGAAACTGTTAATGAAGACGATAAATAAGTCCCATGGACAATAGCACTTCTTTTTATGAAGCCATCAAATTCTTTTGTCAAGAAATTTTCATTCGTAACAAAGCCATGCGTTTCTTTTATCCCCATAACTGAGCTTTTATAATTCTTCGACATCTAGCATAGAAAACACTACCGCTTAAAATTCGTACATATATAAAATACTTCTTCATTTTATACACTTAGCAAATTTAGCAAAACTATAAGGTATTTCTCCCGCCTTCTTAACAATCCTCCGTGGTGTAGTGGTCTCCATCCTCAGCGCGTAACTGAGAGGTCCACGGCTCGATTCCCGGGGAAGGCGTAGTAAATTTTGCATCCCTCCTGCTTCCAAATAACTTAACGATTCTGCAGTGGTGCCCAAACTAAAAGGGTGTTGGATAATGATTCTCCTCACCCAGGATTTGGTGACTGGGTCTCCTAAAAAACCCCAGTCTCCCTTTAAAAGAGGGAGTATATAAGGTATTTCTTCCGCCTTCTTAGCGAGCCTTCGTGGTGTAGTGGTCTGACGCTCAGCGTGTAATTGAGAGGTCGGCTGCTCAATTCCCTGCGAAGGCGTAGCATATTTTTTATCTTTCTTGCTTCCCCTCCCCTAGAAAAACCCTAATGTCTCTACAGTGGCTCCCGAACTAAAAAGGGTGTTGGAGGATGGTTCTTCTCAACCAGGATTTGGCGATTGGGTACCCTGAAAACCCCAGTCGCCTTTAAAAGGGGGAGTATATACTCCCGCCTTCTTGTGATGGCTTCGTGGTGTGGTGGTCTGCACGCTCAGCGCGTATTGAGAGGCCCGCGATTCGATTCCCGGCGAAGACGTTGCTAATTTTTCATCTTGCCTGCTTCCAAAAATATACCTAATATCTCTACAAAACATGAGTCTTGAATGTTCATTCATTAACATGTTGTGCATGGTAAACATTAAAAATTGCTCAGTTTGCGCAAATTATCGTAACATTCCTAAATAACCTTCAGTCGCAAACCAATTATTAAGTTCAATTCAATTTGAAGTCATTAGAAGCTTTGGTTTCAGAGGTCCCTATTATATTTTTGTTCAGAAAACCTGATTAAAAATTTAATCTACTATATGATCATCACTTTAACCTGGAATAACAAAAATATCGACACGAAAATTCTGAGAGACGACAACATGTCGCTCTGGCTGAGCATCTCTTCAGACCAGTATTTGTACTGGGTTGAAAAGCATCTGATGAATCCATCGTATCGAAATAAGCGGCTTATCTTGACACTCTCCCTACGTACCTTCATTTAGAAAGAATTAAAAATCGCTACTTGTCGTCAAACACCTGAGAAAGGATCCAATGTGACAGCTGAGATTTAATGGTCGGACAGGCGTCAAGATGGACAAGCTCACAGACCTTCATGTGTTTGACAAAGGCCCTGTGATTGTTGAGTGTTACAAGGAAGAGAACTTATAGATCTATGTTCGCATTTCCAGGGGTGCGGTTGGCTATCAGCTGATTTCTATGGATGAGAGTCTTCGTCCAGATGGGGCTGATATCATATATGGTTATTCGGAAAGTCAGGATTTTAACTGAAAGGATTGGCGCCCAGATCTCTTGATTTAAACTCTTTAGAATACATCCTGGTCGTTCTTGTCAGGACAGCTGCTACTCGCCTTTCAGAACTTTCAAGAACCTAAAAGCAGCTTTGTTGTAGGAGTGCTCCATACTAGTACGAGGTATCAAGAACTGCCTCATTTTCAGTATATCCTATTTTGAGAGTTCTATCCCAACTGCAAGTAGCACAGCAACGTCGAAACGACGATGCAAACTCGTCGCGGATGTCGTTGCAAAACGTTGCAATATGTCGTCTTTAAGACGCCCAGATGTCCACGAACATCCACTGTTTTGCAACCGCTGCAAAGACGTCTTTATTACGTCTTTGCAGATGAGGTTTTTGTCGCATAGACGTGGTTATGGCATCTTTCGCAAGTGATATTTTGGTTGTATCATCGTATCACGACGTCTTAAAGACACCTAAATGTTCGCAAAATTCCACCTTTTTGCAACAGTTGTGAAAATGTCGTTATTATGTCCTTGTGTTACATATTGATTTATGCAGAAAAATAAGCTTAATAATTAATATATTTTTCTTCATTTTTTAAAATTTGGTATTCCTTGTATTGATATAAAGTTTAAATATTTTATCATTTCCTGTAAACCAGAAGATAACACATTTTTTTCTCTTTAGACTAAATATGCATAATTAATAATAGCCTTAATTATTTGCAGTACTTTAAACTATATTTTTTAAATAACTTAAATTCTAAGTTACGATTATTTAAGATTTCATCATTTTTTTTAAGTGAGAGTAATTATGAAAGTGGTTATTATAAATATATAGCATTAATAGTAGGTTTTAAGTAAACAAAACTCAATTAGACATAAATAAAAGTAAAGACACATATGTGGGTAAAAAAAAAGAGCGTTTCTGATAACAGCATTATCACATTTATTTCTGTTAAATCTCAGAGACATTGAAAATTGTCCCTGTCATGATAAAATAGGAAGCGGTTTTTAAGGTAACATAATCAGTATTTTCCTAAATTCAAGTATGAATTTATTCGCGTTTCACAGTAAAAAATATAACCATTAACTTATATATCTCCAAGATATGCAAATGAAAGACAGTATAAAGAAGTTAATAAATGTGATAAAAAATATACTTTAATCTAATAACTTCCCATATTCATATCCAAAATGAAATAATAACCTAACAAACAGCATACATGACAGCACTATTTAAGAAAAAACTTGAACTAGTAGTGTTTGAAATTATAAATAGCAGAAGGAAGGTAACAGAACTAAGATTTCCAATTAATAAAAAAATATTTGTGTATTTTAAATAGTAAGCAATAAAAGTGCAATAATTATGGATTGCAGTATTTACTAGTAATGCTGATGTTTCTTAACACCATTGCTTTCAATCATATGTTAATATATTTACATAATTTTAGTTTCTACATTTTATAATAGTTGTAGATTATTACAATGATCATTTCATGCACTTTTTATAATCAATAACTTTCCTTTTGTTACTGTACAGAAATAATTAAAAATAATTTAAATAATATAGTATACGATAGTAAGCTATGTAAGTTAAAGTAAGCTCTTCGTTAAATGGCACACGATGAAAATTTTTGTTTCTATTTATTATGAATTTCTTTGTTATCACAAGCACATAAACAGTAAAGGAAGAAAATAGAATATACTTAAATTTAATAAAAAAATAAAACCTAATTTCCGACATTCATTTATTGAGATAATCTAATAAACATACATAACGGCAGTATTAAAAAAAAAAGAAAAAAAAAAAAGAAAAGGGAATTACACAGTGTTTGGAAGAATAGATACGAAACGAAGAGTAATAAAACTGCAATTTGCAATTAATAAAATATATTTAGCGATTTTAATATTACACAATTAAATATCACATAATTATAGATTACAATATTTCATAGAAATGCTAATGTTTCCTTAACACTAGTGTTTCGATCATACATTTCATACACTGTTTAAAATCATTAACCTTTTCTGCATACTGTATATACTATAGAATGTGCATTATTATTAATTTTAATAATTAATCAATTGCTTATATTATGCATATATCTAATTCATCTTCAGCAGTAATATTAAGTACTGGTACCAGTCCAATAATTTCTTTGTATTTTGAAAATAATGAACATACCATAACAGCTTGAATTGTTATTGCTTCTGTATTGATTGCATTTTCAGCAAAACCAGAAAGTGGCTTACTGTTGTATGTTATTTTTGGTTTTATATGAATTAGTTCTGAAAGCCAACAGGACGTTATAACCGAAGCACAAAGCTAGTAAGTTTATCCAAATAATGCACCGCTGGAACCACAGTGATTGGAGACAGACGCTATTTCCACAGAGACACTATTTCACTATCACTAGATTCACAATTAGCATTGTGGCATTTCTTGTAGAGCAGATACTCACACACAAAATAAGCCCAAATTCAGCATTCTCAGGATAATTTCACTTTCTGAAGGCACTTGAAGCAAGTAGATACAGAACAATGAGAAGATTCACAATGCGTTCTTGCATTACATTTACTTTTAGTATAAGCAATATTATTTATATCAGTCATAGCTTGATTCAATTTCAAACATGAAGTAAGTCTTTTCAAACGACTTACAGATGGCATCTTTACCAAATCACTTGAAAGAACTGCTAGAATCTGAATTAATTGCGCAGTTGTTCAAATTTGGCAGTTAGCCAAAGCGCGAAAAGCGCGAGATGTTCGTTTATATACGTTAAGCATCTAGTAAATAATGTACACGTCTGCTTCTCCTTCCGCCATATATATTAGACAGCCGTGCATTCGTCCTTACTTCAAAAATAAGATATTTCAGTAGTGAAATAATTGCTAACATGTGATTTGCATTCATTTCGGAAATATGATTTTTTAAAGTATATAAAATGCATAACTTAACTTACTTTATAGATTAGTTTCATTTTTAAAATATTTTGCTATAATATTTATAAAAATATTTTAAGTATTAATTACTTTAACAAAATTTTAAACAATTATTTAGAACGTATTTTTAGTACTAATTAAATTTAATAAATCAAAAGTATTTATATTAAATTTATATTTCATTAGATGAATCTACCTTAGATTAATATATTTAGATGAAATAAATTAATGAAACATTGCAAAGTAAACCTTATGCTGACTTCAGATTCTTGAAAGGGCAGATTTAGTCTCTTTCCATTCTAAACATAATGCTCATGAACTAAAAAAATGCTAAAACGACTACGTCTAAAAGCGGTCATACCATGACGTTTCAGCAACGTCGGCAAATTGCCAAGATGCAACGGCAAATATTTTGCGTCTTCGCAACGTTGTAAAGACGTCGTAAAAGTTACCATGACCACCTTGCAACTTATCGGACCAGTTTGCAACGTCGTTGCGACGTCGTGTACTACTTGGGATGGCTACAATGGGTCACCATAATTTCTGTTAGCTTGCTTTTATTTTAAAAGTTGCGACTTCTGTTTTAGATCTTCTTCTGCTGATGAGTCTTATGCACGATCATGCATGTGTACCATGACTTCGTATGGTGTATCTTTTCTCATTGTATCAAATTGTGTCAAATTCGCATATAATTTCATTAAAATCCGTTGATCATTTCTGAGATAATCTGCGAAAGTGAAATTCACTTAATTTTTATCACTTGTATTTATAATGTCCATAAATACTTTGGTTCTCCCATTTTCCGCATAGGTAGGACAGTTCAACACTGGCATTTCTACTGCGGTTCTGGTCTCTGTGAACGGTTGGTTGCATGGAAGTATTCATGAGTTCTCCCATGTGTAACGTTGATATAAGCTATTTCCCTTTAAAAGTTCTGCATGGCTGTATCGCTATCCTTAAATGGGTATCTCAGTGGTTTTTGTCATATTTAATTAAGCAAACAAACAACTAAACATAAGTTCTTGGGAAATATTTCCAATGGTATTTCAAACGTTCATGCTAGTGTTCGTAGAAATGTGTTTATACTGAAAATTTTGAAATACTGTAGGGGCCTTTTGTTCCTCTTTCTTAAATTGGCCTGTTACTTTATTAAAAATGTTCAAAAGATTAAATAATATTATTTATAACAAGAAAACATTTAAAGGTTTTTTTTTTCCAGAGAGCATGCCTTATTAGAGGTTTAAAAACGTTCTGAGAAATATTGTCATTTTCTGTAAACCACGCAGACTTTATGTAGGGAATTATTTATGGCAGCAGGTGGCCAAACATGGCACTTGCTACTGGTATTCAAAGCTCTTAACCGTGGCCGTTAGTGGGCTTTAGACCAAAAGCACATTCTACGAAAATCTTCTCTTTATTCCGAGAGAAGGTGAAAACACTAAAAAAATTACTAAAAATGTTAAATTGTTTGAATATTTATTTTCTTATTACCTCAGTAACGCATCATATGTAATCTATCTATAGCAAAACAGTTTCTAATAAATCAACAAGAATACTACATTTATTCTCTCTGAAACAAGAGATTTTTCAATAATGAATAAGTTCTTTACATTTAAATGCTTTTTAAAGGTGCACATAAACTTGGATATCTGCTTGTCTTGCTTTCCTATTGCATAAAATATGGGTGTGGAGAGGTCTAGTAGTTTTATACCACAGGCATCAAAGAAGTGAACGTTGTAGGAGATCAGGGAATTCAATCGATTATTTAAACTTAAATTAGGATTTTATACCTAGAACGGATATCTAGTGTGAAGAGAATATGACGTGACGATAATATGAAGAATCGCATGTTTTCTCATTTTGATGGATGGTAAAAATACAGACAGATATTTTCAGTATTTAAAATTTTATTCCCTCTGCTATTAGGTGAGCTAGAAAAATAAATCTGTAAGTATTGTTTTACATATAAATAAAACAGTGTGCATTCTTTGGATGAATAGCTTTCAAATATAGGTAATTTTCGAATTTTCACCCAAACTGTTTAAAAAATGACTGATCTTTCACCAATTTATGGATCACCAGTTAGATCTTTCACCAGTTTATGGATTATTATATAACTTATCGGTTGCGAAATCTACTTGACATTATTTGAAGACTGTATAATTACAGCATTTGTAATGCTTAATTTTTATCGCATTTTTAATGTCGAAATGGCTGTATTTCTCAAATAATACTAAACATTATTACTAGAAGAGAAGAACATGAAAGACTAATGCTTATGCACTTAAATGGAGAAAGACTGGTACTGGAGATACTACGTGATTAAACAAAGTATTACTAAGATAAAAAATATCTCAATATTGTAGAAATCTTATAAGCTGTTGAGCAATGATTTAAGAGGTTGCGTAATTCAAGAAGAACAAACAAACCATGTGATAGAAAATGTATTGGATACTTAAATTTCATCTAAAATGTCGTAAAAAATTAAGAAATTGATATTGATCAAATAGCAAAATAACCCACACGTTTCACAGAGGCGTGTTATTTTCAGCTCAGATGAATATATCTGTCATAAGCATATGAAACGGGAAAATTTATAAATTTATCAAAATAAAAGAAATAAATGTTTGAGAATGCATGAAAATAAAAGAAAAAATTTGCATTTTTAGGGATGTTGTAAGAATATTGATTTCTTTTCTTTCGAAAAGAGAACTGTAGTTAATTAATTTACGACGGGACTATAAAAATGAAGAAGATATTATAAATAAATTAATAATTTTAATAATTTTTTAAATAAAGTTTGGAGTTTTACCCTAAAGAAAAAGTAGTATTTGCATTATTTAAAAAAATTATGAAACTTAAACTTTGCCGTGATAAGACTTTATAGTATATTATATTAGATACATGTTGACTTAAAGTTAATACATAATGCATTAAAGAAACAAACGGCCTTTTATTTGGAAGAGATTCAAAGATTTACAGCAGACCTAAATTGAACACAAACATGATTAGAAAACTAGCAGACGAAAATTCTTCAATCAGAACTAGATTATTCCGGACTAAAAGTAAGGAAAAATTTACTAAAAGGTTTTTTAAAGTGACTATAGATTATCATAAATTAGCAATGCAAAAAAAGTCGGTACAAAAGCATGGCATTTGTGTAACAGCCCGATCCTGAGAATTGGTCGATGAGCTTTGACCTAAGAAGAACATACGCCAGCCCACCACAATCGAACGAAAGCCATTGATCTTGGACTCATTAATGACTGTAGTGACTGAAGTTTTAATGTACCTCGGAGCAAAAAGAAAAAAAAAAGAAAAGGAGCATTGTCAGGTGATCTTAGAGCCTACGATATTGGCACATCGTATTCTTTCGCTACCTCTTCGAGAAAGGAGTTAGTTGGTGATTTAATTAAGCCAAAGCACTGGAGGGTTGTTTTTAACAAACAAAATTTAGTCTCTGATTAAGCTGCGCAATTTCGTGATTTTGTACTCTACAGAACTGGTATCATATACTTTTAAGAAACGTTATTATGATATATTAAATGTAAACTTTGAGGAAGGCGTTGAGGTAATTAGTATATCCTCAAGACGAAAGGATCTATTTTCTGATAACGATGTCTCTAGAACTATAGGTAGCCATTATATTATAACATTTTTGCTGATTACAAAATCTGTTTACATGTCCCCCCCCATAAAATTCAAATAGCATAAGCTCTGAATCTCGGTAGATTGTTCATATTTCTTTTCTTTGCTATAGAATGGGCTATATATAGAGAAACCACTGCTCACAATTATGATTTATTCCCGAGGGTCGATTGTCATCAGAAATGCTCGTAAACAGAAGATATAAAGTCTTATTGTTTGAATAGGGAGTCTCATTGGATAAAAAAATAGCTGAATATCTTTTTGGGACTTCTTCGCCCTCTTAGAGCCGTTCGATTCCGCTTGAGTCTCAATGTGCTTTTGTCTCCTTAAATATTTGTTCCATTGGAATTTTTTTTTACATTTTAAAATGATTCTATAAAGGCACATGCATTGTCATTCAAATGCTTGCACTGTGGTTTGCAACTGTTTTATGAACGTGACATCGTTCTGTGAAAATTTACACCTTACTCAAGTTGTGTAAAATTAAAGCAGATAAAAGGACTATGATCCGTCTTCCCTTTCTATTGAAGACATTTCTCCCACAGACGTATTTTATTGGCTGCTTTTGAATTTTTTCTACTCTTCCATACTGAACTTATTTCTGTGGCCCGCTAATAACTTTATTGTTAATTCCCATTATCATATATTTGCCTAAACACACAATGTCATAGATAACGAAACAGTCCTTATTTTCATTGCTATAAAAGTCTCTGTCTATAATAAAGTCCTGCCGTTAATTTTGTCCCAGCCGAGTTCATGTTTCTGCATGTCACTAATTTTCAGTTTTCGTTAATGAGAGTTGAACAATGAAAACTATTAAAATGAATATTTCAGTCTTTAAAGTTTTAATCCTTTGTAATATGTTTCTCAGAACAATTCTGAAAACAATTTCCGGTCAGCTTGACTGTTCGTTACTCAAAAAACTGTTGCCCGTGTCATACTTTATTCAGAAAATTTGTTCGTGAACCAGTTTGTTTGTAACGAGAGGCTTGAATGATTTGAGGCATCACTGCGATGCTATTAAATTCAAATAGCACTTCTCCGTAATCATTTCAAGGTATATCATACATATGTAAGAATGCTTGCGAAGTATTTAGAAATATGTAAAGCTCTCGTTTAGATCACTAGAAATTCTTTTAAAATTGAATTACTTATAGTCTAATGCAAGGATGTCAAATTGCGTGATTTAAAATATTTGTATCACATCGGTTTACTCAACCGTTGCGTGCGCGACACTTGATGCTATCGATTTTCTAATATATGGATTACGTTTTGGATCCTCAGACTATGCTTGTTTAGGGAACTGCTATGATTGCATTCCGTTCGCTTGCATAAATATTACAGTCGCATATTTCCATAAATTAATACCTTTCTGTAGTCTTCTGCAGTAAGCAATAACGGTGAGGTGGTGGTGGATAATTGGTGAGGCGAAAGGATAATGTAAATAAGTATGCTTTAACAGAATAGCTTGGCTAACGTCTGATGCATGATATTTTTAAATATGAAATCTTTAAATGTTTCAAATTAAGTGCAAAGATATTTAAATTTCTCGTTTTATTTAGAATGCAACATAAACGTTTTACGCGAATTCAGTCGCAAAATTTGGGATTTCCTCTTTTTTTTTTTAAACTTGTAAAATATAGGACTGCTAGCGATCCAAATGCCATTTAAAGGACTAAAATATGAATCTCTAGCCAATGGTTCCCAGTGTGGTCGAGTTAATTCCCCGGGGTATGATGAAATTAACAGGGTTGAATAATAATCAAGGGGTCGATAACCGAATATGCAACCACAACTGTGTGACATAATCAAGGTCCTAATTATTACAAACATTTTAGCAATAAAAATTAATAATTAATTACTTATTGATATAAAGCTGCTTCATATGAAGTCAAGTCGAATTCAGAACCCATATGTACGTTAAGTTTTGAAATTTAAAATTCATCGGAGAGAACTGTCCCGAAGTAAAAATTATTAGCGAACCACATTATTGAGTTTTCTCTCTTCTTACCTAGTGAGAGCAGGCTTTGTTGAAGGCAATAATTTACTAAAAAGCTAATAAGGAACCAGTTAAATATTTTTAAAGGAGGTGATAAGAATTAAATTAAGCAGTTTTATAATAAATATAAAGAAATGCTTCAATGCATCATGCGCAGCTATGACATTTATTAAAATGGAACTTTTGTGCAATTAGAAATTGTGATTTTGGTTCTAAAACGTTTATTTTTGTAAAATAATATAACATAAATCTATTTTTCCAATACAGTTATTCCTATTCTTAATTTGTGTTATTTATAGCTAATTACTTGGTCTATTATTATGTTGTATGCTTTATATATTAATGAAAACTGTAAGGAAGTACATGAAGAAGAAAAGCATTTTTTTAAAAGGGTAGATGCAAAAGAAAGGGGGGGGCTTGGAATCTCTACTCTACGCATACGAAGCAGGAAAATATTCGTATTAGGTCGTCTGGTGGTAAAAAATAATTTTAAATTTCTTTCTACTCAGAATTGTATGTCACAATGTTTAGCCTAACACTGGCAGCCAATATGGAAACCTTTTAGCTGGGCTTTTATTCTGGCTAGTTAGGTTTTACCTTCAACAGAGCCTGCAATAAATCTTAAAGTAGCATCAGGAGAAAAATAGAGAACAACTAAAATGTGTATATAATTAGCAAGATAGTGCTCAACTAAGACATTATACTAAATAATTTTACTGCATAGCTTGTAGATATCATACTCTAGCACTAAGTATTTACCTTTGAAGGAAATATGTTTTAATCTCGAGAAATATCTTCCTGCCTTAAAGTAATTTATTTGATGCTTATAATAAGTTAAGTGCATTATTAATCGCTAATTTCGCAACAAACAGCTCACTCACTAATTGATCCTAATTCATAGTATGCTACAAGCAGGACGCCGTTCACAAATTCCTAATTGTAAAGTCGTGATAAGTAACTTAAAATAAATTGTTCGCCTTAAATTTCAACAACTTTCAATCGTACTCTCAAGACTTCCTTCTTCTATTTTTATTACGAAACAATTTGAGTCTGTTCTGCAAAGGATGGAAGTCTTACAGGAAAGAGAGTGGCTGATAGTGCGATTTACGATGTTATTGTTACTGTGAAGGACCGAAATCTGGAGAATTTCAACATTCACCGAATCGCTTGTTGTATGCAATGATATGTATATATATATATATATCATATACATCCCAAATATTTGCCGCATATCCTTGTTTTTCACTTACACTAGCAAATGTCGACATTCGCGATGCACTGATGATGAATGTTGAATAAAAATATATTTTTTGTGTTTTTAAATAAGTTTTAAAAATTATTAAATTTTTTTATTTGCAAGAATATAACCAAATATTCTGTCGTTCCCCGAAGTATTTGAAGAATGTCGACATTCTCCATTTTCGGCCTTTTACGGTAACATTACTATACAGGGTGATTCTAAATTGTTTTTACAAATTAAGAGGGGTGATAGTACTCATCCAGATGAGGAATAATTACCATAGAAAAAAGGGTCGCATTCCACTATGAGAAGCAGAAAAGAGGGATAGTAGAATTCCAACTGAACTTACAACAGTGTTGGGAGAGCGAATGAATGAGACCAAAAGTTGCACAATCAATTTAGCGAAAATGTAACAGAGAATGCACAAAACGGATAAAACCGAAAACTAGGAGTTCGAGTGTTAATTCGAGCCCAGACTTTGATGGCAAACACTCAGATTCACATCTTTGGTTGTCAAGGTCTCAACCTCGTAAACGATTGCAACAAGTTAATTATCTAATCAAATTATTATCAACTAACTCCAACTTCCGCTGTATGGCGAGATTAGCATGAAAATTTCATGCTGTGTTCCGGCTGTCAGAACTTCGTGTCCCATAGATGGGCGCTTCAAGTAGAATGAACGCATGTCCAGGAAGACAAGATAGAAAATGGCTAAGGGGGAAAAACTGCTACCTTGATACTTGATATCAAAGTAGCACTTTTTCCCCCTTAATCCTTTGCGGCAAAGTGTGTCCTGTCTGGACACGCCTAAAAATTTCCTTCTGTACGCACAGAAAAATTGAATGAAAAAGGATTTATAGGTTACTATAGGTTACTCTGAACCTTCTTTATTTATAGTAGATGGCAGCTCAACACAAACCAGTCCATATATTTTAGCCATATAGTTTAGTTTTTTAAGACCGTCATTTTTCAAAGAAATCTTCCAGATATAATTTAGGGTATAAAAGGAATTGTTTGAAAAGAAATTTCTATGTTATTTTTTTAGCTGTATGTTCATCTTTTTATTCTATATTAGTTTGAAATTTTTACCTTGAAATTTTGCCTAAAATCAAACGGCGAACCCTAGGTGTGCCCGAGCGAGCTCACCGATAATCTAGGACAACTGAGAGTCTGTATTCTTTGTTTCTTCGCATCTCAGCGGTCAGTTCATTGACAACAATGCTCGTTTCAGCACTCTTTTCGAAGCTCTGTTCAATCAGTGTGCCACTTTGGGCACATCCACAGAATTAAAACGATAAGTGCTATCTTCACAAAATTTTACTTGTGTTCTCCTCTAGGCCTAATTAGACTGCCCAACTTTTGTTTTTGTATCAAAACTCCGTCTTTAAAAGGTAGCGTGCTGGAAAGGGTTAATAGATAATTTCCTCCTAATGATTTAGATAATTAACTTGTTGCAATCGTTTGCGAGGTTGAGACCTTGCCAACAAAAGATGTGAATTTGAGTGTTTGCCATCAAAGTCTGAGCTCGAATTAACACTCGAACGCCAAGTTTTCGGTTTTATCCATTTTGTACACTCTCTGAGTTTTTCACGGAACTGATTGTGCAACTTTTGGTCTCGTTCATTCTCTCTCCCAACGCTGTTGTAAGTTCTGGTTGGAATTCTAATATTCCTCTGTTCTGCCTTTCAGAGTGGAATGCGACCCTATGTTTTATGGTAATTATTGCTCATCTGGATGAGTGCTATCACCCCTCTTAATTTTCAAAACCAATTTAGAATCACCCTATATAAGAAGGAAGATATGATTCTCATTCTTACGTTTATTGAGACAAATGAATACAAAGGATGGTTAGAATGGCCTACATATAAGGATTTTATATTGCCGTAGTTTGTACACTTACTATCAACTATCAAGTTGCAGTACTCTGAGTAGATAGTTAGCTGCATTTTATCTATACGCTGTCCTTGTAAATAAGCATGCTTATTTCCACTGAGAAACGTATACAATGTTCTTTATGATTGTTTTACTAATTTTCATGAAATACATGGTTACTTTTATGTTTTACAATTTGAATGGAGTCAATGATTCGCATGTTTATACTGTTTTTTTGCGTAAAATTTCTAATATTATTCACAAAAACTTCGCAAATGTTTAATCTGTAAGTAGGCATATTTAATTAATAGCAATTAAATAGTTATGTAAACTTCTAGTAAGGCAAGGATAACACTAGTTAAAAATTTAGAACACTTCAGGTCTCTTCCCTTATTGAAAGCTAGCTGCTTAAAATTGTTTCTTTTTCACAATTGAAAGAACAATTGATCCATGTTCATTATTTGCTACATTAATGTATCAATATAAGAAATGTGAAAACTAACTAGCGCTTGTTAGAAGTAAAGTGGTTAAGTAGTGTAAGATAATACTGAATATAGTGAATACTGTAAAAAGTACTGAAAATTTTCTGAAATCTTGCTGCTATGAAACAAACTAGCAGATGAATGTTAAAATAAGTGTCAAAAGATGTGAAATCTGGTTAACGCTTTGTAAGGAACGTAAACTAGTTTAAATGCTAATCTCCAGCTCCTTGAAGACAGTCGGGCCACTTATCACCCCGTCTTTACCCTCTAAGTAACTACAACACAGAAGGTGGTTTAAAATAAACTTTTTGTCAGTTCGTCTGCCTTGCAATTAAGTAGCCCGAATAATAACAGAACGATTCTTCATAGCTGATGGAAATAACGAAAACAAACCTAAAATAAACCCAAATTCCTAAAACCTAAATAAAACCTAAATTCAAAGCATTAAAATGTAAAATTTGCAGTAGAAAGTGCATCTACAAGTTTTAGCCCAAGACCTCAACTTATGGGAGCAATTACGGCTAGCAAGGCTAAATCTCATTTAGGTAATTCAAAAGCTGGTAGACAAAGTAGCAAGACGGTCAATGAATGCTGCCAAAACTTTCGCTTTGAGAATTGTATCCTTAAATACAATAGATAATTTGAATCATGGTGGGAATCAACCACTGAATTTCGCTATCGCATATTATGCTAAAAACATGACAGCTAATTCATATTGACATGACTGGACGAAATGAAAGCTCTGTACAGAAAATAATTATTTTTAATAATAATTAAGAAAGCAAGTAAATTTAAGTAAATGCACATTCGCATCTTAGTAATAAGTTTTGCAACATCTCAAGCAAGTCAGAGAGTAACTATGAGCACTCTACGGAGCGATTATGTTCCATGTGGTCAATATACTCGGTAATCTTAGGATATTTGGTACAGCGTTAGACTGCAACATGTCTTAGAGAGACATTAGCATGCATTGATTTAATTTCTATATATGAATGTAATTTATAGATGGCTAGTTGAAAATATTGCGTGGTGCATCTTCTCTTTGCTTGCAAGTACTTAAATCGCTTTCGCAAAGTTTGACTTTCTGAAAATAATCAGGGATGCAGCCATATTTGGTTAGGGATGTCTTGACATTGGCCATATGATGATATGCTGTAGAACGACTTCTGAAATGCAGAAATAACTTCTCCTCATGTTGCGTTATTTTCCTGCTCATTAGATTTTGAGAGGACTCAGTATGTCAGATGAGCTTTAAGAACAGAAGCAAGGGTGTGTAAGTACTCTGCCTTTATAAATTGCGTGATGAACATTAGTTTCGTTAAAAATTTAACATAATTGTAAATATTTATTACAGATATTAACATAAAAGAGAACTGCTAAGAGCTTTTAAAATACTGAAGTAAAAGCAAACGTATGTTATCTCAAAGCTGTTTTTTATTGCTTCTGAAGTTGAAATGGCCGAAAACTTTTAATTAGTATTCATGCAAGACTGTCCATGAAATATTTTATTTATAAGAAAGGAAAAACACTTATTTTAATCAGTCTTTATTATACACTTGACTGTAAAATGCAAAATGTCTTAAAACTATATTTCATTAAGTAAAGTAAAACGAAGATTAAAATTTTCTTCAGGTTCTTCTGAAGACAAACTTTTGGAAAACATTGGTCGTGCTGTGGCTTCCATGTGCTTAACATGGTTTCGTAAAGCACTTAGATTCCTGGGAAACACTGTGGAAGAAATGTGGCTCAGCGTAGAAAATGTGCGAGTTGCCTCATGTGAAGAAAGAAGCTCTCTGAGAGTCGAAGCTATACCTGACGGACCGTTACAGGTATTATTTCATATTTATTTCAAAAATAAAATTTAAGACAAATATAGTTTCAGTAATATAGTTGAGAAATTATGCTACGTATATAACATGTGCAGTGATGAATGTGAAAGTAACATTAATTTTCTGCATAAAATATTCCTTTATAAATAAAATGCAGTCTTTCTTTATAATACTTAAGAGGTAATTACCATAAATAAAAATATAACTATTTTAAACATATTTTTCAAGGAATTTGAGAAGTTATTATGCTTTGCATACGGGTGACTGGAAAGCGTTATCCTAATTTCTAAATTTTCCTGAAAGCATTAAATAGTAAAATAAAATACGAATTAGCTAACACGGTGATGTAAGTATCATACAATGTTATGAAACTAGTTTTTAAAACGTGAATAATCAGTTAAAATTAATGTTAAAAAAGAGATCACCAATATAGATATCATACTAATTTATATAATTTTATATGTCGCAAAAATTTCACCTGAACTTTGCAGTAAATTAGGGTTAACGATACGTAATAGAAACGTTAAATAAGTACATATGTGTATGAAAAAACAAAATGTTTAACTTTGGTTATCGGTGAATATTGGAGGTTACAGAAAAAACTCCATCTGCATCCGCATGTATGAAATTCGTCTAATAGACTTGGTGTTGTCAGGGACTTCTAGAGGTCTAAGCAGTTTCCTAATATCTTTGATAAATTTTGAATAAAACACATAAAATTCCGGCAGTCTTACAGTAGTTATAATATTCAACGAAAACTGAATAGGTCCAGACCCCGAAAGTCAATACAAGAATGTGCTGTATAAGAAAGGCCAGTTCTGATATTTTTATAACAGAATCGCGTATGAGAAGCGGAAAGGCTAGCAGTTAAATATTCTTACGAATTCAAATTTAATCTTTCAACACAATCTGTTAGATATTTATGTGATGGTTCACATATAGTACCTGATCGATGTTTATGTTTATTTTAACTAACATTTATTCTAAGTTTAAACTATCTTTACTGTCAAGCCTTACTTTCCCCTGGAACTGCCAATGCCAGAGTATGTAAATTTTAGTAGAACGCGCAAGGATTCAAATTTATCAGCGGAAGTATTCTGAGTTAATTAGAAAGGAAACGAGTTCGAAGTGTGCTTTCTTGCTTCAAGAGTGTGGAGGTGGCTAGTTAGAAATTGAAGAACCGCGCGTTTCGGCCTATGTGCTTGCCTCGGCAAATATTTAATCTTTCAACGTAATATTCAGAGTTTGCTGAATTATCAGCGGTACTTTAGAACGCCGTGAGGTTAGTTACGTTTAGAGAGCCTCGTAGTAAGTCTCTTGTTATTATTTCTTTTCAGGTTCTTATTTTTATTTTACCGCCGGGTCGGCGTAGTTTGTGAGCGTCAAGAGCACGCATTTGTAACTTCTAAAGTTGAATAAAAAGGGACTTAAACCCTTCTCAAGACTCTGTCTAATTTCCAGTTTCAGCCGTCACCACTTTGGTGCGTGCAGGTTGGAGGCGCGCAACTTTACATTGGCGCCCGAACACTTGTCGAACTGAAATGGCCGAAAATCGGATGGAAGCCGCGGGACAACAACAAGAAATGGCAAGCCAATTGGAAGGATTTGGATACCTGGTCCAGACGTTGAGAGCGTCAATCAAGCCAAATGTCAATTTCGACGGAAAAAATTGTGGCGATATTTCTAGAAAGCATCGACAATTACTTTCAACTCTACCCTGTGCCTGAAAGACAAAAAGTTGTCATCGCCACATCTGCACTAAGAGGACAGGCCGCGCTATGGTGGAAGAATATAGGCAAATATTTATTAGGGGAATTCGGAAGCCAGACATATACATTTGAAAATTTCAAAAAATCGTTAGTAAAGGCCTTCCCCATAGTGAAAGATCGAGCAAGGCTAGAAGCCGAACTATATAGTTTCTATCAACGGGATATAGAAGAATTAACGGACTTTATTCTGCGAAAAATTAAGCTGACGGATATGCTGTATGGGAAGAAACCCGACGCGGAGATTATTGAAATAATCTTACCAAGATTGTTACCTGCTATTCAAGATTACTTTGAAATTAGAAACCCAAGCACATTGCAGGAGCTCTTCGAATTGGCGGTGAAGTTTCAAAATCGCAGAATAGCGGAAAAAGCTAGAGGGGCATCGTATTCTCAAAGTACCCGAAGGCAATCTTCAAATGAGCAGACCAAAAATGCAAACCGCTCTTATGGGGGAAAGAGCTATCAAGCTAACTCATCGAACCTCGAAGGTCAAGTCCCAAAAAGGAAATTCGAAAACAAACGTCCGCGTACCCAGAAGGCAGAAGTTGAAAGGAAAGCTTTAAACGAGTAGAGGGGCCTGTGAAAGCGAGGTTCCAGACCCCGAAAGTTTAAAAAAAACCCTCAAAAAGACATTTAAATACGGTCATCGTAAAGAACTCACATCTACCAATTATACAAGTCCTGGTTGGCGATGTACCAGTAGAAGCCCTCATCGATACGGGAGCAGAAGGTAATTTTATGAGTGAGACATTTTTCAAAAAGAATTTTTATAAATTACGATTATTTAAAAACAAAAACAGAGAAATTATAGCGGCGCAAGGAAAAACCTGTCAATGCATCGGGAAATTATCATTAAACATACAGGTAAAAGGAGAAAGCCTCAAAGTATTAATTTTTGTAGTAAAACATTTGCAAAATCCTCTTATTTTAGGTATGGAGTTTTTAAGGGCCGCGAGGGCCAAATTGAATTTTCAGGACAGTTCTATTGCGCTGGAGATGGACCAAAGGGTGGTGGAACCTGTGGAACAGCCGCAAGTTGACCTTAGCCATTTGAATGACCATGAAAGTCAAGCCATCCAGCAACTGGTGAGTACTTTTTCAAATTTGTTTTCAGAAAGGCCTGGTAGCTGTCAAATAGTTACGCATGAGATACAGTTAACTGCCAAAAAACCTTGTAGGACTAAACCGTATCGTTATGATAAACAAAAAGACCTAATCATCGAGGAACATATTCAGGAAATGTTAAAGAACAAAATAATAACGCCCATATATAGTGAGTACGCGAGTCCAGTCTTACTATGCAGAAAAAAGAACGAGATTCCTCCTTCGGATAAAAGGGCTTGGAGGTTTGCTATCGATTACAGAAAACTGAATAGTATTACTAAATTCCCAGTTTACCCTTTGCCGGTTATAGAGGAAATTATTAGAAAGATTAAATCTACTAGATACATGACTACTTTGGTCTGGCTACTATCAAATAGCTATGAGACCCGAAGACATACACAAAACCGCGTTTATAACAAAATCGGGCACTTATGCATTTCTACGCATGCCTTTTGGGTTGTGTGGGGCCCCATCAACATTCCAGAGAGCTATGGACATTGTTCTAAAGCCTGTCCTAGGAAAATCGACTTTAATCTATCTAGATGATATAATTATAACGAGTAGTACGTTGGAACGACATATTAAAGATCTAGAAGAAGTGTTTAAATTTTTAAAAGAGGCCGGTCTTACAATTAACGCCTCAAAATGCAAGTTCGCAACTAAAGAACTTAAATATCTGGGTTGTAAAATTTTGCAAAAGGGTATAGAAACGCAAGATTCAAAAATAAAAGCAATCAAGAATTTCCCACCGCCCAACACCGCCAAGAAACTTTCTTCTTTCCTTGGGTTATGTTCTTACTATCGGTCATTCATAAAAGATTTCGCTAATATTGTTGAACCACTGTTAGTAATTAAACGATAGCAGAGTAAATTTACGTGTACAGCGGAAGCAAATACCGCATTTGAAAGGTTAAAAGAAACGATCATCAATGCCCCTGTTTTGAAATTCCCGGAGGGGGACGAAAACCTGGAAATTGCAGCAGATGCATCGGACTATGCTGTGGGTGCGGTTCTTATGCAAAATAGCCATCCTTTGGCATTTTTTAGTAAAACGTTGAATAAACACAAAGGCATTATACAGCTACAGAGAGAGAAACATTAGCCGTATTAATGGCTGTACACATAATTCGAGTTTATCTCGGCAAAGTGCCAGTAACAGTCTTTTCGGATCATGCGGCTGTTGGTAGACTTTACTCGGGGAAAAACCTAACGCCCAGGTTAATAAGATGGGCTTTAAAACTCCAAGAATATAATCTAATAATCAAATATAAACCGGGTAAGGAAAACTATGTAGCTGACGCAATTTCTCATATAAAACTGGACGATGAAGGTAATGAACTTAAATGTGCTGTGTTGACTTAAAAAATTTTAGATTCTAGAGATAAAATTATCGCTGAACTGAAAGCTGATCCTGAATTTGGAAGTATCTATGCATATTTGAAAGACCCCGAAAGCTTTGAACATACAGATACCGATGTGATAAGAAATAGAGCAGAAAACTATGAAATAATAGATAATTTATTATTTTATACGAAAACAACAAACGAAAATCTCGAGTACAAACCAGTCATCCCAGCCTCGTTCGATTAAGCATTTTGCAGGAATTACACGACGCGAAAACAGCGGGTCATTTAGGGGTCAGAAAGACTTTAAAAAGGGTACGCGATGCGGTATATTTCCCGCAATTATACAAAATAGTAACTGCGTATGTCAGGTCCTGCAATCAATGTCAGTTAATAAATGATATTAATTACAGCCCGGCCAGGTAATTAAATAGCATTTGGGATACATTTCCGAATGAAATTTTAGGCATAGATATTCTTGGTCCTTTCCCCCAGAGCGAGTTAAAGAAAAATCGTTTTCTTTTAGTAATTGTAGATCATTTTTCAAAATGGACAGAAATTGTTCCACTTAAACGCGCGTCAGCCAAAACAGTCGCAGATGCATTCTTACACAGATACATTTTAAAATACGGTGCACCGATAAAGGTCCTTAGCGATAACGGTAAACAAATCATTAGTCAAATATTTGAAAACATATGCACTGGACTTGGCATACGCCATAGCAAAATGGTTCCGTATAGACCACAGGCAAACATAGCAGAAAGAGGTAATAAAACATTGTAAAAATAATTCGCAGTTACGTTAGCACACATCACAAGCGCTGGGATGGCTACATAAATGAGTTAGCTTATGCTTTAAGAACGGCAAATCACGATACTACGGGAAAAACTCCAGCAGAATAATTTTTAGGCCGAAATTTAATTACGCCTTTAGATAAATTATTCTTTGTGCAACAAAGAGAGCAAGAATTTAAACAGAAAGATGGGCAAAAACTTATTGACCAGGCGCTTAAATGCTCGGATACGGCAAGAAATAAGCAAAAAATATATTACGATAGAAAACGCCGTGAAGCAAATTTTAAAGTTGGGATAAAGTATTGAAGCGGAAATTTTCTTTATCAAGTGCCCCAGACAAATTTACGGCAAAGTTAGCTCCAAAATTTGAAGGCCCCTATGTAATTCAGGAAATCAAAGGAGTTGTATTGTACCTTAAGAACGAGAGAGGGGAAATCTGTAAAGCAAGTCCCGACCAGGTGAAAAAATACTATAATCAAAATGATTTTGAAATCCTTAAAAGTTTCTTGCAGGACTCAAGCGTAAAAGAAGTAGAAGGTCCAGAAATAACGTCACCCGTTCCACCACCCAAGAAGCAGAGAACTGAAGAGAGACCTAGCCCTTCTACAACGACGGTACCGAAAAGAAAAAACGAAAACTTTCAGACTCCAGCATTGAAGAAAAACAAGAATGCAAAGCCACCGCGTAAAGAAACCTTGGTAAAGAGGAAAACACCACCTACAACGTATCGCAGTAGAAATTATACATCAAGGAGAACGCTCCCAGGGCCAGAGATTCAGGTGCAAACAAGGCCGCCGTTCCGGAAAATAAAAAGACAGCAGGAGGAACGAAAAGACCAGCAACAACAGAAGAAATTCAAGAATGACTCCAGACCGGAGGACGCAAAGACCAGCTGTCCAGGGGAAAAACGAAAAAGACAGCAATCCGACGACTACTACTCCAAGAGGCCAGCATGCAGAGGACGAAAAGGAAAAACTAATGTGGACGACACTCGGAGGTAAGTAAGGAGAAGATTGACGTCCATGAAACCTATAACGTGGGAACAGTTCTGCCAGAAAAGAATGACGGAGTTCCAATCATCGGAAACTCAAAGATAAGTTAAAATCTTCTATAATTTTTTTTTCTTTTGTTCCAAAATGCTATGCGTAAATACGAAGTTCTATGTTTTGACGAAAGTCAATGTGTCTCGGTTGAGACTTAGTTTTGTTTAGACTTAGTTGCTAAGGCAAAAGTATTATTTTCTTTCAGTATTAAATCTAAGAACAAGCAGTTTCTGTTGGTCGAAAGACTAATTCTGTTATGTTAAAGCCAAAATTTGGCCGAAGATAAAAATAACTTCGTATTCTTGTATTAATAAGAATTTTAGTTTCAGTGCCGCCAGCTTGGCGAAAAATGAGTAAAGTAAAAATTTACTTTTCTCTTATTCATTTTATGGTAAATTGTAAAAAATCATATGTATTAGAATTTTGTAAATATACGTAAATACAGTAAGACCCCGCTTAACGCGGGGGATACGTTCCATCGAAGTAGAGCGTAATGCGAAACAGCGCTAAGCGAGGCTATCTTAACATGTAAATAATGGGGTTAGGGGAAGACGGATAAAAGATGGTTAGACATTAAATTTAATAATGTTTTTTTAATAAAAATAAAATCAAACATTTATTTCTTACAAAAATAAAAACAATATAAACGCATATACTTTTAAAAACAAATAAAATTATCGGTCAGATCATTCAGTCTATTCTGGGTTTCCAATTTTCTGCCTTTTTGTTAAGAAGGCATTATGATAGATTGGCTTAATGGCAAATTGCGTTCAATTTCGTCGTCAATCCATATAGACAGTCGTTTTTCCATTTCCTCTATAATGTTATTTCTAGAACGGTAATTCTAGTTGCAGAGCTTGACGTAGTTGCAGTTGCCGATGACAGTATTTTTTCTTTATTCTTAAGAATTGTCCTTATTGTTGAAGTTGCCAAAATCAATGCAGCACTAATTTGAGATTGACGTTCACCAGAATCTAATCTTCTAATCACTTGCATTTGAGTTTCCAGTGAAATGCTTTTTCTGGTTGCTTTCTTTTCTTGTTTTTTATTATCACCCATGATAAAAACTAAAGATCATAATATTTGTCACTGTATTAATCGTTATAGTATACAAATTTAAACTTACAATAATGTCAACAAATGTTTCAAATGATAAAAATGCGTCCACCAAGCAAGAAACACAACTACACTGTTTCGGATATGTTATTTGGAAACCTAGCGCTGCGCAACCCGGGAGAATCCCCGGGTTGAAATAAAAGAGCGCTAAACCGAAACAGCGCTAAACGAAACAGCGTTAAGCGGGGTCTTACTGTACTTGAAAGTTATGTAAAAGTAAAATTTAGTCTAGAAGCATAAAATTTTAGATGCTAAAAGTAAATGCTTAAAAGCAATGAATTCAAATTTAAGTATTAAACTGTAGATAAAATCATGCTTTAGAGCGAAAGCCTGCATGTCTAAAGATGAATGAGGGGGAAGTTAGAATGAATGTGTTTTGTAGGGTTCTCCACCTACACTTGAATTTTAAGAATGTTAAAGTAGCTCATCGAGTTGTAGAATGTCGAGTAAGGTGTGTCTATTTGGTCGTTGAATTCTAACAAATCATTGTGTTTAGGGGAAGTGTTGCAATACTAAAACACGAATATTCCCGTTTGACACCACATATGGTGGAGAGCCAGGGTAAAGTTAAATTAATGTTTGAATACTTGAATGAATGTGAATTAAGCAGTAACTAAGGAAAATAAATCGTTTAAAAACAAAAATTTATTCAGTGTCAAGAAAGTGTAAATTATAATGTATTTAGAAAGATACTGACACTTATTCCTTCCAGATACTGGAAGGAAAAGAACAAGATTGATTGCTGAAGTCCAGGAAAAGTTGCTGTAAGAAGAGAGATTTAAATAAGTATCTACAGAAATTTAGTATACCTTTTGTGACATAAGATTTTTTTATGTAAACGAGGCTCTTAAAAGTTAGTTCAGAATTGTAGAAACTTTACAACAGGTCGCTTGTAGGACCTGCTTCCAAGTTTTCCAAATTCTGGCAGCGGCAAATGTAGGGTTTATGTTTATTTTAACTAACATTTATTTTAAGTTTAAACTATCTTTCCTGTCAAGCCTTACTTTCCCCTGGAACTGCCAATGCCAGAGTATGTAAATTTTAGTAGAATGCGCAAGGATTCAAATTTATCAGCGGAAGTATTCTGAGTTAATTAGAAAGGAAACGAGTTCGAAGTGTGCTTTCTTGCTTCACGAGTGTGGAGGTGGCTAGTTAGAAATTGAAGAACCGCGCCTTTCGGCCTGTATGCTTGCCTCGGCAAATATTTAATCTTTCAACGTAATATTCAGAGTTTGCTGAATTATCAGCGGTACTTTAGAACGCGGTGAGGTTAGTTGCGTTTAGAGAGCCTCGTAGTTAGTCTCTTGTTATTATTTCTTTTCAGGTTCTTATTTTTATTTTACCGCCGGGTCGGCGTAGTATGGGAGCGTCAAGAGCACGCATTTGTAACTTCTAAAGTTGAATAAAAAGGGACTTAAACCCTTCTGAAGACTCTGTCTAATTTCCAGTTTCAGCAGTCACCACTTTGTTGCGTGCAGGTTGGAGGCGCGCAACTTTACAAACTAAAGGGTTAATTTGCTTTAAAATATTAATTTGGTAGAGAGGCTTGTAATTTATAAAGCCTCCTAGATCTCTACTAATATGACTACATGAAAGAGTATAAGACAAGAAGAGAAACAGTGTTTCAATAATAACAGCATTTACATGCAGATGGAGCTGAGGCTAAGTCACAACTATATGATGAAAAATTAAGGTCAAATAAAATCTACACCTAACAATGTTAAGAAAAATTCAATAATTACGAAATTCGAGGCATTGATAACAAGAGATATATTTTAAATTATTTTTCCAGTAAGAGTCTACTTACTGGTAGAAATATGTAACGGCTGAATAAAAAGAGTTTCCTTCAGGAAAGACTTTCGAAGCTTTCCTGAAATCTAAATATAGTCAGAAAATATGTAGTAATTACAGTTCACTTTTAGGAATTTCATAACTGAATATAATATGACTAAACGTAGACGTACCTAAAAACTCCTAAGTTACTTGTTTTACTATTCATAAAATATAACTACTCTTTGCATGTCATTTACTTCACCTAATATAAATGAAAAAGGGATGAATGACCTTGCGCAAACTTATTGAAACACGAGTAGAACTCAAAGAATAAAGATTCAATAATGCCTAATATTTGCATCATCTTACACAGAGAAAGTTTTATCGATGAAATATGTTTCGTAGCATTCTTCAATATATTATGATGTTAGTAAGATGCATCTTTTTCTCATGTTCCACACTATGAGCAGTTTTATCAGTACTTGTTAATTGAACCATTATCATCAGAAAGGAAAGCATGCAGTTGATGTTTTGTGCTTCCTGACTTATTTCTGAGGTTTTTGGAACGATTGTTATCCTGTAACTATACGGTGTGTTAATAAATGGTGATTCAAAAATATTTTTGAAGGGGGAGTGTCCTTAAATATTGCGTAAACTCGGTCTAGAAACATTCCCATCTCTGAACAGATAAAACATAACCAAACTTCTGTACCAAACAAATATTGTAATGAATTAAAGACATTCTTCTGTGTGATTGTATGGTGCAGAGATCAGCATATCATAGCGACAATCTAAAGATCCAAGTTTAAGTCCTGGCGAGTGAGTTCAGTAAGATTCTTCAGTCTTAGTAATGCATTTCGCAAAAAGTCTTTGAAATTCCGTGCAGGAAAAATAAACTTGACACCACTAGTGTAAGAAAAATAAACTTTATTTTTAAGTATTATAAACTTCAGTACATTCATCTGCGCAAACTTTGTTTCAAACATTGCATATTCCAATACTCATCTTATTTCGTATATCCAGGCGTGTTTCTGCTTGCAGTGGAATGGGTAACTAAGAGGAATTCAGAGCACGGTAACAGAAAAAGCGCGTCATATTCATTATGAATATATTAGCAAGCATACTATTATAAATAAATCAACAGTTTATGTTATTTTAAGCACCTTTGGTATTTAGGAATGTTGCCTAAAATAGGGAATTTCTCAAATAGCTGAGGGTGCTATCATAATTTTTCACTTAGATATTTCTCATAAACTATCCCGGTCGTAGAGATATAGTTCTATTTTCGGTTTTCTTGCACTCAGAATAAAGAACAATTTCAGGCACTTACGAGGCATGCTTTGCAGTGCATTACCTATCAGTTTGAATTTTATATGTTTGACTACTTTAGTGTCTTCAGATTCGGTCATTCTTGAATGACACAAAAATAGTTAATATGTATTTAGATCCTTGAAATAATGAAAAGAAAATTTAGCTATGAATTTGAAATACGTCTGTAATATGTTATTTGTCACTGAATTGAACTATGTCTGATATTTTCTCAGTAGCAGAATTTTATATAAAATCAGTCCCAGACATCGACATTTCAGAAATACAAGCGAAATGACACAGTACAGGAAATGCTAGTAACATTTCCAGAATGACTTATGCCACTGCTCTCCTAATCTTTTTGATCGTGTAACCTTGAACAAAAAACTTAATAATGCGAATCTTTTATTGAAAGAATATTTTCGATATTTACACACGCTTTTATGAAATTGCGTATTAACAAACATTAGTTAATTCGATTTTCTGCAAACACAAAATCCTGATTTATTTAATTTAGTATTTGCAGTGTAATTAAATTGAATAAATAGAACTTCAAATAAATTATGCGGGGAATAAACAGTGAAAATATAATCTTAGTATGAGCAGTCGAACTAAGCATATTTTATTACTTTTGAATGATTTGCTTAGTTATCAGGTTCTAAATTCAGTATATTTGCATACGTATATTCCCATACATAGCAATGAAATCAGGTCTAAATTACAAAACTCCCACATTTGCATAAATTCAAGCAAAGTTACCTTGTTTTCTACATTTTTTGACACAAATACTTATAGCTAATTAGTTAGATTTACTGATAAGTTATTTTATGTTGATTACCTTTATTGTCTTTCTCGCTTTCCGTCTTCCTGCCAGAATGCTAACTTCTATTTCGCGAGTATTCAAATGAGGTAGAAAGAGGTAGTATTTAAATAAAAGATTGTAGAATTAGAGCGTGTTCCCCCTGCTGATGGCTACGTTGTTAGTTTGATTCTCTCGATAGCAGTTTATCTGTGCGTTGCGTTATTCTAGTCATTAGGCCTTTTCACACCGATATTACATATGAGCCAATTTGCGCGTTATCTTTCTGTGTAGCCTTTGGGCTAACTTACAATGTAGTTAGTTAAATTCTTTGCTTTGAGTTACGCTATAAATGCTGGCGGGTTCTGTAAGCATGTGCAGTGCCTTCTATTAATCTACTGATTTTAATAAAAGGCTCTTTTACACCCATTCCAAATCTTTGCTGTTTTTTCCAAGAGCTAACGATAATTAGCTTCAGTATTCCAGAATTGTCATCTTGTTTATGTTAGCAAAAATGGCGTCAAAACTCTGTACTGGCGCCCGAACATCATTCAGAATAAATGTCTCAAAATTCTGAATTTAGTCTGGTCCTCTAAACGTTCCACCAGCTATAGTTTAGCCCCATAGAAAGTTTTGGATTCATTATGGATAACATGAGGGCTGCCATGAAACCCGCAGTCATTTCAATGGGAAAACTTCCGTAATTAACTTCCTTGAACAGCTAAATTCTCATTTTGTACTGGATCCAAGTGCTCGAAATACAAAAAGTTACAATCGCATCTGCTGTCTTTAGAGGACAAGCTGCCAGTTGGTATAAATGCACTGGCAAATTTGTGATGGGTGAGCCTAGGAGCGATACCTACATAAATCAAATGTTTAAGAATGCTCTTGTTAATGAATTTCCATTGTAAAAGACAGGGCTAAGCTCGAGTCAGTGCTGTTTAGTAAATTATAATTTAAAGAATTAACGGATTTTATTTTAAGGGAATTTCAAATTTTAAATTTGTTTTGCGGCAAGAGGCCGAATGAAAAAAAAATATTCAAATTATCTTGCCTAGGTTCCTGCCGCAAATACAAGACCTTTTCGAGCTAAGAAATCTAACGATATTGGAAAGTTTATTCGAGTTAGCCACAAAATTCCGAAGGTAACGAGTGGCGGAGAAGACATGAGTTGCTAAGTGAGAGGCGAAATGGGCAAATTTTCAGACCTGCGCCTCAGCAAAGGGTACAGTTTGGCTAAAAGAAACATTTTGATGACAGAAAGAAAGATTCAGCCGGGATTGACGACAGCCAAAAATGAATGTCAATAGAAAAAAAGGGAGAAAATAATGCAAAAAATTTAAACCAGTAAGGGGTACTGAAGATAAGAAAGTAGAATTATCCCAAAGGCCAGAAAATGTCTCTAAAATTCAACTAAATACAGTGGTTGTTAAAAATTTGGCATTATCAGTAGTGCAGACATTTTTGAATAATGTTCATGCAGCCGCATTGATAGACACTGGGGATGAATGCAATTTTTGTTCAGAAACGTTTTTCTGTAAATCCATTAAGAAGGTTTAGACAATTTAACATAGTGGGAGCAAAAGTTATTGCGCCCAAGGCAAGCAGTGTTTATCTGTAGGAAAGTCAACATTGCACGTGCAAGTAAAAAATGAGCAACTTAAAACCTGTCTTCCATGTCGCGAAAAATCTTCAACCTGCCGTAATTTTTAGGCATGGATTTCTTGAAGACGGCAGGTGCCAAACTGAATTTTCAGGCATATATTATGCAGCTCGATATGAAGAAGCTAAAAGAAAGACGGATGCGACCAGCGGTGATTGAGATAAGCCATTAAGGTGCGAACGAAAAAGAAATAATGGAGAAGATAGTAAGCTTGTTTTCTAATTTGTTTGATGAGCATCCAGGCCACAGGCAGATTGTGAGACATGGTATAGATTACGGGTAACGCGACTCCTGTAAGACCAAAACCTTCTCACAGCGTTAATGTAAAACAACGAACAATATAAGAGCATTATGATACCATTACACGTCGAACAAGTATTCATTTAGAAGTCAAACAACAAAAGTCAGAGTTATATATTTTCAAATTTTCACAGGACTAGTTTCGATGGTTTACCGAACCATCATCCTCAGCTGCAAAAGCGCAAATGAATGAGATAAGATATTATGATTAGATGAGAAAAGATAAGAAAGAACGGACAAGCTTCAAGCTACTGGCGCCATCTGTTGATGAAGCCAGAACTAAAACAAAATTTCTTTAAAGGCTGAAGGCAAAGATGGATTGGATTATCACACTTTCAAGTTTTCTGCAGCCAAAATTATTCAAAAAATATCTTCCATTGGTGAACTAAATTTTCTAGATGCATTTCACATTCAAAAAAATCTTTCTGTTATAGTTAACGACCCTAATTCTAATACATCTTTGCCTTCAGCCTTTTGAAGAAATTTTGTTTTAGTTCTGGTTTCATCAACAGATGGCGCCAGTAGCTTGACGCTTGTCCGTTCTTTCTTATCTTTTCTCATCTAATTACAATATCTCATCTCGTTCATTCGCCCTTTTGCAGCTGAGGATGATGGTTCGGTAAAACCATCGAAACTAGTCCTGTGAAAATTTGAAAATATAATGCTGATTTTTGTTGTTTGACTTCTAAATTATTAGAAGAGCATATTCAGGAAATATTAAAAATTAAAATTATAACACCAAAAGTAATCCTTACGCTATCCCTGTTGTACTGCGTGGAACGAAAAACAATCTTCTACCAACTGACTTCAAAGCGTGGCGTTTTGCAATTGGTTAGCGAAATCGTATCACTAAGCATCCCTTCCCATAATTGAAGAGATTATACGTAAAATTAAATCGAAGCGGCCTATGACGATATTAGGTCTCGCATCTAGATATTTCCAGAAGTGTGTGTTCGAAGTTCAGATTTCTGAATGTTTTGTAACTCTAAATTACCTGCAATGTCAATACTTTTATCCTTTCATTATAACGTACTTACAAAATAATTCTAATTCGGTTAACTACTTTCTTTCATGGCGTAGCAACTGTAATAGCAGGCAGTGTACAGAGTAATTAAAACGAATTTTTTTTTTTTTTTGATTTTCTTTAAACGAAAGATCTTATTTTTCATTTTATTTTAATTTTTGTTTGATTTTATGCATAATATGGTAGTCATGAAGAAATATTTCAGGGCTATAAATGGCTATTTTGTAACTGGGCTTTATAAAATTATTTCGCAATGTTAGATAAGTACAGACTATGATAATTTTACATAAACGTATATTTCTTCAGAGATTGCTCTATAACAAGCTTCCATAATTGTACATTTAACGGATAACTATATCAACAACTGATTTATAAATTGCATTTAAATGGTTGCGCTTGTAATTTTGCTACAGTTAGCAATGTGTTTTTTATTTAGTCACCCATTTGTGATCATCCCATCGGTTTGTTCAAGTATGGGTAGCAAATGCTCTGTAAAGAAAAAGTACCGAATTAATATGTACAGAAGTTTGTTGAATTGTATTTTTATATCTCTTAATGATTTAAATATAACCTTTGAACTTGAAATTTGCCTTCCTTAACTGTTTTCACGCATGAAAAGATAATAGTCAAAAGGATATTTTGTTTTTTTAACTGTGCCTTTCTTTGTTCACGAAGTCTAATAATGGTCTTAATAATAGTCTAATAATGGTCATGCGGATAAAATCATTAATAATAATAATTGATTTCATATCCTTTAGTAATATGAAACAAACTGAGTGACTGACTCTCCAGATTTTTCCCGAGGTACATATGATCCCGATTCCCATTAATGACTTATTCATTCCATGGCATATTCCCCTGATCAGAAATACTCGTGTAATAGAAAATGATATAAATACGTAGTCTATTTTTAACGATCTTCGTACAAAGTGTTTGAAAGAGGTGACTGTAGGCTATATTTCCTTAACTATTAACGTGACACGTGTACTTTTATTGGTGGAGAATTTTTAGATGTAAAGGTTTCTTAAATATAATACCGTTTTATATGACACCTTCCCCATAGAGTCAAAATTCCAATTTGTAAACTACTCGTCATATTTTTAAATGGTTTACTTTCGCTCCGGAAAATTCTTGGAAGTATTAGGGAATGAATTTATCGATATTCATTACGGCTCACTTTTCAATGCCTATCACCATGTAAACTTGAAACATTCCCCTCAGATTAGACAGAAATTATGTACTGAAAGTAAGTTGCTTACATAGTGATAATTTTCCGTAACGTAGCACTCATTATTAAGTAGTTTTCTGATAATTAATTAATATTAGTTAGGTAATTAGGTAAAATATGAATTGCCTGCGAAATTTATAGCTAAAAATACAGAACGTTTTTTCTTATTTTGTTGAAGTGAAATGGGTGTATTATTTCTAGAAATATTCTTCTTCGGAGAACATACCAAAAGTTAGATTTTATATTCAGATTATATAGTTTCCCATTTGTATTGGCTGAGTGGATTGACCTAAGTCCTTTCAACATAACCAAGTTCAACCGCAATCACTTGAACTCAGTTTCAGTTTTAGATAAACAATTTAGAATTCTTAGACAGATAAGAGCATATATAACAAACACAAAGAACAGAAATATATATATCACAAATATTTCTTTTTAATATTTCCGTACGTTTATACACAAATTATGACATATGCCAATACATAATACATTAAATTCGTTAGAAAGGCCGTACTTCAAGCGGCTCAAATAATGAGTTTACACTGATAATCACCCTCTATAAACATCATCGAAATATTAAGAATTTGATTTGCACGTTAAGTCTTACGGTACTTACTGAGTCGTCTTCAGTTTCTGGGGAATGCAATTTTACGTGTTCCTGACGCCTTCCTTGGGTTCATTCCCCTCATGGGCTCACTGTTTGTGAGTACGGGTGGGGCAATCCCAAGGTACCTAGCACTTCAAGGCATCATGCGCTTGGTGAGACAAGGGTCATAATCTGAAACACTAGTAATCTTTCTTCGTTTCCTTTTAAACTAATACGGAGAGTCGTACCATCTTTACAGTCGGAAGCCGATACTCTAAATCTTCTAATGCAGGAACTGATACTTTTACATCCGTTTCTTCTACGACACAGTTAAGAGGAGTTTCAATGTACACTGAGAGTATGTGATAATTCACTTCTGCTGATTATCAGTTTAGGGACGATCCATCGTTCATAAATCTTTCCTCGTTCTCGGTAAGAAACACAGTCCATCTCCTGCGCCTTCCATCTTACGCACTTAACTAGCTGGGAAAAGCTTGAAAACACACTAAATAACAATTAAATTCAGTTGATCGTCATACACAGGGCCGATACATCTTCAGTAAATCTTTCTTCAACTCGCACGTTCTTCTGGTCATCACATTATTATTCGCATTGCCGTTATTTCTGTACCTTTTTATATTACTTATCATTAGCACTTCCTTTTCCTTTTCATTGTTTATTTTTAATTTCGCCTAACTCCCGAGAATATCTCACTTAGATCACTCTTCCCTTTTCTTTTAGCTTCTCTAGTCTGTTTTTCTTTTCTTCGTCCAGTTTTGCTGCAATATTTTCCGCTATTTAACTCTTGAGCTAATTATTAATTAAAATCGACTTCAGACGCAAGCAAATCTCACATCATTTTGAATTGGTCGAACGATTTGTCAAATTATCGTTTCCAAACCTATTACAAGAAGGCCGAAACTCTTTTTTTATGCACTTTGCTTTTCCTCTTACTTAAGAAAGAGGTACTAACGGATTTTGTAAAATTTCCTGCCCACAGATTACTCGAAACGACTGTTGAGAAATAATAGGCGTAGTATACAGTCTGTATATATTTTATTTCTTTAACAGTCTAACGGCAATTCAACAATAAAATGGCGTCATGCGTAATAAAGGCATTTTTTAAGCGACCACTTATATCTAAATTCCTGCAACGTATTTGTTTTCGATATCTATCAACTTTCACGACCTTTAGACCTTCTAACTATTTCGACAATCAAGCACAAAGAAACATTTTCTTTCAAAATAACGTTCTTTCATTTGCGCCGAGGCTTTGCGGCTCCGAAGCGATTTGGATTAGTAGAGTGATAGGAAGAACTACAAAGGAAGGGATCATTAATTCGCCACCTTTTCTTTGTTTATTTTTTCCTCCGGCTTTCCCAGCATTTCCACTATTACACTCAAAATTACTCTCCTTTCTTGGAGTTAGAATAATTTAACGTTTCCTGCTACAAAACACTATCCTAGAAAACAGGCTGGCTGGCCTTCACGATTTTTACCATGTGTAACCTAAATACAAGTGAGCTTCCTTTAGCCCTCTACGAAGGAATACCTCTTTATGCGCAGACAGCTGCAGCATGTCTCGACCTCGTAAATTTATAGTAAATACCACTCCATTTGCAGTATTGAAACTTTTAATAAAGCCTTTTACCTTATTTTGAGAAATTTTATTATTTCAAATACAACCTTAGATAAATACTTAAGCAAACAATCACTGCTACCATATTTTTTGGTCACTCCGTATATGTGATTATTATTTTACGGGATAAGAATATTATATTATTATTCAAAGAATATTCAGTGCAATCAAATATATATTTTTAGAATTTTTACATTTATTAGTAGACTGGAATTTAATTTTTCGATTTCACAAAATTCTATTTGTTAACTTTTTTAAATTATTGAGAAATCTTACCCAAATATAAGGTCAAAAGCAACTCAAAATACTTTTGTATCTAATTCAATTTTACTATAAGAGACTCATTTGTGAGTGTAAAGCTGTCAGATATTGCAACATTGTAGTGGCACGTAGCTCCCATATTGTCTAATTCACTAATTCGATCTGCTTATTAATACATACAATTATTATAATTAAACTTTAAACTATTCTTACTCAATCTGTAATTTTAATCACTTGCTTATAGTTATAAATTAATCGTTTACTCCACGAATTCCACTCCTAAAATATTTTTAAATTATTGGCGTGTCCGCAACGTCTGCAGCGGAGTCTCCAAACAATTGCGCCATGGCCACACATCACATTTCGTTATGCCATGTCAATGTTGCGAACCATGTTAATGTTAATGCTACAAGACGTTTATCAGCCTTTCGGCCTATCAAGTATTGTCATTGCAAGAGACATAAAATGCTTCATTCCTCCTTCCTGTTGCTGGACAAATAGCCAAAGATCTGACACTGGGTGTTTCGTATAATCTTTATCTTTCAAATTAAAATAAATTACTTTACACACTAATTGGTTTAAGTTTAATAAACTTTCTTCTTAATATTTTATATCTTCATCTTACTTTTTGTTGATGTAGCTATATGATAAAACTTACAATGCATTTAGTTTAAAATATATCGAAATTATAAGTTTTATGAATAAAATTGTTTTAGTTATTAAAAGAAGTTTCTAATGCCATATGTTACGTACATAACAGTTGAGGTTTAGTACTTTTATCATTTAGTTAAAGAAAACCTATTACTGATCTGAAGAAAAAAAAAAGAGTTTATCTATGGAAAATCTGAGATCACTTTCACACATATTCTTTCAATATTGCCGTTGTACTGCATTCGTAAAACATACCTTTAAAATTACCTTAAATAATTATTAGTTGATTATTTTGAAATTTGATATGAATTCTTTTTTTTTGTAAATTTCCGAGTTAAAAAGAATCAAATAAATCATGTACGCACTTACGTTCCTATTTCTGACAAATTACAAACAATGAAATCGAAAAAATCATTTTAAAAATTAATCTCTTTCAAGTGATATTTGAAATAAATATTTAACTACCTCTTATATAAAATAGAAAAAAAATAAATATTTGCTTCATTAATGGTTCAAAGTGGGAGCTTTCGAAGATAAACAGTTATTTTTCATTTGCTTCGAATATCATCATTTTCATATTTTCTCTATATTTGATTTTTGTTGGCATTATGAAGGAAATCTTCATTGCAGTGAGTGGCGCCATTCATCTTTGCTACGGAATATACATAATGCGCTCGCCATAATTGCGAGGATAAAAAACTTGGAACTTTTTCGCCGAAACTGACGTACTACTAACGTCTCATGTTTTTTTTTTTTTTTTACTTCGCCTGTTCGTTGCCGATGTTTGGCGTCGACTCGTGTAGGTGTGTAAATGTTTAAATATTTAGCCTCTCTCGGGATGTGATTTCCTTTTTTTAAATGTTAAACAAGGTTGGTTAGCTAAAGTTTGTGATTCTTAGGCCTTTCTAATGACCTACTGATGGAGTCCTAATGGCGATGAAACACCGCTATATGTATGCACATATGTAGGTTTGTATAACTACAAGTATACTGTAAACCTCATACACTGATTATAGGCGTGCTCAAATCTTACTTGTAAAATTGAAATTTGTAGTTTCAAAATTAATTACATAGAATATTTTTTCAATGATGGTTTTCAAATTCTATCTAAAATAAACAAAAGCCGCATATTGAAATTCTCTGTGCACCATTCAAGGGGGGGGGGTAAACTTAAATATGTGGTTTATGAAAATCTATGTACGAAATAGGTATAAAAAAGAATAACATCTAGAAGCATTTGCTTTTGATAAAAAGATAAAATTACACTTTAAGGCCCATTTCATATATTTTCAGTTGTTTTCAGGAACGTTTTATTTCATTTGCATAGATAGCAAGAATTTGCATGTGTAAAACTATTAGTATGTAACAATAAGAATAAAACACTCGAAGAAAGATAATTCAAGTAATTTCCTGAAATAATTTTCAAAACTCCTCCAGACGTTGATGAATACTCACCTTGTCATATGAACATTGAAGAACTGAATTCGTTTGTAGTAAGAGAAGCAATTAAATAGAAGGAATTTGAAGAGATATTGCTTTAATGAAAAATTCAGATCGGTACTTGAAATGATAATTCTTCTTCTGAATTGTTTTCTTCTTAAGTCATTTTTGATAATTATATGAATTCAGCTCTCACAAACTAATACTCCAGGCATCCAGTATTCTCAGTGTTGTTTTATTGATCTCTCACATTTTGATGCCATGCTTCGGTTCAGATCTCTTTTAGTACCGATGATAAGATCAATTATTTGCTCCACCCGTATATACAGTTTCTTCCGTAGATCTAAGAAATTCATGCAATCACAATTCCACCGCATACGATTGCATATAGATGATTTTAATAAGAGCTAGTCTCATGCTAAACTATTTAACGAATTTTGTGGTTGTAGAGACATTAGGAGTTTTTGGAAGCCAGAGAGATGAAAAATTAACAACCGCCTTCGCTGGGAATCGAACCACGGACCTCTGGAATACCGGCCCAGCGTGCAGAACCACTACACCATGAAGGCACGCTAGGGAAGTGGGAGAAATACCTTATATGGTCATTTAGATATCGCAAGGGTGTCGCTTTCAGTTAATAAATTTAAATTCTTTAGATGTGCGGTATGATTATTCACCCATTATAATACGCTGTCGCACACGAGAGGCAGAAACTTCTAAGGGCTTACTTTCTTCTAAGCTCTTCTTCTTTCACTTCTATTTTAAATATAAAAAATGATAGGCTTAGATATTTTAGCTTTCTTACAAATGTATAAAACTAATTTTTTGTTCGAACGTTTAATCTAACTCAGTATCATGTACGCAGATATTTACTGTAAGCCTTTAGGATTTACTCAAACAAACAGCAGTTAAAGATATAAGGTATTTCTCCCACTTCCCTAGCGTGCCTTCGTGGTGTAACGGTAGCACGCTGGGCCGGTATTCCAGAGGTCTGTGGTTCGATTCCCGGCGAAGGCGTTTGCTAATTTTTCATCTCTCCGGCTTCCAAAAATTACCTAATGTATCGTGGCGTTCGGACTAAAAGGGTTGTGGATGATGATTCTCCGCACCCAGGATTTGGTGACTAGGTTCCCTAAAACCCTAGTCGTCCTTTAAAAAAAGGGGAGTATATAAGGTATTTCTCCAACTTCCCTAGCGTGCCTTCGTGGTGTAACGGTAGCACGCTGGGCCGGTATTCCAGAGGTCCGTGTTTCGATTTCCGGCGAAGGCGTTTGCTAATTTTTCATCTCTCCGGCTTCCAAAAATTACTACAAAGACATTGCTTGCAAAAGTACAAAGCATGTTTTTTAAAATTGAGAATGCGTGTTTGGTTAGAATGCCATTACCTTAGTTGTAAATAAGAAAACGGGTCCACTTCTATATATGCAATAAACTGTCTTTTTCGGCATTTTCCTTTAAATACAAATTGCATTTTTTGGACGCTTTTGTTCTCTTATTAAAAGATTATCACCTGATATATGAATGAGACCTCTAAACACAAGTAGTTGGACTTGAGTTCAAATTCTGGCAAATGATAGATGTATATGGGAAATTAAGAGTTTTTCTCTATGTTCTGTGATCCATTTTCTCTCAGAAAGTTCTTCCCGGTGGCATTTTTTCCCTTAATCAAATGCCCAGTCATATTTTGGTGTGTATTTAATTATGGCAAAGCACACGAGGGCTATCTGCCTAAAGGGAGGGATGCCTTTCGTGGAGGACTTTCTAAGGGAAACTGGCTCGTATACACGTTACACATGGGGAAAACCACGAAAACGCCCATGCAGCCAGCCCGTTCGCGGGATTCGAACCTCAGACCGAACTACCAGTGTTCAGCGTCTTTACCGCTCGGCCGCTGGTGGGCCCAGTCATATTTTGTTATAATTCAATAAATCCAAGTCTAATTAAAATACTGTAAGGTATTTCTCCCGCCTTCGTGGTGTAGTGGACAGCACACTCGGGGCGTATTCGAGAGGTTCGTGATTCGAATTCCGGCGAGGGCATTGCTCATTTTTCACATCTCTTGCTTCGAAATAACCTAATGTCTCTAATAAGATTGAAAAGAATCATCATTCATCATTAGTAATTAATAAAAGCAATTAATAATTATTAATTGATAATAAGAATTAGTAATTAATAATTATTAATAATAATTAATTGCTGACCACTACATCACGAAGGTATGCTAAGAAGGCGGGAGAAATATCTTATATACTCCCCCTATAAAGAGAGACTGGGGGATTAGGAGATCCACCCGAACTAAAAGGTGATGAATGATAATTCTTATTATTAATTATTGATGAATGATGATTCTTATTATTAATTACTAATGGTGATTAATTACTACTAATTATTAATTAATAATAATTATTATTAATTAATAATCAATAATTAATAATTAATAATAATTATTAATCAATAATAATTAATAATAATTAATAATTAATAATAATTATTAATAATTAATAATTAGTAATTAATAATTATTAGTAATTGATCATCATTAGTAATTAATAATAAGAATCATCATTCATCAATAATTAATAATAAGAATTACCATTCTTCACCTTTTAGTTCGAGTGGATCTCCTAATCCCCCAGTCTCTCTTTATAGGGGGAGTATTAAGGTATTTCTCCCGCCTTCTTAGCATACCTTCGTGGTGTAGTGGTCAGCACATTCGGCACGTATTCGAGAGGTCCGTTGTTCTAGTCAAGGTGAGGACCTTGCTCACTTTTTCTTCTCTTGTGCTTCAAAATAATCTAATGTCTCTACAATATTTATGCTTTGTTTAATATGTACAAACGTAAAAATCTTTAAGAATTTTCATACAAATTTTATATTATCTGAAAGAACGTGAATCTCAACTGAGTTAATGCAGTAAATGAAGTTGATAGGGTGAGCTGAGTGCATATCGCAGGAATTCCACTTCTTACTAGAAATGCAACAGTTTTTAATAAAATATATGAAAAATATTAATACAAATTTATTTAACCCAACTGCCATTTCTCTCCCCTAAAATTGCAAGAAGGAAGAATTATTAGATTACATATGTGTGTAGAACAAACTAATTAAAAAAAACTTTTTGCTTTTTTTTATTTTCATTCATTTGGGGGGGAGTAGTTATTAAATTAGTGATATTAGTGTAGTAAAATAACTTTCAGGTTAACTATTTGAGGACATTATTTTGTTTTAAGAGAATATTTGTCATTACAAGTATGGTTAGTTGTATGCATTTCTTCAAAAATATTTGCAATGTATTAGTGCAGAAAATTATTATTTGAAGCCCAATATTTGCATCTCATTTTTTAATCCTCATGCGTTTTAAATAAAAGGGTCTATATCCATCGATAGTATAAAGGTATTAAGAACCTCTTGAAGTCAAATTGTCCATTTAGAAGCATTCATTTAAAGAAATAGTTAACAAATTGATATACGTAACTCGCAGTTAATATCTTGAAATCAGCAGCAAAATATCTCATAATATCTCATAATATGCTACTTTCCTGTACAAGAGACTTATTTTTAAGGTAAAACATTTTCTTTATTTACTTCATAGCTGAATATATATCCCGATGCATCACAGAAGCTTTTGATAAAATGATGTAGTTTTAGGTGAGCAAAACTATTACTTTAAATAATAACGATAAATATTACAATGAATCCTAAATATAGATAAATGTAGATAATATATGTGGGGAAATTCATTATAAATAGTTTGCATGTTAATCACATTTCGCAGATTGACATTTTTTAAGCTGAATGTTTGTTTACGAGAAAAATAATAAGAGAAATATGACGCACTGATCACAAAGTTATGTGAAGGATCATGTCGACTATAATTAGATTAGAAACGTCGACTATAATGTCCATAATACATTCTTCGCATAGGTGCATGCTGCATTACAGGAATTTCTTTTCTTCCTTCTAGAGTCAGTGGACCATCTTCTTTATCTAAAGAATGCAGGTGAGGCAGTGAAAAGGAAATAGAAAAGTCATCCTTGTCAGACAGTTGTTAGACTTGTCGCTATAGAAGAGTTCTTGGCAGATTTTAAATGACTTGGTGTTTCGCTGTTATAAATACCTACATAAAACCAAATATTTATAAATCTAGTTTTTGTTTTCAGTTTTATAAATAAGAAAAAGTTATTTAACCACATAAGGTTTTATGTTAATTAACTAGTTATTATGATTTGAGCCTTTAACTTCTTCTTTCCATAGTCTTCACCAGAATACGAGTTTGTTGTTTGTGTATTTAAGCTCAGAGTTTGAATTCTTACAGTTATGCATTCTGTCAATCTTTAATTCTGGCAAACCGTAATTATCTTGGGCCAGTTTAAGTGGAATATTTTGTGTTGTAGTCTCAGACCACGTTACCTACATTTGAATTTATCTTTGTTTTATTTTAATTTGAATTCCAACAAGTAGCGGAGGTTCGCACGAGTTGAGCCTTTCTGTTCATTTAATGCTTAAATATAAAGCTTATTTTAATCTTCTTTAGACTTTGTGATTTGTTTCAGATTCAGCGGGAACTCGCTTTCAGTCTAGTAGGATCTGCAGGACATTAACATAAGCTTATAAATACAGCATAACCCTACAACTAATTAAAATGCTTACATGACTTATCGTGATTACATGAGAATGTTGACATCGGAAAAATGTTGATAAGAAAAAGTGAAATATGCGATTTCGAAGGTGGAAATTTTAATAACAGGAGTTTTGCATGTTTTCTTTTGTAAGTCATTGCAGCTGATTCTTTCTGACAGCTTGCCTATTCCACTGTTTGGTTGATGCTTCATAAACATTTATTTTCCAGTGAAGTAGTAATAAAAGAGTTTAATATTGACAAATATTACTTTTAATTGTTGTGGTAATATGGTGATACTAGCACATATGAACAAAATATAGAATATCATAAATATGTATCTTAAAACATGACTTTTAACCCTTTCCGGCACGCTACCTTTTAAATTTGGAGTTTTGATAAAAAAAAAAAAAAAAAAAAAAAAAAAAAAAAAAAGGTAGGCAGTCTAATTAGGCCTAGAGGAGTACAGAAGTAAAATTTTGTGAAGATAGCACTTATCGTTTAATTCTGTGGGTATGCCCAAAGTGGGCACATTGATTGAATAGAGCTTCGAAAAGAGTGCTGAAACGAGCATTGTTCTCAATGAACTGACCGATGAGAGACAAAGAATACTCTCAGTTGTCTTAGATTATCGGTGAGCCTGGTCTGGGCACATCTGGGGTTCGCAGTTTGATTTTAGGCAAGATATCAAGGTAAAAATTTAAAGCTAATATAGAAAAAGGAGATTAGCCAAAAAATAACATAGAAATTTCTTTTCAAACAATTCCTTTTATACTCTAAAAATATCTGAAAGAGTGTTTTGAAAAATGACGGTCTTAAAGAACTAAACATGGCTAAGCTATATGGACTGGTTTTTGTTGATCTGCCATCTACTATAAATAAAGAAGGTTCAGAGTAACCTATAGTAACTTATAAATCCTTTTTCATTCAATTTTTCTGTCCTTACAGAAGGAAATTTTTAGGTGTCTCCAGACCGGACACACTGTGCCGCAAAGGGTTAAACTCTGTGTATGAAAGCTTTATGTATTTTATGTATATCAACATATTCTTTTCAGAAAAGTACATTAAAGTATTGCCTTTACATAGCGTCATTTTTCTGTATAATCTTATTCTAACTCGAACGATTTAGTTAAATATTTCAGTGTATACATCATAGAATTCCATGCACAATTTTGACTTAGCAAACTTGTGATAAAGTCCATTTGCATTAATGGACTGTGCAAACCGCGGACCAAAAGCATTATGCATATTCTTGTGATTCACTTATCATATGAAATTCTTTATTTCTGTGGAAATATTATTTAAAGCGGCATGTAATCCTTGAGCTACAACTCAGTTTTGAATAGGAGACGCGCGGATTTTTTCTATCAGAAATATCTTCCATAGTTTGATTTCACTTTGTACTATAATAGTTTGAGTTGTCTATAAAACAGTTTGGAATTCAATCAAGTAAGGCTATATAACCTAGTAAGTTAGTTAGAAAATTTAAAATACATAATACAAGTTAAATAAATAAACAGGTAATGAAGACTAACAAAAATAAAAGAACTATAAGAACTATGCCAATTGCATTGTGCTGAATTGCAAAGCTAATTTTCTTTGTTGGCTTTCATAAAATTAGTTACAAACCAAACTGTAACTTATTAGGGATTTCGCTATCCGAATTTTCAAAATCAAACAATTTTTTTTGTTACATTTACTAGGTTGTTTAATGCGGAAATTGAGGCTTCTATATCTGACATTTTGGTATTTTTCAGAGTAAAGAACCAAAAAAACATAAGAATTATCCATTCGTCCGTGACCTATTCTTAATGCATTGCAACTATGAGCTCTATAATACAAATGAGTTGAAAGATAACATATTATTTAATTTAAAATGCATGTCTCGGCAAATAATCTATCAGGGACTTCGGAACATTCTCTGTTTGTATACTTTACTAATAATGTAATGAAGATATCTTGCCTTTGTTATTAACTTCTACTTCTCTGTATTTGTAGAGACTCGTGTTCCCTTATAATCATCTCAAAATTCCTTTTTCGTATTTGCAAATGTTGGGTTTCATTAAAATATTCCAGTCAGATGAATAACATAATAACCTTACAGAATACGAAATTAGAATAATTAACGAAATGTAGTTAATTATAAATTTAAACTTACGCTGATAAGTTTAGTTAGCTCAAATATTTTTTAACCGGTTCATCAGAACTGGTTAAATTAACTAAATTAATGACCGCAGTTTTAAGAGAAATGCATCATGGTAATCTTTGAGAGTACAATGAAATTATTTGCCCAACTGACTGATTTTGACTTTCTAGGAAATTAGGAAATAGCCTTAATTTTGTTAATGATTTTAAATACTGTGCTGGTTGTCAAATCTAATTCTTCGACTAAGATAAATAGGATTCAACTGATGAATAAACACTTCAGATCCGTGACTTAATATAAAATGGAAATCTGCCTTTAAAAAAATTTCCTTGATTTAAGATATTCCAACTAAGGGAGATAAATTCCAAGTAAGTGTCTTTCATGTAGCGTGCCTAAGATAGTCTCCAGAGGGCAGTAGGCTAAACATTTCTAATTCATTTGATATAGTCTTAATGATAAAGTAGGCATAATAAAATGTTATATAATTAAGTTGTAGAGTTGCGCGCCTCCAACTTGCACACAACCAAGAGGTGACTGTTGAAACTGGAAAATAGACAGAGTCTTGCTAAGGGTTTAAGTCCCTTTTTATTCAACTTAAGAAATTACAATTGCGTGCTCTTGACGCTCACAAACTACGCCGACCCGGCGGTAAAATAAAAATAAGAACCAGAAAAGAAAATAATAACAAGACTCTAACTACGAGGCTCTCTAAAAGTAACTAACCTCACCGCGTTTTACAATACCGCTGCTAATTCAGCAAATTTTGAATATCACGTTGAACGATTAACAGTTCTCCGAGGCAAGCACACAGGCCGAAACGCGGGGTTCTTCAATTTCTGGCTAACTACCTCCGCGCTCGTGAAGTACGAACAGCACACCTCGAACTCGTTTCCTTTCTATTTAACTCAGAATGCTTCCGCTGATAATTTGAATCCTTGCGCGTTCTACTAAAATTTACATACTCTGTCATTGGCAGTTCCAGGGGAAAGTAAGACTTGACAGGAAAGATAGTTTAAACTTAAAATAAATGTTAGTTAAAATAAATATAAACCCTACAAAGTGACTAATAGATTATATAAAATACTAAATACATCTATAAAAATGCTAAATAAATTTTATAAAATACTAAACACAATGCTCTGGTATTGTAGGAAGTAATGTGCACATTACTTAACAACTTAATTAATAGTTGTTTAAATGTGGAAGTATACAATTTAAGGCATTTATGAACTTTAGAGCAGTTTTTCAAAAGCTATTAAAACATCTGATGCTAATCGATGTCTGGATCATTTCAAAAGCAGAAGCTCAAAATATTTTATACTAGCAGTTCATTTGCGCTTAAGGGGACTCATACACCTTAAAACCAATAAGATGTTCGAATAGGTGACTGTTGCAAGAATTGGGCTAACTTATTTATTTTAAAAGCAATTACTTCCAACTTTTTACAGATGACTACATAATATAGCTGCTTTCTGAAGTAGTGATCAGAAAGTTTGTGTTGCCACAAATATTTTTATAATTTAATCCGCTTTGAGACAACATTTTTCGTCATGTTCCAACTTGCGCTCACAGTTTAAAACATTCTGCTTCGTAATTTAATTCCATATTTAATATATAGCTTTTATAACATTTGGAAACTACTATGAACCTAAAATTCTAAAAATTTCAGGTTAAATTTTTATTTTATTTTGAGTTGAGTTTATGAAATGTATTTTATTGAAAAAATTTGTAATGTTTTCGTCCATAAAATTTTTCAATATTAAAATATTCATCAGATTGTTGGTTCAGTTAGAAAATAGTGCCCATATAAAGAATTCCATCAAATTTCAAGTATGTACCATTAGCCATTTTTAAAATATCATGCGCGCAAGGTGGAAACATGGCGAAATATTTTACCACAAAGAGGATTAAATTACAAAAATATTTGTGGCAACACAAACTTTCTGGTTACTAGTTTCTAAAGCAGTTATATTATGTAGTCAGCTGTAAAAAGTTGGAAGTAATTGCTTTTAAAATAAATAAAATATTCCAATTCCTGCAACAGTCACATATTCGAAGATCATGATGTGTTTAAGGTGTATGAGTCCCCTTAAAGTATTTAAAATTTGCGGTAGGTTCAACGAGTTTCTCTATACTGAATGTTATCTGAGCTTTAGGCAGTATATTTATTATACGATTTGATAGTGTGGGGCGAAATGCCCTCAGCCGGTATTTTCGAGTGGTCTCGAACTTAATGAGGTGTCAGCATGATAATAACAGCTTGTTTTTGACATATTAGTGAAGTTTAACAGAATAAAATTGTAACTATAAATCATGATCCTGATCCACATGGAACTAGTCTGTTGAATGTATTAAAGTTTCTGAGTCGTCATGCAAGAGGTACATGAAGCGAAAACTAATTTGTTTCATATATATGCTTATCGTAAGCATAAAATGTACTACTTAGATATCGGAAAAGTAAGCACAGGCTCTTATCGTTGAAGCTCATGCATTGCTTTTCCGATAGAGCAGGCGCAGGCTATGCCCATTATAAACATCTAAAAAATCGACTGTTCTTCAAAGCACAAAGAAATCTCGTCTTTTTTTCCAAAGAACTTTATCTCATTTTCTGGAACCTAAAATAATAAACAGCTGATATCTCCAGAGCAGTATATTCCAGCTGGCCTTTTATTTTGATTTTTTTGATTTTTTAGAATGAAATACTCGCACAAAACACGTAGATATCTTTTATATTATTTAAACCTTTCGTTGCGCACTCATTGATCAAAGACACAGGGAATGTTCCACAGCAAACATAAAAGTAAAATGAAATTATCCTTAGTTTTGTACTGCATTATATTTTGGGCTCTTACAGATATATTTAAATAGTGTTCTAAGAAAACAAAAGTTATATAAATTAATTACATGTAGTTATTCATTTTAAAATTACTGCTATTAATTAATATTAATTAAATGAAAGCCCGATTTTGTGGTTGACATTTATTCAATAGTAGTTAAATATTACTAAAATTGTATTTAATTTCGCTGGAAATTATACTTGTTTCGTTAGTTTCAATATAAGTTCCTAAAATTTTATTTATTTGTGTTAAAAGTACTAAAATTACTTGAAGTAGACCGAGACAGTTAAAACAAATCCTTATTAATTTCAAAAAGTATATTTTAAAATTCTGCATAGTTATCAAAAGCATTTTTGTCAAATTCGGTATAATTATGCAGAATTTTGGCGAAATTTGTGAGCTCGAGATCTGATGCTTCTCTTATTGGAGAGAAACACACTTTAGGTAAATGTGAACATGATAATAGGTTTCGGAATATCATTACACTTTCAAGATTGGGAGAAAATAAAGCAGAATCTTGTTTCGTATTAATAGAAAGGGGATAATACATGAGCGAGTTTCTGGAATTACTCGGTGGTATTATCTCCAAATCAGGTTAATAGAAACTGTTACTTTTGGCGAAGATGTTATTTTCCCTGCTGTTGATGTTAGAAATATCTAAACTTATAGCCTTTTCAATTTTTGAGTCGTTACGTTACATTATGTTACTACAGCAGTTTTCCTCCATGCGGCATGACATGTGTTGCTATCCCAAGATATGTATAACCTTTAATTAATATTTCACTTGGCCTATCAAATAGGTTGTCCTTTCGATGTTGCATAAACTCTTTATTTTTAAAGTTATAATAATAATTGTTTAATAAATCTATCGATTCGAATACAGTAAACGTACGTCATAAAATTTTATATTCTTTTTTATTTCTCATAATATTTAATTGATGTATTATACCATACATTCAACAAATCATTGTTACAAATATTTTAATTCATGAAAATTAATAATACTGCGTGTCTAAGGACATCTAGTATGCAAGTAACTTGCACACTCCAAATATTGACTTCTTTTTTTTTTCAATCTAGAAGTACATGTGCCATTGAATACTGGTACTTGACAAAGGTTCGAACACAGACGAAGGGACTGGCTAGTGGCTTTTCATATGTGTAACATGAATACGAGCTAGTTTACCCTAGAGAGTCCTCCACGAAGACATCATTCCCCCTTGGGAAAATTGTTCTCGTGTGCTTTGCTACATTCGAATAACTAACTAAATCTGGCAGCACAAGTTGTCCAGTTGTTTCATTTTTTGAGCCACTCTACTTAAAGTTGCGTTATTAGGGCGCTATCCAATAAATGTTCATTTCTAGAGAGCTGCTAATATTTCAAGCAGTATAAAATCTTTAAAAATTTCCATGAAGCTGCTTAATTGTCTTTTGAAAGATCTTGCTATTTCATACGATCTTATTTTTCATCTTTAAACGGTATGTTGCTCAATAAAGTAAAACAATTAAAAACAATGTACACATTTATTAATAATTTGTCTAATTATCTTTCACTTAAACAAGCTAATGCTCATCAGGAGACGAAAAATTATATTAAATGTGAATTTATTTATTGGTAAAGTATATATAAACTTTTAAAATTTTATACTTTAAGATATTTTCTAAAAGAGAAATTCTCGGTCCATATTTGATTATTCGGAAATCCACTCAAGAAAGTGAATTTAATAATTCAGCATCAACGAATGTTCTGCTGCTGTGTTGTAAAATATATCTTGCAGGACAAGGTATTGCAAAACCCGAACATTTAGTGATTAGAAATTTGTTACTGCTGAGCAATAATACGCAGATGTTATTTCTTGTGCTGTGAATATTTTTTTTTAACTTAATCCCTAGTCAAGTGCAAATTAACAGAAACGCAGCTCTATCTGTAAATAGCATCCATGCAACTTAACGCTGATAGTATCGAAAAAATTAAATATATCATGTCATCGCAAAAATTTCTTTGTGAAATAAATAACCATAGATAATGGAGATAATTTTTAGTTTCAAACGTGCTTTTTAAGCAATTCTTCAACCATGCATCTCTGCGTTTCAGTACAGCTTTCTTTTTGTAAAGCTTTAGTTTCGCGTTCATTCGTTAAGCATTTTCTGGATAATAATAATTTAAAATTTACCCTATTCAGTTTCTTAAATGTTATGTAGAATCAGATTAAGCAACTCTGTAAGGTTCCTCTTGACTAATTTAATTTGGTTCCTTCTGAGACAGTCAGACGACTGCTTGCTTCGTTTATGTAAATAACTCTGACTTAGGTCTAAACTAGTCTTTCAATTTAAAACTTTCAAATTAATAAATCGTCACTTGTAAGCATAAAACACTTTTGCAGGTTGCGGGATTTCAGAAGGTAACATGGAAGAGGAATTAAAATGCAACAGTAATTTAACGTTCGAGATTTGAACGTGCAAATGTTTAGCAAGCATTGGCTCAGCTCTAATTAATTGCGTGACTAACTTCTTTAGCAAAAGTCTTATCACCAAATATTACTCAGGGTTGGGAGAGGTGTTAGCGTCGCTGCTAAAATTCTGTTGTCTGACTTTTAAGAAGTCAGCGCTTATGTACACGTATCTCGAATACATCCTGGTGAGAGTTGACGAAAAGTACAAGTGTGAGTATTATTCATATCATGAGATAATGGGTTAAATAATCTAAACCTTACAACTCTACTCAGCAGTTGGCTGAAATTTCTAAGGCTTTGATATTGTAAAATTATTAACATAAGAACATTGAGTTTGGCATAGATTTAAGTCAAGATCTCAATCGATTTTGAGGGAAATCAGGTACAGGTCTCTTTTCATCAGGATAAAAGACATCTACAGAACTGTAAAGCAGTGGTCATAACGTTCCTATTTATACTCTACAATAAAAAGAAACGAAAGGACAGCTTCATTTATCGGCAAAAATATTAACGAAATTCAAAAATTAAGTTAATAAGATTTTATGAGCGTTAGGAAGGACTGGATTGGTTTTAAAGTCATTGACTAAAAACTATAAATCTTTATGAATGTTAATCGCATTAATTAATTAATTATTATTTAAGTTTATTAAAAACTAATTATTAATGCTTAGAATTAACATTAATAATATCATCGTGCTTCCATTTTATCCTTCTGTCAGTTATACAATTGCACGGATTCTTCAGAAGTTCAATTTTCATGTCATATTTTCGCCTATCAATAAAATCCCCGATTCGACTCTTAAAGATTCCTTTGTAACTTTTAATTCTTGGAGAATGTATAGAATGTAGTGTCAATGTGATTTGAAGTATATCGGTCAAACTAAAAGAGTGTTAAAGTTTTATATGAAGGAACATGAATCTTATGCCTGAAGAGACGAAATTAACAAATCTTCGACAGCTAATCATTGTTGGAAATTTAATCATAATTTTGATTTTTGGCTTGCAAAAGTCATCCAAAGAGATTCTTCAGTTGCTGAATTAGATTTTTTTGAGGCAGTTCACATTCACAAACATTTACCTTATTTATTTAAAGAATTTAAGTCTAATTCAGTCCTTCCTAACGCTTTTAAAATTCTGATATTACTTATGGCTTTATTGGAAGGATCAATCCGAACATATAAAACAGCTCAGGTATCACACAAGAACAAAGATATATTATAAAAAAGAACAAACAATTTAAAGTAAGAACTAGAAAAAATTAACATGGGAGCAAAAGTAAAAAGTTAAAAATTTAAACCACAAGGAAAGGAACACAAGAGATACAGTCTTTACAAAAGTAGTTGATGAAAGTTCTGACATTCCAGTGTAGTTTGCTTATCTCACCACGTTTCGGGCAATCTTTATCTAGTTCTGGTCATATAAGAAGATGCTCTGCATTCATGATGCCCGAATTACAAACTTGGCATAAACTAGAAGGAATGTTGCCTATTTTATTAAGATGATATCCCATGCAATCATGGCCTGTTTGCAGTCTGAAATTCGCCAAAGCCTCTTTACGAGCTTTTGACAAAAACTTTTCCAAGTGTTTTAAATGCTAGCCCAAGATTTGCCTGTTGATTTTGCTGTCTGGTCAGATTCTTGTGACACATATGTTCCTCAATTGGCTAGTGAGTCTGCATTTTCGTTACCGTCGGTATCCACATGTGAAAGAATCCATTGAAAAACGATTATTTTATTGTATATATTAAGAAAGTTCAAGGTTTGTCTTATTTCTGATATAATCAGTGTCGCTCTGTCATGATTTAGAACTACAGCCTGGATGGCTACTTTGGAATCGACTAAATTAACTGCTTTAGAGAAACAATTGATCTTTATCTTGAGGTTTTCCAGACCTAATGAGATTGCAAGAATCTCTGCATCAAAATTCGACATGAAATGTTCCACAGGTGTACATTGGGAAAGAGTTTACTGTATACAACAGCCCCAGTGTTGTCTTGTATTTTAGAGCCATCAGTGTATACTCTCGCCCATTCAGGCTCAGGGAAATGTTCATGTAACATGCATATTGTTTGCTTTCACTATTGTATCCGAAATGTTTTTCTTTTCTAAATCTTTAATCTGTATTTGATATCACTTTTAAAATTCTAGGAAATTTTGAATTTTTTTAATATTTTTGTCGACAGGTGGCACTGCCTTCTCTTTTCATTTTACTGTAGGTATAAATATGACATTAACGCCCACTACTTTCCAATCTTGCAGATTTCTTTGCTCCTGATGAAGGGGGACCTGTGCCTGTTTGCCCTCGAAATCGATTGAGATCTTGACTTAAATTAACACCAAACTCAAATGTTGTTGTGTTACTAATTCATACTAGTATTCAAAGTACTATATTGCATAGTTAGCGTACAGTTTCAGGAAATATAAGTTTTAGTTTTTATTTAATTACCATTTCGACAGATTTAAATCCTTAGGATAATCTCAAAATTATTTCTGTAAGTACTATTATATATCATTTTCACACTAATCATAATATATTGCATTTTAATTTTGCACTTCCTTTCACATTTTACCATGCCTCATTTCCTCCACTCTCGTAGGGACTCTGCCTTTCGTAATTATAATTTAGCTCAAGCTACAAATTCAACAGCGACTAAAAGGTGTGGTTATTATATTTTCATCAAAGCATTATGGGAAAAGGAAAGAAAAGTAAAAAATGGCAGGCTGACATCATGGTGAAACGCTAAAGCTAAAACTAAGAAATGGCTTCCGTGGAAGGGATAATATAACTAAAGAATGAAAGGAAACTGAAGTTATGAATCTTATTAAAGGAACAAAAATGCCATTTCAAGACGGAACAGTAGAAAAATGAGTTTGAAAAAGATTTTTTTTCTCCGTGAGAAATCGGTATCTAGAAGCAAGATGTCGAAGTTCAAGAAGGAAACCGTGAAAATATGTCCGTATTTACGAGATGTCGTAAAGTGCTAGATTTACATATTTGAACTTCTGTCATTATGGAGTGCCAGTCATGACGTTATCTCTTTCTCCTTAACTCCTCCTATTCTCCAAGACAGTAATTTTAATGGCAGGTTTATCTTAGAAAAAATTGTATATTAAAAATCGTTTTTTTAACTATGTTAAACTTCTTTAGATGGTATGATCAAAATTTCTGCTGGAAAAAAGTAATCTGGAAATTAAAAATAATTATAATTCCATCAAAAATATTGATATTAAAAAAGTGAAAACTTTGCGAATTTCAAATGAAATAATTTTAACAGCAGTTATAAAATAAAAGAATAAATAAGTAACGAATTTAGGTTTTCATCACAGATAATTAAAATTATTTTTTACAGAACTGATAGTTTTCCACTTGGCGTATTAAGATTAAGATAATTTACAAGTACTCAAATGCGTTATTGGTAAATAAATACTATTAAATATCCAATATACTACACAATGTAACCTTGAATAAAGTACGAATATATATATTTAAAGTGAAATATTATTTTCAGATTTAGAATTTGAAAGGCAAAAATAGAAGATTGGTGTTAAATGGAAAAACTTTACCTTCGTCTGAAATTTCATCTTTTGAAAAAAGAAGCTTTAATTCTCTTGATAACACTAAGTCATTGATTCTCCAGCCCTTATTCTAATTCATGGATTATTTGCAGTCCTAAATTTCTAGATATCATTGAATATGCCTACGAAGACTAAGAAAATTTTATTGCATATTTTTCTCGTTCCACCATCGATGTAACCTAATGATTCTACAAATTTATAAAAATGCAAAACAGTAAAATCAAGTTGAAGAAGTTAATTACACGTAGAATTAAACCATATATCGGTAGTTTAATGTTTTGGCATTGTTGAAATAATATTTGGAATAGTAGTATATAATTAAAGTAAAATTCGGCTTTTAATATTTGGCAGAGTAGACTTTTAATTTTGATATATTTGAGGAATTATAGATACGTCTAAACAATACCTGTTGCTGTGCCACTGTTTGTTATGTAATATAAATAAAACGAGAAAAGGTTTCCTAATATGTAATCGGAACATTCGTTTAAATAAAAAAATATTTTTCACATTATGTGAAATTTTCCAAGTAAAAAATGGAATGAAATTGGCTGTCTGCCCGAAATGATCGCATTACGGCTAACCACTGTGTATAAAAAAGTATTAACGCTGAGGGGGAGCAGACTTGTTTCTCTAATGAGAATGTATTCGTGTAGAAGATATGCAATTAGCTTTAGTGCATGTAGGTGTTCAGTCCTTTGTCTGCAGGGCGTTTGAAATCCTAATGTACCTTGATGTGATATGGAGGTTGCACCTAACTATCACGTTTTGTTGTTTCTTCTAAAAGGGAGTCTACAAATCCTTTCTTTGCTTACTCTTTTTCTTGTATTTATGAAAACTTAATACAGAGTAACCAATAAAATCGGTCTCAGTTTACAAGCAATACACCGTTCTGCATGAGACCGCAATGCCACTTGGCATGGGAATAATGTAAATATCCTTCATCTGTGTCCAGGTAGAGAAGGCACTGCTGCAAATTATCCATTATAAATGTGATTGGCAGTATGACTTCATAACTAATTTTGAATACTTCATTGCTGGTATTTTCTGCGTTTTATGACAAAAGTAACTATGCCCACAAAGCCTAATTTGGTAGGCATGTCTATTTACATATATTTATAAAAAATTACGAGGATTCCAACATTACCACTTGACCGAAACCCTACATGTTATAATCACTTTGACACACTAGACCTTAACGAATACCTTAATTTAAGGACTGTACTTAATGTGCTAAGTTTAGAATTTTCTAAACTTTTGTTTTGGCTGGAGAGATAAAGTACTAACATTAACAACGCAAGCTTTCATTTTAAACTAATTTATTATCGGATGCTAACATGTACTTAAATATCTCAGACATAAATCAGCAATTTTACTTTTACAAAATTGTTAACAGAATATTTTTACGTTTGCAAAACAGTTAGCAATATACTTCATGAAACATTTACAATTAATTTATATTCAAAAGATTAGTCAGTTTGCACTTTACATAAAAAGGAACTGAAATTGCTTAAATTTATTCTACAAATACTCCTAAAATTTTCTCAAATCAGTCTCTTGGAATCAAGTCACAGTATGATGTTTGTACTTAAAATCATTCATCTAAGTGCATAATTAAAAGGCTTTTTGTTGCATTCTTATCTGAAATGTCCTCGCTGTAGGCAAAACTCTGCATAACCAGCAAATATTGCACTTAGATATAAACTGAAACTGAATCCTTAAGGAGAATAAATTTCATTTATCTTTTGCTTTGGTAATAGTCCTTTATCCGCTTCTTCAGAAACTCTTTCCAGGAATGATATGTCGAGGTGTGTTGCAGTCGCAACATTCGATGAGGTCTTTGGCTTGTTTCCGCGTAAACTGGCATTTTGCGCTTCTGGTCTCTTTCCCATAACCGTTTTGAATTCCTTTCCGGATGGAGAAATTCGGAAGTCGTTGACCTCTTCCTTGCTTCCGTATTCACGTTTGGAAACCTCCTCTGATTTAACTTCATCTGTTGTGCTGTCTGTTGATATACAGATGAAAATCTCTAGTTCTTTCTGAGCTTCCTCATTTGCGGTGACTCGTACTCCATCAGGCGCGTGCAGCGTGAACTTTGACTTGGTTTTACGTAATTCTTTCCGTCCCTGAAACTGGTTCTTAAATTCGTTTACTTTTCAATAGGCGTTGCTTATCACTGCATCTACTGCAGCTTCGCATCTGTCCTTTCCTTCTGGAACCTTTCGTTTTCTGTCGTCCTGCCTTTCCCCCTTATCTATAATTTTTCTTCATTTCGACTCTTTGGACTTTGGTCTTTTCTTGTTTCGTTCACCATTTACCGATTCCTTCCTTTTACCTTGCGGATCTTGCATTTCCGAAGTTAATGGTAATCCGACCGACTTTACCGCTGCCCTTCGGGCCCACCAGCGGCCGAGCGGTAAAGTCGCTGAACACTGGTAGTTCGGTCCGAGGTTCGAATCCCCCGAACGGGCTGGCTGCATGGGTGTTTTCGTGGTTTTCCTCATGTGTAACATGTATACGAGCCAGTTTCTCCTAGAAAGACCTCTACGAAGGCATCCCTCCCCTTAGGCAGATAGTCCTAGTGTGCTTTGCCATAATTAAATACACAGCACCACCACCGCACCGCTGACCCTTCGTTGCTCCTACTAGGCAATTCCTGCAAAACATCCTTAAGAAGTGGGATTTTAGCGTGCTTAAAATAGCTCTTTATCTCATGTATGCTGGCTTTAACGCTCTCACTATTTTGGCCTTTCAAGTACATTATAGACTTCCTTATTCGCTGAGTCAAAACTAGGCCTTTGAAAGTACGGCAAAGCTTCTCCACTTTAGCTTCTAGGCGCATGAAAGAGAATTTTAATTTTGAAAACTTTATCTCCCACTTTAAAATCAACTTCCTGCCTTTTCTTGTCATAATAAAGTTTCTGCTTTGCTATAGCAATATCCGAATATCTTAGTGCCTTGTAAACTAATTTCTGGATGTCTATCATCTTAAATTCCACAGACCTGCTTTGAACTCAAAGCATTCTAACTAAGGGCGTATTTAATTTTCTGCCAACACAAAATTCAACTGAAGTCCTCCCGGTAGTACCATATTTAGCCATCTTCAGGACAAATGCAAGTTCATTGACGCAGGTATCTCAACGCTCATGATACATTTTACATAGGAGAGAATCATCTAAAGTATGTTTCTGTTTACTCACTCTGAAGTGTTAGACTGCTGTTAACAAAGAACCACCTTAAAGTGTTTTACGCCAAGCAAGCCAAGCATAGATCCTCGAGATTTGAACAACAAATTGCTTTCCGTTATTCGAAATTACTTTAAATGAAGCTCTGTATTTTAATATAAATTTATTTAAGAAATAATCTGCGACAGTTTTGGCAAAAGCTCTTTTAAAAGGAACTATTTCTACTCACATTGAAAAATGATCCGCGATGATGAGCAAATACTTATTTTTATTTTTTGAGTACGTGGGTAGGGACATAGTAAGACAATTCCTATCAATTCCTTAGGAAAGGTAGATTTTATGCTGTTTTAAATACCAGGCCGGGCTAAAAGTAACATCGTTAATTAACTGAAAAACGTCACAGGACTTGATTTACTGACTGAAAATTTTTATAGCGGTGGAAAATAAATTTCTCAAATTCCTTTCATTGTTTGCCTTTATCCCAAGATGGTCTGAAATTAGCGCATCACGCAGTTCCTTCAAAATACTTAATCATAAACCGGTCTTAATTTGTTAGCATTGTAAACAAACATAACCGGTCTTAATTTGTTAGCATTGTAAACAAAACATTATGAATAATCTCTTAATTTCCAGTTATGTTTCTGCTGGCTGTCAGATCCTGGTGCTCAAAATGATCAGATCTCTTAAATATGAACAAATAACTTCAAATTCCAGATCTGGTTGTAACTCTGTAATTATTGTTTCGCAAGAATCCAAAGTTTTTAAAGTTAACTTTGCACATTTGATTTCGTTCTCTATCATCTAATTTAATTCTGGATAGAGCATGACAATATTTTCTATCCATGACAATATTTTCTTTTCCGGAAGTACATTTAATTATTAAGTTGTATTCTTGCAATTTAAGAGCCCATCTTACGAAGTTTGGTCATAAATTCCTCACGGAATATAAACGAACTAAGGCCGCATGGTCTATATAAACATTTATGGTTAAATTCCCATAATAAACTCTAAATTTCTGAACGGCTGAAAGAACTCCTAACTTTATAATTTCTTTGAATTAGATTAAGTGTCTTACTCAGATAAGCAATGCCGTCCGTTTTGCAGAAGAACGGTTCCTAAGGCGATATCCGATGCGTCTGAAGATGTTTCTAATTTTTCCGTTTGTATCAGGAAATTTTAAGACTGCGGCTTAAATAAAGCCTTTTCCAGTCTTTCGAACACGTGTTTGCTTCAGCCAACCAGGTAACTTTGTTTTCTTTCGTTTTAAGTTTAATAGTGGTTCTGCTATGCGGGCAAAAGTTTTGATAAAACACCTACAATAGGGGAACAAGTCAGAAATGAAGACAGGTTTTTGGTATTTGACTGCGGGTAATTTTTTTATTGCAAAAATTTTGGAATCTTCAGTCTTGATTCCTTTCTGAGATATCTTACAGTCCAAGTAATAAAGTTCTTCGACCACATTTATTTTTTAACCCTGCTTCTTTTGAAATCGACAATAGTTCGTGTAAATCCCAAAAATGTTCATATATAGTCTCGCTAGTAATAATTATACTGTTTAAGTAAATCAATGTCAATTTTCCAAGTACGGTTCTTTGTATACTGTCCATTGCCCTTTGAAACGTGGCAGTACTCCGCACAAGCCACATGGATTTCTTAGGATGACATAAACGCCTGAGTTGGTAATAAACGCAGTTTTTGATACATCCTCTGGTTTCACACATATCTGAAAGTATCCAGAGGTAATATCTGGGGTCGTCATGTATTTTTTGGATTTACGTTGTAAAATAATTTCCTCAATAATCAGTTGCAAAATGTCATGCTTAAAATCCGTTGGTAGTACACTATTTTTCTTAGTCATAGTTCTACCAGTCTAGTGTAAGAGCTACTTATAAGAATTATATATATATTTAATTTTTTAACATTTCTTGAATATGCCTTTCAATAATCGTTTCTTTATTGTAGCGTCAGAGACTTGCTTGGCAGAGCGGGACAATTTTCTGTGACAGTGAGTACCATTTGAGGTAGCCATGGGGCCTAGAGTAAACCATTTTAATTCAAAAAAAGTATTTCTATTACTTACGCGGCTGTATCTTAGGATCATCTTTTCCATTAATGCATTTATTTCTTTATGAAATATTATTTATTTACCTGAACTGACTTGATTTGGGAGGCCTTTGCTTACTAAATTCTTCCTTGATTAAATCAGTCGATTTATTTCCACCATTTTTGGGGAGATAGAAATTAATCTAAATCTGAAACTAACATTATGGATCAGTTTAACATAAGTATTACTTAAACGTTTCGTGAAAAAAATGAACACTGACGCTATAGTAGTAATACTGATGCCTAGAGATTTTCTTCGAAAAAATAAAGTTCGTTGTCAGAAAGGTCAACTGTTTTTCCTTTGAAGAATCAACCATAAGCACAACTGAAGTTCTGCGGCTTGGGTCCACAAGAAAATATACTCGCTGGGCTACTATTTGGCGAAACGCATCTACACTTATACAGTCCTGTTGAATCTTGAATTTAAGCTCTGTGAACAACATAGTTCTTAAGGTGGTTAGAAAGAGTATTGATCCATGCAAATGCTGCAGCTCTATCAGAATGCGAAATGATCTGATCAATATTCATTTGCAAGAAATTATGATTCATTTTAAGAAGTTTTGACGGAAGGTAAACTCAAATGTAGATAGAAGAATAATGAGTGATTTCCTGTTAAAAGTTTTGGTGAAGTCTATTGGTTTACTTGGTGTCACTGAAAATAAATAACTGCTTCATATACAAATGTATAGACATACGACCTGTAAATGCAAGATGATTTTTTAACACAAGAAGTACACGATTAATGATACAATTAAAATACCTAATGCTATAATTCAGTTTAAGCGCAATCTAAATGAATAACATAAAAATATTTGGTACTTACGAAGAAGTGCCAAATAGAAAGTGCCAAATGCAAAATCTTAGGCAGACAAAATAATCTTGGCTGTCAAAGTTTCTATTAATATTTCCGAAAATCAAAATGAATGTTTAAAAGTTAATGGAAAATCACTTTCTAATTTCAAACAAACGTAAAAAAAAATAAATGGCATATTATTTAATTAATGAAATTAGTGATTAATGCTTTCAACAAATGCAGACTTAATTGGGAATAGTTTAAAAAGTTAAAGGCCAAAATAATATTTGTGGTATTTCTGGAGAGAAATCAGTGCAGGCGAATACTGTAACTCCTTTTTTAATTAAAACTTCAGTGGTGATAGGTTCATAGTCTTCGACAACTAGATGGGATTTTCGTTGCATGTGTAATCTTAATCCTTAATTACTTGTAAATCCTTAATTCCTTATAAAACTATGCCACTTTACATCTCGATACGTAAGCTCTTCTACTGATAACTAAGACAGTTTTGCGACGAAATGCAGCTACAATATTTCTTTCTTTTTTTAACAAAACATAATTTTGCTATGAAGCTTGTTAACAGCCGAGCGGTTGAAGGTGATGAACTGTAGGTATCTTGCTTTCAGATTCTGGTTGTTGTTGTTATCGTGTTCATATTACATGAAACAATGGCTGCCAGAGTAATAAGTAAACTTATGGAACGTGCAAAGGCGGGGAGAATACGCCACCACATAGAGAAAAACGGTACCATAAGCCCCAACCAATGCGGCTTCAGCTATCTTAAATCTACATCACATGCAATAGCAGAATTTCAAGAGCAAATCCATAGGATTAAATCTTCAGCTCTCCTTACAGCAGTAGTCTGTATGGATCTCAAAATGCGTTTGACTCCGTGTGGTGGTCTGGTATACTTGAAGTCTTGCGCAACATTAAATGCCCTAAGAACATATTCAAGCTAATGAAGAGTTTCCTAACAAACAGAGCAACGATAATCATCAGCAATAACTGCATAGTAGAAAGAAGAATAACAAGAAGGTGTCCACAGGGCTCTTGTCTAAGTGCAGACCTGTGGAACTTCACCTTCAATTATATCACCTCTTACAAGTGGCCGGAGCATACAAAACTCATCGCCTTTGACGACGATGTGGCATTTGTAACAAATGGGCATTCAAGAGACATACTAAAAAAGAATAGTAAAGAGACGCTCTCTATTTTCATTTTCTCTACGTCAATCAAAAACTAATAATTTCAGAGACCAAATCACATATCATTTTATTTCCAAATCCAGGCAAATCGCTACAAAGGCTCCCTTGCATTAAAATCAATAATATAAGAATCAAGATCTCAAAAGAAATAAAATTTCTTTGATTGAAAATTGAACAAACGTTTTCTTGGATCCCGCATCTCATGGACATTCGGAAGAAGGTCTAGACTATTTTTAGAGCCCTTGCAAGGATGCAAGGCACAACGTGAGCCTCAAGTCGAGGATGCAAAACATTCTTTATAAAACCGTGATAAAAAATAATCCTCTATGGAGCATCAGCATAGTCTCACCCCATGACAGTGAGAAAAAAAAGACTTTTAGCTTCGATTCAACACGTTATATTACCCCTTCCTCTTACAGATAGCAAAAGCATACCGAACTACCTCAACTGCAGAACTCTGTGTATTAACAGGAATGCCCCCCCTCCATCTGTAAACAAAAAAAAAATGCAGACTTAACCACGTTATTCCACCTCAAGTAAAACATAGAGGTAGAAGATCAATACCTGTGGCCCCTTGATTTCGAACAGCCTCGAAATCCTTACCTAAGACACCCTGCAGTACATGTAAAACTCAGAATATCTACAAAAGAAGAAACCTTCAGTGTACCTACGTTTTCAGTAGTGTACACAGATGAGTCAAAGATAAACGAAGAAGAAGGATGCCCGTTTCTAGCACTCCTCTCAGAACAAGAAACAACAGAATGGAACGACACCTAAGAAACAACAACAGCGTTTTCTATGTTGAGCTTTCAGCCATAAGACACATTATTCTACGGGGTCGTCAAAGGCATTTAACATACGTTACCATCTACAGTGATAGCCAAGCGGCAATTAAAGCTGTAGATGATGCAAAAAACAAATCATCAATAGTACAAGATATCTATGATTTAATATCACAGCACAATAGGACGTCTATAAATATAAAGTGGGTAAAAGCGCATGCAGAAGAAGCCCAAAATGAAAGGGCAGATGCGCTTGCTAAGAGTGAAGCTCAAGACCCATCTCTACCTTCAAACAATGTCCCATTCCCAAAATCGTATGCGAAATATATGTTGAAAAAAATTACATTAAAGAAATGGCAAGCTGAATGGGAAAATGCAGAAGTAGGTAGAAGGCTTTTTAACTTCTATAAAAAAAAAACCCACATATGATCCAATCTCATATAATTTCTTTATCAACATCTTTTTATCTGGACATGGTCCTTTTCCCACGTACTACTTTGCAACTGCGTATGTGAAGAAAACCACCCAGAGCATTATATCTTTAAGTGCCAGCTCACAAAAGAGTTACACTGCAAAAAAAGTCACAAATTACGCCTGAGTACATTAAATGCTTACTAACGATCCCTCAATTACAACAAAAGATTTCCTTGATTATAAGGAAACTTTCCTCATATAAGACAAGACATATGTCAAGATGTTATCACGTCTGTATAAATACCACTTATTACATAACTTACAAAAATAATGCCAAGATTTTCAGAAATATTGAAAATACCTGAAACAGGCTAAATATGGTATGGATTGTTTTTACAAAATAATTACATTAAGAATTTGTGCTGCATTAGGAGATGAGGGAAAAAATCTTGTAATAATTAAATCATTAATTAAAAAATTAATATACGACGTAATTAGACATATCAATGTAAATGTAAGTATTATGTGATTTTTCTAATGTGTATTTTCAGTAGTTATGATACATTAATTTACAAAAATAATGTAAGACTTCAGTAATGCAATTGTTTGTAACATAATAAAAAAATGAAAGGAAATGTATTAACAAGGTAATTGCCTTAGGAATACGACAATGTACTAGGAGATACATAAAAATTTTTTTTCACTAATTAGTTCCTTGAAAAGATGTTTTATGTAATTCGATATATTAATGCAAATGTATTGTTTGTATGAAGTGCAATGTACAATGTCCGATGTATAATGAATGTTTGCATTATGTATGTTCGAAGTAATTATGTTATATTAATTTGCCATAATCCAAATTTTGTTAATCGATTAATTTCTTTGTAATAATTGTATACCGTGTTTTCGTAATTGTATATGCAATATATAAATCTAGAATTAATGTTAAGTTTCTATGTAAATGCCTTGTTAGGCTGGCATCTGATGCGGGCCAACCGAACGCCCAGCGGGTACAGTAGTGCGGCGGAGCAATACCTGTAAAAGTCACTGACGAAGTTCTGGTGCTCCGTCCACTTTTCCCTGTCCTTGGTTGCCAGAGCCTACTCCAAAGAGAGTTTAGATTCTAGTGACTGAAATAAATTGCTTATGTGCTTCCGGACCACCAGCGGGAGAATGCCAAAGCCGTTGAACCCTGGTAGTTCGGTCCGAGGTTCAGATTTCGGGGACGAGCTGGCTGCATGGGCGTTTTTCGTGGTTTTCTTCGTGTGTAACGTATATATGCCAACCAGTATTTCTTAGATATTCCTCCGCGAAGGCATCCCGATCTTTAGGTAGATAGCTTTGGAGGCTTTGCCGTAATCATATAAACCAAACCATACTTGGTGCTTTCGATTCCCTCAAAATCCTGTTTATCCGAAGTCATCCACAATGATACCGTTTCTAAGGTTCCAAATTTCCAAAGTGAGTTTCAAACTTCAGGGTCCTTTCTTATGGTGCAAGCTTTTTTGTGAAAAACACTTTGGATCATTAAATATTACCGACAATGTGTCAGGTCAAAAGAATAATAATTTGCATATTAAAAGGAAAAAAAAAACTTTGTGAAAAACGCGCTCTTTTTGTAACAAAAGCATGATAGTATTCATAGTAGCTACTTTATTTTTGGCCATTATTCACTTTCTATAACATCGAATGTCATCATTAATCAGGAATAAATACCTGAGAAGTTTAATTCTTCATGTCTTAAGAAAGAGAAGATAAATATTTTAATGGCTTTAGTAACTGTCAATTTAAACATGTAACATTTTTCCTGATTCATTAATTTCTTAAAAGAATTTATTCAGACATCGGAATTTATTGTTGTGGGTTGTTATTTAATCAGCCTTCTCAAACGTCATGACATAATTCTGGATAGAATTTTGAAATGAAAGATCAGTTCAGTCTTTTGTGTTGTAAGATAGTCGTGCATTTTAAATAAATATAATTTCTTAACACTCAAGAACATTTTGGCGTTTGGAATCATAGATTACGGCAATTTTTTAAAGAGAATTTCAAATAAAGTATAATACTAATCCAGAAGTCAAACAACAAAAATCAGCCTTATATTCACAAAATTTTCACAGGACTAGTTTCGATGGTTTTACCGAACCATCATCTTCAGCTGCAAAACCGCAAATGAACAAGATAGGGAATAATGATTAGATAAGATAAGAAAGCCTGGACAAGAATAAGCAAGTGGCGCCATTTGTTGGCGAAACCAGAACTAAAACATAACTTCTCTAAAAGCCGAAGGCAAATTTGGATTGGAATTAGGATCGTTAACTAGAACAGAAAGATTTTTATGAATGTGAAATGCCTCTAGAAAATCCAGTTCTCCAATGGAAGATGTTTTTTGAATAATTTTGGCAGCAGAAAAATTGAAAGTGTGATTTTCGGACCAACAATGTTGAGCAACAGAAGACTTCTGTGTTTCCTTTTTTCTAACATATGCCTCATGTTCTTTGACGCGAAATTTTAAGGCTCTCTTAGTTTGACCAATGTAAATTAAACCACACTGGCAAGGAATCCTATAAATACCCAGGAATTCATATCCGGAATGGGGTCCTTGAGTATAGAAGTTGGAATTTTATTGATGGGAGAATAAACAACCCGAAAGTTAAATTTCTGCAAAATATGTGCAACTTTATAGCTAATTGATGGAAAGAAGGGAATGACAACAGAATTTTTATAATCTCCTAAAATAAGAGTGTGGCTTTTAGTGTGTTGAAATGACAATTTTTTAACTGCTTGATTAATAATGTTGGGTGAAAAGCCCCTGTCAATAGCTATTGCTTTTAAATAATTTAGTTCTTCATCAAGGGCTAGTTTGGAGGAGCAAACTTGAAGAGCACGGAAAACATAGGAATAAAATGAAGCTAACTTTTGTTTAGTCGGATGACATGTATAATAAAGTATAATAATTCTGTTTACATTTAAAATGTATGATGCACACTCAAAAGGTATAATTTACATATCCATATACCGGAACAGAACTTCCAAATAATTTAGAACAAATAAAATTATTTAGTAAAATTATTTATAATGGATTATATTTTTTATAATTAAATAAGAAATAATTATCTTGTTTTATTTATAAAATCGATAAAGTGTCAAATAAAAATGCTGTGTAACCGTTTTAAGTATCATAAGACTAGCAAAAAGTTTGTTCTGAGGATTTCAAAAATATCCTTGAAGCCTTAATGAACATGCTGTTTTTCAAAAATAAATTTGAGCATAAATTGCCGTACTGAGAAGTGGATCAGAGCTCGTGTATTACCAACGTAAATCTAAAAAAAAATAACATCAAATACAAAAAAACAGACACTTGCATGATAGAAACTGATCTATGTTTCAATCAAAAATTACAACAGAACAAAACAATATACATTTCGAAATCAAACTGAAGTTCGAATAAACGAATAAGGCGTAATAACTGCAAAATTCGGTTTTCTTTCATGTGTAACATGAGCCAATTTCCCGATCTAACATCTTTATAGAGAAGCTATTTTTTTCTTGACGGCAGATAACTATAGAGTGCTTTGAGATGAATATCTAATCAATCAAATCAGCAAATAGAAGTCTGAGGTGTTTAGAAATCTCTCTAATTCTAAACACGAGACTTCGTTAATCTTGGCCTTGAGCGTAACAATTAACTGTTTCAGAGTATAAGAAATTACATTATTTCCCTCACGGATGGATAGATAGGTCAGGACGTATGTTGAATCAAATGCCAAAGCTCTACTATTCCTTTTCTTATAACAGATCGTACATAGTGGTGCGTTTCTAATTAGCTTACCGGTGAACATTCTCGGTTTATCGAAGTACATAGTCAGAATATTTGCATAATGTGGTTTTTCTTTATTTACTTACTTATCTTGTTCGAGGGGGCAAGCACGTAAAACAAATGTAAAGAATGTTCTGATTAAAGTAGTTATACAAATAACAGACCTACATGTGTTGCAAACAACGCTCTGATGTACTCTTCTCATAAAACATGAGTAGAAAGAAACTCATGTTATTTATGAACTCATGAAACTTTCTGATTTGATGTTATTTATCATACATGTAACAGAAATATCTTTTTAACCGAAATTTTTCTCAAGGAATTTGTGTCTTATTTCTAAAATAATTTCTAATTTCCAGCAAAACGAAAAGTATATCTGTAATGGCTCATTTTTTTTTACATTACAATCCGCAGCTATCATACTTTTAAGGAACAAGCAATTTTTGCTAATATGCCATTAATTGAAATTAATGATTCTTCTCTATTTGTGGTGTAATAAAAAGCAATACACTCACAGCCCGAAGTTTTTCGACGAGTTGCAAAGACTATAATTAGTTCGGAAAAGAGTATTGAGTACAAAGTCGTATTGAGTACGAAAGACAGAAGTAGGATAGTACAGGTGAAAATTGAAATATTCATAGCAAAGTCTTTAAAGAATAAGAACAAAATTATCGAGTAGAAAGTGAAGAGCGATAGAAAGGCTTTGAGAAACTTCTCTCTTGTTTGTTCAAAACGTTTTTAGGAATCTTTTCCAGTAACTTCTCAAAACAGAATTTAAAATACTAGATGTTTTCGATAACTGCTGTTCGGATAACCGAAGCTGCAGTATCTGAATATATATATATGTGTGTGTGTGAGTGTGTTACTGTGAGAGACCAAAATTGGAGAATGTAGACATTCACCGTTGAATGTCAACACAAGCCAAATGCGTCGGTGAAAGACTGAATATTTCATTATATTCTTGTACATTTGGCCCATCACCCGTGTATGTCGACAATCACAAATATACTGTGGTGGAGGTCAAAAAGAGAAATCGATGTCAGCAGAGGGGCGACAGACTCTCGCCAAATCCTTTATTCTGCTGTGTTATACTCTGAAACACTGGTTGACAGTCTTATGCAAGGTTTGATGGTACTCGCAACGTTTTCTTAAATTTTGTCTTTTTATCCGATTGCATGTAAACGAGAAGGCAGTTGTTTTTATTTTTCACAAGGAAAGTACTCTAATTGATTTCTGCTAAACATAAGTGCAGCACACCTTTGGGTTACAAACGATTAAAAAGTTTTGACGTTTTAAAAATTAATGATGGAGAAAAATTAATTTTACCCTTAAAACCAGAAGAAACGAATATCCAGTATTATGTTACTAATGATGAATTGTTCAGCATACTATTTGAAACTCACACTAGATTAGGTCACTGAGGAAGAACACGTATGCTTAAAGATTTGCAGGGTAAATAAAAGATTATTTCATATGAAGTTGCAATGTTGTATTTAAATTTATTTAAACAATGTCAAATGAAGCATAGTGCACCTAGGAAAAGGTATTGTTGTAAAACCAATGGTCGGTTGAGTTAAATTCAGTATGACAATTTGAACTGGTAGACCTACAGTCACACAGGGATGGCTAATATAAGTTAATATTAGTGTATTGAGATCATTTGACTAAGTTTGTCCAGTTACGGCCATTGAAAACTAAGACAGCTGAGGAAATTGCGTATAATCTTCTCGAATTATTTTTAACATTTGGTGCTCCAGCTATTTTGCATTCAGATAACGGTAAGGAATTCAGTAATCAAATCACACACGATGTATGAGCTATGTGAAAAGATGTTAAGATAGTCCATGGAAAGCCTCATCATAATCAAACACAAGGCTCAGTTGAAAGGGCTAATCAGGTTATATAGAACATGTTAACTGCATGGATGAACGATAACGATACAGATAAATGGTCAGATTGATTGGCGTTTGTTCAATTTGCTGAGAACACTATATATTATGAAGGAGTGCGTCTAAGTCCTTATGAAGCCATGTTTGGCATTAAATTAAGAACAAACATAGTATCGTCTTTTTTGCCTGGCGAACAAATCGGAAATATTCAAACCGAAGAACAATGAAGAAATCAATTCAAATCGAAGAAAATGCTAATACTTTTGAAACCGAAGAACAGCTTGAAGTAACTATTAATACTTTTGAAGGAAATCTGAGCAGTCGCTATACCGAAAACCAGATTTCAAAGAAAAATATTGAAGAGAAAAGGCCGAAAGGTGTTGGCAGTTGTTGTTTGGATTGAAGACTCCGTCCTTTATATAGTAGCAAATAAAAATGGTACCTTCAAGTGGCTTTCATAATCAGTTTGTAATTTGTAAAAAAAATTACTTTCAATAGATGAGAATTCTTCTCAAGAAATGTCCCTGAGAGAAGCAGCTGCAATTAATTCGATAAGTAGAGGGCAAAGCTATAAATGCTGCCACTGCAAAAGAAGTGTTCCACAACTAAATGCAGTTGTAAACGCAACGGTCTCTTGCGCAATTCAACATGTCATAAAAGTTTAAGTTATTGTAATAAATAACATAATTAAGTAAGTTTTTTTGGTATTATTTTCTTTTTTCATTTAGAATGTGCAGTTTAAGTTCAAAAAATTAAAAAAAGTTCTTTATTGGCTAAATTTAAAACTAAATGCTTAACATTTATCCAAGCACAGCTGCTGTCATTATTAAGAAGGCAAGTAATATCGAGTAGCCCTTTCTCACGTTAGAATCTAAAGCTACATGTACCGCAGTGAAAACGCCTCTACAGAGTTACGAACAATTCTCTTCACCGGGACTGGTTACTCCTCTCAGTAAGACAGGCAAAAACGTTACCTCATCCTTGTGAAGTTTTATCGCCCCTGCGACTATGTAAATGTTGACATTCTTCAAATTTCGGTCTTTCACAGTAATATATATGTATAATATATATATAGTGTGTGCGACACTTATTGAATTAACTGATTTAGGAAATGGCCCTTAAAAGGTATAATAAAGTAATAAAATCTCTTACGCTAGTAGCAACAACAAAGTTAGCCGAGTATTATTTAATAAATATTTAGTTTCGCATTGAAAATAAAATCTAAGTTGCAAATTAAACGTTTTACATGATTAGTAGATAAAATAGCACAGTATAAGTTACCGCAGTAAAAATTAAAATGAGGAAACGTGATGATAAAAATCTAAACTAAAACTGAATTACTAGATTTTGGTATTACCGATTTTAGCATTAACCGATTTTAGATTACATCATAGTTTCAAATTTATTGTAAATTAACGTAATTTGTATGCTCATCGGGATACTCTCTATTAAGTTTATCTAATGAAAGCATTATTTACAGATTTTGCACCATCCACAGAAGAAGTACTTTGCACCAACAATGGTAGGAATCATAACTGAAACCGCAAGAAATCTGCAACAAGTTGAGGTTATAGTAAATCTTACTTCCTTGGGAGATGAGTTTTTATACCAAGTTACCACTGTCTCCAGCTCGAAGGCAAAGGACACTGATACTGAAAAATACATTGAAAAGTTATCTCGGTTCCCAAAAGACCTCAGAATATCTATACCGATTATGTGCAAGGTGTTCCCTTTCCACATCATCCTTGATCGTGATATGCAAATTGTTCAACTGGGAAAAGGCCTGTTCCGCATTTTTAAATCCAAGATAAGTGAAGGAGATCGGCACTTCTCTTCATTTTTCATCATCAAGTCTCCAAAAGTTGCAGTGGCATTCGATGACGTTGCCCAACTTTCTAATGTCACATTTGTTTTAATCATAAAGATGGTACACGAAACATTGCAGGTAAGAGCACATTTTAATATTTTGTTATATTGGCAGCAATCTCAAAATGACTTTAAAATCATTATCCCAAGTACTGTAGTTTACTTCTATCATATTCTGTCATATTTGCATGGATTTGTCCTTAAATTTCATTACTTCTTGTGTCTGTATCTATTGACACTCCCAGCCCAGCAGGTGTTCACTAGCTAGGGCTACGGAAGAGTTCACTCAGTGTTTAGTGCGTGATAAATGAAAGGGCTGGTTACTGAGCTATTCCATATTTTTTATATGTAATATAAATAGAAAACGTATTTCACAAGATAATTCTCAGCAGCCCCTAAAATAAATAGTGCTCTTTGCCATCATTAACTAACTAATTAAACTAAATACTTTTGCATCCATTTACAGTAAATCAGTTAAAAACAACATGTAACGGAAGACGAGAACACCGGTACTTAATCCTCATATTTGACCAGGTAGACAGATTTAGTTCCGCCCCTTCCTCTATTCTAGAATCAGCTTCACACTGTGGTTTTAGCAAAGAATGTAAAGAAGTATTAATGGGTGTGATATAAAACAAAATCCTGCATATAACTATTTGGTAAACTGTGCGACTGCACAAAAGAAATTAAGTAACATCGCATAGGTCCAGACCAATGTGCTGCCGGGATATCTAGGATAGCCTTGATTTTTGTGTGAATGATTTTTGTTCGAGGATACAGCATTGGTAGGGGATTCTGTAATTTTCATTATCTGAAGGTGGTGATGAGAGGTTGCTGAGATGGTGGCCGGATATCAGTGGGGCAGCTCATCAGGTAATTTTCGGGTTTTCCCGCGCTGCTGTAAGTGCATTGGTCCGTATTGCTTATCGTGTATGAAACTAGACTGGAAATGGGTCGTGGCCTGTAATATAGCGTGTTAGTTGAGCAGTAGAAGCACCTCTTTTGTTGCTGATTTTGGGAAAGAATAGATAGGCACGAGAGCTTTGTGGCGCATGGTGCCAATTCTCTTGCCATTTTACTTTAGTCAAATTATTGACGACTCTTTTGAGGGAATAGCATGGTGGGTGGAAAGGTTATCAATTCGCTCCGATGTTGCGAGCTGCCTCCTTTGCTAGTGAATCTGCTCGCTTATTTCTTTGATTTCCCACATGTACATTTATCCAGTGGAAGTGGAAATTAAAGTTTCTGAATCACAGTAAGTCTTTTTGAATATTACTCATGATATGAGAGCTTTGGACGGAATATAGGATGGCATGAAGCGCTGAGAGGCTGTCGCTGTAGAAGCTGGCGTTGCAGTTGTATTGTTTACTGTATGTGTCATTGCCACTGGTAGTGAATGCGCTTTCAGCCTGGAACATGCTATTCTTAGGTTCAAGTTGTGTTTTCCATGTGTAGAATTCTATATTATCTTGCCTTGAACTGTCAGTGTAGTTATGAAACCTTGCATTGAAAGTGGTAGAATGTTGTTGCAGATGTATATTTCTATTGCAGACTCCTCTGATTGCTGAGTAAAGGTTAAGCTTGTAGCTCCTTGCTGCATACGTACGAGGGTGGAACTATATGTTGCAAAGTTGCTTGCTTTTTTACCATATTACGTTTGTTTTGACTACCGTTGCGTAGATTAGAATTTTTTCTGCATTATTGTGTAGATAATTTTCTGTATTTATAGATTCAAACCACACTTGGCACGTTGGAATTGCCGAAGTTTGTACGCAATTCTTAGCGACCGATTTTTGAGGTCCATTATGCGTGTTATCCAAGTAAGACCTGGATCCCATGTCAGTACGAGGTACTTTAGTGTGCTGGTGATTTTAATTTTATGTCCCTTCATTCCTAATCTGAGTTTAGGTGTGAGTCTGTTGCCAGTTTTAGGGATTATGAGTGTCGTAGATTTTATTTCGGATACGTGAAGCTTGATTTAGTTGCAGCGATCATAGAAGAGTTCATATGTTCCGTTGCAACATCGTTTAACGTTTTGTTAAGTTTTCCTCTTATTATGAAACTTGTAGCATCAGCATAGGCAATAACTGAGGTACGACTAAGTCATTCTGCATTAGTGATGATATTAAAAGTCAGGATTCACAAGACAGTTCTACCTTATGAACATTGTGCGCAACCTCTATCCTGCATTCTACTGACGGGAGCCCGAGCCGTGCATTATTATGTGTTGTCTAATGTTCAGATGATTTTCAAAACTGAAATGGATGTTGTTAGGGCATTTTGTGTCATGCAGGGTAAGCAAAATTGCAGGCCATTAAAATGTGGCGAATGCGCTTAAGATGTCGAGACTTAATTAAAAGACTTAGAAGTACTGTGTTTAGTTATATAAAAGCAACATTATGGTATTAAAAGCAACATTATGATACTTTATTTTGCTGCCTTTCACAGAGCTTATATACGTTTCCTGGCATTAAGCGTTATGATAACTGACTCTAATGCAACCTAGATAATTTTCCTATTCAAACAATGAAAGTAGTTCTCGAGTGCTTTTCCATAATCACATAAAGTAATCTTTGTCAGTACAAACATCACGCTGGAAGAGAACTATGTTACGTTTAAAGATCTTTAGAAAAAAGGGGTATTATTAAATTTACTGTTAATGCTTCTGACATTATGCTATTAATTTTAAAGTTTCGTTAATGGCTTTGAGAACTTCATCTAGTTTTTATCATTCATCTTGTTTAATTTTTTAATTTAAACTATTTCAGGGATCAAGTTTTTAACTCTGCATTAAAGTCTGTATTAAGAATCTCGGAATTTAGGATTCAGTAGTAAAAATTTTAATAATGATTTATCAGTTTAAAAACATGCTATTGTTGTTTGTCCAATGATACAAAAGAAATTCCTTATTGAAATCAGCTGGAAACAGATTTGCATCTGATATGCATTCGTTGCAAAAATAAAAATGAAATTTATTCTTCAAGTGTATTTGTTTTGTGCGCAATATGCGAAGAGTCCCTATGAAATTTTTAAGATGAATTATGTAAAATGTTTCCTTATCGAACTTGCAGAAATCCTTCTAAGAAGTACCAGTTCAGCAGATAGTTCTCTAGACTTTTGCCACAATTTAGCAACAACTGACATGTATTAGCTTTTTAAGAAAGAAATAGATAATGTTTTCTTTCACGTGACCTATTTTATTCAAAATATGGATCCATTATTTTCGTCTTAAATGTCTGCTGCTAAAATGAAATCATTCTGCTATCAAACAGATACAGATAAGAACACTGAAGAATCTAATGTATTCAACGACTTTATTTCTAATGCTAATTTTATTAGTTATAAAATTCAGATTATTGTATGAATCTTACTGTACTAAGAATTCAAAATTTATATATTATGTACGCATAGTTTTCAGTATTTAGTTACGAAAATTTCAAGATATGATGCATTTTGATGAAAACAAAATTTAAGAGCATCTTCAGAAAGAAATATATATGAGTTTTAAAGGGAATACCCCGTTCCTGATAGACAATATGTAAGCAAAGAAAATTATCAGTTATTGAACTGAATAAAACAGAAATAAAATTAGTGGAATTAGAACCAGTATGGCACTAAAAATATCTCTAGACTCCAATTACTTAAAAAAAAAAATCGGGTTGCCTGTTTCGGATTAGTACGATGTTCTGCATAATTCTGAATTGAACATCTGAGTGGCAGATTGCGTCAATTCGCCCTAAACGCTGTGAAGAAAATTCGGAACAACGCAATGAATTCTAAATTCATTCACTTGTTTCTAAATGAGTTCGTTTAGAGCAGAGGTTCCCAAATGTTTTTGTACTGTAGACCACTTGCAGATTTTTTTCTGTTTTTCATGGATCCCTTCCTAGGGGTCAATCCAAAGGCAGTAAGCTAGTGAAGCTAGCTTTGTGTTACATGTATACTCGAGCATTCGAAAGCATAGTGAAACTGAGAATAAAGTTTCACCAAAGGCGTTCCAGAACACTTAGGTGAAAACAAAATGTATGGAAATGTCATGTAACAAGTTTGAAATTTACTTCACGAGTTGAAAATTTACCTGACAGAGATAGCTGTCAAGTAAATTTACTACTGGTTGAGTGGGTTTTCGAACCCGATCCTAATACTAAGATATTAAAATTTATCAATTCCAAACGTGCTTTTAGCAGCTGAAACAGAGATATGCACTTATAGGGTATAAAGTATTTTCTCCTTCCTTCTAGAATGTCTGCGTAATTACAACGGTAGAACACTTGGCGCGTATTCAAGAGGTCCAGGTAGGAGTTTCGGCGAGGGCATTGCACAAGGTATTTTCTCCCTCCTTTCGGCATACCTTTGTATTGTAGCTGGAGAACGCGCGACGTGTTTTTGGGAGCTCTGAAGTTCGTATCCCCGCGACGGCACTGCGGATTTCTTGTTTTCTGACGTCGAAATATTCTAAAAGATTTTATAAGTGACGCTGGAATACATTTGGTGTACAATAATTCGTCACCACCAAGATTTGTCAACTGGGTCCTCTAATCCCTAGTTGCGCTTTAAAAGGGGAGTATATGAGGTATTTTAAAGGGGAATATATAAGATATGCTTCTCCTTCTTCCAGCATATCTTTGGAGTGTAACGGTAGCACACTCGGCGCGTATTCGCGAAATCCAGGTTCCAATTCCTGCAATTGCAGCTACAAGGAATTATTATAGAGTAAAAATTTTCGAATAAAAACATGTAAATTGTTATTAATTATTATTCATAATTAATTTTATTAATCAAAACGGCCCAAAATACAAATCTAGTAACTTTCTCACATAATGTAAGTGTACCAAAATACAAGTGCCTTTAACGAGAAGAATGAACCTTATACTTTAATAGCAAATTTTTAATATTTGCGTTCAAATTAGTCAAGCTTAACCTTAAATCTCTTCGGCCACTAATTTTCAATCCTTTTTCTGTAAGAAAATTGGCAGCTGAGATTAGATCAGTTGCTAGGAAGCATGAGCATGGAAAAGCTATGAAATGTTTTCTTGCGATAGTCCATAATGCAAGATAAAAAACAGTTATGGCTCTCTAAAGCCAGAAATGCTGATAACATTTTTTAAACTGCACTCTAGGTTCTTCATTAGTGTTTACTCCAATCAGTTCCTGTAACATGATATCCAATTATTAAGTATCACCGTATAGATTGACAATCCATTGCGGTATTTCCATAGTCAAAACATTCTCAAACCTCATTTTAAAGTCTGTGTGAAGCGTATTTAAACGTTAAATATTCTCCGTAAAGTCATCATCTTAATAGCTCTGATATTTGTTACAAACTGAGAAAATTCCCACCGTCCAATGTTTTGCTTCACTATGTTAATTCTGGCAAGAAAAGCCGCAAACTTTTTATTAAATTTAGATTCTGTAAAATAAGCAGCAATGTCTGTTTTCCATTTGATTAAATTTTGTATTAAAATGGACTCTTCAGAAAATCTTGCCAAATGTAAGACTTTTGACAGCGAGAATACTTCACTGTGTAGGACTAATTGATGATTGTCGTCATTTTCTTTACAGAACTCCGCAAATAATCTAGAATTCAACGTGCTGCACTGAGTTTTGTTTATTGCGTTTAGGATGAATTGAAGAGATTAATGCAATCTGGCACTCGGGCGTTTTGCTACAAAAGGTATCGATAAATAACTCAGTAAACTGCAGACACCCCAGGAACATGTAGTTTTAAATGGTTTATAAAACTATGATAGAGCCCAAACATTGCAGGTATTCCATCTGCTGCTGCTTGCATTCTATTTGATAAAGTATAAGGTACTTTCTCCCTTTTTTCTGCATACTTTCGTGATGTAACGGTAGCACACTTGGCACGTATTCGAGAGGTCCAGGTTCGAGCCCCGGGGAGGGAATTACACATTTTTCACATTTCTTGCTTCAAAATAGACTAATGACTCTACAGTGGCGCCCGGACTAAATGGTGGTGGATGATAATTCTTTACGGCCACGATTTGGCTATTGGGTCCGCTAACTTCCGGATGCCTTCGTGGTGTAATGGTTAGCACACTCGGCGCGTATTTGAGTGGTCCAAGTTTGAGTCTCGGAGAAGGCATTGCTCAATTTTCATGTACCCGTGCTTCAAAATAACTTAACGCCTTTATAAACGGTACCGCTTTTTTATGAAATAATCTCTGAAGGCTCTGGATATTGATTCGCTTTTCTCTTTGCTGCCAAAGGTTTCGCGAAATGCAGCTCTTCATAGATTTCTTAATCCATAATATAATAAATAGATAGGGGGAAATGGTGCGTCACTACCATGACTACCATGTTGACGTGTTCAATCATATGAATAAATGAGTCATTGCCAGATAATTACACAAGAAACGTTCAACATCATCAGTCATTTCATACGTTTTTGAACTCTGTTGCTGCTCAAAGAGATTCTTTTGGCTACATCATATGCAGGTTTATGTAGAACAATTTTTCAAGCCTCTCCAAATGACTGGCAAATAAGCTGTTTTCCGATAGTATATTGCTTTCTTGATTTTGCTATAAGTAGTGAAGTATTGTAAGCCACCTGCAAACTATCATCGTCTATTTTAAACGCCGAAGGAAACATGCTGCCCACCGTGGATCTTTTCTAAAAATTTCTTTTCGGTCTTTGAAAGTATTACAAATTTTTACCTGTTTTTTCAGGGTGACACCTTCTCAGATGAGCCTTCAACTTGCAGGATTTCCTAGAGTCATTGTTTAAATATTTGTTGCATATAAGACTCATGCCGAGGTGTTTGTTCGGCAATGATGTATGAAGCCGAACTTCAAATTAACGACGATACACTGCCTACATTTCTTTTTCAGATTCGGCTATGTTTAGTAGCAGTTGTCTGTGAAAAAACATTAAGCTATTTAAATATGATTAGACGTAGTAACTCAAAATTGATTCCCGGTGTAAAACCTTATTTTAATCTTGAGTTAGGTATACGAAGTGATTTTTAAGTTGGGGCATTATTTTTACCATTATTATTTATACTTCCTAAATAAAGTTACTCGGCAAAATGTACCTTACGCAAAAAAGTGTCAAAAAATAAGAAATGCAAATGCCATCTTAGGTCCACCGCAAAATGTCTTAATTCGTTCAAAAGCAAAACGTAACTACTTTCTCGATCTGAAATTGGGTTATACTCGTTGTAATGCAAAATACTCGTTACAATGAAAAATATTGTATTGACTTTTAAGGAGGGTTGCTTCGTTCGCCGCAAAACATGAAGAATTCGCAGAACTAAATTTTTTGTTAATTTTAAACGATTCCGCTTTATGTTTTAGAAATTATGGTGGTTTGTATCATCTCTACGCAATAGAGAGGACTACAAAAAGAATGTTATACATACTTAAAATAATTTACTTACTTTACTCAAAGTTTACAAAAAAAGACTTTGATTCACTTTAACTTGTACCCATACAACTAACTATTTATATTTTTGAAAATATTTGCTAATCTTTTTCTTCTCAAAATTCAGAAAACAAATGTAGTGTTTGTCTCTGAAACTCGTATTGAAAGGCATGGAGGGAGGAAGCAAGGTGTCCATTTTGTTTGTGAAAATTGAAGTAGCAATGCCATCTAGTGCGCAACAGGAATAGCGTTTACATTATGAATCCCTTCAGGATAAGCTTTTCCTTTAGAAAAATTTATATTGATTAATACTTTTCAGAATAATCTGAATAGAAATACTTGTCACTTAAATTCTTATCATCAGAAAACCTTTTTTCTAAACAGATATTTCATTTTTAGTTACGTACAAATGCAAACATTGCGCTGTTTAGTTTGTGTACGACCACTGAATTCACGTTCGAATTCGATGTCGTGCAGGTCTTATTGTACGGTAGTCAAACCTTTTGCATTTTGTTAATGAACGTAAAGTTTTTTTAAACATGCGTATAGGGATAGGAAGAAAGTATAATACGTTATGGGCGTAATTTTTACTAAATCGAAGTCTTTAAATTTAAGAATCCTAAAACAAGAATAATTACGTCACTTAAAATATTTTTGTCAACGGTTGCGAAAATAAAGGCTGGTCAGAGCATCTATCACGGTGTATATTGTAATACACATACACATGACATTTGAAGCTTGCCATCATTTTAGGTATCTTTTCTAAATAAAGATGATGCCAACCGATTTGCATACTGAGTAAAGAAGTTTTCGCTAGATGGAGAAAATGTAAGCATTCATAGTAAAAGATTTCTTAGACGATAAATCGATTAATTTATCAACAAATGTTTGAAAGCGCTAGAATATATCCATTGTTTGCTAAAACTATAGTCTTCTCTTTGCGATATTAATGATTACAATTCTTCTTTATTACTGGAATTTTATATATGTGACTAATAAACTGCTCAGTCTCACCATCAATGCGTTCCGAGAACGGCGTAAGAAGAAATAAAATATTATATATACTAGGATTCATTCATCATACGTATCAATGAGAGACTACGCTCACCTATATGACAAAGATTGTTATTATGTAAATTCCGTCATTAATAAATACTTTTCAGTTTAAGAATAATTTAGGTTTCCTTCACGTTACACGATAAACTGTTTCTAATTATCCTGTTTCAACCGATTTGCATATTGATCGCAACTTTTAATCTAACTGTAATATTTCAAAAATAATATTTTTTATTTTTATGATAAAGTATTTTCATTGTGATAAATTTTGTAATAATATATCCATGATGTATAGCACAGGTCAATATCAGAGAAATTTTCCAAGAAGTTTAAAATTTAAAGCAATTATTTTTATCTTCTCAATGCTTGAATTTTTTGAAAAGAATCAGTAAAATATGAAAATGTTCACGGTCTTGTTTTGATCAGTTTTATAGTTTGCAGTTTCTTAACTCAGCTACTAACTGCCTAAAACACGTGACTTCTATTTTTTTTTCTTTTTAAGAAAACATACAGTATCATGCTTGTATGTCCAGTTTTATTATCGTTCTGAGCAGCGAGGGTTGAGGGCATGTGGATATACTGTTAGTTCGAATAATGAATGTAAGGCAATTCTCAGCTGCATATTAAATGCATAGAGATTAAGTGGATAGCTTGAAAATTTTTAGAATGTTGAAGTTTATCATATGCAAGAAAAATTAAAAAATTTTATTAGTTAAATCTTGATAATCTGAATGTAATGGCAGCAATACTGTGGACTCATATATCCCAACGTATATAAAATTTTGCAATATGCAACAGCATGCCTTGTTTGTTTCCATGCATTCAATTATTATTTTGAGATAATTAATTTCCTATCTCAAGTTATTCTGATAGGCACAGAAAAGTATTTTCTCGGTAGATCTTTTCGGATTGTATTTCTTCTTATAATCATTTCTATGCCATTTAAGTTATAGAAGTGTGAATAACTCTGCACAATAAATTTAGTTTTTAAGATATTTTATGCGAAAAAATCTAACGGGTAGTTATTTATACCAAAATACTTGATATTCCACCTTGAGAGATGGAAAATTTTATTTTCTAATAGTAACCGACTGGTATTTTACTTTGTAGAGATATTAGGTTATTTCGTAGCAAGAGGCTTGAAAAAGCAGCAATGCCCTCGTCGGGACTCGAATACGCGCCGAGTGTGCTGACAATTACACCAAGAAGGCATGTTAAGAAGGCGGGAGAAATTTTATACTCACCCTTTTAAAGGGCGACTGGGGATCAGGGGACACAATCCCCAAATTCTGATGATGAAGAATCATCAACCACCACCTTTTTTTAGTTCGGGCGCCACTATACAGACATTAGGTTTTTTGATGCTGAAAGACATGAAAAGGTTATATAATTCCTCAGTTATATAATTCTAAATTTTTTCAGAATGATAAGTGGATTTAACTTAGTTCTGCTTAGGTTACCTTTGTGAGACTAGATCAGAGTTCTAAAATAATGCAATGCTGTGGATATTATAAATATTATAAATTCTGCAGTAAAGATTGTCTTGTACGATTTCACTTGGTTCAAATTCAGTTCATTGTCAGATAAATGATAGTTGCCTTTTTTGTGTTTGTTTGCGTTATTTGAATTAGATTTCTCGTGAGGGCGAAAATTCATCATTATTTAGTAGATAAATAATATCTAGTAAGTAATCATAGAGAAGTGAAATCAAGGTAGAGTGCTAGAATACTACAAAATCATTTGTTATTGTTGCTTTTGTTGCATGTACGGAATGTAATGAAATGACCAATGTTTCATTACTTATAAATCAATATAATTGAAATTTTAAAAGAATATAAAGAGTTTACTTAGAGAGGAATATTTAAACAAATGTTACATTCTAAATCGTAAGTAGCCATTTTTGTTCTGTTAAGTTACACTAAATGTAAGAAAACTATTTTCTCAAAATGACTTCTAACCATGAGCTCCCGATTTTTCTCACATACTATATGGTAATATATACGCAACTATTGTCTAGAAATACATAGTAGTAAAAACACCTCTGACAATGTTCTACAGATAATCCAAAAAATATTAAAAATATAGAGTTTTCTCCAGTAGTAACTTTTCTACTGGAGACTAGCAACTCCAAAACTTTTATTCTTATTTCTTTCAGTTTCGTTCAATAAATAGGCCTACAACTGCTTCTTCTTGCATTTTATTTCCGGTAAAATTGAGCAGAATATTTTTCGTTCATGAAAAACAGAAATTCGGGCAAAACATCCTAGAAATGCGTAATATATTTATGTGAAAACAATGTGAATGTAATATTAAATTTTGTTTAAATTTAAAATTAACTCCATATAGCCAAAATACAGATAATAGATAAATTATCTGTCTGAGAAGATAAAAAAGTATGACATATAAAAAGATAAGTTTTGTTTACTCTTTTAAGTTTTAACTCTTTCGCATCGAAGTCGCCCCTAACGCCCAAACATTCAGACATCGGCTGGACGCCCGAAACGCCTGAATAATTTCCTACCCAGTGCTTTCCTCCATCACGTTACTGCATTACTCATTGCTTTCAGGTGTTGTTAAATCACGTGTCAATCATTCTTTTGAAGCTACTAAAAGTAGCTTCCTTGTTTCCTTTGTTCCTTCCTTTCCTTTGTTTACTGTCAGTGTTTAGCTTTTGATGCCCGAAGTTGCAATCCCGTCCCAAGGGGGAACTTCACACAGTGTCAAAGCGTCGAAGAAAGAAGTTCTCGCTTTACTTAAGTAAGGCTATTATTAGCGCTGTAGTATTCAACTTGTCATGGGGGAAGGAAAAGCATTCCAAGAGAAATTCTTAGATACGGGCGTTTTCGATGTTTGGGGAATTGAGATTTTGCCCTCTCTCGATGCGAAATAGTTAAGTATTAAGATCCTGGATTTCAAGTACAGTAAACATATAACATTTACCAAGCTACAGTATAACTAAATATCGATAGCACTTTGCAATTTTAGGGGGGTTAGTTATTAAAATATGGCTAAGCACTGGAGGGTTATCTGCTCAAGTGGAGGATTTTCTAAGGAAAACTGGTTCGCATCCACGCCACATACGAGAAAACCACGAAAACTATCCATACAGCCAAGCATGTTCGCCTGGGCTCGAACTACTAGTATTTATGGGTCTTAACTAGTCGGCTACTGGCGGTTTAATTCCCACCTTTCGGGAATTAAATGCGCAATAAAATTCTTAGACAAACAACATACCATCCCAAAAGAAATTGGTATTTATCCGGAAACTGATGGTATCTGCATTCTATCTTTAATGCTGCATTCCACAGGCATTGTTGAAGAAAGAAGAACCAGAAAATAAGATTCAAATTGCTTTAAGAACTCAAAATTAATTAAATAAATTGACTAGGATTTTAAAAAAAAAACTTATAAGAAAAACATTATATGAAGCTAGAGTACTTGAAAGGAAATTACTCTGCAGGAGATTTTCATTTCCGTCCTAATTCCGTTTCTGAGCTCATTCATATTCCGTTTTCAATTGACCACACGGCTAGATCCTATTATATAACTTCAAAAGTGGATTTTCTGTTATCTACGTCGATGTAATTATACCTGATTTGATCATTAGCTCTTTGATGTTGCTAATTTTATTTTCAGAACTCTTTTTCATCTTTTGCTTATGAAAAAGAGTGTTATTTCTGCACATAAAAAAAAAAGTCAGCAAATTGAAGGGTTTATTTAATTTATCGTAACTTTAGATATTATGTTCTGTTTATTTCTCTTGTATTAAAGGGTATAAAACATTTATTTGTGTTAAAAAAATACGGGTATCTTTCTTTTAATCCTTCACACGTTGGAGAATTAACAATTAATTTGAGAAAATTTTCTGTAAAGAAGCATTTGTGGGGTATTTATATTTTTATTTTCATCGACTCAGTATTTCCGTGGGATGAATGCGTTAATTTTCGCGCAATTAAAGATTCCAGCTTTAGCGGATTTAGTTCAGAAAATAAAGGGAATTAAAAGCAGTTTATTTTTTAATTTTCATTTTGTCAGAGCTTTTGGTTACAAAGATTTTAATAAAAAAATGATTTTACGGTCTTAATTTAGAATGCAAAGAGCTCATTTGCGTAGCGAAAAGAACAATAAGTAAAAAGAAAGATAGCTATTATTTATACTGAGAAAATAAGATGCTCATTTTATCAAAAGATAGATTTTTTTTGCTATATTTGACTTAGTATAATCAATATAAGAACACACTTATTAACCAGATTTCCTATATATTTATTACGTTCACTTACCCCTCTTATTTACGTTAGACTGAATTTTAAACCGTTTAAGTCAAGTATCAGGATTTACTATTTTTTACTAATTATTATGTAGCAAAAGAAGAAAATTCTGAAAGCTGAGTACATTAGACGCATATCTCTTCTCTCAAGCCCCCCCCGCCGAAACATAAAAAATGAGATAAAATAAAAAATAAAACAACATTAAATAAAATAAAAAAAATGGGGGAAGAAGTATTTATTTCATTCGAGTGATTTTTAAAAATACTAGAGAAATGATTTCTTATATGTTAATGAGGTGAGTTAACTAAAAGTTGAATTCACTTATTTTGGTAATGCGACTCTTTCACTTTTCAGGAATTTTACTCAAAGTAAATATCGGACAGAGTACGTTAACAGAAAAACTAATGATTATTTTTAATTCGAACTCAGAGGAAAAATTGAATAATGAGATATTATTCACAGTAAAAATTCACTTGCATTTTTGATTCTCGAGTATGTAACATGTCAAAATAGACTACTAACTAGCCTCATATGTAGGTTATAAGGTATTTCTCCGCCTTCTTAACATGTAACGTAACAGTGTAGTGGTCAGCACACTCGGCACGTTTTCGAGAGGTCCGTGGTTCGAGCCCCAGCGAGGGCATTGCTCATTATTCACCTCTCCTGCATTCAAAAAATAGCTAATCACTCTACAGTGGCGCCCGAACTACAAAAGGTTAGTGCATGATGATTCTCCACCACCAGGATTTGGCGAATGGATCCCCTAATCCCAAGTCGTCCTTTAAAAGGGGCGGTATATAAGGCATTTCTCCCGCCTTCTTAGCAGGGTATAGGCCTTTCTATACCCTGCTATACCCTGTGCTGTGGCTGTTTCGCCGTCACGACATGTTTTCTTTACATGACTGTACTATACGCATATTCAATTTATTTAGTTTAATAAATCTGTTTGCCTTTTTTATATTTACTTAATAAAGGTTGCTTGTAATATATATAGTTCTTGACAAGTATGAGATCTAAAGATATTGCACATATTTAGTTGGAAATTCGTTTCAAAGAGAAGTTTTAAAGAGATGTTTCAAAGAGAGCTGGGCTAAACTTCTGATCTAACAGAAGTTATATTATCGATTTTAAAATTATGAGGGTGCAATATTTACATGATTCGTTAAACTTTCTTGAATCTTTAATCGGCTAGCTCAGAGAAATCAATCATACAAGCAGAAAATTCACATTTTTATAGAATTTGAATGGAAAACGGAATTACTTTGGAATCTTGTCAGCACTTTACTCTCTTCAAATTAATATGTTATCTGTAACGATGTATGTGTATAAAATTATACACAAAACATTTTACATATTATTTTATATAAAATTTTTATTACATTAAATTATTAAACTTATTTAATATAATACGGCAAGATATAATACAATCGTGTAAAGAAAAAATATGACTTGACGGCGAAATGGCCGCGGCGAATAGTCTCATTCCCTCTTAGCATGTAATAGTCAGCACACTCGGCGCGTATTCGACAGGTCCGTGGTTTGCGTCCCGGCGAGGGCATTGCTCATTTTTCATCTCTCCTGCTATCAAAAAATAGCTAATGACTCTACAAGGGTTTTGAAGAATATTTTATTATAACCGAAAATGGAAATATTTTAGAGTACAGTTTTTTCTTCTAGAAAAGTGAAGATGTTTCGTATTTGCCTAAATATTTAAAATCCGTTAATTGTGTAAGACTTCTGATCTGAACAGAGTTAAAGGTTCCCCGCGACTGCGCTAAATACTGTTAATATTTCTGAAACTGATAACTGGAGCAAAGCAAAATTTCGATGTTTTAAATTCAAAGTAAATAATGAAATAACAAAGGGAAATTTGGAATTTTTCATCAATGCAGGCTCAGAAGCTTTAAAAATGCGAGGAAGGTTGTATCATACGTAAGAGGTATATCTAAAATTTACCGTAATGTTAAATATAAACAAAACTAAAAGAAAAAAAAACCTCACAGAGCTTTAGACAGGAACCTTAGCATCATTCATCATGAAATACTACAAAGTATTAAAAATATTGATAAGAATTCGTGATGTAGTAGCAAAGGATACATAGTAATGCTATAAATTCTTTAAAAGCAGATATAAAAGTTATAAAGTAATACACACCAGCTCAAAAAATTAGCAACAAAGGCAAAATACGGCATAAAACGAAAACTATTTAATGGATATGGTTAAAATTAATACAAGATGTGGCATTATTAGACCATGTTGATGATAAATGATGTGGCATTATTAGACCATGTAGCAAACAATAAAGCACAGACGTACAAAAACACATATATTACGACCATCACATCGCGAAAACTCAATGGGTCCGATGAATATGCAAACGAAGCATAACGCAAATGACAAGCATGATATCCTCTAGCTGAAATTCATGCTTGACTAGGTCGAGGCAAGCTGGCAATAGTGAATGAGCGAGTGAGTGCACCGCTATAATGGCTTCCGACCATAGACATGAACCAAATGGAATTATACCATCACAGCGGAGAAAACTCCAAAGTTGAATATTACATACTAATAACAGTTTCTGTAGCTTGATAACTGCAGGCACCAAGCATTATTCTGATTATCAGCTTTAGATTCTGAACATTTCAAACATATTCGTGTTCACGGTTGCATCTGCTTACGCAGTTTCTTGAAATTTTCTATATTTCACCAAGGGCTACTCTGTTTTTGAGTGCGTTAGACGTCCACATTGCCCAGGCACAATCTGCTGGTTTCTTTAAGTGCCAGGTTTTTGTATGTACACAATGAAAGTAATAATGGTCCATGTCGCCTTCCTCCCTGCATTCGCAGAAAGGAGTTTCCCCAAGTCTGAATCTGTTGAGGTATACTGGAAATGGTCCATAACCTGTCAAGAATTGTGTTAGGCTAGCATAGTGGGTCTTTATTTTCATGTTACTTTTGGCAGTAAGCGATATGTATTTCGTCTTACCTCTGCCTCTGTCCATCTACTTTGCCTATTTTGTAGGAAACTTGTCAAAGTTGTTCGTTTAATGGCACACCCAGGAAGTTTTATTCGTCGTTCTAGTAAATCCGTGCAATTCGCTGCCTGCTTGGCCAGTAGGTCAGCGGCTTCATTGCATCGAATCCCTGTGTGAGCGAAAATCCATTTATGAGCTGGCAATAGTGTCGTTGATAGCTTGTTGTGGCAGTAGCACCCATTCCTTTAGTAATGCATGTTGAAGCTCGCAGAAGATGCCTGGCCGCGCATTGCGTCTGTTATCTGTCGTTCTAACATATCCCACACATGCTCCATGGGATACAGGTCGGGTGACCTAGTAGGCCACGGCAGATGTGGAAGGATTTCACTCTCCAGATAACTTCGTACCACTCAAGCGCTATGGAGGCGAGCGTTATCGTCGATAAATATCGCACCCGTTGCAGCGATAAAATGACGTACTAGAGGATGTAGAATTTCGTCGCGATATCGGATGTATGTGAATGAACCACCAGGAATCATAGAGGTCGGTGCAACCATTCGTTGCTATCACAGCAAATGCAAGAAAGCTTGCGCCTTTGTAACCATCTCTTTCGACGATGTTTCGCGCCCGATAGCGTGTCCCTTTCTCTTGCTATATCATTTCCCTTCGAGAATCGTTCTGGAGATTAAATCGAGACTCATCTGTAAAGAGTACGTGACCCCACTGCTCTGGCGTCCAACTGGTGTTGAAGGCCCAAATGAAACGCGCTCTGACATGTGATGGAAACAAAGGAGCACAAACTACAGTACAGTCCAACTTCATGCAGTCGATGCAACACAGTTTGGCGGGATATGGGCCGTGCTGCAGGAGGAGAGATACGAATCTAACTATTGTGCTGTTAGTGATCTATGGTTTCTTGCACATAGCAGCAGGAAGCAATCGTCTGCGGTTGTGTTAATCCTCCGGCGTCCAGAATCACGTCTTCTACAGGGTTATGATCCCTTGTAACGATTCCGCAGTCTATTAATAACACTACAATGCACATTCATCTATCTTGCCATAGCTTCCAACATCCCAACAGCTTTCCAACGTATTTCATCGCGAAAATTGTGTCTTCGGCTACCTCGGATCACAGGGAACTGTCCCTGCATGCGAACTGAAGCTTAGGTCTGCCATGCCCCTTTTTAAGGCGTTGTGGTGTCACTTATGTTAATTTTCGTTGCCTGCTTGCGTTCGACGATGCAACCTCTGCCTCATATGTAAATTGTGCGTTTTAATTTCCCTATTAACATTCGTACTTTTTCTTTTAGCGTTTGTTGCGTATTTTTTGAACACGAGTGTTCTTAATCAAAACGAAACTGACCAAAAGTAAATCAACAAAAATCTTGAGAAAGCTTCAACCATTCTGGTGCCTACTCACCAGTCCTCTAACGTAAAATCACTAAACACATGTTGTTTGATCAGCTTCAAATCCCGGCTGCATAAGAGATTTAGTGGTGTTACAGCATGTTCGGTGAAGACTAGTAGCTCGACCTGGGTTCTGTTTCAGGTGTCTAACTAGCTTTGTGGCTGTTTTCGTGATTGTCTCCGTTCGTAACGTATGCTCGAGTCAGTTTGACGTAGAAAGTTTTTCCCGAAGCCCACCCCTCTCCTGAGGCAGGTAGCCTTCACGTGCTTTGCCATAATCTAAGCCAAATCAAGCCAGCCCTAAAACCCTAGTCGCCCTTTAATAAAGGGAGTATATAAGATAGTTCTCCCCCTTCCTAGCGTGCCTTCGTGGTGTAGTAGTTCTGCACGCTAGGACGGTATCATCTTGCCTGCTTCCAAAAAATCCTAATGTATCTACAAGGTATTACCCACTATTGTTAGCATTCTTTCGTGGTGTAGTGGTTAGCACCCCTGTCGCGAATTCTAGAGGTCCGTGGTTCGAGTCCTGGCATAGGCATTGCTAATTTTCCCATCTCCTGTTTCGAAATAACCCAATGTCTCTACAGTGGCGCCCGAACTAAAAGGTGGTGGATGATGATTCTTCACCACCAGGATTTGGCGATTGGGACCCCTAAAACCCCATCGCCCTTTAAGGTATTTCTCTCGCCTTCTTAGCATGACTTCCTGGTGTAGTGGTCAGCACGCTCGACGCGATTTGCAGAGGTCCGTAGTTAGAGTCCCGGCGAGGGCATTGCTCATTTTTCCATTTCCTGCTTCGAAATAATGAAATAATCTAATATCTCTACAAATGGAAAATAAACACTCCGTGTTTAGAGCTGTTTGGCTGTGTGTGAGGATGTTAGCTTTAGGAATTATTTGTTCCTAGATTTTGAAAATTGCCATATTAATATTTTTGCATCGGAGAAGGAAGTCTGGAACTCAGCACTGTTCTCATTCGCACCATGCGATTTGTTTAGGTTAGACTTATTTTATCTTCTTTCAAGCGCTGCCTTCCGTATTCATAATAAGGTGGTTATAATATTTATCAACAATTTTAATTATCTGTTGCATTTTCACGTCTGATTTATATTATGTCAAGTATAGCATCTCGTAAATCATGTAGATATCGCAAAAGCAAAAGATGTTTTCATGGAAACCAGTATATTCGCAATGAAAAAGAAGAACCAGATATTTGACATGTATCTTCATCAGCCAAAAGAACTGCACTAAAAAAGTTGTGTGCAGGAACGTATTAATACACCTAATAATAATAATAATATGTCTAGCTAATATACTAGTAAATAGATTACATTTTAGACTATTTAGTTTAAATTTTGTCAGGCTTGTAAATTCCTTTGTCAGAGTTATCAACATTTTTAATACGCAAATCTGAAGCAGTCTTGAAAGAAACAGCTGGGTACAGACTTGCTTTTGTTTTGACTTGACTGTAAGTCACACAGTACGATATCAGCCTTCCCAAAGTTCACCCATCAAGGTTCTCATGTTATTATTATCATGATTATGAATTATGAGGGAATAATAAAATAATCTATACTACACGGTGAGAGGGATTAGGTCTGTTGGCTATTAAACATTTTGCACTTTTGAAGTCGCTGACAACTAATGCTCTAAAAGAAGAAATTAGGGTTACCTGAAGGTTCTTTCGGATAATGCGTATGTGCTTTTCTAAATTAACTGCCACAAAAGGGTTTTATATCATTATTGAGACGCGATCGTGTAAACATGGATCTTGATAAAGGTAAAATGCGACACTGTATTTTGAGCGAATTCCAGCATGGAAGAAAGGCTACATGTTTTTAATTTTAAAGAAAGTTGAAGAAAGTTTTTGTTGGAAATGTAGTTTCGAGAAGAACATTCAGGTATGGTTCGAAAAATGTGAAGTAAGTGATTTCGAACTTAATGATACGCTAAGCTGCATTTAATCGATTAAAGCAACCATTTTAATCGATGACGACATTGTCAAACTCTTGATAGAGCACCTTTTTTGACAACGTCGTAGATTAGGGAAAAACTTAACTCAGCTCAACAAACCATTTCCGACCGTATTCGTAAACTAGGATTGGTTTACAAATATTCCAAAGGTACCACATGACTTAAATGAGAAACATCTGCATAATCGACTAATCATTTACACTTCTGTAATTGCTCGGAACAGAAAGAGCCTTTCTTAGACCGGATGATAAATGCCGATAAAAAGTGGATTACCTATAAAAATATCGTTAGGAAAAGAGCATAATGTGAGCCCGGACAGCCTTCCACCTCCACCTCTAAACCAAGCTTGAGGTGCATAAAAGAATACTGTGTATATGATGGGACGTCCACGGCCCAACATATTACGACATTTTAAAATCTAAGGAAAATCTCATTTGGAAAAAATACTCTCGATAAATGGATGATTTAAACAAAGCAGTCAAAGTAAGGAGGCCAGCGATGTTCATTAGAAAACACATCATACTACTTCATGATTAGGCCAGACCACATGCTGCTTTGGTGACTCGTCAGAAAAGCGTAGAAATAGGCTGAGAAATTCTGCCGCATACACTATACTCCCCAGAACGTGCACCCTCCGGTCATCACTTGTTTCTCTCCTTGCAAAAGGTTTGAAGGGAAGATATACGACATTTTATAACTTTATTTTAAAAGACTATGAATTATTAATTAGTGTCTCCACTGTAATTTACGTTAACAATATTTCACACAAAGTGATTGGTGTCTTTAAGTACTCACTACTTTTCTTTGTAATGAAAAAAAGGGAGACCGCCTATGTAAAAGGACTTATGGGCATCTATGGACAAAAGACTCTGCCTTAAAAATTAACAGAATCGACGATATTACGAAAGGACTTATGAACTTAAAGTGATTGGTGTCTTTAATTGCTCACTACTCTTCTTTGTAATGAAAAAACAGGGAGACCGCCTATGTGAAAGGAATTATGGGCATCTATGGACTAGGAGACTCTGCCTTAAAAATTAACAGAATCGACGATATTACGAAAAGAATTTTGGCAAAATTAAGTAATATAATAATCGAATGAAACTATCCAATAAAGTAAAACATAGCGAAGAGAGAAAACCTCTTCTTAAGTTACACCACTGTGTTTTGTAATGACGTTATCTTGAACATAGTAAATTATACAATAACTATCATCTAGTAAAGAGTAGTATTTCCAAATAGATGTACGTAGTTTATGCAATATGCTGATGTGACAAGCCTTTCTGTCATCCGAGGGCGGCGCTGTGGTGGCTATGACAGATGAGGAAATTTAAGGAAGAGTTTAATGCGGCAATCATCTGAATATTCTAATCTAAATTATGTAAAATGCATGAAAGTCTTATGATATGAATAGCACTGTAGTCGTAATCTTCTAAAATTGGAAACGTTGAAATTAAAAATGTTTCTCAAGTTTGCACAGCAAAAATTATTAATATACAGTGATAAAAATATTTAAAATCTTATTAGAAAAGAAATAAACCTGGAACTTGAAATTATAAGTAGAATATTTTATTTATCAAAGAAAAAGTCTTAAAACATAAAGAAATAAAGCAACTTGAGCCGGTCATGTAAAATCATGTTTATTCGTTCTTATAATTAGAAACTAGCATGGTATTTCTCTAGAATGTTTTTAGTCTTTGGTTTAATATAATTTTTAATACTAAATTAAATAATTCCACAAAGTTGATTAGTAAGTGCGGATTTAGTTATACATAGAAGTATGACATAAATCTTTCAGTTAAGTGCCTAACAACAGCAGCGCGGTAAGAGCGTTGAACTCTGGTAATTCGACGGGGAATAAAATCCCACCAAAGTGGATGGCTGCATTAGTTTTCTCTATCCGTAACGTGGATTTGAGCCAGTTTACCTAAAAATGTCCTCCACCAAGGCAGATTGCTGTCGTGTGCTTTAATTTAACCCAAATAACACAAGCTAACATTTCAGAAATTCATTATGTGCCAGAAGATATTGTACTTAATTTCATTTGCAATTGAGGCATTGAGGGTGCTCAATCCTAGCCACCTTGTATGCAACTTTAAGAGCTCAAACAATATGTTTACGATATTTTGTGTCCGTTTGCGTTACACTTTATGGCATGCCGTCTTGGAGCCATTTTTTAACAGGATAATGGTAGGCCTCGTATGACTGGTATATATCTGGATTCTTCGAGCTCTCAAGCAGTCGTTCTTGACCAGCAAAGTCGCCAGACATTTCTCAAGACAAATATTTAAGAAATATATATTAGGTCACCACCAGATTAGGGCACATCTAAGTACCGCAGATTTGGAGCAAAAGTTGAGGAATACCTGACAGAATTAATTACACGAAGAGACTAGGAGTCTTTTTCACTCCTGATTCAACTTTTATAAACATGCATTGCTCTAGGGGGGTTTACCAAATACTGATTTGAACATTCATTATGCAACTGGTAGCCGCTGATGGGTCGTATTGCGATGAATTGTTAACTATTTCATTGCCTGGGTTTGACTTTGAAACATGTTTAATTACAATAAAAATAATTACTTTATTCATGGTGCTTCATTTTCTTTTCAAACGAATACAAATTTAAATGATTTTATCTCCCACCATTTTTAAATGCTGGAGCATTCAGTATTAGAGTTACAGCCTCAAGAGGTGAATGTAAGTTTTCCCGGGGCTTCACAATCTCTGCTTTTCTATGAGAGTATGCAAACTACATATTATTGGCGATATTTTCCGTGCTTTTCAGGTGAAATTTCTTACTGGAAAACATTGTGCTCCAAAATGCGTTTCCTTCGTTATTATTTTAGTTTAAATATTCATTTTAGTGCTTAGTTCTGAATATACTCATTGCAGGTGTTTGTGTCACTTGTTCACGGATTAAATATCCTTCAAAATAATTTTATGAAAATATTATTGCTCATTTTCCTAATACTGTTTGCTTAAACATAGCGTTTAAAAATAATGATATTAAAAAGGAAGATGAAAAACCGCTGTTCTTTTTAATATAAAGGAAATATTAAATTTAGATCATTAGAAGCTGCGCACTGCATTACGCTTCAACTGCTATTCTAATGATATTTTTCGAATGCATTTCGAATAATCCCCTTTAATTCCATTTTAATGATCTATCCAAGTTAATTCATCCATAATGCAAGGTACTAATTAAAAAATTACTTAAATTTAAACCCTTTTACGACTAAAACAGATGTTGTATAATTTTTATTAGGGTTCCTTTTAATTATTCAATGATTGCAAAAGCATTCAGATTAAATAAATGCCTTTGATTTAATTTGTTTATGCTTACTACCTTTAGTGATTAAAATATTTTGTTAATACTTCTTACGGTGCGGAGCTTGCTGCTCATTATTTCCCTGCAGTGATTTAGCGATGTATTATGGTATCTCCCTACACACGTTATTTCAAGATAAATGGGAAAAAAATATGTGTTTAATTTATTGTAGCAAGTAGAAATACCAATACAAGTGGAAAAACCTTCACTTCTTGTTCTAGAAGTATTTTAAGAATTAAATCATCGCAAGGTAGTTTAATTCTATTTTAATGGTCGCAACCCAAACCTATTCAACTGTGCTAATTAGTGAAAAATTACATACTATTTACGAAGGAACTGGATACGTTATTATCCACAGTGCACTGATTAATGAATTGCGAAAATGTTTATCTCTCTCTTCCCTGTGAAATAGGAAGTTATTTGCATATTTACAGGCTATATTCAGGTAAGACTGATTATAAATGCACGCATTCAAAATTTTAAACACAATAAACATCAAATAAGCGCGAAATTCTGTAAAGAAAATAAAAATACTCCACAGCTTATTTTTACTTCGTTGTACGAAGTAAAGAAAATGTTGTAATCGCGAAAATTTTCAGCCGTTCATATTTCAACGGAAAAAGTCCATTTTTATCTTCTCCGAATCCATTTGGATGTTTTAGTCTTTCGTGGCGTCTGTATGTATCCCAGAATAAAGGACTCTTTTCGAAAACGGATCGTAAAATGCACTCAAAAGGGATATTTTTGTGACGTCTGTACGCAAGTACGTATGTGTACATGCATCTCGCATAACTCAAAAACAATTCACCATAGAAAGTGGAAATTTTGAATGACTGCTATAACATTTAGTTGTGCACATCTCTTTTTTACTGCACTTGGCAATTTAGGAGATAATATAATCAATTAATCAATACTGTTTAGGAAATAAATTATTATATATATCCACCTCTTAAAGGGCTTAACTTCCTTTCACGACTTTTGTTCTCACAATCGTTGGTCGTAGTAATACATTTTCAGTTACGAAGCATTTTAAATGACGAAAATATTCATGTTTTAGCAACGTCAAATTTAAAAAAAAAATTCCACTAATAATGAAATCCAATTTTTAATGCTGTCTCTCGGTTTCTACACTTATGTTTGGGAAAGTTTTATACTCTTTATGAAAAAAATAAAATTATAAGAAGTTTCACTCCCGTACAAAAAAAGGGACCGGGATAATAAATTTCAAAATTTGCAATTTTTTATGTCATTTTCAACTTGTCTTGAGGGATCGGTAATTCATGTTAAAATAATTCGAGGAATGAATTTAAATAAGAGCAGGAAAAATTGTCTGTTATTCAATAGTTTAGTACAGAGAAGTCATGCGGTCACCAAATTTCTTATTCTTAATCGAACACTTACAACGTTTGCATATGAATATTGGATTCGGTCACAGTTATATAGATTTTACTTGGAGTGTAAAATGCAAAGGAGGCACAAGAAACAGAAGATTTAAATTTATGCGTATATATATTCGTTTACTCTCTTTTGCTGTTTCTTTATTTCCCCTTCTCTGTTTGTTGGCGTATATTTGTTTGAACACATGCAATGATTTCAGAACATATTGTAGATACTTGATTAATAGGGCTAATGCTACAACTGAAAAATGCTATTAAAATGTGCTTGACTTTCAGGCAATTTAATCTAGAGAAAAATTTCATTTGGTTACGCAAATTGAACCACCAATCGAAAAAGAAGTTAAACATTATAAATAACAAAAAAATAAGAATCATTATAAATAAGGACAGTAATTAATAATTGGTAATAAAGAGCAATATTTACAAAAGAACCTGAAAAACGTCATTGAGTTCAAACTCGATTTGGACTTTTGTTTTTCATGATTTAATATTTGCATATTCATGATTTTAGGTAGATAACCTTCGAGTACTTTGCCATACTGAAATAATCAACGATATCCATTACTAGGTACAATTACATTGCGAACTGTTGCGAATTAAAACATTTCCCAAATATTATGACATCATCTGCTCTCACTACCATTATCCTAAGCAATTTTCTTTTCTTTCTTATATTTGCCATAAACATTACATTAAATTATACCGCCAGCATGCTATATATTTACCGTAATATAAGCTAATGGTTGGAGAAAGTAATGGTTTCATCATTCAGCAATAAACAAACTTTATGCCTGAGAAGGGCCTCGTTATTACACCCCCGGATAGTATATGATAGGTATTAAAGTTCAAGGAGGCGCTCTGGAGGATTCGTTGCTTATATCTGGTGTTGCTTTTAAGAAAAACTTTTCTTATGCTGGCTTTGGAATGCAGCGAATGCTGTACCTCCACACCAATGAATCTCCTGCATCTTGTTTCAAAATATGGTGATGGTTTTCAGTTTTCTTTACACTGTAAAGATAACCTTGATTCAAGAATAGCAAATTTCCTCTCATTGCACCAGCTAATTCATTTCTTAGGTACGGTTATATGTCTGAATAGTTTCAATAAATTAGATCAATTTTCAATGAATAAGGTTTTAAACTTATGCTTAGATCTGGTTACTTTTCATAATATCTAGCACATTTTAGAATTGGACGCATAATTTCTCGGCTAACATTTCAATGAACGCTATACTTCTTACGCTTGTAGAGTGAGTGAGTGAGCGCCACCAAGGAAGACCGCTGACCTGCCCTTAGCCTCACAGTGTGTTATCTTCCTGGCAGAAACCATCTACTCTCTGCTCCAGCCTGCTCCGGGAACGCAGCCGAATAGATGGCTAAGAGCCTCATAAAGTATACATGTAAGCTTGGAAGTTGTTGTACGGGGAAAAAGTATCCTGTTAGGAACTACTTAACATTGAGCAAAGAAGCAACCAAAAGACTGTTAAGAATCGCTGTTAGAATAGACAGAAACTTGTGTTAGATAAAGTAAAGAAAGGAGGACTCTGCCTGAAAAATTAACTACTGTGGATTTTCTGGCCTTGCTAAATGTCTACATGCGGATGCTAAACCTAACACAACTGTCCTATATTTATGGGGATTTCGTAAAGTCGTTGGTCCTGCATGGAGGAAAGATATAACCTTACGCTTGTGGGGTCATTAGGATATTTTTATAGCAGGGGTAATGAAAAATGAGCAAATGCCTTCGCCGGGAATCTAACCACGGGCCTCTGGAATAACGGCCCAGCGTGCAGAACCACTACACCACGAAGGCAGGGGGAAATACCTCATATACTCCCCATTTTAAAGGGCGACTGACGTTTTTAGGGGACCCAATCGCCAAATCGTGGGTGAGGAAATCATCATCCAACACAATTTTAATTCGGGCGCCACCACTACGCCACGAAGGTACGCTAGGATGGCGGGAGAACTACCTTATACGCTTCAATTTATTTTATTTCCAGTGGCGGACGCTAGCCGTTATAGGCGTTGGCCATTACTAAGGCTGGAAACGGTGGTCACTTTATTATGGAAGCATCTAATAGGTGGGCCATCGTTGAATTCTATGCAAAGACCGACAATTTGTGTCCATGCCTTCTCCACAATTTGAACCCAGGCCCTTCGGTACGGCAGTCAGAATCATTAACCACATTCCCGTCTGGGATGCATTCCTACTCTTCAAAAGACAGCTGAAATTTGGTAATATGTGTTATGTTCAAATCTTGGCGAACAGGCTAGTTGTGTGAGCTTTCGTGGTTTTCCTTATGTGCAACCTTAAATATTAGTCAATTTCTCCTATAAATCTCTCCACGAAGGCCCATTTTCTGTTCAGCTGATAGCCCTTGCGTATCTTGCTTTAATTCTAACCCACTCACCTTAAGAAATATCAACAGCCGAAATTTTTCATTCGTCTTTTTACTTTGCGGTATTTTTATTTCTCTTTTGGAGACCCACCAGCTGTCGAGTAGTAAAGTCGCTGAACACTGGTAGTTCGGTTCGAAGTTCGACTACCAAGAAAGGGCTGGCAGCATAGGCGTTTTCAATGGTTTTCCCCAAGTGTAACCATGTATACGAGCCTGTCTCCCTCAAAAGGTCCTCCATGAAGGCTTCCTTACCCTTAGGCAGATAGCCCTTAACAAATAAGCCAAACCAAACCCATTTCTCCTTTGGGAGTCAGTATCTTCTGCTGTTACAATCTTACACTTTGATATGTCGAGAGGATTTTAAAAAACTCCTTTGCAGACTAGAATGGGTTTCGCCTCTGTCTTAATTGAAGTAAATAAAAAATTTAAACTCGCCTGTTTGATTTATTATCAAATGCGTCTCAGAGGCTTTTCTTCAGATTTTCCGTTATTTCAACGCGTCCAGGAATTGGTTTGTGTTACCCAGTTACTTTTCCTTTCTCTTTCCTTTTTCCTAGACTCTACTATCTTAATTTCTAGAGTTCGGAAAACTATTTGCTTTTCTTAGTTTGATAATATTTACTGAAACATTTTGACGTATCTTTTAGTTTTAGTACTTTATATACAAATTTATTAATTTATTTTGGAATTTCATTATTATATATGCGATTTTAGATCCTTTTACTTTGTACATAGGTTGTTTTGAAATGCTGTATAATAATTTTCACAGTACTTTCTATTACTTCCCTTTTTTTCTTAACTCTCCCTTTATTCAAAAGAAAAAAAATCACTCCGTGTTCTTCTCTTAAGTCCCTTGCAAAGTAATTGAAATAAGAGTAGAAGGAACACGCTTTTACTTTTATGTTACGTGCAAGAATTCACGCGCTTCTAAGACAAATTCCACCACTTCTGCATAAACTTATCAAGAAAATTCTTGAACGCATTTCACGCTTTTAAGTTCTGCGCCGTTTATCGATCTGAAGCATTACCGAGGTTCTGAGAATCTCCTTTGAGTCGCTTTTACTCACTCAAACTTTACGTTAGGATCTTTTATTTCATTCACCTAGGAAACACTAGCATACTGTTTTGATAGTCTAATAACGTGTCAGAAGATGAAATATCGTCAAGCTAGTTCCTTATCCATTACATTTAAAAATCACGTTTTGTGTTGATTAACTTGAAGTGGCTATACACCTTAATATATGCATTTAAAGTGAAATGGATGTATAATAATGGATGTGTCGAAAAAGAAAAGTTAATCACTGTTAAGTAATGTTAATTCTTTTTTTAATATAAAGAAATTGTCATCAATTATTTTATCTTATATTAAATAAATACTTAATGCAGCTAAAATTGCGGAATACTGATAGCTTTCTCTGGGTTCATTATCTGATGTTTGAAAAGTTTTCCTACATGAATAGCTTGCACATAATATAAATTTCAACTAATTTACATAGAATGTCTTTCTCTTAAGCAGATAGTCCTCAGGTATTTTTCTATAATTAATGAACCAGCCAATCAACCAGCTACAAATACTGTGCTCTCAAGAGTCCCTTTCTTTTGAATTCAGTTTCAGCATTTAATTGTCTTGAAGGCTAAATTAGGTTATTTTATTTGATTGTGCCAGAGCACACGAGACAAGCTGTCTAAGGAGACGGATGCCTTCGTGGAGGATATTTCTAGAGAAAACTGGCTTATATTTACATAACAATGGGTAAAACCGCGAAACCCAAATATGCAACAATCTCATTGAGCTGGATTTGAACCCAGGTTGAAATACAACTATTCATCGGTTCTAACTAAATCATCGGTCACTGATGGGATTAAACTGTCTGGAATTAATGGAGTATTTAATTATTCAAGTCGTTACACAGCAGTAAGGTTTACATATTCATTGAGAAATATATATTATCTGACATGAAGTTCGCAATTACTGCAATATTTTACATTAAAAAGGATAATCAAACTAGTAATCAAAATCAGTTTCAAATTGTATAAAAATAAGATATGTGATGTACTTTGTTTCATAATGTTTTGCCCATGATGGAAAAGAATCGCAAACGAAAGTTTCATTGTTGGTCATCAGTCACCTTCATTGGACGTCAATGCATTAAAGTAGCAAAATTTAACTCTTTTTAATTCCAGCCCCTCCGAGCGAGAAATGAAACTGACATTCATTCACATATCCTTTTGTATTGGAAATTCAGGCTGTCAGTTTGTTAGGAACCTAATTTTACTCTGCCAACAATTTAAAATGCGACAGTGAGTCGGACTGTCGCATTTTGCTCTTCTCCGACAATCAATAAATTTCTGTGTTAGGGCATAAATTAAAAGAAAATATATTTCCTACGTCTGCTTAAAAATATCTGAGAAGTGCTATAGCTATTAGAGGAAGCAATAAGACTTTTTATTCCGCAACGAATTTATTGTTTCTCTTTTTTTGTCTGAGTTTCATTTATTTTTCATTTTCTTATTCGGAATAGGAATTAGCTGAGAGGATTAATCAACATGACACAAGTGATAACGTATTTAAACGGCCGCCCAGACGGTATAGTGGTTAGAGAAGTCCGACTGCGATACCAAAGGGTCCGGATTTGAATTCCGGAGAAGGCATGGATGTAAAATTGTCTATCTCTTTATAGGATGGTAGTGGTAGCCACCTATCATGTGCTATAATAAAATGTCCACTATTTCTGGCATTTGTAGTAACCAATGTCGTTATAGGCGTTGGAAAAAAAATAACATATTTAAAAGGCAGTATTTGAGTAGTAACATTTGCAGCTAAGCCTTTCAACAGTAGTAGTAACATATTTATCCTGTCACGCATACTTTTTTATACTAAAACACATATTCTGATTTAAAGAAATCTGCATGAAATCGTAATGTTCAAAGCTTGGTAAGCAATGTAAAAATGTGCACATATATGCAGTTTTGAGCCAAAATTCAAGTGAAATTACGTTATTTTAGCCAAAGAGGAATAATGTTTTCAGGGTAGTGTTATGAACTGAAGTTTGTAGAAACTAAAGATTTAATAAAATTACTGAGATGTAATTAATCTAATTAATTAGAATTGGATGAAAGTTTTCTCGAATATAATTCATTTGATTAACTAAACTGTCGAAATTTCTTCATTAAACACCTAACTGGAAACTTTCACATTATTAGTACTAAAATACGTATGCAGATAAATGATAATTCCACTTTATGTGATTAATTTAAATTTGTTTTGTAATCTGTTTATCTGCTAAAAATTCAGTAAATGTGTTCCTTGCTTTATGGTGTGAAAAATTAATGAAAAGGGCCACGATTGCGTTCGAATTCAAAGGAATTGCAAAATTTATTGATTGTAGTTAAAAAAAAGCTATTCTTATTTTTAATATAAAATATAGTGAAAGGAAATTATTGTGTAAAAAATATTCCAAAAATTACATGCATCGTTCAGTTTAATTAACTTTATAACGATAGCTTCGCTGTACTGTGTTAAAACACTAATAACATAAGGTAGTATTACACTGTCAACTAATAAACCACAGGTTTCAAATAAAAAGGTTTGTTTCCATAAAATAACATCAAAAGTACACATTTTGCCCTAATGACGAACTATTTGCTGGTTAGTCATTTGTCGGAAATTAAGGCTATCCTATTGCTTTCAAGTTTTATGTAATTAAAACTACTTTTTCGGGAATTAAGCAGTGAGCATAATTAGAGGCTTTCAAGTATCTCATTGACGAAGCATACAATCTTCTTACCCTTGTATGAGGAATGTCCATTCTTCTTGTTTATTGTTTTTCACTTGACTTGTCTGACAGTAACATCAGAAAAAGGAAACGGATATCGCCAATAGGAAAAGGTTGCACCTGTCGTTGGCTTGAGCATCTTACAGGCGACTGAGCACTTTGCTAAGGGCCTCCCAGTTTTGAAGGAGCTGCCTCCAGGGGACGCATCCAAGGTTTGCTCACTTCTCTTTTCGTGCAAACGACTGCTCGAGAAGATTTAGGTTTAAAACTTTTTTATGCACCCTATGCCACAAAACCACCATACGCCTAACACCCAAGTCTTCTCCGGATTCGAACCCGGGTCAAAGGCTATAGATGTTTGCCCCTAACACCATCTTAATAGGAAGTTGAACCCCTTTCTTTACTGGTGCTTAAAAGCTCATATTAACTTTGCTGGTATTATCTGTATGCTGATATTTGACTTTGTTGGTATTATCTACCTGCTGCGAAAAACATAATTTAGCTCTTAAATGAATATATTGTATTAAATCGAATGTTGTATATAAGTATTTTTAAGAAGTCTTATATGACGAAAAAACGCAGTAATAAATCATATATGGATTCTATCATAAACGCTTCTAAAGAAAATATTTACAGCACCAGCTGAGTATGGATTGGTAGACTTTCTGCTTGTCAAAATTCAATAGAATGAAAATAGAAAAAAGATTTATGGCTCTGCAGAGTAGAAATACGTGTTTGAAAGAATATGAAATCTATGTTAGCCCAAATCCCTTCTACTCGTATCGAATGTTGTATGTAATTTTTCTCTCTGTCAATGAATCAGTCAGGAAAACAGTTACCTTGTAACTCTAATAATGCGTGAGCATAAAAATATAAGTGTGATATTTTCCGATGCAAACATTATTTATTATAGGTCTAGAACTAAGAATTCTGCTTAATAACAAACAGTGAACTAAAAACGCATTATGACGATCAAAATAGATCTTTATGTCTGACTTATCATATAAATATTTGGAGTCTAGTAGTTTTAAGTGAACAAAATATAATTTATAATTAATAATATTATAATTTTGTATGTAATTAATTAGATGGCTTAATTTCCATCACTGGCTTTAACATTATTTCAAAAATGTTGATTTTGTAGAATCTAATTAGGAGTTTTTGAAGCAGCAGAGGTTAAAAATGTGCAGTGTTCTCCCCGGGACTCGAACCCTGGACCTCTCGAATACGCGTCGAGTATGCTTCCAGTAACACCAAAAAGGCATGCTAAAGGAGAGGAAAAAATATCTTATAATTTTAAATTCAAAATGTATTTTGTTTATTCGTTAGTTTACCATGCCACTACAAACTGCTTGTTTTTGCTGACAGTTCCTTTTGAACCTACCAGAGACCGTGTAAGTATTCAGAGTTCAGGCTGTCTTTAGTTAGCAGTAAACAAGCTGACTGCATAAATTTTGCTTGGATTCGATCTAGACATAACGCGCGTAACAGCAAGTCTGTTTAAGTTCTTCGAGGCCACCAGCGCCCTTGCGTTAAGACTGCTGAATATTGGTAGTTTGATGTTTTTAATTCATTTATAGGCGTTGGCTGAAGTGGATTTTCCATGGTTTTGGTAACATGTAATGTGGGTACTAGCTAATTTCTCTTAAAAGGTCATGCACAAAAGCATCCTTTTCCATAAGCAGATAGCTCTCGTCTAGTTCCAAATAATCTAACTTAAATCCAAATAATACAAATTCTTTTCTATGAATTCTTTCTGTCATACCATATACCTTGCGATATTCAATTATTTAGTCAACGAAAAAACATCATTATTTGCTATCTGAGAGCTGCAAAGATAATTTCAATTTCATTCGAGCTGCCTGAAATCATAGCCCTTTTTTTTTTGATTTCATCAAACTTAAATTGGAACTGAAACTCAAATTGGAACTTAAATCAAACTTAAACTGGAATTTTAATTATCGTTTTATAAGGTATTTCTCCCACTTTCCTAGCGTCATCCGTGGTGTAATGGTTCTGCACGCCGGGCTGGTATTCCAGAGGTCCGTGGTTCGATTCCCTGCGAAGGCGTTTGCTATTTTTCATCTTTCCTGCCTCTAAAAAAACTCCTAATGACTCTACAGTGGCGCCCGAACTAAAAGGGTTAGTGATGATGATTCTCCGCAACCAGGATTTGGCGACCAAGTCCCCTAAAACCCTAGTCGCCCTTTAAAAAGGGGAGTATATAAGGTATTTCTCCCACTTTCCTTGGTTCTTCACGCTGGACTGGTATTCCAGAGGTCCGTGGTTCGATTCCCGGCGAAGGCGTTTGCTATTTTTCATCTTTTCTGCCTCTAAAAAAGATCCTAAGGACTCTACATTTTCTTCTATCTGTTTTTTAAGGAGACAATGCATTTAGAGTATGCTAACATGATTTTATTTTACTGGTATAGAAAATAAATCTTGGTCACTAACCTACTACTTTTCAGTGGCATATAAACTGTATGCCAAATTTCGATGTCATTTTATTCGACGTATTCCAGTATTTAACCTATATTTGGCATCTCTAACCCAAAGACACGAATCTTCAAAAATTTTTGCTTAGAAGTAAAACGCGTGTAAATGTTTGAAATGCATTTTCAGTTCAGAAAAATCGGCCTATAAATTTTTGGAAATAATTTTTATACATCCATTTAATAATATGAACCAAAGAATTTTCGAAAATTCATTTAATATCTTGTAGGTATTTATATTTATTTTAACCAACAATATAAAGTTTGAGTTTAGACCTGTCCTGTAAGCCTTCCTTACCCTAATTGTAAGTGCCAGAATAGTTAAATGTTGTAGCGCGCAGAAGGAAATGCAAATTTTCTACTTTGAAGGATGTAGTTAAAAGCCGAGTTTCGGTAAGGGGAAGAGAGATTTAAGCTCTAGCTGCCCGTCTCTGCCGTAGGTACGTTTGCTTATTGCTGGTTCAAGTGGCTTAATTGCATTTATCTGCTAGCTTTAAAGGGGGTTTAAGTTACGGGATCTCGCTGAACCCTGTCGGCTAGTTTTATCACTTGTTAATATTTCAGCTTTTAGTTTCAATTGCTCTACAATCTGATGATGTAATTTCACCACTAAGTCGTTCATCCGAGATTCGAAACCTTGTTTTTCGGCATGGCGCGGCAGTCAGCAGTCAGCGGTCAGTTTTCGGCAGTCAGCGACGCTAACCACTATACCGGTTGGGTATTTGGTGTATTTAATTATGGCAAAGCACACGAGGGCTATCTGCCTAAGGGGAGGGATGCTTTCGTGGAGGACTTTCTAAGGGAAACTGGCTCGTATACACGTTACACATGGGGAAAACCACGAAAATACCCATGCAGCCAGCCCGTTCGCGGGATTCGAACCTCGGACCGAACTACCAGTGTTCAGCGACTTTACCGCTCTGCCGCTGGTGGGCCCTATACCGGTTGGGCGACAGCCTTATATGTTTAAAAGGTCTTCAAAACCGTAGCTTTTCTTTGGGCATGTAGCCAGCACATACTTGCTGTGTCCCATTAAACATCTCTGCAGTAGCCGAGTAGTTAAAACCGCTGAACAATGATACTTTGACCTGGGCTCGGGCATAGGCGAACGGGCTGCCTTCATGGTTGGTTTCCGTTGTTTTTCCCATGTGTAACATGAAAACGCGCCACTTTCCCTTAAAAGGTTCTCCACAAAAGCACTCCTCAGTTAAGTGGACTCATACACTTAAAACCCATACGATCTTCGAATATGTGACTGTTGCAAGAATTGGGATAACTTATTTATTTCACAAGCAATTACTTCCATTTTTTTAAAGCTGACTACATAATATAGTTGCTTTTTGAAATAGTAATCAGAAAGTTTTTGTTGCCACAAATATTTTTATAATTTAATCCGCTGGCTTTGTGACAACATTTTTCGTTATGTTTCCATCTAGTGCGCACAGTTAAAAATATTCTGTTGCATAATTTATTTCCATATTTAATATATAGCTTTTATAACATTTGGAAAATACTGTGAACCAAAAATTCTAAGAATTTCATGTTAAATTTTTATTTTATTTGGAGTTGAGCTTATCAAATTAATTTTATTAAAAAATCTGTAATATTTTCGTGCATAAAATTTTTTTATATTAAAATATTCATCAGACTTTTGGTTCCGTTAGAAAATAGTGCCCATATTAAGAATTCAATCAAATTTCAAGTATATACCATTAGCCGTTTTTAAAATATCATACGCACAAGGTGGAAGCATGACGAAACATTTTGTTACAAAGCGGATTATATTACAAAAGTATTTATGGCAACACAAACTTTCTGATTACTATTTCAGAAAGCAGCTATATAGTGTCGTCAGCTTTAAAAAAATGAAAGTAATTGTTTGTAAAATAAATAAGTTATCCCAATTCTTGCAACAGTCACACATTCGAAGATCATAAAGGGGTTAAACGTGTATAAGCCCCCTTAAGCAAATAGCTCTAATGTGCTGTGCCATAATCATATAAACAAAGAGATCCGTTGAAAGTTCCCCATGAAAGGGAACTTTTGCTTAGGCCGATAGCCTTCGTGTGCTTTGCCATATTTCATTAACCTAACCTAACTGACTAATCTTAATTTATTTTTTTCATTGAATGTTTCTGCATATCATTTACTTACTCGAATGTTTGAAAACGTTACTTTCGCCTTTAGGTTTCAAAAGTTCTTTAAACTGTAAAGAATGTTTTGGCAATTCGAAAGTATTTCTCTTGATACATGTGAGGCCTACACGCAGCTGAATGATTAAAACCTTTAATAGCTCGATACGGGTTTGAATTCCGAAGAAAGGACTGGTTGCAGGGGTCCTTTCGTGGTTTTCCCCACTTGTAACGTAGGTTCGAGTCAGCTACTCTCAGAAATTCCACCACGAACGCACCTCTCTCCTTAGACAGATAGCTCTCGTATACTTTAGTATATTCAACGTATTCCACTAACCAACTTTTCAACTGTGATCATTGATTTGGTGCTAAATTTCTATAGCTACTAATATTTTAGTTTAAAAGGCCTTGCAGTTCAGTTTTTTGAAACTTTAATTGTTTCGTTTATCTTAGATTTAAATTGAGCACAGTGATTCAAACACCCTTCTCCACGCCGACTGGCGAACTGGCTGTCAGCTTTGGATTTCTAATATGAATACTCATCAAGTTTATTGAGAATGGCTTGTAGGAAGGAATACCTTGCTTCAGGCAGACAGACCTTATCTACTTTATCATATCATATTTAATGAAGAATGATTATCTTTCAGCAAATCAATTTATTTACAGGAAATTCAATCAGTCTTATTCTTTCTCATAATTACTCGTATATACACAGGTTTTATAAAAATTGTCTGTTCTATTTTTAGTTTGCTACGCAGATAATATTTTCTCATGTTTAGCTGGCAGGAAGCTGATTTAAGTAATTCATTAAATGTGATAAGTATTTTTATTTATCTTGCTGTTCAGTTTACTGCTGAAAGTGAACACCGTAATTTTTTCCTTTGTTTATTAGACATCGTCAAAATTAACTTTGATCTAAGTTCCAATTTTTCATTTCCGAATTTATATATAAATATTTTTCGTATGTCTACGTAGAATAATAATAATACCTATAATTTTAGCATTACAAGTTAGTAGCAACTCTTTTTCTGTTTCTGTATTTTTCTGTCTTCTGTATTCTTACTCATGTTGTCATCATATCAAACAAAGAGTTGCTTCTTCTCATTACACTTTATATGTATGCTTAAAATCTTATACTTTTATTTTTTATTTCTCAGAAGCTGATGTGTTAAAGACTCATTCCTATAAATCAATGGCTCTTAACTTTTATTGACCCATTCCCTTCTTCTTACTACATCATAGACTATTACCTCTCCAGAAGTTTTTTTTAAACGGTACAACCCAAATAATGCGTGAAAGATAAAATTGAGTTTTTCAAATTTTTGTGTGGTATAAAAGTTTATATCAATTTAACTTTTATTTTATTTCCTAAATATATATTATTATGTAAATTATATTTTATAAGTATAAATAAATGTTTTTATTAATATCAACACTTTAAATATTTTCATCCTTTTATGGGTCGCGTGATGTCAGCCACTTCCTAGCTGTTTTTTGCTGCAGTTTGAGCTTACCAGAGTTCGAACAAATCCTCCTGGAACCAACAATTTCTCCCCTGGGGAGGTTTGTGGTTTACTGGTGCAGCGAGAAGTTTCAAAATATATATTTCTTATCATAATATGTCATATATATGTTATACTATATCATAACTATATACAATATAAAATTATTAATATTATTATTAAATGGCTGTCAGCTTTGGATTTCTAATATGAATACTCATCAAGTTTATTGAGAATGGCTTGTAGGAAGGAATACCTCGCTTCAGGCAGACAGACCTTATCTACTTTATCATATTATATTCAATGAAGAATAATTATCTTTCAGCAAATCGATTTATTTACAGGAAATTCAATCAGTCTTATTCTTTCTCATAATTACTCGTATATACACAGGTTTTATAAAAATTGTCTGTTCTATTTTTAGTTTGCTACGCAGATAATATTTTCTCATGTTTAGCTGGCAGGAAGCTGATTTGAAATAGTGAACGATTTGAAATAGTGAACGATTGAAAATAGTGAAGATAAATAATTCACAGTGCCAAAACTTAAGATATTTGGTATATTTGTTAGACGAAATTAGGAATAGTGCTTCAAAATACTTGTTTGTGTAGGTGATTGGAAAGCATTACGTCGAAATAAATTGACTGTTTATTGTGGCTGCATTGTAAAGGCCGCTGAATACTGGTAGTTCGACCCGGATTCACAAACAGCTGATGCTGTTGGCTGCATTATAGTTTTTGTGCTTTGTGCATGGTAGTCTTGTGTTTGAGCTAGATTTCAAGATCTCTATCCATTTCGAGGGCAAATAGGTACAGGCCCCTCTTCATCAGGAAAAAAACAAATCTTCAGATCACAGTCTTGCTTTTTTGTAGATTTATTTGCCCTTGATTAAGAGGGACCTGTACCTATTTGCTCTCCAAATCGATTGAGATCTTAACTAAATCTACGAAAAACACTAGGTTGTTGCTTTGACTATATTATGTTTCACTTTGGCGCGTTTCTCTTTTGTTTATATACACTATATTATAAGTGTATTAATTAGAAACGATTACAGTAATCTTGTGCTCATTTCTGTTACCCCTTCAGTTAGCAACAAAATTTCCCAAATTCTTATGTTCGACAACTTTTCCTTCCTGCAAATAAAATTCGAAACGCAGCTTCTTACCAAAACTGAAATCACGCAGAATTTGTAATAATTTGTAATTTCGTTCATTAAACATAGTCTTTAGTTAATTATTTGGTTTATGAAGTATAATTACTTACTTTTATGCAAACCGTATTATACTTTCTCTTTTCTTGTGCTTTCCTTTGGATTTCATTATGAGACGCTGTGTCTGTTACGTTTATGGTCACAGCCCATGTGTGGAGATTATGAATATATTTTGTATGAATGCGTACTATATTAAAATAATAAAAGGTATAATGTATGAATATATTTTCGATTAACCATGTTTAATTACTAAATAAATTAATAATGATAACTAAATTAATGTTAATTACCGGAGTCTCATAGCTGAACACAGAATGTCAAATGCACTTCTGAATGAGTTGAATATCTTACTGTATGCACCTTCTGTTTGGGTCACTACAAGCACTCTCTGATTGGAAGGAAAGTTAAAAGTTTAAATAGAAAATAAATGAACCTAAATACTCCATAAAGCAGAGCACTACATATATAGACTTCAAAATGGACTATAGAAACGGTATCCATATTAGCACAGAACAATCTCAGCGCAGAAAACTCGCAGTATGTGGAGATTAAAGCTTTATTCAATTATGACTTCACTTTAGATTATGAGTTCAAACACCCACGCGCAATTTTTCACAGCAGTGTTTGGGAGAGTTTTCCCCCCTTGAAGAAATTGCTTCTAGTTTCAACTTAACGATTCTCTTGTACTAGAAAACATAAAATAGCTTTTGATTTGACTGCACGCAATCAAGCTTTCATTTTTGTCCACATTTCTGTGTGAAAATAGTGAAGATAAATAATTCACAGTGCCAAAACTTAAGATATTTGGTATATTTGTTAGACGAAATTAGGTATAGTGCTTCAAAATACTTGTTTCTGTAGGTGAGGGAAAGCATTACGTCGAAATAAATTGACTGTTTATTGTGGCTGCATTGTGAAGGCCGCTGAATACTGGTAGTTCGACCCGGATCCACAAACAGCTGATGCTGTTGGCTGCATGGTAGTTTTTGTGCTTTTTCCTTTGTGTAACGCACATACGAGCCAATTTCGCTTAGAAATTCTTCCACGATGGCATCCTTCCTTAGGCAGATAAACCGTCTATGTTTTGCCGTAATGAAATAACGTAACCGAACCAAATCTAACATCTTAACTGAAATATTATTATAAACCAAAACGTAGTGATGGTAATCATTTTTAGTGTCAGTTTAACCTCAAGTTCTTCCAGTTGCATGGAAATGGATCAGTAGAGATTTAAAGGCCCCGTAAAATTGAAAGGATATTTTTCATAAAAATTTTGCGAATATATTAATGCTCTATTTAACTGAAAATTTAAAATTATTTTAAATTTTCAGTTAAATAGAGCATTTAAATTTCGAGAAATATTTCTAAAAGTGCATATCTATATGTAATGTACAAGCAGAAGCCCTTAAAAGTGATTGGGTAATAAAGAATGTTAACACAATGAATAATGTGACTGCTGGTTAAATGAAAATAACCAGATACATCTGAAGCATTCGGAATAGACTTAAGAATGAGAAGATCACTTTGGAATTAAAAGTTCAATTCATTTCTAGATTGCGTGCCTACAAATGGAATTTGCTCTTTTATTAGCAAAAAATGTGTTAGGAATACGACAGATTCATTTATTTATAGTATAAGCATTAGAACATCAGATTTCAATTTCATTAGCTATCCGTGAAAAATTGTCTTTTTAATTACCTGGAATCAACTTAATACATTGTGAATTTACTTTTTACGGATCAAGGATTTTAATTCTCTGCATTCGAACCCTTCTTAGCATACATTTTAAATTCTCGTATTTCTAATATTTCGGAACTCCCATCTTAACCAACAAATAACAAAACAACTTTCTTCTTTTTAACATTAGCAACCCGAATGGCGTAAAACACCTTCTCCAAACTGTTTCATTTTGAAATTCAACAGCGTATAATTTCGAAACCAAGAAAAGACTCATTTTATTGTTTGTTTGCTTTCTTAAGGTTCAAAGTTTTCATTTGAATTGATTGTTTCTACTAAACTTTGATAGCGGATAGCTAAGAGAAAAATGGGAAGAAGTCGATTTTCTAAATGTTCCATTCTGCGTTTTACGAAGGTGGATTAACCATTGTAAACAGGTTTATTATTCAGAGGTTTAAATTTACCAAGAGACTATTTATTTCGCAGGAAATTAACTACTTTAGAGTCGTAACAACTACTTTGCTTACTTTCGTTTCTATCTAGAGATAATGCAAATTCGATTTACGACACTTACTTTTTTTGCGTGGTGTTTTCTTTCACGACTTTGTTGTTTGACACGTACATTCATTTCAGAGACGTAATTTACATGTTTTTGGAATAGTTTATGTGCATTATCGCAAACTGGGCAGTAAATGTTTCTTGAACTTCATCGTTTTCCAAATGGCCACATGGAAATAATAGAACACTGGTAGTTCGTTCTGCAGTGGACTCGTAGTTTGTACAATGTTTACTTACTACAGTTCTAACAAAAGTATCTGATCATGTAACCAGATAGCCTTTAGTATCATATAAAAGTAGTAAAATAGTCTAATAGAACCTTAAACGTTTGTCCTTTTTGTCACTTTTCCAGAAAAACTCAGTATACCATTGTAGTGGGGTGCACTACTAGGAGGTGTTGTAATGTGACAATCTATCCAAATATATATCTAGAAATCCTCAATTAATTTCCATGTGTCCAATATTTACTGGCCTTAATTCCTAGTGGTAGTACATTGCGAATTAAACCCTAGTAACAAGAATAATTAAATATTTCACTTACCCAATAACACACATGCATGAGACTTGCGGAGACAAATTTAGTTTCCTAATCTCACATTTATTTTATCAAAAACACATTTTCTGGATTAAACATATATTAGTTAGCACACAGCACATAAAATATCAAAATATCATAACTTAGAACACAGGCATGGGACTTAAAATGGAACAGTAGACGAATGCCGAAAAATGTCCGTTAGCTAACGAATCACAATCCATTCGCATCACACATGTATATGCAGTCGAAATTTTCTCATATTAATCTCGTGTTGTGCACGCAGCCTTATTACACACGTGCAAGCTCTTTTTTTTTTTCACTTTCACATTCTTTAACACACTTAAAATATCACGTGGGGAAATATCGCTGGTAATGCACTTTCTGGAGTCGAACATCTATTGATAATCTGCTGGAGACGTTTTGGAAAGTTACCGTGGCAGATGGATTTTTAACCTTTTAACTGTCATGCCCGAGATTATCTCGGGCACAGCACTGGTGTTCGAAAATGTCACGCCCGAGTATTTCTCGGGGTAATTTTTTTTTTGAGTGCATCGTATTGTCATACCCGAATATATATCGGGAGATGTTTATTTCGGCTACATTTGGTTTTTTCAATAAAAAAAAATTGACAATTTGTGTACCCAAATCATCAAAATAACTTGACAGTTAAAGGGTTAAGCTGAACATTTTCATCTAAATATATTGCAATCTTTTATTGTTGCTTCTTTTTATGCAAAAATAGGATGACACTCCATGTGCGAATATGCAGGAACGATGAAACTCCAACAGCGAGATATGCAGGAGCAAAGCCACGCACATCGTGCGGTCTCGCTGATTGCCAAGCGACAGCAGGAAGGACACGGGTGAAGAAGGGAAGAAACCAGTCTGACCGGTGCTTATATACACACGTGCAGTTCCGCGATTAAGATTAATTTTGCGATGACAAACTGCGTGGCGTGAGAAATTAGTATTCTCACAACCATTTATATTAAATGAAGTCTTATTTTGCCACCACTTTTTGCTTACTTTAAGATTTCCTAAACTGTAGACTTCGTTGTTCTTTTTTTAAACTTTGATTTCCTTTCTTTAATTATTACTATTTTCTTTCTTTCTTAGCATTTTCTTTTTTATGATCTATTTATATAATTTTAGAATTAGATATAAAATAAACTGTTATACCAAAACTTTCGTAAATGTTCATAATGGTCAATGTCTTACTGTGATTTTAAATAAAAGTCATCTTAACCTCAGTCGAATCCTAAAACTTTAATATTCTAGAAGTTTGAGAGAAAAGTTTCCCAATCCCATAATTTTAATATTATTTTTATTATCACCTTTACATTTTTATTTTCTGAACAAAACACTTAGGACAGCGTTCATAAGCGAAAGAAAGAAAAATCTTATCATGCATTTCTGCTCATCTATTAGCGTTTTCAATTTCAAAAATTTAGTTTTAGTTAGTATTTTTATTATCTGTTAAATCGTGTGTTTATATATTAGTTCATATATATGCAGTCAGGCATAGATCTTTGTAATAAGTTCCTTGTTTTCTAATACTTTTCTACTGATAATAAACCTTGTTTGACATTCTATTAAAGCCCATTCTAAATATAATACGACTGATGGATTTCGATCACCCATCAAAATTCTTTTTAAAACTTGGTCTTGTACTCTAGCCATTCACCTGCAGCAAAATGACAGTAAACTCAAAAATAATTTCTTATGAGCTAAGGAAAAATAAGATAAAGATCCAATAAGATGAAATATCTTTGGATTAGTGTAAACTAAAAAATGACATTACATCAATTTAAGCATGATTTTGCAAGAGTGTTCCTCATTGGAATGCACTTACTAATCACCATCGATATAACGTAAATGTCAGTGGAAATTTGTAAATCATGTCATGAACTAGCTCGTGTACAAATTTGATTAGCTTTTCAGATTTTAGAACCTCGAAAATGTCTTTCAGTAGTGGTATATAAGTTTTACGTAAACGTAATTACGATTTTAAACAGATTTCCGCTCTATATAGAGAAGGGACGCACCAATATAAAATATAATATTATAATAGTAGGCAAATACAACCTTAGATGACGTAGAATTTTACATGAAACACTATCGACTTCTAGGATTGCTGACGTAGGTCTCTTTTTCTCAGGAGGGGAAAACTGGTTCTAGTTCTGCTGGGAAAACAAAATTGCTCCTCAACAGCAATGAACTTCTCAAGCCACCCCGAAATTAATAACATTTTCATGTACAATTTATGCCAGTATAAAGTTATTTTTTATATAGTTTTTCGCTTTAAGGTTTTTATAATTTCGTATCATACAGAATTTCATTCACGTAGTTTTATTTGCACTTTGTTATGCTGTTGTTTCAAAACTGAAAACAACTGAGAAAGTCATTGCAAAATTTACAGGAGAAAAATTACTAACTAGTTATTTACCTCTATGTTTGATACTACAAATTTTACGTTTGAGCAGAATATTTTTTAATTAAGTTACTGGTGTAAAAAGTAGCGATGCTTAATAGAAGGAATTCATTGTTAAAATTAACAACGCTTAGATGATTATTCTATTCTCAGAGGCAAACGATCAGATTAGAAAGAAATTGATCAATATTAAAAATTTACAACAGCTGAATGCATATGTATGGGTATGTTTATATAAAGCACATCGCAATCTCTTATCTCCAAGAATGACATTTTCCGGTAGGATAGCACACGTTTAATAACAGTGGGCGTTTTTTGCAAGGCGATTATGTGATTCTTTTGCCAATACGTGTTTTAGATTGATCGAGATACAGTCGAGAATCTATGCACTTTGATCGGTGACCGCCCTCGAAATAGAGGAGGATAGATAGACCTCGAAATGAAGTAGGAAGTGAGAACAATAATCCACAATACTTCAAAACAGAATATGAGTACTCACGAGATCAGTGCCAATATGAGTTAATGATTTCAATGATACAAAACTGTGGCCTTGCTACTTTCTGATCAGTCCAATATTTTTAGACATTTTTTCTCTCTACCAGGCAAATTTTGTCCTAGTTCAAGCATTCCTTCGTAATGTGCAGTTGCCTGTTACTAGGCAGCATTAATGGATAGGCAAAATCTGAAAAGAATTACCCGGAAAGGGGATGTAAAGTTAAAGGAAATGTACAAATAAATTTCTTTGGCATCAAAATACGTATATAACAGAAACCGTCTGCTAGATTCGGCTAAGAATATATATAGTAGCGATTTGTTACTGATAGTTTTAGTAAATAATAGTACATGGTTGATTAATAAGGATTATTAGTTTACTTAAATCTAAGATAAGCTTACGAAAATTGATGGCAAGTCTATTTAAAGACGAAGCGGCCTGTGAAGTCACTGCTCTGTAGGAAAGCAGGATTTTGAAGAAAGCGCTAACTTGAATATAAATGGAAAGGAATGGGGTATCAGGAAAGAAATGAGACGCAATATAGATAGGGTAGCCTGATATGACTCTTGTATTTGTCGATCAGCCTCTGTAAGATATGAAATGGAGATAAGAGAGCAAAATAAAACAGCTGTAGTGTAGTGAGACCATAAAGTAAAATTTAATTTGAGATGATGCCCGTAAAACAGAAATTGTTATCGGTCGTTTAACAGGGAGGAAAAACAACATTAAATTTCAGCCGCCAGTGAAAGCTGATGAGAAATGGGTTCAGTGGTCTGACTTACTGGGGTACTTAGCTATAATTCATAAAGGCATAAATTTGCACAATGAATGAAAATAGAGATGTGATTACAAAGTACATGAAGCATTGTTTTCCACAAATTAAGGTAAACCCAGCGAATTAGAAAATAAAGGTTATCTTACCAACTTGCGGGAGAAAATTAAGTTGCAAATAGTCGCGAAGTGCAGATAAATTCATTCTACTCAAAAGACGAAATTGAGGAGTTAATCCCATCAGACAGCTTTTTTTCATCAGACATCAGACAGCATCAGTGCTTCGGCAGTGTTCTTGAAGGTGTTAAAAAGACAGAGGTAATAGGTTAATTCCTTGACAAAGAAAAAAATTAGTAGTTTAAAAAAATTATGATCAAAATTATAGGAGCAGCTCTAAGTTTTAGTGAGATATTTTTGGAAGTAACAAGTAACTGATGCTCGTGACAAAAACCCATAAAAACACGGAAAGTTAGAATAATTAGTTGTGGATGAAATTTGCCGTGAATTCATAATCTTATTCAGTCAGCCACTGTGTCATATATTATAGATATTTTGTACCACACTATGCAGCTTATTTTTATTTCACTTTATAAGTGAAATTCAGATAAAAATTAGAATTATCCTAGCACGATACTTTTATAGATCTAATTAAGATAAAATATTCAGCAAATATTGAAACGCATTATTTAAATTCAACGAAATGTAGGGAATTATCGCAGTGTGTGCTTTCGTGTTGTCATTGTCGTCACTGACATTTAGAATATCCGTTAGCTGAAATTCTGGCAAAAGGAAACCTATTTCTTTTCGTGTTTCTCGCTAAAAGTGTGGTATCGTTCTCTTGTCAATCGTTTTTTAAGTGGGGAAGAATATAAGAAAGTATGGCATTCTTCGTGCGTGCTGTCGTAACGTAACTGGCAGCTCGTCTGTCTGGTAACTGGAAGACAGGTGGCTCGAGTACGGACAAAAGCGCCCCTCAGAAAACCAGAAATTTTGCAAAGAAACTCTAAAAATACAAGGAGTATAACTGCTTACCAAAGTGATAAAATCCATTAATATTGAAAGGGGATAAATTTCATTGGTAACTGTTGGAAATTAGATACCTCATTTCAAAGAACAAATTTCGGTACTTCAGTATAATTAGGTGAAGTGTGAGAATATATAAAAATGCGGGAACGTATAAGAGACGTCAAATTATATTAAAGCAGTTCAGGAAGTTTTATTGCCTTGAATCAATGGAGAGGTTAAATTTAAAAATATTCTCAGACGCATACAGTCTTAGTTACTTGCTTCTGATGTTTTCAAAGAGCACGTCAGAGTAACAGGTAAATTTTTATTATTTTCGTAACAGTTTTTGCATTCTAAGTTCAGGTTTCATTGAATTCATGCAGCAAACTTTTATCATGTGTCCATTTCCAGTCGCGGATGTGTCTCACAATCGAAAGAGCAGTTTTCTTATCATATTATTAAGTTTTCCTCAAATAACAGAAATACTTCTTAATGTATGCAAAATCTAGTTTTAGAGGATAGCGTTGGCAAATTAGCGTATTAAACTCTCGCTACATAACTATGCGTTCCCTCAAGGAGACAAGTATCGAAGTAGTTTCTTCAGAAAATCTGTGAATACTGTTAATAAAATGCTCCTGAAACCTACATAGAAGAGCATATCGATGAGAAAAATTAAAGAACCCTGTTAAGTTCCTGAAAGAACTAACTAAACTCTCCAGATACCTAATAACAGAAACATAACGAGTGTCTGTTGTTTAAATTCCATACAAAGACGAGATAAGTATACACACTCGAAACAGGCCTGCATTTGTTTTTTCAAAGTCCTCTGTTGGGCTGTTTAAGTGATCAGCAAGATCTAATTCACACTAGAATACGTAATTTAAGATTAACAGAATCCGAGTAGATCAAAAAGTTAAAACAAACTCCCTTCATTTAAATGAACACAACATTTAATAAGAATAAATATTGTAAATTATATATGGCCATTGTTAGGTGACTGATGTGTTTCATTATTATTTAATTATTATATGTATAACAATGATGCTGTTAGTAGAAAAGAAGTAGCTTACTAAAAACTGAGGAAAGTTAAAATAACCTTTTTATTTAGTCTTAACCCTTTCCGGCATGCTACCTTTTAAAGTCGGAGTTTTGATTAAAGAAAAAAAAAAGTAGGCAGTCTAATTAGGACTAGAGGAGTACACAAGTAAAGTTTTGTGAAGATAGCACTTATCGTTTTAATTCTGTGGGTGTGCCCAAAGTGGGCACACTGATTGAATAGAGCTTCGAAAAGAGTGCTGAAACGAGCATCGTTGTCAATAAACTGACCGATGAGATGCGAAGAAACAAAGAATACAGACTCTCAGTTGTCTTAGATTATCGGTGAGCCCGGTCTGGGCACACCTAGGGTTCGCCGTTTGATTTTAGGCAAGAGTTCAAGGTAAAAAATTAAAACTAATATATAATAAAGAGATTAGCATACAGCCAAAATAATAACATAGAAATTTCTTTTCAAACAATTTCTTTTATACCCTAAAAACATCTGGAAGATTTCTTTGAAAAATGAGGGTCTTAAAAAACTAAACATGGCTAAAATATATGGACTGGTTTGTGTTGAGCTGCCATCTATTATAAATAAAGAATGTTTAGAGTAACCTATAGTAACCTATAAGTCCTTTTTCATTCAATTTTTCTGTGCGTGCAGAAGGAAATTTTTAGGTATGTCCAGACCGGACACCCTGTGCTGCAAAGAGTTAAATTTAAAAGAACAGGAGCAACGTGTGCTTACAGATGAAACTTTTCGCCAGCTCTGTTTAAAGTTATATTCCGGCTTTCGCTTTTGGCTAGCTGATGTTTTAAAATAAGTGTCGGTAAAATTCTGTATAAGCTTAAGCAATCTGTTGTATGTGCAGTCTTAGACTATGTTTGCTACGTTTGAATTTATCTGTCTGTTATCGTAATTTAAATACTCACATTTAAATTACTTAAACCGACTCAGAATTTTACCGTTGCGTATTTTAAAGCATCGGCTAGCATGCCGTTAATGCCAGAACGTAACTTTAAACAAAGCTGGCGAGAGTCACAGCAAAACGCGGCTACCATAAGGTCTAATCTAAACATTCAAAATCTTCAGCTTAAAAACGCAAAAACCTAATTTGTATTCTGGTGAGGAATACGGAAAAGAAGTTATAGTAAAGTTTTAAACCATAATAAATTGTTAGTTAAGGGGAGTTGGATCTCCAAATTCTTCAAAAAATTGTGATTTCGGATTTTTGCATTTTCAAATTCTCTACACTTTTATCTTTCTAAAAATAACATTCTTTAATCTCTATGAAAATTAGAACTGTAACAAAATCTAGTTTTAATTTGTCATCTACTGCTTTGATCAAGAGGATTTTTACATAAAAACGCGTTTTTTTCCAAACGTGATTTTTTTATACTCGATGTACCTTTTCTCAGGAACTACTGGTTACAGGTATCTGAACTTTTTATGGCTTATTTATTAGGTTCCCTAATATTTACTGAAATGAGCTTTCTGTAATAAACTTAGAAAAAAAGATTTTTTAAATTTTTTTGTGTGAGAAAAGTGCTAAATTTCACTATGCCTAACAAAATACCCTGTAATTTACTCTAAAATTAAAAATCTTTCAGAAGCTCATTTCAGTATAATCAGATAGGTATAATTTAATTACAGAAAAAATTTCAAGCTTGTATCTACAGCAGATTTTGAGAAAAGGTGCATCGAAAATGGCCAATTTAACATTGTCAGTATAGGGGTTTCTGATACTCCTTAAATAAAATACCTTAACACTTTTATTTCATTTCATTTGTTATCGTTTCATAGAAATGTCATAACATTCTTTTCCTTTTTGAATGAGGTAACCAGGGCCGAGCGGTAAAGTCACTGAACAATGGTAGTTAGGTCCAAAGCTCGAATCCCGCAAACGACTTGGCTGCATGGGCGTTTTCGTGGTTTTACCCATATGTAACGTGTATACGAGCCAGGTTCCCAGAAAGTCCTCCACGAAGGCATCCCTCCTCTTAGGCAGATAGCCCTAATGTACTTTGCCAGAATTAAATAAACCAAATCAAACCAACCTTTTTGAATGGTGTGGTGTGGTGTATTTAATTATGGCAAAGCACACTAGGGCTATCTGCCTAAGAGGAGGGATGCCTTTCGTGGAGGACTTTCTAAGGGAAACTGGCTCGTATACACGTTACACATGGGGAAAACCACGAAAACACCCATGCAGCCAGCCCGTTCGCGGGATTCGAACCTCGGACCGAACTACCAGTGTTCAGCGACTTTACCGCTCGGCCGCTGGTGGGCCCTTTTTGAATGAAAGAGATACATAAGTACGTTTTCTTAGAGTTCATTTGTGAACAGAGCTTGACTTTCTTGGAATTTAAGGTTTAATGCAGGTTTAATACTTCTAGACACATGTTTAAAATTAATAACCGCGTAGTTGCAACTTAATTCATTGGTAAGGAATGGCCGAATACATCATTCAGCCTGTCAATTCATCACTGGAAGCATTATTCAGGGGATTTCTAAATGATGCGACACACACGCAAAAAGGGATTAGAAGTGCACTCACAACGTACCAAGCCTTAAGTGGTATTGGAACTCGTTCTCTGGAGAATGTTCTAGCAGTCAGCCTTCGTTAAATCCTAGATTGATCAGGACTACAACTTAGACATATTTTAGGAGCTTAAAGCTTTAGTGCCAAATAGATAGGTGCGCGTGTGTAGTGAGGCATTAAATACTACTGTAATTGCAAAAATTGTTTTTCTTATGAAAGCCCGGTGCAACTTCAAGTATAACTTGAGAATATTTCCAGGGTGCTTTTCGTCATTTCCATCTTTTGGGAACTGAAACTTCTTGGCATTTGTTTTTAAAACTGGGCAATCGTTTTAAAGCAAAAGGTTAACACTTAGATTTGTTTTGAGTAATTTCAGAACTCTTGCTTAGTGTGTCATTCTATGAAAAAACAGATGTGTTTGTTTTCAAAGATTAAATATTTAAAACAATTTTTTAGAAATAAATCACCCTAAAATTCATGACAATTATTAGAATTAAATTCAACCCATATATCTAAGTTTTCACAAATTCATAGGTAAACTAGATGTCAACACCTTCCCCGTTCTTTATCATTAGGAACTGAGGAACTACCATTAGAAACTTCATCACTAGTAACGCAGTACCTCTTAAAAATTTAATTTCGCTAATTGCTCTGTTTGATTTTGTTTCAGCAGTTATTAGAGATCTTAACAGATCATGAACCTTTCTCATAATTTTTAAACGGAAACATTTTGCTGTTAGCTAGGAAAATGTTGAAGTTTTAAATCATAGACACAATTTTATTTTAATTTGTGTAACCTGAGTTTTAACGAAATTAGATATATATATATATCATCCAGCTGGACGATTAATAAACCAATATAAAAATTAAAGTTATAAGGTATTTTCTACCTCCTTTCCATATGCCTTCGTGATGTACTTTCAAGCATTCTCGACACATATTCGAGAGGTCCAAGATTCGAGTCCTGGTGAGAGTACTGCATATTTTTCACGTCTCCTGCTTCAAAAACCTAAAGGCTCAATAAAGTAATGCAAGAAACACAACCACAACATTAGACTGAAAAAGATTTATTCAAATCGAAATTCAACTTCTCCACCAATACATATAACTTATCCGAAGAAGATTACTTAACACAAAGAGGACGCTTTGAGAGTCATGTTAATTCTATCTTTTCCCGCTATCGAAGTATTTGTTACAAATATCACGTGTAACAAATCCAGATCTCATCCTAAATCTCATAATCTAAGAGTGTTCAACGGGCGCTGATTTGCTTTTGTTTACAATCTGAGCACTGTCTGTAGTACGACGTTATTTAATGGCGCAATCTCTGACATCAAAAGCGCAACTGCTTCTTGTGTTCGCTTCGTAGGTGCAGATTGAATGTTTCGCCATCGTATACTGATATATTATGCATTTGATTGATTTGATCTTTAAATCAGAGGTATTTGAAGACGTATTAAATGACTCTGTCTAAATGATATTTGAAGACGGGGGCTATATGATATGACGTAAAACAACTTTCGTTTCATTTTCAGTCATCTCTTTATTACAGTATTTTCATAAAAATCGTAATTAAAATCTTCAGAATGAAATACATTGCTATTAATGAAATGTTTAACGTTGTTTCCGAAGGAATTTTGTAATTTTAAAACTATCCTAAATGTCTCTGCTTTTCAAAAACTTACCTCTTAATTGCTGCTGAAGTACAACTTTCTGAGAAAGAATGCAGCATCATGAAGTTTAATAGTCAATCCCTATATATATAGGAAATCCCCTATTCTATAATATTCTGTCTATCCCCTATATTTAAGAGTCAATCCCCTATTCCATATACTTCCTCTTTTTGCTAAAAGGTAACAAAATGGTTATTTTAGATTGTTTATTATCTTCATTCTTCCTTTTGAGTCTAGCTTAAATTCATTAGGAATTATTCAGATAGTCTTATGTCTGTTTCACACTGGCCACGGAAACATTCAGAACCCTGTAGAGACATTAGATTATTTCGAAGCAGGAGAAGGAAAATGAGAAATACCCTCGCCGGGACTCGAACCACGGACCTCTCTAATATGCGCCGAGCATGCTGACCACAAAACCACGAAGGCATACTAAGAAGGCGGGAGAAATACCTTATAACCTAGTGCAACTTAAGACTTCTTAACTGGTGTCTAATTAGCTCATCCATTTATATTAGAAACTATTGTCAGTTCTTCCACTTATCTTGTAAAAGCGATTACTTAAGGCAGTGGTTTTAAACCTCTTATACTTCATGTACTCCTTTAGAAATATGTAGCTAACTGGTGTAATTCCTTGTGCAAGTAAAAGAACATTTACGAAATTATAGTACACTAATGAGAATAAACTTATGTATTTACATGTTCAACAAATGGTGCATTAAAAATTTACATATGTAGATGAATACAAAATGTGGTATAAACATTTTAATAGGTTTCAGAAGCATTCAGCTACGCAATTAGTGACATGATTACACTCTTTGCGTTTACATACTTTATCAGTAATTGAGACTATTTTGTTTAGGTTGAACGGCAAGTTGTTTTTAACATCCAATGCATTGTAGCATTAATTTTTTTGAAGCAGTGAAATATGAAAGATTGGATTCACATAAATACTATTTTGTGAAAGGTAAAAAAAAGTTGAATTGTAACTACTAAAAGATCCTCGTTAATATTCCAGAACTAAAGTATAGCTTTCTAGAAGGAATGTTTGAAAGAACTGTTGTCACTAATTGATACACACAAAACCTTAATCTCATAGCTCGTGCTGAGGAACTTAGCTGCAAATTATTTACAACAAAGTTCTTATTATATGTTAGTATTATATTCTTCGTTATCGATAATCTTTTAATATCGCCATATTTGAATCGTAATTTAAGATTGTTTTCAAATAAATAAACTTATCGAACTTAGCATGTAGAAATTAGATTAAAATATACACCAACCACAACGTTATTGCAAGAGCTTGTACTAATTGTACGTTTTACTTTGTCGTATTTCTCTTCTGTGTTGACTTTTGCTACAAATTGGCATTTTCCAGAAAAATACTCCAGTTCTGTTTGTGCAGAATTTCTTTGCTCCTGACGAAGAGGATCCTGTAGTTCTTCGCCCTCGAAAGTGATAGAGCCTTGGTTAAAATCTACGCCAGAATGTCGTTTCTGTGTTGTGAGTTATGCGCGTTGCCATTCGAGCTCAAACCAAAGTGCCGTGAAAAAATATCAACAGTCTTTTCTTAAAATGATTCCAAAGTTAAATTCGAAAGATCAGTTTTACTTTCCAAACAGCAAAACATAACTAATTCATTTACGAAACCTAAATAAAGCTATGCGGAAAACTGCCTAAGTATCACTTCGAGGTCATTTTAAAGCAAATTTAGTGCACATTTTCTTAATTAGAAACTATTAGTTGTTCTTCTGCACTATTTTTATCAATTAAATTTCTGATTTATTGATCAGTTTAAATCAAATTCTCTTCTTTGCAATTAAATGCGCAAAAGTTTCTTCAATTACGGTGTTTTCAGCCTCATTAATGATCTCTGTTTCGTGCTTATTTTAGGACTTTTGTAACTATCAACCTTATCGACGTTCGTTTTTTTACTTCATCCGCAAGACTTTTTAAATTAAAATGCATGTTAGTAGTTAGTGTTCAAATCGTAAAAGAAAAAGGCCACAGTATAAAAATAAAGCTTCAACTACCTTTAATCAATGTCAGTGCTCAGATCAATTTACTTTGTTAGTTGAGTATTTCTAAGATTTAACTGAAAGTGAAACACATAATCGAATGTAAGCCTGAGCAGAAGAAATGAAGGAATCGAAATTGCAGTACTCGCTTTAAAAACAGAACATTTAATGACGTTATATATTGCAATACATGCACATAATGCTTCTTCTGATTAACTCTTAGTTATTATGCATGTTGCATCTTGTCGTATGAATCACTGCAAGACCGTGGTGCGTTCACGTATCATAACATAGATTTTCGTACGTATAATGTGAATAACCTAATGAGATTAAAACCTAATGAGTTAACTATTAAGCTAAATTAATAAACCTAATGAGATTAAAGCTAATGTCATTTTTTTGTGTCAGCTGACGCTGCACTAGTGTCAACGAGTTATACAGATCTTGAGTTGTGATACTTCCTCTTTTGTCATGTACTCCGAGGCAGCGTGGAGTGCATCTGATAAAAATTCTCTTCTTGTTGGAGTTGTTATGAGTAACGGTTGAGAGCCGATTTCCCAACACTGCGGATAGTAAAACTTCTCGCATCCTTAATTAAGGGGCTTAAGGTTAGCCGAATAAAGTTGATGAAACTCTTGAAGGAGTATCTCCTTGAGTTCAGTAATAGACAACTCAAGAAAAAAAATCATGAATCTCATTTAAAAAAAAGCTATAAACATACGAAAGGGTTGTTTGTAAGACAGAAGGATTTGTTCACTGATTAATTTTCTAGAATGTTGAAATTACGGCACTTAAATAAATTTTAAATTGAGAATTTAATCAAAAATGAACATAGGCATAAAAAGCTTCGAAAGGATAATCCAGAAGGTTAAAAGTTCATCTCTGTCTTTGCAGTTTGAAAGCGTATTCGTGTAGAAAATTCCGATCATATTTCAAAAGCCCCTAATGCAGATAACTGCAATTAATTACTCCTCATAGGAGATTCATATAACAATGACCGTAAAAATGAATGCACCGTCTAGCACTGTCGGAATTCCAGGAAGGAAATTCTGATTGCGAAACGCAGACATAAGTGAAGATCTAAAAGAATTACAGCATTTCTTTCTTCCGCGTTCGCTTTTATCGTGTAATGATTAGTACGTCCGTCTAGCTATTGAAAACTCCCCAGGTGATTTTTCACAAGAAACTTTATGGTCAGTATAGAGTTCTTCCAAGCTCCAGAATCTTTAAAATGAAACTCTTATTTATTTCAACTGAAATAAACTCTCCATTAAGCGACTGAATGCACTCAGAGAAATCCTACTTTATAGATTTAAGGTTGCGCTTTAAAATATATTAACTCCTTTTCCTAACGATGAAAAAATTTGTGTTCATTCTTGACTGCTGCGGACCATGTATTTATAAAGGATGCTGTATAAAATCATAACTATATGCAGATATTTGTTTTGTATGTATACCCGAAGTTACAGTTTTGTCCAAGGTTTTCCCTATAATTATGACTTGGTTGCATTAAATTACGCAGGTGTAGCATTATGTTTCTATTTTTACATTAAAAGGATTCCTCCCGGAGTTAATTCTCTGCTTAGATAGATATTGTTATGAGACATTTGATTAAGAAACAAACTATAATTTTGGTTATGTTAAACTGCTTTAACCTTACATGTGATACTGCATGTATATTGCAGTATCACATGTAAGGTTTTCTCGATGTATCTTATTTCATAATTTTGTTACTGTCTGTAGGTATTAAAATCTTCGAAGATTCCTTTATTCGGAACTGAAATCTAGAATGTTTTTGATTCCATCAGCTTACCAAATAGAGTGAGAGCTACAGGCGAAAGTGTCAGTCAGTCTCAGCAAACTGTTTCGAATGGCTTGATTCGAAGTTACGTTGTTCTGGCGATTGTTAAAAGTTGTTCCTACTTTCTCGATTATTTGTGAGTGATTACTGCAATATCTTCAATGACATTATCTTCATTTCAATTTTATGTTAAAAAATACTAAAATATTAATTTTCGTTGAGTAGCTAGTTCATTTGGAATATCACAAATATACGGCATTTGGATGCATTTGTTCTCCTTTTTGGAAGCATTTGTCCTCCTAAAATATTTTTATATACATATATTAAGAGATCTGCGAGGCTGAAAAAAGGCAAAAATGAAAAATGGAAAAGCACGATTTCATTTCGTAGAAATTTCGAAATCCGTTTATTCATAAAATAGAAAATATTTTCAAGATTCTAGAAACTTGTATTTGAATAAGATGGAATTTCTCTTCTTTATTGCATTTGCAAAAGGAATAAGCCTGCTAGCAAACGAAAATAAAAACCACTGCACGTTCTTTGAATAATGTGTATGAGTTCACATATTGAAAGAAGAGAAATGATGAAGTGAGCAGAATTGTTTATAGCGGGGCTGATAAAAATAAATTGGCAGTTTAAATACGTTTTTAAAACTATAATTTAGTAGTCTCTGAATTAGTACAGTCACTTAAAATTATAATTAATAGAAAGATAAAATAATAATAAATTTAATCAAAAGTTTCAATGATGAGACATTTTTTGGAATAATATGAGCCAAGATAACCAGTTTCTAATTACAAAAAATTTTAAGAACACATCATTATATGAAACATTTTAACTAAGTTCAGTAATGAAATTATGATTAAAACTAAACGTATTTAAAATTTAAGTCAAATATTATTAGGACGCAGCAAAATAAGCTAAAATTCCTTTTAAATTAATTTATACTTAACATGTACGTAGCTTCGTTACCTTTTTTTATAAATTCTTTTAGTATAGGCATGATACAAGTAATTTTAGTAAAAAATGTGAATAAATATTTTTCATCGTTTCTTCGAGCTTATCTTTGAGTACATTTTCATTAAAATTATTGGTCTTGCTAATTGCTACTGAACATAATCCCATAAATGCTTGATGGTATTAAAGTCTTTACTTTAAGTAAGGATTTTTCATGACACTTAGTCAATTATGGACTTAATGAGAATCATTTAATATGCGTATGTATGAAGAGTGCACTTTAGGTCATTATACTGATATTGTTAAAAATTCGATAATATGTTAATATTTTTAAAACTTTATTTCAGATTTGTTCCTTTGTTTGTTTCGAGTAAATATGCATTCCCAATTTATCGGGTCAGTCCATAAGTTCGTGAGCATTAAGAGTATGCGTGGAATTCACTATGACGCATTTACTAAAACAAAACAATTTTGAACCTGTTGAAACTTGTCATCGTTTGCCCAACATATTATTCAGTTTATCCCCAACTTTCGTAAATATCGAACGCGTTTTAGTACCCATAGAAGAGGAATGTAGATAATCAGTACAACGGTGCTGTGCTACGTTTTGTATTTTCGTGTGGTGAATCGTCCAGGTTTGCAGCGATAAAAATTAATAGTGTACATGATGAACACACTATTAGTGTAAGAACTGCCCAGAAATGGTTTAAAAAATTTAAAGTTGGAAAAAGCAGCATTGATGATGAACCCCGTTCAGGACGTTTTGAACTGTTAGAACCAAATCAAACGATTAATTCAGAAGTTTATAGTGAACAACTTTGCCGTCTAAACTCAGAATTGATCAAAAACGCCCACGATTGGTAAATATTAAGAAGGTGTTGTTTCATCATGATAACTCTATACCGCATACGGCTCGAACAGCGCTGCAAAAAATTAATGAATTTAATTGGGAGTTTTACCACATCTTGCTTACTCCCCAGATATTGTCCCAAGTGCTTTGCACTTATTGCGTGCCTTACAAAATGTTTTACTGGGGAAAAAAATAAATTCTAAACAGGATGTACACAATGAACTTTCAAGTTCTTTTGCATCAAAACCAGAGTCTTTCTACAGCAATGACATAAAAAAGCTGCCTGTAAGTGTGTGTATTTAATTATGGCAAAGCACACGAGGGCTATCTGCCTAAGGGGAGGAATGCCTTTCGTGGAGGACTTTCTAAGGGAAACTGGCTCGTATACACGTTACACATGGGGAAAACCACGAAAACGCCCATGCAGCCAGCCCGTTCGCGGGATTCGAACCTCGGACCGAACTACCAGTGTTCAGCGACTTTACCGCTCGGCCGCTGGTGGGCCTGCCTGTAAGATGGCGAGACATTGTATATAATGGAGGAAAATATATACTTGATTAAAATATTAAATTGTGTTTTTTATAGTACTTAAAAATTTACCAAAAAATGAGTACGAATTTATGGACTGAATATTTGGCTGTCAATGTTGTGCTTTACCGTCACATAAAGTTTCGTAGAATAAAGTTCAGTATCACACTCTCTCAGATTTTGTGACATACAAACCGAAAACGTTAAATTTTCTTTCGTTAACAAAATTTACTACTACTTTCTAAAATATATTATCTTGTTCATTTGGTTCACAGCACTCTCAACTGCCTTATGATCTCTTCATTTACGTGAAGTTTCTAACAATTTAGCTTTAAAAACTTGTGTTTCATCGACATATTCCTTATAGTTTATGGGTTTTTAAGAAGTAGTTTTCAAACGTAACAGTCAGTTTTACAGTGTTTTTATTTGGACTGGTATTTAATTTGGTCATCTTCCATATTTGTTCGTGTGAAATCCAGTTTGTTACAGCTTCCATACAATAGCACTTGGAAATTATCTAAGTACCATAAACTTGCTAATACATAAGAAATAAGTTGTTTTTCAAATCGACATATCGCTGACTGCTTTCCAGCTTACGGATCTTCCGTTAAATAACTTTAGTTATAGTAAAAAAATAATGAAATAAAGGCTGTCTAAAATACAAAATTAAAATGCTAAAATAATTAAAAACAATCTTGATAACAGTAACAAATTTTTATACTTTTCTTGCTCAAGTCACAGAAGATTTTTTATGAGTTCTGAGTTTGCTTTATTGAAAGCTAAAATAAAGTAATGATGTAACTAAAATTTAAAATTTCATATTTTAAATATGAAAGTATAAATATCATTTAATATAAATATAAAATGTTTTGCCTTTAAAGTATGAAAAATCATTGTTTATAACTAAATTAGCATAAAGCTTTTTGCATTAATGATGTCGCTCCAATATTTGTTTTAATTGTCTGATGTCCGAATACTTTTGGATTGAGTGCATATATATATATTCCTTTAGATTCTACAAATACAAATCTCATCTCATTAATTTTAGTGAACTTATTTGTTAATTATAAATATAACTCCCCGAGTTTAAAAAACTGGAGATGCAACATATTAGCTTCTCTAATCAGAAAACAACTCTGTTACTGTGAAAAAGTAGGAAAAAATCACTTTTAGTTCTTCCGGTAGAAAAGAAGTTTGTTAGCGTTTGCCAATAAATCCTTTATATCAAAGATAAAAAATCTGACAGTTCATTGTTAAGTACTAATTTGTGGAACAATTAATTGCCAAGTAACTGTAAATTAATTTTTGCTGGAGAACGAATTTTCGTGTCAAAAAAATTTATAAAATGCTGAAGTTACCAGACTACTATTATTATGGTACTGAAAAAGCTATAATACATTCTTCAACCCTTTTAAAATGAATATCAGACATTTAAATTAAAACACTCGCAACGCTCTGTCGAATTTCCCTGAAATTCTTTAAAATGTGTCCTTTCTTACTAAGAATATCCGATTCTCTTTTAAATGCCCATTTCTAGAAAATATGAATTTCTTGTTTTTGATTGTCATTAAATAATTCGTTTAATTATTTGGCTTTTCCTGTCTTTTTTTAAACTCAAAAACTAATTACATGGCGATTATAGTATTCATTTTTTACAATACCGGTACAAAACATTATATTTTGTCCCATTCTACAAGAAATACTTTTGTCTCCAAAGCAAAGCACTTATAACTTTGTAACTCATCATCTCCAAAAAAGCTTTCTTTCTGTAATAATGGAAGCAAAAATAAAAGTTTAGATTGTGTCTAATATCTGAAGTATCTTGATGTGATCAATCATACTACAAATTGACCATGAAATGTACACTTCGCGACCTTTGCCTTTTCTTGCGTCTTCCCTATCAGTTTTAATATTGTAAGAGAGACGACATTCTTTCTTATATTCTAACTTAAAACAAAAGAAAGAAGCTGAATGCATCACAATCTTTTTGGTGCTTCTTGTGAGAATCCAGGCAGAACTATTGCTTTCAAACAAATGCTCTGAGGACTTCACTATATTTTTAGAAACGAGAAAAAAACTTTACATCTGACGAGATTTATGCCAGAGGCTCCATACGCTTGAGTGAGGATGTTAGTGATGACCTAGATCGGAAGCTTCTCATGTGATGTGAATATGAAAAGTGCATTTAAAATCGTTTGTCTTTTTGTTGTTTTTTAGCGTATCATGTGATTTCAACTCAGATTTTAAACCTGAAAAACCCAGTATCTTAGAGAAAGAACCATCCACTGATATGCCGTAATAAAACGGTAAACCTCTTGCTATCATATTCATACTTCTAAGCTGATGTAATAATAGACGCAATTTGTGGCTCTCAAAAATGTGAATTCTGTTTATTGAGCTTAGTATTTCCTAAGCCAGGGATGGGGAGCTGTCAGATGCAAAATCTGCCTTTACATTCAGTATTTGATAATAGAATTTAAAACTTTTATTCATTCCCTTTATATATAATGCTGTTATTCCATTTATGTAATGCATGTGCTCAAAAAATTGTACAGTGTTACACAAAATGCAGCAAACTGTTAGGCGAGGAAAACAGTTTTCTTTAATTACGTGAATACTAAATGACAGTGACATAAAATTATTAACTACATTTGTCTTTTTTAATTCTCACTAGAGTAATGGAAATGTTTGAAAAATTTAGAAATTAAATATATTAAAAATTATATCAAATAGATACATTATTTAAAAAAGTCTTGTTGACCCAAATTCACAAAGGCAATGTCCGCGTGATTATTTAATGCACAGTTAGCATAATATTGTAATATGACTCGGAAAATGAGAAGGGTAGATTATAAACTTTCTATCGAAAAACCTGACAAAGTATGTGCCTCGTATTTAAAATGTAGCCATATTTTACTAGCTAAATATATGCCAGGAATTTAAAATACAGCCTTCTAAAACAAAAGGTGCTCCGTTTCTTGCTATCACATCCAGTTCTTGTCTTGAATGTCGGATCTCACATTTCGCGTTCTTTGTAATATGTTTCTGCACTATTATTGATCAAAACAATGGAATTTTCTATCTTTGTTTCAGCGTAAACTTGTGAAAATTAAGGTACTTGCCTACGCCTACTTAATGTTCTTTAAAGTTTTATGTTCATTTAAACTTTACTGTCTTAAGTCCCCATTTCCGTCCCGCAGTCTTATATTTCTTCGGTAACGTGCTTTATGTCACTTGTTATTGTTCTTCCTCCTCGAAAACGAATGTAGTCATTTTTCCTTTACTAAGCCGTAAATTATTTAAAACTGTCGAGGCAATCTCTACCTCGTGCATTTTCATTTTGCCACTACTTTAATCACTTTTGAGTGTAAAAGACGTGTGGAAAGGAACCGCGAAGTTGCTGTCATCGTGCAGCTTTGTGCTCAGTGTAACTGTTGATTCATGAAGTAACAAGTGAAAGAAGTTTTAATGTACGTAATTTGTTTGAAATGTAAGAGTGAAAAACAATTCTTACCAGAGACACTGTAATAATTATTTAGAATAACAATATGTGATATAATGTTGAATTATTTTAATACACACATTAACGTAGAAAAGCTGAAATAGTAAGCTAAAATTCATTTCTTTCTCATTCGATGATGTTTGAAGAATGTTTTATAATTTTGAAAAAATTATGTGTCTATTTATTTGCATATATATGGTGATCAGAAAAATTGATTTTGGAAGGAAATAAGTTTAATATCGAAAGGGTTATTTGCCTAAATGTTTACTATAGTTACATAAACTGAAAATGTCACTGTTGATACTGAATAGAATCACAACCATTTCATGCACGCGTCCTCCATATTGTGGTAAGCATCGAGACGGCGATCTAGTTTCAGCCACTCACCTTAAAGTGTATACGGTATGATGAAAGGATGCTGTCTTGATGATTATTCAGGGTTGCTGGTAGTGGAGGTATATAGATTTTGTCATTAGTGAAACTCCAGATATAAAAGTCACCCTGATTGTACAGAGCCCTTGCAACGATGCTTATCATTGATTTCAACTCGGGCAATTCATCAGTTTGGTGGCCGAGTGGTAATGTTGCTGAACACTGGTAGTGGTGGCTGAGTGGTAATGTCGTTGAACACTGATCCGAGGTTTGAATCCCGATAAACGGTTCACTGCATAGCGTTTTCGTGATTTTATCCATATGCAACGTTTATATGAGCCAGTTTCTTTTAGAAAGCCCTCCACTAAAGCATCCCTCCCATTAGACAAATAGCCCTCGAGTGCTTTGAAGTAACAAAATTAACCAACTCATCGTTTTGGCAGGATGACGTTCAGAACATTCCATACAGGTTTTGGTAAGTTCTAGCCCGCAATAGCAACTTTGCTGCATCATAAACGCCACTTTCTTTCGGTTCATAGCCATTTAGCTACCCAAGTCAGAAATAAGTATACTAGAACTACATACTAGAAAGAACAATATGAAACTATATTGAGCTGATTGAGTTTTGGATAAATTTTCATCAAAATAATCCATTAACTATCAATTATATGACATCTTGAAATCAAAGAATGATTTTGTGCTTATCCTCTCTCCCACCTCCCTCTTCTTCTCTTTTTCTTTCTCTCTCTATATATATATAGAGAGAGGGAGATAATGCAAAATATATTAAAATTAAATTAAAAGCATGTTTAACGTCAATCTCATATTTATTCCAGAACAAACCATATTTCACGAATCTTATTTCATTATTGTCTGAAGGTGTTGTGATGCTATTTCTTTCCTTTATTGTGGCGAATGGTACTGCTTTTTGTAATTGAAAGCGGTTGGTTTTGTTCTAAATGTACGTTTATTGTGCCTTGTAATGAGGTCTTTGGAAAACCATTAGATATGAAAAGTCTTTAATTACAGTTGATGAAGATAAAAAATATGTTTCCACGAAATTTAACAAGTATAACGTAACACTTGACTCACTACATACAGTGCATTTAGCTCTTTACACAGTACACGTATTTGGGGTTGCACATTATTAGTAAAATATAGGATGAGATATCTCCGTGCTGACATCTCTCTTGAAACTGTTATGTCACTTCTTGTATTTTATATTTTAGTAGAGAGTAACTCACAGTGTTGTTAGCCAACTTGTTATATTCAATACTTTGTTTACTATTGATTCATTATTTAAATCCTGGGATTATTTGATCCTTCAGTATAATCAAGCTATAGAAGCCAACTTGCCTCTTGGATTTTGATATGAAGTGAAAATTCAGAGGCCAAATATTTGGAATTCTCGCTTGAAATCAAAAGGGTGAAATAATGTTATGCAGACCAAACTTTACACCAATATGTATATATATAATTTATGCGTATATATATAGATAGAGAGGGAGACCAACTTTTAACGTATATATACCAGTCTTCACGGTGTTAAATAAATGTAGACAAATCTTTCAGTGTTAAATATACACCAATCTTTCGCAGAGTTAAATAAATTGCTAAACTTAAATTTTGTTTTAGATAAGTATTAAGAGCAAATAATACATATAAACTTAGACTTCGTATAACTGGCAAAATAATGATGCACTGATTGTGCTTCAACATGCGTAAATGAGGTTTTAACTATCAGAGTATTTACCTAACAAGAATTTAAAATTTATTACAATGATCCCAGAACAGTTTTAAATATATTATTTGCATTATAAAGTGATAAATCAAACAACTGAGACTTTTAATTCCACAGCAGGCATCCTTAATAAATGCTGTAAAAAATATAAATGGGTAACAAAGATAGATGAAACTGAGGGACCAAAATGTATAATTATATATTATGCGGTGATTAACGATGGATGAAGAATTTATTACTGGGCTTCCCTTTCTCCATTATAACTGAAACAGTTTCACTACGAGCCTAGTTTTTCAACATCATTTCTCACGGGTATTTTGTTAATGCTCAGCTAAAAATAATTCGAATAGCAGAAAATAGGATCTAAGCATCACCAATGAAGATGCTAAACCAGAAAAGAATATAACTGTATAACAAGGTAATTTCACAATGCATTGCTAAAATTAATAGTTAGGAACGCCAAAAGAGAGTAGGACAATAGAAAAAGTAATTCTTGAACTCGAGAAGAAGTTGAATTCCTGTTTTAATGGGAATGAAGAATGAAATGGGATTTAAAATAGAGCCAAAATGTTAATTTTATTCTCACTATCCACCATCTGCTTAAGCACCTTAGTGTACAGCATATTTGTAATTAAACTGTGTGTTACAACTTAGGGATAAGCTTAAAATGTCTGTCTTTGTTGGCATTTTAAAATGTACATTTATAAGGCGGAAGGTGTTTTTCTATTTTCTGACATCCTTATGCGTAACAGTGAATATTTAAGTTCTTAGAATATGTAGAGCTCAAAATTCTACTGAAGTTCCAAAGTTCTAGAAGAAAGGCAATTTTGAAAAGCGAGAAATGTGAGAACGTGGTTCTTCACACTGTGTATTCCATTTATTTTTCAGTGAGCTGCTTTACTTCGCAGAAACCAAATCCTGCATCCACCCGATCCTTCTTGATTCCAAAGAAAGAAAAAATATACGTGAATGCCACTGCAATTTTAAAACCAAAGATCATATACCGTTTTCTGGAATTGCCAAGTTATCTTACTGCTTCTTAGAGGTGTAATAATGTATTTTCTATAACCATAAGATTATTTATATTTTTGAACGCACAACAGCTTGTTTGTCGGGTTATGATAATTAATCGAACCTTTTGCTAAAATTAAATACCGATTTATAAAAGTGTAAGGAGAATAAAAGTACTTCTTCGGTATTTTAGGCAGCAAGTTTGGAAGGTTATGCAGAACTGAAATAAAAAATGCTTTAAACTATAAATGAGGTATATTCTGCACGTAAATATTTAAGAATTGCATTAAGCCATTCGAAGCCTTCATTATGTTGTAAGGATTATACTAATTTTATTAACAGTTAAATTTTGAGTTAAACTTCCTTTCCTATCGATTCTTAATTTCAACTTACCACTTCCGACCAGAATGTAGTTTTAGAATCACGTCTGAATGCTAATGAGGAAGAGCGGTATTTAACCGCGAAGTTCTTTCTTAGGGAGAGAGATACCAGATATTATAGCTGCACGCGGTGCGCTTTTTTAGGCTACTCTCTCGTAAACTATTATTACGCTCGGCCGTACTTTAGGCCCTTGATAGCTTCGCAATCAATTAGCGTTAAAGGGTCAACTCTGTTTGAATCTTGATAGCTCCGGCTATATCTCTTTAGTTAAGATTAGTTTAGTTTTATTCTTAGTCTCAAGTTCAAGCCCAAGTGTCGGCTTTATGGTACAACTGCAAGACGTAGTTTTGCTAAACTTTAATTGGAATAATAAGGGGCTATCTCACCCTTCTTACTTGTTGTTTCCTGTACACGAACTCAAGCGATTATTCGCTTACTAGTTCTTAAGATTCTTCACTTTCAACTGTAACTTAGAATTACACAGTGGGGAATCCTACAATGTATAAAGGTTTCAAAAAGTAGTTATCAGATGTATTTGGACACTATAAAATTATAAAAGAATTGCTTCATTCTGCTGATTTGTAATTCGACCTGAGGCCTGATTTTGCAAGGGCAAAGAATACATGTTCCTGGCCTCTACATTCAAGACGTCCTATAATATTTAAAATATGCAAACTTTTTCATATATTGTTAATTCTAGAACATCTTGTACATTACCAAATAGAGGGTGGGAGGGCAAACCTAACAGTTCTGCTTCAGATTTTACAAATCAGGTCCTTATTAAACAACTTTCGCTTGTGCGAAAACGATAAAAGGTCGAGACACATTATCAAATCAAATTTCAGTAATTTTTTTCGTAATGGCTTGTCATTCTCCTTGTAAAGCTACTGCCAGTGATGAGATTGCAGTCAGTACATGTGTTTATTTTCATATCTATCGCTCTAGTTCAGATGCTGTGGAGTTAAGTTTAGAACTTTCAGAGTCCCATTACAGAAATTCTATTTAGTTGCCAAAAATCGTTTCTGCATGAAAATAAATTCAGTAGGAAAGATGTAATGGTAATACAATCATATTTCCTGTAGGGTTAAATTGCCCTGAAATTGGGGATAAATATTCCTTATCATGAATTTTGCCAGAATGGAAAGTGCACACCATTTATGGAATGTAAACGGTTCTTAGGTATTGATTCAGTTCAATTATGCAAACGATGTTTTCTCAAATTCGAACACATGCTTCAAATTAAAAGTGTGTAAAGCATGATTAATCACTTCAATTGATGGATTTCTAGTTTTCTGTATTTCAGGAAGACTAAATAGTACTTTAACTGTAATAACGCTTAGGAGTCTACAGTAATAAGCCGGACGTAAAGGGGCAACGGATAAATTAAGGTAGAAACGAATAATTTCTAAACCGACAACAATGGAAATGGCAAAAGAAAAGCCGTTTTTTTATAATATTTCACACTTGGATATTTCAAGTTTCTTTTAAAACTTGGGAATGTAAAACAATTTTGCTTAAAATTTGTTTGTTGAAATTATTAACGCAAATTAAGGTTTCATATCAATATTCTTGAGTATACTTTTGTACTCTTTTGCAATCAGAATCATTAGTTCTCCGTAGGCTAAGTGATAGCCAGCGTCACGATATGATGCAGCACAACAGTGTGACATCTTTGACATTTGTGTTTTACATTTGACCACTGATTTAGAGACTCCAAAATATTAAATTTATTCAGTATATTAGGATTATTCTAATATAGGTATTTTTCTGTGGGTGTCAGTAATCCAAGTGCACGTCGATTTTCTTTGTGATATATGACATCTTCTATGCTTAGAGATTCCAGTATTTGTATTAGCCAAGTTAAGGTACCACTTACCTTTGACAAAATCTTCGCTTCATTACATTTAAATGAGCGGTTTGCATCAAATCAGTTTTCTGCGTGAGCTGACTTCTGTGGATATGTGTATATAAAGACCTGAATATACACATGCAAATGCATGATGATCATACGTGCTGAAAAATAATGGAGAAAGAAACACTTTAATTTGACTTTATTCTGTTTATTTCTTTATAAGTTATTAGATTTCTTTGCCTGTGAGGATTGTAATGATACTGTGTTAAGCTTTAGACATTTTAATCGAGACATTTTAAAAATCATACACGATATACAAGCATACATATATGCATATTCTCTCTCTATTTCATATAAATAAATTTATAATAATACAAGAATACATGGGGGAAAATATCGGGAAAAATTTCATAAAATTGTAGTGCAGAAAACCTAAAATCGTAGCTTCTCCGTGTTTATAGTTGAAACTTAATGGCTCACAAGCAGCCGAGCGGTAAAATCATTTAACACTGCTAATTTGACCTGCGTTTGATTTTAGGAGAACGAACTGACTTCATGAGCGTTTTAGTGATTTTCCCATATGTACAAGGATACAAGCCAGTTCCCGTAGGCGTAATGGCAAACCGCACATTGAGTTGAACAATGTTACCAAATTTTGCTTACTGCGCATGCTTAATAGTATACCGCTGGCGTGGGAGGAAATCCTGGCGACTAAGCATGAGCAACCCTACACAAGGCTGTTTGTTAGTCATGTTGGGGGGGGGTACTTTTTTTTTTTTTTTTTTTTTTGTACAATTGCATTACTATAGAAATCTGTTGTGTGCTTATTGATATGCTTCTGTTTCACTTAATTTTGGCTTACTTTGTTCAAAAATATTACAATTAATATCAGCAATTTGACTTTAATTCAGCAATTTAAATGAATTCAGTAATTTGAACTGAATTTATTTCTTAATTTGATCAAATATATACGAATGGAACGTATGGTAAATACGCAACTGCTTTTATTCCTCAGAAGTATAATCAATAAGCATTCAGCTAATATATCTTGTAATGTTTCCTGTTTTGTTATCCTTCTTAAAATAAAAATTTGCGTAGTTTACAATCGAAAGTTACACTCTAAATAATGAAGCAACTTACAGCCTAACATGTTTTAAAACCCTGAACGGTTTACGCCCAGATAACACAATATCAACCATATACCATATTTATCTTCTTTTAAAATAATTGTAGTTGCGCCAAATTCTAATCTGAGCATGCGCAGTAAGAGAAATTCATTTAACATTGATCAACTCAATGTGCGGTTTGCCATTACGCTTCCCGTAGGAAGTTCTCCGCGAAGGTATCCTTATTCTTAACTACAGTTACAGATTTACTTATCGTCTTCAGAGTTTCTTTCTTTCTTCTTTTCTTTTTCACATTCTTCATAGCAGTGCTGAATAAAACTGTAATAGTAATCTTAAATGGATAAGTTCGAATATAGAAGTATTAAGATATTTCTTTTTTCCAAGCTTGGCGAGTTGTTCTTTAATGCTGACAAATGTTCTTTGGTTTGAGATCTGGATTAGCATGCAGGATTTCGAACGAAGGATTACGTAAGCTAAAGATATTTAAAAAAAAGATAGAACAAAATTAGTTCTTAGAAAAAGTAAGATGTGTATGATGTGCGTTGCGTATGTTACAAATTTTCATAAAGAGTTAAATTTTCCAAGACGTAACATAGCTTCATTGATAAGGATATAAATAATAAATAATTGTAAAAGAAAAATGACAGTGCAGAACCAATCAAAGCCCATACGCCGTTATAAGTTGTGCGTTATCTTCTGCTCTCAGTATTGCAGTGAATTTAATAGTGTTCTGAGTATCTGATAGAAACTCTCTTTATTACCTGTTATTTCTTTACACGAATAGTTCGTTATTATATTAAAATGAGCATTGCAATAAAACGTGATCTTCAGTAGCTCTTGATTACTTTTAGCCATGAGTGTCATAAACACTGCAAGCATTAAAATGCATAGTACGTCCCATAAAGAACTAATTCTGGTTGTGCTCGAATTCCTTTCAATATGTAAAGCAATGTCTGACATTTCAAGGAAAAGCTGAATTGCTTGATATGCATCGAAAGCTCTTTTCATTCAACAATGTTTTCAGAATTAGAGTTTAAATATGAACGTAATACTGAATGCTATTGTGACAGATTTGATGATTCATTAGCATATAAGCTAAGCTACCATGATGAAAGCATGTCAACTGCATTTCTTGCTATTATACGGCAATCACTGCTTAGTTATCACTGTATGAATCTTTAAAAATAAGTATCTTTTTCTTTCGCGTTATTGTTTTTTTCAGTGTTTCGAATTCTTGAAACAACTACAGCGAATGAAATCATGTGAAACAATATTTATTTATAAACGCGTGCGGTATGTTCTCCCTTTTTACAGCGTGCCTTCATGGTATAACTGGGAAGCACATCCGGCTGGCAATCGGAAGATTCGGAGTTCAAAACTCGGCGAGGGCATTACACATTTTTCATGTTTTCTGCTTTGACAAACCTAATGTACAACATTACAAAGCTGTGTCCGTTTTCTTATTATTTTCTATCTAAACAAGATTTTCTTTTATTTCGTTTATTTTATTAATAGAAAAAGTACGATAAATAATACATGTAAAATACACAATAATTGTTAATTTGATGTATATGATGAGGTTTATAATCAAGAACAGGCTACTGATAGTTAAGGTTTTAAGAAGACAAAAGCTGTATGCGGATATGCCTTTACAAAAGGTATATTAGTATCCCTAATCCCCGCCAAATTAAGGGCTAAATGCATATTGTACTTGTTTATTTATATTCCACTTCGAAAATGTCTCTCCTTTTAAGTAGATAGTTCTCTAATGCTTTGCGATATTTTACTAATCACCTCCACGTTTTTCTAAGCCACAATATATTAAGCATTTAAGGGTCTTCTTCTTTATGTTCATCCTTATATCGCTGTATCAAGTAGAGATTTTCATCCTCACATCCACTTTCTCATCTTTCGAAGAGCACGTTGTCTTCCAATCTCAATATTCAGCTATTCCCTCTTTCTCCATCATTCTGTGCCATGTCATTTCCGACGTCCTCGTTTAAGTTTTCTCTCAGGTGACCACTCCAGTGACGCTCAGGGAATTGCTCTTTGTTGTATTCTTAGAATATGGTATGTCCATATCCATCTTTAAAATCTTATTACTTTTCCGGTTTCTCGTATGGTGATGTTTCTCTGCTTTGATGTCATTTGTGGTTTGTGACATTATGGGGTTGAACGCTCTTTACAAACAGTGTTTACTGGACAACGAATATTAGGCATTTTTTTCGAAGAGAATTGTTAAAGATAAATCCCAATGTATTATGTAAGTGGAAACGTATTACTTCTAGAGTTAAATTTGTTATTCCTAAAAATTTACCCTCCAATAGAATATTAAAATTAAAATTCATAAAACATCACAGACTAGTCAGACGTTAATTATTCTGGAAACTAAATATCCGAGGCTACATTTAAACTAAATGTGATTACAAATCAGTTACGAAGTAATTTAAGCCTAAAGTAAGATTATGGTAATTCTTCTGTTTTTTTTTCACATCTAAAAACCTCTCAACCCGCTGTCAAAACGTCCGTCTACATAAAAGAGAAGTTAGTTACGTGAGAGTTGATGTGCTTTAAAAGTTTTCAAACGTTTAGAACTGTTAATACTTATATTTCGAAATTGTTTTTGCTAAGCAGTATTGATGTTGTGTATGCTTAGTCCAAAATTAAGTGAATATTGCTTACAATATACTTTATCTTGTGAAATAGATCGAAAACCTAGAGAAGATTAACTATCTAAAGTTACAATGAGATTTTATTTCTTTGAATGTTATCTACAATTGAAATTATTGGACCTGACGTAGTACAGTTGGTATTTTTTCTGCTTACTAAGTATTACTACACTCTGGGAAATGTCAGAAAAGTGTACTGCTATTCTTCCTAAAATTTGTCGCATGCTGTTCGTAGAAAGGAGGTTAAACCGATTAGTTTGTAGGAAGTGTAAAACCTTTTGCAATGTTTAGAAGGCAATATCACAGAAACGCTTTATGCTAGAACTTCGTAAATATTGCTCGCATTATTCTTAACACAGTTACAGATAGAAGTCGCTTTAAACTAAGTTAGAGACAATTCTTCTACAGAAGATAATACGTGTTTCAAGCATTTAGTTCAGAATATGACTCGCGTGGTGTCTTGATTCTAAAGACAACAAAGACCGAGGCACAGCTAATCATAAACCTTCGAAAAGGGACTATTGGAGAGGTCATGGTCTGCTCAAAGACTATCATTAGGTTACCTTACATTTAAGTAATTTTTTTCGATATGTCTTTCAACGACTATCTTCATGAATGCTTTCTAATGAAATTGGTTGTGGTTGTTTGAATATGGCAAAGTATACGTGGAGAATCTACCTAAAGAGGTGGATGTCTTATTTGAGTACTTTATAGGGGATATGAAAATGGAAGAGGACCCAGTTAGCGTTATACATTTACGAAAACATAAAAATTACCAAAGACCATTCGAACGCGATTCTCGTAGTGAAATCAAACCGGAGACTAACTACCATGTTCATAAATCTTATCACTTGGAATATGTTATGAAAATTCGTAAAGGAAAAAGCTTCATCGAAAGATTATTTAACTTTATTAATCTTCTGTTTGTTAACTTTTGCAAAATGATGTAGATGTGTTTTCTAGATCATACGTGTGAAATACTATAGCTGAAGCTTTTATGAATCATCGAGTCACTATCCATAATGTCTGTTTCTGTAATTTTATTGTGAAAGGTACGAATTTTTAACTACATGAACATGAAAACTTCGTATGCTAGAAAATTTAAATTTATGTACTCGTTTCTTAAATGCATTGTAGTATGAGTAAAATGCAAGTATTTTAAACTTTACCTTTTTAAAAAAATCTCTTTGTGTTAAAATCTCTTAGCAAATCTTTATTTAGATAATGGAATATAAGATGCATTAAAAACGCCTTGTAATATATGAAGAAACCGATTCCAATTAGTAAGTAGAATATAATAACAAAAACTGTCCTTAATTATAGTAATAAATTTTCAATGCTACTTATATAGTCAAGTATTATGAGAAATCATGAATACGTATCGTGATAATTTTGCTGCAAAATGTATTTTTATTTTATTTTAACATATCAACTTACATTAATTATATTTTGCACTGTTTCGCACGCACTTATTTCTATCTTATGAACAATATTCTGTTCGGTTAGCTCTCTTTTTAAGTTTCTACAGCATCTTGGAAATGTTTTGCTAATGAGCTCTATTTTCCTGTTTGAAATATTTTACCAATTCTCTGGGTAATTTTAAAATTTTACTTATGTTTTACTAATGTTACTCTTATATCTCGTATAAAAAACTGTCCGTCCCATCTACAATTGTGAAAATAATGTTACAATAATGTTCAGGGCTATTAGAGAAAAGTAAATGGTGCACTGCGAGGATTGCAGTATTGTCGGGGTTGTTAAAGACGTAAATAAGTCAAAAGAAACATGCAACATGTGCATTTTCCTATTAACGTGAAAGGTTCATGTTTTGTTATTGACACAATATGGCAAGCAGTACAAAAGCAATATGTTTCTGCTGTACTCGATTATTTCTAAACATTAGTTAGCCGGAAAGATAGAAATAATCGTGTGATTGCAACGTCAAGGTTTTCCAATATCACGAATATTAACAATGAAAATAACCACTGTAACAACACAAGATAAATAAAACTTGAGTATCAATATACCGAAATTTCAGGTTATTTTCAAAAAAAATGTAGTATAAACATCAAAACCCCTAAACTTTATATATATGCTCCGTGCTAAAAATATAAGCAACAGATTCTAAAAGAATAGGTAAGAATGTAAAAAGGGGAAGTAAACATACAGTTTACATATTAATTTAGAAGTTGCTTCGCCGAATGCAAATAGGCAACCGAAATTAGCATAAAACGAAATCCCGCAGTCATATTACAACGCCCTAAAAAGGGCATGCAGGACTTACGCGTCAGTTCACAAGTAATGCCAGATAGCCAAAGCGGAAAGCATGAGGCATGAGCTGAAGACATCATTTGGACGATGAAATGCTTTGGAGAATCGACTAGTCACAGTAAAATATTTGCCGGTTTTTTTTTTTTCGAATTGAGTTAGCGTTGTCCTTTGGTAGCCATTGTTAAACTTAGAAATTACGTTTTGACATGTGAAAAATACCGATTTTCAATGAAGGGAATGATTTTACTTAAGTTACTTCAGGTTACCTTATCAGCAATTTAAAATTACCATTAAAAATATAAATCTATGTTATACTGCTTTATCTTTAACTGAGATAACGTTTACACCTTTTATTGAAATCTTTACGGACACATTTCTTTTAAAACGACTTTCCTGTAATTTAATTCTGCACTTTCTGTCCTGTAATTTTGAAAAAAGATTAAAACATCGAGCAGAAATAAATAATAAAGATGGAAAAGCCACATGCAATATAATTATGAAGCATGTTGATATCAGACATTACTTCCCACAGCAAAAGAAAAGATAACTTGATTTAATAACTGAATATTTGGAAGTTGAAAAATGTTTCCTGAAAAATAAGCAAAAACGTGTATTTAAAGGGATCTGTTTACACTGAACGGCAATTTGATGCAACAGTTTCCTTTTACATGTCTGCTGAGACGTTAGACTTTGCATTTAGATCAATCTCTGAAAAGGAAGATGCAGCATTTAACATTCGTGATAGCATTTAATGGCCAGAGAATCGTAACTGTGTCGTCTTTTCAGCACTTAAGAGACTTTTGGGCACTTGCCAAGCTCATGTGTATTCCTTTGTTTTATCTTCCGTTGTAACCGATATCTAATGAACTGTATTCGTAAGCTTTTTTTAATAATATTCGTATACATCGTTAGTGTTGTTGTACTTCATATATTTTATTATGATGACAAATGTAGATGAAGCACAAATTTAAAAGGGTTAAAGTATTTTTTATTAAAATATTATGATTATGATTGTAACTAATAAAAAGGGTTATGAAAGAAAGAACTACACCATTAAATAGATCTTAGTTTAAAAACATGATACAATTGTTAAATTAGAAAATTACTGAAAAAGAGCAAGTCCCTTGAAAACATTAAATTTCAGTAATAGCCCGGATTTTGTTATATAGATATGCTGAGAAATTTATAATCGTGTATGACCAGAGAAATTATACATTTTAAAAAGAACCTTTAAAATGTGATATCAGTTATTATGAGAATTTGTAAGGTTGCATATTTATTAACTTTATTAACCAATTATCTTATAATTTTTATCTTTACTCTCGCTTCTACTTTCGTAGGCTCCCACTAGGATGCAAATTAGCGTGTATGGAAGAACAGATTTCTTGAAGTAATGAATGAGATTTGGCGGGTACGCCGAAAACCTGTCAGAATTAACTAAATAGACTTTAGCTTTTTGTTAGCCGTATTGCTTGCGTACGTAGAAGCCTGAGCCAAAGCTTATTAGGACTTGTAACTCTAAATGTTACATAATAAAATTGTGTTTTTAATACTCTATATTAGTCTGCATTTTACAATAAGAGGTGACTCTATAAAGCACAAGCTGAGCATTTGTGTTAAGTTATAAAAAAATGTTTATTTTAAACCTTCGTCTGAATTATAATTGTTTCACCAAGACTGGGCAATAGGCCACTATCTTGCTAAAGTCTTTGGTTTCCATGCAAATTCAATCATATACATGATATACGCTATACACAACAATAAAATCAAACCGTAGGCTATTCACAACAAAATCTACCTTCCTTATTTATACAAAAATATAATTACCATAAGTATGATTAATAACACGTCTGAGAAGACGATGTACATTAAAAAATATAATTAAAAAGTATGTTATTAAAAGGAGAAGCTGCATTTTGCGTATAGTTTAGCATTAAAGATAAAATTTTCCTCGTTAATGCAGCCAAGGGGAATGCGCGTGAGCGTTTATGTATGAGTGCAGGTTCAACATAAATAATAAATTTGGAGATTATTTTATCTCAGAAAACTGTACAACACATAGTCTTCTGTTGCGTAATTATATACGTCTTCCATGTTGCTTACTTGGAAAGAAATCACGAGAAACTTCCTATCTTTGACAATGGTTCTATGTAACCTGTATAGGAATGCCAATGAAACTCTGTCTCGCCAAATAAGGATTTTTAGAGATGCTGAGGGAATTTGTAGTTGTAGAGGTTTTATTCATGTTTGACAATGCTCGTCTTCATGTAACTTCTATAATGTCTTCAAACTGACTATATAGTTCAAATAGAATGTCCATTAGGATCATCTAAATTTAATCATACTGAGTTATGTTTGAAATGGTATACCTCGATGAGTTGCATCGCACCCGCTGCTTCCTTAGAGACTCCAGAAATTCAGATATAACTTTATAGAAGTACAGTATTTGGCTCTGCAAAACTAATAATAGAATACTAGAATTTGGTTCTGCAAGTATAATAAACATTTTAATTAATAGTTTGGAAAGTCTTAATGAAATGCGTATTTTCGCAAAAGGAAGAAGATAAAAGGTTTTATTAAAACTGTCATCAATGATGAAGACAAAGCACCGTTATTAAAAGCTAACGTTTCGTTTGGCATTAGCAGCAATATTTCAGCATTATGTAGCTGCTAATTAAATGAGATAATATCCCTTATAAATGTTTATACACAATTTCTTCATATTGGTTTTCTTGTTGTAATAGTTCAGCTTAGTTTGTGAAAATTTTATTTTAGTTTTTAACACCAGTGTACTATAGAATCCCTTTTACAGATTTTTATTTGCATGCACTAGAGAAAGCTTAAAATTAAAGTACATGTTTCCCGACGCGAGTAATTAACTTTACACGAGTAACGATTAATTAATATACATAAATATAAAATTCTACTAACAGAAATACTCTAAAAACACAAGAAAAAAATTATGTGTTTTAATATATTTAGCATTTGTGTTTTATCTTTACAACTAGGATTTATCAGCGGTATTTCAATAATTTTTTTATCCAATTACAACAGCGTTCAACATTTTTAATATAAAAACACATATAATTCATCTATCGTAGAATTTGCCCACCAGCGGCCGAGCGGTAAAATCGCTGAATACTGGTAGTTCGGTCCGAAGTTCGAATCCCGCGAACGGGCATGGCTGCATGGGCGTTTTCGTGGTTTCCCCATGTGTAACGTGTATAAGATCCAGTTTCCCTTAGAAAGTCCTCCAAGAAGGCATCCTCCCTATAGGCAGATAGCCCTCGTGTGCTTTGCCATAGTCTCAATAAACCAGACCAAACCAAACTATCGTAGAATTTATAAATTAAAGAGAATTTCATTATCAAGAGTAAAAATTTAAAAACTAAATTTAAAACTTAGCATGGAGCGAAAAGAATAAAATTTGAATAAACTTTTGTAATATTAATTGAATGAGTAAGCAGTTTATCACCATATATCATACACATACGAAAGCTTTTCTTTATTCGTAAGAAACATTTTGCTGAGTTATCAAATAAATAGTTGCTAATAAACTGTACGTATATATCGGTGTTATTAATGTATTCTTCAAATGAAATATAATTTTTCATTGCACTGTATTATTCTTAATGAAGAAAAAATACGAAGTATTTATATCTGAAGGAAAAACGAAGCATGGAATCCAATGAATGCACATACTACCGTTTCTTTTAACGTACCTTTTAAATTGATTATATCTGAGTTTAAGTTTTGATATTCGTTTTGCATTGCTTAGAAGATTATTTTTCAAAACAACTGTCACAAAAAATCATATCATTTTTACTATGCTTTAAGCTCAGCACCTCATATGTAATTATCGTTTGCATTTACGTTTAGACTTCCCCTGAGGATAAAAGCATTACGATGCGCTGTTATTCTGCATTCATTATGAGGGACAGTTTTCCAGTCCCTGGAGGTTCTACATCTCATTATCTTTCATAAAGCCAGTTAATCGAAGCACATTACAATGAAAACACTTCTTATTTTCTTCGTATCGAAGAGAATTGATTTCACAATATTATATGCAGAAACTGGAGAATGAGTTTACATTTGAAAACATTTTCTTTTATTTCTAAATAAAAAAGTACTTTGGATCCTTTCTTTTATGTTTATCAATCAGTATTTCAAAATCACCTGCGTAACCTGTCATTTATTTTTATTCCTGTGCTATTATGTTTATGTTTGCTCTTCTGAAAATAGGAAGTTCAAAATTCCGTAAACACTAGCTGTCAAGGGAATACCGAAAGTTGCAGAATATATTTTTTTTTTCAATTTGAATACATTTCGAACTGTTTGCCGTTTTATTCTGCTACCTGTACTTGAAGATCGTAAAATATCAGAACTATGGATTAAACAAATTTACTCGGTTGAGTTGTAAAAATAAATATTTAATAAGTGAATGATAAGACGCTTTAAAAACTAATTAAATTCCCAGTCTGTGTCCATATTAGTGCGAAATAATTTTAGAAAATGCTAGAAACAATACATCTTTTTCAAATCGAAATTTAAATCAACTGAATGTAGTAATCGCCTTAATAATGAAAATAAAACATAGATTTGAAACGGAAGTACTTTTAGTTTCTTTGCTCATTAGAATCTTCCCCAAAGCAATTTTTTGTGATGGTCGTTACGTAAAGAGATAGATGACCTGAAGTGATGAGAAACAAGTATCATTCTTAAGTAGGTGCACATGCCGTTTATCGTACAATGTGTGAGTAGAAAAGAAATATATTTTGTCTGAATGTTTAGCTGCTTGTAAAAGAAAGGTCATTTTCTAGCATTTACATAAATAAACATCATTTACTCAAAATCTGGTGGAAGGTTTATTAAAAATTGCAAGCAAAATGATTATCTTACAATGCTTATGCTAAAATAAAATTTCTTGTTTAAAATATAGGAGCTTTAAGTGTGATTTTAAGTATTATTATAAATTTGATTTGAGAAAGCCTACAAAAATGAACGTAAGCAAGTAAAGCATGAAAGAGAAATTCAATTTGCATCTTTTTATTCGTTTAATATAAAGTTTGTGAAATTAAAAAATTATTTCAGTCTCCTGGCACCATGAGGGACAGAGGGGGAATCGCAAAACTCCAGTTCGTGCTAGGGTTCGGTTAACAACAATATAAAGTGATAGTTGTGTAGCTGTTTCGTGTGTATATATAATATATACACACGAAACATATATAAGTGTACAGGACATTTGTATATATGTCTATAAGATAAACGTGAGAGTATTTTACTTAAAAATAACTCATAAAGTACTCGGTAAATTTATCCTTGCGTAAGCAAACGTCTGGGCTTTGTAATATTTTATTACTAATCAAATGTCTTCTTTTTGACTGATGTATTTAGCGCTTTTATCTTAGAAATGCGTAATTAGTCACCGAAACGTCATTTTATAAGGCTATTTAAATAATAATCACATGTTTCTAAAAAGAGAAATGAGATGAAATGGAAAAAATTCTGAAATGGTGTTTGAAAATTCATATTTGTTTTACGATATGTAATTATCGCACATTTTCTTGCAAGATATTTGTCTTATAATCAGAGTAAGTGGAACGGCCTGTGAACTAACGGCCCTGGTAATAAAAGTAATAATCATATAGCAGTAAAATAATTCATTATTCAAACGCTTGTTATCAAATTGAAATTATGAGATACAAGCATTCAATCTTTTTAAAGAAATTTAATGTAAATGTTTTTTAATGCTTTCAGTATGTTGAAATTAAAAATCTTACTTTCTTATGTTAGGGCATGAACATTAAAGGCCAGATGGTATTATGCCCGGAATCACAATCTTTACTTTTTCTGGGTTCTCCTGTCGTCAAAGGATTATCGGGACTAGTGGGAAAAGGACTTTACATGTCTGATATACCTGTACATGATGCTACAAGAGACATCATGTTGGTAGAGGAACAAACAAAAGCCCAAGACGGATTAAAGAAAAGAATGGATAAGCTGAAGAATTCTATACAAGAAGCAAGTCAAGCGGTAGAAGAAGAAAGACAAAAAAACGTAGATTTGTTGCATTTGATATTCCCAGCTGAAGTTGCACGCAAACTTTGGAGAGGTAAGTTACTTTAGAAGATTCTGTTTCTCTTACTTTTAAATTCAAGATTAATGCCCACTCGCGAATTTCTTAGAAAGGAATTTTAGTCGATGTCTAGGGAACTGTTGTGCAAGTTCAACGCTAATATTTAAAACGCCTCACATTTTGCAGCATCTTACTCAGGAAAAACGTCTGTTGATTCGAACGCAATCACTGATTACTGAAATTTTAATTTTTTATGTATTATAAATAAAACCCTGTATGAAAAGCATAAAAATCCCTACATTGATAGTGAAGTGGATACACGAAAATGTAAAATTTAACATTAAGCAGAATGGCAACTTTAGATTGGCGGGAATTTTGAACAAAAATATAGCGGTTTCGAAGGCGATCGGCCAGTAGTATAAATGGGACAGGTATGTCTTCAGGAGAGAAAAAAATGAAAGAGACAAGAGCTAGTTTAGATAGAAACCAATAATCGAATAGGGCTTCCCTTTCGTTAAGAAGACAGATTGGTTGCCTTGGAAATCGTTAGAACACTATTCAAAATCACACCCATACAAGGTTGTTTTTGCACAATTTTTAATTTTAGTATTTGCTATTTAGTGGAAATTACGGTTCTTTTGATATGAATTATGTATTTTAAATTTCTAAGCCAAAACTGGGTAATGATAGTAAGCTTGAATTATTATTTTCGGAAGAAATACGACTTTGCAAGCAAAACTAATTCTTAAAGAAATAGTTCAATAAAATGTTTAGAAATGTAATATGTTTCGTAACAAATTTAGATGAGTTGTCGAAATAAGAGTATATTTCTTGTTTCATTCTAGACTAGATACTCTTGTCAATGTATTAAATCAAGTTCTACATTCTTCAATTTTTTCAAAATTTTAGATTTATAAAACTTAAACATATTTACCTTTTAGACTGTTGTTAACGAGTTGAGGTGCTATACGCAATTCCTATCGCTGAGCACTGTGTTTGAATGGATTTTCCAGGTATATTATATTCCATAGCAAAATCACGTTACATTTCCTTTAAAATCTCTTTCATAAACACGTGTCTTCCTTTAGCAAGACTGCACTTGTCTGGTTTACCAAGATTAATTCATTAACTAGTTAACTCCACCTGTTTTTCAGGTTATAAAGCGTCGCTAACTAACGTGACGATGGGCTCGGGTTCGAATCCCGTAGAAGGCATGGATGTTTGTAAATGTATAGTGACCATGCATGCAGGCACTCTAAATATACGGCGAGCAGAACGCCCTGTCGAGAGGTTGTTGGTAGGAGAAGAGAGGTGGGAGACCCTCGGACCCATCCACCACGGGACTCTCTCCATCAAAATTGGGGGCGGAATTAAGCTAAATCGCACTGTCACATGTAAGGTGCTCAAAAGTATGTAGCCAACGACAGGCGTATCTTGCGCTCCTTGCCACGAGGAATTTTGTGTGCTTGAGCTGACTATAGGTCAGAAAAGTGAGCATTAACAACAGCACACAATTAGACCAGAACTGTTAACAATACAGCTAGTGATTGTCACTGTGCCTTATAAATACCACTGAGAGAGTGAGGAAAAGAGATCAAAGGATCCTTTTATTAATCCAGATAAAATATAACAGCCTGTGCGAACTCCTGCTTACAGAAGCCAACACTTTGGCCTTAAATTAAGTATAATGAATAAACTAAATGAATGGAGTACAGCCTAAAGGCTTAACACTATAACTAGCGCGCAAGGTGGCTCTGACCGAAGTCGACGTAAACGAGCTTAATGACAAGAATAACTCTAGGCCACAGAATTCTAGTCGAGAGAATCAAACGTAGCCTTCAAGCAGGCAGAAAATGCTCTAATTTCACCCTCCTAAACCTTCCTTTAAATAGTTCCCTCATTTTACCTAATTTGAATATCGCTCGCGTTGGAAATTTACATTCTGGGAGGGAAATGAAACGAGGCTTTCTAGGAAAGCAACTGAACTTTAAATTATTGGTTAGAAAGCTAAAACGAGGCTTTATAAAGATGTATGTTAAACCGCGACCGGTTGTGATGGAAAATGCAGTATATGTGAATTAAGTAGTTTTTAAAAAGTCTTAATTGGTATGTTAAATTGCGTTTTCAATAGTTAAACAGTTATATTGTCAGTGGTTATTGTCTAGTGTTCTTTAGTTTTAGCGTTACAGTACAGCATCATGTACAGAATTGTCTACTTTTCTGATACAAGCAGTGTATATGTTGTGTTTTATTTGTAGTATCAGCTTTACTATGTCAGTGTGTACTTTTCTGATACGAACAGTGTATATAGTGTGTTTTATTTGTAGTATCAGTTTTACTATGTTAGTGTGTTTTTCAGTATTATAGTAATATATTGCATAATATGTTGTAATGTGCGGAATTATAGTAAGTGTATAATAGTAAGTCAGTGTGATGTATAACTGCAGGCTTGAAATTCCAATGTTAGTCTTAAATTTTACTGTTTTTGTTTTACCTTAACAGTTTTGTATCAATGCAGCTTTGTACTTCTAAGTATTTTTTTTATTTATTATTTTTTTTGTAACCTATACTATCAGGAATGTCATATGTATTCAAGGTAGTCCTTTGTATTCCCTATCTAGATGTGACTGTGTACTTTTTTTTTTTTTTTTTTAATTTAGACTTAATAAATGTCTGCAGGGCGGACATCATACTGCAAGGGCTTGTTCCCGGTCAGTAGTCCTCCTTAGCAGTGTAAAAGTAAAAAAAGTTAAACAGTTATACTGGTATTTCAGTTATATTTTTATACTTAATATTATTTTCAGACACTCCTTGAGGTGAATTAGAAAATGCAAATACGCTTCGGTTTGAATGCTCTTTTTATTATACCCTTTTAAGTACTATGTTCTCTAAGATACAACCAAAATACAAACTTTAGAAATGCAAATATGCGTTGGGTGGAATACTGTTTATACCATATCCTTTTTAATAGTCTTTTCCTTAAGATCCAACCAAAATGCACAACAAACGGCAGGAGTTATGTAATCTTTTTATCTTTCCTGGACAACATACCTGCATAATCTTAATGCTTCTTGAGACCTTTAGGAAGTTGCTGTGTGATATAATTCATAAAACTCCTATTTAAATCCTTTTTAAAAGTTTCAGGAACGTTTAGAAATAGTGGAAAGTACTCCATACTGGCTGACTGAATTACATTTCGTAAGGAGTGAAATACCTCTAGGATGAAAGTAACTACTTATAGCTATGAAAATAATAATTATTAAAGTATTGGAAAAGGAAATAATGGAACAAGGAATGTTATCTCGAATTTTTGAGGCAAAAATAAAGCTAAGCTACCCGTCTTTGTTTCTGTTCCCTTTCCAACCAAATCCTTACTTCTGTTTTCATTGCCACATGGTTCTGTTACCTTTCAAATAAAAAATTTGCCGTGACGCCCAGCGAAGAACATTTGTTAGGAGCATACACTGGAAACATTATCATCATTGTGTACAGGAAAGACAGAGAGATAGCATAACACGGCCATAGAGAGTTCTCCATAAAGGAATCCATGCCGTTAGGCAAATAGCTTTCATGTGATTTCTCATATTAAACGAACCAATGAACCTTCTAGCTTATTTCTATCACTTGAAATTAGATACTCTTAAGACAAGAATATATGACGTTCGTTTTTTAGAAAATAGTTAGCGATTCTTGAAGTTGCAATGAAGTGCAATTCCTTAATATTATTTTGAAACTTTATATTTTTGGTTTTGCATTTTTACGCAAGAAATCTTTGTGAATTTCCTTATGGTAGACTGTTAACCCAAACCAAATACTAAAGCAAATTATATATTTAAAGACTTATGTTCCAATTGGGAACAGAGATCACGTATTCCTAATCCATACAACGGAGTTGCTTTTACCAAATGCACTAATAAAACTGCCATTTAGCATAGAATAATTTTCACTTACTATTGAAACTCGAGGTAACCTGACTGAGTTTAGAGCTCTAGATGCATAATTTGACAGCATGTCTACCTCACACATTAAAATAATTATGCACCTCAATTCGCAAATATTTTCTATTAATAAATATTGACTGAGTTAATAGGAAAATGAAAATCCTACCTAGAAACAAACAATCAATTATACTGAACTCAGTAATAAAACAATGCTTTACAATGTATGAATCCAGAAAAAAAAAGGTGGCACACGTATTATCCCTTAAACAGATTTAATCTTTTCCCAGAGTTTACATTTAAATTTTAATCTAATATTGTTTTAATGGAAGTTGAATTTGATTTTTATGAGATTCTCAGCATGTAACAATATTAACTGAATCCGTATAGATGTCTAAATTCACGTAAACTATGTTCACGTGTGATTACTCGTATATCCTGAAACAATGATAAAATTCTATGGTAAGCGTTTTAAAGAGTAATGCTAAGTGTAACAGATTTAATGAAATTAGACGAGTTCATTACAATGAAATTAAAAGCGTTGCCTAGAAAATCACTGGATGTTGGTTTAATGGTAATAAAGCATAGAACTGCTCTAAGAGTAATTAAGCGCACGTGGTAAGCTATTTACGTTAAATCATGCATCAGCTTATTTTGAAATGATGGCCCATCCTTTTGACGGAAACACAACATCCTTCCTTGCACGGGAACTTGATCTGCACTTTTAGATATATATTGAGCCCGGCTCGTAATAGTTGGCTGAATGTAAAAGTAAAATCAGAGCTCAAATTGCTGTTTAATGTATTCGAGTTTCATATTCATCTCCTTTTTAGTCATATGATCGATTAATGAGTTCGCCTTTAAAGTACTTTTCAGCTAATTTTAGCAGTTTTTTTAAAGTGCTCTTATGGGCCATCATTTATTCTGTTTAAATGCAAAAAATTAAACCATTTAAATTTCATTTGCGTTTAAAAGAACTTTGTTTCAGTAACGAGAAAACAAACAAACATTTTTAATCCAAAGGGATTTGAATCCCGAAGGACTATTAGTTTCGTTTTGGCATTTTGCGTCGGACTCATAAATGTCGGTTCACTTTTCAAACTGTTGCCACAAAATGTTAGAGTCCTGCATTATATTTGAAGAAATTAAATAATGAAAAATCTGCATAAATGTATGTATATTTCTCGTATTGTGATAAAACAACGGTACATAGAGTCATCAAATTTTGAATAACGTAATCCTCCAACGAATATGAGCATGTGGAAGACCAAATTTGAAATTTGAAATTATTTTTATGATCGATTTCCTATTTTTTAAAACTTTGACGAATTTTTGATTAACTAACTCAAGGAATTCAAAGCGAGCAATGGCAACGTTGTGCAGAAAAAAATTTTTTATCTCCAGCGCGTGAGTCTCTGTATCGGAAATTCTAAAGATATGCTCGTTTTAAAACTATTTTGCGATATTGCTGTTGCACTGGATCTTATGGTTTAAGTGCGAGGAACATGATATTTAATAAAGAAAGGTAACACAGAAAATGTTAAAAAACGCCCCCTTTGGACGTAATTTAAAATCTGAAACATTTCAGATTTTTTTTTTTTTAATTCGTGTTACATTTAAACCGTATTCCCATCAGAAAAGGAAATTTTATTTTTTCTTATATCTTTTAATCTTTTGTAAGTTAATGTGACCGATACATTCATCAGAAATATTATTGCCAAATTGCTTAACCCTTATTTATATTCAAACCTGAATGTTGTATAAGTTACAGAGAAGGAGTATTTAAAGGTTCAACCTACTTCGAGAGAGAGAGTGCTTAGTAGCCCTCAGCGATGCGTGTTTGCCTTCTGGCTACTTCGTTCCTAAATCTACTACCCTCAGCCTTATTGTACGTGCCTGTTCATAATTGCTAGTTAGGTTAATTTAGGGGGACAACTACATTAGGTATTTGTGTCTACCTTCGATTTAAATCTATTTAGTTCAGTATTATATTAGTTTCTTTTTTTTCTTATCTTGATTTAAAAGCCCGAGTGGAGGCTTTTCTGTAAACCCGAGAAGTGTCTATGTGTTAGTATTATATCTTTGAGTGAATAAAAAGGCTATTTTAATTCTTCTCAATACTCTGTCATACATACTTGAACTCAGCGATAATTCGCTATATTCACTAGGTTCCTATACATTAACATAAACAAAGTACTGAGGAACATTACAATGTACTAAATTAAATGGGGTATATGAAGATGTTTTATGAATTGGAGCTTATATTGAGCTTTGTATTGTCCCAAGAAAATGGAACTCATTATTTATGCATTCAAGGAAATGCTTAAAATACGCATTATAATGTTACGCATGAACTTGATAAATAGGTAGAAGCGAAGGTGTTAAATAGCTGAAAAATATTTCTCAGTTACGTTGCTTAAAAGACTTAGCAATATGTTTTATTGAATTGACTGAAAGGAAACTGCAGTCGCAAAAACTCGCTGTAATATGAGCCAGTATTTAAGAAACACGTTGTTAAATAAAAATAGACATCGCATTTCTAATTTTATGTAACGTTAGTAAAGCCTCCTTTACCTTATACTATTATTAATAAAAAGATATTCATCTGATTGATGTATGCTGAACATTATTTTATTGAAATAATCGTTGCGTCAGTTTACTGGAACAAATTTATTTACTTATTTATTTATTTATTTTGTCTCTAAATGATTTCGTATCTTGAAAAACCTTCATCTAAATTTCTATTTCTATTTCTCAATTATTCTGTATGTTAAAAATCAATTAACACAGCTTGTGTTATTTAAATATTACTGACTAATTTACGCATCATATATTCCAATGGTTTATATAATACATAAAATCTAAGTAATGAAGCAATGATAAAGCAGGTTTTATTTAAACCGTTTCCACATTCTCTTCTTGACAGTATTAGCATATTTAACAGAATTTTGGAATATGTATTTGTGGTCCACAAAATTAATCAATCCATTACCCCTTAAAATGAAGTAACAAAACTTATGACTCAATTATTGACGTTTTAAGTATTTATTTTGTGAAATAAACATGCACTTAATTATTTCTCAATATTATCCATACGAGATTTCGCTAAAAACCCATTTGCATCATGCCGTTTTATATCCAGTTAATGAAGAACAGCAGATTTGACTAATAATTTAGACAAATAACTTTACTCATTTCTCTTTGGTACTCTCGAAAATGAAGCCATTTATTGAGCTTTAAATTTGTTGTTAGTGCTGTCTTTATTTAAATCATCTCCTCGACACCCGACCATTTCAGAGTCCGTATTGTCATTCATTTTGAATTCACTCATACGGTTACTGTCTTTAAACTGCCTCACCAATTATAGCATATCTTTAAAGTCATCTTCAACCGTTCTCACTCGGCAAAAGTTGAAACTCATATCGTGAAAAAAGTTTTGAATTGATTTAGCGTTATTTGTTCTTAAGCGTGTGCATTTAATTGTATAGTTTGAGATACCTTTATATTTACATCCTTAAAATGATTTCAGTCCATTTTAGGTCCACGGGTATCCGAATAGATGAAATACTAAGCACTGGGAGTTGGATTTCAGTTCAAACTCTGGTGAATGGACAAACTGCATGGAAATATTCAAGTTTCTGCTCTATGGGCACGAAAATTTCTTTAGAAAGTCCTCAATGAAGGCATATCTTTCTTAATCCGGTGACTCTGGCGTGCTTTCCCGTATTCTAGTAAACAAAAATCAAGCAAAACTATATTTTATTCGAATAAATCTACGATATGCTTTGCTAAAGCTATTTAATAAATTCCAAAATATTTACGACCCTTATATTCAGGGCTGAAAATTCAAATTCCTACTCACTTACAAAGACTTCAAACATCGGATATCATACATGTGTTTGTTTTAGTATGATACTCAATTGGGGAATCTTCACTTATCCTCCTTTAAAATTGCTAGTTCTATCACTTTTTTCGAATCAACAATTCTACTTTGCCTGTTCTTGACGCGGATAAGAAGTCCACCCACCATTGCTTCTTTTGATCTCTACCTGCTTCCATTATTTGTTGAAGATTCATATGCTACGCAGTCATGACTAAGAACCCTTGTTTTATTAATATTATGTCCAAAATATCCATACATTAAGCCAATAATTTAAAACGCTGCTTTACAAATTATTTTTTTTTCAGATAACGTTTTAAAAACCTGTCTTGAAGATTTAATATAATTATTATTTTGTCTGTAACACAAAATTAAATCTATGAAAATGTATACTCCACAAAGAAGTGCCTAGTTTTCCTATTGTACTTTAGAACCAAAACCATGCAGTTAAATCCAGAGAAATTTCAGAATTCAGAATTTCAGAAGACAGCACCATCTCTGTCATTCGAGTATGACATTGATAGTTTGTAGAGTCCGAGATATTAAGGAGCGAACTCACCAAACAACTGAAGCAGTTATTACAGTTAATACAGATGCCTTAGAACGAGAATGGAGGAAACTGGGTATTAATGTAATGCCATACCTACAACTAATGAGCTCCCATAATAGGTTCTTTAATGTACGAAGAACATAAATTTCCTTGGTATAGGACAAAGGTGCTTACAATTTTTAAGTTACTTTATCGAGTTTGGGATTTTGAGGGCATGCTTTGCCTCAAACTTCTAAAATAATTCCAGTTATTTTATGTCTGATACCTTTCACAGAGATTACTAGTATCAGTCTTGCCTATGACCGTTTATTAATCCATTATACTAATGGATATCATTTGTATACTTCAAAATTAAAGCCCATTGTATAACAAGTTTGATCACTGTTTAGGATATGATTAGGATTTGATCACTGTTTAGTTTAGGACTGAAGCATTAGGAATGTCAGTTGCTTCATATCAAACAGAAACGATGTCGAGTCATTAGGTTATTTTGAAGCAGGAGACATGAGGAATGAGCAATGCCCTCGCCGGGACTCAAACCGAGTGCGTTAACCATTACACCACGAAGGCATGCTGAAAGGAGAGAGAAAATGCCTTATAAAGATGATCATACGGTCTATTTTTTAGACTAGGTGGATTGAGTCGTATTCCTCTCATTCGTACTTCATAAAGATATGCTTCATTTTGCTTATTTATCCATTCTTTTAATGATTAGATGGGCAAAAATGCTTGACTTGAGGATTTTGTTCTCTATTCTTTGTTGTTTTACTCAAGTCTAATAAGCATGTTACAGCTTATAAGCGATAGCATCATTTGCTAAGTTGTCTAAGTTAAGTAAACTTGAAAAAATTGTAAGAAAAGACTTCCTACCGCTTTACGTTTGAAACGAAAGACAGAGATATATGGCTTCGAGAACAGAATTAAATAAAATGATACGAATACAATAAATAAAACATTACAAAATGCAATTGTCTTGAGTCTACAGTTCTGGTTTTAAAATGTTTTGTATTCAGTTAATACGCTTGTTTGAATTTCCAGAACAATTAGTCTCACTTTCCGTTGAAAATTATATAACAGAAATTTTTGAAATGTGCGGTTGGAAAACTTTCTAATGGAGAATCTTAAAAAGTGCTTTTACTCTCTTGTACGATGTAAAGGAGGTATCGCAATCGCGAAAATTTCAGGTATCATATTTCAAAGAAAGGCCGTTCCGTATTCCGTTTAGATGATTTTTTGTAGCCTGACATCTGTACTTACAGACATTTTCCCGGGGGTCAGCTGGGGCGAACTTCAGTGTTCTGGCTAAGACCTGTACCCAGGAGACAGACTCATGTCCCAAGGTACATAATGAACATACTGAATAATCTTCGCAGTGATTAGAACCATCGATTCTTCGGTGGTAGTTTCAGGCTTGGAAGGAATCTTATTGGTACTATCTTGTCTGCCCCTTGGTTGTGGGGACGCTACATAGTTTGATATCGAAGGTTGTCCTTGGAATTGTCTCCCTTGATCAACACGGCGAACAGACTTTGACCTGACTTCGTTCTGTTTGTTGGTGACCGGCTGTAGCCCAGTCAGTTTTAACCTGTGTGCTTAAAACTTTGACTCTGTGCAGTTTACTGCCAGGGGGTTTGACCAGTGGATTTATACCTTCCTGGACTGCCTCTGGAGGAGGAGGGACATTTAACCATGTTAAGGGCTTGGAAAAGGTACAGATCTGGGATTCTCGCTCTCTGGTGTACCATATGTAAAATAAAGAATTAATTAGAATTAAGAGCTCTTTATTCCAAAAAGGATTGTAAAATGGATTTAAAATGGATTCAAAAGGGCTTTTTTCCTGACGTCTCTACGTGCATATATATATACCTCCATAACTCAAAAAGGATTAGCCGTAAAACGTTGTGATTCCCGTTCGACAAAAATTGACCGGGATACTTAGTTTCAAATTTTGCAATTTGTGATTTCATTTGCATCTTTCTTTGAGGGATTGGTTAGTTAAGTTAAAGCAATCCAAGGGAATAAATTTAGATGAAGTGAAGTGGAAAACGTGTGTCATTTAATAAGCTGCACAGATAAATCATAATGTATAGGGTTCCAACATAGGGTTGCATTTACAGCTATGAGTGTGGAACCTTGAGAACTGGTAAGCGAATAATCGCTTTAGCTCAAGAAACAGAAACGTAAACTCAAGAAGGGTTCATTACCCTTTATTGCTCAAAAATAAGGTTTAACAGATGGCACCTTTCTCAGGACGTACAGAAAAGTCTCCCCTTGGGCTACTTGGGCACTCAAGAGTGCTTAGAAAATCAAGCACAACTCATGCTTAGCTAAAACGATATAGCCGAAGCTATCAAAATTATACAGGAGTTGGGCCTTAAATCTTAACTAAACGGCGAAGCTATCAAGGGCCTGGAATATGGTCGAGTGTAGTAATAAGTTAGAGAGAGTGTAGCCAAAAGGCAAACGCGCGCTAGTCAGAATCTCTGGCTCTCTAACGAAGTTAGTGGAACTTCGACTTAAGTACCGCTCTTCCTTCATTTCCATTAACCGCGATTCTAAAAACACACTCTGGCAGGAAATTTGTAAGCTGAAATTAGAAGAGACAAGAAAATAGCTTTAACTATTAGATAACTGTTAAAAACTTAGTATAAACCTTACAAATGTTTACATCATTGTTTTTAATTTTGAATAAAAGGCTTTACGGCTATATTAGCCGTAAAACGTTGTGATTCCCGTTCGACAAAAATTAACCAGGATAATTAGCTTCAAATTTTGCAATTTTTGATTTTATTTGCATCTTTCTTTGAGGGATTTGTTATTTAAGTTAAAATAATCCGAGGGAATAAATTTAAATGAAGTAAGACAGAAAACGTGTATTATTTAATAATCTGTACAGGGAAGCCATATAATGTTTTAATTCTGTAAATATATATTTTTTTTAATTTTGTAAGTATCTGATTAATCAATAGTTGTTTACATTTACGTGTCTGAATTTGGCTAAGTACTGAAAATATCTAAATCTCTATATGATACGTTTTCTCGTTATGCTCAATATTCCAATGAAACAGCATACCAAATAAGAATTAAAAAATGATTTTATTTATATTTTTATTTATTATTTTATTTGTTCTTTAAGGTAAGCTCATCCAATTAGTAGTACTTAATCGGGACTGACTGTACTGTAACAGTTAATCGGAACTCACTGTAGAAAATGACGGAAGTAATTGACATTACTTTTTGTATTAATTGTGAGAAAACAGCAACTAAAATAGTTAGAATGAACAATGTTTAGTTATAAATTTGTATCTCCTTGGCATTCCTTGCCAAAGCATTTCGATCAGCTATCGAATCGAACCTGCGAAGAACATATAAAGGTTCAGCAGTTTTACACCCTTCGCAACTGGTGGGGGGTTAATTATAAATGGGGTGATATTATGGGTTGATCATATACAATAAACACATTTTATGTGGAACATGTAGGGAAATGTATAACAACACATTAAAAAAAAAAGCTTCTGAAGCAAAGGAATAAAATAAAACACATATAAGCACATCTCATAAAAATTTCTCAAGCAGTTGAAGCATCCATCTAATTGATTCAGTTTCATTTTCATTTTAAAGTAATAAACGTTAGAAAGTAAAAACATTGTCGTCGGCGTGCATTTAAGAGTATATTTTACTCTGTTTATTTAACTACGTCGAATACATTTTAAGAATGAAAAATCTTAAATCAGTGGCTGATTTATTTGAGTGTATAGCTATTCTAATGTTATTTTGATTCGTATTTCTGATTCGAATTGAACCGGGAAAACTAATGAAATTTCTGATATTAAAACCAGAAGTAGGAAAAATGGATGACTGATTCATTATTAACTAATGCAGAAGGAAACAAATATTTGGTTAAAATGAGAAATTAAATAGGCATAAAATGGAATGTGGAGAGGAGAGTAAACGAAAGAAAAAATATTCTTATTTGCAGGAATGGAGTTTTATGTCAATAAAATAATACCTCGAAATTGGCTTATATCTTCCGGAAATCTTAAGCCTCTTAAATGCAGCAATCATTTTAAAGGAAGTACCTACGTGCCTATCGTTTCTCTTAAACTCTTCTCCTTTTGCTTTTAATGTTGAGAGTAAACTCATAAAACTTCTTTTTATGTCAAATTTCCGTAGCAATTATCGAGAAATTGTTCCTTTGTTTCTAAATTCGTTTCTCAAATCCTAGGCGTAAATTGCTTAAGAAGCTTTAGCACCACACTGATGTGACTTTCTAATGATTAACAAAGGCCCGTGAAGTGCAAGATTAGGTCCTATTTGTTTTGAATTACCCTCGCCATTTCTCTAAATCTATCTTTTATTATTATTGTTATTGGTGTAGACCAATTACTAAATGTATGGGTTATCTTGTGTATTTCTTCAACATTTAGCATCAGGATTAAATTTCAAATTCCAAAATAATTTCCTGCTGCATTTTTACTTTTAAAAGTTAATTTTCTGATAGGTGAATATGCGTGATAAAATGTATACTAATTAACAACATATTTTACTATGTGTAATATATTAGTGAACATAAATTTTTTGTAGATGTTAATGGGTAAAATTACAAAAGCAGGAAGAAGCTGAGAGACATATTTACTTTCAAAAATAAATGACTACCTGTAGATTTTTCTGACTATTTAGAGTTACTGAATACCCCACAGAAACACAACAGCACATTACTCTAGACTTAACTGAAAATAAAATCTGGATGCACGTAAATAAAAATCACGATTAAAACATTCATATGCTGAAATACGAATTTAAAAATTAAAAGGTAGTTTGTCTGTTTAAGGTATATAATACGTTTTGAAGATTAAAAGTCTGTAATGTCTCATGTTTTTCGCAAGCAGAAAGTAAGGATGAACTTGGCAAGTTTAACCTAACGGCTCACAGGATAATTTAACGCATAGCATGGCCCTGACTAGTAAATGTTGGCATTACAAGCTTAATGGCTAGAAGCGCTCAACGCTACGTAAATCTAATAGCTAGTAAATCAAGATATCAACGTGGCCTTCAGGCAGACATAACACGCTCTAAAATCCCATTCCAGGATCTTTCCTTAAGTATTACTGGTTTAGACCACATTTGAGTACACGCGCCCTAGGTTATTAATATTCTGTCAAGAAAGAGTGGTTTTAAAACGAGAAATAAAGGAAAGTTGCTTTAAAATAAAATCTAACTGTTAGGTAGATTGAATGAATCTCCACAGGTCCACAAGCGAATACAAGTACCAAAACGTATTATGAAATAAACAATATGAGATACATTTAAAAGCAAAGGAAGTTAAAATATCTAAAATAATTCTACAGAGTTCTTTTAAAACATCTCTCTTGAAGGACCTTGCCAGAGAGCAGAATTTTGAATTTTTTTCACCACGTAATTACTCAAAACAGAAAGAATAATTTTCTAGCATAATCGTATTACATTTGCATAATATACATATCCCATTTGCATAATACATACATTGGATACACATTTGCATCATATAATTACATCTGCTAACAGACATTACACACATAAATGAGATCTTACGTAGAATATTTACTACTCGGATGGACACCCTTGCCATCCACTCCTTAACATACAATTCACTAACACGAGCTACCAGCACATAATCAATCGCCGCTAGCTTTCCAAGTTGTTACTTTCTACTCGTAGTTGCCAGATCATTGTATTTAAACAATACTCTCATTAGATCTTGGCGTCACTTCATTTCTGCCTTAACATATACTATTTCTATTGTACAAGGATATATATGTTCTTGCTCTTCTTCAAAGTGGTTTTCATTTCGCCCTTGACGTCATAACAAGTTCTTTCAAGTTTCTTTTCTTGTTGTTTTCATAAAATGTCACAGTTTGGTGATGTTGGACTGATTAAATGCTTAATTTTGCTGAAATATTTTTGCTAAATGATAAATCAGAAGGAGTTTAAAAATATATGTTTAAGTGAATTTTCTGGACATTGTGATGGAATTAGCACGGAGAGGAACGAAATTGCGAGTGGTTGTAAAGAATTATGTTGTCTATTTGAAATTTCTATTTTAAATTATATTTATGTTTCCCAAACAGAATTTCATCCATAAAAACCATACAGTAGCCATAATGTATTGCACATACTTAAAACACGAATGGGGCGTATAAAGGATGTTGTTTTGGAAATGTTTGATACATGCTAACAGAAAGTGTTGTATGAACATTTCAGTGGCGCTAGATGCTCTGTTCATACTGTAGAGACATTAGGTTATTATTTGGAAGTAGGAGATATGAAAAATGAGCAATGCCCTTGCCAGGACTCGAATCACGGACCTCCCGAATACGCGTCGAGCGTGCTGACCACTACACCACGAAGGTATGCTAAGAAGGTGGGAGAAATACCTTATAATACTAATACTTGTGACCGTGCAATGCAAAATCTTTAAAAGGGGAATACTTATATATTCTCCCTTTTAAAGGGCTGCCGGGTACCAGGGGACCCTAGTCGCCAAATCCTGGTGGTGAAGAATCATCATCCACCACCTTTTCTAGTTCGGGCGCCTTCACCTTTTCTAGACATTAGGAAATTTTTAAAAGCAGGAGACGTAAAAAATAAGCAGTGACGTCGCCGAGGCTCAAATCCTCACCGGGATACTTAACACAAAATCACAAATTTTCCACTCTAGAAATATGTCCATTTTTGTGCTAAAAGCGAAATTTCGACTTTTCAATTCTTTCTAAAGTCGATACTAAAAATAACTACCAGATGAAGTAACATGCAGAGAATTCCAAGCCAGCATGAAAATCCAGTGCTTGCCTTATTTGCAGATCAGTGAAATCTTTTAAACAGAATACTAAAGAAATGTTGACGTGGGACAGAGGTAGATAAAAGTCAGAGCCATGTGCTTAGGATTCCATGAAACTTCTCCAACAGATATAATTGTAACACAAATCTACAAGTAAATTTCTTCAAAGGAATTTTCTAATTTTAAGGATTTCTTTTCTAATTACTTTATCGTGTGTAGTAAATTCACTCAATGCAGTTTTTTATTTTTTTAAATATTTTCAGAATTTCGTGGCACTTCGTAAATTCGATATTTTGTCTAAATTATTTTACGTTAATAAAAAGTTTAGTTAAAATAGGATATGTTTAAGAGATTTTAATATTGACGTAGTGCTATTTATTCTGTAATGTATATTGATATGTTATAATGTATACAGGATGTGCCATTATGCGGTGTTCAGTTTTGTTTCTATGGTATTTTAATGAGTTTGATATTTAATACCTTCAAAATCGTAAAAACAACCTTGTATTTAGCGTACGTATATTGAAACACTCAATCGATTTCGACTGCAGCTAAAGGTCCCTCCTCATCAGGAGAAAGAAATTACGCTAAATACAAGGTTGTTTTTACGATTTTGATTGTCACATTAGCGTGTTTCTCTTCTAGTCTATTCAATACCTTCTTCGAATTAGTATCTAGAATTAGTGTAGGGAACTGAGATTATTTTGACGTTCATTACTTTAAGAAAATATGTCCATATCATAATAATTTGATAACCTGGTTTACCAAAAAAATTTAAATATAAAATTGCTAGGTCAATATTAGGAATGAATAAAATTATGTAGCAAATTTACATTGAAAAATTAACATAAATGTAATTCCAGAAAACGAATTTCTCTACTTAAATCATAGCTATGCAGATAAAACAGTTTTACAGTGATTATTGTTACTGCAAAAAAGGAAATTTTTCCCTGGAAAAGAAATGATGTATGAAGTAAATAACATATTAAGAAATTTTAGTCTCCATGAAAGATTTTAAAATTTCTGACCATTTAAGTCAAATAATTTAATAATGTAATCTTACGCAGAACGATGAAGAATAAATTGCAGGTAATCTAAAGTAGAATCGAAACGCGTACGTTTTAAGTCGAAAAACTTTATTATAAAACGAGGTTATTATACTACAAGCTTTGCTTTTTCCAACCAGAAATCTTTGATATCACTGAGTCATCGTCTATTAGTAAACTGTGTTTTTCACATTGCTGGAAGTGAAGAGATGTCACAAAACCTGAGGGTAGGGAATAGTTTATACTTGTCTGTTTACTAACCTTATTACAAAAGAAAAACAAAAGCTAAAAGAAAAACAAAAGCTACAAGAAAAAAAAGAATGCATTTAATTTATAAAAGGCTGTTTTAGATGTTTGATCATTTATAATAAGTCAAATTCATCTTTATGGCAAAGTTATGATGATATAATATAAATACCAACGAAGCATATAAAGTGGAATTTATCGTAAAAATAATATAAGGCCCAAAATAAGAAATAGTAGATGTGCATTTGAAGCTTAAATTTCAAAGACTATATTTATTGTAAAATTGTAAGGATCTTAAGTTTTAATAACGTTTATTTTTATTTTAAATCTTTACTATCACTTCTTATTTTCTACTTCCGGCCAGAATTAAAAGCTTTAACTTATTTATGCAAATTTGTCTGGCGAACGCCAAGTACTTAAGTTGTGGCTTTTTGCCAAGCGAGAGAGAGGAAGGAGTTAGTCGAAGCAGGCCGCTTACCTTAGCAGTTTTACTCGGTTGCTAGTTGCCTTCCAGGCCAGAGGTTTAATCCTCGTGATAATTTTAAACGTATTGTAGTGTTAACAGTTCTCTGTACTACATACGGCTTCCTGTTAATATACGGCCAATCTTCCACGTAGGCCCTTGTTTATTATTCCAAATTTAAGTTAGAGTTTAGTTATATTTTTATATTCTTACGTTCAGACCACAAGTAGTTGGTCTCTGTATTCTGAAGTACGGAAATTATTGTAAAGAGTGAAAAATAAAGGGTTTCGTATACCCTTCCTGTGTATTTTGTCTACTTCCCACATTTATTGAACATAGCTTTAGTAAGCTCCCTGTTCCGAGTCAGGTCTGTGCATGTTCCCAAAGAAAGTAAGGCGGAACACTGAACCTGATAAAATTAAATACTTGTAAATCAAAATCAAGAAAAAACACCAGAAAATATGTGTCTTAAGTGCAATATCTATTGAAAAAAATACTATTATAAACATAAAAACATTTTATTTTATTTTATTTTTATTTTTTTTTTTTTTCAAATTTTAAAAGTACTTAAATTAATAATCTAAATTAGAGAAGTTACAACTTTTTACCTCGTAAAGAATAGTGCAAACTCTGTTAAAATTAAGTTGATACAGGTATTTACTCTCAGGTACAAGAAATAAGAGAAGAAATTTGTATTTTATCATATTTTTTCCCAATCGGCCAGGAGTTTGCTGGTACAACATTCCTTGGGATTAAACGATTAGCCATTTATTATGCCTCAGATGTACCGCGGGGAGAGATCTATATTACATACGCTAGAAGGGTGGATAAACAATTATAAATATTCATGTTTTCTTTATGATTTTGGCATTCAGATCCGCTAAATTCTATAAGGGCGAGGCCGGTATTTTTATCGTAAGTTTATGATACAACATAAATAACACAGAGCATAATTTTTTAATCTAAAATTGTGTTAAAATGTATGTTGCAGTAGCGATTATCATACAGGATATATAAATTTATGACACAGCATGATTTTTTAATCTAAAATTTATGAAGCAACATTTCCTCACAGTGATATCCAATTAAATTCAAAATATAAGTTAAATGACGGGGTAGTCTCTACAGTACGGATTTTATGCTTTCACAATAAAATGTTGTTAAACACCAAACAGCTTTACTGCTTAATGTAGAAGATTACTTTTCTGGTGTTTGAAAAACCTTAAGTAATTTAATATTTGTTCTTCCTTTGATATTCTTTCATTTCTTTTTTAGTTTTATTTTGCTCATATATTTACAAACATTATTTTAGCATTACTTAATGCCAATTTTAATCAAGCGAATAATATCCGACCTTCTGGATATTCTCACCAATTCTAAAAGTAAAGCGTTTCAAAAAATGCGCGAAGAAAGCTACAGCATTTGATCGTGTTCCATTATGCTAAGAGAATGTTTCAGATATTTCTCTGAGGTAAATCTCCTTTTAATCCATATATGTATTCTTTTACTTGCCTATGACTAATTTTTCCTTTTACTCTAGGGCTCTTTGAGCGAATTTCTACTCAGTTTAAAATTTAAAGGTAGAATAAAAATTACTTCTCATATCTGAAAGAGATTTATGCCGGAAATGCTTTAAGCTTCGCTGAAAGGATGTAATACTGATACAAATATACGAAAGTTTCTGTCATATTTTCGCTGGTTCACAAATTCCCACATTCTTTATCGGATATAATAGATAATACGTACATAACAAATATTCAAAGTATTTGCATATCGATAAAGCAAACAGTTTACTCTCCGAAGACTCGCTATATTTAATCGTTGTTTAAAACTGTTTAATTCCAGTTTCAAATATTTTCTTATATTTCGAATACTTTGGGTGTATATTCTTATCGGTTTAAACTAAAACAGAGACTCGTGTCATAATAGTTTCTCATCATTCGATCTAAAGCGTTCAAATATGATCAAAAACGTTTAAAACTGTTCCTCTTTATTCGGAAAGTCTTCAGTAACTGCACCTGTCTTTAATGGCTGATGGCCAAAAATTTAATTTCATTTTGCGAACAACGGCTTAATAGTATCAGGCAATATCGACGGTACGTAAAACTAATCATGGAAACTGAATCGAGTTGTGACTAATAATTTAAAAACCTTTGGGGAACGAGCAAATGAAGTCTAATCATGCTACAGTTCAGAAAATCCTATTAATTTTACAATGTAAGATATCTCAGGTTTTTAAAAATGGATTTTTCTGTTGCTCTCTGAAGGCGTTGTTTTATCAATTGTAGTAACTGAATGAAAGTTTATAGAGGCATTCACGGTATCTGAAATTTCCTGTTAATTCTGTTAGATGTAAGCTTCTGTTATAAGAAATTATAAGGCTCTGTAGGGTATGAGAATTTATATAAAAGTTATAAAACTTTCTTTGACGTGCTAAGTTATCATTCATTAAAATCAAAATTTATCATTTATACACTTCATCAGCGATGTTTAGGATTTTTTAAGCTAAATCAAAATTTCTTTATTGCCTTTGGCTCTGTTTTGTATTTTGGAAATCAAGCTGCCGCTGGAGAACCTAGGATCTCCTTTATCAGCAGACAAGTGTTTTTATCTATTCGGAACAGATAATAAAATCCTGATCTTTTCTGTTCAACAATTAGACTCAGAAAAGAGCCAATTTCACAGTAACTCAGAGAGTTCCTCTTTGCAGTTTTAGTGTTTTATTTTTATGGGCAACATTATTTGTTCATTCGCTTATACACAATTTTTGTGTAAATTCTTCATCTTTCTGTTCAATTGACATATTTTGATTTTATCTATAATATTTAACTGAATCAACAATGCACTGAAATGCTATGTTCCTTAAATGCGTAATATTTTGAAAGAGGAAAGATATTTAATAGCTTGAAAAAATAACTGCTGAAGTGTTTATATTTCTTTTCTAATATCTGTCTCCTGGATTCCCCCATTTGAGCGTATATTGCTGACAGCATAAAATTATTCATCTTGTCTAGCAAACGTAGCAGATATTTTTAGCTTTTGTTGTTCAATTCTTACGGATCAATGCTTTATTCTTTTCAAGTATTTATTATAAAAGGCATCACTCATCTTATTTCCTGAAATACCAGATGATTTCTCTTTTAATCCCAGAGTATCCATTTCTTAAATTTCGTGTATTGTATATATTTCTATTTTCATTTTCAACGCTATTTAATGCTTAAAACTTATAAACGCGGTACTTTTGAACTCAGAACGCTCTAATTAGCATCTTCTAAGTCAGACAGGCCGTAGTTCAGTCTTTTGGTGGATTACATTCATTTCACTTGACAATTTAGTAAAGCTCAAAATAAGTAAAATGGACAATGTATACATAATTATATAATATTTGCACGAACTTCATACTGAGCTACACAGAGACCAGCAAGAATATGATGAGTAACCCCCCTAACACAATGCTGCTTTTCAATGCTCAAAGCACGTCGTGGTTTCTAATCAAATTTGACTATCCCATTAAAATGTTGAACTCAGGCTGCGCATCTCACATATGCCAAAAAGGTCTGAAATTTAGGAAATTCGGATATTAGAAAAATCTCTTAAACACGTTCATTATATTCCTCTAAGTGTTATAGAGAGCAAAGTAATGTAGTATGGTGCATTATCTATCTGAATCGAGGTATTTTAGGAAGCCTTAATAAACAGCCTTAATTAATTGGGGATAAAGAATATATCACGAGTGTGATTCTCACCTTCATTCAACCGATCAAGTGTTTGATAACAGATGCTTGCTTCTACGGCATTTGTTCTCGTTTCATAGGGATTTTGATGCTAATCTTTCGGGCTTAAACGCTGCCCTGTCATATGGCTTTTGCCTGACACTAGAAATGAGGTTCTATGAATCCTGAGATGCCTTCTGACAGGAATATTCATGGAAACTGAGGGTTTAACATGTAAATAGCTTGCGACTATGCAACAACATTTTCAGTGCAGATTGAAGTATTGGGTTATATTAGTCGTAGTCCCTAATGTTTTAAATTTATGTACTGCACAGTAATACCTCCTGTCCGGATCCAGTAAGATAAAGCAATATTTACTCTCTTCTAACCCCGATGGCCAAGAAGTGGGTCACAACTTAACGGTTCGCTGTTTCACATTCTTGATCGAACCCGTTTTACAATACATGACCACGTTTAATAAAAAAGATCTCACACACTTTGCAATACGAGAAATATTCCTATATAGTTTGTTTAGGCATAAAAATTTAGTATTTGTCGAACTCCTTTAAGTTCACTTCCTGTTGAGTACTTAAAATCAATAATAACTTTCAACTAAAATTGATTTAGAGGTTTATTTATATCGGTTCGTGAATTAATAAATTTTCCTTTGCCTGTTGCTGTTATACATTTTTATTAAAGGAGGATTTTATGTTTTTATGTCACATTATATTTTATGTTTTATGTCTAAATGCACTGGACTGTTTATAAGGACTCAAACATAGGAGATGTCAAGTAGCACTAAAACTTGCACATCGATATCATGATGAATAAAAGATAGTGTAGCAATGATAAGGAGTATTCATACTCCCTGTTCAAAAACTTGAATATTCTCATCGTCGAGGCTCAAAATATAATTTTTTGTCATACTTGCGTTTCTTCCATTTAACTGAGTGGTCTTTCAGGTGAAGACAAATAGCATCAGTAAAAATTCGTAACTTCGGGAAAGGAAGAAAATTCATCTGCAGAACAGATAGTTTTCAAAACCATTCATAAGGGGCAGACCCATGTACAGTAATGCAAATATGAAATAATGCCTATGTTACGTTAGAGTGTTCTAAAAAGTGCAATGTGCTCCAAAACCCAAACGAAAAAACTCAAACTGTATCCTTACTTCGCTTCGTATAACTACTATGCCAAACCATGTCTAAAATACTTATTGTATAATAGAGATAATGAATGGCAACATGTGTCTCTGGTACATATTCGTCCTTTCTATGGAGAGAGCTACTTTACTTTCAACTTTCAAAGCCTGTATTAAAAATGCTCCGTGTCTTAAAAACTTAGTGTTTTGACAGATATCTATCAAATGCTCTTATTTCTATTATCTATTAAATGCTTGACATATCGTACTTCTAAACGCACTTTCTTGAGGCGTATTATTGAACAATAAGAAAAATTATCACTGCTTGTTAGGCGCGAAACCGTTTTGATTATAACTCAACAACAATACTGGTTTTAATTAAATATATAAGTAACTGAATAATAATTAAATTACTCTATTTTTTAAGCTTTAGCTTTTGTTTTAAAAACTCGAATGCGAGGCGATTAATGATTTTGTTTTATTTTGAATCTAAAAAGATATATCAGGAAACGCTTAAGTTCAGAAACTCTAAAAGGTTGTTTCTGTAATAGATGCTAGAAATGGTAAAAAGCTATGAGAGTTTACAAATTTCTTCCCTTTAACATTATTCCGGCACGATGTTCCCTAAAAGGCGTTTCAGAAGTCATTGTGACATAAGTATATTTCCTTTGAGATATTTCGTATAATATTATAACCATTCATATTAATATGTTTACTTCAAACATTTCAGAGACATCGGTCTGGTATTTTGTAAGACTGGTGAGCTTTTTATCAGCTAATCTGTTTCTTTTTGCTTCCTAAACTCATGCATTACTAGGTTACTTTTATTCTATCTTCTACTACAAAATCAGGCAATAATTTCAAATATCTAAACATATATTCTTTAAATGATGATGAGCCAAGCACTGTTTTATCTAACGAAACTCTGCATTTAAGGTGTTTTTCAGCTTTTCAAAATTATTATCTAATGACATCGGTGTCTCAAGAGATCAACTGCAAGAATTCAGAGAAAGAAGATTGAGCCGTAAAGGGATGCATTTAAATTAATTCCAATTTTCGAATGGTTTTAAAATTTCATATGACTGAAATTTCTGTTTTATATAAATTTCTTTTCACTAAATGAATGTTCTTAAAACGACCTGCCTTGTGTATGGCCTATTTGTAAATGAAATCTCCAGCTCCTGCTTAAGGTTTTATCATTGTGAATAGCAATATCGTTCACATCAGGTAGACAAGTGTATTGACATATATAGAAGAACATTTCCTGTCATTAGATATTATAAATAAAGTTAAAAAGAATTCGACGCATATTTATCTTTCTTTATCTCATACATCAAGTGCAGGCATTTAACATTTTATTTTAAATAGAATTTTGAACTATTCTCAAAGAAATATTATTTGATCTTTTGAACAGTACTGAAGATTTTATTAAGCTTTATTGTATTATAGCATCTGTGAAATGAATTTATAAAACAAAGTGTTTAAGAGTTTAATAATTTGAAAGACTGAAGAACATTGATTACATCCAAAGTTATAGTTATCCGTAAGTTAGGCAGACCAAAATTCATTCGTATACATTGAGTTATACGCTTCAAAAATATGCTGTTGACAGAACCACACAAATATGGAAAAATCAAATATTCATCTGAAACTGCGTTCAAAATAACAAAATGATTATTGTCTTTAGAGCAGTGACTTGCAAAGTCCAACTATGAATCGCGATTCAAAAGTGGGTGATAACCAAATTCTGATAATTCACAAACAGTTAAAGTTTATTTACTAATATATTTATTTGACATAAAAAATTAAACATTATATAAAACACTGGAAAATAAAAATTCGAGAAGTATTACGGCCAAATTTGGATAAGCTCTTTGTAAAGTGGCTGCCCTTCGACATTGTAATACTTTAACGGAAGCCGATTGCTAATCGGAAATGCAGAATATGGTTTCGACTCCCGCGTAAGGCTTGGCTGTATGTGTAATGCCTTATCCCATTTTGTGGGTTAATATTGGTTCTCCTCCTGTGGTACACCCTCACCGAAGTCCATATTTCAATGGGCGATGAATTCAGCCATTCCCGACAATTGCTTAGTAAGAAGGTCTCCGGGTATTAGGGGGGAACTATCTCAGCGATATTATAATGACAAGTATTTATGCCATTACGGATATGAATTTAGTTCGTTCGTTAGTTTCTCATTTTGTCTAAGCATCTCATCTACTAAGCATTAAAGGTATGGATTCCTTTTGACTCTTCTTACGTCTTATAATTGGATTTCCTGAAAAGAACAAAGGTATGAAAATTAATTAAAAAATAACCTGAAAATGTTGAACTCTTTACGCCTGGGTAAAATTAATATTGACATAAATATAAATAATAAAAACATTTAAATCACGTAATAAGGAAAATGGTTGTAAGGATTATATTTATTTATCTAATAGTTAAATATTGAGTTAAATTTCCTTTCCTGTCGCTTCTTAAATTCAACTTACCACTTCCGGCCAGAACGTAGTTTTAGAATCCCGTTTGAATGCAAATTGAGGAAAAGCGGTATTTAACCACGAAGTTCTACTGTCTTAGTGAGAGAGAACCAGAGATTCTGGCTAGCACGCATTTTTAGGCTACTCTCTCTTAAGCTATTATAACGCTCGGCCGTACTTTAGGCATTTAATAGATTCGCAGTCAATTAGCGTTAAGGGGCAAACTCCGTTAGAATCTTAATAGCTTCGGCTATCTTTTCAGTTAAGTTTTAATTCTTAGTTTCCTAAGTTCAGCCTGAGTGTCGGTTTTATTGTAAAACTCCAAGACGGAGTTTTGTTAGACTTTAATTGGAATAATAAAGGATCTTTTAACCCTTTCCAAGTTTTATTTACTGTCTCACGAACTCAAGCGATTATTCGCTTACTAGTCCTTAAAATTCTTCACATTCAACTGTAACTTAAGATACATAGTAGAGAATCTTACATGGTTTAAATGCTTTTATCGAACGTAACCCTAATCAAGCACATTGTTAAGCCTGATTTCCCCATGAGAAGCACGCTTTTGTAAAATTATTTACTATTTCATAACAGAAGTTTAATTTCCCTCTTCTCTGTAACTATGAAATCTACTCTTAAATACGTGTATTTATCGTTTTCATAAAAAATAATGTAACTTATTTTTACGACTGTTTAATTATTCCAATATTTCATTCTGGTACCCTTTCTCTGTCTCTCTGTTTTAAATTCAAATAACATTCGAATCAGTGAAACATGCAGTACAATGCTGCTGTTACGTTAGATAAATAATAGTATAGTTTTCCGGTACTGTTTCAATAATTAACCATTTATAAATTAGGTGGGAAAATCTTTGGACCACTATTTTATTGACTAGTTTTATATATTTATAATGCCTTAATTATTCTATTTTTTGAACTACTGAAAGAGATAACTTCTTTGTGCAAATTTATGCCGGGAATTCGCATCAAATTTAGAAAATCTACCTTTCAAAAACTATGTGGATGCTTCTTTGGTCCATGATAATTATAATGAATCACTTAAGTAACGATTATTTAGAAGTTTTAAATGTTAATTTTCTGAATGTCTATTAAATTTATAGCTATGAAAACTTCCGTTTTCAAGAGAAGGAAGTCTCATATGATGCACATTTGGTGAAAAATCTTATCACTAATTTTAATTCTCGCACATTATAATATCAGTGTTCATGGTGTACAAATTATGATGTCAGTTTATAATAATTTTTCATGTTAATTGCATTAACACTACACAATGAAAAATTATGTGTTTAGCCTACCTCACAATGTAAGCACATTAAAGCCTGTAAAATAAATTTTCTCATTAACTTTTTTTTAAATTAAAGAAATGTGAACAAGCCTTTGACAATCTGATTATAGAATATTGAGCGCATTAGTTATTCTGCGCAGTTTCAGTATCTTCCCTTTGGCCAGTGTTTGTCCCTCTTGTCATTTATCACCACATGACACTATACAACATCATGTATTCATTAGGTGGTAGGTAGTAGTACGAGTCTAATCACTACACTGCCACCCTATTACTAAATGGGGCTTTAAGTGAACATGGCATTGATGTTAGGTAGGGACTGAAATCACATTCTGTGAATTATGATGATAAATCGACGTCGATTAAGGAGGTTCAGAATGCAATGTATTTATGGCTATAGGATAAAACTTCCGAATAGATTACAGTGAATTTCTCGAAACAATGTAAATTAAATTGAAAATATCTTGCCAGTATCCAGGCCTGCTGCGAAGGAATATCTCATGGATTGTAGTAGAGAATATTTTATAGGATTGAAGAAACTATATATAATGAAGAGAGGAAAATTTGCAACATGTAAAAAATACGGATATTAGAAATACAATGAGTCTGTTTCTCATTAAGTCTTTCCATAGTCATATGAATGTAACAAGACTCAAAATTGCAATAAACTTATGCTGTAAACAATTTCATCATTATATGCGAATTCAGCTATAAAATATTTGGAGGGTTCACAGCATAAATGATATAGTTCCATTTTTTATGAAAATGAACTTAAATATATACGTATGATTGCAAATAACAACAACCTCTTAAATGTTATAAATCACGTGTACCAATTTATTAAATTTATAAATTTCGCCCACAGACGGTGGATTATGTTTGGGAAGAGAAGATGCAACCGTTGTTTCCAAATAACTAGCGAATATATTCTTTTATAGCAATTGCTAATTGTATGTAAACTGAGTTTACTACGTATAAATGTATTTCAGATGAGACATTTTAATTGACTGTACAATCGTAAGTTAAAGGGCGGCTATTGCACTGCTATTAAATTACCTGCAAATTAAATAAATGCTACTTTAAAGCGCGGCATCATTTGTAATGAAATTAAAGAACTGCATAGCCATGATAACAGTTTTTGTTAGAATACCTAGCAAAACCTAAACTCAAGCAAGAATTCTTCGAAGTCTTTCAGAAATGAAACAAGAGGCATTATTTAAGGCAAGATGCAATATAATGTTTGTCAAGAAACAGATATTCCTTATTATATCAAATACTACGTTATTTCTTTGCACCATTCATATTTAAAAAACTTATGCACTTGCTATAGTTCTATCTCGCAAAGATCACAACATCAGTTGTCTTCTAAGGAACGCAATGAGCATGCTTTTGTTAATTTGCCTCAAGCGTATTTGTAGTAATATAAAACTTTTCGGAATGAGAAAGATGAAAAGATCAGTAATGCCCTCTCCAGAACTCGAACCACTTGTCTTCTAATTTTCTAACTGCCAGGTGGACGTGTTACTGCTTATGCCACGTAAGCACGCGCGGAAGAAAGCCGTAATTTATTATGCAGTGAATAGTATTGTAGCGTACTGCAATTTCAATCAACATACTCAATGCTCAAATTAAGACAAACCTATGTTTTTATTACTAATGTATTTTATACGTCAAAGCATTTTTTCAGTCAAATATTTGAGTTGTCATCATACATAAGGTCAATAAAATTTTTCGATTTTTCTCATTTCTTGCAGTATTAATAGACGTGATTTTTCCTGAAACCTATTTAAGATGAAAATAGACCACTTGCGCTTCAAATCCCTTATTCTTGTATTGGTTTCACTACAACTGCCAGAGAACTCGCGAAGAAGTCACTTTAATTCGATCATCACTTTGCTTTTACGGAACTGTGATACTACTCGTAATCCTAGCGAACGAAGCTTTATCATATTGAGGCAATTCCTCGGCACATGGAAAAAACAGATTCGTTAAGGGAAAGCTGCGGTTTTGCGCATCATTTCATCAGCTAAATATGTCATAAGAATGCAAGCCTTATCCCATGCTGAACCATTTTATCAGCGAAATGTGCAAGCTGTGGGAAGCAGTTTGGTCATTTTCTGCTCTCCCGTTCTTTTCGTAGAAGATATAAAAACTATCCGAGAATTTGTACGAATTACGTATTTTCTTTTAAAAGTAAAATAACTACTAGTAATGCGAAAGAGAAAACGAAGCTAGAATTCCGAAGAACAAATCTATTTATTATGTCTTAAGATATGAGTAAACAAAGTTAGTGCTTTGCACTCAAATTTTAACCGTTTATTATACACATCCAAATTCATTATATAAATTATATTAGTATCAGTTCACAATAAAACAGTTTATGACGTAAATGAAATTAATTTTCTAGCAGTAAAATTAAACCATAGCTAACTTAAGCATTTATAAGCGGGAACAGCTGCTGAATGATGTTTTTATAATACGCACTGGCGAAACAGAAAAAAGCATTTATCCGTACACTATAGTGTTATGCGCTTTCACTGCTTAATAAAGCGCTTTTATAATATATATATAAGCGCTTATATTTATATTGCTTAATAAAGCGCTTCATTGCTTAATAAAATGTAAATTTAATAATACGCAATTCCTTTACTTTATTATACATTCGAAAATGACAAATCAGAAAATAAAAGTGAAACATTTTATGGAAATTATAAGTGTTTTAAGGTAAATAAATATACTGCATATTAAATGCGATGCATTATTTTATTCTCCTTTTCGAGCACTAATCTAAATCACTACGAGTTCTGCAAAATAGCGTTTTTCATTTAAATGAATTTTTCTAGTTTCTAAGGTTATTCTTTTCACATACATCAGTGTATACTTATAATATCAATATATGTATGTAATGGTATATGTGAAATATTACGTGTGAAAATATTCATATTCTTTTGTACATATATCAGTGTATCAAATGATGGTAATTCTTTAGATAGCTATTAAGTAAAATGTTCAATTCAGTTTACCAAGCTAGCGAATGTACGGAATTTATTAAAACTTTTACAATGAATTTTCTTTCTTATTCAATTTAATACTATTATTAATTCGTTGTCATCCGGTTATTAGCAAGTGTAATATCTTTTGCAAGATATTGTTACCTATCGTGCATGGCGAGATGTTTTTATGCAACTTTCAGTACATTCATAACTGTAGGAGATTTAAGGAAACCAGCAATAAATTTACGAAACATTACTTCGCTTCTTCCTTTCCACCAGATAAAAAAATAAAAGAGAAGTTGGCATAATAGCTGATTTATAAGAAAATGTTTTAATTTAGACATGTTGATAAGAACTGTTAAAGTAAGAAGATAAACGTCTATTATCTGAGTTAATGTGAATGAATATCCACAAAATTTTATTTTTTACTGAAATCTGACAAACATTGTCCTCCTTTTATAAATTAATGTTTTTTTCATAGTTTCCAGTTTCTGGGACTGAACAGTAATTGCATGAAAATATTAAACAGAGTAGCAGATTTATATTTCTACCGAATCTGGTGTTAAATGACTATCTGGGCTTATTAAGAATGCACAGAAATTAATTTGTTTGAAGAATATTATACAAAATATGTTTAAAGACACTTACATTAATTACAACAGTAAATAAGTGTTCTTTTAATGTAACGACATGTAGGATGAAATAAAATTCGAAATAATTCGGAAAGCCGAAAATTAAAAAATGAGGGGAAGAACATTTTACAAGTATTACGTTAAGTGAATTGAAAGGAATGTTTTTGTGTCTAGAAAAATGTTACAATAAGCACCACTTGCATATAAATCATCATATGCTTCGAAAAAGATACCTTATTTTCTAAGGCTTCCAGATGAAGGAATGTAGAATTTTCGGAAAGATAAACAAATTTTTAAATAAAACTTGGATGCAAGTATATCGGAGAATAATCAGTTTACTTTTATTCTAATTTTTTATATTTTGTTTTTTGTACGTCTTGATGATGAAGTAGCGTTTCAAAATATTTTTAGATATGTATTATGAGCAAGGATTACTATCTTAAATAACTGACGTGTAATTGATGTTGATAGGATTAAATTTAGAACGTTACTGAATTTACCCCTTTGCGTAAGTTTAAGAAATATTTCAGTAATTAATGAGTTAGAATTGTACAGTAAATTAATCCAAGACTATCAATCCTCTAAATTCACCACTACACAAAGATCAGACTAACTAGAGAATCAATAATGATATTTCACTCTGGATTGCGAAACATAAAAAACATTTAAAAATAGGGAAAATAAATTTATTATTTTGACGACCTAATTACAGAAAAGATTTTAAAGGATATGTTGACACTTTTTTGGTCCCAGAAACTATAATACATCTTTAAAAAATTTTGCATCGTTAACGCCTAGTTGAATAAAATAGGTTTTGATGTTATTTGGCGAACAGGAGTCATATTCATTCATTCACCATTTGGTCAGCATTGCATAAAGTAACCAATTATACAGTTTTAGCATTTCAGTGTATTTGAAATAGGTAGTGTTTTCGAATTTGATAAAAAAAGATTCCTAATGAATTAATTGCTTAAAAGCATCCTAGTACTTTCGAATAATAAAACTCTTTGCTTTCTAAGCTTTGAATATTAAATTTGAACAACAGTATATTGTTTTAAGTTTTAAGTACTTGTATTTTCTAAAATTCTCATTTTTTTAAGACCCATATATGGGTGAGCGTCAAAACTTGTAAAATCTCTGTAGTTTTGTCTAGGCTTGACCTCTAAGAGCAGAAGAAACTGACTGGTTTTGAATTTTCGTTATTGCCTCTTGCAATATAAATGGGAACTTAATTTCTTTTGAAATCTCCTAACAGGCTTTACATCACAGTAGCCTGTTGACACGAGAAGGCCTGCAGTCCGTTTACAGAACGGAAACAAGTCTCCGACCTGTCAGACACATGTCAACGGCGCCTGCGCCAGGAATCCTGCTTATATTGAACATGATTTGATACAATGGCGCGGGAGGCTTATTTGGTGACACATAAGGAAACAGAGTGTCGGAAAAGCAATGAACGCTGCTGCTTACTTAGAACATGGCTTGCTAAATAACATATGCCGTGAACTGTTCGGAGTCATTATTTTAACAAACTTAATTTATAAAGCGATGGATTTTAGAAATAACAGAATATTCTTTTCACTTTAATTACAGTGTGATGTCTTATTGTAAGCTATAGATGTACATTTATTTTTACCTCATTTGCTAGCGTTATCTAAATATGGCAGAATATGTTTTCATGTTTAAGGCCATGATTATTTCTTATGTTTCGAGAAATCTGACATACAATAAAAACTTAATTTTTTGTTTGTTTGCATTTGATTCTCTTTCGGATTTTCTATAGTTAAATGATTTTTGAAAAGCTTACACTAGGTCTAGGTAGTTCGATCGCTTGGCACATTTAATGAAGTGTTAAATTTTGTACAAAGCAGCAATTTGTTAGTTCAGATCCAGCTGAGTTCTTTTCTGATTTATTCACTGGAAATAAATCTTTTATTGTTTATATAATTATGCAATTAAAATTTTTCTATTAATGTAAAAAAATGAAACTTTTGCATGTAACAGATAATTTTACGTTATTTAATTATCATACATGAAATGTTTTATTTATGTTACTTTATTTTATCATTACAGATAAAATTTTGCATCAGTTAATTAATTGTATAATAGTTTTATATAAATTATTTAAATAGAAAAATTATTCAGTACGTTTTTACGTTATTTATAAAGTGTTAAAACTTATTATTCATCTTTATTTCCTGTTTCTCTTCTTCATCTTTCTTTAAAATGATGTTTCATTATAATTCAAATTATCAGCAAGGTATGTTGTATTTTATGCTATATGTAAAGTAATATCGGTTTTCTTTTTTATGTAAATGCATGATAATATATATCCATTGCAAATGAGACTGGAATGGAATGAATTCGTGGAAATTATATTCCCATTCGTAAAAGCTTCTTTAAGCAGCTTGCTGCTAGGTGCCGTATTGTACGTTTTATTTTGGAGAACAGTTCGCCGTACATGAGAAAAAGTTTTAGATTCCGCTCAGGTTGCAGTTTTTCTGAATCTACAAATCTCCAAGCCCAATCCTCTAAAAATTAACCACTTCCCTAAACATATAACCACAGAATTATTAATAATGCCCATACATAAATTACGCATTATATTTTACAATGACTTGTTTTCCTTTCATGCTTCATTATTTTATTTCTTTCAGTATATGATTTTTATTTATTCTTCGCATTTTGTATTTTAATTTTAAATTACTGTTACCTTCTGTCTGCTATTAAGGTTCCCATTTGCTATTGCTATTAAAATATTACAACTTGTTTTAAAAATTAAGTCATGAAAAATAAGGGCAATAAAGGTTTGCAAATAATTGTGCTTTTTGTGAGATCCATGCAGGCTTCTTGTTGAATAAAAATCACATATTTTTCTCTGACTGCTCTGGCTGGCTTTATAGCTCAGAGCAACACAGAAAATCGTCTTGTTTAGACGAAATGCTGTCCAGGCGAGATTTCTGGGAGAATGACTTTATTATGTCTCTGAGCAAATTTGGCTCCTCGTGTAGACGGACTCTTTTACAGACAGCGCTCTAGTATTTTATCAATAATTTATTAAACAGTCAATCTGGTTTCATGAATTTTTAGTACCATTAAAATATTTCAGCAATATTCCAATTTTCAATGAATAGTTACTGAAGAAGAGTGTTCTTTTGACTTGGTGAAATCAGTCTTATTGATAGGTGAATAATTTTATACATTTGTTGATGCTATGCGAAATACTGTAGCAAAGACATGTAGAAATGAACTGAGTTTTTTTTTTCATTTCTACAACATGTAATTGTTGTAGAAATGAAAAAAACCTGGAAAAAGTATGTTCCATTTATCATCATTTTGTTCCATTTATCATCCATGAAAAATATGCCATCGAAATAAACTGCTCGGTCGAATTTCACCAAAGTATCTAGTGCTCAAATTGGCACTGGAATCTCTTGAATAATAATGTCTGAGGCGAAATCAGAATGTTAAATTTGTTAGAAGGCCCGAAAGATAATTTATGTTGAAGAAATGTAAAACTAAGAAACTGAATTGGATAAAAATTATGATGACAAAGTCAAGTAAGTGGAAAACAGTCGCATTATTAGGTTAGAAAATTAGGCTTATACGAAACTTACAGTAATTTAATAACTGGTATGATATGTGTCAAAAACCTGCGGAACCTACGGAAAGACAGGCAAGATTAATTACATGAGTACAGGAGGAAAATAACATTTTACGATCAATGAATTGTCAGTAACACATGATCATCAGCTCATGTTCTACTAAAATTTTGTTCCATTTGGAATGTTATTAAATAGCAGTGACTGGATTTTTGAAAAAGATAATACGTTATGCCTTGTATTGGCCTCAAAAAACATGGGATCGAAGAAAAAACATCATTAACTATATATCAAAAACCGCAGCCATTAATCCGATTAATAATGTAAAGGAAAACATTGCGCTACTGTATTCTATGTAATAGAATTAGAATTAGCAATATGTCATTTCTGGAATAATATTTTAATTCGGCATGTAAAAAATAATTAATAAGCTGGAAAACAGAACATATTCATTTATTATTTTAAATGGTAGTTAATTAATAATTAATGAAATATATATTGTATTTATAAAAATATTAGCATATTTATAGTTTCCTTTTCAGCCAAATACGTAGCAAATATGTTTCTTTTATTATTTTACTAAACATTAAAATATATTATTTAGATTGAGGTTAGCTCTAAGCTATTTGGCCTAGTGCAGTTTTATCTTATAATGATATTTTTAGAAATGAACGGATGTATTTTGCATACATTTCTGTAATCTTCTTTTGATTATGTACATTTAAAGGGAACCTGGGAACCTAAGAATACTCTGGACTAAAAAGTATTGCAAAATATCAGAAATGAATGTGACTGAGTAAATAAATAATTTTATTTGTATTCCCTTGTTATTTTAGATATGATGAGATTAATATAATCGTATGTTTGCTTTAAAAGTACGTGCGCTTACTTTTAAAGTAAATCCCCTCCCAAAAAATGAACACATGGCTTCATATGACACTTTTCTCCGGAGTTTTGCATTCATTGCTTAAAAACTGCTAATCTTGGAAACTAAAGTAATATTTTAAAACGTCCATCAGACTAAAGGGATAGAAGTAAAGTTATATTTTCTAATTTCGTGCGAAATTACTATGCATTTTTACTCTGATATTTGGTGTACAGAAAAAAATATTTTCGCACAGATGGGTAGCTGCAATATTTCGTTGATGTATGTTCGTATTTCACTATGACAAACTTCAACTATTTTGTACTTATTTATAAAATGTGTTTTTAAATACAATTGATTTTTTAAAAAACAGCGTAGTATTTAAATTACGTTATGACTAAATATGTGTTTCAATAGAAAATGTTGTTTAAATGCGATAAGAAGTATCTATGATTAAAAAAATATCTATGATTAAAAATTGTGTAGAAAATTATAAACATTAATGAATTATCACTTATTAACTTTTGATATTGCAGCTAAAATCTAAGATTCATAGCACGGAGATTAAAATATTTAATTATCCAAGGCATTGTATATATATATATATAGCAATACAGAAAAATGCACTTGCATTATGCAAGCTAAAAGTATTTGTTTAATTTCTTCAATGTATTGTTCTTTATTGGTTTGTATTGGTCTTTATTGGTGCAGTAAACAATTACTTTTAGATGTTATTACATTCAAGTGAGATAATCTTATAAAGTTTTCAGATTCTTCAACGTATTTTAGTAACATTTAATATAAAATAATTTTAAAAAAGAAATTTTAGAATTAAAACTTAATTACGCAATTTATTTAAACAGGTGAAACAGTCAAGGCAGAGCAGAGGGAAAATGTTACTATGCTATTTTCTGATATAGTTGGCTTTACATCTATCTGCTCGACAGCAACACCTCTTATGGTTATTGACCTTCTGAATAATCTCTACACTCGATTCGATAACTTTTGTGGAGAGTTGGATGTTTACAAAGTAAGCGGTAAAGTATTTGATGATTCAGTCTATAATTATAAATGAATAATGAATGAATAAAATGGTTATCTCAAGAAGATATGCAGTTGAAAGAAGTATTAAGAATAATTTACCTTTAATAAATATTAAGAAAGTTTAGTTTCAAATGTTCTCATGTTTAATTATTTTCATGTATATATTTCTGTAGACGATTTTATACGATTTATTATTTTTTTCTGTAGATTTTCTGTAGACGATTTATTATTTCTGTAGACGATTTATTATTTCTGTAGACGATTTATTATTTCTGTAGACGATTTTATGTATATTTTGAGAGACGTATGAACGAAATAGTGAGAAAGGGTTTTGAAAATTTCGGAGAATATAAATAAATTAGAAATGTGCCTTCGTCAGAAATAAAAATTTATTTTAATATTTATGATGAAATTGCAAACAATATACTATTCAAATAATATACTGAAGCAGACTTTTACTAAAAAACATATTTGAAGTATTATAGAACAGGAAAGATTCCTCAAGAGAGTTTTAGAGAGCTATAAAAAACATAAATAATGGGTAATGAAGTACAACTTTAAAATAGGCAAATAAAACTAAAAATGCATGCTTGTCTTACCTGTCAAGACTCTTAAGAAGTGGTTCATTCAAAAAGTAATTCCACTAATATCAAATGCTCAGAAATAAAACTTCCTAAATTTCTTTCTTTTGATTATTATTTTAAAGTTAAGTATCCTGATATAAATGTCATGTTTAGCTGTTACAAACAATTACTTCGTTGAAACATTAAGTGCCATATAATATACTACCATCTCATAAAATTTCATTGCAGTTTACTCCGCCGTGAATTTAGAGTGGCTGCAGTTTTAGGAGCTTTACGCGGTGTGACGTATTTAATGTACTCTTCATCTCTCTCTCTCTCTCCTCCCAGGTACAGATATTTTTAACAGAGATTCAACAGTCATCTTGAAAAGGTCTAAAATTAATGAACCGTTCTTGCTTCTATAGAACAAGCATATAAATCATCCCGAGAAGCATTTTCTCTGGGAAAAATCTTCTCATAGGAAGTAAGAGCGAGAAAATTCTTCTCTTTAACATCGCTTAAAAATGAAATTACAGGGATCAAAGAACACTTTCATATGCAAAGCAAAATCTTTCTAGATGTGATAAAACTCTGTCTATATTTAACTTTTGTGAGTTTATCTTAGGCTAAGGTGGCAGTACTTTTGTGTTATCTTTCAATGTGTTGTCAAAGAAAATTTTTTTATTCTGTATGTCTATATGAAATACGTATGAATTTATAATTATCTATGTATCTATATGCATATCTGTCTATATGATATCCAATATAAATGTGTTGGTTTTCAAATAAAATGCGTTTGAAATCAAATACAGTTGATACTCTCTATAAAACCGCTCACCGCTCATAATTATGACCGTTTTATTTTAAGAATCGGTGTAGAAACGCTGTGAATTCATCAAAGTTAATTTTGTTGCAGCTACTTCTCTTTATAACTATTTTTCCGGTTAGGACGTGAAAGGTCATTATGATGGGCGTTGATTGCTTTTTAAAAATCCTTGAGTTACATAATTTCACAAAGATTTTCACCAAATTTCTTTTGAGTCTTTTACTGAGTTATGAATTTTCCGTTTACTCCTCAACTTAACGAAAATCAGTATGTTACTAAATTTACCTTGCTTTTTCTAAAACTTTGCAAGATAAAGGCTTAAACCATTATTTCATGTAAATGAACTATTAATAAACTCTGATGTGGCATTAATTTAGAAAAACGAATACTACTGATTATAAAAAAGTAGAGATCTTATACTACAACCGTAACACAATATTTAATGATACATATTTTGTGATATTTATAGTTAAAGACACATTTTGAAGGCTATAAGAAAGGAAATACTCTATGAGTCACATAATGTGTCACTCCAAATGGTTTTGCACATACTATGGAAAGCAACATAGTTTAAATCGAGGGACAGAATCGTAACCGGTATGACATTTTGGACCTTACAGTATTTCTGCTTTTCAGTGGGATTTTGGTCTGCAGAAAGGTTTGGATTTCAGAAGCTGTATTCACTTCTTCAGAAAGGGTACTGTCCTGTGCGGTCTTTAGAGGGACACTGTATATTTATAGATTTTGGCTTGCTTTGGGAGTATAAACTAGTTCTAAACCCTAGTTAACCTTAAGCGAATTATCGCTGTGTCTAAAATTAACTACAAAGTCTTGGAAACGTTTTGAAAAAACATTGTTATTTAAACACAACTTTGAATATAAACACACTCTTTGTGCTAACAGGATCGACATCCATTTGTGGAGAAATAACTAAACTAACAGTAAAATTCAAATTTAAAACGCAGGCTAGTACTCGGAGACTACACAATTTTATTTAAAACTAAGCTGACCCAGAATCTCTAACCGGTTTATCAATTTAAATATAGGCAGCAATAACGCACAGCCAAAGTCCCGCAAACTTATCGAATTTGGCAGAACATGGCCACGATTTTTAGAAACACTTTGTGCCCTATAACCCCAAAATTTAGCTTAAATACATTTTAACACATTTTACCTTCTCATCAGGAAATGGAAGGAAGTTATAGTAAAGATCTAAACCATAATAACAGGTTAGCTGCAAATATTAATCCTGCGTGACATTTTTCAAATTTTGCTATAGTGTTTTTGCGAATAATCTGTGACCATGACACATCAAAAGTGGTATCTTCTTTGCTAAGACATTTTAGTGTAGATACTATCGATTACTATGTAAATGTTATAAGGAAACATTTCCAAGAATTTTATCAAGTTCATTAAATAAAATTTTGTGAGTTTATATGCAACTCCGTTTTTAACACTCTGTTGCCAACCAACGAGAAATATGTAAGTTCCACGAGATTGAATGCCGTGTATGAGAATAAAATTAGATATCACGAACAGCTTATTGTTGGAACCCAGGAATACCAAACTGAGACTTCAGTAGTAACTCCTGAGCCTGAACCTGTTAGTATCCAACGGCCAACCATTTTTAGTGAATTCCAAGGAAAATTAAAAGGCTACGAACTGCGAATTCAAGCGTACGATCCAAACGACTATCGAAATATTCCCCGTATTGTTTGACTTGCAGCAAATTCCGTATCATACATATCTTACACATTCTGAAAGGAGCTCACCAGTGGCCTAGGAGTAAAGACACTGTACAGTGGTAGTTTGATGTGAGTTCAATTCTCAGCGAACAGGCTGGATGCATGGAAGATTTTGTGGGTTTTCCCATGTATAACGTGAATACGAGCCAGTTTCCTTAAGAAAATCATCCAACAAGACATCCCTTCCTTTTGACATGTAGCTTTTGTCTGTTTTGCTATAGTTAAAATAAAACTGAAGCAAAACCATTCTGAAAGCCCGACAAAGGCAGTTATTCTGAAAGGCCGATAATGGTTGTAACTGCCTAAAAGTACAACGATAGAAGATAGTAGAGGTAATTTTATTACACACGGTATTCCAAAGTAAATTCTAAACCAAATATGTCAGTTGGTGAAATATAAACACTTCTCTTTGTAGTTTGCAGGCGATGGTATAACAATCTACAAGATAACACATATTCTTGGCTTATAGTTCATATGAAACTATATAAGGAAACAGCTAAGCCAAACGAACACAACCCCGTACCAAATTCTTCCAGAAGTAGAAGTTCTGGGCTTAGGGAATTTAACAGCAAGGATTATGATTTCCTAGCTGTTGGCGAAAAAGAGAAATTCATTCCAACTACCAGCAAGCCGAATAACAGCATCTTAGCCACATAAAAGGGCACCGAAAATATTGTAAGCTAAATTCAAAGCTTCTCTCGGAAACGACAGAACAGACGAGAAAAAATCTTGTCAACTTTAAAGGAAATCTCTATTTAGATCAAGAAATATCTTCAAAATTAAAAGCATACCAAATTCTCAGCGAATAAAATTAAAGTAGGAATGGGAGTTTTCGTCTATTTTCCAAGCGATGATTATGGCTTTGAAGTGTAATCAATAAGCTTTCCAACCTAACGAAAGAGCAAGGAATTGAAACTTAAATATCTCCTTCTTTACCGCAGATGACATCAAAGGAAAACTTCGAAATTACACACTACTGAAATTGCTTACTATCTGCGCATACAGTAGACTGAACTTAATGAACCACACATTAATTCAAATGATAAATTTTGGACTCATGATTTTTAAGTTCTCAGAGACGACAGAAGGCAAAATTAAGGAGGAGGTGCATCATCAGTCGACAAAAATCGTGGGAAATTCTCAAGCTATGCATTGTTTGATTCTGTCACAACTGAAGCAACTGCCGCCAAGAAACTTTAGATAAAATCCCCTATACAGTAAAATACCCTAATTTACATGTACAGTTCTCTGTCAAATGTCATCCGCGATCATGATCTCTCAGTGCTACCTCAAGTAAATTGACCTATTTTGATTGCCCGTGATTTAAATATGAAGCATAATACGTGGAACTTTTATAATATCGACAGTAATGGACAGTCTTTACTAACGTTTATGAACCTAACTAGTGTAAAATTTATAGACTTATGCTGTGTTTGACTTTATCCTAGGTAAAATCAAGAACAAAAATAGGATAAGAGAAAGGTGGACACATACCTTTATTCAGACACTAAAATGCTGAATTTTAAAACCAAGGAAATGTCTAAACTTATTTATGATTTTCGCGACAAAAGGCGGAATTAGTTGCTTTGAAAACGTTAAAAGAGATTTGTGGAAAATTGGCAGAGTTTTAAAAGCCAATTAAAGGAATATCGGCCCTCTAAAATACAAAGGCATAACATGTCGTCACAGACTGCTAAACTGACACAAGTAGAAAAATGTGAATTTTGAATTACGACCATTCCGATTATTATAAAATCACCTACTTTGGAGAAGGAACTCTGGAGCATATTTTAGTTGAATACCATACTGGCAGAGAAGAGTAGTTCTCTGTTGTATCTTTTGATTTCTTACGTATATTGGCTGATTACTGATACTTCTCAATTTATGCTGGACGACTTTACAGATGTAAAAGAATTCACACATGAAGTTGTAAAGTCGTTACGTTATTTTGAAGCAGGAGATATAAATAATGTGCAGTGCTCTCGCCGGAACTGGAACCTGAACCCCTCTCGAATACGCGCCGAGTGATGGTCACGAATTATTGTCCAACACCTTTTAGTTCGGGCGTCGCTGTCATTAGGGTTTTCGATGCTGAAGATGGTAACAATGTGCAGTGCCCGCACCGGGACTTCATGCTGGATGTAGGAAGAAAATACCTTATAACGTGGCAAAATATTATTGTACATATTAACGCTGTACTCATACAACACTGTACACTTCAAAGACATTCCTGACTTGAAAGTAGAAAAGCAATCGTTGTATTAATGTTTCTGTAAGACTTTATTAAGAAAACAGGTTTCGAAACTGACAGTGTAAAAGCCTTTAAACGTAGGAAGCATTCGCAGTCCTTCCAGGAGCCAACGCTGTAAAAAGCTTACTAAACATCCCTTGCAATAGCTAAAAAGAAATTTTACGACGTACAAAGTTTAATAGCCAGCAATGCAATGCCAAGCTGTTATTCAGCACTTATAGCAATCTAAAATTTGAATCATAAAAAGAGATTATATTTTGAAATTTATGTAAAGATAGAGAAATTGTTCACTTCCTTTTGCACTTTGTTTAATGGTGTTGCACTGAAAAATTAAAAATACCATTTTATAATTTGTACTACATATTTCGCAATGTAGTAATATTATTAATGCAACGCAATTTCTTGTCTCTTCTTTTTCTTCATCATTACGAGCCACGAAATTCAGTACAGTGTCACATAATATTAAACAAATGACAACAATGACACAATCTGATATAAAATTTTATAATTATTTTCATTAACAGAACTCCTACAAAGCCTTTTAGAAATGTTTACCCCTTAACCTAACAGTTAACCTTGTGCGTTCTTACATTTCAGAACCAAAGGAAAACTTTAAAACACGCTTATCTCAAAACTTCGCTTTTCGTGTTGCGCCTGTATTGCAGCCCATGAACGATATTAATTTTAGCAAGAGATGGAAAATGTCATTTAGGATTTTTTACAGAGAATGCCTCTCCCTGTCCGGAGGCAGAAAATGAAGTCAAATTTACTCTTGGAAGCTTTAAAGAAGCAAAGGTTATAATATTATTTCTTTAGCGTCTCCTACAGAAGTGATGTATCTCATCCAAAACTTGATGTCAAGAATCCCTAACGTTTCTTATGTCAAAGAAAGCTTGCAAATCCAGTTCAGTTAATGTCAAGGCTGTCAAAGAAGCAACAGGAAAAGTAGTAATTTTAATAACCAATATTTTTATCGCACGGTCTTCAATGTCACTGCTTTCTACAACACTGAAGTATGCTGTCGTAATCATTTTCCCTAAACAAGAGAAATACCTTAAGGACGCTAATAACAGATATGTTAGCCTCTTCCTCTGTTTTGGGAAATCTTTTGACAGGGTAATCGAATGAAGGTTCATAAAGAGTGTTGAGAAATATCATCGCATCAGCAAAACACAGTCAATGTTCTGCAGAGAGTTCGTATTCACAGTATATTAACCAATTAACGCGGTTAATAAAGTTGAGGCTGTCGCCACGAAGCCTATCAGTCGCGGTAAGGTTTCTTGAATTTGAGAAACCATTTGACTGCTTCTGGTATGATGGGTGAATTTTCAAATTCATGAAACTTTGACGCCCAAACTTGTTAAAATCAGCAGAATAAAGCTTATCAAGTTTGCTTGGCAACGCACTTTCAGCTAGAAAGCGTATCTCAGCCAGGATTTCTTAGAGCTCATTTCTAGGTCCAGTATTGTTTAATTTGTTTTGCAGCCATTCGGGAGATCCTGTCGTAAAATATGTTAAACGGATCGCATATCCAAAATCATACAAAGAACAATCTCGAATTTAGTGTTAGTAACATTCCTCACTGGTACTTGGTACTGTTTACCTATTCGAAATCAATACCTTAAAAATTCAGTATTATTATCCGAAGTAGATGCAATACGAATGTTAGAATATTAAATATTTTCATTCTTTGTATTCAATTTCCAACCGCTACCTGAACAAAATATTTCAGAGTACAATTTTGCTTACTAACTCATCTTCAAGGATCACGTTAATATGAGCTCACTAAAGTTTACATATTTGTACAGCCTGCTTGACAAGAAATCAACACTTAGTCTCGGAGCAAAAGAATTTTCTGTGTGTTCTTAGACAAAGCCCATACTTACCAATGCCATACTAGTTTGGGCCTTTGCTCTCAAAACTCACCAGAAAAACTTTTGCCGTTTTCCTAACTAGCTGCTAAAAACTATGGTCAATGGGATATAATTTGTACATATCAAATGATTTAATATAGTTTACCTGCATGACTATGCTTTAACTTGCTATAATTTAGTAAAATTTCAACCTTAGCGTTCCCAGCAACTGCTGCACTCATGGAGTATTATATCACTATATAAAATGGTTTTTAAAATCTAAGGTTGGTGCATTACGATCACAAGTGGTGAACGTTGATCAACAATTAATCGTATGACAATTTGGTTTATAAATCATCCGTATATTTTACCATTTCTTTGTGTTTTCGTATCTTCAAAGGATTGCAGCTAATTATTTTTATGGACCAAATGCAATGTATATACTTTATTAATTTAGTGTTCTTCTATTGATTTACCAGTGACTGTAAGCTGTAGGTAGATAGTGACAGTGCACAATTCCAAAGACATTTCATCATTTTCTATAATCAAAATAATATTTTTCATCAATTTTCTCAATGAATATATCAAGAAACTGAGGTAAGAACCCGCATTTGTTTATAGAACTGAAAAGATTAAATTTCCAAGTAAGAGGTGTGACGTGCAGTAGAGACTTGGCTGTTTCCGTCACTTATTAAAGCGAAAGCCACTGATCAGAATAAGGTTTTGTTCATTTAATTTTGGCCCACCAGCGGCCGAGCGGTAATGTCGCTGAACTCAGGTAGTTCGGTCCGAGGTTCGAATCCCGCAAACGGGCTGGCTGCATGGGTGTTTTCGTGGTTTTCCCCATGTGTAACATGTATACGAGGCAGTTTCCCTTAAAACGTCCTCCGCGAAGGCATCCCTCCTTTAAGGCATATAGCCCTCGAGTGCTTTGCCGTAATCTAATAAACCAAACCATTTAATTTTGTGTAGCACTCCAAAGCTATTTGCCTAACAGAAGGCATACACTTTTAGAGGACTTTCTAAGGGAAACTGGCTCGTATACACGTTACATATGAGGCAAACCGCGAAAACGCTTATGCAGGCAACCCCTTTGCCAGCATTAGTACTCCAAGACCGAATTCCCACTGTTCAGTGACTTTACCGTTCAACCGCTGGTGGCCGCTGATCAGAATAAACTTGGACGTCTGACATTCGGCATGGTTTTGGTACGTGTTGAACATTAGTAGATTTAGTGTTTTCGGCCTAGGGTGATATTACTCTTGACTTTGCGATTCAGTGAATTACTGGAGTTAAAACCAGTTAAGATACTGTAAAGTTCCAGCAAGCGAGTAGTTAAGAAGCCTTAACATTGTGTTATTCAATTAACCAGCGACAATGAAATAAAGTTTTAAGTGAACTTTTACATTTTGTGTTAAAAACTGAGAAATAATTACTAGTAGTTTTTTAACCTTTAAGGTGATTTAATCTACGAAATTGCTGCCAATATCTCTAGCTTACTAAGCTACTAAATGTTTGAATATATAGGTTTTATTTCGTAAAATCTTTCAATTTCAAAAAAGCATGTGAGTTTCAAAAATTACATTAAAAATATGTATTTTGTAAGAATAAATATTGTACTACCAACAGCATTTTCTAATGAAATCTTGTTTTAATAATTAAATATTAAATAATTATTAAGTGCTCTATACTGCATTGCAAATTGAAAATGCAATTAACATATATTAAAATGAGATTAAACTTAGTGAAAATAGCGAGGATCTAAATATTTTCAAATTTCATACTAAATTTTGTTGCAATTAAGAATGAGGAATTTTAAATGAAATCCAATTAATGTCTTTTGTGAGAAAAGCAATTATAAATACCCAATACTTTTCTTTAGTGGAAAATTCCATTCTCACTGATAACAAATGCTTTGCTGAATGCCTGAATGAGTAATGACGGTGTAGTTGCTGATCGATAAAATACTCCTTAGGTGGATGAAACGAGTTAATTATTCTATTATTTAATCAGCTTAACACTATTAAACTTTCTGAGACAAGACTTTAACTAATCAGAAGCATTTTTTTACTGGAAGTGAGATTTTCTTTTTTTATCTTTTAAATTCAGATTCGGAAGTTAATAAATGCGCATTACTTCTTTTAGCGATAAAGCGTTTTTTTTTTTTTTTTTTTACAATGCGATTTTTTACAAAATAGATGTTCATTACGAGACATTGGCAGTTATTTTCACTTAAATTTGATGATAAACTCTGCGTTTTTTTTAGTTACTAATTTCATATCAATTGATTTTGTTTAAAGTGATTTTACTTAATTTTTATTAATATTCAACAACAATATGATATTCCGAATGACTCTTTGCGCATTTTCATAAAATGTCAAATTGATGGCATCTGATTAAATGCGTTTCATGTCATGCAGCAGTTTCACTTCTTGACTTTGCTGTTCAATATTGGTCTAAACAAAAATACTTATCATTAATTCTCTACTTCTGCGGTTCTCAAGTAATCAGTCACTAATAGTGGTCTGGAAGACAATTGTCGATATATCGCAAAACGTTTAAGTGTTGTTGTTTGTTTTCTGTGTGATATTATTTTATATATATGCTTGCAATTAGGAAGAAATTTATAGTAGAAAATCAATTGTTACCAGTTATACAAGCGCATTTGTTGTTATTTCATTACTATATTACTAATTTTTAGGAAAATTCTTTGTTCCCTCTTTTTATAGCGCTCTCTCTCTCTCTCTCTCTCACACACACACATAAATAAATATATATATATAGATATATATATAGTACATATTTATACTACAAACATATATATATATATATATATACTACACATATATACATACGTATATTTCGAAAAGGGATGGCTTCATTTATACTGGAGCTATTCAAATAATGAGTATAATTAGATGCATAAATTTTCAGAAACTAAAATCTAGGAAACCAACTGTAAAGCGCATTTAAAATAATAACAAGAGAGAAAGAAATGTACTTAAAACTACCGTAATTAAAAAAGAATGTTCATTTACGTACGTTAATTTTTGACAAAGGAGATATTCACCTAAATCCCTAATATCGATTAAGTTTTATGCATGCTATTCAGAGTAAAACCTTCACTGACAAGGTAAAACTATTCGGTATTATCATATTAAAGAATTAACCTGTTGTAATGCAGTACAATGTACTAAAAATTCGTTTTGAGTAAAATAATTTCATTCAGGCTCTTTTTAACACTCGATAAAGCGCTTTTAATTTATCTGCATTTTTCCTTTTGTTAAATCTGAGGTTTTCTGATTATATTTATTCTCCATGTCTTAACTCGCTGTTTGTTACGTTGACATCGTGCCAGCTATTTATATTTTCATATTCAGTTGCTATTAATTCTAGCTTTGGTAAGCCGATTTATGCTTTCAAGCGCACTGCACATCAGGTAGAAAACATTTAGAGAGATAAAGGTATTTAATACAATCAATGCGTACTTCAGCGTAGCCATAACTCAGCAAACGAAGATCACAACTTGAGATCATTTGTGATAACGACCATCCTGTGAGCTAGAAGAAATAAATGTAATTTTTCGTCCAATCTTGTTGATAAAGCGACATAAATAAATAATATGAAGCAAGTTTGGTGCTTAAATCCTTATATATCCTTATTCGATTGAGGAGTTTTTTGAGTCGAAAAACTTTAAGCCTTCCTTTTGAGCCTCTATGTCGAAAAGTTTAGCAGTCTTTAAAAAAGGCAGATATGAGATTTGTTTTATAATCTGCGTAACATGAGAAGAATCATTTCAGAGCGGATAATCCAATTCCGTATGAACGACTGTCGAAGCGTGCAGAGGTAATCGTGTCGAAACTTGAAAGAGATAATGCGTCCGACTTTTTCTCCTTTTTTCTGGGAGAGTCCATGAAAACGTAGATGGAATTTTTGGTCACGGATTAAAATTTTCTATCAAAAAGCTACTCCAGAGACATCGGTAAAGATTCAGCATCCGCTCTCTTTCTTGCGTTTCTGCAAGAGTTCCGTCTGAGTTGCATTTGCAGTTGAGGAAAGCAGCTGGATAAAAACACTTTTGTGAGAGGGACAAGGCACTTTCGTTAGAGGCTCACATACCTGCGCTACTGTGTGGAAATGTGTCTTAACCACATTGTTTGACACTTTTAAAACATAATGTAACAATTTAATTTTGAGGGCGAAGAATTTGGAGAGACTTGAGTTAGTGTAAACTCCGTAACATCTCGTTCCATTCACTATACAGGCAAGCACAGAATCTTAAAAACAACAAAGATCTGTCCATTAACTATCACTCTTACCTCTCAGAACCATTTCGTAACAGCCGTATTTTGTTTCGGTACTTTATTAACTGAATTTTGCATTTATATTAGCAGTTTATCCGGTCATCACGTCTATAAATTTCTGCTGCACTTTAGAAATAACGAAGATGCCAGCTAGTTTACTTTTGTATACGCCGTTCTAGCTTCTATGACATTCCTAGTTGTCTCTGCAGCAGGACTGTTATTGTTATTTACCAATATGATAATTGTTTCCTTTGTTTCTGTAATAGTGACAACATTCGAGTGGGTTTTTCAAAATCAACTAGTTATCGAATTATGGCTGTGTCTGAAAAAACTATAGATATTTGAAAAGATTTAACACAACCATTTATTTAACAGAACTTAAATGAGCGCACTTCTTGAGCTCATAAAATTCAACCACTTGTCATGAAGCAAAGATAGTAACAGTCAAATTTAAATTAAAGCGTATGCTAATAATAAAAGACTACAAAATTATATTTTAACCTATGCTGTCTTAGAAAGTTCTAATCAGTGTATCAGTTTATATTCCGGCAGAAGTGAACGCAAAGCCGAATAATAACAAGCTTATCTGGAACGGATAAACTAAAGTAACGTGGTCTCGAGAGACAGAAACACAACATGTCCTTCAGTCGAAAAGCTTCAGCTTATATACATTCATTCACATTTCTGGTGGGGAAACGGAAAGGAGAACTTTTCAGTAATAGATGCTGCAATTTGTTTAAATCACGGTTTTCTGAATCAATACCGCTTTGACACTCTGATTTAGATTTTTAAATTGTTGCCAACTAGCATTAAAAGAATTCTGGCTTCTGAGAGTGTTTGTAGTATTTAGTGGGGTCTATTTCTCATTCTGTCTTTGTAGACAATCTGATGACCAATAAAATCTGTCATTATTCGAACTCCGAAACTCAGTTGCACTCGATACAATTACCAAAATGAGTAATACTGAGTTCTAGAACTGCTATAGCAACCTCGCGCAAACCTCCTTCGTAAACGGAACTTATTTAATCATTTCTCTTTCACATTAATACTCAGAAACCTATACTATTGGAACTTCAAACAATAAAGTAGCACTGAATCATCAAACTTTTGGAATTTCAAACTCTCTGGGAAAAAGCTTGGGAAATTTACGTTTAAGTTTACAAATGAAATGTAATTTAATTATTTTCTTTATGCCTCTTTTCACCACGAATTTTCCTCTAATATAAAGTGTTCAATTTTATGAATAGGAGTGCAATAGTTTTGAAATTATTTCGCTGTCTTGCTGAGAGGAGGAAAAACTGTTCTTACTGGGATTACTTCAGGCCGAATTTAGATCCTGCTTAATAAGAGTTTGTCGTAATCTTGTATTTTCTGTACGTATTGTCGTGATCTGCATAATTTTATAGTCTATGTACAGATTAGCTTTAAAATGTTGAATTTAAATGTTTGGTAAAAGAAAGTTAGTGTTGAAAACAGGTCCAGGTTGGCTGGTAAATTTTTGCTACATATTTTAATTCAAGCATTCACAAATAATGAGGTAGAATAAACTTCAAAGTGTTTTAATTCTGTTATCAATTTGCCTGATGGTTAGTTATTCTGGTGTTGATAATTCACTGCATAGATCAGACGTAACACCTCACTGAAGTTGTAATCGTACTAGCTAAATAGTAGTTGTAGCCCACACAGCTACTACTAGCTAAGTATAAAATACTGTAGTCATTATTTACCGATCACCAGCTATTCTTATGCAGGACATTTGCCGATAGAGATTTTCATATCTTTCATTTAAGTGTCTATTCTCTCTAAAGGCTGATGATTGACGATTTGAGGCACTTTTAAGCCTCTCTAATTGTCTCTACTTTATCATCATTGTTGTCTACGCTTGAAATTTCAAGATCCAGTAATTTATAATGCATTAGAATTATTTAATAGCTACGAATATATTACGCACACAAAATTGTAATCGCACATACAAAACCGTAGTATAAACAAGAATATACAAAACATGAAAAACACAAATAAATACATACATTTTAAATGCCTGTGTAAATTTGCAACAACTCTTGGGGGGAAACTATACATGTACTTTTAAAACAAAAGAAATATTCATGCATTCTTATATCAATATATATAGAAGTATTCAAAAAAATATATTATTAATTTTTAAATTAAGTATTAAATTGATATTATTAGATATCATTAGAATAACGTACCCTTAAGTGACTCTTAAGCGAATAAATTTATAAGTATAAATACGTAGTACTAAATTTAAAATGAAATAAATATTTATATAACTGTATAATATAATAAATATTTATTTAAGTTTAAATGTTATGCTATTATTCCATTATATGCCCGATTTTATTATTCCTTTAATATATTTTTACATTTATTCAACATAAAAATTCATCAGTTTTCAACATTTCATTTATAAAAGTGCTAACAGTTTTTCTCTTAATAAGATTGACTAACTACTTTACTGTATTTATGCAAAATCTTTGTGTAACACTTGACATACATATTTATTTATATAGCAGTTGCTTTAAAGGTACATGAAAAATACGATACTAACTAGACAAATAAAGAAGATTGCATTGCATGTTACAAGCAGTAAATTCTATCTAGTCAAATACGCTACGATAGAATTTTGAGCTTTTTGGTGCTAGAAGGCAGAATATTTTGAAATTTAGAGTATGCCCTTTTAAAATTGAGTTTAAGGATAAATGCTTTTTTTCAAGTGAAGCGTAGCAGAAAGTTACTTTTTCTGTGGGATGCAATTTAATAAAAATTTTTAAGACGATAATCTTATTTTTCAGACGGAAACAATCGGTGATGCTTATTGTGTTGCTGGTGGACTTCACAGAATGAGCACAACTCATGCACAGCAAACGGCTTGGATGGCTTTAAAAATGAGGGAGGCAGCAGCAGAAGTTACTTCTCCAGACGGAAAACCGCTCCAGGTAAAGTTATAAAAGAAAATGGTTTTGCGAGCAAACAGAAGAATAAGTATTATGGGAGAAAGTACGTGGAATGCCTATCTCTGTTTAGTCAATGCAATGAAAACAAGCTTATTTAAGTTTCTTCCCGAGACATTCCTTTCTCACTTCAAAGGAATATAAAAGTTAGAGAAAATCGCTCTATTTTTGCAAGAGTACATATTTTACATTTAATTGACTCGAATTTGGAACAATCGAAGAGAATTCCCTGTCCTTTTAATACTAGTTTCAAATCTGAATAGTAAAACTTTCTTGTAATAAAGAAATAGAATATCCACAGGATACCTTATTCTAGGAATTATATTTCAGTAATCTACTTTATTTATTTTAAGGATAAAAATATGAAATCCATTTTAACTTTGACAGAACAGGTTATTAAGAATATCCTTCACCAGCGCATAAATAGTTTTTTTCCTGAATACAATTTATAAAATTACAATAAGCTTATATAATTAAAGAAATCCAATTCCTGCAAAAATACTAATTATTTTGCATACCTACATATAAATTAACAAGTTATACAGCAAGTACGACGATACATTAATATGAAAATAGATATAAAAACCAGCTTTTTTTTTAATCTCCTCCATTCATTTTTATGAAAACATTTTACTTAAACAGTTTTACGACCTTACTTCCTTTAATTTCTTTTCTCTGGGTAAACCAAGAATATTTCTTAAGGAAGTGCCTTATCCCCCCATGTAAGTACTGACTATTGACTATTTGACTGTTATTTTTCCTAAGCTAGTTGACTGTTATTTTTCCTAAGGTATTTAGAACTGATCAACGTCGTTTCGCTAAAGATGCAGTATACGTGGTTTCACGCCCTGCTAAACACTGCAACTATGAAAGCCAATCTGAAATCAAAAGCATCTAAAATTGTCTTTCTGACGGGAAATATATATTTTATAATTCAAATTCTTAGATCTTTCATTTCTATGAAAACATTTTATTTAAGCAGTTTTACGAGCTTACTTTTTTGGTTTCTTTTCTCTGGATAAACCAAGAATGTTTCTTAAGGAAGTGCCTGATCCCACCAAGTAAGTATTGACTATTTGACTGTTATTTTTCCTAAGGTATTTAGAGCTGATCAACGTCGTTTCGCTAAAGGTGCATTATACGTGGTTTCACACCCTGCTAAGCACTGGAACTATGAAAGCCGATCTGAAATCAAGACCATCTAAAATTTTCTTTCTGACGGGAAATATATATTTTATCATCCAAATTCTTAGATCTTTCATTTCTATGAAAACATTTTATTTAAACAGTTTTACGAGCTTACTTTTTTTTGTTTTTTTTCTCTGGGTAAACCAAGAATGTTTCTTAAGGAAGTGCCTGATCCCACCAAGTACTGACTATTTGACAGTTATTTTTCCTAAGGTATTTAGAACTGACCAACGTCGTTTCGCTAAAGGTGCAGTATACATGGTTTCACACCCTGCTAAACACTGCAACTATTAAAGCCGATCTGAAATCAAGAGCATCTAAAATTGTCTTTCTGACGGGAAATATATATTTTATCATTCAAATTCTTAGATCTTTCATTTCTATGAAAACATTTTATTTAAACAGTTTTACGAGCTTACTTTTTTTTTGGTTTCTTTTCTCTGGGTAAACCAAGAATGTTTCTTAAGGAAGTGCCTGATCCCACCAAAAAAGTACTGACTATTTGATTGTTATTTTCCCTAAGCTAGTTGACTGTTATGTTTCCTAAGGTATTTAGAACTGATCAACGTCGTTTCGCTAAAGGTGCAGTATACGTGGTTTCGCACCCTGCTAAACACTGCAAATATGAAAGCCGATCTGAAATGAAGAGCATCTAAGATTTTCTTTCTGACGGGAAATAGATACTTTATCATTCAAATTCTTAGATCTTTTATTCAACAATAACTCTTCAATTTTAAGGGGTATCAGCAACCCCTATACCGACAATGTTAAATTGGCCATTTTCGATGTACCTTTTCTCAAAATCTGTTGTAGATACACGCTTGAATTTTTTTGTGCAACTAACTTATACCTGATTTCTGATTATACTGAAATGAGCTTTTGAAGCATTTGAATTTTAGAGTAATTTACAGAATATTATGTTAGGCATAGTAAAATTTAGCACTTTTTTCGCACAGAAAACTGTTAAAACTTTTTTTCCTTAGTTTATCACAAAAATCTCATTTCAGTACATATTAGGAAACCTAATAAATAAGCGATAAAAATTTTAGATACCTGTGTGCAGTAGTTCCTGAGAAAAGGTACATCGAATATAAAAAAATCACGTTTGGAGAAAAACGCGTTTTTTATGTAAAAATCCCTATTTGTCAAAGCATTCGATGACAAATTAAAACTAGATTTTTACAGTTATAATTTTCATAGAGATTAAAGAATGTTATTTTCAGAAAGATAAAAGTGTAGAGAATTTGAAAATGCGAAAATCCAAAATCACCCTTTTTTGAATATTTTTGGGTTCCAACAACCCTTAAAAATCTTCTTAAAATAAAAAAACGAACCAAAATTGTTATATTCATTTCTGAAATAAACTATCGATAGAGTAAAAAATGCACTTCTTGGAAAGATTTCGAAAAAACAGTGAAATATTTTTTTTCGTCCTGAATTATATGTGATTTCCAAAATTTGAGATTATATCAGAAAACATAAATTAGAAATTTAAATCCCTAGAATTTTGGAAACCCGATTACTACACCTCTGGCTGACAACTCGAGAGAATTTTTATATTCCATTTATGGAATGAAGGTTAAAACATGAATCCAAAAGTCTTGCTTATAAATTTCACCGATGCGAAAGGTTTTTCGAAGCTATCCTGAATTCTTTTAAGTTTAAAAAAGAACCCTGTGTGGAAAGGCATTTTTTAGAGTAACCATCCTGTCATTGGCTTTATACTTTGGCTTTATAGAAACAAGTATATATAGCGTAAAGTTTCTCTCTTCACGGTGTATTGTTACACTGTAATAGAAATAATAGTTCAAGGAGAAACTAGGAAACATTTTTTGGGTAAATGGTATGTATTTGTGCGCATTTATCAAAAGTAGAATAAACGTCCAAAGTATTTTCAAGAAGTAATTTTATACTATAATGCACATGGGTTTGGCTTCGAAGAGAAAATTGGAAAAGACGACAGTTTACCGAATTTTTCATTTATCAGATCACACGTTAGGCTGTCGGTTTATACTTTTTTCTAACAGAGGTGCCCATAATAGAGCAACAATGTGATTTCATTTCGTTTGGATTCGTTTAATTGGATTTCGATTTAATTGGATTCAAACAGTGTTTTAGATTTCAGAATTTCCTTACATATTTTGGGTTACAATTAGTATTATGAAACAGTAAATCAGTCGACCTGGACATTACGATGGTTAGAGGAAAAGATCGAAACGCAGAGTGCTGATTCGACTCCAGAGTAAATCTCGGTAGTTTAGCTGATGTCTTGCCCCTTCCCGACGAGTGTAATATCGACCGTCTGGCGTGGGGCATTCTTGGCAATTTTCTTAATGACAGGATGGTTAAATGTCTTGTGCCATTTAACCGCCCTATCATCTCGCCGTCATCCAAGACGCATATGGGGAAGTGGTATTTGTGATTAATGAAGAGGTGATTAATGGAACAGACACGAAAGCAAGACGTTGTATTTGCGGGGAAGAAAATTTACAAGGAAAGAAAGCTTTTAAGAAATTGTATTGCGGATTTACATTTTTTACTTTTTTCTCAAGTACGAAACGAAATAGAGAAGACTATATAAATAAGACTTAGTTTGCTAATTTAAGATATAATTCATTTGACTCATATTTGTTGTAAAATGTAATGTACAGTGACTACCGCCCAAAATTTAATAGTCAGTTTAAATTCTGAAAGTGCAGAACTTCAAATCATTATCCGTTTAATTATATTTTCTTAGTTAATTTAAATTTTGGCCTTATTATACTATTTGCACTTATATTTTGCTATTATTTACAATTTTTAATGCCCTAAAGCTAATAAAGAAATGAAAAAGAAAAAAATATTTCAAATTGCGTTGTATTAATTACTATATAAAATATCCGCGTTACATAATTATGAGACTTCGATAAGGCATAATACGTTATTTAACTTATATATCAGTACATTTTTATCTCTGTAATTCAATATTTCTGATATCATGTTGGGCCCACCACTGGCCGAATGGATAAGTCTGCTGAACTCTAATATTTCGACCTAGAACAAAATTTGAAACTAGAATGGTCTGACATAGTCATGGGCAATTTCATATTTTCCTATGTGTAATGTGAACACGAGGTATTTTCTGTTGTAGTCTTCCACGAAAGCATTAATGCCCTTAGGCAGACGACCTGAATGTGTTTTACCATAACCAAATAATATAAATTATCCACTGATGCTCTACGAAATGAAATTTATAAAATGCTTTTGTGGTTATTATTTAATGAATAATAAACTCGATAATGTTAGAACTGTACCACAATATGTTACTAACTGATACTTAATTTTGCAATGTAGTGAAAGACTGGTCGCCTTTTAAATTGGCCTCCAATTGATGGGTTAGCCATGCGGAGTTTAAAAGCCAACTTCATCGGTAATAGGGCAATGAGAGTGAGTTAAATTCTCTTGAAATAACCAAATGTAGCTGGTAACTTGTTAAAAATGACAGGAGATTCTGATATACAGAAGACTTGAAAAATCAGAGGAAGTAAAGCTATAATAGCGTTGTGTGAACAAAGTTAAACTGCAGATAGGGAGTAAGCTAATGTAGTAAGGCAATTTATCAATTAAAAATATGGGCAGTTGATAAACAAATGATCAAATTGTAAATTTATGTAAATATTAATACAGGACTATGTACAAAGCTGAATATGGATAACAGCGTTGGGTAGAGGGGTGACTGTGCCGCTGCACTGTTGTTATTGAGGAAAATATATGTTGCAGTAGACAAGGTTAGCAAATAAGTATCTGAATGTTCTCTTTTGTCAGCGCAATTCATATTGCAATGAAATCTTCCAAATAAGAACACCCATGTCTTCGGACGATTTTAATCTTCCCTGGAAATGATGGCTTTAGAGAGGGCGATATTGAATTCTAGTGTTGTCCACAATTTAAAGGTCATTGCCAAGAGAAGGTGGCGGACATGAAAATTTCAGTATATTTTTGTATTAAATTACAGATGTTACAAAGACTGTAGAGACATTAGGTATTTTTTGGAAGCAGGAAAGATGAAAAATTAACTAAGTCTTAGCCGGGAATCGAACCACGGACCTCTGGAATACCGGCCCAGTGTGCAAACCAGTACACCACGAAGGCACGCCAAGAAGGTGGGAGAAATACCTTATAGAACTAGCTTTAATCTTTGTATTAAAAATATAGTGGTTAATAATAGATTGTTCTACTGCAATGAGAAGTCAAAATCCCATGTATATAAATTTTTAAAAAAAGGAGAGATTTTAAGAAAAACGCATTGCACTATGCATAGAGAAATATTTTCCACGAAATTTTATGTGGCCTGAATTATTTTCATTCTAACAGATTCTGTAAGTTTTATTACATGCTCATGATTAATTTAGAACTCTTTATGAAACGAAATAGGATACTTCACTCAGAACAGCTACTGTTTAATATAAATGTAGGGCTCTCTATAAGGCGCACATTTTTGTAGAACTTTAACGTATATCAGTTATCCTTTTTATTAATAAGTCGTATGTTATTTCAGACTTTAGGAGCATGTAATGTAATATATACATGTTTGGAACTTTTACTTTAGTCCACTACATGGCTTATTCCATATGCTCAAATTTTACTTTAGTCCACTACATGGCTTATTCCATATGCTTAACTTTTACTTTAGTCAACTACATGGCTTATTCCATATGCTCAATTCCGCATGAAGAGGAAGGAGAGGATTCGCAGAAGTTCTTGTCGCAAGGCATGACCATCCTGTAAATGCGGAGGGCATTTTAATGTCTCTTAGACACGCCACGAGAGATGTGCAGTTTACTGAAACCGTTGTATAAAAGACTGGCCGTTACGCTACTCCCTCGGATAGTTTTTAAGTAGAAATTGGGTCCGTGTATTTTATACCTTCAAGAGCCAGGACTGTCAGACAACAAGTCTCAGCCATTAAAATAAACAACCCCCGGGGGGGGGAAGTAGGAGGAATTATCTGAAGTGGATTTATGATATATTTTAACTGGTAAACGAACTAACACTTTACGTTCAGAGACTCCCCCCCCCCCATGTATATATTTAATTGGCTGAACAAGCGAAAATCTAAAATTATGGAAAAAGACAGAGGAATGCCTTTTCGATACGCTTCCATAGGAAATTTACAGTTTCCAAAACGTATGTCTATAGCAGAAAAGAACCTTTCGGCGATCCATTCTACGCTATGAAAATTAAAACTCATTGCTTTTATTACAACACTAAATTATGAAACTATCGTTCATTTTAATTCAGTGAAATTGCATTGACGTGACAATTCTCTGAATTCAAAGGAGTTTTGAAAATCTAGCACAAAGGAAAATTTCATTTAGCATAATTCTTAATTTTCTCTCAGTCTATGCATTTATGGAACCGTTATTCCTGCTGTAACATTGTAAAAGTTAAACTGTAACTTACTTTTGTTTACTTACTGTAATCTTAGTTACTTACTGTAAAAGTAAAACACAGAAACTTATCGAAAATCCGGGCCGTTTTACGAATATATTTAATAGCTTTTCTTTTCAAATTTTAGCTTCTAAGCTGTTCGAATTTACTAGCTCTGAAATAGCGTTTTCTCACAAAAATACCGTTACATCCAAGTACGAATTTATTCATGAATAATTCAAAGTAAGAGTTCACAATACACGCGAGCAAAACAATGCAAGTAGAAGCTTCAAACGCACGCAACAAAAGCCATGGCAAACAAGTAATATTTGTAAATGACTTACCTTTTATAACAAAACTGAGCAGAAATACATTATGACAAAAATGTTTTCATGCAAAACTTTCTGAAACATCTCTGCAAAGGTCTTTCAAGAATGTTTTGGATTATGAAAATAAATCACTACATTTACACGTTACTACTATATAAATTATTACATTGGTGCTATGTATTTATCATCCTTGTGACTTGGCAGGATTTTCGCTAGAGCAAAACACAATATCTTTAATTAGTTTTAAATACCGATCTGCAGATAATAATTTTTCAGATAGCTCCTTTTCGGTAAAGCTAAGGTATTTATTTCATCTTTAAAATTTGTTAAATCTGTTGTTCTTGAACAAACGGATAGTATTAAACGCAGTAAATACTTTAATAATTTAAATACTTGTTTTTTAGTATATTTGGTAAACATTTCAACCATTTAATTTCTAATATATTCAAATGATAATTACCATTTCCTGCATTATTCTAATCACTGAATGATGTTTAATTCTACATGTTATATACTTCGGCACAGAATCATTTGATTTATAACCTCCTAAGGGAAATATCTAATCTCTGTCGAAATACATTTTGCTTCTTTCATTAGTTGCAGATATCATTTAATATGAGTAATGTTCCTCATTTAATGAAAATTGTAGTCTGAGGTGCGTTTATTTAATCTTTAAATTCAAAATATGTATAAGATATTTAAGCACCAATATAATGGAAAGAAATTGTAATAATATATATTTAGATAAAGGATTTAATGCACTTCGTAAGTAAATAATTAAATTACAAGCATATATCACTAACGGATTTAAATAGGTGACAGATTGTTTTTTGTTACCCAAATGATTGAGGGTATACGAAAAAAGTTGCTAATATATTTGTATAAAAATAAATATATTTAATAGTACAAGTAATAGTACAATTAATAGTTTTAGAGAGAGATCGCACAAAATGTGAGTGTATGGTGCTTTAAATTAAAGCAGAAATAAAAGGATAAATGCATAACATAATGCTTATTGGTGTTGTGTAGCTTATTACTGACGACAGATATATCTTTAGCTGTGTTATGCAACAAACAAACTTGAAAGAAAATCAGATTTTTTAAGGCATAATTGTTTTGGTTTCGATTTGTTTGACAGAAAGGAGAATAAAAAAATGCCTTGTCCGTTATAAGTTCACGAGTGCCGAAAATACGTTTTAGAGGAAAGCTATAAAGACAAATGAAGCCTTACGAAAAAGAGAGGCTTCCATTTCGTTTTCGTTTTTCTATCGTAAAATTTAAGAGATTTTTTTTACAGGTCCTAATTAGTTAGTCATTTAACAGCTTATTGCGGCTTCTGTGCTAATAAGGGTGCGATACGTTGTAAAAATATGCACCTATGTGCATATTCAGCTGATACTGAGGAAATGGCCAGCGGGCCCGAAGTTAGGAAAAATAAATAAAATAGATGAAAAAGTGATGGCTTAATTTTTTTCCTGCGTTGTTTCAGCCTCAGAGTTTCGTTTAAACCGCCCTTGAATTAGGTAGTAGAATAATAAATAAACTGTCTACGTGGTATAACATTTGCATTGTCAATTGGCTGTCCCCACCCGAAGGAATTATACTCGAAAACCAGATTGCTGTTTCCGGCATTACGGGATAATCGTATGTTTACTTACCTTTGTTCCTGATTTGTTTCGGTTCCTGATTGGTTTATAATTAATGTTGCAATATATGCTTCAACCAAGTAAAGGTGTTATGAATTTAGGGTCAAATTTAATAGTTAAAGAAAAGAAAAAAATAATATTAAGAGCAAGAAAAAAATTTTCAAGGTTTCAGATTTTAAATTACGTCCAAAGGGGCATTTATTTTAATGTTTTGTGTGTTACCTTTATTTATTAAATATCATGTTTTCTTCATTTAAACCATAAAACTTAGTTCAACAGCAATGTCACAAAATAATTTTAAAACGAGCATATCTTTAGAATTTCCGATACACAGTTCCGAGCGCTGGAGATAAAAGATTCCTCGCCCCGTAGAGTGTTGCCATTAATCGCTTTTAAATCGTTGAGTTAGTTACTCAAAAATTCGTTAAAGCTTTACAAAATATGATATCGATAATAAAACAAATTTCAAATTTGGTCTTTCAGATGCCCATATTCGCAGTAGGATTACGTCATTCAAAATTGGATGGCTCTAGGTACCGTTGTTTTATCACAATGCGAGAAACATAGTACATCCCTTTATGCAGATTATTCATTATTTAATTTCTTCAAATATAATAATATAATACAGGGCGATAATAGTTGGTGGCAACAGTTTGAAAAGTGAAACGGACATTAAGAGTGATTCGACGCAAAATCGCAATAGTCTCTCAGGGACAAAGCCCTTTTTGATTAAAAATTTGTAATTACTGAAATATGGCTGAAAACAGAAAATTACTGAAAATGCACGGAGGGTTGAAAAAATAAGGAAAACCGTGAGAGTTAAATGATAAATGTTGATGGTCTGATAGACGTGGTTTCGTTTTGAGATAAAAATGAAAGGGAAAAAATGAAAGCAGAGGAGAGAAAAGAAGTGAAAATAAAAACAAAACGAGACTGAAAAAGAGATGAGAATGGCCAACGTTTCGGGGAACTTTTTCTTTTCAATGAAAAACAAAACTGATCTTAACGTTCTTCTGGAGAAAAAGAGGTTCGAGTTGCTATGAAGTGGAGTCGAAAGCGACGGAAAAAACTAACCAATGCTTGGTGTAATTGCTTCGAGGATGCAGAAATATTATCCGGCTAGCACACCGTGCTGCTAACTTTGCTGTACTATGGAATAATCATGCCTTCAGTAACTTAAGAACAAATTACGTTTTATATGGTTTGGGGCTGTAAACTATTAACTAATGTGAAGCTCGAGCAACTAGGGAAACCGCTGCTTCGAATAATGTATCATCGATTACCTTTCTGGACTTTTCTCACCTGGTGTACGATGCAAAGATCCTGTCTTTGTTATTTAAGAATAGATTGTATTTCATCGAGTATTTTCACTTGATTACGGCTTCGTAATTCTGTATTGCGGACTCTTACTCGTAGAAGAGCTTCGGGAAACCGCAATCTGTTACTTCGCATAATCTATTATCTGATTAAATTTCAGGACTATGAAGAATTTGAAACTTTTACTTTTTCGCCAGTAACCTTTTTTCGCAGAAAGGTTACTGGCCTTTGTGAACTGCACTAATACATTCCATAACAAAAAAGTATAATAATAATATATAAAATAGTTATACTCAATCATAAAAGGACATCCTTCAACGTTAATTTATATGAGGAGGGTAAAAGGAACAATTATACAGACGTAATAATAGGCCTCTGTTTCTGACGCAATACTCACTCAGTATTCTCCATACTTAACATACAATCGCCCATAAATTTTAACATGCATTTACCATAACTTAATATTACTTATCTGTATTAATTTAACTTATTTTTTATATTCACTCCATTCTCAGAATAATTAGAAGTCTTAAAATTAATTCAATATTTTCAATAAAATAACTCATAAATATGATTAATGACATTACTATTTAATAATCTTCCTTGAAAAAATATTTAAAAGCTTTGCTTATTTAATTCAATACGTTATTTAAATTTGAGCATACAATTCTTAATTTTTCATTTTCATAAAACAAAAAAAGAATTCGTATTACGTGATTAAACTTAAATAACATTTAATTAATAGTTAATTAATTATTTCCTAGTAATGGAAAATTTAACGGAAATCTGTTAGCAGAAAATATCAAATAAAATGCGCCAACAAAATTAATAAATATGCAAGCTATTAAATGAAAATTTCAGAATACTTCCGTTTTCATTTTTAGAATATTATATACTATGCTGTTATTTTAAAACAATAAAATTAAATTGTAAGAATTTTATGTAAAACTTTTTATACAAAATTTAAAAACCAGTGCACCACCAACATTTCTGTTTCACTGAAAAACAGTAATTTAATACACTTTGACTAAAGAAAGTCATTTTGATAAAACATAAGGCTGAATATTAAAACGCAGGAATCAGAAAATAGACTAAAAAGATTTTCCGCCGTTCAACATGCGCGAAGCAAAGGACACTCGACCTGCATCGACCAAGTTTCGATGCAGAACGGAAGTATCTCGTATATGGGTAGTTAAAAACACTTTTTTTATAAACAGAGACTGACGAATGGAGTATTGAATTATTTTGCAGTTCATTGAAATATATTTCTGTTGAGCTTAAAGCACTTAAATCATAGTGTATATTTTTTTTTCTTTTCGTAGACACTGGCAGAACACGCATGGGCGTGTTCTGCCAGTGTATTAATTATTAATAATTAAAAATAACATTAGTAAATAATAATAAAATAACAGTGTATTAATTATTAATAATTAAAAATAATAATAATTAATAAATTAAAAATAACCGTGGCACAAGCCTGCAACAAAATTTTTGGTAAAACGGGACTTTTCCCACGATTCACAGCGCGCATAGAATGACAAAGCCCTGCAAATTTCTTGATAATTAGAAATGGTCGAATAAATTTTTCCATTGGAGTGTTGAAACACAGGTACACATCTTGATCGACTAAAAATGGAATAAATGCAAATTTCAGAGAAGTACTGACGGAAGAACACTGAAACATAAAAACGTAGCAATGTTGTTTTGTTTAATCCATACTGAAGAATAAACTTGATAGCTGAAAAAGATTATACTCCATTTTTCCAGTTGACATTTGTGTCCACAATTCACTTGGCACTCTAATCCTTTACATTTTTAATGCTTTTGCAATAGAAAGGGAGCACAGCGAAATTACATCCAAGCAGCGTAGGGAGAGAAGCTAAAGTGCATCCAATATGGAAGCACACAAAGGTTTTGGTTTGAGTTAGAAAAGTTTCAGTTCTCAGAGTTTATGTTCCCAATTACTACGTCATCAGCTTCGTGGCATAGATTAACATAGAAATTATGCAATCCAGAGAAATTACTACGATTTTTAGAACAGAGAGGGAGATTTAAAGAGTTACCTTTATTTTTTATAATTTTGATTTATATATATATATATATAATTTTAATGATACAAACAATGAATACTAGCCTATTAATGAAATATGTACAAAGGGATATTTTTAGATTTGCTTTGTAGGTATTTCGAAAGTCGTTGTAGTTATCATTTGATCATTTAGCTTGGATAATAAAATAACGGACACACTTGATAATGTATGACTAGTTTGAGCAACACTCTTCAAGTCCAGAACTGATAGACAGCTAGTAAGTTTGTATGAAAATATGATGAGATATTTCCCCGTTTCCTGTGTTTTAAAGAGCATATTATAAATAAAAACAAAGCTTTCTATAAAATGTTCTATGGTTTTGCTTGGATAGTAACAAAAAAGTATTGTACAAAATACTTTTAGTAAGAAAACTATGTCTGATCAAGTAAAAAGGGAGTTTAATTTTTCTGTTTATGAATCAGTAGTGAGTAACGTTTAAAGGTCACTAAGTAAAGATGCATTAACATTTACACACGTCACAAAAATTAATAACGGAAGAAAAAAAAATTTCCTTCGCAGAATATGTGATATTAATTCATATTCAATGCTTAGGACGCAATGTAGTTAATCTGCATTTTTGCTTCAATAAAACCACCGCTTCTTTACAGAACCACATACCAACACTTCCTCAGCTGAACAAAGTTGAATTTCTACTGAGTATGCATTTGTATTCAAGGCTGTGATTTTAGTATTCTATAACACTTCCAGACTAATATTTTGTTAATTTTTCTCGCCTGTTTCAAAATTACCAAACAAGCAAATATTTTATAAATTTTAATACTTAATCTTGTAAGAGTCATATATTTTGGCTAAGCTTCGAATACTGTTGTTTCCATTTGTGTTTAGGCAAAGAGACTGAAATTCTCTACATATTTAGTACTGCGTGATGTGCAGGAATAGGGAAGTTTTAACTTCCTATGAATGTCGAATTTAACATTATAACACATTTGAGCCATTTTAATTCACGTCTCGTTTCTGATTAATGCGAACCGAAAGCTCCTGGAATCTGAATACTGGCCTTATTAGATGTGCACATTATGATTACCCCTCTTAGTTGACATGTGGTTTGAGGTTAAAAATGTAGTTAATATAATACAGCCCATCCAAGAATAGTAGATTCGTCAACCTGGGCTATCACACAAGTAACGTTTTCAATGTTTTGCAACAGATGTGCCATACACTACGCACGCAATGTAGTGTATGGCTAATGTGCGTTCAAGGCTGGTTTACCTAAAAGTTTGTTAGCGTTTCCGCATTACCTGTCTTTGGGATCATCGGTCGACGTCTGTTCCTGCTATAACTTCATCTGCATTTGGGTACATCAGCAGAATTATTAGCGGCTTGGACTCATGTTATCATCTCTCACACCTCAGCGGAATTGTGTCGGCTTCCTTCCGGCGGCGTTGGAATTTGCAGCTGTCCACGGACCCAAGACCTTGTGTTTCAGATAAGTTATTGTTTAGTTTCCTTAATTAGGATAATTAATTACCTTAGTAAGTGATAGCAAAAACTTAAAAAAAAGAAAAAGAGAAGGGAAATTTAAATTATAAAAAAATTGCTTGATTAATCATAAAATTGGAATTTAATTTCTAACTTGAATTTTTTGTAATAGTGCTTGTAATAGTCAATTGCATCTCGGTTTCGATGCTTGACAGCATTCCCGGTATAAGTGCAATATCATAAGCTGTGTTAGTTTCTCTATATTTATGCTAATTAAATCAGTACAGTAGTTTTCTTATGGGTGGGATTAGTCAGGAGCTTGAAGTTGATTGCTTGCCAGTTGAGATAGGGCAATATTAATAGTTTCCTTAAAATTTTCTGTTGTTTGTTTAGTTTAGTTTTCTTTTAAAATTATATATCAATAGGTTCTACTTATTTACTCCATATTCCCCGGTGGTTATCTTACCTCAATTGGTTCATTTGTAAGGTGCAATATTAAGTGTAACTCTGGGCAATTGAAATGTAACCAAATATATTTACCCATCAATTAAAAGCTCTGAATTATAAAAATTTTTTGTAAAACCGGTTAATAGTAAATATGTGAATTTATTTGTGTTTAGAAGTGCTGAATGTTCTTAATTAGTTTTTTGAAATTTCCTTACCTCCCGTGAGAGTAGTGAGTAATTTCATATTGTAACTTTTATCAATGTCTATATCTCTTTACACATTGTTCAAAATAAACTTAAGCATAGTTATAATTTTAAAAGTGTTTGTTTGAATTAAAGACATTTATTTACCATGCTCTTGCAAATACAGGTGTTGTTTTAATTACACCCAACGCAATGATTTGTTTGAAAGGATTTAGGTTAATTTCTCTTATGGATTCCTCACGGACTTCGCTCGTACCCACTGATTCGTAGTGGCATCATTTTTATTCGTTAAGGATGTTTCATTTTTATAATCTTGGATTTAACCAGAAATTATTCATTTTGTTGGAGCCAGTAAGACGGTACGGAACATTGGTACCGTGCGTTTCGGTACACAACATCCCATACAAATTAAAAATAACATCACTGAAGTTTATGGGTCAGTTATGACCCAGCAAGGTAATTCTAGGTATACAAGAAATGCTGTAATTCTAGTCTAACACATTTGCATTCAACGGGATTCTAAAACATCATTCTGATAGGGAGTTGTATGTGGAAACAGGAATTGATAGGAAAAGTTATCTAAATTAAAATAACTGTTATGAAATTAAAATAGACCTCACAACTGCACAACAGTTATGTGAGAAATTTTAAAATGTCCGTACATTATCACCATACATAACCGGATTTCTGCTTTTGATGGATCACAAATTATTGCCCTTGCTTCCGTTTTGCGTGTTATTACGTTAGTAATCGCGTTTTTCATCTTAAGTGGGAAAAGAATTAATAGGCCCAGAGCGGCTAGCTGAAGTTTCTGACTTGACAGGTTTTAATTTAACGAAAGAATCAAGTTCTACTGTGTTTTACTGCTCCTGGGAGCTCTCAGTTTTCATTTAAATTTAATATCATGTAGTGCTGCATATTTCTGTCAAGGGTTTTAAAATTTCTGTTCTTTTATTGTTTTTGAGCATTTTAAGAATTTTATACATTGGTAAAAAACAAATTATACAAATCATAGGCAAAAGGAAGACAAGAAATCATTAACTTTCCAGAAGTATAAACGGATTCATTTTGAGTCCCTTAAATTAATGTTTTTGGAGAGAATTGAAAATCTATTTTTTTTAATCCGGGCTTATATTCCTTCCGTTCTATTGCAAAATATTGGATTCTCTTGGGTTTAAGACTGTAGAGACACTAAGATATTTCGAAGCAGGAGATATGAAAAATGAGCAATGCCCTCGCCAGGACACGAACCACGGACCTCTCGAATATGCGTCGAGTGTGTTGACCACTACACCACGAAAGCGTTCTAAGAAGGCATGAGAAATATCTTATAAGACAAATGAAACAAAGTACTGTTTCTAGCCGGTAATTTATAGACCACCTTCCTACACAACATTCTCATTATACGTATTTTAAAAGTTATATGTGTTAACACTCTCCGTTTCGTCTTTGTATAGCCTCATCGCTGGAAGATGCTTGCAAAATTTTCTAACGTTCTGAACTACATTCGATTTTTTAATCACACAACTGGGATGCTTCTATCATTAACTAAAAATACTTCACTCGAAAATTCAGGAAGGAAAAATCTTAAAGCAGGGATTTAATTTCAACGAAAGAAACACCTGTAGATCAAAGAGTCCACAAGCAAGGCTTCGCCCGATATGGGAATTCACACGACAACTATCTGTCTAATGAGTAGGGATGCTTTTGCCGTGGATTTTGTAAGAGAAATTGGCTCGTAATTACGTTACAGATGGAGAAAAGTATGAAGAGTACACATATAACTAACTCGTTTGCTTGGATTTGAACCCAAACGTATAATCCAGAACTCAGCGATATTAATATCAAGGCCTCTGTGGTAAACGTAAATACACGGTAATTTTAAGACACATGTATATTTATGGATTCTTGACTGAATAGAGGCTAAATACACCACCGAACGTACGTAGTCGTATCCAGGATTCAATTTTTGCGAGTTAATGAGCTGACCTTTTTATGAATTTCCCCATTGTCAAACATTAGAGCCCGTTTTCTCATGAAATGAACTGCCAAAACACACCTTGCTAAACACATAACCTTAAGTACTTTGTCGTAATTTATCAAGCAGTTGTAAGTATAGTATTATAACGCTCCTGAAGTATATGTTAAGTCGTCGACATAGGCAACATTTGCCCTGCAATTGATTAAAAAATATTTAATAATGAAACGTTTATTCTAAAGCAACAGTTTCATTTCGCGTTTTCTCAAAGAAAAATTTTCATTATACCCTAATAACCCTAAATTACTCTTACGGTTGTAAATATTTCAAGGAATAACTTTTAGTAGATTGTTGCTAGAGAAGTATAAGTAAATTTATGCCTTTATAATTAAATTTAACTATAAATGCATATCATCAGATTAGAAAGATTTAATCTGAACAGCTGTTCGGAGAGTATTAAGTTACGCTGTCTTTGTTCATTATCCGTTTAAAACCTCATATTTTATAAAAGTATTTTTGCATGTGTAAATGAAGCAAAAAAGATCTGACATACTCAATTTGTTTTATTCCATTCGTGAGTGAGACAAGGAATAGACTCTATTGAAAGGTATTTATCTTAAAGTACAAGAATAGTACCGTATTTATTCAGTACAGTTTTAATATTACTAAGAATAAAGGAAGTAGCATAAGTTATTTCTACGCATTTTTTTTGTTAGCATATTTATCTTTGATTCGATTTTAAAGCAAATAAATAAATAATCCTCTCGCACAGTTTCTCAAATTGGTCGAAAAAGGATCTAGCAAATGCGACGCGTAAAAGATTAGTAATGAAAGCAAAATAAAGTGTACGTGACGTTTTTAGCATTCCTAAGATTAAAGAGGTCTGTCAAACATTTTCAAGAAAGGACAAAGCAAGAAATTTCTTGCTTTTCTAATCAAATATACTAAAACTTCCATAACTTGAAATTCTTGTTTATGAAATTTTCTGTCATTTCACGGTATTTATTAGCTGAAAAGCTATTTTTTCGTTCTCGATTTTCTTCAGTAAGTTGAATTTATGGTTCAAGAACACCTGTATTTTTTTAAAGCATGTTTCAACATTTCTGCTTCCTGTAACTGATATTTCTGCACTTTTGAATTTAATAATTTTTACCATTATTCATATATCATCGTTATTATTAAAATCATTCCAAGATATCTTTTAGTACTATTAACATTAGGAGCACATAATACTACTAACTAAAAAGAAACAAAAGCTTATTGCAGTATTTGAGGAAATGAAAAACTTTAATTTTCGATGATAAATGAATAATAAATAAACTAGAGTTACCTTATTTCTAAACAGAATTTTATTTTCCGAACATCTGAGAGTGCACTTCCCAAGAATCGCTTTATTTAGAGAAAGACATTTAATAGAGATTATAAGATATTTCTCCCTCCTTCGTGCAGCCTTCGTAAGCATGCCTTCGTGGTGTAGTGGTCAGCACGCTCGGCGCGTATTCTAGAGGTCCGTGGTTCGAGTCCCGACGAGGGGATTGCTCATTTTTCATGTCTTCTGTTTCGAAAAAACCTAATGTCTCTACAAGCTCACTTATTAGAATTTAGCTCATTCGTATTCCTAAAACCACAACTAAACTTGTAAAGTTTTACTTTATCTAGTAAAGGTAATTAGTCCAATGACCCTAGTAAATAAAAAAAAATCCTGTCCCAAAAGGAATAATTTACAGTTCTGGAATCACCTACAAATATACACGTAAATCTGTTCTTTTGCATTGCACTTGCAGAAACGCTTTCGAATTGTATGCAAAGTTCTCATTATTCTGAAATGTTCTCAATTCGGAGTGTCATGTATTTTTAAGGACGTCCGGAATCCGGGATCATGAAAGTATTAGGTGCAGTCAGAATACCTTTCCATTATCCGATGCGAAGTTCCGGTACAAGATGCAGTTTCGAATACTGAAATGAATCCTAGGAAGCCCAGTATCGTTTTTTTTTTTTTTTTTTGTAGGGCTATAGATAGAAATGTCTTGCCAGATAGATTTCCTATTTGAAGACTCATCCATGAAGACAAATAAGAGTTTTCGAATTGCTCTGTCCTGACATCGTCATCAATCCATGAGTCTCGATCAGCCGAAGATGAATTTGTGAATTGTTATGAGACACGATTAAGTAGTTTATATTTCTCTTTGACTCGGGAACAATATCGACAGCTTTTGGAGCAAGGTCTTCTAGACAGGAGACGGATAGTGATGTCATATTCCTGGAGGCTCTGTATCCATCTGGCTAGTTAGTCTTCGGGATTCTTGAAATTTTATAGTCAGGTCAACGATGCCCGATCTGTACGCAGCAGAAATTTTCTGCCGTAGAGACAAGATGGAAATTTTCTATGGCTTTAATTATGACGAGCTACGCTTTTCAAGTGACAGAGTAATTTCTCGTCGCTTTAGATAGGCACTTGCCTTAAATAGGCAGTCAGGTGATCTTGTGGCTCTTGGACATCAGCAGCTCTAATTGGATGGGAGTTTCTATGGCCTAGAATTTCACGGCAAGTAAATATTGTATTTAATTACACCTTAATAGCCAGTTGCTACGCAGATAAAACCACTGACAATCTCGTTGGGCAATAGATAGTTTGATCTAAATTCCAAGCCAAACGAATGAACATACTTATTAGACTTCCCCCCACCACCACCACCCTCGTGTGTAACGTGATTATAAATCGCTTTCTCTCCAAAAGTCCTCGGTGAAGGTTAAGGTTACATTAAGACCAGCAACTCTATGGGACATTAAGACATATTTCCCATAGACCGCTAGCTATCTATGGGAAAAGATAAGGTGACTAGATTTCACAGTTTGAAATACCTTTTATTTACTTTCCGCTTCAATTATGACTATTCTTTAGAGTATATATATAATTTTTTAATATTTTTTACATATAAATTATTTTATTATTATTGTTATTGTGCTGGAGGTGGTATGTAAGTCATTATATATATATAAAATATTTTTTGTTTTATTTTTAATAGTGGTATATAATATTTTTAATAAAGAGAGAATAAATCAAAATACAGTATTCATTTTTAAGCAAAATAATAAATTTATAATACTTCAAAATTATTTTTGTGAAGTTATAAGCTATTTCTCCCACCCTTCAAAGTGTCCACTTTACGTTGTGTCGTATCACCAGTCTAGAAACCATTCATAATGCTAAACACTCGCTCTGTTGCAGCATTAGTGCAGAAAGATAACACAAAAAACCCTGGAAATTTCAAAACATTTGAACAAGGAATCAGATTCTTATTAAAATATGTAGTTATTTCCATCCAGCTCTTAACTGGGAACATCTTATTTTTTTACCATTCCAATATTTTTTTCTTTCCTGATATGTTGTTTAAAGTAAACATATTCCTCATATATATCATTTTACTATAATTTATGATTTGATATTACTTTATTAATTAATAAAAATGCTATTTTAACTTGACTTTAAGAAGAGCTTTCATTTAATATGATCCAGCCGTATGTTTCCATCTCCTGGAATACTTTTTTGCCCATTTCTCCTATTATTTGCTGCAAGACATTTATTAAAAAAACTATTTGCTTCAAGACAGTTAAACAGTTGCTATATCGGATGCTTCACCAGCTAAGGATTTAAATTCTAAAATTTTTACTCTAACTCCGTAACTACAAACTATAAATCTAACAGGTATTGGAAAAATTTTATTTACTTATCATTGGACGCATCAGTTAAAATTGAAACAATAGGACAAAAGGAAGATGATATTGGCTGTATATATCTACAATAAAATTTGAGCAAATTACAAAATAATTATTTGTAGATGCCATGTAATAATGTGTAAGGGGATGATAAACACTATCATATCTAATACATCTTTGAACACGTATGAAAGGCACCGTTGATATTTAAAAAATAGATGTGCAAATTCAAATCACAATCGAATTAATACATGAATTAAAATGTATTAAAAAATCGAATTAATATATGAATTAATATATGAATTAAAAATGTATTAAAAATCGAATTAATATATGAATTAATATATGAATTAAAAATGTCAAATAAACAAACAGGTGATATATCTCTGATTTCATTTTTTATATTATAATAACATAATTATGATAAAACATATTTAAGGCTTTATGTCTTTTGTCTGTAAGGGAAAGTCTGAACTGCAGCTGTGAGCTGTGAGAAAACATTTTTTGTAGATTGGGGGGGGGGTAGAGAAATACAGGAACGAGAAAAAGAACTCCCTTAAGTGTAATTTTTCTAAGGTAAATGCTGGATGTGGAGAATTCCCTGTTTTTGCGGTCGGTATGGCGCGTGTCTCTTAACTTACGCTTGTATTCTCAGTTTGCAATCTACATTACTTAAAACAAATATATGCATTTAAACTTTTACGTTTTCCTTCTACTGTTTTTCGGGACAATTCTGGACAAATGCTAAAAATTCGGGACCAAAAAGGGAGTTATAAAAGATTGGGACAGGGACTGCAAATTAGAGACTCTTCCGGGAAATTAGGGACGTATGGTCACCTTAACTATGAATAAAACTTCAGCGAGTTTGCTCGCTGAAAAAACAGATTGAATGTTTTTAAAGCACCATTTACAAAGTAGATAAATATATTTTTATCCTTTGTGTTTCGTTTTATGCTTGAGCCCTTTGTGTATTAAAATGTTATTTTGGCCCTTTGACTGGAGTGCATAAATTAATTAAGCACTGTTAGCTTCCTTCGAAGTCCTTTTATTATGTAGGCAATTTTGTCTGATTCATCAAGAAATAAATAAGAGACAATTGCCTGCATAATAATTTTAGCGATTTTCATTCACTGTAAATTAAATAAAACCAATTTATCTTTTGACACTCTTTTAGGATGACATCTCCCAAAAAGTATTTAAATACCACTAAGGCTCATGTAATTCCTAAATTGAATTGAAAAATCAGGTACTTTGCATAAACGTTCTGCCAGTTTTAATTTACTGAAACTCTTATATTGTTCACGACATAAAGGGAATTAAAATAAGTTGATTAAAAAAATATTTTCGTTAAAAATGGAATGTTGTTTCCTTTGGAATAAGGAAAATTTGAACTCGCTATTAAATGTATAAGAATCAGGATTGGATTACGGAAAAGCGCGGGAACGCTAATTGCTGAAGCGGATAGATCATTTCATGAAATCTTTTAAACCTGTTTAAGAGAATATTTTTAAGAGAAAACCTTTTTAAGAGAAAAGTGCTCGTATTTACGTTCCTGGTGGGAAATTCTACATGTAATCAGCCCTTTCTCCGGGATTTGATTGGATTGATTTTACTGGATTACGCCAAAGCACACGACAGCTATCTGTATAAGCAGACAGATACCTTCGTGAATTGCACTTTTCCAAGTTAGATACTGCTAAAACGATGAAATTTCTCATGAATCCAACGCGTTCTATAGGACTCGAACCCGAGAGAGCTACCAGTATTCAGCCACTTAGCTGGTCCGCCACTATAGGTCGGAGGTTTTTTTTCCCTTTTAACGTAAACAAAAGCCAATATTACAAACAAAACTCTCTCTAAAGATATACCTCCTTTGCTTGATAGTCCAATGTAATGTTTGTTAAAGTCAAATAAACAAACACAGGTGATGTATCTCTGATTTCATTTTTTATATTATAATAACATAATTATGATAAAACATATTTAAGGCTTTATCATTCCTGTCACTTCATCTTAAAATGTAATAGTAATAAATCTTTTTAATTATCTACTAGTAATGTATGTAATTAATGAATTTATTATTATTTTTTTAAATTATTCATTACTATTGTTTTATTAATAAAAAAAGATTATAAAAAACCGCATTCCTATCTGTAGACCTACAAAGCTAGTTCATATTTATTATTTCTTTTAAATTTCCGTTTTTGTTTCCTAATTTCTAATAAAAAAAAGTATGCGAATATAAATGAAGTGGGAAAACAAAGTCATAGAATTCACAAATTATTGCCCAGATTGATCCGAAATAATTATATAAACATTGTATACATTTTGCTCTAAATGAATTAAATCAAACATCGAAAAAATCGCAAAAATAGCAACCCGTTCCAGGTTATTGAAAAGCGTCCAGACTTTTCTCAATAGGGAACAGTTAAGGAAGGAGAAAAGTGTTTGGGAACGCGCCCGTCTGGTGGCTATATTATGAGGATTTCGGCCCGGTTTAAGGAGGTTAAAATCCGTCATTCGCAAGGCTTTGTGTATCTCAGGATCCCGGACGCCAACTTTGAAATACTGCAGAGACAAAATTTCCCTTCGTTCTAATGGACAGTCCGAAAAAACGAGATGAAATACCTTTCTACATTCGTGGCTTGTATCACGGATCATCGCTTTGTGAGATGTCTTTGACCGCTGAGTCCGTTACCACTACATCGATATCATTGTCCATTAGGGTCCATAAAAGGTGACAAAATGTAGAAACCAATTTTGGTGAAGCAAAAAATGGCGTATGGTACTTGCGATAAAGGGGTCAGTCGGGCGGATGCCCGAACCCACTAAGTAGAGGTGTACAGTACTTGATTTAATCCTCCCAGCTACGGGAGACGTGACATTAAGTTAGGAATTAATCTTCTGCGAATCTAACCATAACTAGAACGGCTTAGAATGCAACTCTCATCTTTTCTGTGATTATTTGAGCTTATTAAACATTAGTGGCGCGTTCCTGGAGTGTTTCCGTGGACTTCTTTTGGCGAGATTTCAATTGAACACTGCAGTAGTCTTTTAAGCAACTTACCGCCAAAGCGCAGCTCCAACGTGTCCGACAGAGCTTCAAAATCTAGCTTCTGGTTTTCAGGCAGAATTTGGAGGATATCCGCTGCGTCCGCTCTCGGAGAATCGGCGAGGTGTCAGATCTTAGCTTGGAAATCCCATCCATTTTCTTACACCACTATAGAAAAATGAGGCTTGTACACTTTCCAGGACGTCTTTGCATCATATGTGAATAGATTTAGAGAGAGATCAAAACACGTGGCTAGAAAATTAAAAGCGGTAGAATTGTTTTCTTCTGTAATTATGGATTTCTATAAGATGTCAACTTCCTCCGCTCCTGCAGCAGAAACTCTTTAATAGATTTCTTGCTAGACAGCAGAAACTCTTCCTTTGATTTGTTGTTCGACAGTAGATACTCTTTCTCCAATTTGGTTTTCAGCAGAAGAAATTCTTTCTTCAATTTCTCCAACGATCTTTTCATCCATGTCAATTCTGACCTCTTTAGTTTCAAACTTGTTTTCTATTATTTCAGTAATTTCGTTTTTCACTTCCTCTTTACCTGCTTTAATGTATTCTTTAGCAGAATTGACTGCTCCTTCCATCCTTTCTTGCACCTTTTGATCTTTACTTTATATGCGTCAAAGAATATCACCAGTTGTCTCAGATACTCTCCATCGCTCCTGTCACCGACATTCAACCCTACGCCTGAAATTAAAAACTATCGCGTGCATACGAGTTGGTATTGGATTGAATGCACATGTAAATAAAAAAATAAAGTATTTTCCCCAAAGAAACATTTTAATAGTTTTGGAACTTTTCACCAGAGTAGTCGTACAGCTCTTCTCAGTATCACAGAGCGCAATCAGTAGTTACACTTCCAACTGTAGAGAATATTAAGCACAAAGCAATACAAAGCACATCTAAAAGGCGAAGTTGGCAAGAAGATACTCCAAATCGCTCTCAATATTCCGAATCAGTTCTGAACTAAGAACTAAGAACTGATGTTCCGGACTTATATGATTTACCCCCGGTCATCGAGATATCTCCAGTCCCTTTCATATCTAGAAATTACTGGAAGGCATATACAGTTAACGTTACATATAAAGGATACAGGTTACAGTTAAATATAAGGATTTATTACAGTTACTTAATTACTGTATTAATTACAGTTATACAGGAAACGGAATTAAATGTCGCTAATTTTTGCAACTTTTGGCGACTTTTCGCCAAGTTTGGAAACAAAAATTTAGTCACCCAAACCATCGACAGATTGGCACTATTGCGCCAGTTTGGCGAGATAGCCTTTTATCGCATTGTTAAATAGACTAGCCTCTGTAACCTTGTTTTACCGGCATAGCTTCCCTTTATAATCATTTCATGTTACATTGTACAAAAGATACTAAATTTTCAGACATAAATTCACTAAAATTACGTACATATATAGAAAGTTCGTAATAATAATATTAATCCAAATGAAACAGACCACATCTAACTGATGTGGCGAAATACCCTTAAAATAATAAAATTCCACTTCGCAGGTTTAAATGCTATGATGTTAAGGCTAAATTAAAAAAGAAACGGAGCTAGAACAGGATAACATCTGTGTTTAACTGCCAAGAAGGAATTCAAAAGTAAAGAAATATTTTGTTGCCATTCCACAAAAGATAAATTTAAGACGATATCATTATTCATTTTCAACATTCTCCCGACCTTGCAAAATGCGAATTTTGCAACATTAAATATAGCTTAGATTTCTAAACTACAAATAAAGTTCCCGAAGTTTTTAAATTATGAATAAAGCTCACAAAGTTCTAGATCAGGGGTGGCCAAACTGTGGCTCGCGAGCCTGCTACGGCTCTCGTAGGCAATTTGTGCGGCTCATTATGCATATAAAGTATATGTATGAAGTACGGTAAACTAAAACTATACAGTGTCCAAAAAGAAGTAATTTATTAGTTTAGACTCTTTTTACAAAGTTATCAGGGATTTCTTTCTGATTGAAACCACCTCCACTACTTTTATAATGATGTAATTATGAAGTTGTGGCTTTTAGAAAATCTAGATGCGGCTCTCGAATATTCCTGAATTCAAACGTGTGGCTCTCACTGACATGAAGTTTGGCCAACTCTGTTCTAGATTATCAATAAATTTAACAAATTACGTTTTTGTTGAGGATACACTTCTCTACCTAGACAAAACTTTAGTCTCTAGATGCACTTTTTTACCAAGACGAGTTTTCAATTCTTTAATACCTGTTCTTTAAAGAGCTTAGATCGAGTCTTTTGATCGTTTTGTTCAGTTTAACATATTTGGTTGTTTTCTACACTACCTGTTGTGAAAGTAAGTGCCTCTGAATTAGTGTCTAGTTCAAATGGAAAGAGGTGCTAAACTGGCTTAAGTAGAACTCCAGAGGATGTTTTCAGTTTCATAAGATGCGTGATGTTATCTTTACCTGGGAGCAGTTCAAGTACTAGAGCCAACATCCAATCCATTCGGTTCTCACGATCATTTCCGATGAGGACAATATCATTCACTGTAATTAATCCTTTCTTACCTTTTACAATGATTCGAAAGAAAGTCGAGATAGTCCTTCTCAAAACGATTTCTAAGTTCTTTTCTAACCTGTTGTAAATATTTCCATCTTTCTACTATACTCACAGAATGGATTTTATCTAGATCATACATACTGCTACCACTTAAGCTATGTAAGGGCATAGACGGTTTTAAAGGTGTCAAATCACCACCTTCCTCGGACAGGTATGCCAAAGGTCTGTTGTTCATTAATCTTTAGGTCTTTCAAAATTTTATTGACCTCTCCCAAAATCCTCCCCACTATGACGTTCTGGGAGGACTAAATTCCTATTTCATTTTCATTAGGATGGATTCCTGTTCGATGTCAGTCCAATCCAGTTGATTCACAGCTCTATTTAAACCTATGAAATTCGAACTGTTGTCCGAGTATACGACTTCAAATTGACCCCTTCGTGAAATAAAACATCTAAGCGCATCAATAAAGGCGTTGGTGCTCAAGGAAGTGATTAATGCAAGATGAAAAAACCTAAAAATTGCAGATTGGAAAATTACTATCTAAGCTTTTAAATTCTCTTTCAAAACCCTGAGCGGGCGAGATAAGCTCCTGTCACTTGGAAGGTTTTAAACGTTTTGTTTCTGTCTTCAGGTAAAAAGGAAGAGTTACTTCTAAGGCCTTAACTGCGTATCTTTGGCATGTGACACATCTTTTTACTGCACATCGTAGCTTTCCTAACTCTGATAATCATTCTGTCAAAATCATTAGCAGTGTTTGTATTCCAGCATGTTTATGTTCTAAATGTGATTGCTCAATCATTCTTTCCACAATTATATTTTTCGAAGGTAAGGGAATGTCTATCCGTAAAGCTGGAGAATCTAAATGTAGAGATTTCATTCACAAAATTCCCTTTTCATCAACTAAAAACCTGAAGATTTTTCAGATCAGTGTTCTTTCATTCTTCATGAAAAGCACCTTTCTGTATAGAGGAAAATAGAGTTTTTTCTACTTTCTCGTATTAGTCAGAATATTACTTTCTCAATTATCGTCAATGTAAACTGCAGATATATCTATTCCTATTTCTCGAGCCCGTAATATTGTTGGTAGCGGAAGCATTAAATAAGTAAGATAGCATGTAATGTAAGCACAATTTTCGGGTCTCAAAATAAAATTCCTGTTGTTTTACATCTTATCAAAGAAATTAGTTGACGTCACTAATTTGTACATGGCTATTTAACTCAGATTCGCAGTAGCTTGACGAGTTTTGGCACACAAGGATTTTTTGATTCCTAAAACATATTTTTCTACTTATTTGGTTTGCATTTGCTGCAAAATTTGAAAATAAGAGCTTTTTGAATGATTACTGTAGAAAGTGTACTTTGCTATAATCTTTGAAATAAGATTTTTTTTTCATAGTACGCGTATCGAATCTAATGACAATAATGTTATAATTTATCATACATGGTTGCAGATTTTGTTTGCTGTAAACGCGTTTGATAATACATTGTGATATATTAGTTAAATTTTAAGTGTTAGCACCCTTTTTATTTTAATTTATGCATCAAAATGCCAACATTTAGGCGTAAACTACTGCCTGCTTGTGTTATCGTAAAATTTAATATGCTTGTAATTTAATTTAGCTTGTAAGGAATTAAATACAGTTCTCAATTATTTCGTTGTTGTATAGTGGTATCAGAATATCCATTCAACAACTTAGAACCTTTAATTAATTTTTTTAGGAGAGCACATTTTACTTTTTAAGGTTTTCTGCTTTAAAAAAGCATTAATGCTTTTACAAATCGATAGTTTGACATAAAATTACACATAACAATATATATCGTATAGAAATTTTATAACTAATCAATTTGTTGGATACCAAATAGAAACAATTCCAATGGTATCTATGAATATTAAGCGATATCTAAGGAAATACATATATTTTGTTTTATTAGTAAAATAATACATTTTTAGCAAAACGTAAATTTCAAGTTTTCCATTTACTTCTAGTTTGCTTTGGGATCTAAATTTCAGGATATTTCTAATCGTTAATTTTGGCCCATTAATTTTATCAGTATTAAATAAAAATACTATTTTTAAAGTTCATTTGCCATAAATCGTAATACTTGTAAAGACATTAGGTTTATATCGGAAGCAGGAGAGATGAAAAATATGCCTTCGCCGGGAATCGAACCGCAGACCCCTGGAATACGCGCCCAGCGCACAGACCACCACACCACGAATGCACGCCATGTAGGTGTGAGAAATACCTTATATACTATAAATTATTCTATTAACTGTAGTATTTTATTCAGGTAAATTTCATTTTCTTTTATTACCTATATATGTAATCTTTCCTACTTTTAAAACTCAGTACCAAGATTAATCTTCGAAAATTAGCTAGCAAATGTAATTTTAGAATTTTTATCATTTTATGCAAAAGTTCTTTCAGGAAAAGAAAGGATACGAATTTCCATTAAAAAAATGAAAAATGATTCAGAGCAAAGGTCATAACATTCTTAGAAATTAAATCGTCAAAGTCTGCTTCTTTATTGCAAAAATGCATGTAGAATTGCTTCGCATTTAATTACTCCACATGTGCAAATAAATTCGAAATTTTAAGACTTATGGCTTATTTCTGTTTCAGATTCTTTCTTAGAAATCTCATTTTTTTGTTGAATGCCATTCTTTATGTTATGTGTAAAACCTATTCTTTCATTCTGTGCCCATTTAAGATCTGGCTTTTATTTTTCGGAATAGTAATATTTAATAAAAGTACAATCATGAATAAATAGTTATTCAAAATTATAGCCTTTTCGAATGCATCGAACTAAAAGATAATTGCAGTTTAGTCTTCTGAAACTTGTAAAAATTGAGCACAAAAACTGGTATCATAACATACCTATAAATTGGGTATTAGTAAGTAATAACTCTCTGACTCTAATACTGAAAGCTAAATTACATGTTCTTAAATTTTAGACTACATGTTAACTTTCATAAGGATTAAATTGAAGTTTACTTAACAAAACGGAATCCGGCAAGCTACCAAAGTGATCTAAATTAAGTTCAAATTCCCTAATCTTTATGCAAGGTAAATCGTTATGTAAGCTAATCACGCTGTGGCATTACAGCATGTGCGTACAATTAATTGTTACAGCTAATTGACGACACTATGATGCACATTCAGCTTTCTTGCAACAGAGGATTGTCTTGCCCCAGCTTGCAGTATCCCAACAGCTCTTCAACGCATTTCATTTCGTGCCAAATTGTGTTTTCGGCTCATGCTTTCCGCTTTGGCTATCTCGGATGGCACATAACTATCGTTGTTTGCCGAATTGAGGCATAGGTCCGGAATGTCCCTTTATAAGAATTGTATTGCTTATAAAGGGACATTCCGGAAATATATAATATTCTGACTAATATGACTAATTTGTGATGTGACTGAGTGATTGCTTTTTATGTTAATTTTGGTTGCCTGTTTACATTCGGCGATGCAACCTGTTAATTAATTTTTAAATTTATGTTTTAATTCCTCTTTATGCATTTGTATCTTTTCTTTTAGATATCGTTGCTTATTTTTTGAGCAGGAGTGTAGTTTTTATAATGATAACCTTCTTTTAATTTTTCAAAGGAGTTAAATACACATCTAAATGGCACTAAGGGAAAGAAGAATATTTTAAAAAGTTAATCATTGCTATATGTATATGATCGTAAATATTTTATTTTTTCAGAGTAAAGGAATAAAGATTGCGCTTTTTGCAGGCTAAAAATACCATTTCAGCTATAGATTTTTCAACGTTCTCTTCTTACTTAAAAGCGGGAAAACTTCAATCCCTTTTACCAAAGAAAAAAAAGTCACTTACATGAATGAACGAGAAAGGAACTTGATTCTTTTATGTTTTTTTAATTGCTGAGGGATTCTTCTGAACAAATTTTTTTATCTGAAGAGTTTTCTTAAAGAAAATAAGAAATTACCAGAGCTGGCACGTTGTAAGAAGAAAGTGTTTATAATGGAAGTTTCCTAAAAATAACAGAACATTTTCGAACATGTTCCTTTAATCTTGTTTCTGTTTCCGAAACTTTATCTCGATCTCACTCGTCATCAGAAATGTCAACAATAAGGTAGGTAATACATTTTCAAAAAACAAAATAAAAGAAAAAGAAAGCACGTAATGCTACCTTAAAAAATATCATAAAAAGATGTATCTTTTATACAAAAGGAGATTTATCGTACCAGTTGCAAAATAAGGTAACTGCATGTACTGCACTAATTGTGTAATAAGCATCTTAAAATTAAAATATTTAGGAGTTATAATATCAAATGACATTAAATTTTTCTGAACTTATTGAAGAAATATTTTTGTGTAGTTTGATTATATTATAGGTTTTCTCCCTCCTCTCTGCGTATATGTAATTAGAAAGCACGTCTGCTCATTAATCGGAAAATTTTGAGTTCAAGCCCCGGCGAGGGCAAGGCTGATTCTTCTAACTTTGGACAACTTAATAACAATATTAGCTATAGCTCTTAATATACGTGACTCAGTGAAACGTTATCGCTAACTGAAAATATGCATTGAATTCATGGTTAAAAATAGCGAAAACACTTAACAAGACAATGCAAATACTTTTTTTAAGGAATTAAAAATCCACGATGTGCTACATGGTGTTTATCAACATTTATTCATCACCTGGTATTCATAAAGCATATCAATGTGTTTTAATATAAAGAAATTTATATTATAGTAATAATAGTTCGACTAGATGGTATGCAAACTGTACTTGAAGAGACGTATTTCCTATGTAGGCTGCCGAAATCTTTGGTATCATTATCCAAAATCTTGTTATTTTCCTTTCTTGTTTAATTTTCCTAATCGCTCATATTAACTACATCACTCATGAAATTCATACAAGCATTTAATTTAGCCCTTTATATGATAGTTGTTGCCTAGAAATCATGTGATCTGCAAATGTTCTCATAAAGAAAACTTTTATAGAATAAATGGAAGTAACTTTATAAAGATGCTTCTGTTTTAGGCTAACAACGACTATTTTGTATTTAAAGAAATTCTCCCAGATTTTCACTTGGACCTCAAAATAACTTTATGCAGTCTACTTTCCTTGCTAGCTCTCTGACTGACGTCTTACTTGCTCTTGCTTTATCTTCCTGAAAGGGTGTGTCTTCTATTCTGCTCCCCTTTTCGTAGATTACTAGATTTCATAGATTTTGGTTGACAAGTTCACTGCTCATGGATGGCTGAGTATTCTCGAGTAACTCATTCGTTTCTTTTAATAGTTGCTAAATTTGATAATACTCAGGCTTCTGTATTCAAAACCGATTCTTCTTTAACATCCATCCTGTTAGACCACATCTTCTCTTTCCATTTTGATAAAAAGAAGACTTAATATCTTTTGGGGCCTCATCTCTTGTTGGATCTGAAATATCTTCTATACCGATTCTGATTTAAATTTGAGCAACACTAATAACAAAATTAAAAAATGTTCAGCAGTTTCAACTGTATTATTACGCAGTCTTTATATTTATATAAAAAGCTTTTAAATTATGTAACAATTTTTCTATCTCTGAGATTAATAAATTAAAGATATAAAATTTGAAAACTGGGAAGGTTTTTCCTTATGCTTGAATACATTATGAAAGATTAACAAAATAGCATGAACAGATTTGTTTCAACTAAAGACAGGAAGCAAATATCCTTGCGAATTATTGCACTATTAAAGAACGTATATCAACAAGAAAAAAAGGCAATGCTAAGATTGCTGCTTGATGTTCCATGCTTTCTAAATCTAATTTTGCAATTTTGTTGCTACCCTTGCCAAAATTCGATAATGTGAAATTATTAAACGGCTGTTGCTTCTCCTTACTTAGGCCCAATTCGAATACATAACAGAAAATTTAAACATAGCTAAAGAAGATATGAGTGTAAGATATTTTTGTTTCAGTTACACTCCATCCATCATTTATTCCAGCATTCCAGTAAATTTTTAAACATAATAAAAATGGTTTTTTACTCGAACCCGGAACATCGATCTCATAATCATCCACAACATGTTTAGCCTCCTTGACTATGGCATCCGCCCTCTCGTTGCCCTGAATATCTCTATGCATTTTGACCCGTGAAAAAAGAATATCATTGTGTTCTTTTAATTTTGCATATAAATCCTGAACGTCTTCGAAGGACTAATTATAATTATCCGATCAAGAGAGAACCTGAAGCGCCACTATTAAAGAAGACAACAAAAGCGGCAGCTATGTTTTCTCACCTGAAGCCATCAGTATAAAGGTTAAATTGAGGGATTTCTAGGAGAGTCTTAACAAAGGTTATTCCGATTCTGTGCATTGGTCCACATTACGTGTGCCGAAGGCAACTCTTGGTGCTAAAGTATCTCCGTATAATTTCATTTCCAGCTGACGAGAACTTGATAGAAATTTGTCATAAGGTTACTGGAACAGCAATGAGAGGGGCGAAATGCCAGCAAATAGGCAGGCAACCTCCGTAGTCTTATATAATCTCGTAATGAACGCCAACTAACCTCTCTGTATAATATTCAGTTTTAGTTGAAATCTTAGAAATTCTGCCATTCTATCCCCAGAGGCACTGATACCATACATTTCAGTGGTAATAATTAGATTTCGATAAATCTCCGCAAGGGTAAAACCTTTCGAATCAAGGACGTCTGAACCAAAATTTCTTCCACATTTGTTTAAAATCATGTCTGTTCGTTAATTGTTATAATTAAAATGTTCAGTTTGTTGTTCAAAATAACATTCAAATTAGTCAAATTAAAATCAATTTTTTATTATCTTTATCTTTTACACTGGGCTTTCTTATCTGCTTCCCTCCCCAGGAGAAAAATAGAGCATTAGTCTTCTCTTAATTCCAAGTAAGCTCCTCCACCTCTAGCTAACTTTTAAAAATAACAATTTCCTGTAGTTTTTTCTCTAACCTTTTAAGAGAAAAATAAAACATGAAAATCATGAGATAATCCTCATAACAGTTCCAATCAATGCTTGTGTGTTATCTGTTTATTTATAATAACATGCCACAACAGTGGCGAGCTGCAGGACCCCTGAAGGCATCCTTTCCAAATATCCAGATAAGTCATAGAGTATTCAGATGAGATAGCAAAAGCAATCCTTCTGATGTGAAAAAAGGTCCTTCGATAAATGAAAATTTTCCAGCGAGAGTTTTAGATCAAACAATGTTCCTGTGCGTGAGGACCAGTGAAGAGCTTTCCTGATATCGAATGAAATCAATACAATGTGACTGTGACTTTTGTTTTATTTCACAAAGTTTACCACATCAAATAAAGCATCGTTGGTCAAGTGCTCTTTAATAAATCTAAATTTTCTACTAGAGTTTTTCTTGACCACAACCAAAAACTGAGCCAATCGATTAAATAGATGTGTACCAAGAACTTTTCTAAAGATTTGTGGTATACATGTAGATCTGAACTTAAATATCTCCCTTGGAATTGATGGGGCCCACACCAGTAATAAATAAAGTATTGCGTGTCATGAATCATGGATTAATACATTTCCCTTCAAAATACAAATGTTATGACATTATGTCAAAGAAATTCAAGGGTGTGAACACAACATACAACCGGTTTACTAACTAGGCGTTGCATTACTGTGCAATAACCCATACATGTATTAACACACTCAACATAAAAATGTATTGCGTAAACACAACACAATTTAAAATAAATAAATATTACTATTTATTGTGTGATAACGTTAATAGTTACAACCGTCCTTCCTTATTTTTTATGACAACAAATGTAATGGGAGAGCAATCTCGAATAATCAGTATACATAATTTTCGGAGTAACAGATGGTAATCAAAATAATAAAAGAAAACGTACCTTTAATATAAGGGTTTTATAACCATACCCATTAGAATTTTGATCATTTCAAAAATACTTCAGAGTTTTACATAATTACGCTATCTTAGATCTGAAAGAATAATTTGATATACATCATTTAAATGAAAAGATAAAAAAAGTCCCGCTGGCAACGGGAAGAACGAAAATTACTAAACAATAACCAAGGAATAAATTTTTATTTTAAATAACGAAACATTTCTCTTTGATTCGATTTGTAACTAACTTTCAACTATTATATTGCATTAAAAACCGGCTTGCACTAGATAGAAGACGACCACGGAATTAACCGAGTTGAAAGAATTTTCCAATCCTTAGTCCAGTTTTTTTTACCGATCATAGGAGCTGTCTCAAAGGAAGAGCAGTATTCCGCAAAAAGCATCTGAACAAGTTTTTAAAAAATGTAGAGTTGTTGAATAACCGAATTTGCTTCCAAAGGATTTAGAAAATTGAAGTCGGAGGACCTTTACCCTCACCCTGAGACCGTCTTTTCGCCGGCATCTCTCTTATCAGGCAAACAACCCCAAAACTCTTGACTAAACTCCTGTCAGCAAACGAAATCATCTTCTTCTTAACAAGGCCCGGAGCGAAAATCTTCTCTGGCGAGCCACGGTATATCAAGCCCTCCAGCGAACCGTCGAAAGGTCGCCATTCATTCCATAAGAAATAGGTCTATTTGGCTCCAATCATCTATCAGGCAGTCTACCAAGTTTTGCAAGAAATCTCCCTTTTCGCAGCAAAGACCCAAGGTGAAGGCAAACGACGGGATAGTCACGTACGCACATTGTCTCTATGGTTCTGATGTCTCGATGTGTCTGTACTGAGGGTCTCTCTTTACACATAATCCAGCTGGAAAATCCAAACGTATACAGAGAACTAGCCTTACATCGAGGTTCCGAATCGCTGCACATTCTTCTTGTTGTTAAATCACCGTAAGAGAACAAAACCCGTTTTCTAAACCCCTTCCAAGTAACCGTCAACTGATAAAGCTTTTCTGGGCAAAAAAAAAAAAAAAAAAAAAAAAAATGAAAAGCACTGATCTCTTACTCAAAAGCTTACCGTTTAAAATTTAGGGTAATTAATTTATCGAATAATTGTGTAATATTTTCTGATTTCATGACAATTTTTCTTCAAAATGATAGAAAATCCCATGGGTGGAAAAATACCACCTGAGTTAGAAACTAGTGATTCATAAATTTTATAAGAATCAGGGGAGAAGAAAATTAAAATCTCAGTTAACAGCGATTAAGTTTTTCAGGTCAGAAGCATAATTCAACTTAAAATAATAATTAATTTTTCCAAAAGCAGTTTAACCATAATAAGTTTTCACATTATTTAATCAAAATTTTACAAAGAAAAATTAAACAAAAAACCATTACAAATTACATGAAACAATTGCAACTTAAACAAAGTTCCTTAATTCTTAAACAAAATTCTTGAAACAAGCCAAGAAATCAAACTCAGAGTAATAACATTTTAAAAACCACTATTGGAGTTAGAACAGCTACACAAATTAAAATTAAATATCAAATTAAATCAATTAAACCAATATCAAAGGCTACACAACAGAATAAAGGCAGCTCGAACGACTTTCCAAATGTCTAGAAAAACTCTCAATTTCATGGATTTATTGAATAAGGTTATAAAAACTTTGGGTATAAACTAAATAAACATTTTACGACAGCCGTCGAAATGCCGTCTAATCCTGGTGTAATATTATATTTAAAATTTTCAATAAGAGATAATAATCAGGCGTGTGAAGTAAAGAATGCGTCTATGGTTTTATACCATTAAAAATGTTTTTTAGAAAACAAAGTAAAATAATTCAAATTTTTCTCGGTGAGAAACATTTGAACAAAACACTCCATCAGTAATACATTATTAGACGCATATAATATTTTTCAACTCAAAATGAATTGAAGGATTAAGAATCTCTCGAGGATTAAGAATGATATGTAAAGCTTCTCTGCGTGGGGAATGGGAAAAATCAGTTTCAGCCTCAGGGGGATTAGAGCAACGGATAATCTATTTTGCAAGCTAAATATGCTTATCGCTTACACCACAAGAGATCTCACGGGGAAAGAGATAGATAATTTTTGCCTTAATGAGTAATAATTCTTGCCTCATGACTTAGCCTTCTATCTGAAAAGTATCTAATGGCCTCATAAAATGAGACAGCGCCTCTCTGGAGGTTTAAGCATGATAGGTAGCGCTTTCGATAAAAGAAATGCGAAAAATCAGCTGTACATCCTCGAGGGATCCGACTCTCTTAGTTCAGTCTAGTCGCACGGTTCAGTCTTATCGAATCAAATGTGTCCTTCAGTATTCTCCTGATTGCGGTCTGGATGTGCTTACAACGGAGCAGTATTCAGTCTATTATTGTGGGAAGTTTTAATATTTTTACTTGTTTTACAACATATTTTCGTGCACGCGTTGAAGAAGTGTGCCTAACTGCCATAAATTTTGCCAATCATCTAAATATGCAAATGCATTTAATTATGCGACTATTTTTAATATAATATTCTAACATATATTGCTTTTAAACAGGGATATAATTTACGAATACTTAAATGATTGGATAAAGGTCTGTCTTGGGGTCGTCAATAAAACTCAAGTTCTTAACGGAGATCATTTTAAATTTCAGGAAGTAGCATTTGAGACGATCGCAACTGATGCGAATATAAAAATAGTTTCTCCTTTTAAGATATGAATGCTTAATACAAGAATTCCAATAATAGATAACAGATTGCCGATTAAACGGTTGATAGTTTCTGCACATTATTAAAATTGAGGAAAATCTTTATTGAGTTAGAAGATCTTATTGCATTTATAAGGAAGGTGTTGTATCGTTGAAGAGCCAATGTCTAGAAGTTATCAGAGACCCAATGAAGCAAGTCTTTATAGGTAAATATATATTATGAAGAGAAAAATAAGTCTTACATTTAATATTAACGATATGCTACGAGTTCAGAAGGTTACAACGACGATATTTTCTATGAAGATAGTTAAACTTAAGAATAAAGTGAGATAAAATGCAAATATTCTTCTTCATATATATGTGTGTAAAAATCAATTTAAAAAAATTAAAATTTGTGCGACTGTTTGTCTCTAAATCACGTAAATATTGTTAAAGAGAACAATTCGAAATTTTGCACATGGGTATCCACTGGTCTGGAACATACATAGTATAGATAATTAAGAATTCCGGGAAACAGCTCTCTTTCTGAGGGTTGTCTTAAAACTCGTGTGGCATCAATAACATTAGAAACTTCTTTGAATTTTATTAAGAGAAGCAAATTAAGTGTGTCTTTCACGATGAGCAGTTATATTGTTCTTGTCATTTGTCTCTACACATTTGTCTCATTCGTCTTGCAGTGTTCAACACACATTAGAAAATTGTTATTACCATTATTATTAGAATTCCATAGTATTTTTAATGCATCCGAAAAATAGATATAAAACACATGTTGGTGCTGTACAATTATTTCAGGAGTATTGGCTGACTTAAATATTTCTTGAATGGCTAATCGTTGACCATGGTTGTAGTTTATAAAATTAATCTAGTAAATTACAATTTCAAACTATGGTAGATATTTTTTCCTCGATATATTTAGCAAAAGTGCATGCAAGCTTAAATTTTTAAATAATGTCTGAAGGCGAAAACATGTCAGCGGGAAAATGTTTTCAATAGTCGAATGAGCAGGAAAAAAAATCCATCCTCATGCAATCAAAACTGCTCGAAATATCATTAATTAGAATAATTCTAGAGCTACCATGGATCTACGATTAACCTGTTGAAGAAATATTTAGCTGAGATATTTTTTATAAACCCTATGAAGTTTTCTGCGAAGACACGCAACTTACGTTTAAGATATGGCGCCTTCTGCTGTCCATAACAGTACATTGGAACTATGTGCGTAGACAGGCACGCGTTATTGGAGCAAGTTTGTTTCCAAAATAGGATGGATGGATGGATGTGGATAGTGTTTCAGGAGCTTTTTTTAATATTTTAATTCCTGTTTAAGCTTAAATATCAGACTTTAGGTATAAGGTATTTCTCCCGCATTCTTAGCATGCCTTCGTGGTGTAGTGGTAAGCACACTCGGCGCGTATTCTCGAGAGGTGCGTGGATCGAGTCCCCGCAAGGACACTGCTCATTTTTCATTTCTTCCGCTTTCAAAATATACCCAATACACAGAAAGCAGTTAGAATATAACTTAAAGAACAGAAGCAAAACTATAAAAAAAGTCCAAACATCCTGTGTCTTTCTAGTTTCCCCTTCAAATGAGTAATTTTCTAAATGAATTCCTGATAGATGGGTATAAATATTTTGTCAGGAGAAAATCCATACGAAGGGGCACATTTGATCATTAACGTAGATTAATAGCTGTAGTTCGAAGTCCAATCAGCCTTGAAGGAGGTTCATGCCATCCGCAATCAGACAATATTGGGTTACAAGTTTAGTTTCGCTGAAAATACGATATCTATGCGAACGTAGCCAGGAAACACATCTAGTTTAAAATATACACTCGAATTGGATAAGTGCGATAAAGTAAGCTCTATCTGTGCTGGAAACTTTCTGGGATAATACGCAGGTTTAGTTTCTATTGACTGCTTTTATTTATGGTGTATAACAAAAGTTTGAAATGATTATTAGTAGTAATCACATAAAAAATAACTGAAGAAAACAATCCTTCCTCAACAGAGTACATGTTCAAGGTATAAATTACGTCTTAGATTGCGTTTTAACCATATTCTACCTCGTTTCCGCATACCTTCGTGGTGTAACTGAAAACACGCTCAACGTGTATTTCGGACATGTGGAATTCGAATCAAGGCGAGGGCACTGCGGATTTCTTGTTTTTCTGACAAAGAAAAGTTAAAAACACCCTACAAATGGCGCTGCAACTACAAATTTGGTTTACGATAATTCGTCACCACCAGGATTTGGTGGTGGTGGTCCGCTAATCCCCAGTCACGCATTACAAGGGGGCGCATGTAAGGTATTTTCTCTCTCATTTAGGCATGTCTTCGTGGTGTGACTGGAAGATACTCTACACGCATTTGGGAGATCAGGAGTTCGAATCCCGGCGAGGTCATTGCTAACTTTTCACGTTCCTGCTTGAACCTAATGAATGAACCTATAACTTCATGAATATACAATATATTATTTGAATTTCACAGCGAAATCTAATTCTTCTTTCTGAATTGACGCATGACTGAGCACAAATAATACCAAAATAACAAAACAGCTAGGAGGAACATAGAGCGAAATTAAATTTGTGATTTCTAATACGAATAAAAATGACTGATGAATACAGCTCACTTGAAATCTAGAAAAGCTATAAGGTTGCTATTATTTTGAATTAACCAGTTGTTTATAATTTCAGCCTTTAGTATAACTTTCCGTTTCCTCACCGGAAATGTAAATGAGTTAGAGAGTATTTAACCTGAGGTTTTGGATTGCAAGACAAAACGTGTTTCTGTCGCTCAAGGCCATGTTACTTAGTTTTGTCAGCTCTGATAGACTTGTAATTATCCGGCTTTAAGTTGTAGCTGCCGTCAATTTATTTTTTTGCTGTTTTTGAATTTTTGAGACAACTTGAGTTAAATTGTGTAGTCTTAACTACTAGCGTACATTTAAATTTTGGATTTGACTGTTGCTTTAAGTTGCTCGTCGCTTAGTGGTGAGTTATTATGTGAGCATTAGACTTGCATTTTATGTTCAAGTACGGATTTAAATGAAAATGTTTATATTAAAATTTTCAAGACTGTGTGGTCCATTTCAGACACAAGATATTTTAGAAGTTTAATACTACTTTAATGCTCCAAAAGAAAGTCAAACTCTGTAATGCTATAAATTCACAAAACATCCGAATGTGGAACATTTCCAGCTCAGCTTCTACCAAGGTTATATTTAGTAGTCCAATTTAGTTGAATTTTAGAATTCTTATTTAGCCGAGATTTTTTAAAGATTCTGTACCTTAATATGCATATGCATATGCATTGAAATTAATGTAATGTTCTTAAGTCGAATATATTACGGTTTATTGTATTTTGAATAATGATGCTCAATATGACGTGTTTTCTGTTCTGCAAGAAGACATTCTGGAAATCAATGCTCATTCAAGACGGTGTACTTTCTTTCACTAGTGAACTCCAACCGAGCTGCTCCTTAGTACAGTTTTCAACTGTGACCTACAACTGTCAGTCTTCAACTCCTGATACTTTTCATCTAAAGGTAGATTTATTATAGAAGATGCATAATATAACTTCTCAACTTAATTTGAATACTGAGTAAGCATTAGCCAGAATCCTTAAGATGAGCTCATATGTACCGTATTTAATTGTAGAAAATTACTCCAGAGCTGATTTGATTTAAAAAGGAATATATTTGGTGAGTAACCTTTTAAAATAAAATGACTCAGATTTACCTTACAGTTAAAAAATAAAACACCTAAACATAAACTAGTCGATTGCCGACCTGTCTTTCTGGGAACTGATTCAAGGACATGGAGTCCACCGAAAACATCGCGGATGTAAACGTCGCGGAGACGTTTTTAGAAATACTGACATGTCATTATGGTAAAGAAAGTAGTACAATCTTTCGTTTTAAACATCTCATTTTTGTTTATTTTATTTATTTGTTGATTGGTTTTGCCTTAGCTGAGTCGGCGTTTTCATTAGCTAGGAATATTTTGTTTCCATTGAGAGAAATCAAGCACTTAATTTCTAAGTAAATGAATGGGTATTACAATGTCTTCTTTATTTAAATCTGATTTTCTTGTAGTCTATCAGGCTCCTGTAGATGATACGTTCTAGTTTAATAGGAATATCCATCTACTTTTCTGTACGATTTTAAAGAAGCTTATGTTATAAAACATGAGTTATAATTCAGTCTCTGAATATTTGCAACTTGTTAAGGCTTTATAACGTTTATTTCTTAAGGGAATTAAAAAATAGTTCGCTTAATAATTTTATCCCACTTACGTATTTCATTTATTATTTACTGTTACAGTTTCAGAAACATTTTCATCAGTTAACATTTTTTTATCATTTCAGATGCGGATAGGTATTCACACAGGTGTGATTCTAGCAGGAGTTGTGGGAACGAAAATGCCAAGATACTGCCTCTTTGGTAATCATGTAACATTGGCAAATAAGTTCGAATCTGGCAGCGTTGCCATGCGTATTAATGTTAGCCCTACTACATTTGAGTAAGTATTTTATAGAACTTTATATTTCAATTATGTGTTTATTTAAATGCACATCCCATGTTCCCTTTCTTGCCATTTACGTTCCGTTTGTATGTTCGTTTCAAGTGGGAAGCATTTCCGACAATATGCTTTCCTTTTCCATTTGAGGTCTATATTACAGGATATTTTCAATATGTTTCGAGAATATAAATTACCAGCACTGAGGTAGTGACTTCTTTAACAATTCAGCTTTAAGACGACCTTTTGGTAAAGGTTTGCTGTCTGCTGCATAAAGTCTGCTTTAATCCTATTTTAATATCGCTCTTCTCTTCGTCTGTTTTAGTTTTATTAATTTATTTGATATTGTATGGCTTCGTCGATTCTGTCCTTTTTTCTCACATCATCATCATAGTGGAACCGACTTCTTTCAGGGCCGTTTTAGTCATGAAGAAAAAATTCACTGTAAAAGTGTTAGGCTATAGTATCATGATCCTTCCACTGTTCACTGTTGAAGAAGGAGAAGACATCGTTCTTTATTATAGATTAATCAGTTTTGCTTCACTTCCGCCACAATCCCTGAGAGAACGCCCTACAGGGAGCATAGCCTTCATTTGCATATTCTCCACTGAGTCACTGATATGCTCCAAAATAAATGTCATATCCTTTCTGACCTGAGTTATATTGTTAGGTAGCGTAGCATACTTTCGCTCCGTGTTAGGATAGCACATTCATTATTTTGTAGATTTTCTGCATTAAGAGTTGTTTCATAATGAAATATATGCTTAATGCTTGCGGATTGTTGTTGGAATATTATATGGAGTCCTTCTGTTATTTGGCAGCTTATTAAGTAGTGCTGTGATGTACCTCATTCGCCACATATGCAGAAGTCAGTATCTAAAATACAAATCTGTAGAAATACACTGTGAAAGATCCGTATTTGCTGATGTAACATGCTAACTAGAGAGCTTCAATGTATATTTACTTATGATAGGTGGTAATGTATACGTCTGTTTTCTTCTAGGATATTCCATTTTCTTGCCATAGGTCTTTGCTGTTGAGATAAGACTGTGGTAGTTGAATATCTCGGATATCAAAGTTGCTGTTATTGGCAGCTTCGACTGCGACCTTATCGGCAGGTTCAGTGTTCGTGTCGCAAGGTATTTTCTCCAAGAGAAGTTGATGTGACGTCGCTGCAGGCTTCAGATTGATTTTCTATTATTTTTGGTAAAGTATGCGAATTGTTGATGATGGCGTATAGCGTGGTTTTCTGCCGGTGAAAATGCGTGGATGATGTATGTTTTCAGCAGCGATATATATGAGTGCTTTGGCTACCTCTGTTTGAAAAATACTGTTGTGAGCGCAGAGGTGACATTGTCCAAACGCGAGTCTAACTCTTTTGTTCACGCTTAAGCCATCATGGTGTAGAGTTGGCAGAATATTGGATTCAGTGATATGTGCCACTCGAATCTTCTATTTTTATGGCTTGACCTTTTATTGCAGGATTTGGGGTTCTGCACATTTGTTGAAGGTCAGGAAAGAGACCGTTGATGCCAAACGTTGTTGTGAAACCTAGCTTTGTGATTTGGTGGTGTAGAGCTTATCATCTTTCTGTATGCAAAAGGACATTTGCAGCGGTCATCGTTATAAGCCTATACCTTCGCAATCATTAATGTAAAAAAAAACTTTGGTGCTAAAAGAAAGATGTATGCTTGCATAAGCTGCACCCATATTGACTACAACATATGTGATTATTTCTTCTATGACTGTAGTATATGATAATGCTTGGATAATATGTGTTGAGATGTTAGTTGGCATCTTGAAATTGCTTCAGTTTTGGGGCTATTGCAACAGTACGGGTTTGGAGCTAGGTAATGTGTAGTATTCATGTGAGTTACGCCGAGCCTAACTATTTAAATTCTTTTAATATTTTTATGTTCTTTTCATAATTTAATTCTTGGTCTGCTATGCAAAATGTTGTTTTTGGATATAATGAGTGCTGAGGATTTAGAGTCTGATATAATTAATTTGAAGGCGGTGAAGACATTATTGAAGAACTGTCAGCAGATTGTGCTACGCATCCACTTGTACATCCACGGATAATTAGTGATGCGTGCTCGGTATAAGCAACAAACGGGGTATGTTCAGGCCATTCTTGCAGTAAAATGTTTGTTAAATGTAACGCTCTGTAATATTGGTGCTGCGCATGAATGAGCCTTGAAGGTAGCCTCTGGTTATTCTCTTAATATACTGCCGCCATTATGTACGATCAATAGATTTCAATCGGCTGAGTAATTTACTATGGTGGAATAAAAATTTTGAGGATAAATGGCGGTTTTTCAATGCTTGAGTTTCAGCCGGTCACCATTGTGTGTCAGAAGCATTTTTAAGATCAAAGCAGGTTACTCCTAAATAGTATTAATTGTATTTTTTAAATACAATGATATATTTTATTACTGCTAGGGCACGCATTGCCGATCTGCCATACTCATATGGGATGTGGAGAATTTTCTTGCTAAGGATGTGCTTGAGGCATTAATGATTAATGCCTAAGGAAATTGAATGTTTTAGGGAAAAGTTTCATTTGTAGAAATTTATTGAAGAGATTATAAAATAATACGTGGATTGACTTTATGCTATTCTGATGATTTTGTTGTGCGCAATTGGTCATGTCTAGTTATGAGTTGAGAGCAGATATGTTGGTTTCTAAACATTCCCTAGGGCAATTCTGAGTGGAACGCGGTATACTCGTATTTCCGAGGTTTTGTGCGGAATTTCTTCCAGCGGTTTGGCCCAACAGCGACCGAACGGTAAAGTCCTTGAACACTGGTAGTTCGATTAAACTTCGAATTACAGCGCAGGGCTGTCAAATGGGAGGTTTTGCGGTTTGTTCCATGTGCGGTAGATACGAGCCAATTTCTGTTTAAATGTCCTCTACGAAGACATCCTTCTCAACAGCCACCTAACATCGAGTTTCTGTAATCAATTAACCTAACCTTTTCCATTTTATTTTGTCGGCTTGAATCACGCGCTTGTAAACCGTTTTCTCTTTCCTGTATTTCTGAAGGACTTCTAGCTGTAAATGTTATATTCGATGTCTGTCCGTTATGCTTTAAATTATCATCGCAAAACTCAGTATTTTTTGTGTTGCTTGAGAAATTTTTAATCTGATCTTGAAACTCCATGTAACATTTTGGCTTGTTCTCGTGGAAGTATTTCCGGACATGTGTCGTGCATATTGTTCAGAAGGCTAGTTGATAATTGTTCCAAACAATCTTTTGGTAATGCATATTTACAGCTCCGTGTCTGAGGTCGTAAACTGTGATACAGAGACGGATTATATTCTAAATTGATTTGGTCAGTATTAAATATAAAATTATTAATGGACTTAAATCCTAATAGTATATAAAATTTCTTAAAAGTTGAAACAAATATTTATTTGCTATTGGTAAAAAGCAGGTACTTTCGTGAAACGTTTGATGTTCTTTGCCACTGACATTAGGTTATTAGTTATCGGCATTCTGCAGGACTTAATGTGATTCATTTGAAAGTTGTAATTTACCCATTTTCAATATTTGTTTTGATTTTGGTTTTGATGGAGGAAGTTATTTTCTGAAGAATTTTTATGCATGTAGTGCAGCAAAATGATTCTTTCCTCACAAGAACCAAATCAGTGTTAGAAGAATTTATGTCTCCGGAGTATGATGGATGATAGGGCATGTCTCCTGGCTAGCAAACCCTCCGCAGGTTTCGCTACATATACAGCAACTGCAAGATTGCGCAGAAAATTCCCCCTTCGGAACGCTAGGTCGTCAATTAAGTTCTCCAAATTATCAAGAAGATCATTGACAGGTCAGGCACAAGTGCGGAATAAGCTATTTTACTACCATGTCACTATGAGTTATCTACTTTTGATCTGTTTTAGGAACTTCTTTTAGAGCTGCTCATTATACAATTATGAAGTACCAAAGTGAATTGAACTGTGAACCGTCCAAACACTTCCACTGAAGGCTGTGGAACATCCCACCTTCTCTTTCAAGACAGTAATGTGAACTTTACCGGACCCACTTCTAATCTATTTATTGCAGCAATAATATTTTATAATAATTCAACGAACTTCTTATTGACACCCTAACTTTGAATTGTGATTAGCGTTAGGATAACGCTATCGTAGTTATGCTTGAGAACCAATATAACTTTCACACTGGGTGAGCACTAATGAACTTCTTATTTTTGTTGTGTTTCGTAATGATGCTACTTGTTTAATTGGAATTTTATTTGCAAATTGATTGATACATTTATAATTTTTTTAATACAACAGGTATTAATAGTATGTGTTTTGTTAAACAGTTTGAAACATTGATGGTTAGATGCTTTCAACCCAAGCAGGTCTTCATAAATATTCAAGTATTACTTGCCTTTGTATAAAAGCAAAAGAAGAAAAAGTAATTTGATATTAGGACTTCGGAAGAAGCAATAAATTAGTTTGTCAACTGTCATAGAAATTTCAAGCCCTAGGTATTCCTAAGCTGATTTTTAAATGATTTATTAAGATCCTGCAATATCAAAAAAGAGAAAAAAGGCATTTTATCTTCGTCCGAAGTAACCTATTTCAAATAGTCACGGTTTTACATTACCTTTCCAATGGGAATTACCTTCCCACGAATATACGTTTATGATTAAACAAGTACGGCATCTTAACGGAGGAGCTCATTGACAGTACCTTAATTAACTATTAGCTGGAGCACATGGATGTGTACGTTCTGACAAAAATTCTAAGGAGAGCTGTCTGGACTAAAATTCGAAACTTCACTAGTATAAATTTCTTTTTAGTAATTCAAAACATTTTGGTTTTATTTTTGGTTTTGAATTTTATTTTTACTTTTACCCTTGCCTATATGGAGGACGAAACACATATTGAGTCATTGGAGAGTTCGGTTTGGAGGCAATTTCCCCTTGGTAAGTCTGTCTCCTGCCTGCTCAACAATTATTAATTTATGCAATTTAATTTTTTGGAATGATATATCTTTTCATGGTTTTAGATACGTGCACTTAATTTCTTATACTTTTAGAATTTAAATGATATTGTAAATTAGTTCGAACCAATAATAAATTTTATTTTTATTTTTTATTTTTGCAATTAAAATTTCTTAATTAAATATTAATTTTATATTAGCTTCATACGAATATATATATATATATATATGTGTGTGTGTGTGTGTGTGTGTGTAAAGAGATAAACAATACAGAATCGTCTTTCCATAGTGGCCAACTTAATCACCACAAAGCAAAAAATAGTTCAAATCGTTAAGAATAAAAATAGAAATAAAAGAAAATAAATATAACATTCTTGAATAATAAACAATAGTTGAAAATTTTCGCCTTTCACAAAATGCAGCAAAGAGAATTGTCAACAGAGCGGCTTTTTTCAATTACATTTGGATGAGAAATAAAACTAATTCACTAAAAGAATTAATTAAAAAGATTAAAAGTAATAAAAGGAGAAGAGTTCAATGCAGAATTATTATTTTTAAGAAACTAAACGTTTTCTTTAAATAATGATAAAATTTGATATAATTTGAATTCATTCATCAATACATAACCTGCTTCGTCCTGAATCGGAATTACTTACACAGAAGGCAAAAAATTCTAAACGTTAAGGCATTCTTTTGATGAACAGAAAAATTAATTAATTTAAAAACTAGATTTTTTTTTAAATTACAAACTTGTATGAGCAGCATGTTAAATTGCACAATTCACTAAGAAAAGTACAAATGGGGAATTTAAAGCTACAGAAAAGCATAAATTTCCTATCGTTTGTAAATTCGAAAACGTTAGAGGTAAAATAAAAAATTATTTAATTATATTTTAAGATATTTTCTCCCTCCTTTCCGCATGCCTTCGTGGTGTAATTGGAACCATACTCAATGCGTATTCGAGAGGTCCAGGTTTCGAGTCCCGGCGAAGACACTGCAAAGTTTTCCCGTCTCTATCATAAAGAAAACCTAATGACTCTACATGTGGCGCCCGAACTAAAAGGTAGGGGACAGTAATTCGTCATCACCAGGAATAGGCAACTGGTTCCTCTCATCCATAGTCGCCCTTTAAATGGGGGGTGTATAAGTGGCTTTCTCTCTCCTTTCCGCATGCCTCCGTGGTGTAATCTGAAGCATACTCGATCTGTATACGAGAGGTCCAGGGTTTGAGGCCCGGTGAGGGCAATGAACGTTTTTCAAGCCTCCAGTTAAAAAAAAAAAACCTAAGGGCTCTACAACGGTAAAATATTTTTTAGACCTAGATTTTAGGGGAAATAGATACAGGGGAAACCAAACATGGCTCAAGATTTTGTAAGGTTTAGAAGTGTCCATTAAGCCTATTACTTATGTTTTCTTATTGTCTGAAAAGTCTGTTTTCATATCTCTTAATTAATTAAATGCGTTTTCTTCTGCGTTTTTAGGATTCTACTTTTACATTATAATTAGAGGCATAATACCAATTTCTTCTACAAATTACTAGTTTTCTAAAATATAGGAAATTTTAACTCTTATTTTCATTTATGTATTTATTTGCATGTGCGGGCATTACTATCTAGTTTCGAATCATGTAAGGAATTATTGACTTAATAGACATTTCCATCTTGAAAAAGCTTTATGCCATGTTTTGTTCCCTGTTTCGATTTCTGCTCATTTAGGTTAAAAGAATTTTATTTTGAAATTTGTCCTTTTCTTTTTACAATTCCACATTTATAAAATTCAGGCAAATCTCTGTAGTTTTAGATTCATATTGGTGTTTTTCTTGGTGACTTGTGCAGTTTATCATGTCACTTTTACGAGTTAAAAATTTTAAAAAAAGTTAATTAATTAAAAAAAGTTAAAAAAAGTTAAAAAAAGTTAAAGTTAATTAATTTTCCTACTGACCAGAGAATTTTTGCCGTTTAGTCTTTTTTGCATATTATGAGACTAAATTCGAGTCACGTCGGAGCAGGTTATATCTTCATGAATTAAGTCAAATTGTATCATATTTTATCACTACTAAAATTGGTTTCCTAAAATCTTTATATTTTGCATTGATGTGTTAATTAATTTTACTCATTTAATTAATTTTAATTTTTTAATAAATTCTTATAAATTTAATTTTCTCGGATCACTTTTGTTTCTTATGCAGATAAAATTAAGAAATTTCTCCCTACTGAATTTTTTTTTACTACTTCTTGACAAAAACTTGAAAAAAGAACTTTCAAGTATTATAAGTATTATTTGTTGTTTAAAGTTGTATGAATTTTGGCATATAAATTTGCTTTTTATCTATTTCGATTTTAAAAATTTTGAAATGTATTGTACTTTACTGTTTGTACGTATACGCTATGGAAAGATTTGAATTCTGTATTATTTATCTCTTGATTATTTCATTAAAGCCATAGTATTTTGAGCGATATTAATAACAATTATTATTAATTAATTTTTTTAATTTCTAATCTATCAATATCTATATTTCTCTGTCATTTTATCTGTAAATGTATTTATGCATGAATGTATATGTGTAGTCAGTTCTAATTAATTTGAAATTTTGGTAAATGACAGATCCGTATGTCATAAGACCTGAAAATTACCGTTAAGAAGGCATAACAATGAATCTCACTAATTTGAACTGCTTACTTTATAACGTGCTGAATAGAAGAAGTAAGTCATGAATAAGAGCAATTTGTTAAGAAGCCGAAAAAGTTAAATTTCTTGATATTTATATATTCGACTTGTCAAATAATAAATAGGGTGTGATAAACGTTTCAGAGCAAAGGAATAAATTTACTAGAGAAAAAAACCACGTGCATAAACATACCAGTGCGAAGTAATTTAATTTCTGGGAGCAATAGAAAAATTGAATCGGAGAGAAATAAAATAACGACATTAGTTAAGTATGAGCCAATAAAGATATATAGGAAAATTTTTTAATGTTGCCTCGGTAACAACAATTACTTTCCTTCAAAACAGCAGCAATTTAAGCTAAATGTTATAACCGTTTATAAAATGACAAACAATTTAATGAAAATTGTTAAGAACAAAATATACCGTTCTTATAGTTGTGGTTCTTGAAGAAACAAAACTAATAACAAAATTTCTATGTTTAAATTTTTGCAAAAATAAGCACTTTTAAGAAGCAATGATTTACTGAGTCTTTAAATATTATGAAGAGAAGAAAAAGGCAGGTATCAATCGAAATTTTGGTAAAAGGTATCTGGAAAAGGAGCAAATGAGTCACGGAAATATTAAAAAGATGTTCAAATCAAGAAGCATGACATATTCTCCGTGATATTATTCAGAAGTTAACGTTACGAAAATCAATTCGTCATGAAATTAAAAAAGTTCTTAACTTACGGAAACTCGTAGATAGTGAATAGTACTTTGAGTCTAATCTCAATGGGACGTATTAGATAAATAAAAAAAAAAATTCTACCTTTTCTGAAAATTCTGACGTCATACATAATGATGCAATTATTGGAATTTTCGGCCAATAAAAATGTGTAGGCAAAATGCATATAAACACAATATGCCTGTAAATGTAAATCATTCGTGAAAAACTTCAAAAGGTTTTAAATGACCAAGAATAAAAAACATATCAGACATTCTTTATTTATTTTAACTGTACAGAGGCAATACTGTAGCCCTAGCATGCTGAAACATTTTCCAAGTGTACCAGAAGAATACGTTTGACGCTAAAAACATGTCACTAGTTTCAGAAATTCATTAACAGAGACAGAAGCTGTAAAATCAACCACATTTCAGACTTCTAAGAAGTAATTTCTAAACTTATACTGGATCTAATCATGCCGAATGTCTCGTATGCAACTATTGAGCAACTGCCGGAAGTTCCACCCATGCACAGATCAACAGGTAAAAGTCGAATGCACGCATTTTGGTTCATCACAGAGCTGTATCAATGGGTTACAGGTAAGCATTTTGAATATAAATGACTGATGAGAACCAGCACCTGTCTTTCTTTGCTTTTTCTTTCAATAAATAAATAATTTTGAGGACACATTTTAATGAATGATCAGGAACTGGTACTCTACGGTTGTGTCAAATGTCGAAGAACTACGTTTGTTTATTGCATTTATTATTTACGAAGAAGAATTCTAGACGTTATACATGAAGTAAATTAATATTACAAATAAAGTTTAACTAGTATAACTAAAATTTAACTTGTGAAAAAGAGTTGTACCATAACTGAGTATGGAATTTCTAATGACAGATCAGAAAGTTTTGCTTTATATCAGTTACATGAAGAGCATGACTCTTGCGGAATTTTGATTTATTTCATACTTCACTGGGACCTTCGTTTATGCAGAATTGGTTCAGCGTGCTGAAAGTTTAATTTTACTCAGTGTATATATAATAAAATGCAATAAAAAGGAATGAAATACAATAAAATAGCAAAAGTGTGAATGCTTAAAAATGACATGAATATCGTTTTGCATAAGGTGTGTGTGTGTGTGATTACGGCAAAGCCTCGAGGGCTATCTGCCTAAGGGGAGGGATGCCTTCGTGGAGTACTTTCTAAGGGAAACTGACTCGTATACACGTTACACATGGGGAAAACCACGAAAACACCCATGCAGCCAGTCCGTTCGCGGGTTTCGAACCTCGGACCGAACTACCAGTGTTCAGCGACTTTACCGCTCGGCCGCTGGTGGGCCTCGTTTTGCATAAGGAAAACCACTGGAATATATATATATATATATATATATATATATATATATATATATATATATACATATACAGGGGTTGGACAAAAATATGGAAACACCTTTAAAAAAACATGTTTCTTTGCTTAATATGGTGTAGGAAACCCGTTGGCATCCAAAACAGCTCGCAGTCTTCTCGGAATGGATATATACAGTTCCTGTATGTTTGCCAAGGGAATATTATACCATTCTTCCTGCAAAACGGTGGCAAGTTCAGATAACGATGTTGGCAGTGGATAACGAGAACGCACTTTCCGTTCCAATGTAGACCACAAAGTTTCGATAATATTCAGGTCTGGTGACTGTGGTGGCCAGGGGAGATGGGACAACTCATCCTCATGCTCAGAAAACCAGTCCTGGACAATGTGAGCTGTGTGAACAGGGCTTTGTCGTCTTGGAAGACACCATCACCATCGGGGAACAAAGTTTGTACCATGGGATGAACTTGATCGGCCAAAATGTTCACATAAGTCTTGGCAGTCATGTGCCCTGACACAGTTATCATGGGGCTAGCAGAGAACCACGATATGGCTGCCCAACCATAACAGAACCCCCGCCATGTTTCACTCTTGGCAAGAAGCAGTCTGTATTATAGGCTTGAGATGGCATTCTCCAGACGTAAACTCGGCCAGAAGTGGGAAACAATGTGAAAGAAGACTCGTCAGACCATATTACTCGCTTCCATTGCTCTATAGTCCAAGCTTTATGACTTAAACACCACCTTTTCCTGTTACGGGCATTAGGCATCACTGATGAGTGGCTTCTCAATTGCAGCACGGCCAGCAACTCCCTGTTTATGAAGCTCCCTTCTAATTGTTTTGGTACTCACAGGGTTCGGTAACACAACATTCATTTCAGCAGTAACTTTTGCAGCTGTGGTCTTCTTATTTTTCGTCACAATTGCCCTTAATGATTGTCTGTCACGATCACTCAGGACACACTTTCGTCCGCGCTGTGATTTAGCAGATGATGTTTTTCCGCTTTTCAAATATGCGGAATAAATCTTCGATACAGTACCTCTTGAAACACTAAACACCTCAGCTACCTTGCTTACGGAAGCACCTACCGTACATGCTCCAACAATTTGCCCACGTTCGAAGTCTGTTAACTCTGACATAATGCAATGACAACCTCACATAACAGTACTCCGACAACAACTGAACTGTTTAGCACATTTACGAAGTTGTATAGGTGGCGTCAGTAGTCAAAAACGCCAGCGCCACCTACATATTTCATTAAAATCAATCTTTCTTTTCAAACATGCATTTCACAAGGTGTTTCCATATTTTTGTCTATCCACTGTATATATATATATATATATATATATATATAATGAAAAAATAATGACATTAAAAAACGTATGTACAGTCAAAAGTATTACTGAATAAATCCATTTTCTCAGTACGTATTCGTGATACCAGAAAAGTACTAATTCAAAAACTATAGTCAGGGTACTAGAAACTAAGTAAAATTAATAAATTTAGAAAAACTTATGGAATGAAAAATGGTAAACAGACCAGATAAATTTAATATAGATCTATAAAATAATCCAGAGATGCCAGATTTCTGCAAGATATATAAGTTATAATTAGAAAAATGGACGCCACAAAAATGCAGATCTTTTATCTAAATAAATCGGCATTTTTGTGGTTTTCATTTTTTCAATTTCTCAAATTGATTGTTCTTGCAAAAGTACGAATAGACTACAAGAGTAAGAATGCACAATTATTTCACTATAAATCACAGTACTCCGGTATAAATAGACATTTATTACTATATTAATCAGTGATTTACAGAAAAGTATAATAATAAAATGAGTTAAGTAAACATTGTTATTGTTCATCAAAAATATTTCATAACAATGTCAGATGCAAAAGTGCCATTGATTATCAAAAAAGTATGAAAGTTAAATTAATAAATTCAAATTAAGGTAAATATACATATATATATTTCAAAATCAATAGAGGGAATATGAAATAAAAGCGAATGGAAAAAAAAATACTACATGATCGTAAAATATATACTGGTATCACCTAGTGTTATATGTTTGATTAGAAGTGAAAAGAAAAATATCCAAATTTTTCCAATTTTCTTTTTGCTTGAATTGAGTCTCAATTACCTGCATCAAATCGTCAATGATTTTAGGTGGCAGACTATTTCGTGGATTCGTCATTGGACATGTACCCGATCTTCCTTACTTCCCTATTATCCCTTTTCTCACCTTACTGTCATCCATTGTATTTTTATTGTGCATTTCCCATATATGGCAATAATTATAAGCAGCTTTTATGTTTCTTGCTGTTCAGAACCTGAAGACTAATTGTATTTAACAGCCAAACAGGGAGCTTGATTTTGTTAACATTTAATCTCACACTAAGGACCATAAATATTGATGCCGTGATTGCAAGTGGTTTCGAATTTTGCAAAAAGAATGCCGGGGGCACTTCTTCTCCCGAAACGCAACATTTCAAACGATATTCACAAATGGAACTTACTTAAAAAGAGTCCTCATACGAAATGTATATCTAAATATCGAAATGTCTAAATTAGAATAAAGATTACTATTAAACTTACGTTATATTTCGTAATTATACTTCTAAACTTACAGGTTTTTCGGAGTGAAAAACAAAGACAATAATTCCTTATAGTTTTAATTTCAATAACATTTCAGACTTAATTCCAAAAATTATGTTTATTAGGATTGTAATCAATATGAACCAATTTCAGGTAAGTTTCGAGGAAAATGTAAAATTTGTGCTTGCAACTAAGAAAATCATAAACTAAGTAAAGAAATAATTATCTTTATACAATATTTTATTTTCACAGAAATACGGAATATAAATTTCTCAACACATTTATTGCTGGGTCACTTTGTAGTGTAACTTACATTTGATGATTAAAACACATACATTTTAGTCTTTTATAAGTGCCAGCTAATTTACTTAGCTTTCTTAAAAAGCCATAAGAAGCGATTTCAAGACTACTTAGTTTAAAAGAGCATTAAAGAAATTTATCGTAAGATCTTGTCTAATAACATTGTTTGAAGTGATCTTTGAAATCTACTTTGGGATTTTGTGATTAGGTTAACGACTTTATGATTTATTTCAGACTGTCAAAGAGTAAAAGGCATATTTTTTAATCATCAAATGTAAGTTAAACCATAAAATGACTCAGCGATTAGTGTGTTGACAAATTTATATTCCGTATTTCTGTGAAAATAAAATACATAATAAAAATAATTATTTCTTTACTTAGATACGTTGATGATTGTATTTTCTTGGTGCAAGCAGCAATTTCATCTTTTGTCTAGAACCTGCAAGATTCTGATAAAAGCTTCTTCATACAGTAGAACCCTACAAATGTATTTTATCTGTTGCTTTAACTGACAGAAATAGATTATATTTTTAATTCATTTGGCTTAAATATAGCTTGCAATGCTGTAATTCGCTCTTCTCATTTATTAAAGTACTAATTAATATTCATTTAGCTGTCAGAAAAGATTTTTAAAAAATTATAATTTTCCTTTTGACTTTATTTTCTTTATGTTTTAATTTAATAAAAGTGAAAATATGATTTAAAGTTATATCATTTTAATTTCCTAATCACATGTCATCAGTAGTTTCTAAGAAGTATTTCACATCTTTATATTAAAACATAAATTTATGGAAATTCTATGTTTCTAGAAAATGCTTGCAAATTTTTTAAACTCTAGACAATGCAGAAATCAATAAAACATGAAGCATCTTTGATTTCCGGGAAGGAAATTCTAATAATAACATATTAATGTAAGAGTATTAGCATATGAAAAAGCAACTAGAAAAGCGATATGCATTTAATGGGAAAAGTTTATGAAAGGGAGTATGTTTTAGATGGGGAAGATTTTGAGGCATTTACAAGACAAAGATTTCTCAGCATATTGAAAGGAAAAGGATCTGAACCTTAAGCTACAGCAAGGTTTTTTAAAAGCTTTAAAGCTGCATACGCAAACTTGCTGTTCTTTATGACAAACTTTTGAAGTGTTTGGAATAAAATATTTTTACTTTCACTGATTCGCAAGAACGTTAAAGAAAAAAAATGCACTTCATTTTTAGGCAAAGAAATTTGGTATTAATGGAAAGTGAAATTATAGTAGCTTAAACGCAGAATATTATTCAATGAGAAATGTTTTGACTGGATCGAATTTAGTTGAAGTACTGTAGGATGTCTAAATGCACGTTATATGAAATTATATTTTAGTTATTTTAAAATACATACGCATAAGTAAAAAAAGCTACATATAATCGATTTGCGTTTTTCAATGCAATCTTACATCTTTGTTAACTGAAATATATTAGCAGACATAAATCTATATAACACCTGGATGAAACTGAGTTAGATATGTCTGCATCTCATGGGAAAGGGATACTATTTATAATAATAAATTTAACCACTCTGTTGTATCTTTCACGTATGTGAGAGAGTAAACCTGGCAACAACGGCAGTGGTATACATGGTTGAAGAATTTCGCTTTAACGAATTAGCAAAAAGCTTTCCTAGGTTTTAGATTATCTCATTGTAAAGTTAATTTTTGTTTTCAACATTGCCAGAAGCATTGAGTTTGGGGTGTGTTGCGTGACATACGAAATGAAGTCCGCTGCGTTTATTAGGGAATTCTCTCAATTTGCTGCGTTTAGAAAATGACGTTCCCTTGTGTTTGAGTTTGCGATGCTTGATCTTTAAAAATGTTCAAGTTTTGGAAATGATTCCAGATTTATACTAGACATGCAGATAAGTACAGATTTTATGTCATTATAGGTGTGTCTAATTTGTGAATAGAATTGTATTAAATGTTCGAAAATTTCAGAATGGTAATTTTATTTTGCCTTAACTGATTACACATTCTATGTCGGAGCCCACTGCAGTCAGGAGTGTGTAAAGAAATAATATCTAGCGACAAGAACATTTTGAGAGTTTGCTTCAAAACAACGTACTGAGTACGCTGTTGTCCAAAGGAAAGAATCTAGTTACTGCAATCTGTTTTAAAATTGCAGAAAGTACGCTAAATCTTTGAGTAGAAGTCTATTGAAGTACCTCTTAGATTATGTAATATATTTGTAGTTTCGTATTGAGAATTGTTTGAACATCCGTTAGAAACAGTAATATCTATGTCGGAGCCCACTGCAGTCAGGAGTGTGTAAAGAAATAATATCTAGCGACAAGAACATTTTGAGAGTTTGCTTCAAAACAACGTAGTGAGTACGCTGTTGTCCAAAGGAAAGAATCTAGTTACTGCAATCTGTTTTAAAATTACAGAAAGTACGCTAAATCTTTGAGTAGAAGTCTATTGAAGTACCTCTTAGATTATGTAATATATTTGTAGTTTCGTATTGAGAATTGTTTGAACATCCGTTAGAAACAGTAATATCCTATATCATGCATTATTGGGAGAATATCATCGTTTTGACAGAATGAAAGCATCAAATGATTTTTCTTTAAAAAAAATAGTTAGTATTTCTGAAAACAAAAACAGTAGAAATTAACCTACGTTTCATAATCTTACAGCTTTTTGTGCTAAAAAATAACCAAATGCAAGACGTCTGATAACTAACTAACTAATAATAGTCCTGTGTTTGAATAATTCCAAAATTCAAATACTGTAGACTATTAGCTTCCGTTTGGAATTATAGCCCAACTTTACATCTGATATTCTAAAAGAGGTAGCCAAAATTTTAGTTCACTAAGCGTAGACACCATATTAAACTTTGTAAGGATTTTAAGTTTTACTAACGTTTATTTTACTTTAAAACTTTAATATCCTCTCTTATTTTCTATTTCCGGCCAAATAAAACGCGAACAGATTTGGTTACCCAAATGAGCTTGTAACATTATAAGTATTTAGATATGGCTTTTAGCCAAAAGATGGAGTTAGAGAGAGAGACTTCTCGCTGCTTTACCACGCGCGTGCTTTTTCAGTCAGTTCCTGTTTGCCTTTAAGGCCAGAAGTAAGTTTTCGCTGTTACTAAAAGACGTATTGTGGTTTCCGGCATTCTGCTCACTACATACGCAGAGTTAAAAGGCCAATCTTCGCGTTACTAGTCTTCGTAAAGTATATAAGTTTCGTTCTTATTTAGTTAAGTTAGTTTTACTTCTTATTTTTTCGTTTCAGACCATAAGTGTTGTTCTTTGTATCCCGAAGTGCGGGATTGGCTGTTACGCTGTGAGAAATAAAGGGTAATTATAACCCTTCCGCATTTGTACTGGATCTTCTACCACTCGCAGGAACATAGTTTTGAGTAAACTGCCTGTTGCTACCCAGAACTCCATTTATGTTTCCAAAGGCTATTGTAGTCCTGACAAGAATTGAGGATAGAATGAATTGTAGTCCTGACAACTTTACTAAGACAAATTCGTTTGCTGAAATTCCATGTCAGAAGACTGGTAGAGGTACATGAAAAAATGTTTCCACTTCTGTAAGATGTCTGTAATCAAGAAACCCTTAAAATATTAAATTTTATTTATTTACAAATTCTCGGAACATTAAAATAGAAATTTCGATATAATTTACTTTTCTTCTTTATTTTCTTTAAAAGATGCTTTTAAAGATTTATATTGAGATGATTTATCGGTTTTTTTACCTCTGTTAATCTAATACGACAATTGTATGAAATATTTAGAATGCAAGCCGAAGAAATTTTATTATCGCAGACAGACACTAAAAACATATCTGATTGTAGGATAATTTGCATTAAAAGAATGTTTCTGCATTTCCTTTTATACGTTTTGTTCCGTTAACATTGTTGGAAAGCATTTCACATCAATTAGGAGAGCCATTAAGCAGAAAAGGCAAGAAGACAATATTTCTCAAATGCCTATGACAACATAATAAACATGATACTTCTGACGCTAAATTGTATTTATGACATTAAGCTCTATGTCATAAGGAAAATACGGAAAAGCGAGTAAAACATAAAATGTGGAACGTATTTTCAATAAGTGCTAGAGTTGAAATCTTTAAAGTGAAGAGTACATTAATTTTATTTGCATTTTCAAAATAAATGCAAATTAAACTTCTTTACTTAGCTCTCTATTATTTATATTTGCTCCATGAGCACACTCTAAAACATGCTTATGAGAAAGCACGCTTGTACTTTCCTTCTAAAAAGAATAAAGAGAATACCATTTTAGAACACTTTCAAAAAGAAATTTACGCATTTCTCATGTTTAACATGGGACGCACGACGTTTGTAGCTTGAAACTTGAAATCTGACTGTTAGTCGGAGAGTTAATTCAGCATGGAAGAATGTTTTTGTGGAGGAATTCTTGAGGCATGGTGGCTAATGTTGTAGAAGGGAAAATACTAGAAGCTCTATGAAGACGTCGCATTCGCCATAAACCAGAAGCTGGAGAGAATTATCGTTATTCAGTGATCTTATACTGGGTTCACTAAAATTCGCTAGACCTTTTGAAAATTCATGAAAACTTAATATGCTGCTGTAGGACGGTATGATTTCCTTTAAAATTTATGCAGTGACTCAACAACAGCAGAAAATTTAGCTTCAGATTTTGCTGATATATGACTCGGCATAGTAGACTAAAATAGAAGTAACCAAGTGAGATTAGCTTTCAAAGATGCTATTCGCACGTAAAGCAGACTGACTCAACAACCTACATCGGCGAATAGACTTCAACTAAATGGTCGAAAGCCACATCAGCAACTCAGAATAACAGCAGAAAAGAGCAACGTGTGCTATGCTAGTGAAATCACGCTCTGACTAACTTTCACTTTTCGCCCGTATAAATATTCTTCTTTACTTTAACAAATCCTCATCCTGGAGAGGAAATTGAGGAGTTCAGAAAAGATAACAAAAATTAGAATAATGGGTTATTAAAACTAAGGGAAATTTATGTTCATGGACTCTAATGAATGAACTGCTGCAAGTCGAATTTTGCTGATAAGGCTTCTCTGGCAAAATTGTCCTATTTGAGCGTGGAATCGGCCTTACCATAGTTTCGTACCTACGAGACAATGAAAATGTACTGAAATCCAGATGTGGTAGGGCAAAAAATCTATGTGATGTTTCGAGCAAAGTTGGAGTTTGACAGATCGAGGTCGCAGTGGCAGACCGTCATTGGCCGAAATACGTGCAAACTCTGATATAGCACTGGTAGAAGCACTAACAACGGAATCAGATAGCGGTGTTATTGTAGCATTTACCTAACGCTTGGGTATCCACTAATTACTGTGTACCTAATACACGTGTTTTAATATCTTTGTACATTGGTTAATGTACTTAGGAAACAGTACAAATAATTCAGTAGCAATACACTGTACCACACAGTACTAATCTAGGGTCTAACTTTTAATTCACTGTACTAATTACTTATTCCAGCATAACATTGCGCATCTAATATTTCAGTATGTACATGTCTTCTGTAATCTAATGATAATGCTTCAAAGGATCATAGTGTACTCAACATATGAGTACACACGTTATGTATATATGCTATCGTATCCATGCTTTTGCATACACCTTGTAACATGGCAATGTGTTATCCAGTGTCTAATATTAATTAGCTTTAACGCCACTGTATTAAGTACCAAATTTGTATGTATGTTTATGTATTATTATATTAGCAAAATGACCACGTATGGTTATCTAGATAAAGGTGGACGTGGCGCTATACCGATTAACCGTATTGGTAGAGGGGTGGTGCCCACGTCCTCCGTCGCATGTCGCATGCTTCGAAAGCTACAAACATCAGACATATAGAGCCAATTCATTAGTAATGAGGTTCTTGCACGATGTGTTGCAAGTACAGCCTTGCCTAGATTTTTTTCAACTGAGGCAAAGTGGTAAATGCCTGTTCCAATATGCAGTTATATTTAATGTATTTACACACTTTAACATATAACAGAGGCAGTTACAGTGAATCATCTTGTAGTCACCATCTTCCTAAGATGATCATCTGCGGAAATAACCAATATTTTTGAGAATATAAATAAACGGCAGTATTGAATATCCCTTCTTTAAGACGACCACTTCCACAGGACATTAAAATGATTTGGTATCTTGGCTGGTCGCCTCGAACTAAACGTCTTGTTCAAAGCCAGACCTGTTAATGAAAAACTCATTCCTCTTAATTTTAAATGTAATCAAACACCAAACATGCATGCTGTTACTTATCCACTTTACTTGTTTTTTTTTTTTTTAGTCACGTTATTTTATGTTAACGGAAAAATTGCTCCTTGTGTAAAATTTATTTAAAAGCAGCGGTTCTCAACCAGGGGTCATTCCCCCAGGGTGGAATTTCATAGTTTCAGGCGGGAAAGAATGCGGTCAGCCTTTTATTTAGATTCTAAGTATTTAGTTTTAGTTTATGAATCTAAAAAGCTACTTTTATATAAGTTTTGGTATTTAAAAGCATTTTCTATACTTTTTGCTGCTTAGTTTATAAAACAAGTTAGAAAATAATCAAATATGAATAAATGTATGCATGTATTTTTCAAGATTTGGAAAGGAGGGGGGATGATCTTCTAGAAATGGTGAAAGGGGCGTATGGGACAAAAGAGATTGAGAAACACTGCTCTAAAGGCTTGTTTTAGTGAATGTAAATGCAGATATTCCTGCGGTTACGAATGGCTCGAATAATGGCATTCTCAAGTTCGAGCTACAGGCTAAGTTAAGTTTTCCAGATTGGTTTCTGAAATATGTTAGTCTTGGTGTGAAACGTTATTGATCGGAAACGAAAATTCTCTACAGCAATTAAATTGCTATTAATCACAAGCCCACAAGCCTGTTTTAATTGCTGAAATACATAAAAAAATTATAAAAATTTGGTTATTTCTCAAACATATTAGAGTTACTATGCCTCGTTGCTCTCTGCATGTTGTTCAGTTGAATTTTTATAAACCTAAATTTTCCACACAATATTTATTTCTTTATGTTGATATTGATGTTGGTTTTATTCAAGACAGGATGACAGAACATTTCCTGGATATCCACACACTTACAGAGGTTTCTTTAGTTCAATTTCTATAATAATCGCAATCATTTATTTGCTTAAATGCAATACCTGCTTTTCCTTGATTTAGAAAATATTAATCATAACATAGTTATTGTTGAAGCTTCACTGGCAGAATTTGATTTATCATTTTTCCTTATATTTGAACCTTCTACGAACATTAACGATGATTTTACAAAACACGTTTGGTGTTTTTATGTTGTTCAGCCCTTTCACTATGGCTAGAGGTTTCAAAGTTGTGTGACTTTCTGAGTACTTGGAATCTTGTAAGGAAGATGTTGAGTCCACTTTTCTGCCCATAGGTTGTTAGCTAAAATATTTTGATTTATTATTTATTTTTGCTTTAGATTTATACTAGAGCAATAATACGACCTTGTTGCTTCGGCTCAGACTGCCGGTAGAAAATCTATTTGGATTAGAATCTTTAACTGGAATGGAAAACGATTCCGTTGAACTTACTAAAACTCACGACTTGTAATCACAATAGGAATCGAGTTATATTTTGTGTAAAAATTATTGAGTGGCGGTTTCTTCAGATTACCTAAAACTGGTGAATTCCTGAAGTTGAAACATTCTCTGATCATCACATGATTTCTTTTCAAATGTTCATCAAATAAATGCGAAACATTTTAAGATGTACGTTTTTTAGTTTATTACCAGTTTTGTTTAGTGTTTAAAAGTTGACTTGGAAAGTGAAATTTTAAACACTAAAAAAACTGGTGTCAATTTCAAAGATTTTGCATAAATTATGATGACGTTCTACGTAACTAGTTAGAAGATTGTTTGCAGTTATATTATATAATACTATTGTTGAACGGTAGAACCTAAATATTTCTGCTGCTTAATAGTCCTTCTCAACAAATAAATTTCATTTGCATACGATCGATGCTAGTCAATCTAGGTCACTTGTAACAGTTAAATGCGATTAGAAGAATACATCAAAGAACTAAAAATACAGTTTTAAGAAATATTTATGAGACCAGTTATTTATAAATAAGGTTAAAATACTTATCTACGTTAGAAGAGAGCAAATGAAATTCTTGGAGCTTCTCAAGGGTAATACAACGCAAAATGTTTGGAGGTAAATTTATACTTTCGTCAATGTTACTTCATCTTTTGAGCCTACAACAGATAACATTTTAAAATACTCGATTCCTCTTGACGACATGAGTAATGATGAGAAATTTCATAAGTTTCAGAAATGACTTCTCATGGTGCGGATGATGATTTCTTCCTGTTTATGGTTGAAGCTTATGGTGTTATAAAAATTCTAAATCTAGATAAAAATCTCGAGCCAGAAAGAATTACAAACGAAGTGATTTGAAAATCTGCTGAAGTTTACCCATCTATCTTATACAGATTATTTAATGTCTCGGGATCAAAAGCTTTCTCCAGCAGTATAGGAAAAAAAACTAAAATAGTGACTGTTCCTAAAAGTACTGAGGATGAGCAATAGTGTACTAAAAATATCAAATGCATCATCATTCTTCCACATCAGTAAATGTCCTTAGAAATTTTGTGCAAACATACTAAACTGGTCATTCAGAAACAGAAATATTTGCATGAAGATCAGTAAGGCTTTTTAGCCTGAGCGTTCATATGAAAATTAGCTTCTTCGCTCCTGTGATATAGTAAAGCAAGATAAATGAAAAATCTAAGTCACGAATTTTATATCGTTATATGTAAAAGAAGCTTTGGATAATGATTGGTGTCAGAGCTCATTAGCTAAAAGATACTAATGCATCTAAGAACTTCTCCTGTCTAATCAAGAATGTTAAGTAGGCTTGCACAGCAGACCTTTGTGTAGATAGTATTGTAGAGTCATTAAGTGAGTTAAAGCAGGGAGCATGACAAATGTGCAATGCCCTCGCTGAGATCCGAATACTGAATCTCTTGATTGCTACCCGAACGTACTTCCAGTTACAGCACTGGGGTCCACGGTACCAAGGAATTTAGTTTGATAAGGACTGTCTCCAAGGATATTATCTACCTTTGAAACTTGATTTAGAAATGCTTCCAACAATTTTTCATTACAAAAAATGCTTATATTTGTTCTTTAACTCAATAATTTTTTCAGTCTACTTTAAAAAGATCTAAGCTTTAAAAACTGGAATTAAACACTCGTAGGGGAATAATTATGATGGTACATAAAAAATTAAGTGCAGATTACAAAATCAATTTATAATATGAACATATTCCTACTAAAGCAACTACATAAATCAGGTATTTAAGAATTACGTTGGATAATAATTTCATGGGAGAATCACATTTCCCATCTCTGAACTAAATGCTAAAACATATTTTTAGGGTTATATAAATATTGTAAGAACACTCATGGAGTTAAAACAGATCTTAAGTTAAAGCAGATCTATGACAGTTATGGAGTTAAAGCAGATCTGTGACAAAGAATCGTGCCTATTATTTTATTCGCGACAAGGGCTTATAGCAGTTCTTTGCTAAAGAATATAAACTTCGCACTGCCAAGGTAAATTCGAAAATTTCTTTTAAGAATTGTTTCTAGCTTACAAAGCTGTTAGCTTATGAGGCTCTTTTAATTAGCTCTTGTATTCCACCCATTGATACTAAGATATTGAGTAATGTTGCATTGAAGAAGGGTATTTGCAGCTGTCTTTATCAAATTTTCTTGATGGCAGTCTCGCTACCTGTTACGGTCAATTCCCATTCAGTTCTTGAAGATGAATAATAATGTTGAACTCGATTTTGCTGTTTATGAACGTAATTGAGAAGAAGATTTCAAATAGCAGAGAATTAGCAACTACAGCTCTGTTTTTCAGAATGAAGTGCCATGCTGAAACCGCTGAATGAAGAAGGGTATTTGCAGCTGTCTTTATCAAATTTTCTTGATGGCAGTCTCGCTACCTGTTACGGTCAATTCCCATTCAGTTCTTGAAGATTATATATTACTGATGGAAGGAAGATGAATAATAATGTTGAACTCGATTTTGCTGTTTATGAACGTAATTGAGAAGAAGATTTCAAATAGCAGAGAATTAGCAACTACAGCTCTGTTTTTCAGAATGAAGTGCCATGCTGAAACCGCTGAATGAAGAAGGGTATTTGCAGCTGTCTTTATCAAATTTTCTTGATGGCAGTCTCGCTACCTGTTACGGTCAATTCCCATTCAGTTCTTGAAGATTATATATTACTGATGGAAGGAAGATGAATAATAATGTTGAACTCGATTTTGCTGTTTATGAATGTAATTGAGAAGAAGATTTCAAATAGCAGAGAATTATCAACTACAGCTCTGTTTTTCAGAATGAAGTGCCATGCTGAAACCGCTGTATGAAATGGATTCATAATTTTGGTATTGGTTTGAGATCAAACGTGTTTTAATCTGAAATGATTTTCTCTTGTCGCTACAACTATCACAGGAAATTAGTGCCTCAGAGAAGCATGTTGAAACTTAGGCAAGTTTTAAAATCCTGCAACATTTTAATATCGCATTCCTTTTGCTTACGATCGTAGCAACTGCGGAATTTCTGGCAGTATTTGGCTGATTATTTCATGAAAGCTAGCTACAAATCTTCCTACTGTTTTAAAGCTCAGTGTTCGAGTTTCTCACTGGAAGCTCCCTTATACGAAAGATGCTACGTATATTGAAACAGAGAATATCGTGTCTCATCAAACGCATAGTGGCCAAAAAAGATTTTTCATGCAAATGTTCACAATAAAAGATGACAAATTTTCACATATTTTAAATTGGCTGAAACTTTCTCCGAACATGTTAAGAGTTATTGGGAGTGAACTGCATTTGCTCGAAGTGCGCTGTGCAACTACTGTAACGACAAGGAAAATATTAAGTATATTCTTTTTGAACATGTTCACTATGTTAAGCAGAGGAAGAATCCCTCTGTTTCTTAAAAGACCTGTTTGAATCTTGACCTCCAGTTCCTTTTTGGAGGTATTTTTTCGACTAAAAAGATAGTTCCCAATTTTCGGAGTTTCATTCTCAAAATAGATTTTAAGTGTTTAATTTTTTATTTAATAAATATTTAATTTTTTTTAAACTTTTATCTAAATTTTTTCTTCCTTTTGCAGTGTTATTGTGCTTTTTATTTATTTATTATTATAGTATTTCATTTATTTGTATACGTTTTGGAACACGAGGAGCTAGAGTTAACAATAATAACATCGTGTTTGGGCCGAACAAGCTTTCTAAGAGTTCAATATCTTAACTTTTACCATTATATAACAGGCGAAATTTGTAATCAAACACAACATCATAACCAGGAAATAAGTCTTACATTTAACGACTTATCACCTGTGGCGTACATTTGCACAAGCAGTTTAGAACTACAGGATACGATGTGATGATGTGGACAGAATTTTTGAAGAATTATAAGGCTTTAAAATGCCATCAAAAACATGACTACTTGCAATAAATGAACAAATATGAACAAGGTAGGAAAGAAACCTCAATTCTCTGACTATTTTTTGACTTAGTGAAATGGAAGAAGACATAGTGAAAGCCAGAGACGTTGAGGTGGATTATAGAAATGTACTACAATTAGACATAATTAAATAAATTTATCTTTGACGAGAATATAATCTCATGAACGATCAGGAAAGACTTCATGTAAAGAGGGATACCTGATAGAAACATGAAACCCAATGAGTCAAAATATCCAAAACAAAGGAAGTTTATGTCAAAGGAATTATTTGAAACTTTCCTAATTTAAAGAAATAGTGAAATAATTTTAGTGTTATTATTATTATTATGTAGGGTACCATCATCGTTACATTATCACATTTTTATAGTTATATGAGTTATTATAGAATTATTATATCCATCATATACTTTGCTTATCGAGCATCTCATTAGCTATGAACAAATCTGAATGTTCTTATTAACATATATCTTTTGTAAACTGGCGACCTTTTAAATATATATTTTTATAGTTACGAAGAACCTTTAGGAATAACGAATATACATTATAACGAATATATTTTTTAAATCTGTCTTAAGAACAGTCAGTAAGCATACGATGCAATTAAGAACAACATGCACGACTTATATCTCACAGTTACTGAAAAAAATCCAATTTGCAAAATTCCTTTAAGAATGTGATCATTCAAATGTAGAACTACCACAAAATAACAGATCAAAATTTTCAAAATGTATTCATTATTACTGATAAAGAACATTTTTATGGTGTGACTCAAAACCTTTATGAGAATTATGCAAACAAACTCATGACTGCCAGATCAATGTCTTGAAAATCTTCTGTCGTGTAGTATTCGAAAAATAAATAAATAAATACAAAAAAGCATCAAAATGAGTAGCCCAGTTCACAATACAATACACGGAATCCAGTTTATTACCAAATTAAATCTGTGCTCTATAAATAGATTTTGATAGCTTGACAATTTTTTTATTATCCGATATTAAGCGTTTCACCACTCATATCAGAGAATGGGGTTAGTTTTTCTTTTTGCTTTCAATCATTTGCTGCCTCTGTAGAGAAACATAATCTAATAGATCGTTTATCTTAATAGTCTTAAAAATTTGAATAGAATCAAATTAGCGAAAGGAGAACTTGCTTCACATTAAATATTAAATTTGCCTTTGAGCTTTTGACTCAAGTGGAGAAGTTTTGAATAGTTGCAGCTCCTTTTTTTAATCTTACCTTAATTTTTAAATGAATCATTATTGCATAAAGGAGACTTAATTAAAAACGCCCACAATGTTACGTTACAGTATAGTGACTTATCATTATTAGTTCAACAAAAGCATTTTTAAAGGAAACAATAACTAGTTTCTAAATATCAGATGGTAATTATTTCTCATATTTTTTCTAAGCGTATTCGCTGCATTTAAATCCGGTCAGTTAGTCACTTAACTCGAATTGATTGTTAGTTTCAGAAAGTTTGCTTTGTAACAATTTACCCTACGGTCACTAAATTTCTGATTTCGAGTCACAGAAAATCAGGTAATTGCATTGGCACTACATTTGAGAAATAATCCTGAAACTGACAGAAGCCGCAATACGGCTTGCATCATACAGAAAAGGGGCTAGTGTAATAGGAGACAACCAGATAGAGTTCAAATCAATCAGTCATTATGCAACAGAGTTTCACTTTTAAATAGAAAATAACTGGAATTAATTTGTCGCTCTGAATAGTTCATTTGGTAAGAGAAGACTGTCCGCCAACCAATAATGTTATAGAATTAATTGACTCTCAGTCTAGATTGTTATGTATTCTCAATTAAAATGTATTACTATTAGCACAGTCATTTTTCTACAGTTAAGGACAGATTTCCAAAATACGAGCTATTTTGCTCACAAAGCACACCTGGATTATAAATCATGAGCAATAATTTTCTATCCATTGTATCAAATTTCAATTGAATAAAATCAAATTACTATTATTATTTGAGGACACATTCTCCTTCTGCAGACTAGGTCTCGTAAAATGTTACTAACGATCGAAAAATCAGATACTTCCCAAACGTATCGTAAAATAGAAACATTGATTCGAATAAACTTTTAGACTCGATTAATCTCATTGTTTGAGAAGACAAGAATGCATTTATAAATATAAATTGCTTGAGGAAATTCTGAGTTAACTGAAGTATCATGTCTTAAAAGACATTATAATCCACCTGAGCGGAAAGATCGATGTATTGGAAAATGTTATATTTGCAAAGTAAAAGTTTCAATGATAGTATGTAACAGCTTAGCAAATGCCTGATTAAATTATAAAATGACCTGCAGAAATATCAGCATTTAATTATACGTAGAATAGTTTTGATTTACTGAAAGGTTATCATTACTATAAAGAAATTTTAAGCCTTTCAGATATTTAAGCCTGTAAAGATGCAAATACGCACTATTACATACATACAAGCATGCATGTGCCTTACGTATACATGCATTAATACACGAGATACAAAGGAATTACTCGTATGAACCTCTTTTATTTCGAAATACTAGGCTTACACGCTTTACGGCTGCCTCTTGTAAATTGAATGTGACTGACGGTTAAATGTGACTGTGAGCGGAAATTAGGGAATTAATCAAATCTGACTTTGTCTTTGCCAAAAAGTGGAGTGGTAGAAAATATGTATCAGGCTGGACATTGTCGGGTAATTATCATGAATTACTCATATAATACTATGAACATACTATGAATCTAATACACTATGAATAGATAAGCGCAAGAGCGGAATAATTACCAGTTGCATATCAGCAAATATAAAGTGCTAACGAGTTTTTACTTCGATTGCTGATGTATTTTTTCGTATTTGATGATATTTTGTTGTATGTGATGAACACTATGCTGTTTAAACCTGCACTGAGATATCATTCCATGCGCTTGGCTTATTGAATCTGTGCTTAACGTTGTTATGACGGAGGTGAAAAATCTCCTGGAACCACTCGAATACCTGAGCATCTCCGCAGCCAAATCCCCAAATCCAGGACGTAGTGTTCGCTACTCGTCTCTCTGACGCTGTGCACTGTACTGGAAATGTTGTTTTTCTTATTTTGGTCTGCTATTTGTAGATCAGATTAGGCATTCTGCCTAGAAGCACTTCTAGAACTATGTGACGAACACTGTTCACTTATCATAAACTACTATTATATCACAATATTTATGGACCCTCCCATCATTGGCCGAGTGGTTAAGACCGCTGATCACTACAAGTTCGATCCCAAGTACTGCATGGTTGCATGGTTGGTTCTAATAACGGTCTCCATATGTAATGGAAATATGAGCCAGTTTTCTTTAGATAGTCCTCCACAAATGTGTCACTTCCCTTAGGGAGATAACGCCTGTGCAACAATATTGCTTAATGAAACGCTTAATTATTATACGGAAGCATTTTTTTAAGACTTACACGCCAAAAAGTTTGTTAAAATATTAGATATTGCACTATTAATGCACATGTTATGAGATTTATTTGCTAAAGAATGCGATTCAATATTTGTATGCTATAAGAAGTATCGTAGAATGATAAGACATGTAAAAAGTACCCATATGTCAGTTTCAATAAACCCGATGCAATTTACAAGAAATCATCCATAAATTTCACTAGTCTGTTGAGAGAAATCATTTTATATAAAGTTTAAATATAAACAGCAAACATATATACTGATTTTCATGAGAAATGTTTGTTGGCAAGCTGAACATGCTGAGACATATATGCTGTGTTAGCATATTCTTTATTTATGCTTAATACAGCTTAATGTGGAGAAAATATGATTAAAATGAAGGAAACAGCCCAAAACCATGTTTAAACGCGTCAGGTTGTGTCTATAAGACTTTATAAAAGAACATCCATTCTGACACTAGGAGGAATTTAAAAACGTAAAAATTGGTTTAAAAACAGCTCATGTGGTAAAACTGTTTTTCTTTTGGAGACACGTACATTTCTGTTTCAGGTACTTAACCTATATTAGACTATTCTAAAAAATTTCTGCCGGAAAAATGTAACACTTTAGAGACATCAATAATATGAGGTAGTAACACATGTAATGGCTGCCGTTTAATAACAACGATCCAATACACTACTAAATTAAAGAAAAGTTTCCTTACTTGCTCTAGAGTCAATTAGCGTTGAAATTTGGGAAAATGGTCAATACAAATTCCAATATTACGTAATTTGCAAAGAGTTGTTGGATTTTACTTCTATGTTTTTAACTGGCATCTTCTCTGTTTTTTATGAGCAGGTGTTATTGTTTTTATTATTTTGCAACAAACTGCGTTCCCTGATGTTATTCCTCGCATAAATAACTTATGGTAATTGATCTCCGAAATGTTGAAATGTCTTGCGCTCTGTTAGGACAAAACAGTTTGGAAATTTTCCATGCTGCGATGAGAGCTGTTTCAAAGTAGTTCAAGAAAAAGGGCCGCCGTTACCACTTTTTCCTTTGGATAGAAGTAAAATAAACTTCTACGTGGCTGTCAGATAAATCCATTCCATTATTATATTTGTTGTATAAAGTGGCACAAAATGAAACACCAGTTCCCTTCCTGCTATCTTTCATCCTAATTTTCACTTCGGTTTTCACTTTTGTTTCTTCAAAATTTGCCAGTAAAGACGCTACACAATTAGCCTTCCATCGTACTGCAGCTAGTTTGTTTACTTCATCAAACAGTGCACCAGAAGAGCCTCTCTCCATTTTACTCAATGTTTTCGAAGGCACAAGTGAACGTTTAGCTCTTTATTTATCTCGTACAGTTCCAGCTTCACAAAATTACCTTTCTTTCAAACGAACAATTAATCCATGAGATGTGAAAAAACTATCCTCTGAAATTTCGGCTTTTCCACAATCGAAAGCAAACATTCCACGGCGGGCTGAGAAAGAGGTTCCTTGCATTTTTCTTGAGCCCCTTGATAAGGAATAATATTGAAGAGGGATCCATCGTAATAGGTCAGCATCTATAATTTGTATCATAAATTTATGAGTTCATTCTTCATTAACATCTTACAGCCGTGCCTACAAAAATAACACACCATTCTTTTATAGGTTATTAGATCTTCTGAATACCTTTTAAACTGTTTCAAGACAAATTCAAATTTTCTAACAAGCATTGAATTTTGTAGTAACGGTCATCTTTAGCGATTTTAGAGTTGTCTTTCAAAGGAACGTAGCGCTTGATGTCACGATCGTTTCCTGGACATAGCCTGACTCATCAAAGTTGTACCAGTATCGGGGCATTTTGCCAATACATTTTTTTCACGTTGTTAAATATTAATATATCCACTGTAAAACAATCCACATAGGAATTGCTTGAATTCACCTTTCAATGACACTAAAAGAATGATCATTTGCTTGGTTTGCATACCAGTTAGTCGCTACAACTGTGTGTGATATCGTGTCTTCAGCCATCATGTGAAATCAATGAAAGTATCGTAATATTTTATCATTTAGCTTTTAATAAAACACTTGGTATAAACTTCTATTATTTATTTATTAAATCAACTGCAGTTGTAGTAGAATTACATGGATGAATTCCCATAAAGTTTTTGGAAATAAATACTTTATCTTCTATAAAGTAGGAATTTAATCACTGGTTTTCTTTTTTTTGTTGTTGTTTTTAGTTATAATTAAACAAACAGGTAGAATTTTAATTCTCCAAATTATTGATCCCATCGTTATTGGGTGAAGAGAAGTCTCAGAAAAGTTCAAGGATAATTACAGTTGAGTGATAAATGACATATAAGCACTGTAAACAAGTAGTTATTTCTCCAAACGGAAGTGAGCTGACAAAGAATTTGGGTATTTTTTTATTTATTTTAAACTAAAGCTGGGAAGGCAAATTCATTAATAAATTATAAAACGCAATTAACTGGAGCTTTTCGAGTGTGCCTAATAAGAGTTAATTAAGAGAAGTCTGTATAGATATTGGAGTTCTGTCACTGGTAGCATTAAACTTCAGTTAACGTTAAGCTCATAAGATTGTACATTAAAAATTAAAATTTTTTATCTGCAAACTGGATGGTAATTTTAGGTCACTGCAATTATTAATCTGCTGTTTGAAACAGCACAGATTTTTGTATACATACGAAGAAAACATTAAAATCTACAAATCTGCGACTCGACAAACTGACATTTCTTCTGCTATTTCTTTTCTACCCTTTTCTACCCTTTTCTTAAACATCAGAATTTAGCCAAACGAAAGATATAAACTTTTTTATTATATTCTTATAAAATACAGCTTTGTGTCAGACTTTTAAAGAGTAATCAGGAAAATGGAATTTTTCATCGAAAAGTGAAAAATAATTTTCAAAATAGACTCTCTGAAATACGTCACTAAGGCTAAAGACTAGTTTTTGCGAGTGTTTCCAAAATTTTGGACCGTTATGTTGCATTACATTATCATGCATTTATCATCAATATGAGCAAGCTTGGCCATGTCATGTGCATAAAATAATACCTTAAATTTAACTACCCAGAGTCCCGGTAAATAACAAATTTCCAGAATATTGCTATCTGACATTATACAAGATCTTTAATTTATTTTAAATTTTGATTTTGGAATGCTGATTTATTAGACGTGCTCCCCAACGTTTATCACGTTGCTTGCAAAGGTAAATAAATAAAGCATAAAACTTATGATTTCACTAACTGCACGTAAATATTATAAGTTTATCAAACATACGTATACAAAGTAAAACACTTTAAAGAAAATTCTGATACATTTGAAAAATTTTCAGGAACTCATTTCTTTGGTGACAAATATGCAATAAAAAGGAGCATAAAGGCACAGAATGACATATGTACGGAACTTTTAATACCTCAAGGGGCTATTAATCTCCAAACGGTATTTGACGTCGAATCACTATAAACAGCTATTGTATTTTTCAAATTGTTGCCACCAAATATTATCACTCTTAAAGAAATTAAATAATGAAGAATCTGCATGAATGTATGTACATTTCTCGCATTGTGAAAAAATAAAGGTACCCAGAGCGATCAAATTTTGAATAACGTAGTCCTCTACCCGAGTATGGGCACCTAGAGGCCCGCATATTGAATTTAGAATTTGGTTTATTATATATTTCATATTGTTTTATTAAGAAACTCAACGATTTCAAAGAAAGCAGTGGCAACACTCTGTACGGAATAAAATACTTCTATCTTCAGCTCGCGAGATTACCTATTGGAAATTCTTTAAGATGTGCTATTTTAAGCATTTTTAGCCCAAAGGGTCATTAGCCCAAATACTCTCGAAACGCATATGCATGTATAAATGAAAAAGAACGTAATATAAAATCTGAAAAAATTCAGATTTTTTAGCTTTTAAATTAATATTGATTAATAAACTGAATGTAATGCCTTCCTTTATAATTTAAATGTTCATTTTAAAACAACTCAGCTAATTAATATAATTTAATATGCATTTAATTTATTATATATCCAGCTGATAAATAAGGATATTTGCAATGTTTTTGTAAATAAAAAAAAGGCCTTTTGTAACGTCGTACATCGGGACTTAGTAGATAAGAGATTTTTTTTAAAACCTTTGTCTCATTTATTCAGATTAAAATTAATTTATTTCAATTAAAAATTACCATAAAATAATCTGTGCAACAGTTTCGTCAAATATCTTGCTAAATTGCAGATATTTTGAGTCTACATATAATATTTTTAATGGGTTTCATTTTAAGAAGTCATCAATAAGAATGGCTTTAAATGACCAACTAAGTCTTGAAAACATTTCAAAGGTCACGGTTTCGTTACCGTTTAATGTACATTAATTTATGAAGCTTAGATGTAAATGGGCCCACCAGCGGCCGAGCGGTAAAGACGCTGAACACTGGTAGTTCGGTCAGAGGTTCGAATCCCAGCGTTTTTGTGGTTTTCCCCATGTGTAACGTATATACGAGCCAGTTTCCCTTAGAACATCCTCCACGAAGGCATCCCTCCCTTTAGGCAGATATCCCTCGTGTGCTTTGCCATAATTAAATAATGCAATCCAATCCTTAGATGGAAATGCGAAAACACATGTGTTTACCATAAAACAAGGGCCGCGCTTATTTTTCTTGATTTCATTTTCATTTAATGAATAAAAGTGATATGTGGTCACAAGAAAACTCGTTCACAAAAGTTTTGTTTTGAATATTTGATCACCAAAGCTTTTTTTTTTTTTTTTTTGTTATTTTAGTTTGCCAGTGATATTCACAATATCATTTCTATACATAAAATACGGATGGAGGCAAAAATCGCGCTCCATGATAATTTCTCATATACTACTATAAATACTGAAGTTAGTTGGTCACAGTTCACTTGGTTGTTCTGATACAAGGATTTAAGGCACTTATAATAGTAAGTTGCCTAGCAAACGGGTCTTAGCAATAGTAAAGCGCGTAATCATTTTCAAATACTTCTACTTTTTGCATAAATGCTTCTAAGGCCCACCAGCGGCCGAACGGTGGGCATTAGAAGCATTTATGCAAAATTAAATTTATGCAAATTTTAGTTTTGTAAACAAAATATTATGACTACCTGTGAAAGTAGCTGAACACTAAAAGTCGCTGTCGTAAGTGCGGTCTGAGGTCCGAATCCCGCAAACGGGCCGGCTGCAGGAGAGGTTTTCGAGGTTTACCTCATGTGTAACGTGTATAGCAGCCAGTTTCCCTTACAAAGCTCCTCCACGAAACCATCCATCCCCTTAGACAGATAGTCCTCGAGGTTTTGCCGTAATCACATAAACCAAAACTAAACCAAACCATAAAAGCTCTAACGCATTTAGGAGTCAAGTCACTCCAGGAATGAAAGGTATTTAGTTGAAAATGTTGAAAATGAACAATTTAAACCAGAATTATTAAGGCTATAAATAATTACTATATATACTATCTGGATCACAGATTACGTACATGTATCTCTGACGGGTAACTTTAGTCTCACACTCATCCTCAAAAAATATGGGGTCCTTATTACAAGCACTAAAATTCGTATTAAAGGTTAATGTTAATTTACTATGTAAATGCTATTATCAAAAATTATAATTTAAACGCATTTTCAATAAAATTTTTCCTTATTATTAATAATGCGTTGTTATACACAATATTCAGTAACATTAATATAGAAATCTTAGCGTTCTATGAAATCTAGTGCGTTTCGAAGAGTTTCAGTCATTAAACTTGAATATGCAAACGGGCCAAGTTTCAGTTTTGTAAACAAAATATTATGATTACTTATTTTTCATACCGAATTTGTACTTGATGTTGAAACTTGTAAATGTTCTTTCAAAATTTCGAAATTATCAAAGAAACCTTTTGTGCTTGAAAAAGTGCAAGAAAAACCTTATTTTGAAGGAAATCCGTAATTTTAAAAATATTTAAAACTTATTATCTAAAAATTATTACTGTGCTAAAATTACAATATATCTTTTATTTGAAGAGATAGTGTCCATTTCAAACATATTTTAGGCAAAGCATAATTTGAGTACATGTTTTAGCTATAAAGTAATTCTTGAAGTCCAAGAAATCATAATAATAACAGAAACTAATTACGAGACAGTTATGATTATGTTTAATTAGATTTATTTCTTATAATATTTATATAAATTCGTGCTGTTTGTTTTCTCTCATCAATAATTTATATCATTATGGTAGAAATAATTGCTTTTAAGGTAAATGTGAAATCAAGATCTACGTGTTCCTTTTTTCATAATGATTGAGGCCATCTGGCATTGCTAAAACTTAAGAGTATGAATATTTTTATTCATTTCTATCACGTAAGGTCAAAAGTATTGCCAAGTCAAAATGATGAATGTTACAATATACAAATCTATCAAACGTATAATGAAATGATTTGTAAATTCATTACGACTAGAATTAATAAACCATTTATAGTAACAGTCAACAATCGTGAATAAAAAGTATAATACCTACAAGAAACGCTGTCTTCACAGCGAGATCTGGAGTTTCAATAGCTTTAAAATATTGAAAGTTTGAATTTTATATTATTCTGACAATTTAAATTTTGATTAGGTGCGGTATCTAATAACATAAGTATGCTATAGATATCATGCCTAATAAATTCTGCAGTCAATTCAGCTTAAGTTAAAGAATTAGAATACTAACCGAAACATCTGTTCACTGCTCATAATAACTTACAAATTTTCTATTTCTTTCAGACTTCTGGAAAAGACAAAAACATTTCTCTTTACTCCTAGAACGAGAGCTGATCTACCTAAAGGTTTCCCAGAGGACATAAAAGGCATACCATACTTTTTAGATAACTACATACATCCAGAGGTGCCTTTGGCAGCCTCTCTGTCAGAGCATATCGCCGCTGCCACGAAGGAAATTGGCGTACAATCAGGATTTGAATCCAAGTCATAATTAAATTAAATGTAATTACTCTCTAGGAATATGGGTGGCCATTATGTGCAATGTGTTTCATATGACCAATTACACATGTCCAAGAACCAATAACGATGCAAAGCCTTTATGTAAAATCGTCATCTGATGACATTTTAGTCAATCAATATTGTATAACACGAAGCATAGAGAAGTTGTGGTAAACTACTAAATTGTTTCACACGAAGCGATTTTGTAGAAAACTATTTTCTATTTCTTATACTTTCATCTTATTGTACGCTCTGCATCAAAGAAAATACCGATAAAGTAATCGCATGTGTTGTTTTGAGATAATGTAACGGGATAATCAACTGTCATTAAAATAATTAATATGTTCATTGTGAGCTCACAAAACAGAGCAAATTTTAGATGTTAAATAAAAGTGATGATTCTGTACTGAATTTAAATGTGAATCTTAATGTATCATCAGTATTAAAAATGGTATTGTGAAAGTTGTCCGAGTAAAGCATAGTGTATGGCAAATTTTGTGAAATTTTAATATGCACGTGTATGTTGTACTGCTGAATAATTAAAGCAATTCTAATGTTATTTTGTCTTTCTTTGCTCCGTAATCATATTATATTCGGAATTTTTGTTAAGGATATCGAATGTAATGAGATAACTTCAAATTAGAATGCTCACCATTTTAGCAATTTCTTTCAGTTCTAAAATAAATTCAATCAATTACTGAAAACTGAAATTGTCCTTAGACCGAGAATTTGCGATAAAATTAGCAAAATATTTGTAAATTAAGAAACCACTTTCCTATAGAATTGTGTACATATTGAAAGTTAATTCTCCCTTTGAAAAATTTGGTTTCGAAATTATTTTTAATAACAGAAAATGTAAGTATATTTTTTTCATTTAAGTTTTAATAAATTTTAAATTAATTTCCATAATATCATAGTCACTGTAATTGGAAAAGATGATCAAATCTCCAAAATCAAAATGTTTTGTCATTGAAATAGCGTTTAGCAAACAGGAAAAAAATTCGTTATATCCGTATTCCGAAATGATACGCTTAATTGTGTCTTATATCGTCATTTAAAAGAGAAATTTCATATTTTTTTTATTATACTTCGTGTCCCAGTAAAACTGTTTTTTAGTTTCTTGAAGTATAATTTTCGATGTCATTTACAACATAAATTGAATCCAATAGTTTTTTTAATATCATTAGTTTCTACATAAATCTTCTTATAATATACAGCCTACCTTATAAAATATACATCTATGACATACATTATACTAACTCGAATCCAAATTTTAACAGTGAGTAAGTTAATATCATATAAATAGGCTATAATATTAAGCCTTTTATGTGCACTTAGTGGTAAATGTGGCAGTATGAAGCTCATCAAATGGAAGAGGAAGACTTCAATGTAAAATTTAACACTAGGCAGAGAAGCAAATTTTATATGACGTAGGTTTTGAAAAAAACTCTGCGGGTGATCAGACACAGATGATCCTGAAGAAGACGAACCTATGTATAATCACTCTTGAAATCGACAGAGTTTTATTCGAAACCAAGGCCGTAACAAGTCTGCTTTATTGTCTACTTTTAAACACGAAACTAATTAAGTTTAAGAAACTATTTATATTTTATGAAAATTGTATACATGAACTAAATACTAAAACAACTTATTAAACTACTACATTTTCAAGACAGAAAGTATTAGAGCGATAATAAAATTTCCATTTCTATTATCTTTCGGAGGATAGATAACTCTATTAAGAGGTTTTTCTAACAGAGCATGCCATAGAATCGGGGAATAAGCCAAAACAGATTGCTACATATTTTAGTTGCTATATCAGTAATTAAGTTTCCTTTATTGGACAGTTATACATTTATGGCCCTAATAGCTATAGAGCTGCTGCTTTTTATAATAAGCACTGCCTTCCTACAGCAAAATGCATTTATAATGAATACCGTTTTAATCTAAAATTGATTTCATATTCTTTCATCACTTTGGGGCTTTTGTACTGATCGATACAATAGAATAATGCGTATAACAAGTAATCATAAAAGTACGCTGACTTTTATTTTCTGGAGCTTTCAGATGTTTTTCGCAATTTAAAATTTCAAGGAAATTTTCATAAATTCCCCTTTCAATGTTCATACTCTTTTATATTCTTGGTGAATTTCATAACTTTTAATTATATGGATTTTGAGCATGCTGTATCATCCGGTAGATCATTGATTTTAACCGTAAAATCATCATTAATTTCTTTCTCGTCATTTATTTCATTGATCAGCGTTTTACAATGTGACCTTATAACAACTTTCCTCAACTTTTCAACTTCCAAGTCTTCTCAAAACTTAAAATCTTTCCTTTTGACAAATTTTATTCATCAAATAAGAATAATATAAGGTCAAATAAGAATAATATAAGAATAAGAATAATATAACCCCTTGCTGAACGCGTGGATTACGTCATCAATACAAAATCGGGATCGGAAAGGATAACTTTGCATGGAAAAATTTTAAAGGATTTTTGTTCAAATTAAGAAAGTATGCATTATTTAAGCAAACCTAAATATTTTTGTGAATAAAGGGAAAAATTGAAACAACTAATAACTCAAACGCTTTGTTTTGCTACTTAATAAGTAGGCACATGATACAACTTCTTTTTTTAAAGCTTTTTGATTTTTACTTTTTGTGGGACGAAGACAGATTACAAGTTTTCAAAAACTTTGTGGAAAAGAACATGGAGTTTTCAAAACTTCTCTTAACACGCTATTGTGGATTATGATTCTAGTTTCTGAAAATATTTGATGTAGCTGCATTTGAGAACCCAGTAAGATTTGCTGTCTTCGAAATCTAGGCCCAGCTAAACGGGCACCAACAATAAGCCCTTTCTCAAATGGTGAAAGATTTGCAGTTTTTCCCATTTTACTTCAGTCATCGGGAAATCCTTACTTACTTACTTATACTAGCATTCTAATCACGTGTAATTCACTTCACAAACAAATTTGCATACTTCATCCCTAGCGCGTATTCAAACGAAAAGGTTCCTAGTACGTATTCAAAGGTTTCTAATTCGTTGGCCAGTTTGTGTATATCAATACAGCTCTGTTAACGTGAATGTAATGATCACTACTCGGCCTGGGTAACTCTGCGAGTGGGCAGTGCCAAGCAAGGTTGCAACGATGCATGCGTGTCTGATCCCTTTTGAAGAGTACCTTGCCGTGGCGATGCGACCGACACTCTGCAGCGTACCGCGTACAAAGGAAATTTAAGCACTGGACAAATTAAATGTAAGCAATTAAGATAACTTATATGTGCAAAATCACATTCCGAAAATAAACTTTCGACAAGGGTTTACTATATTTGTATGATAAAAATTATAAGCAAACTTCTAAAGCACTATTAGTGACTAAATGTTATGAGTTATAAAAGGCCACATGTATTTTTAAATGTTTCAAAATAATTTAGTTTCATAATATTAATTTTGATTATGCTCTTCATTCATTTGTTACATTTGAAAGTACAACATTCAAAGAAAATAAATATACTGTAAAAATAATGCAGGAAGTATTTTGTATGATTACCTTTTATTGGGCAATATTTTGTGAACGCAACATGTTAATTTTTTTCTTGCGGGAAAAGAAGTCGAATGTCTGAATGAAGCGTATCATTATGGGGACATTTTAAGTGGATGCATCATAACAATTAAGATCTTACTAAGGACTAACATCCACACACATACGAAAACAAGAAGAAAAAAATTTACATGAATTCAGTAGAGTTAGAAATTTGTATTTACATTTTCTATGTTAAAAATTTCACGAAATATGAAATTTCAGAGTTTTTCATACCTAATTAAAATATTACATAATTTCAGTCTACTTAATTGAAAATATAATGCCGAAAGTTTTTATTTTACATGTAATTATATCAGATGCTGTGCAGACTGCATTTATATGGATAATGCATTTGCTTTACAGAAAAGTTTCACACTTTCGTTTCTGAATTTCATTTAAATGTTTTCTGTTGTACTTTCAGACGAAATAAAACCAGCACAATAACATTTCTAAATTCATTTAAAAATTTTTAATGATAGGTTTTGAAATATTGAAATATATTTCCACACTAAGCATCGCTATTTAAGTACACTAGCGACAGATTCTCATTAGTAACTTTTATCTGTGTCCCTAGTTAAACTTTGAAAGCATATAATAACATATAATAAAGCATATAAGCACATAATTTCAGTCTATGTAATTAAAAATATAATGCCGAAAGTTTTTATTTTACAAGTAATTATATCAGATGCTGTACAGACTGCATTTAAATGGATAATGCATTTGCTTTACGGAAATTTTTCAGACAAAAGAACAAAATTTATTACTATTCAATTACACGATTCATGTTTAGGTGAGCGGTTAGTTACTTTACTGTAAACATATAATAACACTTTACAGAAAAGAATTCTTCGCTCAATAAAATAGTTAAGGAATTTTCACATGCTTTTATGTTTTTCGGTCAGAGTGAATTTTTTTATAATTGAAGCATAAATTTGGAATCCGTCATCATTCTCTTGACACAAACTTAAATTTATTGAAGAAAGCTTCCTGATCGATTGAGACACTCCAGGATTTCATTCTGTTGATGTTAGAGTGAAACATGACAGACAACGCGCGGCGAAGTAGAATGATGGATACCGGAGCCTACTTTTCTCACCAAACTAGAATCGATTAGTCTAATATAATTCCAGTAGAAAAAGCAGAACAAACTATCATACGATATACATTTTCCGTTTAAGTTTTCGTTCAGCTGGAAGTAGATGATACTTGAATTTGTTCCTTATAGAGGAGCATAAATAGTTTGACAGCTGATCACAAACTTACTAAATTGTGGCGTAAATTTATTTATAAGTACAAGCTTTATTCATATAATGTAAGCAGAGGTAATCTTTGAAAAATCACTTTTTAAGGGAGCAAAAGAACTGAATCTGAAAAAGTGCGTAGAAAACTGTGATTTTTTTGTGACGGAAATTTTAGGTCTTGCTTAATGCAAAAACATTAAAATTTTGAAATGATCAGTTGCCATATGTATCCAATGCATAAGAACACATTTTAGGGTCAGAAAAGGAAGCAATCTGGACTTTAATATATTTTAGTATTACCCAAAGGTGTTGTTCTACGTAAAGTAGAAAAATGAGTATTTTAAATGCTAATGAAACCAACAATTTATCAGATTTCAGTGCGTGCAACATACACAAAAAGCACAAAAAAGGAGAATCTTCAGCTCTGGTTGTAGCGTAAGTACACCATATGTTTATGTATGCAATATATAGATTTAGATTCTATAAAATATATTCTTTACATTATGATTAGAAGGCAGACATGTTCTGCCCATAGAAACCATCAGAACCAAACTACTATGTGTATAAATGTCGGAGAACATGTCGCACTTTGCATGGAACTTGACGCAAGTACAAAAACGTTTTATTACAATGGAATAATTTCTCTTTAATAAACCTTAATTTATGAATTTCTCTAACACTTTGCTATATTGCGAAGAGGTGAAAAGACATACGTTAAATTATAATTTTTCTTTTATTTTTAATGTATTCATTGAGGATAATGTCCGGATGTTAAAATCGTCTTTTCTTAGCTCTATATTTGTACCTTAATACCAAAAGAAGACAGTGAAGAAAATGTGTCATGCATTGAAATGAATGGTTGGATCTTTTAAAGTAACTCCTTGACATGTAAGAAATATATTAAACTAAAATATGAGTTTGAATTTAAAACGGGATCAATGCTTCTTGAGAATTCTACTAAATAAATAAGAAACTGCTTCAATTATATTTCATTTCCTTTTGCATCCGTGCCCTACTCACAGTATCGCAAAGAAAATATTTATTAGCAAGTACATGTGTTGTCTCAAGTTTTAAACACATGAAGGAACTTAACTTTTCAAACTTTTAAAATGTCAGTGAAAATTCTAATAGGAATTTCTGCAAAATAAAGCAGCTACAAGAAAAATTCTTCGCCGCGAGCTATCTAATCAAACTTCGTCACTAAGTTTATCGACTGTTAGGAAACACTGCACTTGAGTACCTTTGTACATTTATCAAATTTAAATAAATTGCATTTATGAACCACATTATCAGAAGAAAACTGTTGTTTGATGTTCAGCTTAAAGTGCTTCCAGATTTAATTGCAATAAATTGGTTTCTTAACCTTTCTTTCAAATGAAAATATGTCGTTTCTTAAAATTGCTGAACATACTTATTTTGAATTAGATTTAGCCTATTTAAATTCATCTGTGAAATGGGAAGTACCAGAATGCAATGGCAAACAGAATACTGAATGGAATATATCCATCAATTATTTTATGGTTTCCTCTTCTGTAAAACAATACTGAGCAGACTTCGTTTAGAAAGATATTTTGAAGGCATCCTTTCTCTAATTCTGGAGGAATTTGCTTTCAGTTAGCCAATTAATGCATTATCTATTTTTCCGAAAGTCGAATTTTTAAATTTTCTAAAGTTTCCTGGCAATCTTTAAAGATTCTCAATTAGTTTCTGTATGTTCCTTCCACTAAATATCTTTTCCCACTTATAAAAATCACGAATACAATATTTAGCAGCTCCTAAGTTGGTCCTGGTACACAAAGGACTCAGTTTAATCTTTCATAAGCATTTTTATAAAATCTTCAGCTTGCGTATAAAGACACCCACTATATCAATCTCCCTGTTACTCCTATATTTATTCTCCACTTTTATCCTATTGTGCTTCAAGCGCAGGATTTAATTTCTATTGATCAAACGTGAGTTCTGAATGCTTTGTGATTCAATAAACTATCTTAAAAATTAAAAGCACTTTTATAGTCCAACATAATCTTGCGATCGAAATTCCACATCTAATTCATTAATTCTTTCCATAATGTTAATATCAAGTGAAAATTTACATATTTCGAAAATTAATCCGTTATTCAAATCATTAGCGTAAAATTAGGTCTCGTCCGAAGGATTGCGCCTTGCGGCTCTTCTCTATTGCATCTATCCAATCAGAAAATTCATCTTTAAACGGAATTCTTTGCCTTAGAGCCAAATGTTTGCTTAAGAAAGTTTCCATTTATTCTTAAGTTCCTTTATCTTATTAATTGAAGCTCTACCACAGACTTTATTAAATACTTTGAGCTCTGTATGTATGTATCTATGCATTTAAACCCATCCAAAGCTTCTTAAACTCAAATAAATTAATAATGCATTGTGTATATTAGTATGAAAACTGTACGGGAAAACCAATGAGGGAACACATTTTGTTTTCACATGGTAGCAACCAAATGCAATTCTCTTCCCGTTATTTCAACAATTTTCTTGAGTACATCCTAGTCTCCGTTGAACGCTTAAAATGCATTTATTACTTGCAGTCCTGTGGTACGTAAGTTATGTGAGGTAATGTTTCAAAATTAAGCGACTAAAAACTCTTTTTTTTTTTTTTTTTTTTTTTTTTTTTTTTTTTTTTTTTTCATCCGGGTCAGAACTTTCATCTGTATTCAATAAAGCTTAAATCTGAACATACTTATCTTTCTTAAACGTACGAACAGTATTTTAGTTACCATGTAGAGTCATTAGGTAAATTGGAAGCAGAAAAGATGAAAAATGTGCAACCGCTTTCGTCGGGAATCGAACCACGGACCTCTGGATACCGGCCCAGCGTGCTACCGTTACACCACGAAGGCACGCTAGGGAAGTGAGAGAAATACCAACTAACCAATGCTATCGATCAGTACGTGTTACATCCTAGTCTATGCCACTCTAAAGGTAAATATTTAGAAAGTAGATGACATTTCAGCCATTGGAACATACTTTACTCCATTTTAAAATGTACGTTAATACCTGCTTTCACCATTTTCTACTGAAATTTGAAATCGAGCTTTTATATGCAAGTATATTTTCTAAGCTCATTATGTACTCGACGTAGAAAGGGTATCTGCAACGTCAGCTTTAGCCCGAATATACGTATTTGGAAAACCTGCTGCACGGAAACTTAGGAATAAAATAATATGAACTAAGGAAAAAAAATATTGTTACGATTTTTGTATTTAGATAGTTAATTTTAGTAGAATTGCAATTAAAAACTGTTGTATTTCCCCGTGCAATGCAGCGCGAAACAAATTTTAATAGAAATCCATTGCGGAAAAGTAAGAATACAGGGCACGTGCACTATGATAGCTGTAACTGTAAATCCATCCTCTTATTGTTTTTTAGAAATCTCGAGAAGCAGAAAATTCTAAAACTATAATCTCGCTGCCGGTTGAAAACTGTTTAAAGCCTGAGAGAGACATCTTAGCTTAGTTGCTTAGTTACTGTTGTTGCACTTGTTTAGTTCTTCATCAACTGAGATATCTGAATTAGCTTTCTCTTTAGATACGCCTTGCATTGCATTATATTCTAACGTTTTTAGTAGTATGAAAGTATAACTACTAATTATACTGCGTGATATTGTAAACACTTGAACGAATGTCTCTGAGGAAAATTCAAGTGTTGTGATGCATTTCCTTTGATAATAATAAATTTTATTAACCTATTATCCTTCTTGAGCATTCAATCTATTATGTATGCACGCAACATTATGCTAACTAGTAACGTTTCATGCTAAGCTATTCTAGAAAAATACAGCCTTATATAATACGCAAGAAACTCTGATTTTGTCCTACCATTCGCATGTCTCGTTACGAAGTACTTTTTATCTACGAAGAACTTATTACCTAAGGTTCTAACTTAGTACCAAGAAAAGCTGAAGTTTCTTTGAATACTAAGTTTATTTTAATGATAGTCAATAGTGACCCTCATTCACATTTGGGGGTTAGTAAGTACTACCTATAACAATTATATTGGTTTATAGATAATTTCATACCATCAACTTGAAGAGTTCACCCAACCCATAAAACGTCTCTCATTATGCAGTTATTACCGGAATAATTCGAATTTTCTTGAACTCTAACTTTCTTTCTTAACTCTTTTCTGCCTTAAGCATTTTGACCAAAAATTTAAGAATGTTATATATGTACTCTTTAGTAATTTAGAAAACTGAATTAAAAAAGTATCCTACGTCAGTACATAAATTAAACTCATGTAAAGAAGGGCAAATTCATGTTGGACATGCTTTTACAACGAACGAAGTAGTTGTGTATAAATCATAAATTATCGTGCAGAGTCATTAGGGTATATGATGCAGAGGACATGAAAATTGAACAATGTCGTTGCCGGGACTCGAACCTGGACTTCTCGAATGCGCGCCGAGTGTCCTACCGTTACTCCACGAAGGCATGCTGGAAGGAGGGAGATAATACGTCATATACTAAATACTCGACTGGAATTAGAGAATCTAGTCGCCAAATCCTGCTGATGATGAATAATTGTTTACCACCTTTTAGTTCGGGCGCCACTTTAGAGTTCATTAGGATTTTTGACGCAGGTGACATGAAAATTAAACAAGCCCTTCCCAGAACTCGAACCCGGAACTCTCGAATACGCGCCGAGTGTGCTACCGTTACACCACGAAGGCATGCTAGAAGGAGGGAGAAAATACTTATAATCGTTTTTCACTACATTTATTTCAGAGCTTCAGAAACATTGTTTTGTGTTCTTTCTAAAATTATTTTATTAGTTTGTATGGTCTTTCATAAGAATAAATACATGAAAATATTTCTCAGAAATGTTTAAGTTTGTATCGATTATTTGATATGATTCTTTTAGAGCTCACTTTATAGGCTTACATCAAATTTCACTGAGTGAAGGGAGCAAATTAGATCATACAAATAAATAAAATCAAAACGCAGAGTGTTTGAGCATTTATTTCATATATTCCTATTCTAAATGTGCAACTGGTGTTCAATGTTACGAAAAAATTCTGTAATGATTTTCTGAGATTCACTCATTCGAAATGGAATAGCATTTATGTGAAAACTGAAAACATTTATTATTTATTGTAGTCATTCATCACTTTAAGATGTTAACAGCATTTTATGTGCTTCCGCGCATAAAAGAAATATGACTTCGAAAAGAAGAATACTCTGTCAAGAATGCTTTCGCTGTTCTGTCAAAGATTCTTTCATCTGACTTAAGGCCTTTCATTTCAAAGAGTAATGACATGCTTCAAAAATTCTGAAGAATATCTAATGAGATAGAATGATGTTACAACTTTTTCCTCTTAAAAATAAACATTGGAACTCATGAATTTTCTTAAGACTCATTCTTGATCATATTTCACTGTATATGAAATATGCAACAAAATCAATATTCCTTTTCAGACTTATGGTAAGCAATTCATTTCATGGTATGCAAGCATTATAAAATTTAAAATTTTATAGTAAAGACGAAAATAAACATGTCGCATGTAATATACTTCTAATTTCAGAACATGTCTGTCTGAGTTGTAGCAGAGAAATATTACACAAAAACAATACCTTAAATTCTATTACGATAAAATTAACTTAAGAACCATTGGAAGATGGCTTACTCCCATTTTAAAGCACTATAAACAAGACGATTCTTACTAATTATAAATTAATACTATTTTAGATATAATTTACACCAACACAGTTTTTTAATTTAGAAATAATTATACTGGTAGAATATTATCTACATTGAAAATCTCTTCGGTATGTGATTAGTTTAATACTCTAAGTAAAATATATATATATATATAAGATCTTATCTATCTATATATATAGATAGATAAGATCTTCTTTATATATATAGGATCTAACATATATATATAAGTGACAAAAATATGAAATTTAAAATTACTAACCTAAATTTGGCTATATCCCCTTCCTGTCTTAAAGCTACTAATGTATGAATCTAAAGTGCGCCATCTGAAAATTAACACATTTCATGTCCCTTATATAATAAAGCTACAGTGCGACAGCTTTCAGCTAATCAGATTAAATAAATATCTTACTATATTGATTCAGAAGTCAAACAACAAAAATCAGCGTTAATTCACAAAATTTTCACAGGACTAGTTTCGATGGTTTTACCGAACCATCATCTTCAGCTGCAAAACCGCAAATGAACAAGATAGGAAATAATGTTTAGATAAGATAAGAAAGCCTGGACAAAAATAAGCAAGTGGCGCCATCTGTTGGCGAAACCAGAACTAAAACATAATTTCTCTAAAAGCCGAAGGCAAATTTGGATTGGAATTAGGATCGTTAACTAGAACAGAAAGATTTTTATGAATGTGAAATGCCTCTAGAAAATCCAGTTCTCCAACGGAAGTTGTTTTTGGAATAATTTTGGCAGCAGAAAAATTGAAAGTGTGATTTTCGGACCAACAATGTTGAGCAACAGAAGACCTCTGTGTTTCCTTTTTTCTAACATATGCCTCATGTTCTTTGACGCGAAATTTTAAGGCTCTCTTAGTTTGGCCAATGTAAATTAAACCGCACTGGCAAGGAATCCTATAAATACCCCAGGAATTCATATCCGGAATGGGGTCCTTGAGTATAGAAGTTGGAATTTTATTGATGGGAGAGTAAACAACCCGAAAGTTAAATTTCTGCAAAATATGTGCAACTTTATAGCTAATTGATGGAAAGAAGGGAATGACAACAGAATTTTTATAATCTCCTAAAATAAGAGTGTGGCTTTTAGTGTGTTGAGATGAGACTTTTTTAACTGCTTGATTAATAATGTTGGGTGAAAAGCCCCTGTCAATAGCTATTGCTTTTAAATAATTTAGTTCTTCATCAAGGGCTAGTTTGGAGGAACAAACTTGAAGAGCACGGAAAACATAGGAATAAAATGAAGCTAACTTTTGTTTAGTCGGATGACATGATTTAAAGTGTGGTGGAAGGCAAACCGATGAAGGTTTACGGTAAACTGTAGTACTGAAGTTGGATGTGTTACGTGTGACCAAAATGTCGAGAAACGGAAGAGAATTGCAAGTCTCAAGTTCAAAAGTGAACTGAATAGCAGGATCAATAGAATTCATTGTTGAAAGAACTCTATTTAAATCATCTTTATTACCTTCAAACAGGGTAAAAGTATCGTCTACGTAGCGGAACCATGTCGGGAAGTTTAAAGTTTCAAACAATTTTGATTCATAATAATACTTATATAATAATAATAATATATCTTACTATATGTTTACAGCTTTGCTTAGGCTTATTTGTTCCTCCCGTTTCATGTGTTGCTGATAATGTGCGCTTCTTGCTCTGCTTTATTTCTTCGTTTCAAATCGTGTAAGATATACTAAATTATCGGCAGCATATCTCACTCATGATAAAAATATGTGAATCAACAGTGTGTCTCTGAAGTGCTTTCTCCAGGAATGAAATTATATGTTCACTTCGACACCACGTCTATCTGCGAATGTCTGCTTTATATATACGCAGTCAACATTCAACAAAATATACATATAATGTTATATACATTTAACACAAAAAGTTTCACAAATTTATATGCATTTAACACAAAAAGTTTCACATATTTATATGCATTTAAATGTTCACTTATTTATATAGATTTAATTAAAAAATTTTCAAGACAGTTTTAGAGAGATTTCGATAAATGTTTTAAAAAGTCTAAATGTTGTGGAGTAAACATTTCTGGCAACAGCGGATAATTTGAAATGATAAATACCGTCTGATACCTTAGAATTTATTCTTTTTTGGAAAATCACAGGTAAACAAACTGTAGATCAAAAAATATGCTTTTGCCATTTCCGAAGAGAAATATTCTTATGCCGCCTGTCATGTCCAAAACACATACTATTAAAATTTACAAGCGCAAAATAACGCCACTATTAACCGCAAAGGGGGAAGTCCCCAATAATCACTTTTAGATGGAAAGAAAAATTTTTTCAAGCGAATAGCAGAAGTTTATAGTATACAGAAAATATGCCGACGCAGTAATGAGTTTAAGAATCTGTAAATACATCAAACATTGGTCTTCTGCAGGAAAAAAAAAAAGATAATAAACAAAGGTTTCCAACTTTAATAAAAGAAAAAAAACCTGAAGAAACAGGATGTTCATTAACTTTTATTGGACTAATGCAGCTGAGCGCAGAAAACATTGTACAGCTTTGTATGAACAGCGTTTAGCAGGAGATAAATGAATATACATTGTTCTACACGATAAAGCATGGGTTTTGTTGCAATCACAATGATTGCAACAAAAATACGATTGTTGGAAAGGAGAAGATAAATATAACTGGTATCGGCATTGCAAAGAAAGTTTCAGTTAGGGATTTAAAATGTTGAAGCTTTCTACTACAATAGGAAATTAAAATTGAGAAAAATTGTAAAAAAATTAATTAATTCATCATATTATTAGCAAAATGCTTTATGTCTAAAATTTATAGAAGAATTTTTTTTTAATGAAAGGCTTTCAGACAGTAAATATGCACTAAAGCAAAAAGCAATATGCAAAAAATATGCAAAAAGCAATAATCATACTTCGATAGCTAAATTAAAATTGCTACAATTATTGCATATATACGTTTCTGTGGTGTCTGACCAGTATCACGTGTTTTACCTGAAATTGATTTTGATCATTCTTACAGCAGAGGATTTGCAAATTAAATCAGTTGCAGAAACATGAAATGCTTCTTCCCATTTTCCAGGAAATCTCAATTCCTTTTCATGTATGCACTGTTTGCTTTGGAAAATAAACGATTTCGTGTGAACTGTTTCATACGCTGAAGCGGAGTAACGCTTAGAAGTACCATTAATTTATACAGGTGACAAGTTTGGTCATCTATGCATTTTCTAAAGACCATTCTAAAACATGTTACCTAAAACCTGAAATCCTATAACACCAAAAGCAATAAATACTATATGTATAACGTTGTGACACTTTCCGATCGACTACAGCGAATACGCTGGAAAATTTTCAGATAATATAAATCAGAATGAAGATTTAAACTGAGTTATTTTAAATTGATTTTGGGAGTCACTGAAATAGAGACGCAGGTAAAATATAGAATCATCAGTTGTATACAAGTCATGATAACTGTTTCAAATGACAAAAAAAAACGCTTGTTTTTTAAACCTTTTTCCTTCTATAGGGCAAGTATTCATAGTCAGACAAAACATCATGAAAGGCTGCTAAAATAATAAAGAATAATTATTTTAGCTGTTAGTGAAGATTAAAGAAGGATATTAGTCATTTTTGTGTGAGTCTTTTTTTAAACGACTAGCTTTCGTATAGCAGAGCTGATGCATACATAGTGTGAAAGAAATTGCTGTTGTTTTGGTTGTTATCTTGTCCATGTATTTCATGGAAGAATGGTTGACAGAGCCTTAAAGAGGTTGGACTCCTATTTCCACCTCAATTTCGAGGAAGAGCACTCACTTCGGGGGGGGGGGAAGGGCCGGTCCGCGGGTCTTCCACCTCTCTCAACTACCGCCGAACCACACGAGAGGGCTTTCGGCTTGCTATATAGTTAGAGTGCCCCGATGCCTCAAAGACACTATGCATTTACAAACATCCATAAATGGCCGCCCAGACGGTATAGTGGTTAGGAGAGACTGCTTGTGATACCAAAGGGCCAGGGTTCGAATCCCGGAAAAGGCATATATGTAAAATTGTCTGTTCGTTTATTGGAGGTAACGGCGGCTGTTCATTAGTTGCCCCACAATAAAATGACCACCACCTCTCATCCTAGAAGTGGCCAATGCCGTTATAGGCAAGTCCCCGCCATTGAAAAAAAAAGTCCATGAATTCCCTGAGATTCGAATCTAGACCCTTCGGTACTGCATCAGGCCCCCTAACCACTATACCGTCTGGGCAACCAGAACTCGCTGTAATATTGTTTTAGGCTGTGATATGATATTAACTTATTCTCGAAATAATCCAGATTATTAAAAATGCTTAAAATTTAAGCTTAACGGTATCAGTACTTCTAGTGAAATATTTAAGGATAGATATTCCAATTAATTTTTTGCGCTGGCTGCTATCCCTACTAAAAATGCCCCATAGAAACCAGTAAAACTTTTTATGGGTACCCATAAGATTTTATGGGTTTTTATTGACTTTTACTGGTTTCTGTTGGTCTTTGTGGGTTTTTTTTACTGGTTTCAAAATGACCCATAGAAACCAGTAAAACTTTCTACTGGTACCTATAGAATTTTTGATGGTCTCTATTGACTTTTACTGGTTTCTATTGATCTCTGTGGGTTTTTCTTACTGGTATCAATTGACACCCATACAACCAACATTCAATGGCAGAACTTTGTACTGGTTTGTATAGGTTTATATTGACTTTTACTGGTTTTCTTACTGGTATTAATATAATAATAAATCTTCTGTTGGTTTGTATGGGTTTATGCTATTTTTTTATCTGACGTTAATATACTTGTAAACAATAAAATTAACAGAATGAAAATATGATCTCTTTAAGACCACCAGAGTAACCTGGAAACGCAGGTGGTCGTTTTAGAGAGGGTTTTTACTAAATATGCTTATTTATTTGATTAAAATTTTTTTTCGGAAACAATAACAGTAATCATATACACCACACACAACAAGGTCTCTCCAAGGCGACCAGCCGCAAATAAAAACTCATCTTTGCAAGTGGTCGCCTTAGAGAGGTGATGCTCAATACCAATAGATACTCACGTTCTCAGAGATACGTTTATCTTTTAGAGGTGGTCGTCTTAGGGAGATTGCATCTACGGAATGAATCTCTCTAAGGCGACCAGACACTCTTGCAGAATTTTCTTTGTGAATGGTCGCCTTACAGAGGGAATATTCAATACCAAAGTATACTTATGTTTTCAGAAATACTGGTCTCTTTCAGAGGCGGTCGTCTTAGGGAGGTGGTTTTTGCTACGAGTTGGTTCTCTGAATACACACACATAAGCACTTACATTTCTGATATTACAAATAAACACCGGTATCAACCAACATCTCTTTACGCGAACAAGTTCATTCAGAATCGCAAAACTTTTCTCCCTGTTAACGCTGACGTGAAAAAAAAATCGCCCTCCCTCCCCCACTCTCAGAAGTTTCCCAAACAAGCAATATGGCGCCGCTCTATTTATTGTTGTGCGATGGTGGTGTTATTTTCTTCGTGGTTGTAGTAATGCAATATATTATTTACTAGGATTTACTGTATTACAAATTTTACTATGTTTTACTGTTTAGAAATTAGTAATAAATAATAAAATACCAGCACTGACTATGAATATACCACTAAAGCCATGCACGTGTAATCGTGTCTAATGTTTGAGAGAACGTTGCTGATAACTGACTAGTTGTGAAATGGAGATTCTGTGCGTGAAATTGATTTTCCATCTTTACTTTTAACCTGAAAAACAATGTGCTTAAAGACTGAAAAGTGATAATTTCAGACTTGATAATTTGGTTCAGTGTGCAGATGCAGAAATATAGTTTTTGCATCCTACTGAAACTGTATTTTGGAAAATTTATTTTTTTGATTACAGTTTAGAAATACTTTTTTAAAGCTTGTTCATGTAGATGCTTTATCATTTGAATATTATGTACTAATAAATTTGAGCATACCTTACTTAAAAATGATCTTGCATGATTCAATTTTTTTTTTGATGTGGCCGAGCAAAAAGAATGTTTTTTTATGTTTTAAAAAATGTACTAATTATATTTCGCGAGCCAAAAAGGTAAGTTTTATTAATGAAATAAACATTGAAATATTTAATGTGTTTATTACTTACTGAATGGGGTAGACAAGACATACAAGCTTAAGGAATCTTTTTTCCACTACTAAAATTATGTGAAAATTTAGATGATCATAGTAGCTTACATTGTTTTTTCTTTTTGGTCTATTTTTCTTTACAAGTATGAGACTAGAACCACATTTTTACATTAAATATTTTGTGCTATTTTGTTAAAACACATATAATCATTTTTATGCATACTTTAATTTTCATTATTATTAGTTTGATGAAGAAAATTTCAAATGTGTTTTTCATAAATTGCTTTTGAAATAGAAATAGATTTGTGAATAAGATTTATGTAATATTAAATGTACTAGTCTTGGGAGTATAAAAAGTGAATTATTTATTTGAAAACAATTATATTAAGTTGAAACCTCATATAGTAGTTATTTTCTTAAATGACCACCTCTGATAATGGCACATTAGTCAGGACAAAAATTAAATAACAGAACTTAAAAAATCATTCATAGTTCTGTCAGGCTACAGGAAACTGGCATTATCTCGAATTGTGGAGTTGATTGTTTTAGGAACGTTTTGCTGTATAATCAATTGACTTCGGTGTAGTAATTTTTACGTGGGTATGAATTTTGCAGAAGTAATTGAACGTTTTTACGAGACATTTAAAACCAAAGCTTTTCGGATCATGAGTCTTATAAGGGCGCTGTTATAGCATTGCTTTCAAATATAGTTAGAGTAATATTTAAACACTTTTTTCGGAAGCACTTCCACGGGGAATCCGGTTGTTCTCTGCGGATGAAAAACCCATATAAATAAATCTTCTGTACAGCCTTATACAAATGCAGTTAAAATTACTGTCATTACAATTAAGCGAATGTAGCTACATTTGTTTACAAAAAGTTATTGCTAAATACTGCACTATATCAATTTCATTTGGCATTGTAATTTCAGAAAATGCTCAGCATGAGGTATTTTTATATTATATAATCTACTGTCAAAAACAATAGCTACCTTTTCAGTACTTTAAATTTTACTATTGAGAATTTTTATGGTTCAAAAATAACTTGCACCTAAAACACTGACTCAAATTTATTCCAATAATGCATCGCTTTAATTAAATTTATGTTCCTTTGAGATGATATATGAAAAACCTTGTGTAATAATAAATTATTAATATATATAGGTAAATGGTGTTTTTATATATTTTTTTTGGGTAAAGTGCAGAATCGCCCACTTATTTATTTTGGCACTTTGTACAAAAGTAAAAGGAATTGGATTTTTGTCAATTTTTTTTTTTGACTTTTTAAGTGAAAATAAGTCGATGTGTACATGAATAAAGTCAAAGGAGTGCACAATGGCATTTTTGTGCAATTCTGGGATGTTTTTTTAAGTGAAAATATGTCGATGTGTACATGGATACCGAGCATGTGCAATTCTTAAAAACACTCCAAGCAGTGGGCGATTCTACACTTTCCCCATTTTTCTATAGGAATTTAGTTTCATTAAATTAGTTATTTAGTATAATTATGTGTATATGAGTATATTCACACTTATTCGCATAGATGGAATTTTTACAGTACGAAAGTTGATCTTTTTTACTTCAAGAACTATATATACTATAAATACCCATTATGTTATAGAATTTATTTATATAAAATCTGTGGAAGATTATATAGCACTAAAAGTGAGATACGGAATAAAACATTATACGCTATGAGATATTTTCTTAATTCCCGAACTGTGCGTTAAGAATTGGTATTTGTTGAAACTTGTAAATTTTTTAAAATTCATTTTGTTACAATATAATTTATTGTATTTTGGGTACTATTAAGTTTAATTTATTGTATTTTGGGTACTATTAAGTTTAATTTATTGTATTTTGGGTACTATTAAGTTTAATTTATTGTATTTTGGGTACTATTAAGTTTATTATATGTTATCTTCATGTTTCATTTATTTTTTGAGAGATACAGGTAACATTCAAAGTATTGTAATAAGGGGTCGACACAGTGTTTGTATATTATTATTTCTTCACTACATTATATTCTTGGATTCATCTTTTCTTCCACGCAAAACATCTATGTGTATGCATGTCATAATAAGCTGCAGGGTGTTACTAACATTGGTAAGCGAGCTTTAAGGGGATAGCAAGTATGCTAAATTTGAACTCTATGTTAAGTTTCTAATTTGCAAGTCCCATATTCTTTTTGCTTGCTTGTTAATAATGTTTCTCTTCCTGAAAATTTGGGTTTCTTCTAGTTTTGTTTTTTAATTTGGTTTAGTGCATTGTAGGTAACTTAAAATTTAAGCAGATGCTAGAAAGTACCATCCTTTGGCAATACATTTCTCATCAGGAATCAAATTGTTAAACAAGCTGATGTGATTAAATACAATTGTTTAATTTCCCAATTAAAGAACTGAAATACAAATATATGCAGTGAGGTACAGTACTATATGTATATATTTATAATGAAATGAATAATATATATACAGTCAAAGTAATGATTCGCAACCATCAAATGAAATGATATTATATATATATGTAATGGATTCTGTAGTCGAATACAAGCAGCTGAATCCGTAATGAACAGCAAGAATTTTGATGGCTTAGAGATGTTGAAACTCTAATCCACAATGAATAAGAAATTGGGCAGTTGAGGTAGATTTAATTCAACTTTTCTTTCAGTAAATATGTTGCAGCCACAAACAAGTTGGCACATTATTTATGCCTATTCCAAAAATTAACTTTTTTGATAAATGTGTAGTAAGAAACAAGGAGCAGACAGACTGCAATCCAGCTAATACAAAGCGTAAAAAGCAAATGCGTTATGTTAAGGGTGAAATCTTAATTAAGACCGAGTTAATTTTGGTTTTCGATGCATTTTTACTCGTATTTGATAGTTAATACTGCTATAAAATTACAATTGGCTGTTTGAGTTTTAGTTTCTTTTACAACATCAAATTATGTAAGAGTCATATGACATGAATTAATCTCGAAATGATGCAGTGCAGAAAGAAACTGTTTTTAGAATAGAGAAGGAAAATTAATTTTACGCTGCTAATTTAATCTTTTGCATATTCCTTATTTTTCTTACATATATACATGTACATAAATCATTCGATGGTTGTGAATCATGACTTTGGTTATTATCTTTCTATTGATTTTATTTTCAGAATTATATAAAGGTAGTTTAAAATTTTGTAATATGTTTATAGATATTGACGTGCATTAAGGACAGGCTCGTAGGCTTCTAGATATTTTAAAATTTTTATTTATTCGCATTGAGTTTTATTTAAAATTACTTTACATGCTTTCTCCGCAATTTAGTTCTGTTCAGTGCTAATTATGTACTTCTGCTGGTTTATGTTTTTATGGAAATTTGATTTACAGTTCTATTTTTGTGTATTGTTTTTTATAGGGATTCTGTATATGGATACCCGTTCTATGTACGATTCTATGTATGGATACTCCACTATAGTATAATGCTATTGGTTCTGTTTATGGGTTTTGTGCAGCGATTTTTCCAAGAAGTACCTTTATTGGTCTGTGGATTTTTGTGTAGTGGTTTTTACAGGATTTGGCATATGGGTGCCTTTACATACTTTTGTTTACTGGTTTAGACCTACGGAATATCCATTTTTTTATAGAAATTTGGCCAATGGATATGCATATAAAGTTTTGATTTTTGGCTATGGGTTTTTACTGGGATTTTGTTTATAGTGCCTACAGTTCTACAGGTTTCTACAGAGATTTGGCCTACTCGTATCCGTACAGTCGTACGGGTTTCTGTTTACAGGTTTTTTTACGGGTATTTGGCCTACAGGTACCTATACAGCTGTGCAGGTTTCTTTCTATGGGTTTTTACGGGTATTCGGCCTATGGGTACCCGTACAATCGTACGGGTTTCTTTTTATGGGTTTTTACGGGAATTTGGCCTACGGGTACCCGTACAAACGTACGGGTTTCTTTCTATGGGTTTTTACGGGGATTTGGCCTACGGGTACCCGTACAAACGTACGGGTTTCTTTCTATGGGTTTTTACGGGGATTTGGCCTACGGGTACCCGTACAGTTGTACGGGTTTCTGTCTATGGGTTTTTACGGGGATTTGGCCTACGGGTACCCACAGAGCTGTACGGGTACCCGTAGGCCAATTCCCCGTAAAAAAATTTTATGGGTTTCTACGGGGCATTTTTAGCAGGGATAATAACCAGAATACTAGAGAAGAATAAAATTTTATTTTGGTGTGCTTTAATAACCTAAAACTGGATAAAAAATAAACATCGACTTACCCATGTATAGTAAAAATAGAAACACGAAATACACATCACTTGAGAAACACATATTTATTCACAACATTAAAACTGTGGCAGAAACATTGATAAATATTTGGTCACATGAAATCTACATAACTCCAAACAGCATTCGCGAGTTCGTCGTAGAACACCACAGGAATGAAAAGTGAAAAACTTGAAGTATCGCAAAAATCACAGCGGTCATTCTGATTCACACGTGTGAAATATAAATTGAAAATAGAAAATAAATAACGATATGAAAAACAACTACTTATATGAAGAAGCACGAGGGCTTGTTAATGAAATGGCGATGCCTAATGGGTTTGGAAGAAAAATGACCCGACATATCTCGCAGGCTTCATTCACGCGTGTGAAGGTAACACTTCAAGAAGAACAGAGGGGAAATGAGAGCGAGTGAACTTTAAACCAGTCTATTTAAGTCTCTTTAGCCAACGTTCGTTGCCACTGTCAAAATGGAATTCGTAGTGAAAAATCTGAGGGCTTACCATCACACTGAAATTATAATAAATTATAATATACTCAGTTTGTTAATGTCTGACAATTTGAGTGATTGCGCAAAATAACTTAATGGCCTTGGTCAGTCAGTCGCTCATCAAACGAGTGTTCTGTTCAACAGCATAAAAATACAACCACTCATATTTAGGATATTCGCCGATAGTATTCACTAAATGTATATATTTTCAACTCAACTTCAAAGCTTTTTTCTCTGTACTAACTAAATCAGATTAACACTTTGGATATTCTGTAATTAATGAACTAATCGGAGCAATGTTGGTAGGAATATTCTTTGCTTCACTAATTTTTTTTAATTTATGAGCACTTTGATCTGCGTTTCCAGTTTTCTCTTCTGGCCTGTTTTAAAATTTCTCCAGTAAATGCTATTTTATTACTTTCTTTTTGAGGCCATACTCCCGAATTAGTTTCGTCAAAAGCATCTTGTTTGTAAGTAACAGCAGAGATTGAACAGATTTTTTTTGCTGTTGAAGAAATCAGCCTCAGTACATGATTTTGTGCTCTTTTAAATATTTTAATTAGTTTCTTACTGTAAGCTTTAAATCCTTCATGAGTCAATATATTTTATGTGCACTTTTATTAACCTATGAATATCTTAGTTACAATCTCATAGTGCTTCGGTTATCTTTTCAAAATTAATGATCTTCTTTCGAATTCCTTGAAATAAAGATGCGTTCATGACAATTAAACGTCACTTCTAATTAAACGTGACTGTAAGATATATAGAATTTTGTGACTATTTCAAAAATAGCATTTTATTTCCCACTCATCACTGTTGGGAATCTTGCCATGGTCGATTGACTAACACAGTTGAACACCGGTATTTCAAATGATGTTCAAATTTCAGGAAACTGAAGGCAGCAGTAGCGCTTTCATGTTGTAACAGATCAGGAGTTAGTTCTCCTTCTAAATTTCTTGGCAAAGTCATTCCTTCTATTTGGCAGATAGCTGTTGTACACTTTGCAGTAATTGATTAAACAATAAAATAAATTTATTAGAAAGTTCAAGCAATATAAATCAGTGGTAATTTTTATAAATCCTTCTGTCTCCTCATGCCATAATTCTCTAATAATTGATATTCTACCTGTTATTTGAACTTAAAGCAACCATTTATTTTGGTTAGTCATTAAGAGTCGAGATTTGAGCAATAGATATTTTCTATACAGTAAGACCCCGCTTAACGCGGGGATACGTTCCATCAAAGTAGAGCGTAATGCGAAACAGCGCTAAACGAGGCTATCTTAACATGTAAATAATGGGGTTAGGGGAAGATGGATAGGAAATCGGTTAGGTATTAAATTTAATATCTTTTTAATAAAAATAAAACCAAACATTTATTTCTTACAAAAATAAAAACAATATAAACGAATATACTTATAAAAACATAAAATTCTCAGTCAGATCATTCAGTCTATTCTGTGTTTCCAATTTTCTGCCTTTTTGTCAAGAAGGCATTTTGATAGATTAGCTGAATGGCATATTGCGTTCAATTTCGTCGTCAATCCATATAGACAGTCGTTTTTCCATTTCCTCTATAATGTTATTTCTAGAACGGGTAATTCTAGTTGCAGAGCTTGACGCAGTTGCCGATGACAGTATTTTTTCTTTATTCTTAAGAATTGTTCTTATTGTTGAAGTTGCCAAATTCAATGCAGCACTAATTTGAGATTGACGTTCACCGGAATCTAATCTTCTAATCACTTGCATTTTAATTTCCAGTGAAATGCTTTTTCTGGTTGCTTTCTTTTCTTGTTTTTTATTATCACCCATGATAAAAACTAAAGATCATAATATTTGTCACTGTATTAATCGTTATAGTATTATATAAATTTATACTTACAATAATGTCAACAAATGTTTCAAATGATAAAAATGCGTCCGTACAGCACCGCACCAAACAAGAAACACAACTACACTGTTTCGGACATGTTATTTGAAAACCTCACAATTTCGGGTAATCCCTGGGTTGAAATAAAGAGCGCTAAACCGAAACAGCTCTAAACGAAACAGCGTTAAGCGGGGTCTTACTGTATCAATCTCCATTTTAGTCTCATCACGTCATTCGGAAAACATCTAATTTAAGCTATTTATTTTCAGTACCGTGTTTCGTTTGATTGTAAAAGTAGATTAATGGGCATATAACTAAGTCATCTGCCTAACATCCACACCCACCAGTGCTTTTCTCTTGCACTGAATTATTTTCGAGAAATCATTACTGAAAGTACTGAATAATAGATTACCCACTTGTCCTCTTCACTGTAGTCACTTAAGCAGATGCATTTATTTAGAAGTATCGCCTTAATGCAAAAACAACTGCTATTTCAGACTTTTAATAACTGAAAACGGACTTTCATTTACTTTCATGAATTATAGCTTCTGAGGGACCTCTAAATCTCTAGTTTCAGTCATAGGATTTTGAATAAATATGTCTATCTACTAAGGTTTCAGTAGTACGCTAGGCAACCTTACTTGTTTCTATTAGCAATCTAGAGTTTTCTTAAACAAGTATTAATTAATAACTTAATATTAAGTATTAATATTTATTAATTATATTATTAATTAATTATGTATTAATAATAAAACGCATAGTTTTTACCTAGCATTCACTCTGCAATTGTATAAAATGCTGGTTTAAGGTGTAGTTTACCAGAACTCATGAAAATATATTTTTGCACACGTGCATTTCATAACATATTAAACAAGTACTACATCAGTTCTTCAGTTGAACTTGGATTAAATGCTTCAGAAATTCAGCATGCAGTTTACTTACACCTGACTTTATCTAACTTTTAGTGATTTCTAGCATTTAATTCCTTTACAATGAAATCTTTTGAACGGTTATTTCTTCTTACTGTATTTTTATTATTCTTCAAATGAGTATATATTATTTTCTAGAAGTTCGTGCGACTTGATTTTTGCTCTGTTTGTTTTGTTTGATTTGTGCGTTGTGTTTGCGACTTGCCTTAGTTAATTAAATTACAATGAACAGGCTGTTCAAAAAGGATGTTGATGCTTGTTAGTTGACATAAAGTCACACCCATTCTTACTGTCACTTTCGTAACCCAAACTTAAAATCACATTCTAGAAGTTTTTGCTAGCTCATATTTATTTACATTTTTCTTACTATCTAATATTATTTAGATTTATAACACTTATTCTTTTCAGATGTTTCAGCAATTTTTATTCATGTTTCCTTTATTTCATACAGTTATTTTCTTCATTTAAAGTAGATTTAAACGTCCCAGCTTTAAAATAGAAATGCCTCTTTTTAATTGCATCCAAAATCTGATTTGCATATTCCTTTATTAATAGTATCGGATAAAAAGTATGAAGTTATGTATTTTTAATTTATTTTTGTAGCTGTTTTATCGTAGTATAACACCCTTTTGCTCTAACATTATTAAGTTTATGTACACTTTTGTAAATTCTTTTCTAATCGGGTAAATATCATAAGCTTTCTAAAACGTGACTCTCTTAAATTAGTCTTTTCACCTCCTGCGTCAAATCAGTCGAAACATTTTTTATGTCATAGTTAGTTATTTTTACATTATAATGACGAGAAGAATGTGTACCAGTTCTTTCGTTCGATGAGTACTAATGAAATCCTTAAGTTTTCTTTCAGCCGTATTACAGACATGTCAGACAATTACAATGTCGGAATGGTCATTAAATTCCTGATTCAAAGAGTTCTTGTTATTAATCTCCATAATTTCTGAATCTATTTGATTTTCGACTAGGCCAGACATTACAAGATTTCAAAAATTAATATCATTCTCTTAAAGGCACATCAAATTTTACGGCGTCAGTTTTCTTTCCTTTTCTTCTCCTCTTTTCAAAGTATGCAAATATTCCAGTAGAAGGCTCTCTTGCTCCGGCTAATCCACTGATTGTCTGAATTTTTACGAGAAACAGACATAAATTTTAAGATATAAATATTACTTTAACAATTTTATTTAGCATTTTTCTCGGCTACTGAGAAAGCTTCTACATGCGTCAGACTGAGTTTTTAGTTTCAACTTTCTTAACCTCGCTAAGTCATCTGTATTCCTAAGAAGGAAATGCAAATTTCAAAATAACACTCCACATCTCCGGGCTTTGCAAAACCTATAAATCACTTTAGATCTATAATAAATGTGCAATATATATATATATATATACATTACAATTAAATTAATTAAACAATCAAGAGATAATAAAATCACAATTAAATACTAAGAGGGATTAACATGTTATTATTGTTGCGAATAATCTCACTTGTGTGACATATTCAGAAGAAGCTACGGAATTTTGTCGTGGTAAGGAATACAAGATTGCGTTTGTCATTGGCCATCTGCATGGCCATCATGTGTATGGCCTTAAACGCCATACAGATAACACTACGATTTTGCCTAGTTCCATCCCAGTTCTGAGTGAGAGCACTCCGGAGAGTGGTCCGAGTACCTCCTACCCCTCTTGCCTTACCACCAAACTACATGGCAGGACTTTCGACTCAACATACACTTAGAGTATGCCCCATGCAGCAAAGACACTATACATTTACAACATCTGCCCCTCCTCCGGGATCCGAACCCGGGTTCTTTGGTGCGGTATTCACAGTCACTAACCACTATCCTGTTGGGAGCTAGGGATTAACATCCTGACAGGAAGTACAGTTATCACAAATGAAAAAAAAATCAGTAAAACTAATAAAAACATATTAAAACTGATATATAAAATTGTTGAAAACTCATTGGTCTGTTTTAAGCAGCTTTTTCAAGAACTTTCAACAGAGCCACGTTTCTGAATTATGTCTATAGGACGGTGAATTCTTAAAGCAATTCAAAATGAAAAGTAAAAGAAACTGCCAAAAAAATTATATAGTTGAAATTAAAATAATCAATTAAAAATCTCTAAAAGTCCAACAAAGTAAAAATTGTTTAATATTTAAATTTAAAAAATTTTAAAATTTCTATTTTGTTGAACTTTTAGATCAGTTTATTATTTACATAGCATACGCTGTCAAAATTTTTACATTAGTTTTAATTTAGATTAGACTGTATAATAATTGTCTGTTATTAACAAAACGGGCCTAATAAGCTTCTAAATCTCAAGAAAAGCTGCTTGAGTGAGTCCTACATTCTGTAACATTTGACAGCTTTTTCCGTTGTCTGCCTTTATTCTCATTTAGATTACCTATAATTTATAGCATTTTTGCCAAATACCTCTATTGCATTCTCTAAGCTCTCTCTCAAATTTGCTCACAGTTTACTTGAACTAATCGCCTTTATCTAGCTTCTTCGAATTTATTTTCTTAATTTTATTTACTTATTCTTCACATACTTTATTTTACTTTATCAAAACTATTTTTTCACAATGTACTACTACTTTTTCAATCTGTAAATTAAAAATTTTAATTATTTTGATATTAGATACTTATTCCAGTCATTGAATTAAACATGAAAATGTATTCTATTCGTTGAACTGAAGCGAACTAATATTTCACATCAACTTGATTTTTGGCAGTTACTATTGAATTTTCTTTTAGGATTTGTAATCCAGGTAATTCGATGTCTTTCCCTTTTACAAATTATTCATTTTTACTACACCATAATTGATGTTACACCAGAAGATTTTCTAATTGTTTTTATAAAGTTTAAAATTCGTAGTTTATATAAATTCATTACTTAACACATTTTAGGTTTAGCAACAGTATTTTGTATTAAATATGATCAATATATACATTTCAAAACGTTTGTTACTCTAATGCTACAGATTTTAAGCAAAAACACCTCATTTCATTTTTTATTTTTAATTTTATTCTATATTTTTAGACCAAATTTTCCTTTGTTTCTCTGCTTCTGCTTTACAAGTTTATTGGACTGGATCCACTTACATTGCAAATTATTATATTTTTAAGGTCTTTTGCTTGTTTATGATTTTGATGACATAATTGTTTTTTAAACATTTCCTCCGGCATATATGGTTTCAAAATTCACATATGTTTTTATTTTTTCATGTATTGGATATCCTATACTTGCATGTTTGTTTTTAGACTTTATCTGTTCTAAAAATTTGTTTAAGCATTTTATGCAACAATTTTACAATTTTTACACCGCTTACTTCAGCATATAGGGGTTAAACTTATAAAGATACATATTACTCTCATTGTTTTTATGAGATTTTTTGAGATAAGTTTTAAACTTTAATTTGTGTTCTTTATTGGTTCAAAAACAATTTGATTTATTTACTTCCTTGCGCAGCGAAAGATGCAGATTTCTTATTTCATTATTGATTTCGCATGTTTTCCCCCTTTTCTTGCAATTTACCACTGTGCTTCTTGTTTTGGGTTTTGTATATGGTTTATTCCAAATTGAATACTGGAAGAATTTTAAATGTACTATACATTTTAATTTATTTGCATTGCGTTATATATATATATAATATACATATATATATATATATGTATAAATATACATAATATGTATCAGAATATGTATATATATATATATATATATATATATATATATATATATATATAATTTATTTCCTAAACAATATTGATTAATTGATTATATTATCTCCTAAGTTTAAAGTAGAATTATTTTAAAAGAGGGAATCCATACTGGTAAGTTATATTTTGAAAGATGTTTTGAAGTAATTTGAAAGCAAAATGTTAATAATGTTTTAACGGGGACTGAAGTTAAATCATCATGAAGAATAAAATTTCAATTGTTAAAGGAAAAATTAGAAACATGTAATCATTGTCATTGATCGGAAATTAGTTGACCTTTCAAGGGGAACAAACCAACTCCCGTTCAATGAACAATAATTGAAAAAATACGTAAATACGAAGGTGTTTCGTCTTTACTCGAGTTATAAGTTAAAGCCAAACCGGCAATTCTAGTCAGGCCAAATATTTCCACGAATAGAAGGGATTATGAACCAGTGCTGATACTCAAAGAACTTATTCTTATGAAGCATTTTAGTCAATTCAATTTGGAGTAAAAAGCAATTTCTGTAGAGAAATCCGATATAACCCGAGTAACCGTCACCGACACCTTCATGTTTATGCATTTGAGTTCTATATTATTTCTAAAAATTAAACATTGGAAATTGTCATTATGAAATCGAATTCAAAGTAAAGTTGAAATAAACATAGAAGATTACTAAATAAGATAAATAATGCAAACTTTGTAAAAACAAATCAAAGACAATATAAAAATAATATAAAAATAATATATAATAAGAACAGTGAATGTACATGAAGATATAAAGGCCAGAATAGGTATTAAGTAACTTACATTCTTTCTAGTGGGGGAGTTGGCAAAGTGCTCTCTTCGTGTCTGACTCATAAGTGTAGGGTGTCCGAAAATTCTTAGCGGCAGTGGGGGCTTTGAATAATATCAGTCGGTAAGACTTAGGTGAAGTAATTTATGGTAGTGGGTGGGACTCGGAATTCTTGAGGGATGTATTGGAGTTCTTATTTGAATGAGACTGTCTGTTAAGATTTTTTTGGAAAATACAAGTGAATGGAAATTAATTTCTGGCTAATTGTCGTGTCGCAATGATTAAGAATTTAAGAAAGGAAAAAAAGGAATTTTCACTGTCCAAGAGCTATTAGACAGACTAAAGTCATGAAATAGGCCCATTTTTTTTAGTAACAGTATAGTAACAGCATAATTAGCTTTTTACAATATATACAATTGAGTAAATTCACTATATACAAATCCTTCAACTCCAGTCCCCGCTAAAACATTATTAATATTTTGCTTTCAAATTACTTCAAAACATCTTTCAAAATATAACTTACCAGTATGGATTCCCTCTTTTAAAATAATTCTACTTCAATTAAACTTAGGAGATAATATAATCAATTAATCAATATTGTTTAGGAAATAAATTATTATGCAGCAATTGCGCAAGTAGTAGTAACTTGTTTTCGCACTAAATGAATTTAAGATCATACAACATTATATATATATATATATATATATATATATATATATATATATATTCTGACTACTTTATTAATTTCTCTATATATGCATATATATATGTGTGTGTGACTTTTTCCTCTCAACTATATATCCCGCAATAATTATAGTTGTTTTCCAAAGGCGTTATCTTCCGATAGGTATTGCAAGAAGAGAAATCTTAACATAAAAATGTTAAGATTTCTCTTCTTTTTTCATTACTTTCAGATTTCTTTCATAATCGGTTATTCTTAAAAATGGCATTCCTGTCGATACTGTTTTCTTATAATCTGAAGACATCATGTCTAAGTTCTTCGTTCTAAATTCAGTAAAGGCGGAAATCTGAAGAACGAAATTTCAAAGGCGTGTCCATAAAATAAATATTTTAGAGTGCAGTAATTCTTTATACATCCTAATCCAGCCATTCCCATGTTCAGATATTTAATTGCGGAATAGCAACGAGATGTATCACTTCTGCTTGATCGTTTGTAAATAAAATATAAATTTGTTTACAAACTTTATGGCTCAATGTTAACTAAATGCAGTACTCGTTTTAATATATTATTCGCTTCTCCCATACAATGGACAGTGAAAACTGTGAGTGCTCATGCATACATCCGTTCTTATGCTTTATTTTAAAAATACCTTATCGGTCGTAGTATATCATTTGGTTATATAGTGCTTCGATTCACAATTCAATGTCTTAACAATCACAAAATTATTAATGATAGCATATCTTTAGAATTCCCGATATGGTGTTAACATATATTTCTTTTTCAGTTTTTCCTTAGTTTACGTTATCAGTATTCAGATTTCTCATTAAGAAGACCAACTTTCTTTTTTCTCATTTTAGCTTCATTTTAATAAAATTCTTGTCCCTTTCATCTGATAAAATTCAACAAAAAAAATCACAAAAATTTTTAAAATCAGGATCAGAATTCTTAATAGAGTATCAAATATTGCCATACATTTCTTTTATATTTGCTATATTATTTCTTTGAAAAAATTGCATAGCGATAATACTAGGTGACAACAGCACTTTATTCGAAAAGTGATTGGACACAAAAATGAAATGAACACGAAATTGTGGAGTGAGGCTAATAAATTTAATCAACTCTTTATATGAATGTAGAAAATACACTTTTTGAAGTTTTGATATAAGAGTTATAGTGGATAAAAAATTATCACACACACACACACTACACACAGACAAACACCATCCTAAAAATAGTAAAAGTGTATTGAGGAACCCTAATTTGTACTTATTCCCTGAAAACTTACTGTCGTAATTTTGGACAAAAAGCATTACCTTCCTCACCCATGTATATAGGTTGTCTGGAAGTAGCGATAAAGAGCAATGTGATAAGGCTATCGTCAATTATTTTCATGAAATCTCTTCCAGGTTTGTTTTGCTGATCTTAAGCCTGCAAGTTCCAAAATTATGCCAAAAAAAAGCTGGCTGTGACTCGAAAGTCGGCGTAAACAAGCCTAATTGCGAGAATCGCTCAATTCCACAGAATGTTAGTCGATAGAAAATCAAAGATAGCAACGTGGCCTTTAGGCAGGCAGAACACGCTCTGATTACATCTTCCAAAACAATTTCTTAAATACTAATTTCTTTCTACCTCATCTGAACACACACCATTAGACAATTTGCCTTCTGGCAAGAAAGGGTGTGTTGAAAGCAAGAGCGGTAATAATAACTGCTTAAACATAAATTATATCTTAAGTAAATTAAATAAATACCTTAAAGAACAAAATATATGAAACGTTGATGGAAAAAAAGTTAAACGGATAAGTAAACATTGTAGTCGTAAAAAAATATCTCATTCCAAAGAATAGTTTATTCTCGAATGTGTTTTCAATAATAACTTCAAGAAGCGCATGGTCTTGCATCCGTAAACCATTTAAAGTGTTACGTTATGAAAATGGTAATGTTTGCTAATTTGGTAAATATATTTAAGCAGTTTAAATGTTTCGCACTGGCATGAGTGATTTTAAAATTAAATTCTCTGTGTGGTCAACTTATAAATGCTGCCATACTTAAGTTATGTTCTTGAACTTTACACGTGCTACACACACGATACAGCATAGCCCCGGTGCCTGCAAGAGTGGCTTTGTCACCTATTCGAAATTGAGTTATTTTGCAGAATATGTGAATTAGTGGTCAATATTAAAAATTATAGGAATAATTCTCCGTGGAAAGATATAGAGGTTTTAACTTACTTGAGAAAGCTGGCCAATGTTATGGAATGTGTTACAACATGTCAAAATTTGTCATCCGTATCATCAGATTTTCTACTTGGAAAAAGATGAATAGAAATTAGTTTCTCTCATTTGTATGTAACGCATTTCGACTGAGTTTGAGGTTCTGTTTCAAAGTCTGTGAGAAGCTAATTTTGCATAAAAATACTTTAGTTTTCGTAGTACATATCAACTGCTAAACATTTCATCAAGAATAAAGGTACTGGTCAATTTTTAACCATTGTACAGAAATAACACACGAACAAAAAATAACGTTTCTGCAGCTGAAGAAGAAATTTTCTGTTTGTCCTTTGAAGCTAAAGTCCTGCAAATTGACACAACTTACGCTGAATATTTTTACTATAGCATCTTTGTCAAATTATTCAATTTATTATAGATTTTCTCCTTTAGCGATTAATATAAGTGTTTATCCTTTCATACGTCTTTGAATAGAAGCATAACCATTAATTTCATGGTGCTTTTTCCCATGATAAGAGAAGATTACATACATTCAATGCATTGTTTGATACTGTCAGAGCAAACCTGCTGATAAATGAAATTTATGATAAATGAAGAGTATGAATTATATAATATTTATTATGATCTTGGATAATTTATTGTAGCTTGTAGCCAACGTTCAGATATTATTGCACAAATTCTTTAAAAAGCATATTTTGCATAAACTAACCGGCTACCATATATTTTCTATTTGTAAATAGTAGGGCTTGATTTTTAAATGCTTGCATATTTTCTGATGGTCTGGAAACACACACTAGCATAACAATAATTTGCTTTATCTTATTTATAGTTATATAAACTTGTCTTATTGACGGATAACGCGAAAACGAGCCAAGTTTCTTTCAAAATTCCTTCATTGGATTAATTTATCATTACTAAACTGTCATGACGATTATTGCTGCAGATGGATCCTTTGCGTTTGTCTTTATCTATGGCAAACTCAAAAATAACCAGTTTCGTAAAATTTCATTTCCCATAATTCTTTTAATGAATTCTGATAGGAAACTTTAGCGCATATGATTCTGCACTTCTGCTTTGTACCGTAATCATAATTTGTTTTGTATATAATGAAGCGTTTTTCCTATCAGTAGAATTTCTTTTGATTTGTAGTTATTTTTGAGTTAATTTGAGGCATCTTGGTAAATTTTACTTTTAGCTCAATTTAAACCACATTGTTTTAAATACCACTTAGCCTAGTAAGCTTACACAATTAAGATTTATTTTTTTACAGATTTTAGTTTGGATCTCAAGTGTTTAGTCTAATTAAGTAGAAAATTTTATTTATTTGTATTATTCAAACTGTAGAAAATGAATTCTAGTAAATTTTCGGATGTTAAGGATAAATATACTAGTAAATCTATCACTATACAGCAAAAATACTCATGTAAATAAAACACTTCATGATGATACTGAAATAAGTATTGGAAATATTGATGACTATAACTTGTCTTTTTTAAGATGTATTAAAAATGTTATAGACATCGAATTAATGCAACATAGGTACGTCATCAGAGTGCCTGCAGAATGACAAAAGACACTAAACGAATGATGAAAATATTCGCAACCTTAACCATCTGGAAAAAAACAAACTTTTTATATTACTCCATAATATGTGAATTATTGTAAGGAAAACTTTTCATTTTATTGTAAACCTAGTATATCAAAAAAGTTCTGTAAAATTATCCTTTAAAATTTTAACATAAAATTATTAAAAATTTCTAAAGAAGACGAAACTGAAAGATAATTTTCGCACCTCGAAGTACTGACTATATTGCTATACAACTTTACTCTCGGTATTTCTTTATGTACACAAATAATTGTCTGCAAGCTCTTGTTTAATGTGTCTATAATTTTGTTACAAAGTTGTAGAGACATTAGGTTTATTTTGAAGCAGTAAAGAGGAAAAATGAGCATCGCCTTCGCCGGGACTCGAACCACGAACCTCTAGAATACGCGCCAAGCTTGCTGACCACTACACTACGAAGGCATGCTAATAAGGTGGGAGAAAGAACTTACGTATTCCCCTTTTTAAAGGTTGACTGCGGTATTTAGGAGACCCAATCGTCAAATCCTTGTGGTGACGAATCATCATTTACCATCTTATAGTTTGAGCGCCACTGTAGAGACATTAGTTTATTAGTTAAGCAGGGGACATGAAAAAAAGCAATACCCTAACCAGGACTCGAACAACGGACCTCTCGAATACGCGCCGAGCGTGCTGACCACTACGCTACGAAGGCATGCTAAGAAGGCGGGAGAAATACCTTATAAAGTAACTGACTGTACTAGCGGTCAGTTATTTTTGTGGTCTTAAATAATTAAACGAAATTTACGTCATGGGCTTCTTAAAAATTGAGGTTTTATAGGAATTAAAGTTGCTAAAAATTTGAAATATTAAATTTACCAAGGAGATTTAATTTTTCACGATGCATGCGCAGATGATAAACAATGAGTCTTTTGCACCGAAAAATTATGTCCGCAAATTTTAGGCCATTTTCCCAACAGTAACACCAGAAAATTTTGATTTGTTTGCGTTCTCCTGAAAATGCTTAAATATCACTTTAAAGCCATTAAATGCTTTTTCCTTTCTTTCTGAGACGTCGTTCTTCTTCATATTCTTTAATATTTAAATACGTATAGTGCATAAAGTGTCTGAAAGTTATTTATGCTACTTAAAGTATCATTAAAAAAATTCCTTTGCCTTTCCTTTCCTCATAATAATTTTTTTTTCTTCTACAAATTTTGTATTAAAGTACAGCATGTAGTACATACTAATATTGATGAACATTTGCACATTACTGAATGAAACATATAAGTATATTTTATATATGTAAAATGCAAGCGAATTTTAAGCTCCTGAGATGACCGAAGGTTATTTTTGCCTGAAACCTTAGTCTCCATTAAGATATAAGGAAAAAATTAATATTATTCAAATTTTTACTTTTAATCTTTTTATACTCTATATATTACTACAGAGTATTATAGAATTTTAATAAATTTCTGTGAATATTTAAGAGCTTCTTGAAAGTTCAATTTCGATTATTTGATCTCAAACATCCAAAATCGAGGAGATCAGATATGTCAGCGAGATTCGAGCAGCTGGTGCGGACACATTTTATTGAAGAAAATATTTCTTGATAAATGGCATTTTAAAATAACTGTTGGATAGCCGTCGAATAGAAAACGTAATTTGTAAGGCATATAGGGATGAAAAGGCAACTCACCTTTGTCAAACTTAGAAAATAATAATTTGAAAGGAAAGAGCGTAAGAAGAAACACATATGTTCTTTTAATTGTTATTCCTAAACTGCATTCCATTTCAGAAAAATTAATAGTTTAAATACAGTTATTAATAGGATACCTTTAAGCACTTTATTTCCATTAAGAAAGGAAATTCTTTCAGTCATTCACATTGCAAGTTTTTAATCTAAAGTTATTAAAATAATACATCGTTTGTATTCTAAAATTAACAAACGGGGAATGTATAGAAATGTTAATTCACTACAATGCACATTATGTGTCATGTGAAGTTGCTTAATGCATGTTTTACGCATTTAAACGCATCTCAAGGCGATTTGTGTTCTTTTGCCGTTCTTAAACATTCATATACTTATGCTTGCTCTTGTATTGTACTATTATTTCCTTTTCTTTACTGTAGCAGAGAAAAAGACTAATGCTTTCTTCGTTGATATTTTAGATAAGGCTAATTTCATATCTTCATATCCTTGTTTCCTCCCGGTCTCAGGTATGAAGAGTATTATAAGCAGCTCTTATTCTGAGATATTCCTAATTTGTATGTATGAACATAGAATGTAGTTATAACATATCCAGTTAAAATAAAATTATCTTTTTCTGCACTGCATTGGCTGTTTTAAGAAAAGAATACAAAAAATCGGATGTTTTTATAGTGTTGCTTATACTGTCATGAATACACTCTTCAAAAATTAAAGTACCCTCGAAGTTCAATCTGCTATTAGATACAGTCTTACAATCAGTACACTTTACCTAAGGAATAAAGGTAGTTTTTTAAGAGAGTGTTTCGTTTTCGTTGGTGTTTTTGCTTAATTTTTATTTGATTTATTTATTTTGATTATGATTTCCTAATTCAGGGATGTTTTTGCAAAATTAGTTCTCAGAAATCTAGGGCAGAGCAACTCCCTTTAGATTGCTTTTTTTGTCCATTTTTGCAATTTTTTTACAATAATTTTAAAGTTCTGTTGCTGTTTTTAAAAAGGAGTGCCAAAAAACCTAATCGTAGAGCAACTTTATTTGGATTAATATTTTTTCACCCATTAATTTACTTTATTTTTTGCAAGAAGGGCGGGGACAATCAGTTTTCTTTTCGGTGATTTTTTCATAATTAAGGCCAAAAAAATCTAGTCGGGCAGAGAATTTCAAAACACAAATTATACCGTGTTCCCTTTCATTCTATGAAAGAGTATTATAACGGATTCCTAACAATTACAGAATAATTTAAAAACATAAATGCCATTTTCCAGTTAGTAATTTCTCTAGATCTTAATAGAATACGCAACGTTCATGCATACTGATGTTTTGCAATATCTAAAATAATGCTTATTTTTACAGAATATGCAACATTTTAGATATCAGAAAAATCTAGTCTTTTCTCGAGCCAAGGAAAAATGTGCTGTGGCGTTAATCCGATCAATAAAAAAGAATATTTCGAAAGACAATGGAAAAGGCAGCAATATCTAGTTATCAGGGAAAGAAGCATTACAGTAAAACACCTTAAATCGGAAAAAGGGGAGAATTACCTTTCATATGCTTGAGATAAATCATAAAATATGGACATAAAAATGTTTACCTGATTTAGTTATCGGATGATGATTTGATTTAGTTACCCGATTTAGTTATTTTCAACGTATCGTAATCAAGTTCAAAATAGTACATTGCAGTAAATTTTATTAAGACAAAAATGGGCAGAAAGGAAAGAATAAAATCCCAAACATAATGCATAATTAACAATACGTTAACATTTATAACACATAAATGAAAAGAATCCATATTCTTAAAATCCAGGGAAGTACTGACCATCTTTTAATCTTCTGTATTTTCAATATTTGTGAAACTGTTTTATTTTTATTTTTATTAATGTATTGTAAAACAACTGACATCTTTCAAGCCTTGATTTAAAGTATAGTTAATTAAAGTCTCTGCAAATAGTTCTTTCTTCAGTTTAAGAAAATCAGTGCACATGAGTTGTTTCTCATTTAAAACGGTAATAAAGTTTTCATTTATATCTCAAAAACGGAATTCACAAATTTCAAAGTTAAAACATTTAGAAGTTAATTTTTTAGTAAGAAGAAGTAGCTTAAAGTTTGCAATAGTATTACATGATGCTTATAAAAATTCACTGATAAAACCATCCGCTTCAATTGTGATATTGATTTTATCTTTCCTTTTGTACTATGGAAGTATTCTGAGAAGTTGAGTTGAATTTCACAGTAGAATACCCCGAAAAATAAAATCAAATTTCCTCATCAGAAACTCCTCTGAAATAAAAATTTACTAAAAATCATCCATCATATTGAAAAGAAATTTCTTTTCGTTTAAGCATCAAGCGGTATGTAAGACATCAGTATATAACCTCAAATGTTCATAACAAGTACAATTTCCTGGGAATTGAAAAGTTATTTTCAGTTCAGACTATAAAAACACGGATTCAACATTACATTTGATGCACTGCAGTTAAATGGAATGCATCGGAATTTATTCTAGCTAAGTTAAACGACTTCCGCAGTTATTATGAAAGTTAAGTTTTAAAAGTTTAAAAAGGGTGTAGAATTGTAATCAAATATTTTCAGATTTAGAAATTGTTTATTAAAAAAAATTATGCTATAAATAAGAGCAACGTGCAGACTCATTGATAATTTGTTTTTTCATGTTTAAAATTAAATGTACAATTTCTACCTCCTCAACGCCACTATATGAAAAGACCTATTTTAAATTAAGTTTCTTGCCCTATAAGGTATTTCTCCCGCCTTCTTGGCATGCCTTCGTGGTGTAGTGGCCTGCACGCTGGGCGCATATTCCAGAGGTCTGTGGTTCGAATCCCGGCGAAGGCGTCACAAATTTTTCATCTTTCCTGCTTCGAAAAAATACGTAATGTCTCTACAGCGGCGCCCGAACTAACAGGGTGTTGAATAATGATTCTCCACACCCAGGATTTGGCGATCGGGTCCCCTAGAAAACACCATTCGTCCTTTAAAAGAGGGAGTACATAAGGTATTTCTCCCGACTTCTTGGCATGCCTGCGTGGTGTGGTGGTCTGCACCACCCTCAGCGCGTAATTGAGAGGTCCGCGATCCGATTCCCGGTGAGGGCGTTGCAAACTTTTCATCTCTCCTGCTTCCAAAAAATATCCTAATGACTCTAGAGTGGCACCCGAACTAAAAGGGGGGTGGATGATGATTCTCCCCGCACAGGATTTGGCGATTGGGTCCCCTAAAACCCCAGTTGCCCTTTAAAAGGGGGACTATATAAGGGATTTCTCTCGCCTTCTTAGCGTGGCATCGAGGTGTAGTGGTCTGCACACTGGGCGCGTATTCCAGAGGTCCGTGGTTCGATTCCGGGCGAAGGCGTTCCAAATTTTTCATCTTGCCTGCTTCGAAAAAGTACCTAATGTCTCTACAGCCCTTAGAATGCTTTATCCAGTTTCCCTTAAGTAACATTTTCAGAAAACACTTGATATCTGAACGTTTAATTTATGTAACAACAAGCAAGTATCTGCATGGTATCTGAGATTTATATATGAAAGAACTCGCTAAGGTAATGCCCTTTATCATATTCTTTCAACCAAATACTAATGAACAAAATTAAGCGCACACATCTAATTAAAAAAGTAGACTGCTTTCATTTCTCTCCTTTGTTACTACAATAATAATTACATTTCTTTGCTTCTATTGAAATTTAACATTTAAATTCAAATGGGCAGTCATTATTTCGTTTACCTTATTGCCGGTTTTTTACACTAATTAAATACTCTCTCTCTGATTTTTATTATCATTGTTTTTACTGTTACTGGGACATTCAGTATTGTTTATAATAATGTTATGAAATTTACAACTTTTTTTTCAAAATTCTTTGAATCCATTTCTAACAGTTTCTGGCGGAACATTTAAACCTCAACGACGAAAACTAGTATTTAACTTACAATTAAACATACTTAATGGTTGACTATTTTGATCTTACAGGCCATAAAAAAATTTTTAAAGAATATTCTGGGCATTAAACAGGGGGAAATGTTAGCTACAAGCATTAGTGCTTGAAGTCTTAAACGAGCAAAAACACTGAAGTAATTCAGTTCAAAAAGCTAATCTAAAGCAAGTAGTAATTTAGACTGCGTTATAGTCAACATTAAATGCAGTTATAAATGTTTTTTTTAAGTTTTATTTAAACATATTCATATTAAAATCGACTTTGAAGTAACTGTATATATATATCAGCTAAAAATTGTTACTTTGCCTGGAAAGCAATTATTTTTCTAATTTTCATAAACAAATTTGGCAACCGATACAGTTACTTTGTTCAACTTTCACAACCTAGTAAATAACATTTTGATGCTTGATCATTAATCATGAATCGTAACAATTATCTTCATAATGAATGGCACATTTATAAGGTGACAAGCCTATAAAGTTTAGTAATCTTCTTTGAAATCATAAACTGCACCTAAAGTTTAGATCGACTGGCAGCATATTACCGTAAAATCTAAACAAACCGCTGAAATTCTAGAAGAGTGTAAAAGACCCTTTATTTAAAACTAATGAGAACAGAAGGCACACTTAGTGCTTACAACTCAGACAACCGCTTTTAGTTAGATAAAGTATAGTAAGTTGAAAGGTAAAAGTTAAATTCGAATAAGTTATTAGCCGAAGGCTATACATACTAGTTAACAGGAAGTTGGTTCAAATTTTAACCGGCATGGATATTCAAATATCGACAATTATAACGCTAAGTCGAATACTACAAATCTTATCTGTAACTTTTCCTCGAAAGGCAGAACACACTCTGTTTTACAATCTAAAAATACCTCGCCTTAAAAAAAATACCCGAATTACTTTGCATTCTGGCGGGAAAACGGAAGCGAGACGTGATAATAAAGAACAAAAATATAAAATAACTAGTTTATTAACGTAAAGGAACGTTAAATCTTCCCCCGCCAGAATTTATGTAATAACAAGAATTATGTAAGTTCTTTTAGACCGTGGTAAGATCTCAAATTTTAAACTAACCAACAGCGAAATTTTACAAGCAAGAAAATTTGCAACTTAAGTTAAACCACAGTTTCTAGGCCATGAACATCATGCGATAATTATTTTATTATGTCCAGAAAAAATTCTCAGTATAATCTCCTCTCCTTCCAGGAGCCTGGAAGGAAAAGTCTTGAGCATAAATATATCTCACATTTTTTTAAATATTTACTTTCTACTTCACTTCATTAAAATCTTTCATACATTTTGCCGCTATTCTATAATTAATTTTACACCCCCATCTGTAAAAGCAAAAGGTATTGATTTGCAGAAGCACTCAACGAAAGGTATTGAAAGTGCGAGCGTGGCGTGATCATTGCACAAGTACTTATTTCAACTCTGTTACCTAATCGAGATACTAGATGTTAATAACTTAGACATAGTAAACTTCAAGAACACCTTCAATTCAAAATTATACCTAAAAGTGCTAAGCAATATAGTTAATTAAACTTAAGTGTTGGCTGGAGAGTCTAACTTTTACTTACATGCAGACCCCGAGCTTTTATTTGAACTTATTTTTATTTTAACTTGCTAACTTATATTTAATTTTTCTTACACAAACCAAGAATTCAGCGCCGCATCAGTCGGTATAGTGTTAAGGTATAAGGAAGCTGACTGCGATGCTGAAGGGCCTGGGTTCGAATTCCGAAGAAGGCATGGTTGTAACTATCCGTCCCTTCATAGGAAAGGCGATGGTGGCCACCTATTAGTTGCCTCCATAAGAAAGAGATCACCACATCTGGCTTTGTATAGATTAATGGACTAGGTTACATTTGTAATTGTTCACAATCTGCCATTGAGGGAAAAAATCAATCAAGAATTCAACTTTTACCAGTATGTAAGAATTGCTTTTACGTTTAACACATAGCTCATCTTTTATAAAACTAATTAAAGATACTTCATGAAACATTTACAATTCATTTACTTTGAGAAAAAATTATTCAGTCTGTACTTTACATCACATGTAGAGAAGTTGCTTCAAATTATTCTACAATTAGTCCAAATTTCCTCAAAACTCAGTTTTTTGGACTGAAATCAGAAATCTTGTCCTTATACTAAATTTAAGATCATTGTGATAAATGCAAAATTAAATTAAAAGCTTATTGCTACATAACAAAACTGAAATCCCATCGCTTAAGGCACAACTGAAACTAGATAGAAACTGTTGCACTTTAGACATAAACCAAAAACATAATTACTTGAAGAAATTAAATGTCATATTTTGCTTCACTATTAGTCTCTTATCCGTTTGATGACAAAATCCTTCTACTAAAGATGTTAGCCTGCCGAATTTTTCTTCGTGTCCTAGACCGTGGCGCCATGTCTGTTTGTCCTGGAAACTTCCGATTCAGCGCTCGTTCTGGAATCTCTTGAATTTTGCTTGGCGCTGGCGGAAATCTAAAGTTACGCACCATTTCCTCTTCTCTAGACTTGCTGTCCGCATTCCTTGCTTATTCTAGACCCTAGTCTGCTAGTTAGCCAGACCAGTCTTCTGGTTCTTATAATCTTTATTCCTCTGCAATGATCATCGTCCATTGATCGCTTTCGGAGTAGTTGTTGTATTAAAGGTACTGCTTTAGCATTGTTGCGCGGCAACTGAGATCTTGTTCGCTGGCCACTCAACTACCGCTGATTCCACAAATTCCTGGATCTGGTGCGTTGCTAAACTTTGCTTTTCTTTCTAAAACTCCTTAGGTCCTTAGTTTTCAAAACTTTAACATCCACCTTTTCTTCCATTCGACTGCGGCCGATATGGAACTATTTTAAATGTTGTATACAATGCCTTGAGCTTAAATCGTCAAAGATTTGACTAACAAAATGTTTGCCATTCAACGATATTACGCATAATGGAGCTCTATATTTTAAAATAAAATTATTCAAAAACAGTCTGACACAATATTAGAGGAGGCTCTTTTGAGAGTAACTATTTCTGCCCACTTTCAAAAATGATAACGAGTAAATACTTATTCTTGTTAACTTCATTACGTGGGCATGGGCTTAATAAATCAATTCCATGTTAATGCATTTGAGAAGTTGCTTTTATGCTATTTCGATAGATGTTCGAGCTATAATTAATATCGCTAACTAATTGGCAAATATGGCAAGACTTGATACACTAAGTAACATACTTCTGTAGCTGTGGAAATTAAACAGATTCGCAAACTTGCCGTACCATTTTACTGATAATCGTCTGGGCTGAAATTAGCGAATCATGCAGTTCCTGAAACATAATCAGTCTTAAACTGGCTAGGATAAGCTGACTTAATTCGCTATTTTTATTTGTTGCTTTTGCATAAAACAAGAGATTATCAATAATCTCAATATTTGCGATTATATTTCTGAAAGCTGCTATGTCCTGCTGCTCGAAATGATCAGGATCTTTTCAATAAGTATCAATATTTTTAATCTCCGAGTGTGTTCGTAACTTGCCAGTGATTGTTTCTACGAAAACTAAAATCTGCATCGTTATAGCACACTTCAGTTCATTCTCCTCTTTGTCTAATTTTATTCACGACAGAGCGTCGGCCACGACGTTTACTTTACGTGGAGTGCGCTTAATAATTAAATTATATTCTCGCAATTAAATGGTTCGTCTAATAAGTCTTGATAATTATTTTTTCCGGAATACAAACGAACCACAGCAGTATGGTCTGAGTAAATTGTAACAATGTCTTCCGAAAATACACTCAGAATTTTTTAACCGCTAAAAGAACTACTAATATTTACATTTTTCAAGCCGTATGAATCATCTGAGTTGGATTCTTACTTAACCTTCCAGCACGAGAGTCATGCACAAAGTTTACGACAAGTTCGGTTTTTAATAAACATTTTTCGCATATCGCAGCTGAGACATCTGAAAGTCATTTCTATTCCTTGTTTCAACCCTTCCCCACAGCATGGAATGTGCCAACAAGAAGTCATATACCCCTCTTTTTTACTGGGTTTTTGTGCTACGTGGCACCTTTTTCATAAAACTAACGACACGTGCGTGGTCGTGGGTTAAAATTTGAAAAATATCTTTTTTCTCAAATATTTTGTAATTTTGTGTTATTTTTTATGTGTATTATTTTAATTTGTATAAATTCGACTCTATATTTTTATATCAGTTTTCATGGCAAAAAAATATGTGCAACGAGCTGATTTTGCTTGCATTCTTGAAGAGCTATCTGATGAAGAAAAAGAGAACAAGGAAACCTTTGGATGTGAGAACAATAGCGATTTGAGTGAAGAAAATATAGAGATAAATAATATAAGCAGTGAATCTGAACAATAAATTTCGGATGATGATGATGATAATAATAATATAGAAAAAAGGAATTATGATATGTTCTATGTTTGTAAGGATAAATCTTCTAAGTGGCGAAAATAGAAGTACTGCTCAAAATCGATTAAGAAGAATATTGTGAAAGTTCTACCTGGCCTTTAAATACCATGCCAAGGATATAAAGAATGAAATAGGATATTTTTAAAAATAATTGATATAAATATGCTTGATAAAATTTTGGAATGTACAAATAAATATATAAGTTTGCTAAAAGTCAAATACTCAAGAAACAGAGACTGAATTGATACCTCAAGAGTGGTAATGATGGCACACTTTTGATTGTTATTTACGATAAGAATAAAAAAGGACAGCATGTAAATGTAATTGTTATCAAGTGATGGCACTAGAACTTAAATAATAAGACATGTGATAAGCTGCACGAGATTTTTATTTCTGACAAGTTGTCTTAGATTCGATGACAAATCAACAATACAGGACAGATGAATAATAAAACTAGCTTGGATTTTAAAATATAGTTATTAAAGAATAAATTTAAAAGTTTCTGAAATACATAAATGAAATACATAATTGTCTTTCCACCTGACTAATATAAGCATTTAAGAATAATTTTCTTTCATTTGAATTGACATCATTTGTATTTTGCAATAATAAGGTTAATATTTAATTTCTTAACAAATTTATTATCAATATGCACACATTTATGTCGGTTTTCGTGCCAAAAAATGGTAAAATAACGAATGTAGTAAAAAATACCAGGCGCGCGTGCTCATGTAAAGTTGCCAAGCGCGCGTGCTGGAAAGTTAAATAAGCTACCCGGCTGTCTGTTTTTCATCATCACGGTTAATCTCAGTCACGTCTTCTCCCTTAAGCTAGTATCTGCTAAACAAGTCTGCTTCCAATTTCACCCTATCTTTTATCACGGAAAAAGGTTATATTAGTGTGGTTTTAAATACTTCGAGTTTATAATTCTCGCTGCCTGGTCCTCCAGGACAAGCAATGAGGTGGCACAAATGCATTCGTAAAACTTACCAAATCATTTGTATCGGCTCAGTACCTGTCCTCAACGTTATGATGACTTTTTGTGCCTCCCCAACTGTACAAAGCACGGAATGTGAGTCCAGGTATTCCAAAAATGTGAATTCGGAACTTCTGCCGTCAGAAACCGCTACGGGTTTATAGTTTACGCTCACAATATATCCAGATTCTTCCATGGGACTTACTGGTAAGGTAGAATCTGCGATGTTAAGGGGGTCAAAAAACATTGTCTTAAAACATTGTCCATATTTTTGTTTGGTCGCCAGTATAAAGTTCAGAAGACGTTTTTTTAACCATAAACAGTAAATAAACGTTAGGTTGACTGGCAGTCTAAATAACAACTGATTGATAACATCAATTGATAAATAACAACAATTGATAGGTCTAAAATAACAACTAAAACTTGAGGAAGGAGTTAAAAAAAAACCTTTATTTAAAACACAATAAGAATAGAAGGCACAGTTGGAGCTAAAAACTCAGCCAACCACTTGTGGCAAGATAACTTATAATAAAGTAATTTCTACTGTAAAATTTAAATTCAAATGAGCTACTAGCCAAATGCTACACAAACCAACTAACGCGTATTTGGCCGAAAATGTAACCTCCGGTGATAATTATCTACAGGCAATTAAAATGCAAGGGCGAAGATTACAAATTTTATTTGCCTAAGAGGCAGAACACACTGTGTCTTACAATCTAGAAAACTCACTATAAATACTCAGGAACTAAATTTGCATTCTGGTGGTAAAGCGGATGGGAGGCGTGTCAGTAAGGATCTAAAACATACAAGTGACTGGTTAATTAACATATAAGAACCTTACAAGGAAACCAGCGTTTGTTTTCCCCTTATATGTATCATTCATCTGAGTATGTAGCTATTTTATGTATTCCTTTAATTATGTAATTAAACAAATTATGTAATTAAACAAATGTAATTGTTTAATTAATAATCCTTATGTAATAATTAATGATTAATTTAATAATCCTTATGTAATTAAACAAATTAACTTCTTTTGAAGATGTTATACCAATATGCATTCTGTATCCAAAAGTATAAATCAACATTTATCCTCTCACTGTTTTAATTTGTTGCAATTACAACAGTAGTTGAACAAGTGCGTTTGATGCGCATATTATTGCGGCCTCTAAACTTCGTGTCTGTTGGATAATTTTTTCGGCTGGTAGGCCAGCCATTTATTCACCACTTCCCTTACTTCAGTATCTGATGCATGAACACCATGCAGCCTTATTGGTAGCCATTCGTCGATTAGACAGAAACATCTTTGGAGCAGGCCCACCAGCGGCCGAGCGGTAAAGTCGCTGAACACTGGTAGTTCGGTCCGAGGTTCGAATCCCGCGAACGGGCTGGCTGCATGGGCGTTTTCGAGGTTTTCCCCATGTGTAACGTGTATACTAGCCAGTTTCCCTTAGAAATGTCTCCACGAAGGCATCCCTTAGGCAGATAGCCCTCAAGGCTTTGCCATAATCACATACGCACACATCTTTGGAGTTTATTAAATCTGCGTTGAAATGATGAAAGGTGATGGGTATTCTGCTTTCGCATCGTGCCTCATGTTTGTCCGGCTAATTTTAAATTTTTCAATAAATTCATACACACTTCTACACAATACAGCGTAGTTACCTATTGTGCTGTAAGATTGCAAAGGATCTGGATGACTAACAGACTTTCAGGCCAGAAAATTTGGATCAATGCTCTTTGTTCTTTCGTGGCGCCCATCGTCTGCGGATCTGTCTAGCTTATTTTGGAACAATTAAATGTATGTCGATGGAGCAGCATGAGACTGTGAAATCAAAGGAATAAATTTTATTATATATGTGGACTTAAGTAAATATTCACATGTATGTAGACTTGACGGAAAAATGCAACTAAAATTTATTTCAACTTTGTACCACAAACTTATATTTTTTTTAATATCACACACGTCAAAGACACAATATTAATAGCAGCTTCTAATTTTTTAATCCTCATATATTTAAAAGACATACAGCGATCAATTTCTTGCTTGCAAACCCATGAATTTATATTACTACAGAACAGATATATAGAATGTGGTATAACAAAACAAATTTACTTTAAAAGCATTATTCATATTCAGTTTATAAATTTCAAGACATTTCTAAAAGACATTCTGCTCTAAAAAAGCCAAGCTCTCCTTTTTCGATGAGCACTTTTAAGGAGTCATCGCACCTTTTAAACTTTTATTACATCTTCAATTTTATGGTGAAAGCTGGGTTGCGTTATATTTTAATAATAAATTACAAACAGAATTTCAAAGATATGCATGTGTGTGTGTTTTATTAATCCGGCTTGTTTAAATAAAATTTTAAATAAGTTTAAAAAGTTTCATTTTTAACATGTTTTATTCTTTAAATGTTAATATTTTTACTGCTGGACAAACTGCAGATAGAAATTTTGTGTTCTTTTATGTTAGATGTTTTTAAAATTTCTTGCTGTGATGCATAGTCAAAAATGTATCTAATTAGAGTCTCGTTTAAATACTTTTTAAAACATAACTACGATTAAGTTAATTCCAAGTAAACAACTTTTTTAAAAAGATAAAAATAAACATATATAGAAATTTTAAACATTTATCGTAATCACACAAAAAAAATCTTAGCATATTTAAGACAGGCCCAAAAATAAGCACGTTAAAAAAGAAATTAAAACTTTTTTTGTTGCCAAAATGTCAGTTGTGAAAATAGACTGTTTAAGACGAAACTTAAATAAATTCCATGTAGTATTTTATCAGATACATCAAAGAGTATCAAAATTATTTCATGCATCCAACTTTAAAAAAGTTCTCTAACGTCTTAAAAATTTCAATTTAAAAAAATTAAAAAGTAAGTAAAATTGTGTTACCATGTTTACCTTTTATTCAAAATACCGTTTACCGATAATGTGCTTTTTACAAAAATTTAAATACTTTTCAATGCTGATACGAACAATCACTTTTTTTGGTTCACAGTTTTCGGCTACTCGAAATGATATTTAGTTAAGTCTCTCTAATACGATCTCTCACCATTCAGGATGATTTTAATCTTCCGTTGAAATGGTGATCTTAGAGTAGCCATGTTCAATTCCAATGTGCTTTACTGCTATTTGGAAAACGGTCAATTTCCGAAGTGATCGCGTTCTCTGCAATTTGATATTTCGTCACGTTGGGGCACACATAATGACTATTTTTAAACAACTAAAGGTACAGCTCTGAAATTTTCTCTGTCTGTTTATAGAACTATAACTAAGCTAATTAAAAATCGTTACTATAACTGTCTTTTAACCTACTGTGTTATCTTAAATGCAGTAATACATATTCTTTTAGTATGGTTAGTATGGTACTTAAACCTAAAGATAATTACGACTATCGTAAAACGAAATGCGCCGATTTCGTGAGGACGACATTTTAAAATAAGCATAAAGGTTTTTAACCTGATATTTCAACTATGAATTTTGGCGTATGAAAAACGGAGATAATGTGGCTTTGAATGCAGGCCTTAAGAAATTACAGTAAAGATAATGATAAGTCCTTTTGGGGAATAACACTTTTATGAGCCACAATTTGAAACAAAGAATGCAATTTATCAAAGCGCACAAAAGTCCTTTTAATTATTATTACAAGTAACAAATAGCTACTACCGTGCTAGAATGGGGCATTTCATAGAGTTTTAAATACTATATAGCGGTATAGTCGATCTACTATGTAGCTGAGGTTTCCTTGTTTTAGCTATAAGTAGAATAATTAGTCAGTTTTCCTTTTACAGACTTTCCCACAGGCAATCTGCCCTACACAAGTAGCCGTGGAGCTACTTGGATCGTACAGAAATGATTGACACAATGGTTCTCACAGCGAAACTATTACGCTATGCGAAAGGAAAACAAGTGAAATAGACATAAGGGGGGGCTAGCGCATAGATGGAGCTGACCGCAAGCCCAAACGGTATAAGTCAGTGCCCGTCCCTTTCGCCGTCTTCATTGAGAGAGTGGACAGCAATGATAGAAGGTTATTATCACGGTCAGCGCTGGACAGTTGACAGCGTGGTTACTATGAAAGGAAGGCATACAGGGTAGTGAGATCCATCGTCGCATGGTGTCGGTGTGCGGGAACAAAGCGTTTTCAAGGCGTACCGTATTCCATTTGGTTGCACAAGTTCAGCAGTGGAGTGGAGACCGCAGCTAAAGGTGTCAGCGCGGGACGACCAACAATATCGCATACAGCGGCAAATGTGACAGCCGTGCCGTATTTGATCATGGCGAACAGGAGCATAACGTTCAGCAAGATGCAGGAAGAGACAGGACTAGCGCAAGGAACATTGGAGGCAATTGTGCATGGTGATTTGGAGATGACATGTGTGTGCAAAGTGGGTCGACTTTGGACCTCGGACTACGTCTTGTTTGACAAAATGAAGGACGCAGTAATTGCATGAAATTGTCCATAGGTGGTGCACCAACACCCCCACAGACTGGTTTACCAAAGCCCTTCGGGACTTTCCAGTCAGATTGCAGAAATGTATTGACATGGGTGAGAATTATTAACTGATGTACTATCAGTTTGTTGTTAATAAATTGTATTCCGCTCTGCGGCAGCATTTATGTCATTCATTTCTGTACGACCCAAATATTTGCCTTTATAAGTAACTACAGTTTTTACAAGAATGATTTTCTATTACTTCTAATGGAAATATCGTAGCAGATAATTTGGATGCTGAATAAATGTCTAAAAAAATTGTTGAAATGAAATTAAGAAAGGTATCTTTATTATTCATATTATATATTTACTTTTTACGTTATTAACAGTTAATGCCAAATATTGGATAGGAAATTAACTGCATAGTGTGCTCCGGGAAATTCTGAGATTTATCTCATTTGAACGGCTGTTCTCATTAATACTAGAGGATTTGTTAATTAGAATGCCCTGCATGTGTAGTGTATATTAAAGAAGGTATGACCACATTTTTATGTTGCTAAGATTTTTTACGCTTTTATTTCTTTTGTATTAATTATCTTGCTCCGTAATGCGCTTTGCTCTATAATATCCTGCAATAATATAAAAGAAAAAACTGTTCGATTGTTCAAACAAGTGGTAAAGTAAATTATCATCCAAAACAAGAAAAACAAAGCACATATACATGTACTTATTTTTTTTATACTTTACTAGTTACGCATTCGTCAGAAATGGCGAATCCCATCTATCCTTTAATCGTCTAATCATCGAAAACGTTGTCCAGGGGGCAACAAAAGGCATAACGGAATTACACCGGAGAAACGCCACCCCAATTTTCTACCCCAAACATATTATTCAATTACAAACTTCCATGCGTTTTCTGTGATTCGGTCTTGGATCAAGACTATGGTAGATGTCTCCTGTACTACTATGCCATCAGGTCGGTTATCATATACGTCATAAATAAATATATTAAATATTGAAAGTAGGAGAAATAGATCTTTCAATCAAATTCATATGCAGAATCAATTCCTTCCACTAAATTTGCAATTGACATACATAATTCGATTCCCTTTGCGAATACTAAACTGAATTTTGTGGAAAATAGGAATGCAGAAGATTTTCAGAATTAGTTTTTGTGTGTGGCGGGTGAATATTTAAAGGATCTGAGAGGTTTCTTTCAGATGAATCCCACAGAAAAAATATTTATGAAAATGTTTCGGCATATAACATAGAAATTCTTAAACATCTAAAGCGATGGCAGAGTTTAGTAAAAAATTGCCAGTTTTTAGATTTATAAATATTATCACATGCACAAAAGTTATATGCACATATCTCGTCTATATCTAGATTTTTATTATACCAAAAGCTAACATCTGAGATTAGATAATCAATAGGAAAGACAATATTAAGTTCTCATTTAAGGCTTTAAGATATCAGAAAAACAATAAATAACGCAAGACAGTAAAGAGATAGATTTAAAATAATATAAAGCAGGGACATCAGCATATGTATGGCAATAAAAGGAGGTTAGAGAATGGAAATCATCTCTGATTTTGATTTTCCATTGTCACCCTAAATATAATAACTTCTTTTAATAAATATCTAAACTGTGTTATTTCCAATTTAATCTACGTCATGTGGTTTTTATATAACGGTCTGATACAGATAATTTATATAAACACTTCGACCAATAATAACCAACTAACGAGAAATAAAAATGAGTATTTAAATCGACTGGCAAGTTTCTTCATCACGAATTCTCAGCACCAACGTTAAAACGTTTTAAAACTATTACACACACACACACACATATATATATATATATATATATATATATATATATATATATAATGGTAAGAAATTTAGACCCCAAACTGCAAAGACATTATAGACATGAAATTTGAAACAGTAAAATACCTAAATATCCCAACAAAAAATGTAAAATAACCCATCAACTCAGTGTTTTAAAAAGCCGAAGAAATCCTGAAGACAGAAGAAATGCTTAAAAATAGACGTAAGAGGAAAAGGAATATAATTAAAATGTAATTCAACGTTATCAAGAGGAGGTACATCAGTTTTAATTGAATCTCTCCTTCTAGGAAAAACCACTGTGTTTTCGTTCATCCAAAATTAGTTGATGAATAATTTTAAATTATTTGATTGTAATAGTTGATGCGAAAATTTTAAATGTCTTCTCTATACAGCCACTTTCCTTTCGTATGAAATAAAAATACACAAAAACGAATTTAAATGAAGTACGTTCAGTGTCTAATATAGGAAAAGTAAAATAGATACTATTTTATTATTTTACTAATATGAAAATTCAAATTAATAATTTACAAAATATATTTCTAATTAACCGAGAACAATTTTCTTTTTACCAAATAAATAAAATTTGAACTTACTATGGGAAGAACAAAGACACAAAAGACAATAATTCGAAAGGAAAGAGTGGACGCTAATGGTTGCTTGTTTGGTGCTATTGGTGATACAAATTAGCGATGGAAAGTTAGAAATCTCCTTAAAGGGGAATTTATAGTAGGATATTCTAAGTTTTAAATTTGGAAAGTAGAAAATTAATGTTAATAAGAAAAGGGGGAAAGAAACAAATGTTTGACAAGAATAAAAATTTTACTCCATGGACTTATCATGACGACTTAGCACAGAGTAGGCCCTCAGTAAATAAAGTATATACAAGAAAAATTATACAGTAATTACATACTTACAAATTACATTATAAATCCTTCTAAAATACATACCTAAATATACATGCACAGCAGACAACAGCAGTAAGAATTTCCTATATACTTCAAAAACCCTCGTAGTAGGAAACCCTCACATGCTTTTGCTAGAACCTAATTAATCCAGTCGTAGCTTCTATTCGGCAGAAAACGGTGTGTAAAGGTAAGAGTCACTATGACATTTTCTTTTTTATTTTTGCTTTCAGCCCTGATTTTTTGGTGATTTGTTTTCTATTTTGATATTAGATATAGCGGATGAAGTACATAAAAGCATCTTACTGTTTCATTTTTTAATTAAATTCCACATTATTAGCTGACATGTTTTATGGTATTTTTGTACGTTTGCATTTTAGCCAGTCCCATTCAACATTTATATGTCTGATCGTCGAGAGGCCATTAAAAGGAGGTACGGAATTATACCTGTGAGAAAGGAGAAACTCCAACATCTTAGATCAAGACTATGGCAGACATCTCCATCACAAATTTTGTTTCTTAAAATTTTATACTACCACTGCATTTTGAAATTTTTAATTTTGGTAATCTTGAAAGGCATTTTGCAGGCTTGTCAACCAAATAATGTTTCCGTCTTTCACTCTGTTGAGGCATTGTTGCTTCAAAATCTTAATTTTTATTTCAAAACTTCATTGTTGAAGAAATTTCTTTCAGATCTGGAGTCAGAAAAGTGGTTTTATTTGCTATGGTTACATTTTTGTTGCCCCTTATTGAGCATATAAGAAGCAAATTAGAAGTCATTCTCGTTTTACATTTTATCTTTTCCCATTCTTAATTTGAAATAGTATTAAGACTTATTTTTAACTGTGTTGACAAATAAAAAAGTACTTCTTAGATATTCTAATTCTTCATGACGTGGAAAACTTGATTTACTTAAACATTTCTTGAAACATTCTTAACTGTTTTACATTATTTGCACCAGCAAACGTTTTGGGAACTATTATCAGAAGCCGGCTGCAGATGGCTAGCACAGAAGATGAATTTATCTCCCCTAAAAAATGGCAATGCGTTCGACCAATTAAAACTCATAATGAGACTGAAGATTCATTTAAATTTAAAACAGAGAAAGATTAGTTTTGTTTAAGATTTTCTTTCTATATAAATAATGCCCGAAAATTGTAAATATTCATTATTCGAAATTATTTACAAATAAAAGTTTCTGTGAAATTTGCAAACATAGTTTAATAATATCCTTAGGAAATCATATATTTACAGATACTGATTTGATTTTCTTAAATAAATTTGTTATTGCCTTTGTCATGCAACTGCTATTTACTCCTCATTAAAAATCTTATAACTGAACGATCTCTTTGCTTTGCTTACTTAGAAATAAAGTAGAAAAAGTGGTTTCCTTCAACTTTGGGCAGCTTTACTCAAAAGCAACAACATCAGAATGAATAATATAACATGTATAATTTAGTATAATTTGGAAACGAATTTGAAACACAAACACACACGTTGCCAAATGAAAAAAACTGAAAGCATTTAGATTATAACTTCGTAACAGAGAAGTTTGTTATGGCTTCTTATGCTCTCGCTCAGCTTGCAGTTTATTTACTTGCTTTTGCTGACACATTTTTTTTTTGCCTTTTTATTATTAAACACCATTTTCTTCCCACTTACGCCACGTAAAATTCAATACTAAAATGCACAGCTTCTAAATGCAGCATATCTTTAGAATTTCCAATATAGTGTTAAGTGTTGTCACACATGTTTTAGAACTATTATTCTTGAACTTTACTTTTAAGTCGAATACATTTGCTGTCCGTTTCACTTTTCAAGTAGCTATCCTTTAGAAGGGCCAGCTACCTAAAATAATTACTATTAAATAGAAAAATATATGTACAATGCTCTTAATAAATCATGCTAGTGCAATGTTTTGACACGTCCTCCTGGTAATTTAGAAAAAGATAAAATATTATATTGCTTTTAAATAGCTTAGTTTGTTAATTAGTAACAGACAAATTAAATTTAAAAGAAAAAATATCTTATGCTTCTCAAAATGGCATAAAAGAGCGCATTGGAGTTATAAATACTTCTCAACGGATATCTAGAATTACCCATAAAGTTTTAAATGTGGCCATACGCATTTCATATTCGCTATATTAGCTCTTTAGAAATAATACATTGCGATGAGATTTGTTAGCGGCATTTGAAAAGTGATACTGACAAAAAAGTGAGGTTTGAGACTAATAATAAATAATTAGGTGTGTTATGAGGTGTTAAAAATATTAACAATCTGTAAGCTTTGATGAAAGGTTATGCAGTCTGTGTGAATATGACCTAAAAGAAATAGAGTGCAAATGCTACATTAAATCTGGAACCGTTACAAACATTTTCAGTATTTGTTACCAGAATATGTGTTCAGAAAAGGCTAAGTTAAGGATAATAGGAGAGGGAAATGGGGGAACATTAGAATCGTACGTGAATCAGTTCCCGGTGTTGCATCTTTTTCTTTTCCATTTTTTTTATTTAAAGTTAAGAAACATAAGTAAAAATATCAGTTTGCTAAAAAATAAAGTATGCGTGGAAAACATTTAATTTTTTTTAAGTTTTAAAAGTACACAGTTTCGAAACAGAGCTTAAACGAAACGAACTCCAAAGTCTCTGCGAAAAAAAATGCTTTTTTTTAAAAAAATAAAAAGAATTCTCATGACCGGTGTTCGTTCCATTTAGAACATTTCATTTAAAATAAATCAATCAACTTCTCCAAAAAAAGTAAAGTGAAGGCGATTTATTTATAAAAATAGTTCTGTAACCGATAGTAATCCTAAAGGAAAAAAAACGCATTTTAGTAATAAATAACACCAACGAAAGAAAATGAAAGCTGCTATATGAAAGTCCTTAGTTTTCAGAAACTTGATTTAACATTCGTCTAATTATAATCCAAGTGAAATTATTATCGCCAATTATGTAGAAAATTCTCATTAGATGCACCCGGTTATAACGACGAAATAGTGTGTTTGAAATATATTACTGCTATGACTACGAAAAGAAAAAGATTTATTCAGACAGTCTTGCTTCATTCGCGTAGTTAAAGGTGGCGTTAAAGGTTTTTTTGTGTGTTAGCTTTTGTTTTCATAGTAACAAATGGCTTCTGTTTCCACAGTTTTTTTCCCCTTTTCCTCCTAATTTTGTTACTTAATAGGGTGGCAGATTCATTTAGTAATAGGTAAGAAGCATGTGAATAATAAAGTATTCAAAGTTCTTTTAAAATCCTGTAATTAATTAAAATTTTGTTAAGATGAAAAGCTTTGATTAATTCAATAGAAATTGTGAATAGTAGACAATTGTCCAACTTTATTTCAGCTTTTTATGACAATATTATTATCCATAACTATGCTTTTGTTTTGGGGATTAAAGTGAATTAGTTCATGATATTACATTGTAAAAAATACAAAATTGTACATGTATGCGGATTTCTCCTCAGCAATTATTAAGCTATTATATAAGCAAATCGCTTATATAATATTCGCTCTATGATTTCGGTTAGTATTAGATTGATAATGTTTCGAACTATGAGTTCTTTGAAGGGTTTTTAAATAATCACTCCAGGTGAGGAGGAAAAAATGGTATTTTATTGCAAATTTTATTGACACTGGGCAAAATAAATTGCTGTAAATAGCTCAAGGAGAAAGCGGATATTGAGCAGTTCCTCCTTAACACAAATGAAATATCATAAATTCCGGATATTGAACACACAGTAAATGCTGAAACGCAATTTCAGCTCTATTCTAGACGCTCACTCTCACAACCGGTTAACTATCGACTCGCCCTGCCTCTCGGAACCAGATTTACACTATACTGAATGGTCCTTTGGAACCTTCGGGCCCACCAGCGGCCGAGCCGTAAAGACGCTGAACACTGGTAGTTCGGTCCGAGGTTCGAATCCCGCGAACGGGCTGGCTGCATAGGCATTTTCGTGGTTTTCCACATGTGTAACGTGTATACGAGCCAGTTTGCCTTAGAAAGTCCTCCCCGAAGGCATCCCTCCCTTTAGGCAGATAGCCCTCGTGTGCTTTGCCATAATTGAATAACCCATAACCCTTTGGAACCTTCACGAGAAATCGGTCATAAGGCTCCGAAAATGAGTTTTCCGGAATCTTCCTGAAAATAGTCAAGTTTTCAAAAAATCTGCCAAATGTGGAAAACTTGATGACACAATTTTGCTCTCCTGTGATTATCTTGCTTTGTATTTGAGCTACTTTTTCAATTTAAACGTTGTTGGATTCAGAATTGAAAGATCTGAAATATGTTAAAACATAAACAGTTGCACACCAAACACACAACCAAAAACCCGATTAAAAATAAAACCTAACAATTTTACCTTAAAAGCAACAAATAAATAAGTAAGTAAATCAATGCGTACTATTTAAGCAAAGAACAAAAACAACAATGCGAGCAAATGAATGAAAATATTTACAGAAATTTGTACTAGTACCCAATGTACTTTGAAAGCACCTAAACTTGGCTTGAAAATTTCTGTGTAAGAAGCACGTTCTGTGCTATAAATTTGAAAGCATGTTAAGAAATGAGCTTTAAGAATTTTTCAGGAAAATGAGATTAGAACTTGAGGGTTTTAAATTTACCTTGACTGGTTTTATTAGTATCAAAGACTTAAATAAATAAAAATCACTCTGTAGAGACAGTAGGTATTTTTTGAAAGGAGGAGAGATGAAAAATGAGCAATCTCCTCGCCGGAATTCGAAACTCTCGAATACGCCCCGAGTGTGCTGACCACTACACCACTAATGCATGCTAAGAGGACGGGAGAAATGACTTTATAACTTAAAGGAGAAAATCACGGCATAATTTCAGTCAATGAAAATTTAATAAATTTCGTGATCCTTCTATATCATATTTTACTCAGATTTTACCCATAGTTACTCATATATTACTTATATATTATATTTACGTTTCGCTTAACAAATACTATTTGAATTAAGTTGGGTAAATAGATATAAATTCTGGAAAACCTTAGATCTAGTACAAATTAATCAAACTGGAGCCTGAAATACATTTATAGAAAAGATAATAACTTGGAACTTGAATTTAAAAGAATCTGAGAAATTTTGTAATTAATGAAATAATAGAAGAGAAAACTTTAATGACTGAGATTATTGCGACTGTTGTTAGTGGAAGAATGTTATTTGTAATGGAAGAAAGAAAACATCCTGGAAACTTTATCTAGGATTAAAAAGAGAGACTCTGTTAATAGCAACAGGCTGTATAAACTCTTTTGTCTTTTACTGAGGTAATGAGCCAGTGTAGGCTGCAAGGAAAAAATTTTACTGAAGCAAAAAATTTAAAAAATATATACCATTTTAGTTATATTTAGGTCTTATCATTTTAGTTGAAAATGCTATTCTTAACATGCTTTGTAAATTCTTTAATGTAAGCCTAAATTCTGGTTTTCCTCAGTCCATGTAGCATGCATGTACTTTGGTTAGTTAAATGTCACATACAAAATTTCATTTTTTAAAGTTTATAAATATTTATAATAAATTTTCTCTTTAAATAAATATGTCAATAAAATCATATTGCATAAGAAAACTTCTTCAGTGAATTGAAATTTCTAGTGTTTTTAATGTTTTATATAAAAGATTGAACTAATTAACCAATCTGAATACATTTTTCACTTTTGTGCACATAAGATTACTTTTTCGATTTTTATGTGGGCTTTATAAAAAGAATAATGACAATTTTTTAAGAATTATAAAAAGGAAAGACAGCAACATTTTTATACACATTTGTTGAGGAATTGTTTTAAAATGTTCAAGTTATTTTAAATGGAATACGTAAAATTCAAAGAAAATTTCATGTATATAGTGTGTGAGGAATTTAAATATATCCTCTTAAAACTGACAAATCATAAATATTTCATTTCAAGACAAGTATTAGAAGATTCTGAAATACATATTTTAACATATTCACAATACGTATTGCTTTTTACTGCTTTTGCGCATGATTTTAACAGAAATTAAAGCAAATAATAATAATTGAAAAATCAGCTAAATGTGCATCCAGAACTGCATATTAAGATACATTATTTAAAAAAGTGAAACAAAAAGTATTTTTTTTTAAATCTAATCTCACTTCACTTTTGTTTAAAATGCATTTTAAATAGAATACGTTAAAATATATAGAAAATTTCATGTATATAGTGTGTGAGAGGCATTTAGATATATCTTCTTAAAAGTGACAAATCATAAAATTTCATCCCAAGATAAATGGTTTAAAAGGTTTTGAACTTACTTATATTAACAATATGTATTGCTTTTTTCATTTTTACGCATGATTTTAACATATATTAAAGCAAACAATAATAATTCAAAAATCAACTGAATGTGCATCCAAAATTACATTTTAAAATATATTACTTAAAAAAGTGAAAAAAGTCACTTTTGTTAAAGCAGAACCCTCTTATAAAACACGTACTTTAATATCTAGTTTTTGCATAGTTTTAATTTTGCTATATTCATTCTTTTGCTGTATAATTTAAGCCCAAGATTTGATTTCAAATTACTGTTTCTACACTTCCTCACATTTTTCGATAAACTTGCTTGAAAAATTACAAAAGAGACATAAAAAAAAATCTAGCATTTTAAAAATGCTTTATATTCCCAGATGAACCTGCATTAAAGTCAAGAACAACTTGTGATGCAGAGACTTTTGTTAGTTGTTTTGAAATATTAGTTTGCTTGGGGCAATTAGCCTAAATTATATTCTAAAAGAATTTAAATAGGATTATAATTTCTGCTTTTCGTGCATCTTTTCAGAAAGGAATCTGCTGAAAGTATCTGAAAACGGTAAAGTGTTTAAAAGAGCATTAAGTTTACCCCAGCTTACTAACTGATCATAATTTTTGTCATTCAAGCTGACAGTATCTTAGTCACAAAATAAATTACGAAATTTCGAATCCTCCCTATCAAAATAATATTAACACTGGCATATAATAAAACGAATATGTTTATCTGAATATAAGCTTCATATAAGCATTAACTCAAACCAAGCAAAAATCAAATCATTCAAGTTATAAAATGTCAACGTGAAAAAATGACGAAAAGTATGTACGCTTACAATTAAAAGGTAAGTACAATTAAATGTACGCTTACATGCTGTCAGCCAGATGGACACTTTTAAACCTGGTCTGAAGTCATTTCACTCATGGACAGCATTAGAAGAAAAATCTTATACGTGTTAATGAAATTATCATGCATATATGCAACTTGCTTTTTTGATTCTAAAGAATCTGAAGTATTTGTAAGCCAAAAATAAAAAAAATATGTTTTTTTTCCGAGATTTCTGTGCCTTGCACTCAACCTTATATATCTGTTCAGGGATATAAGGAAATTAGATTGGACCATAACTTCTTAATGCCAGCTTTTAGGATTTAGAACAAGTAGCTCCATAGTCATTTTAAAACCTGATATGTTACAAATGTATTTGCTTAAATAATTTGAGTAAGAATTAGATGTAAAGCTGTCTTTTGCATATTTGATAATCCCCTTTGGAGCTCAGTGTTCTCCATAACGAAAGTTATGTGCTATTATTATGTTATCCTCATTACTGAATTATTATGTGTTCCGCATAACTGAAGTTAGGTGTTATTCATTTGGAGCTCAGTATTCTGCATAACTGAAGTTATGTATTATTAAGAGGACTGCTTGCTTCAGAACGTTTGCTGAATTTAAGTTCTGTATCAATAAAAGTGATGAATTGCGGACAGCATTCTTTTCTGATAAAATAATATGAGAAGTTAGAATCATAAGATTAGTATTTATTACTATAAATTGTGGGAATGAATGGTAACACAGAGCTGGGAAATAAGATTTTAAATTTAGAAACAAATTTTGCGGTATTTGCAAACATTTGTGACCTAATCGTACTGATTTCCAAACGACATATACTTTTTCCCATATTATGTAGTTTTATGACCATCTTCATTCTAAATGATATCTCATCACAACTTTTAAGGCCGTTTTTACACATTTTAAATGTCACTCTAATCTGCTCTTCACAATCTGATTTCAATCGAAAATTCGATTTTTTGACAACTCTTACTACGAAGAGAGGTACTTATCTTTTTTTCCGTTGACACGTATATAGAGTCATTAGGTTTGTCGAAGCAGGAAATATGAAAAAGGAGCTATTCCCGTTGCTGGAATCTGAACTCCGGTCTTTTCGAAAGCTAACCGAACGTGCTTAATTATATCTCAAAGGCATGCGGTAAGAATCAAAAGATCTTACAATCTTTTATCAAATTCTGTTCTTGCTATTAAAAACAATCACAATAATTTTATTTTCGCAAACCTTTCCTTTCTGTTAGTCCATTATACTATAACACAATATGGATTCTTCATGAATTCAACCCAATTTCTGATCCAATAACAGCCATTCATTCTTCAAAAATTCAACTCAACTCAACCATAATTTCCGCACCAGTATTAAATTCGTGGCTGATTATATTATGATAGTATTCGCGATTCGAATTGTTAGGGAAATCATAACTTTCTTCGTCTATTTATTTTAAGGAATGTCAGTCCAGATAACAGACTTGTGAAATTTCGCACTACGAATCATGAATCTTGTGCTGGAAAAAAAAATAATATAATCAAACTTCCATTGCTGAAACTAAATATTTTAACTTTTCTTTTTCTAAAGTGATTCATAACTCTTTCCCATAGTTTTTCCTTCGCATTTTTCTATTTTCTACAGTAGATGGCGTAACCATTATCCGCTTGCTGTAATTTAATGCGAGGGAATCTAATGAAGTGGCTGTACATATACTTTTACCTTGGAGAAAAAAAAACCTGTGACAAATTTTTGTCAAAATGTATATAGCATTTCTTTAAAATAAATCCTAGTTTTAGTTTGAATTTCACATGACTTTAGAATTCATATTTTTAATTTTACTGCTTTTAAAATTATTAATAGATAAAAAAATCGGAAGCTTCACTAAACCGAATTAGAGTTGTTTAAATATATAAGAAAAATATAAAAAAATAATTAACCAGTTAACATCAAAGGCATGACGAAATAAAATGAAACAAACAACAATTACTATTTCTAAGATTATCGTACTGGACTAACTGCATTCTTATTTATATAGACACGGAGCTCATGAAATAGAAGTGAGGATGTATTACCTTTTATTATAGCATTTGAAATAAAGCTGTAGAGTTAAATACGGGACGTGGAATTACACCCACGGCAAAAATTCATAGATCATATATGTTACTTTTTCAAGGCTTTGTCAGTTTCCCCTGCGGTATTTAATAATAAGGAAACGAATATAAGGAATTATCACTTTCTTCCTTCTTATTTTCGTAGTAAGAGGTAGCAAATCCACTTAGCAGTTGGAAGACCTACATTTCGATTCCCGGCGAGTGTATAACTGACGTTTCTACTTCGAAAAGAACCTAAGCTCTTTACACTGGATCCGGAATTTAAAATATGGAAAGCGATAATTTGCCCCTGCCCTGGATTTGGTCTTCTTTACACTTGCTTTTTAGGTGAAAAGAATGCAAAGAACTATAACATTGCCTTCTTGTGTGGGTTCGTGGTGTAACTGGTAGCACATCCAGCTAGCAGTTGGAGGATTTGTGTTTCGAATTTCGGAGAAAGCATAGCTGATATTTCAATATGACCACTACCAACACCTTAATGCCTCTACAAGTGAAAATATAATTTTAGAAGTACTTTTGAAAATAAACACATGTAAAATATGATGATGCTATTTTATTTTAGTTTACATAATTATTATTGAAGAAAAATTCAAATACTTTATTTTGTAATAATAAAATACCTTAGTGCTTCATTAAAATATTGCACAGAAAGTAGGTTTAAAAAGCATTCAACACTGTTTCTTTTGGTATTTTTATACGTAAAAATAAGTTATGAAATGATTTTTTCTCTGAATAGACAATCCTTAATCTTTTTAACATTACTTTGCTGGGAAACCACATTCACTAATTGCAAAAAGATTGCTACACTTTTAAAATTAATGTAGTAAGTTTATCAGAAAATGCTAATTAAATTTTTGTTAGATGAATTTATTAATTTTTATAGAGTAATTCTCTTAACGTTAATTTATTTTGAGCTCCATTTTTTTGTGAAAACATTTAAAGCTGTATTAAAGGAAATTAATCTGATATGTATTGATGGTTACCTCCAGTTAAAACAAACTTGCATATTTATAAAATGTTGCCAATTCAAACTTTTGAGTACATTTGCCTATATGGAAATTAAGCTTAAATGCATAACATTTTTCCTCAGATTTTGTTTTTCAAAACAATAGTGATGGTACCAGAACATTATTGTACATCACAGTGTTAATAATATTGTATATCCCGAATATTTGAGTTGCGTAGTTGAAAATAATAACATTTGGTTTCGCAGGTCATGTATTATGCTTTATCAAATAGAAAAGGATAACTGTTTTCGTCATCTTTGCAGATTTAGTGATATTCAGCCGCTGTAGCTAACTAACGAAGTTTGTACTATGTATGGGGAAGCACCGACGACAGGTGTAAAATGATCTGACTGGTACCAAACTGGAAATTTTGAATTTAACGAGCTTCTATGGCCTAGTCATTAGTCTCACTATGATGAGGAGCACTTGAACTACCTGATCCATCCGGCTCCTTGTCAAACATATGGCGAATTCTCTAAGTGTCTTATAATGTTTAATAACAAGCAGTCTGCAGTTGCACGACCCCTGTAAAATATAACAAAGGCTTTGAAACTGGATTTTGGATGCCATGCAGTCTCGCCGAAGACAAGAATTAATGTTGTTATATATGGCTCTCTACTCAAATATTCTCAGCAACATAAATGCACTCATTTATCCTATGTGTATTTAAAGGAGATAAAAAGTGGCACCTCTGTGTCAAAACGGATGAAAAACTCACTATATATGAGAATCCTATATCCAGAGGAACGCGTTGGAAATGGAGCTTCGTTCGTTCTGCATTTCAGATCCTGAAAGAAAAGAATCCTTTAGCTACAATTCATACCTTAGAGCGATTTGGATATAGAATATTACTAGCTAGAGCTTGATGAATAAAATTTCATCTGCACTAATACTATTATCCTGTAAATACATGCTGAAACGAAACGAACTGAGTTTATGCATCAACTAGATGCATCAAGTAGAAGACGTAAGAATAACATAGATATACATGCAAGCACTATTGTTATAGGACTTTTATGGTTATTACGCATGCTTTTCTCAAAAATGTACCTATTTTATTTCCAGAGAATTTATGGAATGACATCATTCACTTGATGCGGCGCTGTCATGCGGCTTAAATATGAAAGGAGAAATTAAAAAGAAAGCTCTGAAAGAAAGATTTCGTCTTAACTTGGTCATAGGATTTTAGGGCATATTTCTTGCCTCCTCTCCGAAAAAAAGAAAGCATATACTTCTTTTCAAGGAATCATATACATCTATTCAAGGAATCATATACTTCTATACAAGGAATCATATACTTCTATTCAAGGAATCATATACTTCTATTCAAGGAATCATAGCACACACATTACAAGGTAGAACTATTCAAGAATTATCTGATTCACAAATTAAGGCTAATTTTCTTTACATGAAACTGTTATAGCTTTTTTGATAACATTATTATAACCTTTTACTAAAATCATTTCAATTTTGCTTCACATGGAAAATCTTTAGCCAATGAAAATGCAATTTTTGAAATGTGAAGTAATGATACGAAAATCAAAATTTTTTTGACGCTCAAGATTGAAAGTGCAGTTCTATGATTCATTTCCTGCTGTCATTTGTAATCATAGAGATGAATATTTTATGTGGCATAATAATTATTTAATTTTGCGGCTCGTTAAATATGCAGCTATTTTAAATATACCATTTGAGAACATTAAAAGTTTTTTAAGTTTTTATATACGCTTATATAACTTATATATGTTTTTTCTACACTCTAAGCTTTCTTCGAAATGTTAACAAAGAAAATCATATTTCTTGTTACTTTCTTAAATCAAAAAGTTTGCATTTCATACTTACCAGATACGGATGAATAAAGACGTCCACATCATGAGATGTTTCTCCGAATCGTGATATTATTTTTAACATACATGATTTTTCTGTATTTCTACAACATTTGCTTTATTCTATCGGAATTTAACGAAAATATTGTCTGTGCAAACAATTAACGTTGGAGTGTTTAATTATATTTTGTCAAACGACATCTCGCACTTGAAAGAAAGAATCTTGCTTTAGAATATGTTTTGAAATTTGTACAAAAATATCGTTATCATTAAGTACAAGTTGTTTGAAATGGAACTATCACGCTACTAGATTAGAACTATTATTTACTTATAATTCTATTGCAAAACGCCAGCCACATACCAAATCACGTGTGCAGCTTTAGGTACTAATGTTGTATCATATGACACTGTGAAGGTTTGGTACCGAAAGTTCAAAAACAATGACTATGACATTGAAGAAGCAGAGCACTCTGGCCGGCCTACTGATGTTGATGAGACCCGCCTGAGGCAACTTGTGGAAGAAGATCAGTATGTAATTACTCGAGATCTTGCTGTCGAGAATTACTGCCATGTCCATTAGTCGCGCTATGCATCGCATAAACTTGACGTACAAGTTCAGTCGCTGGCTGTCGCATGAGCCGACTCAAGTAGATATATACAGACGTGTTCGGCCTACACTAATCTTCTTGAATATCATCGCAAAGACAACATTGTGGACCAGATGATCACTAGTGTTCAAAAGTGGATTTATTTCAACAATGCAGGCTGAATAGGAGGTTGGTGTGCACCCGATGACCCCGGCAGCAGCATTGCAAAACGCTATTTAACTAACAAAAAGATCATGTTTTTTATCTGATGGCATTTCAGTGGTACTGTCCACAAAGAGTTGAAAATCTAGAAACTAAATATTTAGCTAATGGATACGAGGCAGTACCTAAATTTGATACAAGAGGGCGGAAAGGAATACCACTTTTATGAATTTTGGGAAGAGCATATAATCTGGCACAATTCGCAACAGATGGGATAAGCGAATGTTTAAGTTGCTTGAAATGATTTGTGAAGATTTGATCGCAGCTTTTATTTTTGAGAGGTCCGAAGGTTAAGGATCTTTAGGGATCGAATTATATGGTCCTTCGTTTCTTCGTTTAAGAGTTTAGTGACACCATCGATGTAAGTGATCTTATCCATGAAGACTATCTGGCCACCTTTGTCGGCCTTTGAAATGATAATATCCGGGTTAGAATGAATTTCATACATTGTAGCTCTTTCTCTTGCAGTTATATATGGTTTCAAAGGTTTATTACTGAATTTCACATTAGCAGGATTTCACACTAATTATTGATCCTGTTATTCAGTTCACTTTTGAACTCGAGACTTGCAATTATCTTCCGTTTCTCGACATTCTGGTCACACGTAACACATCTAACTTTAGTACTACGGTAAACCTTCATCGGTTTGCCTTCCACCACAATTTAAATCATATCATCCGACTAAACAAAAGTTAGCTTCATTTTATTCCTATGTTTTTCGTGCTCTTCAAGTTTGCTCCTCCAAACTATCCCTTGATGAAGAACTAAATTATTTAAAAGCAATAGCTATTGACAGGGGCTTTTCACCCAACATTATTAATCAAGCAGTTAAAAAATTCTCATCTCAACACACTAAAAGGCACACTCTTGTTTTAGGAGATTATAAAAATTCTGTTGTCATTCCCTTCTTTCCATCAATTAGCTATAAAGTTGCACATATTTTACAGAAATTTAACTTTCGGGTTGTGTATTCTCCCATCAATAAAATTCCGAGTTCCATACTCAAGGACCCCATTCCGGATATGAATTCCTGGGCTATTTATAGGATTCCTTGCCAGTGTGGTTTAATTTACAACGGTCAAACTAAGAGATCCTTGAAATTTCGCGTCAAGGAACATGAGGCATATGTTAGAAAAAAGGAAACACAGACGTCTTCTGTTGCCGAACATTGTTGGTCCGAAAATCACACTTTCAATTTTTCTGCTGCCAAAATTATTCAAAAAACATCTTCCATTGGAGAACTGGATTTTCTAGAGGCATTTTACATTAAAAAAAATCTTTCTATTCTAGTTAACGATCCTAATTCCAATCGATCTTTGCCTTCGGCCTTTAAAGAAATTATGTTTTAGTTGCGGTTTCATCAACAGATGGCGCCACTAGCTTATTTTCTGTCCAGGCTTTCTTATCTTATCTAATCATTATATCCTATCTCGTTCATTTGCGCTTTTGCAGCTGAGGATGGTGGTTCGGTAAACCATCGAAACTACTCCTGTGAAAATTTCAAAGTATAACGCTGATTTTTGTTGTTTGACTTCTGAATTAGTATTTGTTCGGCATGTTATTGTGTCTTAATTAGATTGTTATTAAAGAACTCACAGTTACCTCCCACTAGTCGCAGGAATTTGCGCATTTGCTGTCCCTTTGTCTTTAGTTGTGTAATTGTAAAGGCTAGTTATTAATAGTTGCTTCAATCATTGTTATTTTACTTCAGTGGCAGTTTTTTAAATTTGCAAGTAAATGCTCTGATTGCGAAAACTCTATAGTGTAAGAATGCAGATGTAAAGAAAATAAAGGAAAAAAGTAAAAGCTAAAGCTCATTTGTACTATTAAATAATTGTGTGTTGAAATTATAATATAACAACCGATGTAAAAAAAATAAAGGACTAATAATCCATGGCTTACGGAAAGACAAAATGTAAAAATAAAAGTGCAAAGAACAAATAAAATGCTTTATTTCAAAACTTCGTTCAAGAATACATGATGAAACCCACATTGATTTTTTTCAGATAGTCAGTCATCTATACAGTTTTTTCCCTTTCAATAACCAGATATCAATGTCCATACGAAAAATGAAATATAGTTACATTTTACTGCATTTCTGCTTGATGAAATGTATTGGAAATAATAAGAGATGCATTCCACTTAACTGCTGTCGAGATAACGCAAAGTTGTGTGAGTACAAGAAATCGCAGAAGAAGTTACTTGATATCTCAAGAATCCAATAGCAGAAAAATCGATCATCAGTCCCTTGTGACCGGGAAAGATTTAGCAGAAAAGAAGTATTAATTGTTAATCTATTAGGAGTACGAAGCTTTCGTGGTGGACGGAGACGATAGTATTGAAGTGATGATCCGATGAACTTCACATAGTTCCAGTTAAATAAAGGTCAAAGCATCTTAATCAATACGTGTCTGCACAATGTTCAATATAATGTTTATTACAGTACTTAAAAGAATACCGAATATTCGAATTAAAATGTTTCTTGCGTCTGAAAGCGTTGCACAATTCTGTGCGATGCATCTTTTACTTATTTAACATCTGATATGCTATTTAATAATATATATTGACGAATTATAATCATTTAATTCAAAAACACGTTTTCCTGTACAAATCTAAATTTGAGAAAACGGTACTGAATGAGGAAGTAAAACAAATAGAGAGTTAACCGTTATAAAATTCAACTAAAACTCTCCTACACAAAATCGCATTTTTAAGGTAAAAATATATTTTTCAACTTAGATTCAATTCATCATATACCAAAGAGGTGTAATTCTTTGATTAATTCTGTTATATGTTATTAAAAGCCTGAATATTAAGCAATTTTTCACCTTTCTGAAGTTTTCAAGTTAATTTTTTTTACATTAATGTCTTGAAATGGAATCGTTTTGTGTAAATGAACTGCAGTGAGTTACTTTTCACTGCTAAAGATCTTGACTCAATTACTAAATCTGGGGGTTTAATAGAGTTTAACGAAGGTTAGACATATTACATTTTTACACGTATTTTCAATTAGAATAATATTAATACCATACATTACCCAGTGTCATTATCCTTAAAAAACTAGTGATTTTGCTAAAACATTAATCTGTACTCGTGGGGAGAAAAATGACTGCAGAAGTAAATTGCGATATTACGAAGTGTATAAAACATATAGCAAAAGCAGATAATGATCTAAGAAGATTTAAGCGAGGTAAAACGTGTGTATTTCACAAAAACTTATCAAAGTGTAAGAAAACATAATTTTGCAGAATTGGAGTTTTATTTCTTATATGATCAAACAAACTGTGTAATTCTCCCTTACACAGAAACATGAATAAATAAATTTTGTCATCTGTTACACTGCAAAAAAAGGAGAAAGATGAATGATTTAAAAATGCAGATTCTTAAGAATTTATAAATACATATCCTTAGATTCTTCTGTAAAAACAAAGCAATATATCAGATGATTACTTGGGATTACGATAAAAAACAAGACAAAGCCAACACTCGACATTGGATTTGTTTACCTAAGACTGCTATTCTTTAGTAAAGCTCTGAAACAGGCCTGATGAAAGAGGAAAACTGAACTTTTTTTCAACTTCAGGTGATAATGATTTTTGCAAATGAAAGGAAAAAGTTAAACGGAAAAGAGAATTTTGGAACTTATATCAAGTACTGAATCACATCGAGAAGGCATAATTTGATAATATGCAAAATCTCATTATATTTATTCGTGGTGAGTCACTAAAAGATCTCATTTTATAAGATATTTCTCCTGCCTTCTTGGCATGCCTTCGTGGTTTGATGGTCTGCACGCTGAGCGCGTATTCCAGAGGTTCGAGGTTCGATTCCCAGCGAAGGCGTTGCTAATTTTCATCTTGCTTGCATCCAAAAAATCCTAATGTCTCATATTTAATACATATTTAGCAAAAGAATAAGCAGAAAATAGTTGATCTAAGAGAGAACAGCAGTTTTCCTACAAACCTTCTTCCAAACCTATATCTAGTCAAATTAAAAGAATGGAAATGAGACAGAATTTTGTTCGTATGCATTTTCTGATGGAAGCAGCTCATATCCACTTTGCAAATTATGAGTTGGGAAAACTTTAAAAACCCACTATAAAGAGCGACTGGGTCTCTTATTCGGTGAAATATTTCAAAGGTGTGATTTTCTCGTTTAACCATAATACCATAGTTTTTATCTTAATAACTGATTGGACTGCTGTCATACTTATGTTCCAATAACATTGTTCATTGTGTCTTATCAATATAGATCAGAGATTTTAATCATAATATCATGCAAGACGATTAAAACATTCATTACCAAGAACAACAATGAAGCCAAATGTACAGGTACTTGAATCTCAACAATACTGTAGAGTTATTAGGTTATTTCGAAGCAGGAAAGATGAAAAATAAGCAAACAAAATCGCTGGGAATCGAACCACGGACCTTTGGAATACGCGCCCAGCGTGCAGACCACTACAATACGAAGGCATGCCAAGAAGGCGGGAGAAATACCTTATAATACAATCTTAGAATATAAGGGGGAAAAAAGGATTTTTTTAATCCAAACAATGTGCTGAAAAGTGTTCAGTGAAAAATAATATTATATATATATATATATATTATTTTTTAATTTCATTTTCAAATTTTTAATATAATATTATTTTTTAATTTCATATATATATATATATATATGTAAGATAAAATTATATGAATCAGAATTAAATATAATTATAAACATTAATTCTTCCTCTCTATTCTAAAATCGTAATAACTTCTCTGCATTGCGTCATTTCTATATCACTCTATGGCCCGCGTGACTCTGATGACGTAATAATTGGGAACTGAAACTGCCATTGCAAACCAAAACTTTTCTCTTCGCCGTGCTTCCATCCTTCATAACTACGCACTTCAGCTTTTGCTCTCTACTGTGCTAAGATATAATTTCGCTGGCTTGCTTTCTATCTCAACAATGTCAAAAATGTAAATCTTCTGTGGAAAAGCACGACTAGAGTGCCAAGTGATTGTGGCCATAAATATCAGTTGCAAATAAAAATGGAATTAAAACTGCCTCGACTGCCAAGTTCTTTAGATATTACCAAGTTAGCATTACTAGCATACTACGCAATCAAAATTTTCTTCAATATGGGTCTAATCACGCATCTACAGTGTTCCGTCTTTTCCTTTGCTTTTATTATGACAATTAAGCCGGTAGGATAGTTTCCTGCAGCCTGAAACCTCAATGGAAAAATTTAGTTCAGCTCTTCAAATCATCGTTTTGTGATAAATCCAAGATAATGTGAAAGAAGTGAATCATCAAATTTGTTTTTTCAGTGTTTAAAAAATAACAGATGATTCTTCTGCTGTGGTGTTTTGCAAGTGCTTCAAAAAATAATCACGCGTAGTGTTTACAGATTGAAAGTAATCTCTCGATAAATTGAGAAGTTCAAATGCCTAGTGAAAACGAAATCGTCAGTGAATTACCGTTTAAGAATTAAGCATTACAGCGGGTTCAAGGTCGATCTGAGTTAGTGTTTACAAGTATGTGCGACAGAAAATTATTTGCACTTCCGCTTTTTCAACAGCTCAAAAATTATTACATTCGTGTGAATCTAACTCAGGAACTAAATTATTTAATGTGCTGCGGATTCTATAGTTTTCATTTCAACTTTGGTTAAAATTTCTGCAATTTGTTTTGAGAAAATCTGAAATTCTTGTTCATTAATTTTCTAATTTTTCATAATTATGTGTGAGCAAATTAAGTAACGAATTATAAGCTATTTAAATTATTCAAGGGAAGGATATTAAGATAAGTTTTTATGTTTTTCAAATTTTGTTGAGAATTTTGAATACGAATTTTATAATTATTCTAAAAATGAAGTAGGTGTAAAAAATAAGTGAAATTATTACAGATACGTAATATGAAACTATGGTACATGCATGTTAAATTTATGGGTGATTGTATGTTAAGTATAGTGTATGTCGAGGGAGTACTGGGTTCCTAAGCAGAGGCCTGTAATTACCTCTGTACAGTTGTTCCCTTCACCCTCTTCAAGTAAGATAATGTTGGAGGCTCTCATTTTATGAGTGTGTGTAATTTTTTATATTATTATACTTTTTTATTATGGAATGTATTAGTGCAGTTCTCAAAGGCCAGTTACCTTAATGCAAGGAACGGAGGCCTTTTCAAGTAACTGCCCAAAGCAAAGGAAAAGACGGAACACTGTAGATGCATGATTAGACCCATATTGAAGAAGATTTTGATTGCGTGGTATGCTAGTAATGCTAACTTGGTAATATCTAAAGAACATGGCAGTCGAGGCAGTTTTAATTCCATTTTTATTTGCAACTGATATTTGTGGCCACAATCACTCGGCACTCTAGTCGTGCCTTTCCACAGAAGATTTACATTTTGATATTGTTGAGATAGAAAGCAAGCCAGCGAAATTACATCTTAGCACAGTAGAGAGCAAAAGCTGAAGTGCCTAGTTTTGAAGGATGGAAGCACGGCGAAGAGAAATCTTTTAGTTTACAATAGCAGGTTCAGTTCCCAATTATTACGTCATCAGAGTTGCGCGGGCCATAGAGTGATGTAGAAATGACGCAATGCAGAGAAGTTATTACGATTTTAGAATAGAGAGGAAGAAGTAATGTTTATAATTATACTATAATTCTGATTCATATAATTTTATCTTACATATTCTTCCCCTTCAGAAAGAAAAAGGCGTAGCGACAGAGAAGCCTTTTTAAAGAGAAAGAGTTAAAGCACTAGCAAACGAAAAAAAAAAAAAAAAAAAAAAAAAAAACATAAATCATAAAATTTTTGTCCTGTAAAGTATAATTTATAAATATAATTTTTTTTAATAAATTTTTAATTTTTAGATTCCTATTGAATTTTTCAGCATTTCAGTCCAAAAGTCTTTTTGTTTGAGAGTTCACATAATCATAATTCTTCAGGGAAGGTTCTTGTTATTACAGAATATCACAAAATAAACTTTTACATAATCATTACTTATAATTAATGTAATGCACATAAATATTTATGATACTTATTTCCATACTGATAAATTATAATTTAACATCATAAATAATAGGATTAAGATTTTCAAAATTTATGATTTCACCGTTATCATCTTTCATTTACAATTCCTGATTTTACCAAACTGGAAGCCTCGCAATACTTCTAAACACATATCCATCAATAGGGCTGTCCTCTTGAGCTAAACAGTGTGTTCTCTGCACTGGTGGTCCAGGGTGCCTAGGCAGTTACTTGAAAAGGCAATATGTAAGATAAAATTATATGAATCAGAATTATAATTATAAACATTAATTCTTCCTCTGTATTCTAAAATCGTAATAACTTCTCTGCATTGCGTCATTTCTAGATCACTCTATGGTACGCGCAACTCTGATGACGTAATAATTGAGAACTGAAACTGCCATTGTAAACCAAAACTTTTCTCTTCGCCGTGCTTCCATCCTTCATAACTACGCACTTCAGCTTTTGCTCTCTACTGTGCTAAGATGTAATTTCGTTGGCTTGCTTTCTATCTCAACGATATCAAAAATGTAAATCTTCTGTGGAAAGGCACGACTAGAGTGCCAAGTGATTGTGGCCACAAATATCAGTTGCAAATAAAAATGGAATTAAATCTGCCTCGACTGCCAAGTTCTTTAGATATTACCAAGTTAGCATTACTAGCATACTACGCAATCTAAATCTTCTTCAATATGCGTCTAATCGCGCATCTACAGTGTTCCGTCTTTTCCTTTGCTTTTATTATGATATATATATAAAGAATACTATAATATAATACTTTTTATAATAATATTTATACCACCACAGTAAATAAATGTTATACCAATATTTCTCTAATGTATTAGGAAGAACAAAACGCTAAATAACGTTTTCTTATATAATATTGATTAGTTGCATGATACAAAACTCATTTTTTGCATATGCGTAAACTGTTTCAATTCCTAATTTGATTATTGGGTTGTCTGTATGGTAATGCATCTTAAGTTAAAATTTAAATTTAAAGATTTAGCCTATTAAAAAAAATTCTTTCCGGCAATTAATTTTCTTGCAAACCCCATTCCGCCTACAATTATAGAAATTTTGAAATTTTTTTAAATATTACGGAATTTTCTATAGCTTGTGCGTTACTGACTAAAATTTTATTGCCTCCTAACGAGGTAAAAAATATTTACTCATAGTCCTAAAAGCATTTTTCCTTACCAGTCTATACATTTCAAAAGTTCTATATTGTCATTGCATCCTTAACCATAGCTTTAAATTTAAAATTTAAAATTAGATGAACTATCATTCAGCTGTAAATTTAAAAATGCCATTCTAATTGCTTCAAGTCGAATTAAATTATTTTTCTAGATTAAAATATATTACATCATTAACATTATATAATACTTGAGTTAATGTATCAGGCAGAGGTTAATATTATGCCTGCTCGTTTTTAGAGCTAAATAGTGTTTCATTACTTTCTGAATATGTATGCTGAAATTATTTATAGCCAATGAGATAAATTTACTTATCACTATTCGTAATCATTACTACCAACAGATTAGAAGGACGTCTTCCGTTACAGAACAACACGCAGCAAACACTTTTCTAGAGAGAAATATATGTGCCAAAGTTTCATGTTGGCCGCGTTTAATTAATTGTGCATTTTTGTCTCTTATATCAGTGCTCTTGTTTTCAAAGTAAATACTATCAATGAAACATTTTAAGGTGCGTTATTGTATTGCATTCTTTTGGTATTGAAATAGCTAAATTAAGTATGTTTCTTTGTTTAAAAACATTTTGAAACAGTGGAAATAAAAGGATAATAAAAGTATATTTTTTTCTCAGTAAGTCTCAAACTGGCGCATAGATCTTTCTAGAACAAATTATTTGGCGCGTTTTGTTCTTCAAAACAAAAATCCACGATTTCATTGCATGGATATCTGCTAATTAATCTGCATTTTTCATTCACAAATAGCCGGTGCTTGAACATTAGCCGACATCCGAGGGCTGCTTGAGACTTTCTGCAAACAATTCGGTAAACTTAGATTTCAAGAAGGAAATAAACTTAGATTTATTTCGTATTCTTCTAAGAAAACACGATTTTTATATCTTTATCTTTATTTTATATTTATTTATTTCTTTTCAGGGTTGTCTTTCGTCATATTTTAGAAACGTTTTCCCTGACAAAAATTATTGTGACAACATTTGTTCGTCTCTTGCTAATTTTTACAGCCTTTTGAAACGTGGACTCACTAGGTTTATTGAGAAATAAAGCAGAAGTAATTTCTTATATCCAGAGCCGTACGTTTTTTCGCCAAAACATCGCTGGTGTTCTAATTCTCAGGTGATGAAATTGTACATGATGGAAGATGCACAAAAGAAACTTGATGTTAACAATTACGGATAAAGAGTTACTTGCTTTTTTGTTTAACAACGGTCGCGTGAAGGCAGAGACTAGTAGCCGAGAATAATAATTTGAATGAAATTTCCAAATAACACCCACCGGAAATCAAAAATACAATCATACAATCAACCTGCTGACGTTGGAAATATGTTTCATTTTCAGGAATCTCCAACAAATTTTGATGGAGAGTCGGAAGGTGCTTAGAGAAAGCTAAATACTGGAAGGCCTTCTTGTTTAATTAAAACTTTTCTGTACTATAAATAATCATAAAAAGAGTTATTCAGATTATCTTAACCATTATTTCTGTAGAAACTAGGCAGCTTAAATATGAACACGAATGTCTGTGCAAAGGCTTCGTAAACATTAGAAGAAGAATGAAACTGGAAAACAAATATTTGCATTCATTAATCGAAAAATTGATTCTTCTAAGAAAATATGTTTTATTGGTTCAATAAGCAAATTAATGAAACATTTCGCTGTAATCTTTCCCAGAACATTCATTTTGGAAAATTACATTTGATAACAGAAACGTTATTATTTCAGGGATTCGAGGTTATATTACCACATGTGCAAATCACATACTCATGGTTTAATCTCCATTTTTAAGCAGGATATGTTTTTTTTTCTTTCCATATGTTATCTAAAACAATGTCTCTTTCTATTGTCAGTAAGAGGTTGCAGCAACAATGCAATCTTTGCATGATATAAAAACATTTCATTGAGGAGCTATTTAAATATAATTTATATTGCAATAACCCTGGTTTCACACATCTTCTATAACCTATCGTAAAACAGTATGATTAACTTCTACACTTTGATATGTTAAATCAATGAAAAATTACATGTTAATAGGCTTTTATAATTTTTAAAAAGTGAAAGATGTTTTCGCTACAAATAAAAATGATGTATACTTTATCTTGAAATGCTCACAAAAGTGCATTTGTAAAGTTGAACGAAACTCTATAAAATATTCCACAACCCTGCGACGATTTTGGAGAATGTAAGTCAAGATTTGCGAAGCATAAATGATGCAGAATGGTCCTGAATTTTCAAAACTTCTCTTTGCATCATAAATAACGAAATACCTGATGAGGTATTCTACAAAGACTAGGGAGCCCCCAATTCTCTAACGAATCCAATAACAGTATGCAACGGCATGTATTTCATGGGAATAAGAAAGGAAGATTTAAAAAGTAGAGAATAAATCTACATTTAAAATTTTATATATTTTAAGATTGGCAATAACATTAAATCAAGAAAAACGAAATAATACTGAAGATTAAACCAAGGTTTATCAATTACTTTATTGTCTCATTTTACATCACAGCTCAAACTTTGCTCACTAATGAGCAGTAAAACTAATAAAATAAATAAACTCATGAAACTGATCAAAACTCCATTCTACATAATGTTTCGGGTAAAACCATTGTCAGTTATTGTCTAAAACGTAAAAATAAATTTCGCCATATTTAATGCTAAAGTCTGCACTTCCACCTGACTCTATAATTGCACCTCATTCAGACAGGGAAAATATGGACGTTTTTTCACGTTGCGGGAGTAGAGAAGGGAAGAGGTTTTCCCTTTTGATCTTGTAATTGTCCTTTGATCTTGTAGCTTTGTGCGTCCACACCACACACATTTTTTTTATTCGGCTTTTCTAATATACAATTAAAACTTTCCAAATTCGAGTCATAATTTAGGATGCTGAAACTGTTGTACTTTTGCAGTTTCATGCTTATCATCTTAAATTAATTAAGAATTGGCTGAATAAAAATTAAAAATGATTTATTGAATTAAATTACAGTACATTAAAAATATTTAATTTTTATATTACCTTTTAAATCGTATCTCACACTTCGTTGAAGTGAATTTTGTAAAATGCTAGAATGTAACATGCTTCAGAATAAATACCTATTTGTCTTCCATGTGAGAATTATTCTGTTCTACGGTCAAGAATCTTAAAGAGCCCACACCTCCTGCAAATGTCATTTTAAACGTCTAACAAAAATGGTGGTGTGGTGGTGTATTTAATTATGGCAAAGCACACTAGGGCTATCTGCCTAAGGGAAGGGATGCCTTTCGTGGAGGACTTTCTAAGGGAAACTGGCTCGTATACACGTTACACATGGGGAAAACCACGAAAACGCCCATGCAGCCAGCCCTTTCGCGGGATTCGAACCTCGGACCAAACTACCAGTGTTCAGCGTCTTTACCGCTCGGCCGCTGGTGGGCTCCCTAACAAAAATGAAGGCTTTGCATTTTTATGAAGTGTCGATGATGCTATATATTCTGACTCGTGTAAAATATACCTGTGTTTCTTTGCTTACACTCCTTTGTCAAATAAAATTTATTCATAGTTAAGAAAATTAATTTCAATATGAATCCTCTGAGCCCATTAAAATCTTTCTACATTATAAATGACAAGATTTATGTTTATCATCTCTTTCAGAAAATCCCCGTTACGAAAGTATCTTAACTGCATATTTATTATATTTATGTTTTGAACCCTAAGGAAAATTAATACAAATTCGACCTCGAGTAGCACAATTGAAGTGGATGTAGAGAAATGAATTATTGAGGCCCCGAAACTCACTCTAAATGATTTGTGGAATAGATAGGAGCAAAGATGATGACCGAATGTTCAAACTGACGAAAGTACTTTAAATTTTACGGGTATAAATCTCCATAAGTACTTGAAGGACAGCCGTATTAATTTGCTACTAGAATGATAAATTCATATCTGCACTGTAGTGTAAAGCACTCGGAATCAGTTGAATGGGCATTTACCTTCTGGTAGTTCTCCAAATTCTGATATGGATATCGAATATCAGAATCAATCATCTGGTATATCCCTCTTCTGAATTTCGTCAGTGAGAATTATTAAAACCCAGTTGATACAGATATATATTCGGTTGGATGTGATTTTCTTGATAGTTATTTATTCCGTTGCTGAAATAGGATTTCATTCAGCGTGTTTCCTGGCAAAGTATTGATTTTTCACTGAGCACTTTTTCTCCTTAAAATTAACGATATTTTGCTCAGAATTAGAGAACAGCATTATACTTTAAAATGCAGGGTTAATGTAAAATACTTGTCGATTTTAAATTACCATCAATTTTTTTATACAAGAGATACAACAATTTTTTAAATGAATTTGGAACATGAGATAGTCAATTATTTTAATTGTAAGTCTTTTCATGTTAATAATGTTTCCTTGCTGCAGATAATTTACTCCCCGTCTGTTTAAAATATATACCAGATTTCAATCCATGTCTTTGTTTCCAATGAAAGGCGATTTCACGTAAATTCTATTGCTAGCTTATTAAAATTCCCTATTTGACGGCATTTATATTCTAATAAATATAATAATAACACATTATTGTAAACAAAGCTTCCAGTTTTACAATTACTTCGCAGAATTTATTTTTAATGGTGATGGACCTATTGAAATACTTTTGTTACAAATTAACATCAACACTTTAACAATAACCTTTGATAGTTTATTACAGATACTTTTCAGCTTTTATTGCCGTGTTAACAAAGCCGAAATTAAATATGTTAAAAGTAATATAAATTATTTCTATGAAATAATTGGCATAGTTTTTAACCTCTTTGAAAGAAAGATTTTTAAGCACCCATAAACCTTATAATTGCTTTGCACAAGTCACTAACGAAACAATAAAGGCATTCATTTTACTCTTCTTAGCCATAAAGTAGTTTCACACATTTTTAACAATACAGCACAATCATAACATTTATGAAATTTAAATTTTTATATTTTTCTTTTCTACTATCGTTTGTACTAAATTTTCTGTTCTTTATACTATTTAAGTGACAACTAGAAATATAGGTGTGTTTTACACATGCAATATCGTTCATGCATAAAATGTTTCAAGAAATTGCGCAAAGTGTTTCAGCTGAGGAATTCATTTATTTAAGGCACGAATTTAGAAATTTTTGGTTGGGTGATACATTTTGTTAAAAATATACTAAAATTACATTTTCAATCTTGTCTGTTATAAAAAAGGTGTAATTGAGATATTTTTCATAAAAGAATTAATCAAATAAGAACACATATTTATTTAAGTGATTGAAATTATCTGCGACAGAGTTAATTAAAATTTCTGAATACGAATAGTTCTACAAACATGTAGTATGCATATTAAATCTTCTTATGAAAATTTCTAAGAGGTATCCTTTACGGCAGAAAAACACGAGTACAGAAACATGGATTTCAATTCAAAATTTTATTCTAATTGAATTTAACTGTTACACGGACCCTCAAAATAACGCTTTTATTTTCTAGTAAAAATTATTTGTATCATAAAATTTTGGTTCTTTTTCAGGTATATTTGCAAAGAGCTGTTTTAATTCCAAAAACTATTCAGTAGGATAAAGGAATAATTACTGATTAGAAAAATGAAAGAAGTGAAACTTCTGCATTATACAATTTTAAGGTTTGGTATGAAAACAAAATTGCCATATATAAAGGTTAATTTGATTTATTTCTTAACCTGCAATTATTGTTCTTCAAAAATAACATTTGAAGAAGTATTTATTAGCACAACTTTGAAATTCTATGTACATACAACAAAATATCACATACCGAACTCCAAAACACATCTTTTTTTCATATTTCTAGAATTTTCAAAAATTACTGCAAATGAAAGGTGTAGAATATGTTCATTAGACTGCTGGAAAAGATCTGGGTACTTCAGAACTTTAGGAGAGACCTTCATCACTGGAACGTTATCGCTTACATCAAGTTTTCAGAACTCTTGTCTGCATTACGCTATGGGCATCTCAGCTATATCTGCACGTCTGAATATGATGCAACATTAAAGTACGTTGAAGTCTACTGCATTCTGCAAGCAACAGTATTGATATGTCATTTCGTCTCGGCTATTGATTTGCAGGTTCTGACTGGGTTTAGTGCTTCGAGTCGAGTAATTGAGTTAGCATCGTATTTAATGACAGTGTTGTGAGAGAATGCAATGTAAGTTATTGGATCATTAATTTCTGTAGTTATAGTACCGATCTTGAAGATCAGGTCATTCGAGACAGTGAGATGGATCATAGTAGACTCACGGATGGTTGCAGAGACCTTCCAAGTATACAGCATTATTGTGATATACCTTCTGCATGCTCTTGGCTTGCAGCGCAAACTTCGGTGATGGAACAATCTGTCCAATTGTACGTTCCTCTATGAAATTGAGGTTGGGGGCCTCTATCTCAAAGTAAAGTCATGCGAAGTTGGAAAGAATAAACCATCTAGGCATCTAAATAAGCTTTTAAATTATTTATTTCTCAAGATTCAAATAATAAGCAGTAAAGTAGATTCTTACCTTTCTCTGATTTTCTTTACTTTGACCTCATTCCTATAAACTAAACTAAACACTAACATACATACAATAGAGCATTTGTTTTCCGATTATTTGCAAACGCTGCTTTCTACGGGTTCACGGATTTGGGGTGATTAATAATAACACTTGATGAATAAATAAAACACAATTTATTAGCCAGTATTTCACAGGACAGTTCCAAAGACGAGTTACAGTCGTCGAAAAATTACGATGAACACGCTGAAACAATGAGCAAAATAGCCTTCAGGCTTTCAGGCTATAACGGTGAAGACAGTTTCACGGCAAAGTACTAAGGTGCAGCTCCCAACTCGATCGATCGCTCTCGGGACTCAACACACTCAAGATACTCTTCAGGATAAAGCTCACGATACACTCGACGATGCACTTCAAGATAAAGCTCCAATGTAGAATCAACGACACACTGCTCTCCGCGTACAGGCAGGGTTTATAGACCTTTTGACCTGTCTTCGAGAACATTCTGGGATAAACCGGTAAGAATTAATTCTAGAATGTTCTCGCTTCATCTATGGCATATTGCCAATGTTGTGGTCAAATGTCGCCAAATGGACGAGTTCGTGACAAACGTGGCAACCCTGGCTTACATCTGCCATTTTCTGGCAACCCTAAACCCGTTTTGCTGGGAATCTATCTTATCGCAGCTGGCCATTTCGTAACAATTTGAAACTACACTGTTAAAAAATACATTTTACTGACAAATTTACGGAGACACTGCTTGCAGTGAGTTAAATTATTCATACAGTTCTTTTTTTAATGAATTTCGCTCTCTACGTAACTCATACTTCTTGTTAATTTACTGCTACAGTTTACGTCTGTAATCTGCTTCTCTGAAAATCAAGCCATCGTCAGTTAAGGTGGACAATTGGATTCCTGACATCTTTGCTTCTCAGCAAATTGAATTTTACATTGGCAGAACCAAAGTCTGCCAGAGACTTGACAGATCATCGACACAGATACTTTGTTCTTTTAGTGATCTCATTGATTGATTCATCATTGATTTTATACAAAACTAATGTTCACGGTATGCTCCTGAGCTGCTGGACCCTTCCTAGAAAACCTGTAGTTGCAAGAGCAGTTTCAATAAATTGATGGAGTACAGGTTTTATGTCAAGTTACAACAGTTACTTCCTAAAATATCTGAATTATGAAATTGTGCATACATTAAAAAAAGCAGAGTTTAGAACTAAGATCACAGAGGAAATGAATATTCGGATTAGAAAATTTATGGAGGATACCGGATATTAATATGAAAATCTTCGTCACAATATAGTATTGAAACGAAACGAGATGATAATGCATGCTGAAGAATTTAAAAATTAACTTAGTTATCTCTCATCATATAGCAAAACTCTAAGAACTGAAAATACTTGATGAGAAGAAGCAGAATATGGAATGCTTTCATTTCTCTGCTGGCATTAATTTGATTTAAATTACAGCGCCTCTTGTACTCAAAATCCCACTCTCTGCCGTCCATCATCATTATCTGATAATAAGTGTTACTTGCTTTATTACGCAGCTCTTACTCATAATGGATATTCTTTTGCCTCGGATGATAAGTGTTGGAATGAAAAAAGAAAACAGTAGGACAAAGGGCAAGTAGCTTAAGAAATGTTTCGTGAAATAAGACTAGTAATGTTATACGTAGTTGAGTGAATGATACAATAGTCAATTGCTTAAAATCGAATCAAAGATTTCATCTACTTTAATGACATTTTAAAAGAGAATTTGCAAATGAAGAAATTGAGCCGTATTCCTTCCTATAATACGAGTACTTTGAGATTCAATAATTATGTTACTCTTAAGCAATTAGCCGCCGAGTCGGTATAGTGGTCAGGGAAGCTGACTGCGTTGCCGAAAGGCCTGGGTTCGAATCCTGGAGAAGGCATGGTTGTAACTGTCCGTCCCTTCATAGGAAAGGCGATGGTGGCCCACCTATTAGGTGCCTCCATAATAAAGAGATCACCACATCTGGCATTGTATAGATTAATGGACTGGGTTACATTTGTAATTGTTCACAATCTGTCATTGGAAAAAAAAAACTCTTAAACAATTTCCAAAATATTCGAAAAGAAAGAAACTGTTTTAAGAAGGGAAACATTAAATTCAGCACATTATAGCTTAAAAGCACATGATCATTCAAAGTTCAAAAATAAGTTTAATTCGATATTCACAGAATTTCAACTTTATGAATTGAGATGTTCTTTTAAAAACAACGAATATGGTTACATAATAAAATCCTAGGTTTATATACAACCACAAACAAGATTTTGGTTCTTGTACTTTACTCTATAAGATTTGACTTAATCTGAGTAATTTTACTAGATTACCAAAAGAATATTTTGTTCCGTGTTAACTTAGAGTACTACAACACAACGCAACTGATGGATTTTGTGTTGAAACTATCAATTGGAAGCAATACTTTACTTAACGTTTATTGCTATTTAAAAAACATGGAATTGGCGGGAGTTGATGAGCTGGTCACATCAGGCGTTTTTCTTCTAGAAATTATATTTGGATATGAACTTGGTGCAAAATTGGACACCATCCATCCGATATTTTCAGTTTTTCAATATTACGATTATCTATTTGGATTATATTCATTATAAAACACTGCCTATACCTGCTGTCTTACTAGTATAACTACTTACACGATAATTTCGTAATAGTTTAACATCCTGCTTCACGTTCTTTGATTTATTATTAGTATAATTCTTGAGTAAAGGAGCGATTTGGTAGGAAGGTAATTAATAGATAAAGTTAACGGTTAGCAAAATTACGTATTTGACCTGATACTTACTTACTTGCTTTCGTTAACTCATTTTTTGTTAACGGTTGAAATGCGCCTAGAAAAGTTACCAGCATGCTTACGAAAAGAACACTGATTAGACTAATTAAAAACTCAAAATATGAATACAGATCTGAAAGTTACATACTTTAAAAGTGTTAACTGGAAAGTCTTAAAAAGTCCAAAATATCGCCAATATTTGTTTACTCTCACTTCCTCTGCACTTATTTACTCACATTTCTGAAAACTCCAGTTTTAAACGCTTTATCGGCTTAATGGCGTATAATCGGCGTTTATCGGCGTATAATCTTCACAACGTATTCTATAAATATTTAGAGAGCTTCGAAATTTTTAATTCTCGTTTCGCGCTGGAGCTTCATAATCTTAACTTCAAGCGCAGTTTTTTTATACATTAGTCAATAGCATTATCGTATTTCGTTGAGTTAAACTGAAAAACATACACCAAATGTCGCCTCGAAATAAAAAGTTTCGGAAATGTTTCAGTTTGGGAGAGTGGGGAATCTCATTAGTAGTGTGCATAACAAATGAGCTCAACATAAAGAGTATAATTCATATGGAATTGGAGAAATGTAAATTATTTTAAAAATAGAATTATAAATCAGCTTTATGTACAAAACGCTGGAATTTTCAGATTTATAATTAAACGATAATACTATATTGTTTACCAGATGCTCATGACAGTTTCCATACCTGCTGTCCATCAGTGCTTAAAATCCAACTCCAATATACACTGGTGTGCAAAAATTAAGGACGAAGTCGAAAAATTAGCATATCAGCTGAACGAAGAGGCAGAGCGGACAGAAAGACCAATCAGGAGATTAAGTAAGGTGATGTACGGTAGCACATGCGCAGATATGCAGGTAGACGTAATGGGGGAGTGTCTGAGTAGCATAAAGCATGTTGTCGGTGTAAGATCAGTATTTCTGGCAAAGAGATTGCACGCCGTATAGCAGTTAAAATCACACCGAGTTGCTGTCTCAGCGAGAAATGGCGAATAATCAATCTGTTAGACGACATCTGGATGCTTTTACCCGAGGTCGAATCATTGGGAAGTTGGAGGAAGGCTGCAGAGTGTGACAAGTGTGGCTGCAGAGTTCGGAATTGCTCACAGCATCGTTTCACGATGCTGTGAGCATCGTGATCTTTAAAGACAATTTCAAACTACAGAAACAGCTATCCGGGGGTTTAGTAGTGGTCGTCCACGAGGAACCACACCCGCAGATGACCGGTATATTGCCTTACAGGCCAGAAGAAACACGCGGCAGACAGCTGGAGAAATCGCTAGACACACGACACAGGCGACTGGACGACCGATATCGCGTTCTGCCGTGGCCAGAAGACTGCACGGTGGTGGTCTGTTTGCACGACGCCCTGTACGGTGTGTACCTCTAACGCCTGCCCATCGGAGAAGGCGTTCTCTGTGGTGCCGGGAACACCGGAATTGGAGAGACAATGAATGGGGACGAGTACTCTTTACAGATGAGAGCAGATTCAGTCTGAGTAGCGATTCTCATCGCATACTCATCTGGAGAGAGCGGGGAAGCCGCAATCATTCCTCGAAGATCATTGAAAGGGACAGGTATGGAGATGGCGGTGTTCTCGTTTGGGTAGGCATCATGCTTGGACCTTCACATCTTCGACGCAGTTTCAGTCCACGGGACCCGTTATTGTAACGAAATTCTTCTTCCATATGTGCGTCTTTTTAGAGGCGCTATGGGTCCGCAGTTCCTTTTCATGGACGACAATGCACCATGTCATCGCACAGTAGCTGCCGAACAGCTCTTAGAGAGTGAGGATATTGAACGTATGGATTGGCCGGCACGATCTCCGGATCTCAATCCCATCGAGCATGTATGGGATTTTCTAGGCAGACGCTTGGCAGCTCGTACCTTACCACCAGTAACGATTCCGGAGCTTCTATTGGCGCTGCAAGACGAATGGGCAGCAATGCCTCAACAACTCATTGACACCCTCATTCTCAGCATGGGCAGACGCTGTGAAACCTGCCTAGCAGTCAGGGGAAATCATATCCCCTATTAAAGACCGGATGTTTCTTGCTGGACACCCATCACAGGGATGTTTCGGCCTTCAGTCGCATTGCGCTCCATGCTACTTTTTCAATAAAGCTTCTTTTTATCCCTCTGATTGCTCTTTTAGTAAGTGTTGCTTACATTACTCATGTCCTTACGTATTGGGGATCTTACGGTATTAAATGTTTTGATCTGGAAAGCTTTTGTACAAAGTTATATTGAAAAAAACCGTCTCGTCCTTAATTTTTGCACACCAGTGTAGTATCAAGAGGCCCACCAGCGGCCGAGCGGTTAAAGCCGCTGAACACTGGTAGTTCGGTCCGGAGTTCGAGTCCCAGCGAACGGGCTGGCTGCATGGGCGTTTTGTGGTTTTCCCCAAGTTTAACTTGGATACCAGCCAGTTTCCCTTCAAATGACCTCCATGGGGCACCCCTCCCTTTCCGTGTAGTGCCTAAGGCCGGAGCACGTAATAAGTAAAAAATATAGCATCAAGAACGCGAAAGGTAAAACATTATACGGAGACATTACAAAACATTTTTTACTACTGGCTATTTGATAATTATGTAATTTTTGGGAATTATGTCCAAACTCATTGGTTAATTAACAGTCTCGTTACAAATATAAGAATAAAGAAGAAATTGAAATATAAGGAAGGGTAGAACAATGCATAAAAAAATTTAAAAAGCCAAATGTTGGACTTGAATTCGCCCTCCTGGTTTGGGAACTAGTATAAAATATTCTTGTAAAACAGATTATATATATTCATCAATTAAATGATAGTTATGAGTACAGTCAACTCTCGATTAAACCGGGCAGTAGCGGGGATGATGTCCACAGTTAACTCAAAATCACGCGTACTAACGAGTCAACTAGAAAGAGAAACTACTCTTATACTAAAGTACTAAATAAAAACATATTAGTAACAATTTCTTTCGATTTTAGAGACGTGTTTAACATGGAGAATAAGTACATTTGTTTATGGAAATTAAATCAGGTTTCAAAGTACCGTCTCTCAAAAGCGACACCTTCTTTCTCTCTCAATATCTTTCTGCCGTTTCTATGCTTTTTCCTCATTTCATGCTGTGCATGCAGTTTTTTACTGTTGTTTATAGTGTTTTTTGTGTTTGGAGGGGAGTCAGTCGGCTATAAACGTTTAATACTGTACACATGATTTATCTTTAAACAATTAACTTTTAGCGGATGATTCAATAATACTTATGCATTTTGTATTTATACAGTTAAATTACTTGCTACTGTGGATACAAATACTAGCGAAATTCTGTGACTTTCATTTTATGTCACTGCTGCTAGTCTTTTACGGATTTAAGTTTTACTAACGTTTATTTTATATTTAAACTTTGTTATTCTCTCTCATTTTCCATTTCCGGCCAGAATAAGCGCGAATAGATTTGTTTATGCAAATGAGGTTGCAAACTATATAAGTATTTAAGATATGGCTTTTAGCCAAAAGAGAGAGAAGGACTTCTTTCTGTCTTACCACGCGCGTGCTTTTCAGTCAGTTCGCGTCTGCCTTTAAGGCAGACGAGGCAGAACTTGGTTCTCGCTGATATTTAAGGCAGAACTTGGTTCTCGCTGATATTTGAAGACGTATTGCAGTTTTTTGCATTTCGCTCACTACATACGTAGTGCTAAAAGGCCAATCTTCGCGTTACTACTCTCTGTAAAGCATCTAAGTTTAGTTCGTATTTAGTTCAGTTAGTTTATTTCTTAATTTCTACGTTTCAGACCATAAGTACTAGTCTCTGTATCCCGAAGTGCGGGAACGGCTGTACGCTGTGAGATAAAGGATAAATTTAACCCTTCTTATCTTTGTTGTATCTTCTACACACGCACGAACATAAGGTTTGAGTAAGCTCGCTGTTCCTACTCAGAACACCAGTTTCCAAAGGCAATTAGAAAGAACAGCAGTCCTGACAGTCTATGCATTTTCGTTTTCTTCTGTATTTTCCACAAGTAGTTTTTTTTTTAACCTCGATGGTTGTGACGTTAATTTTTGCATCGTTCTGCAATAATTCAATTTTGCTTTTCAGAGAAGGTTCACGTAATCTCTCCTCATCCCAGATAATCTGGAGTCACCTGTAGGAAAAATGTGTAATTCAACTATTATTAAAAATAGCACAAAAATAGTAAAAAATAATAAAATATACAATTAATATGAAACCGTAGTATAACTCGTTACATTACTACTAATATAAAAATATGCAAAAATAAACTCATATGTCAAAGAATCACAAAAACTGTTGGAAGTCTACAGAAAATCCGATCAGATAAGAAATATGAATAGTATCAATTATAAATGGAGTAAAGCAAAATTTTCCATTCATAATTTAGCTTCATCATTACCATCTCCCACGCATACTACTGATAAATAATAGGTATAGTAAGAGTACTCTAATTCATGCTTAGGATTATTTAATCCAGTATATTTTTCCTTTCTTACTGCATGCAAAGAAGGTAAAGTTCTGATCAATGGTTTTAAACATGTGCTTATCCTTAAAGACGGAAGAGACAAGGCCGAAAATTCAAAAAATCCTACTACAATTCCTTCCAAAAGAGCTACAGAGCTCACAACCCGCATTCAAAATGTATTTGTTCCCAGTTCAGTTCTCGAGGCACAGACGAGACATCCGGAGAGAATTACTCGATGTTATAGGAGAAAAGTTCGATTCCCACTAGGTTCCAAACGTTAACGTGCTTCATAGCACTGGCTTTTGATTGTATGGTGCCGCATAACAAGCATCCCTTCGCTTAGAATAGAAAGAACACAGAAAGAATGTATACTGAAATCATATAAAAAATGTAGACTGTACACATAAATAAACCCTTATACAGTCTCCCCTCTTTCCTGTGACAACAGTGTGAAAACTGCGTATATTCACGTATATGCAAATAAATGTAAATAACATAATAGAGGAAAAGTTTAATATTACATTATGAGATTAAACAAATAAATATGATAAAAATATAGGTAATTCGTATTTTATAGAACGAATTATTACTCCATTTAAAGTCAAATCCAATAAGTGTATCACTACTAGGATTTTAAAATCTAAATATATTTCGTTTATCCACGAAACGGTCTTTTTGATTTTGAATATTGCTAAATTAAAATAAAGTAGCTTAATGAAAAATTAACCATTCTAAGATGGCAAGTTATCTCGTTGAATATGGTTACAAAAGCACCGATTCAGAACTTCTAGGGTGAAGGTAGAGAATCTAAGAAAAGTTATTTCAAAAGCTTATAACAATAGCCACCATTTTAATTACTTTTCGATTTCAAACAAAAGCCAAGTTAAAATCAAATGCGGAAAGTATCTAGTTTAAAGTCATTTTTTTCACTTGGTGTTTAAACTGAGACTTCTCGCAGAGCCGGATTAAGAGTTTTAGAGGCTGTAAGCAATTAAAAGATTTTGGTGCATCCACATAAAAGTAACCCCTAATTTTTCCAATTTTTTCTTTCTTGATCTCCGTATACCTGTACCATGTATTCCGTGGTAAATTCAGCAATGGGAAAGTTTGTAGTGCCTCTTTTCCTGAGTTCCTAAGGACCTCATTATGATCCCTTTTCCTTGATCCCCCTAAACACCTGTTTATTTTGCTTAATGGTTAATCCAGCTCAGCTTTTCCAGCTTACAACTAAAAGCTACTGAGCTTTGCTTTTCTCGTTTTGGGCTGGATCCTGTTAAAATATGTATACATTAGAAGCTTTAATAAATCATTAAAACTGTACTTTGTCCAATATAGATGCATAGCATTTATAAGGATATCGATATTTGGTTGGAGATTGAAAAGAATTTAGAGGATTGTAGTTGCCACCATTTCTACCAGCTTGTTTGTTTCTTTAATTCATTAGAACTAGTACTTTGTATATTCGGAATCCACTTGGATTATGAGAGCTTGAGAATATGGGCAAAAATAATCCCTCTGTTTTTATGACATTGAATATTTCTAGTGTTCCAAAAAGCATTTCAGAACATGCTTTCTAGACATAAATTGTTTTAGAGCATATAAAGAAACTAATGGTGCACGTAAGAGATTACTGACGGATGAATAACAGCACACTGCCTGTCTAGAAAATATTATAAAAGTAAAATAAGAAAACCCAGATAATAGCCTACAACTTTCTATTTTAAGATGCACATAGAATAGAACTTATATAACCTAACCTTCTTGGCATATGCTCGTATTACTGTTCTTTCATTCAAAAATTTGTTAATATTGTTAAACCTTTGTTAGTGTTAAAACGCAAGAAATCAAAGTTTGCGTGGACAGCGCAAGCAAACACGGCGTTTGAACAACTGAAAGAAGCTTTAATTAATGCATTTGTGTTAAAATTTCCAGAAGGGGACGACAACTTGGAGATTGGGGCTGATGCTTCAGATTACGCCGTGGGCGCGGTGTTAATGCAAAAACGGCATCCCCTGGAATTTTTTAATAAAACTTTAAACGCCACGCAACGCAATTCATACAGCGACCGAAAGAGAGTTACAAGAGTACAACTTAATAATTAAGCATACTCCAGTCAATCAAGAATCAAGCTAGATGAAAATGGTCATCAAATAAAATGTGCAATGTTAATTTCTAAAGTTCTAGATTGACGGGAAACACTCATAGTTAATAAAGGATACAGAATTCGGTAATATCTATGCTTATTTAAAGGATCTAGATAATTTTGAACATCCAGACCTTGCTGCAATTAGAAATAGGACGCAAAATTACGAGATTGTAGATAATTTGCTGTTCTATACTAAATAAACGAATGAAAACCTCGAAAATAGGCCAATCATCCCAGCCACACTACGGCTATGCATTTTTCAGGAACTGTACGACGCATCGACCGCTGGCCATCTAGGGGTAAGGAAAACGGTGCAAAGGGTACGCGAGGCAGTGTATTTTCCGCAACTACAGAAAGTAGTGACAGTGTATGTTAGGTCCTGTAAATTATGTCAGTTAATTAACGACGTTAATACCAGCCCGGCCAGGTATCTAAATACACTGACTACCAATAAGTATTTGGACACCTGTGATAGAAAAGAAAAACTAACTTTATTCAAAATCAATAGTTGGTAGAGCCTCCACGAGAGGTAATTACAGCGTGGACCCTCCGGGGCATACTTTCCACAAGTCTTTGTATGACAGCTAGTGGTATTTTCTTCCACTCGGTTTGGAGAAGACATAGAAGTTCCTTCTCCGATTTTGCACGGGTAGTGCACCCCTGAATTCAATGCGATGCAACTCCTCCCAGAGGTTCTCGATAGGGTTCAGGTCTGGACTCAGGGCAGGCCAGTCCATTCGATGAACTCTATTGGCACCATACCAAGCCTTGGTTAACGTCGACACATGACAACTGGCATTGTCGTCCTGAAAGTAACAGGGGTCCAACCCGTAAAACTGCCACAACATAGGAAGCACATTGTCATCCAAAATAGTGCAGTAGGCATCGGAGTTGAGCTTACCATGAATGGGGACCAAGGGTCCCAGCCCATACCAGTAGAAACACCCCCAGACCATAATTCCACCTCCGCCGAACTTGACTGTTGGCACAATACATTCTGGCAGGAGACGTTCTCCAGGTAGACGCCAGGCCCAGACCCTGCTATCCGAACGGTAAAGGGTGAACCTTGATTCCTCACTCCAAAGAACTCGTTTCCATTGATCTATGGTCCAATTTCGATGTGCTTTGCACCTCATTAACCGAACAGCGCTGTTGGACTTTGTGATCAAAGGCTTATGGGCAGCAGCACGACCATGAAAGCCAAGCAGATGTGCTTCCTTACGGATGGTATTCATTGAAACAATACTCCCGGATGCCTGTTGAAACTCCTCGCGGATGAGGGCCATCGGGTGGGTGAGGATCTTCCGAATTTCTCTGGATAGCACTCGTTGGTCTCTATCTCCCAGTTTCGCTGGTCTGCCGACTCGGGGCACATTCCGACAATCACCGCTCACCTTCCACTTCTTAATCACATAGGCCCCTGTCGATTTTCGGTACTTCAGATCGCTAGATATGTCCCTTAAGGATCGGCCACATTTGTGATACTCGATAATTATACCTTTCTCGAAATCAGAGAGCTCCGAACTGCGAGGCATCTTGCATGCGACTAAAGCCGATGCTGTTTCCTACACGATATATACCAGCGGAGTCCGTGACGTACCTTAGGACCGCAGATATCGTCACTTGCATAGGTGTCCAAATACTTATTGGTAGTCAGTGTAGTATTTGTGCGACCTTTCCTAATGAAACTCTTGGAATAGATCTTCTTGGCCCTTTTCCCCAGAGTTGCGTTAAACAAAAACCGATATATTTTGGTCATTGTTGACCATTTCTCTTAAGTGGATAGAAATTACTCCGTTAAAGCAAGCGTCGGCTAAAATAGCCGCAGATGCGTTTTTACATAGGTATGTAATAAAATACGGTGCACCGTTAAAAGTAATAAGTGACTATGGTAGGCAGGTCGTAAGTCAAATTTTCGAAAATTTGTATAAGGAGCTTGACATACGACAATGGTCCCATATAGACCACAACCAAACATCGCGGAAAGAGGTAATAAAAACATCGTTAAATAATCAGAAGTTATGTTAAAAATAATCATAAGCGAATCATAAGCGATGGCTGCATCGACGAACTAGCATATGCTTTAAGAACTGCCAAGCATGATGCGACGGGACAAACACCCGCTGAATTATTTCTGGGTAGGAAGATTTTGACACCGCTCGATAAATTACTTTTCTCCAAGATAGGGAGCCTGGATTCCAGCGTCAACATTAAAAAAATTAATTGATGAAGCGTTGAAGAATTCAGATGTAGCAACAGAGCGGCAAAAAGTATATTATGATAGTAAACGCCGCAAAGAAAATTTTAAAGTGGGGGATAGATAGTCGTTGCGGTGATTTATATTACTGCAGGTTCCGACGAAAGAATAAAGGCCAGTCCGAATCAATTAAAAAATGTTTTGAACGTAAAGACTTTGTGTTGAATAATTTCTTGCAGGCTTCCGAAATAGAAGAGGCGCCATCAACAAAGCCCTAACAAGATCTCGCAGCAGACAATACCAGAATACGACGAGGAGGCGGTATATAGAAAGAAGACCACCGGCGGCTAAGATGAAGTGCCCAGCCGAAGTTCAGGGCTCACAGCATGGCCCGAAGCAACCAAGAACCGCCAGGCAAGAAGTCTTTGCTCCAAGAACCAGCGTCCCAGCCAGCAAAAGGAAAAGATGGAGCCCCTACCATTCCACCCGAAAAAGCAGATGCGCAGAGGAGAGAAACGAAGAGACTAGCCCCAACCTGTGGAGAGAAAACTGCGATTAAAAATTTTCAGCGTCAATAAACTGACGTGGAGTCAGTTCTGCAATAAAAAGATGGCGAAATACCAAGCAACAAAAAACAATGATAAGTGAATTTTTCAACAAATTTTTCTGTTTGTAAACTTACATACAAACCTTTTCAAATAGGAAGTTACATGTTAAAGTCAGTTGCCTCGATTGAGGACTAAAGTTATTTTAGTTTTATTTGGTGAAAGCACAAAGCTATAGTGTATTGTAGAAATGTAACGTTAATGAAAAGAACTGGTAGTTCAGGTTTTGTTTGTCGAAAGACTATTTATGTTAGCAAGACAAACGTTCTGGCCTGGTACAAAAAAATTTGTTTTTAGTTTCACTCTTTTGGTGAGAAGAAATAAGTAAAGTAATTTTTTTTTCGTTTTTATTCTCTATTGTGGTAAGAGTATGTAATTGTAAAATGTGAAAATATCTGTTAAGGTAAATGATACTGTAAATGCATATTTAAATTTCAAACAATATATAGAATAATTATGTAGTGCGAAAATTCTCGGAATATATTTAAACGTGAATGTAGTTAAATGTTAATGTACTTAAAATTTAATGTGTACAGAAGAAAATCTTGAATTAGGAAATTTTAGCTAAATCAAATCATGTTTATTAGCTCATGGAGAATTTCGAATTTGAATTAGGGAGTGTCTAAGAAGGTTTTTATGTGCTATTATTTTGCGTGTTTAGGTGCAGAGTTTTTTCACTCTGACATATAACATTTACGTGTTCGCCACACATTGTGGAGAGCCATATGAGAGATTAAGCTAATGTAAAGCATGAATGTGTATGAGTGAATATGTCCCAAAAAAACCGCAATGTTCGGTAAACCTAAGAAAACTATGTTAAAGGCGAGAAGGTTAGAAACTCAATTGAAAGGATCAATGTTTGTGAAAGTAAAGTGTTATTTATTGTTTGATACGAGCTTGTATTCATAATCTGGAAGGACAAGACTGAATGCCCTAATGAGCAGGTACAAGAAAGCAAGTTCAGCGGAAGGAAAAAAAAAAAGAAAATTTTACTTCTATTATAATCAAATTTAAAATTTCAGGATTTTGTGTGTAAGCGGGGCTCAGGGCCTGTTTGAAGTAGAATTTAACAGTATGTAACAGATCTTCAAGGACCTTTTTCCAAGTCTGCTAAATTCGGGCATGGGAAACTGTAAGGATTTATATTTATTTTAAATAACCAATTTTATTTAATTTGCTATTATTTCCTCTAAGCTTTCATTCCCCAAAATATCAGTACCAGAATATTTAAATTTGGTAGCGCACGTAAAGGAATGCTTGGAGAAAGAGTTTAAAATCCGAGTTTCAGCAGGAAAGAAAAAGAGTTAGGCTACTGCCGTTACGTCTGCTCTTTACGCGTTTGCTCCCAGAGTTAGTGCTGGTTCGCGTGGCTTAATTGCATTTATTTGCTGTCACTAGTTTTCGACGGGGGTTTAAGAAACGGGATTTAGCTGAGCCCTGTAGTTTAGTTCTAGCACTTGTTCATATCTTCAAAATTTAGTTCGTTATATGACCTCAGTTACAGCCCTAGAAGAGGCGTAGTTTGTTAGGGTTGAGTTGACGCATTGCAAATTTTAAAGAGTTAATAAATGGTACTTTTAACCCTTCTTCTGTGAAGTTACTACTATTCAAGTTTTCACACAAAAGTGAATCTGTAGGAATCTACAAGGTAAGCGCTGTAATTTTCTATAAACATTTCAATCCTTTTAATTGCAGTTTTGTGATATTCTATATCGTTTTGTTTATTTATTTGTTTAGGAACTACTCTCATATGCGCCCTCAAGTCGCCAAATACGTTTGGCGAGAAACTTCACGCTGCCATATTACTATCTAAATTTTTTGTTTACATTTTGAACTTTTAGCCTAAAATGTCTCCAAAAACGCGGTTTTCGCACATGCAAAATCTACGTTTTGAACACACAATTTAGCTAAAAATCCGAAACAAAAACAAAAAATTTAGATAGCAAAAACGTAAAGTTTCTAACCAAAAATATTTGACAAGAATTCATGTACACAGCGACATGTTTTAACTTAAAAAAACATCTACGAATTGCACAATGTAGGCAACGAACGAATCTACAAACTACGCACACCTCGCTTTAATAAATTAACATAACAACAACAAATTTCAAAGAATACCATGTACACAGCATCCTGTTTAAACTTTAAAAAAAATTCTACGAATTGCACAATTTAGGCAAGAAAGGAATCTACGATCTACGCACTCCTCGCTTTAATAAAATAACATAACAACAATAAATTTCAAATAATACCATGTACACAGCGTTCTGTTTCAACTTTAAAAAACATCTACGAATTGTACAGTCTAGACACTAAACAACAAAATAAACTAAAATAAATTTCAAACACTTTAAAAAAACAACAATAACGACAGAAATTCATACTAAAGAACCAATGAACATAGCATTCTACAAAATAAGAACAAGGATAAAATAAAATGCACTTACCATGAATTAATGCGTTTTCGAATAGCAGAAATATAAATTTCATACCGCCTTTAACATGCCGCCACGTAATCACTACCGTATTTACATGACAGCCAGACACACTATCCAAAAAATTTATACTATGGTTCACAAATAAATAAAATCACAAATCCCTACTTCTATCATGCACTGCCATTAAAAATAATCTCCCAGACCCTCTTTCCACAATTCCAAATACCCACTACCCCTCAACAGGATAGCCTCAATCATATTTCCTTTTGCCGAACTTCAATTCAACAACTACCATTTTATCTTTCCCTCCCATCTTCTCAGACACAGAGGCGAACCAACGAGCTCCAGCGAAAGATTTTTCAACGTCAACAGGGTTGCCATAGAACACGCAATCGCGCCAAAAACCAGCGCAGAACACATATCGCCACATTTGATGAAATTAGGGCGTATATTAGAGTTATACCTTTGTTTAATTTCTGCATTTATGTAGTAGAATTTCTTTGGTTTATTTTGTATGTAATTGAATTTCTGGCAGCAAGTTTTGGTTATAGGTATTTGTTTCTTGCGCAGTATTGTAGATCTTTCAAATGTGAATTTAAAGATCCTTAAATTATCAAAATAGTCAATTAAAACCAAGAGATATGAGCAAAAATGCTTCTAACAGCATTGGTGACATTTGACGATTTCTAATTAACTTTGGAATTTTCTGTAATTTTCTAGAAAGAACATTTTTGAAGCCTTAGGACTGATTATTCCAGAAGCTCTGACTACACCATGTACGTAAATACGACTCCGAGGGTCAGGAGAAATGAGCTTATAATGAGGTCTGAAAGCCCGCGGCTCAACGAGAATTAGGTGAATTTCTTGTACACTAGAGAAAGTTCACCTACTATTTGCGTTCCTCCTGAGCTATTTACAGCAATTTATTTGCTGTATGATATTATTTGTTGTAATAAGTTGTTAATTTCTTAATGCTAATCTGGAGTGATTACATAAGGAGATATCCACGAGCCCTTAACCCGCATCTATATTTCATGGCGAATCATGTGCTTTGAACTCAAAATTTCATCAAAAACTGAGGATCTCTAACTTTCTATATTATAATTTAATAACGTTTCAGTCAATATTTGAATCACTAATACAAATTTATCATTAAATCTTACGCTTAAATGATATTCTAAAGCTGTATTGTTATTTCATACTTTTTCAAAACAAATAAACGTGTTTCAGTGAACATTGCAGCTTAACAGAAGTTCATACATTTATTTCATAAAAGCAAAAGGAACTTGAAAATTTTTGGAAGTATTTTTAAAGTTTTTTTCACCAAAAGTGATAAAATACAAACGTCAGTCGAAAACTCAGTTTTTCTTAATTTTAGAATCAAAATCTATTTTCAGAATATATTATTAGGGAAATGAATCCAGTTACCCGTGCTAAAGAAAATAAATACTTTTAACCACGAAATTAATAAAATTAAAGCAGTGAGATTAAGATGTCGATTAATTTTCCCCTTCAAATCGCACTGCGGGAAAAAAAATTCTTTTATCGCACCGTTCATTGCCTCTTTTAAAACATAACACATTTATGTAACCAATATGGCGAAAAACAAATTTTACTAAACTAAGCTGGAAATGTAATTAAATTGGAGGAATAAGCTGTTATTTTACCTTCTATTTTTAATTATTATTTGCTGAAAATTACAAATGAATGGACTCCATGCAATCCCTTTCGCACTATTGAGACCAATAAAATTATTTAGAGCCTAAAAATTTCTTGAATTAAAATGAATACTTGCAAATAATAGTGTTTCTTCTCGGTTTTTTGGAAATGAAAATATATTTTATATCCTGTGTTATGAGCTTCTGGTTTTCATTTGCGACATTCTGTAGAGCAGCCATCGGTTTGGAATTTTTTTTCTTTGCTAACTAACTACTTTTTTCTCTCCTCACAGCATCAGAAATTCACATTAAGTTGAGCACAGAATTTTAACAGAATTAAAACGAAACGATCCAGACTAATCTAGTTGTTCTTATTCACTCTACTGTTTTCTGCAATTTTTCATGCCAGATTTACATAGGCGATTTTACTAAATTAGTTTAAAAGAAAAGGATAAAAATGTGACTGCTTATATAAACATGCTCCCAGTTTTGCTGCTCTCAGTCATATTTTTATACTGTTTTGTTTATATTTAACATTTTTTTTATAAAGTATGCACAAGAGTTGTCAGTAAATAAAAATATTATACATGCTTAAAAAGATTTATTTCCGCTCCTGAAAATGCATTAACGGCGTAAATTTTAATTACTGCATATCAAGACAATTCTCAATACAGCTTAACACCCACTGTCATTTAAAGCTACTAATGAGGAAAGCAAGTATGTGTTTTTATGATTCAAAGTCGTGTTTTAATGATGATAAGTGAGTTTGAATTCTCCTTTTCGTATTCAGAAATGACCAGACTTCTTTATCATTATTAGGACCACGAGTAGAGTCACCTTTTAGTTTCCGATATGTGTCTTAATAAAAGATAAATTAATCAACTCCTTAATTTCTTCAGAAATCCTTTATTATCATAACAAGGGCTAATACTCCATGGAACACAAAATATATTTTCTCATATACGAGTACATTCGAGCAATTTAATCTAAGAGGAAATCTAATTTTAAAAAAATAAATAAAATCACTTTTTTTTTATCTTCAACTCGTTAAATCTAAATTTATAGTAGTTTAGATATCTATAACAAATCCTAAAGATAAAAAGTGCTATTTTATCATAAATGAAATGACAAAAGTTATGAAATAATCCAGATGGTATTATTAGGATTAGATAAATTTCGTTAATTGATGACATAGATTAGAAAATTACGAGCAGATTTGTTTTCTCATTCAATTCACTTGATTTATTCCTTCCTTCCTCAATGACCCGACATTCCAGAATTGGCCATGGAATTCTCAAGAAGCTTTTTACAGACCAGTCTTCTCCCTCCTAGAGTTTTCCAGTGTATGGTTTTTAAGATCAGTAGGTCATTTTCTAGGCAATCCAACCATTTCAGATTTGGTCTGCCTTTTTTCTTTAGTGTGCCTGCTGGTCTTGTGTTGAAGACTTTTTTGTTGCACTGTCTTCACCCATTCTGATAACGTGGTGTGCCAATTTTATTCTTTGGCATTTAATGAAATTAATTATGTCAGGTTCATTACATGAGCGATATAGCTCCAAATTTGATCATCTATGCCACACACCACATTTTTGTGTTACCGCTTAATTTATTTGTACACTGAAAATGTTCAAATATGTTGGTTCTAGCAAGCATGTTTATCTTTCTTGCGTTTCCCTGTCTATATTTGTTTGTCCAAACATTCCTTTTACGCTCAAGTTGTGCATTCAAATCGCATTGTCGTTAATTTATATACTATGATCTTTCTCATTTAATACTATAATCTTTCTCGTTTAATATAATTATTTTCAGTATAATCATAACGTTTCATATTAAAGGAGGAAGTGAAATTTAAATAGATTTTTTTTCACAACATATTCGAAATTTAAGAGTAAAACTACAATATGTGCTTTTTTAACTGGGACATGTTGACCTTTGGAGAGTAAACAAACGCAAGAACAAATCCAGAATATGATGAACGTATCCACTAAAGATATTTTGACTGACAGTCTTCTTTAAGTTATGCTAAATATAAGAAAGTGTTTGCTATTTGCTTTTAGAATGGCACAATTTTTTTGAATCAAAGATGCATTTAAAAATTCTGCGCTCACACAAAATGGATCCTGAAATGATTTTAGATACCTATGGAAAACAAATAAATTTCTTCAATTTAAAGTTTTTAAAACATTATTGTGTCTAAGAAATAGTTACATAGCGGAAATGCAACGAAAGAGTAGATGACTGGTTGATATAATTAAGCCTATCTGTAAAGAAAATGATGCCCTGATGTAGGGCTTTTCAAAATAATTGAGTTCTTATTCATGTCATGCATAAGATAAACCGCAAAATATCTGTGAAGTTAGCGAGTGGGGAAAAGTTATATTTAATTTTATTTCAAACTGTTTGTTTATGCACAAGATAGATTAACATCTTGGTATCTATCTCTGTGCATTCTTAAGTGTGCTAAAATTACGAATTTATCAAGAGTATTAAACAGCTATTCCCAGTACTTGAGACAACAATTTCAAGTCTGTAGCTCATAAACATCGAGGTACAAAAACGATGATTCAAAACTAGCTAAAATTTCGAAGGAGAAACCTTTCATGCTTTTGTATTTTCACAGATAGGTGAAATAAAAATAAGACAGACTGAAATAAGCATCAGAATCTGTTATTATCAAAATCTTAAAATAGCGTTTACTTCTCCCTACTACGCAATGAGAAAATAATTAACTGGCTTCGGAGAAATTCATTAGTGCACCACCTTTGAAAGGATTATTATTCTCCTCTTAGCGGTTCTTTCAAGAACTAATCCCTTACTGTGTAGTTGATTAGTTTTGTTTTGGATCCAAACAGCATGAATGTTAATACTTTTGTGCGACACATTCAGTTTTATCTTTAGCCTATAATTTTCTCGTTGTATTTTAATTAAAAATCTTAGCCGTGATCATACCATAAGACCTCTCATGTTCAAGAAATGGGTGTTGTTAAGATTAGATATAAGGAAGTGCTAAATGTGATTTAAGATATTTTGATGAAAATTTTCTGTGAAATTCTATTTCCTTTTGAAATGGCTTTACAGGGCTAGTATGTCGTTAGTAACTAATTGTAACGTAGCGTAACCACAAAACATAACGCCGTTAGTAACATAAGGTAAACACAAAAAAAAATGTACTATGTTTAACTAACTTTGAACGGGGTTTTGATCCGAATATTTGTTAATAATTCGACGAAAACAAGTTATCTTTCTTGTAATGCAACTGCAATAAATGCCGTTGAAAAAAGACCCCTTGTGTCCTACGCAAAACTAGTGTTATAACTAGAGATCGCTACAGCGTAAATGAATTTAATAGACTCTCATCAATTCGGAAATTTTATACTAGTTCTAACGGCACTGCCACTGCAATGACTGGTAGTTGCAATGACCATCGTCTGGAGTGGGAAACGGAAGTTATATCGTATGAATATAATTTTACTGTGCTTTAAATGATAGTTAATGCACAAACAGGATTTGAATCATCCACACTTCAAGAAGAATCTTGTAAACTGAAATATTTATATAAATGCTAGAGGGTTTTTGAAGCCGCTTATTTTCTTTGTCTAAACAAAGCAATTGCTTATTATTACATTTACTTTTTGAGAACATTTTTTTTTAACTGCAAATCCTTGGAACGAGTCAGTAAGGCTCAAAATGCTTATCGTTTTTACTTCCTTGTACGAAGTAAAAAGGAAGTATTGTAATCGCGAAAAGTTTCAGGCAGCATATTTCAACGAAAATATCCATTTTGACCGCTATCGAATGCAATTTAACTATGTTTTTGCGTGATATCTGTACGTAAGGACAGAATAAAAGACTTGTTTCCTCCAAAAAATCATAAAACTGCTTTAAAATTAATTCTGAAGAGAATTTTTCGTGTCGTCTGTACGAACGTATGTACGTACGTGCGTACGTAAAAACGAGTAGCCTCAGAACGCTGAAATTTTGTATATAGGACTGCTATAACATGCAGGTGTGCAATTCGTATTTTGGTTGCAATCGGCCGCACCAAATGTATATAAATATATTTATATATATATCCACTCTGTTACCCGGCTCAGTGATCTCAGTTTCCTTACTCTTATATGTTCGTAAATTCTACATTTTTTGCTTTAAAAATGATTGAATTATGTTGTTTTTAATCTTCCGGTTAAGGTTTTTATGCCTTTAGTAAATCTGTATGCAATATGTTTAGAATTGTCAGCAATTTTAAAGTTGTTTAAGTGCCGCTAAGCCTTTTTTTATGGCGGCCATTGATTGTTTACATTTGAAACAGCAGACTAGTGGATTTGTTGCCCATCTAGAGAAACTTAGCTTCGCAACAACAAAGATAACGCCTTCATTTATTATTGTCAATTAAATCATGCTTAATCCTTTCTGGAATTTTTTCGAGGAAATAAGTATTTAAGATTTACTTCGCAATTTTTAACATAGATATTTTGCGTTTTTATGTATTTTTGCCTTCTCGCGAAGTAAGAACTGAATTAATTGAATGAGAAATACTCAATCGTCTGTGAAAAACTGTTTCTTTTTTGTTTTATTTGCTTAATTTCTTTTATACATCATTCTAGCTTTATTATAGTATTTGAATAGAACATGTGGCAACGATTAGATAATTCTATTCTTTCAATGATATAAATTTTGTGCATTATGAGTTATAATATGAACGAAATATAATACTGCTAAGTGAATCTAACGCCAGAGTTTCTGTTAAGTGCACTTCGTGGCAGGAATTATTGGGTAATTTGAAAAACCATGGACACTCCGGCTGTTGATCAAAAAAATTCAGAAACTAGCATTAGCGCTTGGCATAAATTACGCCAGAGAGTTTTAATTGTTTACGTGCACGTGTAGTGCACTATAAGATTTATAATGATTTTAATAACTTAAATTTGCTCTCCATGTTAGTATATGGGAAAATATATAAGCAAAAATGAACAAATGAGTAACCATTGTATAAAGTGCTTTACATGAACTTTAATTATAACGAATATTGGATTCCATTTTAAATGCTAACTGCAAATTTCAGTCGGTCACGTATATTACTTATTAACTGTTCGAAAGTAGTTTTGTTTTTTTCTTCATAATTTTTTTAGGTATTTTGTACCAATCAAGTTAAAGTTTAGCCTCGTTTCGATAATATTTGCCTTTTGAATGATCGTAACTAGTCATGAATTACAAAAGAATTATCTTTCTGATAACAAATCTCTGTAACAAGATTTAATTAAGAATTGATTGCAGCAAATCGTGCAAAAGAAATTTAACCAGGATCATGCTTCATAAAATTACCTCAAACCTTCAAAGTGTCAATGCAGTTAAGTCTTAACATGTTCAAACAATTTAGGTTAAACATTTTTTAAACATCGGAAGTTTTTTTTTTTAATTTTAAAACAGAGAACAGTTTTAATTACTGAGCTGATAATGGAAGTTTGCAAAGAGTTGAGTAAATGAAATAAAACGCACAAAATGAAGTCAGGAAGAATTAAATGTTGGTTTGGTTAGCATGCGAGGGCTATTTGCCTAAGGAAAGAGACGCCTTCGCGGAAGACTTTCTAAAGAAAACTGACTCCTACATATGCGAAAAACACAAAAATGTCCATGCAGCTAGCCCATTTGCCGGGACTCGAACACCAAGTCGAACTACCGGCGTCCAGCGAATTTACCGCTCGGCCGCTGCTGGGCAGGAAGAGTGATATTTAATAAAGGAATATTACTTTTAAAAGGGTTAATTTATTACGCCCTTAAAATATGTGCAGAGTATTATGAAATATAACTACTTTATATACATATTTATGATTTTGTCCCATTTCCCATTCCTTCTTATCATTTTTCTTCCATTCCATCAAAATAAGATATAGATAGTGAATAAGATAGTTGGACACTAGTAGTTTGACCAAATGCAAATCCCGATGAACAGACTGGCTGCATAAGGGGTTTTATGATATCCTCCATGTGTAATAGGAATATGAACCCTCCCAAAAATTCATCTTCTCTTCAGGCAGACAACCCTGGATATACTTGGTAATCAATTAACCATTTCTTCTCTAACAACAACAAAAAAGAAATGGTAATTGAAAGATTAAAATCCACAATTTATACAGTTTAGCTCATTATTATTTTTTTTAGCGTTCTGTTATTTTGATCTAAATAAGTCGCTATCACCAGAAACCTGCTTTGACAGATGACTAATTTAACCAACAAAAGATTGCACAGCAGGAAACGAAATTAAAGGCTAGTGCCCTTGCGCAGAATGCTTGTACCGACTTCTTTTCTGGGACTCCATATTTCGAGTACTGGTTGCCATACAATAATTTATTTCCAAATTATTCATCATTGCGGCATTAAGGTGATACCAGCTGCAATTCAAGTTGTTAAGAAAAGAAGATTTTATATTTTCTCAGATCTTTTATCCTTATCGAATGATAAAAATATAATAAGAACGTCCTATTTATCGATCCTTAGTTTGAAAATAAGCATTAAAATGGTTACTTTACTAATAAAATGGTCATCAGGATTAGTCGCCAAAATTTACAAACTTAACTACCAAATTGTTCAAATTTCAACTTGCAAATATCTCTAAAAGCTTCTATAAAATTCGCTTTAAAATAGAGTATAGCCTTGAAATATTTTTTTAATTATATAAAAGTAGAACTATTAAGAAAAATTTATTTTCAATTCACAACAAAAGTTTTATTTATACACGAGAACAGCAAATGCAAAGAAATGAAAATATGTAAATGCAAGTAATCGTTAGAATGCAGCAAATGCAAGTAATCGTTAAAACGTACATGTGGTTTGACAATCATATATCTCCAATGAACAAAGCGTTTTTTCAAAAATGTGCTGATAAATACTACAAAGCGAATCATGTCATTAGTGATTTAGATTTCGTGCAAATCCTCAACATAAATTCGAAATTTTTTTCTCTTCCTTTCAGAAGACAATAACGCAATTTAATCAGATTTACATCTGGGAATAATAAAATTTAAGAAACAATATAAGATTACGAAATGTTTTCCAAAGTGTGTAACGGCGTAACTAATGACTTTCAAAACTAAGTACTGTGAAATGCATGTTATATATGTACTTCGAAGCTTTGGTAATGCTTTCTTTCATTACTTCAGTGAAAAAGGATTAACATAATTCCTTTAGTCTTTCCCCCCTTTAATGAAGAAAGACTTTCTTAACATATAAAGATCACTGCTTTATCACTTTTTACTTACCTTTTGCAATAGTTAAATATATTTTCAAGCCTCCTACTTGAAGTTTAGAGGTATTGCTTGCTTGATAGAGATTTTGCTGTGGCATCAAATGTTAAAAAAACTCCCATTTAAATTTATCTAAGCAAAATCTTACGCTTACCGTAATATTTAATGCAAAAACGTTACAAAAAAACTTATGCAAAGAAGTTAGGTTATAATTAATTTTTATGACTTAACCTTTTACTAGCTAAACATATATATTTCGTATAAACACATATCTTTAGTCTCATGTATTTCCTTTCAACTTCAATCACTTAAGGCAAGTTACACGAGGGCTATATGCCTTAATCTCCTTCCGGGCTTCACTGAAAACGTCGCTGTAGATGAAATCGGACAGTCTCGTATTCTTATGTCCCTCCTGTGAGCCTCTCGATAGGACTTTCGTTTGAACAAATCTTATGTGCCTTCTATGCCACAAAGAGGTGCAAACTAAATACATAAGTTATCTAGGTTTGGTTGGTTTGGTTTGGTTTATTGAGATAACGGCAAAGCACACTAGCGCTATCTGCCTAAGGGAAGAGATGCCTTAGTGGAGTACTTTCTAAGGGAAACTGACTCGTATACACGTTACATATGGGGGAAACGACGAAAACACCCATGCAGCCAGCCCGTTCGTGGGATTCGAACCTGGGACCGAACTACTAGTGTTCAGCGGCTTAACCGCTCGGCCGCTAGTGGACCTATTTAGGTTTGGAAACCGAGCCAGCGGCTCATGAGAATCTACGGAATTTATAATGATATCTACAGCATGGAGTAATGATAGCTACGATAGCATGAGGTAATATCTACGGCATCTTAGTAATATCTGCGGCATGGAAACCGACCCCTTCGGCATGAATTTAGCTGTTAACCTTTGTTAACTACCCTGTTAGGGTGACTGTTTTCGCTCGTTTTGCAGAAATTTAAAACCTTCTGTTATCGGATTTTATATATACTTACATCGAGGTAATTTAGTTTTTCAAATTACACTTATGAAAACGCAAAACTGCGCTTTTAGATGGAAAAAAGTGAGTAATGAAATTTTGAGTTTCATGGAAACTTTTAAAAATGAGTTTTATAGTCATGTTTATAGGGATGAAAAATAAGAGTTTTAAAAGTAAACAATGTAATGATAAATCAAACTTTCATATGATAATCGCCTTTTAAAGGTAATGCAATGCTAAAAAAGCTCCTAACATTGTTAAGGTAATACGTGTGTGTGTAATATGTATACAACGACGGAAATAATATATATTAGTTCAGTAGTGTTTTGTTGATTTGTCTGCTGTAGCGAAATATTTTGCTTATCTCCTTTCGAAAAGAAAATTTGATTAGAAATTTACAAATTAACAATGAAAGCTCTTTTGAAGTAACACATTTTCTTTTACTACTCCTTTGAAGTAAACATTTCTAGAGTAAAGTCTTCAAAAAAACATTATTCACCTAAGACTAATGCTCCAATAAATGGTATGCTTTTCAGCTTAACCAATAGGAAAATAACAGCTATTAATGCATGCATAAAAACAAAGATATTCATTCTGAATAATGGAGATGGTGGAACTAAAACTTTAAGTTAATGGAGTGAAGTAGTTGTCCCAGAAGAAATAAGAGACCTAGTTTTATTTTCTTGTCTGGAAGAAAAATTAACGACCTGAAACTCTGGTGTGGCAATAACGGAAGAAAAAAGGGAAGTTTTATATTAGCCTTTCTAGAATCCCTTCGGCACATTCACTGAAAGAGTGCATGATAAGAAAAAAGGAGGAATAACATAATAAATAAAACATCGAGGTTTTGAAGCTAACTTTCACCATTAAAATGTGCGATACCAAATATTTTTCAAATTCTGACATTCTTTTTTATTGGCCTAGAGAGAATGTACATGTTTCAACAACAGATGCAGTTCTTACTCTTCGCTACCTGTCCAGTAACACTAAAAATATAGCCGTATAAATTCGAAAATTGAAAAAATTATCTGTTGTTGTAACATCTTCTTGAGGCAGGCTGAAGAGAGTTAGAAAGCTCACGTGAATACTACGAATTAATTATTATTTTTTTATAGTGTTAAAACTTTAAAGTAACTTGATTTCAAATGCTTGCGTAAAATTAAATCTTTTAATCCTATGGAAAGCATTTTTCTTTTATGTTATAATAATCATGTAAACATATATATAATCATGAAAAACATATCAGTTTAATACTTTTTCATAAAAAAAGTATATATATTTGTCTAAATAAGACGGTTTAATTTTATTGAAGGTTTATGCTTAAACCACTTAACTGTTTTTCCCGATCCCCATTCGGGTGCCGCGAAAAGGGACCTTTTTGATTTGCCTGTACACAGCTCGAGCAGTGCATTTTCCTACATCAATCCACTGACTTTTCCCGGCTCTTTCGCATTTTTTACTTTGCAGTGTTTCTAATAGATGTGTCTAGTAGTCTAGGAGAGATTGGACTGTAAAATCAGACCAAGGATAGGTTTTATCGCTTTTCATTAGGTGAAGAATTTCAGCCAGTTTATTTGCACTTGTTCAGCGTATTAGGTTTTACTTCCGAATTTTGTCATGAAATAAAAGAACGATGTGTGACAGTGAATGGCTCGTAATAGAATATAATTCTGCTATTGGATCAGATAGCGAATCTGAATTGTTTATAAATGATTCTGATAGTCCTGAAAATTCTTTATCAGAATTTTTTAGTGATGATGAAGAAACGGAAAGTTCAGATGACTTAATTCAGGTTCGGAATTTTCGAGAAATGGATACTAGTAATCTTCCTCCACCACCGCCGCGATTTTCTTTCACATTTATGTCCTATAAAGTGTTCTTTCCAGTTCCACAGTTTCATGAGAAACAAACCCAAATTTAAATAAAAATGCCTTAATTTCGCCGTAACTAAAACTTATCTTAAATTAATAAATGCAATTCTTGTAAAAGTTTTGACTGCTGATTTGAATTCATATAATCGATTAGAATACAAAATTTTTTATAAAGTATATGGTTATTTTTGGTCACAATATGGAAGAAAAATGAAACAGTTAAGTGGTTAAAAATGTCGACAAGAATGTCATTCATTTCATAATTTCATTTCGAAATATCAAAATGAAATTATAATTCAATCAGGACAGCTTACTTGAATATGACAAAGCATACGAGGGCTTTTTCTACAATGAATTACAACATTAATTTGAGGAATGCCTTCGTGGAGGATTTTCTAACTGAAACTGACTCATCTTTACATTACACATGGGAAAACTACGAAAAGCAGCCCTGCAGCGAGTTCGTTCACATGGGTTCGAACCCACATCTATCTCAAACAAAAGTAACATGTTGGTGTTCTGTATTAGTTCGTAAAGGTACGTAGTGCCAAAATAGTCTCAATGTACTGAAACATAAAGTACGAGTTATTATGAAATTCGCAAAACAAGACTAGTTTTTCTGATATCTGTCCATGCTTGATATGGGGATGAGCGTTTGTGAGATGAAACATTGAAATAACCTTAAATCCAAATGGATATCGGAGAATAATTGGCACCTGTTAGAAAAATAATATATCAAATATCAGTTGAGATTTGAGTTAAGCACCCCGAATAACAATTATAGGAAGAGTTAAAGGAACAAGAATCAGCGTAATATTCGTAAATTTGAAAGTCTAGTTTTGAAGGTTTGAATATAGAAACTTCTTCAGCTTCAGAAATCCAAAGTTACTCTTGGGCTTTATTTTTGATAAAAGGAAGCATTACTGAAGTCAATGTTCTTGAATTTTCCATTACTGATGTTCATATCTGTGTCAGATCATACTTTCAGTTTTCTGTTATTTGGTAAACATCAGTCTTTCCTCTAAATCCAAAGCATAAACTGACGTGTAAGTTTGTAATTTTACTTAAATATGCGGGAAACTGAAAACAAACTTCAGACTTGGAACTGTTTAGAATATTAAATAACAAAACTTTATTTCATCGACTGGAATTTGAACTCCGCAATATGCTAATCTTTCCTACTACACAATAACTATGTGTATTATGTGTATCTACTATGAAATATTTGGATAACTACAATATTTGTATTGTAGTTATCCAAATATTTCATAAAAATTATTTATATATTAGAATTCTAAATATGATATCCAAACAAGTTGAAACTTAGAAATTGTGTTCAGTAAAGGGATTCATCTGGAACACTAATTCTAAGCTTCACACAAGTAAAAAAAACAGAGGAAATGCGCAGATGCTAAAGACCGTTAATAAAAGCTTAAGTTTTGAATTTAAGCTTAATTTTGTTAATACAGTATCAATAGTAGTAAGCGAGTAAAACATTTAAACAATACGAATAAACAAACAAATGTGGTAAGTAATTTTGAAAGAGACATTTAGCTAATTAAAAGCTGCATTCATAATATGAAAAAAAAAGAAGAGTGGAGACGAGATACAAGTACACACATGCACACATATACATACATATATGTGTGTGTGTACAAAGACAAGCAAGAATGAGAAACTTAATTAAAACTTCAGCAGACATTGGCTAATTTCAGTTAACATGAAAAAGCAGACTGGAACTATTTCATTTCCCATTACTTTTGTAATTTGAAGCTTTTCTTGATTTTTATATCAATAAATTTATTTAATATAATACGTTATTAGTAAAAAATTACATACTTATTTAGCATCATTTTTCAGAACTTTAAACATAATATTATCGATTAGATCTACAAATTAAATTACAGGCACTAAAATTTTAACGTAACATTATTTTTTTCATTTAACATTAACCTGACAAGCAATTTACTTTGTATTACATAATTAAAGGATTTACGAAGTATAACATTCAAAATGGTATTCAAAGTACAATTACAGATTAAAAATGCAATAAAATTCAGGTGTATATTAATTTGAAGTTTCCGAAGTTGAACATAGAAAATTTAAATGACAAGCACTGGAGCTAGTAAGGTTCGAGAGCTTATTAGGAATAATGTATGCATTTTGTATAGCATTCTGACTCTGAAATTCACTTTGAAAAAGAGCAAAGATTTGAAAATTAGAATCTTCCTGATTTTGTTCCAAAAATTTTTCGATTCTAATCTAAAAGACGTAAAGCTTTAGTTTGTGTTAACTTTAAACATAAAGGTTTATAAGGTATTCCTCCCACCTTCTTGGCACGCCTTCGTGGTGTGGTGATCTGTACGCTGGGCGCGTATTCTAGAAGTCCGCGGTTCGATTCCCGGCGAAGACGTTGCTAATTTTTCATCTTGCCTGCTTCCAAAAAAAATAACTAATGTCTCTACAGGTTAACTCAAAATTTTGGGAAGAGTGATTTTATTGAACCTCAGTAGAAAACATTCAATAAAAACAGAATTCCATTGTTGCAAATTCAAATACCTGTATTACCAATATAATATTTCAGCGGCTGTAAAAGCAGTATCTCTGGAACTCGTTATGCCACTGATCGGCAGATCAAGTCAGGCCCGCAGTAGCCGCTGATACAAGAATGGGTATGGTTAGTGATTACCGAAAACTGCATGAAAGTTGGCTTGTTCGCAATAACGTCTTTAATTCCTTTTCCTCGTTGATTTGAATCCATGTTGAAACAAAGAAGCAGATTTAGTTGCACTCAATTTTTTTTCTTGTTTGTAAAATGAACCACCTTCTTTCTTGGTGTGCTTTCTTAGACAGTTGGGTTAATGATAAACGTATCATAAATCACTTGACATGGAAAATGAAAAAGTTTGTCTTCGTTACGGACTTTGTCCATTGCTCAATATTTCATCGCAAAATAAATGTATTCGCTATACCTGTCAAAATGCAGAAAATGATAGAATGTTTTGTCCTTAATCTCCCAGTTCTCCAGATCTAAAACCTTATGTCTTTTTCTCTGAAAATATAAGATACATTATGATATACAATTGAAAAATTCGCGCCTGTCATATTTCCAGAACATCGACAACAATCTCTTGCATCTCTTTTGTCTACCGTTGCCGAATAACTTAACAGCCAGTTACGTGACTATTAACTTTCATTTGGTTATCGACTTTATAATATAATAAATAGCATAATATAATTTCTGATAATGGAAACTTTTCCTAGATTCTATAAGGTGTTGCATGATAAATGGTTATATTACAGCTTTGTGAAGATATATATATGTATATATACTGCTTAAATGAAGTAGACTTTGGTTGTCAGACTTTGGTTGTCAGAAGTAGACTTTGGTTTGGTTGGTTTTGGTATATATATATATATATATATTATGTATATAATGTTGTGAAACTAAATGCTAGGTAAAGATTTTGGTTGGTTTGGTTGTCATCCAGCATTTAGTTTCACAACCGTGGTCATAGACCTGTACTTCCAGTTATAAAAATGTTTTAAACGACACAAATGTTCATGTTGTAGTATTTTTAAATTTTCAAAAACATTTGTCAAAATGTCTAAATTTAATTTTTATATATTCCTCTGGTCCCTGGAGTTATATTTAAAACAAAGAAAATTCTTTATAAAACTATTCTTACGGAAGTTCGTTGTAAAAAATAAAATACGAAAAGGGTAACTTCCGTACGTCAAAAATTGACCGAAGTATTTGATACTAAATTGGAGATTATATTCAAGGGAGAAACACAAACTGAAGCGAGCACGAAAGAGCGAAATATTTACATTTGGGTACGCAATTAAAAATAAAATATCAATCTAGAAAACGGTTTCTGAAGTTGATAAATTAAGTAACGAAAAATTTTTATGCAGATTATCCTGAAAAGTATTGATAGATGTAAATTTTCTTCAAAATGAAGGACTAATTCCGAAGGATTTATAGAATTAATGTACTAGGAAAGACTAGTAGGCTTCAGAATTGGCACGTATCAAACTCGTAATATTGTCTGCTTTAAAGTAAAATGAAAAATGTTTGAAGTTTAATGAAATTTTTCTGTTATTAGCCGATTATGTTTGCGATGCAAAAGAATTTATGATAATAGTAATAACGTATTTTTAGACTTTGAATACTTATATTTGAGAGAAAATTCTTTTGTCATACTAAATATCACAAAATTATAAATTAAAGATAAATCATAAAGTAATCATAAAAGTAAATCATAAAAGAATATCACTGACTACCATTTAAAGGAAAACAAATTAAACTTTAAGTATTTTAATTTATTATTAATCAACCCTTCAGTGTAAATTAAAAATGGCGCAAAAATCGCAAATTTTCAAATTAAATACCTCCATCAGTTTTTATCGCATAGGAGGCAAACATTTTGTGATTTACTTTGATATTTTCTAAATATAAGTGTAAAGATTGGAAAAGTGTACAAAAAAATTTGATTTCTTAAATTTTTAAATTGTGATTGGATGTATATGTCTACGGCTAGCTCCTGCAAAACCAAAGACCGTGTAAAGATTTTGCAACCAAGTTGTATATGTATATTTTATGCATATTCAAAATAAAGTAATTAAAAGTAAATTAAAAAGCCCATGACATGCGCTAAAGCTGCAAAGTTATAAATTAATAATTCATAATAATTTATTATAAGAAATCTTTCCATATACCATCTCCGATGAACACAAATTCAGTTTAAAACCATGAATGAAAAAAAATTTAGTCAGAATTTAAATTAGTATTTTAAATAGTAATTTCAAATTCTTGTTTAAAAATCTGCCTAAAAAAATCTTAAATCGCTCAAATATGAAAACCAAAAGTAAATTCTAAATACTGAAAAAGTAGTTATTGTCACTGACCGCAGATTAATTGACTTATCAAGGGAATAAACCAATCTACCATCAATTAACAACAACTAAATCAAAAGAGTGTTTCATCTTACTTCCAAGTAAGCATTAAATTATTTGTTAGACTCAAAGTCAAAATTAATACTCAAATAAAGACATCAGTCCCTTTAAGCCAAGAATCTTGTCAAACAAAATAGCAAATAATCTTAAAATTAAAGTTTGTGTTAAGAATACAATTAATCTGAACGAGATGCTTACTTTGAAGACATATCCCCTACACTCTCATCTCAATTTCAAAACCAGAAGTAAACATATTAGAACATTGAAAGTTAATTCAAAATCATAAGAATATCAAACATGATACAACTACAAAATTAAAGTTTGAAACATGTAGTTAATTACAAATTTTAAAGATCAAACTTGTAAGTTAAAATTAACAAACTTTCCTTCAAAATTTTAAGACCAAATGGCTGGAAAATCAAGCATAAGTGAGTTTCTCTAGGCCGATTGTTTAAACAAGAACTATTTTTTTTTTCATTCATGGTTTTAAATTGAATTTGTGTTTCTTGGAGATGGTACATAGAAAGTTTTCTTATTATAAATTATTATGAATTATTTTATATATGTACATATGCATTCTGATTTAGATGTTGGTGACAGAGATGCATAAAACACATAGAAGCAATTGTCGCCAGTAGATCATAAAATATATAGTTTAATTGGGGCAATCTTGAAGAATATTTGGGCTTTTACACATTTTTTTTCTAATTTTTGTTTTGCTTACGAAAGATAAGCAACATCATATTAATACAGCTGCTAGCGAGAGAAGAAATGTGCAGATTATTATGCACAGGTTTGGCTAAAAATAACGCATTTACAGATTTAGTTTAATCCTACTAGCAAATTAAGTTTAATTTGGAAATTTTAATATTATTATTGACTGAAACATTATGTAAGTACAGGGCTCGTGGATGCTATGTAGAATCATAAAAAATGACTTTATTTTGAAAGGACTCGTAATATAATGACTGAGCGAAACATTTCGAAATTTTTGTTGTGAAAGATTTTGCTTCAAGATTATTTAGTTAAATTTAGTGAAACATAACATATGCCTTTTAAATTAATAAAATGAAAATATCAATCTAAAACCATAACAATTCGAATTATTTACGTAAGAATATAACGGCTTAGGTATAAAATTCATTCAACAAAATAGGTACTATTATCTTTTTTACTAATAACAGAACATTTTTCTGCGTAAGCAAAGTAATATCATTTCACTAAGTAAGGTATCTAGACACGTATGAAACATTTTGTCTGGCCTTACGAAAAATCGAACACCATTACAGACCATCATTAGCACGGTAAATATCTATGTTCTCAGACGCAAGATGAGGTGCTCCCAGAGAACAAAAACTTATCAGAGGCGTTCAGCCATTATGTATATGACACAGCGGGGAAGTGCAGCATTTTAAGAGGCTAAAATAAGCCGAAAGAGAAAATGGGTGTAAACTTCCCAGACGAGATGTTGAGAGTTAATGCAAGACAGTATTACTGAGGAAACTTACTAAGCGGGAGAAACTGATAATAAGTTTATGTTATAATGGAGAGTGTAAATAAATGCTTAAAATTGAAACATTGTAAACTGGGAGATAACTAATTGCGTGTAAAAGTTAAAGGAATTTATATAATTTTCCACATATAAATAAACTATTTGTGTACGTAAACATGTGTCAGGTAGCTGATTTTTATGTACGGTTGTAAGGATCTTAAGTTTTACTAACGTTTATTTTTATTTTAAATCTTTACTATCACTTCTTATTTTCTACTTCCGGCCAGAATTAAAAGCTTTAACTTATTTATGCAAAATTTGTCTGGCGAACGCCAAGTACTTAAGTTGTGGCTTTTTGCCAAGCGAGAGAGAGGAAAGAGTTAGTCGAAGCAGGCCGCTTGCCTTAGAAGTTTTACTCGGTTGCTGGTTGCCTTCCAGGCCAGAGGTTTAATCCTCTTGATAATTTTAAACGTATTGTAGTGTTAACAGTTCTCTGTACTACATACGGCTTCCTGTTAATATACGGCCAATCTTCCATGTTTATTATTCCAAAGTTAAGTTAGAGTTTAGTTAAATATTTTTATATTCTTACGTTCAGACCACAAGTAGTTGGTCTCTGTATTCCGAAGTACGGAAATTATTGTAAAGAGTGAAAAATAAAGGGTTTCGTATACCCTTCCTGTGTATCTTGTCTACTTCCTCACATTTATTGAACATAGCTTTAGTAAGTTCCCTGTTCCGAGTCAGGTCTGTGCATGTTCCCAAAGAAAGTAAGACGGAACATTGAACCTGATACGGTCTTCAAGAGTTAGCTTTCACAAAGCATTGAATCTTCAGTCTGCAAAAGTAAAAAATTTGAAATTATTAAAATGAAAGTGAATAGGGCATAAAATATTCGAATGCTTACAATGATTAACATTTTCCAATATGTTGAGAAAAAATTCTTTAATATATTGATTTTCATATTACTTTAAGTTTATTATTTATTTAAAAATATATGAAAAGTGTTGATTATTTTAAAGTTTTCCCGCATAAATGATAGAAACGTTAAACTGCAAATAATGAAGAAATAGATGATAATCTCTGTGATGATATTTTTTCATCAAATCTTAAAACGTGTTTTAGGAAATCTTGGAATAGTTCAAAAGTTTCTTGAAAAAGGAAAAATAGATTATATTTTCCAACAAATGGATTGAAGAGCGAATGCCTTTAAGCTTAGAGTTTATAATGTCAGAAAATGAGAACTTTTTTTTTTGACAATAGAAAACTTTATGATAGAAATTACATTCAAAAAAACAGTTGAGAGTTTGTTTAAAATTTTAATTACACTCTGTTATTTTATGAAGAATTAAGTCAAAAAGTAGGGCGAAACAAAACATTTGTTTCCAGAAGATGAAAACAAAGATGAAATAGAAGGAAATTTGTTTGTAAACCAATGAAACTGACTCGCTTTGGCCTGTGCATTTTAAATTTGATGTATTCTAGTATTTGATCCCAGTAAAATTTATAGTAGTTCTTTTCAAATGAAATCCCCTCATCTAGATCTTGCGTTAATTCTTATCTGAAACAAATGCTCATTAATAAGCATAATGAATAATCTGCTGATACAAAAGAGCCTCTTCAAGTCCATTTTAATATGGATATTTAACAGTATTTAGTTAAAGAAGACACTTCAAATGGAAATTTTGGAATGTTATCTTCGAACGGGTCAATTACTTTTTTAACTCTCTACAGTTCTATTAATTTTAATATGGATATTAAACATTATTTAGTTAAAGAAGGCTCTTCAAATAGAAATAGAACGTTATCTTCTAGAGCTACGTTACTCTATTTGCCAACTTCTAGAACAGTAAAAACAAGCAGAGACACGATGTGGAATTCGCACTTGTGTGTTTCTCAGTTACTGTAGAAAGTGAAGAATCTTAAGAACTGTTAAGCGAATAATCGCTTGAGTTCATGTGGCAAGAAACAGCAAAATGGAAGTGTAACTAACCCTTTATTAGTCAGATAAAAGTTAACAAAACTCCGTCTTGGAGTTTTACAATAAAGCTGAGCACTCGGGCTTTTAACTTAAGATATAAAGAACTAAACTAAACTAAAGAGATATAGCCGAAGCTATCAAGATTCTAACCGAGTAGGCATTTTAACTCTAATTGACTACGAAGATGTCAAGGGCCTGAGTACGGCCCGAGCGTTATAACAGCTTTGAGAGAGAATAGCCAAAAAGGCAGACGCGCGCAAATCAGACACTGACTCTCTCAAACTCAGCAAGTAGAACTTCGCAGTTAAATGCCGCTCTTCGTCATTATGTATTCAGAGTGATTCTAAAACTACGTTCTGGCCAGAAGTAGTAAGTTGAAGTTAAGAATTGACAGGAAAGGAACTTTAACTTAAAATTTAACTGTTAATAAAATTAACATAATCCTTACAACGATTTTTCTGCCAAGCCTAACTTCTTAAATATAATAATTACAAACTCAGAAAAAAAGTTAAAATAAACTTGTATTTTAACCTGTATTTAGGGGACAAGTTAACCTGGCGGTTACACAAACTATACAATAACAGAAACTGAATAGTCTATACTTGTTGGAAATTTAGAACAAATGTTCCAATCAAATTAAAATATTAAATACAAAGTCACATGAGCCTGTATAAGATCTGGCTCAGCTTTTAAATATTCATGAAGCAAATGCGGCTAGTGAAACTAAGACCGAACTATCAGTTTAGACAGGGACGCGTAACAGAGTAAGCATTCAGCGACAGCTGCAAAATACTGTCTCCAAAACTAAGACTCTGTGCTTGTAAACATTAACTAATTTGCATCTGATGAGAATTGACGAAAGTAAAAGTGATAATGTAGGCAAAATAGTAAAACAGTTGGGTTAATTAACATAAGACCGTATAGTCTCCCCCCAGAATATATGATTCGAAACAAAGGGCTTAATGACCATATGAATCTAAGTGAAAGCGATTGTGGTCTTATGTGGCCCTCACTAAGAACTCATTACCAAATTAATTTTAAATTTACTACGACTTCTACTTTCATCGGCTCGCACCAGGATAGAAACTAATCAACGAACATAAGAACAGAATTCTTGAAGTTAAAGATGAAATTTTAGTAGCTACCTCTGAACTATTTTCGCACAGCTTTTAGATTTATCTAAATCGGCTTTAGCATTTTGCAGTCGTGTTTGTTCGCGTGAATCTATGACCCAGAGTCAAAAACGTCTTCTAGGATTTGCCATCTTTTCGGGAGTTTGGTAGTAAGAAAAGAGGGGCAGACTCTTTTACCGCGCTCAGGGTATTCTACCTCAGAATTTGGCCGGAGCTGCACAGTTAATGCGGTGGGCCTATACCTGTACGACCAATACTGAAATTCTGATATCCTGCCCTCTTCTATAAGTGCCTCTATATTTGCCTGCAGCCCAAACGGCATAGTAGACAGTGACGCTGATTGCCGTACTTAAGGGCACGGGTTCGAGTCCATGAGAAAACATGGATGCTGGTAAAGGTATAGTGTGTGTGCGACAAGGGGGACATTCAAATTACAAGGTGAGCCAGAATCCTCTCAAAATGCTGGTGGTAAGAAAAGAGGGCTGGGATAACCGTCGGAAACCCGCGAAATGTGTTATTCCTCGAAATTCCAAACTGAGGCGGAAGCTCAACAGTTATAAGGGCTTGGCGATACTTAATATGCTTTCAGAGATGCATAGGGATGATCTTGCTTCAATATGCATCTGTAGGACTTGTGATTTTATACTTTAATCTCTTAAGTTAACCTTAATTTTAGTGTTCTAGTAATACCGCAAGGAGCGCTGATTTGCTCGATTAATACATGAGCTGTGAAGTTTTATTAAACTGAATTTCTAATAAAAAGGTTTATTTAAAATCCTTCAATGTTATTTCCAAGTTTGTTGTTATTTCATTGAAAAATTCAGAGAGGGCGAAGTGCCGTTTGACTGTTGGCACGGAATTAGCATTTATCGTTGAAGTAATTAGTTTCCGTACAACTGTAAGTCAAATTGATTTTAGTGATGGCTCAGAAAAATAGAGTGTCTGATTTTCTAAGATGGCGCTCAGTGGAGAGAATCAGGCAAGAACTTTTCTTCTCTGTTTAAGCATTCATCTGATGATATGGCGGCATCCGTTGCCCATTTAGTTGTTTCATCATGAAGAACGCTACTCTACGCGGGCTATACCACAAGATCATACAAACCCGAGGAAAGGTCAATTCCCATACACCTGAACACATGGAGCATGCATACTCCTATATATCTACATACATGGATTTTGAACTCACATCTTTAGTTTCGGATTGGCAATCCGCATCCGGTAATCCAGCGAAACAGTGCGCCAGATTTTCTAGGATGATTCCGAACTACAGAAAGCTTTCACATACTTTATCTGTCTACCCACAGGTCAAATGCTGTTTACGCATCCGACTAGAATTATGTACCATCCCTGGTTTATTTAGTGATCTCATTACACAGAACGTTATCCAGAGCTCATCACAGGACGGAGGAAGGACAATACACAACAGCAAAATCTTACACTGGAAGTCCAAAACGTACCCTTGATTTAAGCTACAAAGCAGCTTCTGTTAACCACCATACCATCTGGACGGCAGCTGAAACACTGATACAGGAAGATGATAACCACTGCAAGTTTACGCACTAACAGTGGAAACCTGCCATAAGTGAATTTCTGGCCTTAAGGAAGAGTCGCTGTCGGTGTCAACTCCTTTGGAAAACTGAATCTTAGTCTTTTCAGTTCAAACAAAAAGATAACTATGTTTCATAGATGTGCCGAATAATATTTCGTTAACAAAAGGTCGAATATTTATTTCTACCGTGAAAAGAGAGCATCACACGGAAGGACATTTTGTCAGAGTTCTTGCTGTTTGTATTTAATCCTAAACTCTTTAAATGTTAATTCAGAAGTCAAACAACAAAAATCAGCGTTATACCTACAAAATTTTCACAGGACTAGTTTCGATGGTTTTACCGAACCATCATCTTCAGCTGCAAAACCGCAAATGAACAAGATAGGAAATAATGATTAGATAAGATAAGAAAGCCTGGACAAGAATAAGCAAGTGGCGCCATCTGTTGGCGAAACCAGAACTAAAACATAATTTCTCTAAAAGCCGAAGGCAAATTTGGATTGGAATTAGGATCGTTAACTAGAACAGAAAGATTTTTAGGAATGTGAAATGCCTCTAGAAAATCCAGTTCTCTAATGGAAGATGTTTTTTGAATAATTTTGGCAGCAGAAAAATTGAAAGTGTGATTTTCGGACCAACAATGTTGAGCAACAGAAGACTTCTGTGTTTCCTTTTTTCTAACATATGCCTCATGTTCTTTGACGCGAAATTTTAAGGCTCTCCTAGTTTGGCCAATGTAAATTAAACCACACTGGCAAGGAATCCTATAAATACCCCAGGAATTCATATCCGGAATGGGGTCCTTGAGTATAGAAGTTGGAATTTTATTGATGGGAGAATAAACAACCCGAAAGTTAAACTTCTGCAAAAAATGTGCAACTTTATAGCTAATTGATGGAAAGAAGGGAATGACAACAGAATTTTTACAATCTCCTAAAATAAGAGTGTGGCTTTTAGTGTGTTGAGATGAGAATTTTTTAACTGCTTGATTAATAATGTTGGGTGAAAAGCCCCTGTCAATAGCTAATGCTTTTAAATAATTTAGTTCTTCATCAAGGGCTAGTTTGGAGGAGCAAACTTGAAGAGCACGGAAAACATAGGAATAAAATGAAGCTAACTTTTGTTTAGTCGGATGACATGATTTAAAGTGTGGTGGAAGGCAAACCGATGAAGGTTTACGGTAAACTGTAGTACTGAAGTTGGATGTGTTACGTGTAACCAGAATGTCGAGAAACGGAAGAGAATTGCAAGTCTCAAGTTCAAAAGTGAACTGAATAGCAGGATCAATAGAATTCATTGTTGAAAGAACTTTATTTAAATCATCTTTATTACCTTCAAACAGGGTAAAAGTATCGTCTACGTAGCGGAACCATGCCGGGAAGTTTAAAGTTTCAAACAATTTTGATTCATAATAATGCATGTAGATATCAGCCAGGATGGGACTGAGGGGGCTTCCCATGGCTAATCCCTCAGTTTGCTTGTAATATTTATTTTGGAAAACAAAATGTGTTTGTTTCAAACAGAGTTGAGTGAGAGAAATTTGCTCATCAATTTCGATGCAAGAGAAATGAAATTCGCGAAGTCTGGTTTCTAGACATCTTAATGCACCCTCCACTGGGACATTGGTGAATAATGATTTTACATCAAAAGAAACCATGAGTAAATTACTAGGAGAAATGTATTTAACCTTTTTTACAAACTCTATTGAATTTTTTATGGTGTAAATGTTATTGTCTAAGAGAGTGGAAAATCTAGAAACTAAATATTTAGCTAAAGGATACGAGGCAGTACCTAAATTTGATACAATAGGGCGGAAAGGAATACCACTTTTATGAATTTTGGGAAGAGCATATAATCTGGCACAATTCGCAACAGATGGGATACGCGAATGTTTTAAGTTGCTTGAAATGATTTGCGAAGATTTGATCACAGTTTTTATTTTGGATAAGTCCGAAGGTGAAGGATCTTTAGGGATCGGATTATATGGTCCTTCGTTTAAGAGTTTAGTGACACCATCGATGTAAGTGTTCTTATCCATGACGACTATCTGGCCACCTTTGTCAGCCTTTGAAATGATAATATCCGGGTTAGAATGAATTTCGCGCATTGTAGCTCTTTCTCTCGCAGTTAGATTTGGTTTCAAAGGTTTATTATTGAATTTCACATTATGAGCGATAAGATGCCTAATCATTTCTTTCTGTGAATCTGAAACTTTACTGAACTTGAAAGCTTTTTCGATAGGAGCCAAAATCTTTGGAATCGAGGGTTTACAGGTTTGTGAGAAGTTAAAGTTATATTTTAGAATTCTCTCTTGTTCTTCTGAAAGACTAACATTAGAAATATTAACTATTGGCTTGATGTTTACAATGGGAAGATTTTTTTGAACTACTTGAACTGGAAGACCGTAAAAGAAGTTTTTCGAATTTAACTGCAAGGGTGTTTTGCCTTCGGCTTTTAGAGAAATTATGTTTTAGTTCTGGTTTCGCCAACAGATGGCGCCACTTGCTTATTCTTGTCCAGGCTTTCTTATCTTATCTAATCATTATTTCCTATCTTGTTCATTTGCGGTTTTGCAGCTGAAGATGATGGTTCGGTAAAACCATCGAAACTAGTCCTGTGAAAATTTTGTAGGTATAACGCTGATTTTTGTTGTTTGACTTCTGAATTAGTATTTATTCGGCGTGTTATTGTGTCTTAATTATAGAAGCCCCAAACAGGCTTACATTTTGCTTTCTTTTTTGCACGTGGTGTGGCCGCCATTTTGTGATTGTAGGAGTTTCGGTGAGTACATTTTTGCAATTTTCAAGTGTTTATGTTTTGTACATTTGGATATTGTGCTTTGCTTGTCTGATTTCATGCATTTTGCTTACAAACGTTTTGTTTTCTATTCATTTCAGTGAGGGATTTTTCTGCTGTTTTGTGTGTACTTTATTATTGCTCAGTTAATTTGGTTTGATTTTCTGCATTGTTTATCATGCCTTCATCCGTTAATCGTTTCACTAAATTACGCCTGATACGGCAAAAATTCCTGAATCATCTTGACTTTTTACTTAAATGTAAATGTAAAAAATTGATCCCTAATTTTATTCAAATCAAATCTAATCAAAAACCTTCGAGTCGCGTTTCAAGAATTCTGTTAAATTGCAAGCTTGCCTTACTTCGGTCCGTGATAAGGGATACACGTCAACAATTGTCCAAAATTGAACATGAACTCTATAAGCTTCATCTGGAACTCGCTAAATCATATCCAAAATTCACTGCCCTTGAACAAAAGTCTTGGTCTAGAACGGAGAATGCAGTTAACTTTCATAAAAACACCCTTGCAGTTAAATTCGAAAAACTTCTTTTACGGTCTTCCAGTTCAAGTAGTTCAAAAAATCTTCCCATTGTAAACATCAAGCCAATAGTTAATATTTCTAATGTTAGTCTTTCAGAAGAACAAGAGAGAATTCTAAAATATAATTTTAACTTCTCACAAACTGTAAACCCTCGATTCCAAAGATTTTGGCTCCTATCGAAAAAGCTTTCAAGTTCAGTAAAGTTTCAGATTCACAGAAAGAAATGATTAGGCATCTTATCGCTCATAATGTGAAATTCAATAATAAACCTTTGAAACCAAATCTAACTGCGAGAGAAAGAGCTACAATGCGCGAAATTCATTCTAACCCGGATATTATCATTTCAAAGGCTGACAAAGGTGGCCAGATAGTCGTCATGGATAAGAACACTTACATCGATGGTGTCACTAAACTCTTAAACGAAGGACCATATAATCCGATCCCTAAAGATCCTTCACCTTCGGACTTATCCAAAATAAAAACTGCGATCAAATCTTCGCAAATCATTTCAAGCAACTTAAAACATTCGCTTATCCCATCTGTTGCGAATTGTGCCAGATTATATGCTCTTCCCAAAATTCATAAAAGTGGTATTCCTTTCCGCCCTATTGTATCAAATTTGGGTACTGCCTCGTATCCTTTAGCTAAATATTTAGTTTCTAGATTTTCCTCTCTCTTAGACAATAACATTTACACCATAAAAAATTCAATAGAGTTTGTAAAAAAGGTTAAATACATTTCTCCTAGTAATTTACTCATGGTTTCTTTTGATGTAAAATCATTATTCACCAATGTCCCAGTGGAGGGTGCATTAAGATGTCTAGAAACCAGACTTCGCGAATTTCATTTCTCTTGCATCGAAATTGATGAGCTAATTTCTCTCACTCAACTCTGTTTGAAACAAACACATTTTGTTTTCCAAAATAAATATTACAAGCAAACTGAGGGATTAGCCATGGGAAGCCCCCTCAGTCCCATCCTGGCTGATATCTACATGCATTATTATGAATCAAAATTGTTTGAAACTTTAAACTTCCCGGCATGGTTCCGCTACGTAGACGATACTTTTACCCTGTTTGAAGGTAATAAAGATGATTTAAATAAAGTTCTTTCAACAATGAATTCTATTGATCCTGCTATTCAGTTCACTTTTGAACTTGAGACTTGCAATTCTCTTCCGTTTCTCGACATTCTGGTTACACGTAACACATCCAACTTCAGTACTACAGTTTACCGTAAACCTTCATCGGTTTGCCTTCCACCACACTTTAAATCATGTCATCCGACTAAACAAAAGTTAGCTTCATTTTATTCCTATGTTTTCCGTGCTCTTCAAGTTTGCTCCTCCAAACTAGCCCTTGATGAAGAACTAAATTATTTAAAAGCAATAGCTATTGACAGGGGCTTTTCACCCAACATTATTAATCAAGCAGTTAAAAAATTCTCATCTCAACACACTAAAAGCCACACTCTTATTTTAGGAGATTATAAAAATTCTGTTGTCATTCCCTTCTTTCCATCAATTAGCTATAAAGTTGCACATTTTTTGCAGAAGTTTAACTTTCGGGTTGTTTATTCTCCCATCAATAAAATTCCAACTTCTATACTCAAGGACCCCATTCCGGATATGAATTCCTGGGGTATTTATAGGATTCCTTGCCAGTGTGGTTTAATTTACATTGGCCAAACTAGGAGAGCCTTAAAATTTCGCGTCAAAGAACATGAGGCATATGTTAGAAAAAAGGAAACACAGAAGTCTTCTGTTGCTCAACATTGTTGGTCCGAAAATCACACTTTCAATTTTTCTGCTGCCAAAATTATTCAAAAAACATCTTCCATTGGAGAACTGGATTTTCTAGAGGCATTTCACATTCCTAAAAATCTTTCTGTTCTAGTTAACGATCCTAATTCCAATCCAAATTTGCCTTCGGCTTTTAGAGAAATTATGTTTTAGTTCTGGTTTCGCCAACAGATGGCGCCACTTGCTTATTCTTGTCCAGGCTTTCTTATCTTATCTAATCATTATTTCCTATCTTGTTCATTTGCGGTTTTGCAGCTGAAGATGATGGTTCGGTAAAACCATCGAAACTAGTCCTGTGAAAATTTTGTAGGTATAACGCTGATTTTTGTTGTTTGACTTCTGAATTAGTATTTATTCGGCGTGTTATTGTGTCTGTTTAAATGTATTAACTAAAGATGTTATAAGGTATTTTATCCCTCCTTCCATAGCACACCCACGAAGCACACTGCGAATGCATGGTGGAAGGAGAGAGAAAATACCTTATATACTCTCCCCTTTTAAAGTGCTACTGGCTATTAGGGGACCCAGTTGTCAAATACTGGTGGTGACAGCCCTCGCCAGGACTCGAACCTGGAAATCTCGAATGCACGCCGAGTGTGCTACCGTTACACCACGAAAGTATGCTGGAAGGATAGTGAAAATACCTTACAGATGTTTAGATAGATTATATGAAACGGAAGCTCGACATCATTCCCGAATGATTCCTGGTGAACTCTAATGTTTAATATTTTCTATGTCGTGATCTGCAGAGAATAAATGAAACGGAACAGTTAGCTCGATAATTCCGAAAGTGACGCTTACAGAAGTAGCAAAGCCGTACCAGTGGCTGAGCGGTTGAAACCGGTGAATACTGTTAGTTTGACCTGGATTCGATCCTAAGTTAATTGGTGTGGCTAATTTTACTTCTGTAATTTTTTCCATGCACAACGTGAATTGAAAGCCCTTTTTTGATAAAGTCTTGCATGAAGTCACCCCTCTCCTTAAGCAGATAGCCCTCGTGTGCTTTGCCATATTTACATAACGTAATTTAACAGAGGTGGTAGTTTCATTATAATAGAAAGAATTTTATTGGAAGCTGTCAACTGAAACTTAAATGTTTCGGACGAAGTCCTCGATTAGTTTCATATCTATACACCGCAATAGTAGGTAATTTTTTTCTGTTTTCTTCCAAAGTCTAAAATAGAGTAGATGCAATCAAACAGCATTTAGAAGATCAAAATATTTGTTGGAAAGATTGCTCATATCGATCCCAGCTTTATATAACACTTGAGTAACCACGAAGATAAAAAGAGATCTGCTTTCCGCTTTGCTTCCTATCCAGATTATTCAATTAACTATAACACAATACGTAAAACCTATATTAACTACCTGACGATCTAATTCAAATGACGAAGAAGAAGCATTTAAGCAGGTCTTTCCACCGGAAAAAAACGTGTACTATATAAAGATGTAATTTCTTAATTTTTAGCAAAATATTTTGGTTTAATTTCTACTATGCTTTTATATTATTTATCACGTGTTGTTGCGGAGGGAAAAAATTAGAAACTTCTTAGAAAGATTGTTGTTGTTCCTGTGACTTTGAAACATCAGACTTGAAAACATCTTGTGACCTGTGACTTGAAAACATCAGAACAAGCCCACGAAATTCATCGTGGCAAGGAGTGTAAGACTGCGCCTGTCGTTTTTCAAGAGCCTTGAGCACCATGCAGGCGACAGTACGACTTTGCTCAGTTTTGCCCCCTAAGTTTGAAGGAGAGCAACCCGGGGCACGGGTGTGAAGGTCTCCCACACCTCTTCCCCAACAATCAACTTCTCGAGAGGACTTTGGGTTCACCGCATGATTAGAGTGTCCCAGTGCCACACAAGCACTACATATTTACAAACATCCATGCCTTCTCCGGGATTCGAACCCGGTACCTTTGGTACGGTAATCAGCATCGCTAACCACTATCCCGATTGGGTGGTTGTTTTGTGAGTATAAAAGGCATAAATAACGAAAGACTTATAATAAGCCTTCGTACATTCGCTACCTATACTTTGTTATACTGTGTTAACCATGAACCTACATTCTGTTCTTTTTTTTAACAGTAATAGCATGAAATACGTTTCTTCCTGAATTTTTAGAGGCGGTACAGTAGTTTAAGCTACGCGTCACATACAAATTATATTACTTTGCCTTGACTTTAAGCAAGTTTATTCTAAATTATAAAGGTTGGTTCTAATATTATAAAGGTACATATAAATTTAAATTTCATTTCATCAGTATAAACAACTTACATATTTCTTAATGTGTAAAATATTATTTTATATACTCGTAAATGTATACCGCCTTAGAACCTTCCTTAGACGTAATGCGTATATACGCAGAAAGAGCGACAAAGATGTATCCCCCTTGGATACGTGATTTGCCATGTATTCCCAAAGGACACTTTTAAAGAACTCTCACCCACCGAAAAGATTACCTAGGAAAGGACTACCTTAAAAGGGTGCAGCTGAAAAGGCTGGACAGTAGCCTCTCTTTTCCATGAGTCTTTTGTTATAGTTTGACACTGCAAGTCTGAAATTGGCAAAAATTTCACCATGGTATCCAGACATTTTTTTCTTCGGCTCTTTTCAACTAAACCATATTAGCTGAAAAACGACATTAAAAAGGAGAACAGATAAATTTTACCTTAAAGAAGACTGAGTTTTCTATCATGGAATGAAATAAAAAATAGATTTTTTACTTGGGAGTAGCTGGTGGGAGGCCGAAACTCGTGCCAAGAAAAGGCTCGAAAGCCTTGTTTGAAGTTACCAGTACCGCTCATTTCTGTAGCGAGTAAAATATAATAGTAGTTTGTTTAAACTTCAAGTAGCTTTTGACACATTGCCAGAGTAACTACGTAGCAGCACAATTTATAAGAAATTCGTGAAATGCTAGAACATGAGTATTCACGATAATGGTGCCTATTTATTTTCTTTTTTAATTTTAAATTTATTTCATTTTTTAGACTTTCTACGTAATAAACTTCTTTACGATATTCTTCGCACGCTTTATAACGCGCTTTTATCTCCATCATACTTTTTTTCTTTGACACTGCCATCTATTTCTCTTCCACTACACACGTTTCATCTTTCTCAGTTACATCTTATTTCGGTCACGTCGGGGAAAGTGGCTTCAAATGCGGCGAGCTATTTAAATTTTGTTTTTGATTAAAGAACGTATAAAAAATCATTTCTGCTCGAGTTGTTAGTTTTAGTTGTTTGAAAGCTGTCTTTTGTGATTGATGGGCTATTTCCTTTCGTTCTTCGCGATAAAAGGATTACTGATCAATTTCTAGAAATTTTAATATCTACACGTAAACACTACTTTAATGTTCCTGACTAATGTTTATTAGTATAAGTAACGCAAGCGTCTACTAATTCAGTCATTTCCTAAGAATAAAACTGGTAAGAAAAATACAATTTAAATTTTCATAAACATCTACATTATAGCAGAAATTTACTCCTATAAATAGAAAAATTCACTTAACTGTAAAGAGTGGCTGGTATTTTTCTCTTTTAAGTCTTAGAGGGGACTAGTTTATTGGAAGTATTATTTGTATTCAGTAAAACGCCCAAAAAAGAAACCTGCAGAAAATATTAGTCAAGGAGTTATTAAAAGAAAAAAATGTCAGCCCTTTGGAGAATTTAAAAAACATGTAAATCTGGCGATTTAAAGCCTGCTTAGTTTATCGTCAAAACATTAATCCAAAAGGCATTTGCTCCGGTGTAAATTTTAATTCGTCGCTCTAGGACGAAATTGAAAATAAATTTCTTTGCGTAAGTAACAAGTTATCAGAAAACATCATAAATTACTAATTTGCATAAGAAATGTATGTTTACTTTCTTTGACACTTATCCAAGGGATATGAAAGAGCGCAAGAAATTTTTGAAGCATTTACGAATTGTCTTTGTAATGATATTTCAGTATGTATCTAATTCTGGTTATTAACATCCTGTTCACTTTTTTCTCGAAATAGGCGTGTATAATTTGCAGCTGTTTACAAGTATGAGAAAAATACGAAATATGAAAGCCTACAGTTTCATTTTGTGCTATAAAAATTTTTGAATTTCATAAAAACACGAATCCGGAAGAATGTGAATGAAATCTTGCTTCTTTGTTAGAAACCAGAAAAATTAATCTTTTCTTAACAGATCAATTCATAACGCTGTAAAAGCCCCAAATAAGAGAAAATATCAACAAGGTAGATGATTTTGCAAAAACATATATTTTATTTAATTAATAAAAGGAACATTTCGTCCATAGGAAATAGGGATATATATTTTTGATTAGTGTTTGAACTTATGTCTATTTCAAAGCCTGATGTATACAGTTTGTAGCAATAAAGACATTTTGATGACAGGTTCTCGCTTTCTATTAGAGAAAGGCCAAGTGAATAAAATTACTGTGCACCAGTACATCGAGTCCGATTTCGAATCCGATTAAACGGGTTAACTACATATTTGTTTCCATGCTTTTCCTCATGAATTAGATGAATGTTAGTTTATTTATCTTAAAACGTTCTCCACGAAGGCGTTTCTCCTCATTGATAGATGCCTATAGTATCTTGTGACATTCCACTGTACAACATAAGAAGAAAAATATGCAATTGTACCGACGCATTCGGTGTTAAGAAAATAAAATTAATTTTTAGCAGCACAAATATAAAAAATGTTGATAAAACATAGAAATGAAAAATAAGTGTTCGTATATAGAAATGAATGAAAAGAAAAACAAAAATAAAAGTATTGAGTATAAAATAATAAAAGCATTTTGCATATGATTTTGTAAATACAACTTACTTTTTTAAATGTTCTGTACAAACATATACATATGTTTTGCGCATATGCGTATATACAGGATGTCGCAAAAAAGGTGCACATTTTTATTCCTACGGTTGCATTTGCATCCAATATAATGCTGAAAAAAAAGAAATAATTTTCAGAATTTTATCGCCTGTTTCTGATATAAATCCGCCAAGACATGGACTGGAAATTGCAGCAGAAATATATATATATACCTCTCGCCTGAACTATGCATCAAATCAACGGAGTAATTTATTCAATGGAAACAAATCAAAAGTGGTACAGAGTCTGCAAATGGTTTTAAGTTAAAAATAACTGTTTAAAGATTTAAATACGAAATAAAGTCATTCATGATGTTTATAATTTTCCTCTACCAGCTGTGCTTCAAATGCATTATCAAGGTACCTAAACCTGAGTGTGGATGGGTTTGAACACGTTTCCTTATTTATAAGGATAATTATAAAATTACCTTTGTTGTCTTTAATTTCATAAAACTTATAATGCATTTATAATCCTTCAGAAATGAATATACTCGTTCTGTAACACCATGTAAACCTATACTTATCTACATGCATATAATATTTACAAATTAAGAAAGAAATAATTGCCTTAAAATCATATAGTACAGAAAACATAAGAACTCCAAGAGAGCGCTCATAGATTCTAACGCCATTCCCCTTAGCACATTTACTCTTTAATTAGTTGCAAAAATCATCTGAGATAAAAGCTATTTATTCTTGCCCTCTAAGAGTAAATCTTATGCACCTCTTGAAAGAAGGTTGAAAAACGTTACGCAAAAAAATGAGGCCTCAAGCACTTTAATGGGCGAATCATATAAATGTATACGTATGATTCGCCCATTAAATACACGTATATTAAATCACAAAAATTATCACTGTAGTTAGAATCAAGAAATTATGTGTACAACGTAGCAACAAGATTGAAAAGAAATTAAATTAAGAATTGCATTAAACTAAAGTTTAATGATACGAATGCCTTCAGGTTAAAAATAAATTTGGTGCAAATTAAAAATCAATCAGAAAATACCAGAAAATAAAATTTGGAATGAAAATAAGAAGAAAAATTAAGAAAAAACACCAGCAAATAGACTGGTACAAAATTGCGTTAAACGCCAAAAAAATATGAAAATTTATTGGACTTCATTACTTTAAACTAGTGAATCTGCTTTTTATTTTAAACACGTTTTTATAATTTATTTTTTATAATTGCATAAAACAGTTGGCCGGAAATATCAACTGTTACGATTATATCCAAAGAGCAATACTAACGTATCAAAATGAATAAAGTTTTGCAACTTTTGACAATCAGGAAATTTCAAGATTAAACAAAACTGTAAGAAGTTCTTTATACTTAAACAATGTTGTTATGTTTTTAAATGTAGGACACGTGTAGCACTATGTAATTTTCGGTAATGGCTAAATGCGCATCGGTCATTTAACCAACCCATCGCCGAGAACATAGCCAAAGATGCTTCACAGGTGGCCACAGATTTTCCATCCGCGGAAATCGGAAAATTCTTCGATAGAGAATGACCAGATTTTCTGAGAACCCGGCGGTCTCCTTTTTTTCTTCCCACCAAACCTCTCGAAATAACTTTATTCTCGCCAGTGCTTTGGTTGCTCCCATGCGTTACAGATAATATACGTTTACAAACATTTAGATCCTCTTCGAGTTTCGAACGATATAGCAGTCAGCAGCGCTAAGAACTGACTGATCAGGGCGGCATTCGTTGACTAATACTATGATGTAACAATAAGTAATGAGTTTCAAAGTTCTAATACATTTTGGGTTATGAATTATACTTTCTTCTAGAAGCAAATGGCAAATGCTCTTATTTGGTGAACAATTCTCTTGTTTTTTTCTGTGAAACTTTTACGGTAAACCTATGCATGCATTTGTATGTATTTACATAAGAAATATTTATTGTAATTAGTATGATTATTAACTAGAATATATACTTGCGACTTCTATAACATTACCATTTGTTACTTTCTTAAAATTAATTTCTCGTCTTAAAACTCATTGGAAATATCCCCATAAAACAAGAAATTTAGGCAATGGCATAAAACACGAAAAGCCTTAACTTAAAATCACAACAACGTAAGGAATTGCACCTTATTTAATACAGCATTTTTCAGAATGTTTATTACATATTCTGCAGTTGTTATTTATAAGCTACTTTTCAAATCATTTTACGTACATGCTTCAAGCATAGACTGAAATTTCCTCTTTATTTTCATCCTTATTTTTAAACGCTGTGAAAAAGACTGATTCACATGGGAAAAAATATGCCTTTTATTCAGAACCGATAAGAAAATATATAAGCAAATGAAATTCGGTGCTTGGTAAAGAAACACGTATTTTTATTCTCTGTAAATAACGAGCATTTCTTTAACTTCTTGAAATGCAAAATATACCTCGGAGCAAGATTATAAATGTATCATTTTCTTGTAAAACAAATGGTGTAGGAAGTTTACATCATTAAACTAAACAAAAATATTTTTAACATAGATGTTAGAAAGCTTATATATGCTTGATTCAATTGAGAATCGTACTTCTATTTTATTGAATATTCTTCAACTACTGCTATTACTGAGTTCTTATGTTACAGGTGAGATATTCTGTTAGCAGTCGAAGAAATTTCTTACATTACCGCTCGTTTAAAGTAGAGATCTCAGAGAATAGGAGACAGTGTATCTCATCGACTTTTCCAGCTCTCAAAAGTAAGTGTATGTGGTTACTGAATTCAGATTTCAGTACGGCTATTAGGGTCGAAAGGTAAAATCGCTGAAATTAGTAGTTCGACCGGCTTAACTGGCTGAATGCATAGAAATTTTCATGATTCTTTTCGTGTATAATATAAACACCAGCCAATTTCTCTTAGAAAATTAAAAAGTACTCCACAAAGGTATTTCTCCGCTTAGGCAGATAGCTCTCGAATGCTTTGCCATAATTCTATAAACCAAACTATACTAAACATTAAAAAATCCTCCATGAAGTCATATCTTACTTTAGGTATATAGCCCTCAACTGTTTTATCATAATCTATATAATCTAGTCCAATCAACTTCAAGTGGAGCTTTGGGAATAGACGAATAACGTAGTGAAAGCTGTTTTCTCGTAGAAGAAGAGGTTCTGTGTCCCTGTTCTGCTGTTTTAGTTCACTTAATACAGAATACATTACAGTAGACGTAAACTTTGAATTTCGGATTATTTGAATGTATAATTACATTAAAAGTCCAAACTGCGATTTTAATTTGAAAGAGATATTAATGAAATATTTATCTCGAATAGCTATTGCATTTTTAGGTTATCGATATACGCAAGCGTTGTTCAATTATACTCCAGAATCCAATAAATAACCGTTAGCATTTAGCCTCTATTGGATTTATAATATAAGGCCTTTGCAAATGATCAATACTTTTATCTAAAAGATAGGAGCTTTGAATATAAACATACAACACCTCCAGTTTACGTATTCTGCATGACTCATATCCGAGAGTTTGCCGCTTCAATTTATCGCGCCTTCATTATCCTGTATGTATATATATGAATATGAAAGCGTCAGCTGTACATGTCAATATCTGTATGTGTGACTAAGCCTGAGGGTTTTGCATATTGTAATGCCTGTAATATTGGCATAGAAATGCTTGATTGCACCGGCCATGGGGTACAAGAAACTGATGAGTTTAAACATTGAAAATACGTAGATTGCCTTTCACTTAACAAACAGTTTTTAGTATTGTTGCTTTGGGTTCGTAGTAGATTTAATGCATACAAAACCGATGACAGCTTGATGAAATTTATATTGACCAAAAGAATCAGTTCAGAGTTAAATAACTTTCCACAAAGAAAAAATGCTTGTACGGCCATTCTCAGTATTATAGAGGATAATCAGTAGTTAAACTTCAAGTTACTAAAAACTTTAAACACAGTGCAATGCAAAGCGCATCTCAGAAGCGAAGCTTTTACAAAAATCTCAATGCTTTGAAGTCTACTCTGAACTGAAAATCTGAAAGCTGTTGATCTCTCCGGTTTCATCCGGCCGCCGGAAAATCTTTAGTACTATCCATTTTTTGAAATTACTGAAAGACATACGCGATTAAAGTTACATATAAGGGCCGGACACGGTTACAGTTTCATATAGGTATCAATTACTGTTATTCAATTATAGTACCAATTACATTTATACAGAGACTTTTACAAAAATGTCGCCAAATGGTAGGCAAAGTCAGAAACTTTCGACGATTTCTAGCCGAATTTGGCAATACAAATTTTGGCAAAACCCCTCGCCAGCTTTGCGATAACTCTCTAATTCAGCGGGAGCGCCATTTACCTCAATATCAAATAGAACGGCCCCTGTAATCTTATTTTCCTCACCGAGCTTTGTCTCTTCAGACTTTTCATGTTACATTATACAAAAGATACTACAATTTCGCATATAATTTCACTAAAATTATTTACATTCATACAAAATTCGTAACATATATAAGTCATCGAGGAACTTAAATCATTAATGTTGCCTTTAAAGTTGGATCTAGATGTGCTAAAAATCTTATAGGACAAAGAGAACATTTTCAATAATTATAACTTTATATCACGAGGAAAACTACATTTTAAACAATGGGCAATTTACGAGCAACTGCATGTGTGATTATTCAAAAAAGCACATTTATCTAAACTCTTCATTTTCTGTCTAATATTAAAAATGCAGTGCAGCTATTTATATCTATCACTATGTTTTAATTACTGTTTTTCAAGAAATAACTGAAATTATATTGTAACGTAAATGCATACTTATTTCTTTAGCGGTGATTATAATTGAAATTTAAAAAAATGGCATTTAAATACTTAACTGGGGTTGTTATTAACAGACAAAAATATGACATAGAGTTTCGCTTGAATTTATATAATTGAAAGGGAAAATGGAAGCTCATTATCATTTGAACGATTATACGATATATATATATATATATGATGTTGTAGTGTAAGGATCTTAAGTTTTACTAACGTTTATTTTTATTTTAAATCTTTACTATCACTTCTTATTTTCTACTTCCGGCCAGAATTAAAAGCTTTAACTTATTTATGCAAATTTGTCTGGCGAACGCCAAGTACTTAAGTTGTGGCTTTTTGCCAAGCGAGAGAGAGGAAGGAGTTAGTCGAAGCAGGCCGCTTGCCTTAGCAGTTTTTACTCGGCTGCTGGTTGCCTTCCAGGCCAGAGGTTTAATCCTCGTGATAATTTTAAACGTATTGTAGTGTTAACAGTTGTCTGTACTACATACGGCTTACTGTTAATATACGGCCAATCTTCCACGTAGGCCCTTGTTTATTATTCCAAATTTAAGTTAAAGTTTAGTTAATATTTTTATATTCTTACGTTCAGACCACAAGTAGTTGGTCTCTGTATTCCGAAGTACGGAAATTATTGTAAAAAGTGAAAAATAAAGGGTTTCGTATACCCTTCCTGTGTATCTTGTCTACTTCCCACATTTATTGAACATAGCTTTAGTAAGCTCCCTGTTCCGAGTCAGGTTCTGGAATGTTCCCCAAGCAAGTAAGGAGAAACACTGAACCTAATAGTAGTTTTGGAGGAAGATGAAACCAATTTACTTTTAGTCACAGCTGAGATAATTTTGTGGGTGACATTTGTAATGGACTGGCAGTGTTAGCAGAAATGTAACTTGGACATGTTTACTGGAATGATGGACATGAATACAGACGGGGCAAAATTCAATATAATTTTATTATTGGATAAAACAATTTTGGAAACACTATGCTTGCTTCACATATGATTAGGGGTACAATAGGTATCCCACAATTTTGTATACACAGTTACATTTTAGATAAATGTCAATAAACGAAGAGACGTTTGGTATTCAAGAAAGAGCAAATGGCAAAAGAGGGTACGTAGTTGGTTTGCAACTTTATCTATAGCAAGCACTTTCGTTTATCTGGTTGGCTAAAAACTACACGCAGTGTGGAAGGATACAGTAACATGATGAGATGACGTAATTTCAAAAAGTTATCACTATTTTTAGAATATATATATATATATATATATACGTGTGTGTGTGTAAGATATAATAAAATACGATGGCTGCGCTAAAAATGATTGGAGACCTTAAAATTCACTATTCTAAATTTTATATTGTCCCCCTCAGTTAATCTTTTCTTCCAAATTTAAGATCTTTCCAAGTTATTGCGAATGGGACCTAAAACCTAAAATTAACCAATCGCAGTTTAGCTATACACATGCACCTACCTAGTATAAATAAATACTAACTGCGTAGTCTCTCTGTCTTTCGCCTGCCTGCTGATAGCGTGTCGCTCAGCCTCTGCTAGCTGTTCGCCATTCGTTTTTATTTAACTCTATATTTGTGTTTGTTTCCAGTATTTATTTTTGGATTTTATAAAATAAACATTCGTTCGTGTTGAATTTCATTTCAACATTTACTTCTGGCGTAGAATGGCGTTACCAAAAAGTACTTTTGAGATCAAGACATATTTGGGTACACTCCTCTTTTCTATATTCATCAGCGTGTTGGAAAATACTCCCTGGTATGCCTTCTAGACATACACGCATTCTCATAAAACCGATTGTGTATCTGCAGAGTTTTAAACTCGATATATTTCAATATTGATGACAGAAAATTTAATATGAAACTAAAGATAAAGCAAGATTTAACTTACGCATAAGCTTGTGTAAGACTCAAAGGTTATTTATGACTTAATATATGATCTGCGTCATAAACCGTAACAGCATTTTTATAATTATTTCTAGGCACTGTGTTTGTTTATTATTACTTTGCAATTCTTTACTGATTTGTCTTCTCGCAGTTTAAAAGAAATCGCAGCTATTAATTAATCTAACTAGTTATCTATGGCTCATTAATTAACAATTACCAGTGATTAAGTGAGAACGTGTTAAATTCACTAAAGCAAAGAGTTTTGGAGGAGAAAACAATTTTTTTCTTTCCTTCTTTTATAACAGCTTGTCCCTCTCCTAAAAAACTTCTTGTATTTTTGCTATTTATAGTACGGTTTTACAAACAAATAAGAAAAGTTTTCCAAAATTTTCCTCTTTTTCCTTTTTTTATAAGGCATACTGCTTCATAAACCTTACGTTTGAGTAAAAGAAGTTTATTCATTCCATTCATTCATCTCAGTCCTTTGTACAAACAATGTATAAAAAAGATGAGAAAAAAGAAGAAAAAGAATGTGGCGACGCCCGTGTACAAGATACTACAGAGTTGATGATTTTGAGAAGTGTCCAAGAGTGGATAATAAGCCCCAACGAGAAAATAAAGGCTTCACCCTCGGGAAAAAAGCTATTAAGCGGAATTCTCTATATGTTAGTTAAATTTTACATTCAGGAAATCTGCATAATATTTGATTTTATTCATGCACAGTAATTTTTATTTATGACAACCCAAGAAGAAAGTTTTCCTAATCAGATACGTAAACTCTTAAATTGCGTGACTTGAGACTAAAGGTAGCGAAGCTTATCTTTTAATTATTTTAAATACATGGGATATCAGCTATGAGAACTTGAGCTATTTAAATAAGACTTACAAATAAAAAGTAGTTCCCCTCTTATCGTAATTAAAGCATATTTTAATTTGTTCTGGTCTATCTGATCTTAACGTTAAACTTCTAACGTCACTAAACTTCAGGGGAAATTGGCTTTTTAATCAATACTTGAAACTACTTTTCCCAAGTTTGCAAACTGCAATAAAGAAATATTTCAATCAAAATAATATCTCTGATCTTGAGGCAACAGCCAAATATTGATACAGGAAATTAATCCTGTGCCGTTGACACCATCTAATTTCCTCCCTTAGTTGTGATAGGAATTATTGGTTCTCCTTCCGAGAGGAGAACATGATGTTTAGGCTATACTAACAATGAGAAGCCATCAAGTCCACATACATTAAGCAACATCTTTCCATAGGAGGCAATTTTGAACGCCAAAATGATGAAGGATATGTTGAATGATTAGAAAGCATCGCTGAATTTGGAATATTTAAGATGCAATTTAAGTTTTATGCAGAAGAGACCATCCTCGATTTTTTTTCATCCTTCATCATTTGTTGACAACGAAATATTAGGGATCATTTTATGCTTTGATGTATATTGAATTTCTCCATTTTGAATTTAAACGGTAAGTGGGGAATATACGTATGCTGAGGTATATTACTTATCTGAATGTTTTCCATACCAATATTTTTTTCACTTCTTGCACTGTTTTGAACGAATAATTTTTATATGATTTAAGAATATTATGCAGTAGAGTTTTGATTACGTATATTTTACTTCTATAGAAAACAGTGTTGCTTTCTATTATTCGGTTGTGTTGTCGTATTAGTGTACAAAATATTTTCATAAAAAAACATTAGTAAATTTTTTCTTAAGCGTATTTCAGTAAACATTTCCAAAGAGATTTATCTTAAATTATTATTTTTCAAGGCAAATTAAATAAAAATTTCGTTCAAGGAAAACTAAATATTAACTTTATCGGAAAAATTCCATATTTATTTTAATAAGAGAAAAAAGAATTCATAGATGAAATTCATAGATGGCATTTCAAGGCAAATTAAATAAAATTAAAAGTTTCATTCAAGGAAAACTAAATATTAACCTTATAAAAAATTCCGTATTTATTTTAATAAGAGTAAAAATAATTCACATGTGAAATACTTACAATAACAGAATGTGAATCATTTCAGCGAATTTCCGACGAAAAGAAGTTTATTGTTTTTATTATATATGCTCTCCAGTTTATCAATTTCTAATTTCTCTGAAACTGCCAGTCTTTATAAAATACCCGTACATCTGGATATTTGCCGTTTATATCACACTAAAAAAAAACACAGACAAAAATGTGTAATTTTATTGAAAAATGATGCTGATGTCACATCAACAGTACATATAATTGCAAGAGGTAGTTTTACTTATATACGTGAGAAAATCGTATAGATTTATATATTTGTGTTAATAATGCAGATAAAAGAAAAAAATATTATAATTGCAACATGAAAAAATAACATATCTATCATTCTCACAACTATTTTACTTTCCATAAGCAGAGAATTCAATTATTCAGTAGAATCTTCAAACACACATAGATAAATAAAATTGACAGATGCATTCATAAAGATAATTAAGATTATCCTGTAAAAACATTACAGTTTTATCTGAAGCAACAATATTTTATTACGGGAAAAGTTACTTTTGAAATGAGTTTTATTACAAGATGCAACCCGTCTTTCATGACGTTTACACTTGCTGCGATTGATTAAGTGAATTATATATCTTAAATGTGATATTACCGATTAGGGTAAAATATATTCACAGACTCAGGAGAAAACTCCAATGCACCTGAAATTTGATATATTTGTAAGTATTTATGTAATCAAGAGATAATGAACATAAATTAAAGCCTACATAGTGGCAAACTTAGGTAACATTTTGCGGGATTTTCAGTTTTTCTAAATTTATAATTTGTAATATATAAATTACAAAGATTTGTAAATATATATAGATATATATGTAATGCAACATAATTCAAAATAATACGCTTAATATCCCTCCCATATGTTGTAAATTATTAAAACGTTTTGAAAAGTATCTTTTGTAACTCACTTCTTTTAGCAACTGTATCAACGCCAAAGCATGTGCTGATCATTGTTAAAATAGATATCTCATGACCCATTTTTTTATTCTTCATTACTATTAATCTCTGTTGTGTGCTTGTATATATCTTTAATGTATCTGTCGCTTCTTCTTGTTTTATTCCAAGCTGAATAAATGTGATGTTGCTTCCTACGTGGCAGTTAGTTATGTCCAGCGCATTGTTTCTGCGCAACTTCAGTTTAAATCCCAGGTAGCAGACGACGTTGCAATGTGGTCGTGGTAACTTTTACAACGTCTTTACAACGTTGCGAAGACGCAAAATATTAGCTGTTGCATCTTGGCAATTTGTCGACGTTGCTGAAACGTCATGATAGACCGCTCTTAGACGTGGTCGTTTTAGCATTCTTTTCGTAGTTCATCAGCGCTCCTCTTAGAATGAAAAAAGACTAAATCTGCCCTTTCAAGAATCTGAAGTCCGCATAAGATTTACTTTGGAATGTTTCATTACTTTATTTCATCTAAATAAGGTAGATTTATCTAATTAAATATGAATTCAATGGAAATACTTTTAATGTATTAAATTTAGTTAGTACTAAAAATTCGTGCTGAATAATTGTTTAAAATTTTGTTAAAATAATTAATGCTTAAAATATTTTTTATAAATATTCCAGCAAAATATTTTAAAATGAAAGTAATCTATAAAGGGAGGCCGGTGGTGCAGTGGTTATCGCATCGCGCAGCAGCACCACAGGTCTGGGGTTCGGTTTCCGGGCAGGACAAGGCCGACTCAACCATTCATCCTTTCATTTCCATGATTTTGGTCGATAAAATGAGTACCAAGTTCGCTTGGAGACCAAACACTGGAGGTCCTGCAATTAAGCTGGCCACTTGTTCAAGGCATATGCTTACGAGCCCCGGGGCCCACGGTCAAGAATGCAGATTTCGGGCACTGCAGGCCTTGGCACATTAGGGCTGTTACGCCACTGAGTTTAGATTTTAATATATAAAGTAAGTTATTAAATTATGCATTTTATATATTTTAAATTTTAAAAAATATTTCCGAAATCAACGCAAGTCACATGTTAGGAATTATTTCACAACCGAAATATGACTTTATTATTTTTGAAGGAAGGACGAATTTATTTGAATTAATATGGTGACATTATATGAAACATTTTACCGCATATAGTGCAAAAAGTACAATTTTCGCGAAGATATGATTGTGAGTGAAGATGTATTTACGGATAAAAATGGGGCGATTTTAAGAATTCCGAGGAAACGTCCAATGTTAAAAGACGATGCATATGTAAATGCTGTCGAATATATATGACGGAAAACTCATTGACAGTCAGGAGAAGCAGAATGGTACATTATTTACTGGATGCTTATATAAATGAACATCTCGAGAGTTGCGCACTTTGACTAGCTGCCAATTTCGAACTGCGCAATTAATTGAGATTCTAGCAATTCTTTCAAGTAATTTGGTAAAGATGCCATCTGTAAGGCGTTTGAAACGACTGACTTCATTTTTGAAATTAAATCAAGCAATGACTGATATAAATAATACTGCTTATATTAAAAGTAAATGCAATGCACTCTCATTCTCATTAATCTGTATCTACTTACTTCAACTGCCTTCAGCGAGTGAAATTCCATTGTTGTGAGCTCCTGTTTGAATTGAATTGAGAATGCTGAATTTGTGCTTATTTTGTTTGTGAATATCTGATCTTCAAGAAATGCTACAATGCTAATCATGAATATAGTGTTCGTGAAATATGGTTGTGTTTTTATGTTTCCAGTGAATAAAACGTTGTATGGTGGTGTTCTCCAATCTCTGTGGTTCCAGCGGTGCAATATTTGGATACCCTTATTAGCTTTGTGCTTCGGTTGTAATGTCCTAAGTGCTATACCATTCATATTAATCGATTATTGTGTTTATCGTGAAAGGTTGATACTCAGAATTCATAATAAAACCAAAAATAACATACAACGGTAAGGCACTTTCTGGTTTTTCTGAAAATGCAATCAATGCAGAAGTAATAGCAATTCAAGTTGTTATGGTATGCTCATTATTTTCAAAATACAAAGAAATTATTAGACTGGTACCAGTACTTCATATGACTGCTGAAGATGAATTAGATATATATAATAACAAGGAGAAATACATTAAAATTAATAATAATGCACACTCTATAGTGTGTTGCCTTTTGTATAATATGCAGAAACGGTTAATGATTTTAAACAGTGTATGCTATGTATGATCGTAAAAAATAGTGTTAAGGGAACATCAGCTTTTTTATGAAATATTGTAATCTATAATTATGTGATATTCAATTGTGTAATATTAAAAAACACTAAACATTTTTTATTGATTGCAAATTGTAGTTTTATTACTTTTCGTTTGGTATCTTCCAAACATTGTGTTGTAGCGTTGCGCGCCAACAACTTGCACGCAACCAAGAGGTGACTGTGAAAACTGGATAAAAGACAGAGTCTTGTTAAGGGTTTAAGTCCCTTTTTATTCAACGTAATAAATTACAAATGCGTGCTCTTGACGCTCACAAACTGCGCCAACTCGGCGGTCAAATAAAAATAATAACCTGAAAAGAAACTAAAGACAAGACTCTAACTACGAGACTCTCTAAAAGTAACTAACTCACCGCGTTTTACAATACCGCTGCTAATTCAGCAAACTTGAAGATCACTTGAACGATTAACACTACTTCCAGGCAAGCACACAGGCCGAAACGCGGGGTTCTTCAATTTCTGGCCAACTACCTCCGCGCTCGTGAAGTAAGAATATCACCTCGAACTCGTTTCCTTTCTATTTAAATCAGAATACTTCGGCTGATAATTTGAATCCTTGCGCGTTCTACTAAAATTTACATACTCTGGCATTGGCAGTTCCAGGGGAAAGTAAGGCTTGACAGGAAAGATAGTTTAAACTTAAAACAAATGTTAGTTAAAATAAATATAAACCCTACATTTGCCGCTGCCAGAATTTGGAAAACTTGGAAGCAGGTCCTACAAACGACCTGTTGTAAGTTTCTATAATTCTGAACTAACTGTCGAGAACCTCGTTTACACAAAAAAAAAAAAAAAAAAAAAAAAAAAAAAAAAAAAAAAATCTTATGTAACAAATTGTATACTAAAATTCAATTTAATACTTAAATTTTGACTTCATTGCTTTTGAATATTTACTTTTAGCATCTAAAATTTTATGCTTCTAGACTAAATTCTACTTTACATAACATTCAAGTATTTACGTACATTTACAAAATTTTAATACATATAATTTTTACAATTTACCATACAATGAATAAGAGAAAATAAATTTTTACTTTACTCATTCTTCGCCAAGCTGGCGGCACTGAAACTAAAATTCTTATTAATACAAGAATACGAAGTTATTTTTATCTTCGGCCAAATTTTGGCTTTAACATAACAGAATTAGTCTTTTGACCAACAGAAAATGCTTGTTCCTAGCTTTTATACTTAAAGAAAATAATACTTTTGCCTTAGCTAAATAAAGGAAAACAAATCTAAGTCTCAACCGTGACATATTGACTTTCGTCAAAACATAGAACTTCGTACTTATACATAACATTTCGGAACAAAAGAGAAAAAAATTTTATAGAAGGTTTTAACTTATCTTTGAGTTTTCGATGCTTGAAACTCCGTCATTCTTTTTTGGCAATATTGGTCCCAAGTTAGAGGTTTCATGGACGTCAATCTTCTCCTTACTGACATCCGAGTGTCGTCCACATTAGTTTTTCTTTTGCGTCCTCTACATGCTGGCCTCTTGGCGGAGTAATCGTCTGGTTGTTGGCATTTCCGCTATTCCCTGGGACGGCTGGTCTTGACGTCCTCCGGTCTGGAGTCCTTCTTGAATTTCTTCTGTTCCTGATATTTTTGTTGCTCCTGTTGCCGTTTCAGTTTCCGGGACGGCGGCCTTGCTGGCACCTGACTCTGCGGCCGTGTGTGCGTTCTCCTTGATGTATAATTTCTCCTGCGATCAGTTGTAGGTGGTGTTTTGCTCTTTACCACGGTTTCTTTACGTGGTGCATCTGTATTCTTGTTTTTCTTAAACGCTGGAGTTTGAAAGTTATTTTTTCTTTTTGATACCGACGTCCGGGTTGTAGAAGGGCTAGGTCTCTCTTCATTTCTCTGCTTCTTGGGTGGTGGAATAGTTGTTGTTATTTCTGGACCTTCTACTTCGTTTAGACTTGAGTCCTGCAAGAAACTTTTAAGGATTTCAAAATCATTTGGATTATATTATTTTTTCACCTGGTCGGGACTTGCTTTACAGATTTCCCCTCTCTCGTTCTTAAGATATAATACTACTCCTTTGATTTCCTGAATTACATAGGGACCTTCAAATTTTGGAGCTAGCTTTGCCGTAAAATTGTCTGAGGCACTTGATAAAGAAAATTTCCGCTTCAATACTTTATCCCCAACTTTAAAATCTGCTTCACTGCGTTTTCCATCATAATATACTTTCTGCCTATTTCTTGCCGTATCCGAGCTTTTAAGCGCCTGATCAATCAGCTTTTGCACATCTTTTTGTTTAAACTCCTGCTCTCTTTGTTGCACAAAGAATAATTTATCTAAAGGCGTAATTAACTTTCTCCCTAAAAATAATTCTGCTGGGGTTTTTCCCGTAGTGTCGTGATTTGCCGTTCTTAAAGCATAAGCTAATTCATTTATGTAGCCATCCCAGCGCTTGTGATGTGTGCTCACGTAACTGCGAATTATTTTTACTATGTTTTTATTCACTCTTTCTGCTATGTTTGCCTGTGTTCTATACGGAACCATTTTGATATGGCGTATGCCAAGTCCATTGCATATGTTTTCAAATATTTGACTAATGAATTGTTTTCCGTTATCGCTAATGACTTTTATCGGTGCACCGTATTTTAAAATGTATCTGTGTAAGAATGCATCTGCGAATGTTTTGGCTGACGCGCGTTTAAGTGGAACAATTTCTGTCATTTTGAAAAGTGATCTACTATTACTAAAAGAAAACGATTTTTATTTAACTCGCTCTGGGGGATGGGACCAAGAAGACCTATGCCTAAAATTTCATTCGGAAATGTAGCGCGAATGCTATTTAAGTACCCGGCCGGGCTGTAATTAATATCATTTATTAACTGACATTGATTGCAGGACCTGACATACGCCGTTACTATTTTGTATAATTGCGGGAAATATACCGCCTCGCGTACCCTTTTTAAAGTCTTTCTGACCCCGGTGGCCCGCTGTTTTTTTTTCGTGCAATTCCTTCAAAATGCTTAATCGAAGCGAGGCTGGGATGACTGGTTTATACTCAAGATTTTCGTTTGTTGTTTTCGTATAAAATAATAAATTATCTATTATTTCATAGTTTTCTGCTCTATTTCTTATCGCATCGATATCTGTGTGCTCAAAGCTTTCGGGGTCTTTCAAATATGCATAGATATTTCCAAATTCAGGATCAGCGTTCAGTTCAGTAATAATCGTATCTCTAGAATCTAAAATTTTTGAAGTCAACACAGCGCATTTAAGTTCATTTCCTTCATCGTCCAGTTTTATACGAGAAAGTGCGTCAGCTACATTGTTTTCCTTACCCGGTTTATATTTTATTGTGATATTATATTCTTGGATTTTTAAAGCCCATCTTATTAACCTGGGCGTTAGGTTTTTCCCCGAGTAAAGTCTACCAACAGCCGCATGATCCGAAAAGACTGTTACTGGCGCTTTGCCGAAATAAACTCCAAATTTGTGTACAGCCATTAATACGGCTAATATTTCTCTTTCTGTAGTTGTATAATTCCTTTGTGTCTGATTCAACGTTTTACTAAAAAATGCCAGAGGATGGTTATTTTGCATAAGAACCGCTCCCACCGCATAGTCTGACGCATCTCCTGCAATTTCCAGGTTTTAGTCCCCCTCCGGGAATTTTAAAACAGGGGCATTAATGAGCGCTTCTTTTAATTTTTCAAATGCTGTGTTTGCTTCCGCTGTCCACGTAAATTTACCCCTTTTTCTTTTGATTACTAAGAGTGGTTCAACAATATTAGCGAAATCTTTTATGAAAGTTCGATAGTAAGAACATAACCCAAGGAAAGAAGAAAGTTTCTTGGCGGTGTTGGGCGGTGGGAAATTCTTGATAGCTTTTATTTTTGAATCTTTCGTTTCTATACCCTTTTGCGAAATTTTATAACCGAGATATTTAAGTTCTTTAGTTGCGAACTTGCATTTTGAGGCGTTAATTGTAAGACCGGCCTCTTTTAATAATTTAAAAACTTGTTCTAGATCATTAATGTGTTGTTCCAACGTACTACTCGTTATAATTATATCATCTAGATAAATTAAAGTTGATTTTCCTAGGACAGGCTTTAGAACAATGTCCATAGCTCTCTGGAATGTTGATGGGGCCCCACACAACCCAAAGGGCATGCGTAAAAATGCATAAGTGCCCGATTTTCTTATAAACGCGGTTTTATGTATGTCTTCGGGTCTCATAGCTATTTGATAGTAGCCAGACGTTAAGTCCAAAGTAGACATGTACCTTGTCGATTTGATCTGTCTAATGATCTCGTCTATAACCGGCAAAGGGTAAACTGGAAATTTGGTAATACTATTTAGTTTTCTGTAATCAATAGCAAACCTCCAAGCCCTTTTATCCGAAGGAGGAAACTCGTTCTTTTTCCTACATAGTACGACTGGACTCGCGTACTCACTATTTATGGGCGTTATTATTTTATTCTTTGAATATGTTCTTCGATGATTACGTCTTTTTGTTTGTCGTACCGATAAGGTTTAGTCCTACAAGGTTTTTCGGCATTTAATTGAATCTTGTGCGTGACTATTTGACAATTTCCTGGTTTTTCTGAAAACAAATGAGAAAAATTACTCACCACTTGCTGTATTGCTTGCCTTTCATGGTCATTCAGATGGCTAAGGTCCACTTGCGGTGTCTCCACAGGTTCCACCACCCTCTGGTCCATCTCCAACACCACGGAACTATCTTGAAAATGTAATTTGGCCCTCGCGGCCCTTAAAAACTCCATACCTAAAATAAGAGAATTTTGCAGATTTTTCCCTACAAAAATTAATTCTTTGAGGCTTTCCTCTTTTACCTGTAAGTTTAATGATAATTTCCCGATGCAGTGACATGTTTTTCCTTGCGCCACTATAATTTCCGTATTTTTGGTTTTAAATAATCGTACCCTATAAAAATTCTTTTTGAAGAAATCTTCGCTCATAAAATTTCCTTCTGCTCCTGTATCGATGAGGGCTTCTACTGGTACATCGCCAACCATTACTTGTATAAATGGTAGATGTGAGTTTTTTACGATGACCGTATTTAAATGTCTTTTTGAGGGTTTTTTTTAAACTTCCGGGGTCTGGACCCTCCCTTTCACAGGCCCCTCTACTCGTTTAAAGCTTTCCTTTCAATCTGTGCCTTCTGGGTACGCGGATGTTTATTTTCGAATTTTCTTTTTAGGTCTTGACCTTCGAGTTTCGATGAGTTAGCTTGATAGCTCTTTCCCCCATAAGAGCGATTTCCATTTCTGGTTTCCTCATTTGAAGATTTCCTTCGGGTACTTTGAGAATACGTTGCCCCTATAGTTTTTCCGCTATTCTGCGATTTTGAAACTTCACCGCCAATTCGAAGAGCTCCTGCAATGTGCTTGGGTTTCTAATTTCAAAGTAGTCTTTAACAGCGGTTAACAATCTTGGTAAGATTATTTCAATAATCTCCGAATCGGGTTTCTTCCCATACAGCATATCTGTCAGCTTAATTTTTCGTAGAATAAAATCCGTCAATTCTGCTATATCCCGTTGATAGAAACTATATAGTTCGGCTTCCAGCCGTGCGCGATCTTTCACTATGGGGAAGGCCTTTACTAACGATTTTTTGAAATTTTCAAATACATATGTCTGGCTTCCAAATTCCCCTAATAAAAATTTGCCTATATTTTTCCACCATAGCGCGGCCTGTCCTCTTAGTGCGGATGTGGCGATGGCAACGTTTTGTCTTTCAGGAACAGGGTAGAGCTGAAAGTGGTTTTCTAGACCTTCTAGAAATACCGCCACCGAATTTTTTCCGTCGAAATGGACGTTTGGCTTGATTGACGCTCTCAAAATCTGGACCAGGTATCCAAATCCTTCCAATTGGCTTGTCATTTCTTGGTGTTGTCCAGCGGTTTCCATCCAATTTTCGGCCATTTTAGTTCGATAAGTGTTCGGGCGCCAATGTAGCGTTGCGCGCCTCCAACTTGCACGCAACCAAGAGGTGACTGTGAAAACTGGATAAAAGACAGAGTCTTGTTAAGGGTTTAAGTCCCTTTTTATTCAACGTAATAAATTACAAGTGCGTGCTCTTGACGCTCACAAACTGCGCCAACTCGGCGGTCAAATAAAAATAATAACCTGAAAAGAAACTAAAGACAAGACTCTAACTACGAGGCTCTCTAAGAGTAACTAACTCACCGCGTTTTACAATACCGCTGCTAATTCAGCAAACTTGAAGATCACTTGAACGATTAACACTACTTCCAGGCAAGCACACAGGCCGAAACACGGGGTTCTTCAATTTCTGGCCAACTACCTCCGCGCTCGTGAAGTAAGAATATCACCTCGAACTCGTTTCCTTTCTATTTAAATCAGAATACTTCCGCTGATAATTTGAATCCTTGCGCGTTCTACTAAAATTTACATACTCTGGCATTGGCAGTTCCAGGGGAAAGTAAGGCTTGACAGGAAAGATAGTTTAAACTTAAAATAAATGTTAGTTAAAATAAATATAAACCCTACATTGTAATTCGCGTTTTTTTTTAAATATTGCCGTTATGTATGTTTATTAGATTATCTCAACAAATAAATATTGGAAATTAGGTTTTATTTTTTATTAAATTTAAGTATATTCTATTTTCTTTACTTGCTTTTTATTTGCTTGTGATAACAAGGAAATTGATAATAAATAGAAACAAAAAGTTTCATCGTGTGCTATTTAACGAAGAGTTTGCTTTAACGTGCTTAGCTTACTATCGTATGCAATATTATCTTAATTATTTCTGTACAGTAACAAAAGGAAAGTTATTAATTACAAAAAGTGCATGAAATAATCATTGTAATCTACCAGTACTCTAAAATGTAGAAACTAAAAATAACTAAATACATTAACATATGATAGTACAACCTATTAAAAACATGAAAAATGAATCTCCAAATCAGGACTGGAAAGCACTTCTAAAAGTCATCGAATACTTAAACATTACTAAGGACATATACTTGCAAACTGACTCCAATAGCCCCCTTGTTATACGGTATTTTGTTTTATACAGTTGTTGATTATGCATTCAATTTAACATAAGACGATCAACAGGGGAAACTTTATTTTTTTTTATTAACAGCTCAGTATTTTGGTCAACAAAGAGACTATTGTGTTTCCTTATCATCTACCGAGTCCCAGCTTATTTCTGCAGCCACTGCTGCTTAAGAGCTCAAATGGATACTAGACCTCCTTAAAGATATTGGACTACCCCCCCAAAACTACCCATTAAGATATTTGAGGACAGTAACTCCGCAATATTTCTTTTCCAACATGGAAAAATGAATACCAGGCTAAAACATATTAATGTCAAATATTTCTTGTTAAACAAAACGGAGGAGAATAAAATAATCAAAATAACGGGTTCTAGCATTTTTGCGCTTTCCATGAAGTATAGTTTCTTCTTTTTTGTACATGGTTTATTCCAAATTGAAGATGGGATAGATTTTAAACTATTTCTTTATTTTACATTATTACCATCACTTGTTGCTGCTTTCACCAAGCAACTGGATTAAGTTTGAACTGCTTTTTACTTTATGTTTATTCATTTATATATACATATATATAGAGAGAGAGAGAGAGAGAGAAAATCGGTTTCAATGAACATCCCTTTCGATTACGAGCTTCACAATAGCAGCTGTGGAATTTAAACTGTAAGTTAGGATTCAAGTAATATATTTTTGTATCGCTATATAATGCATGGCATACATACATTTTGGTATATGCATTATAAATTTGCAATAGTTTTAAAACTGTGTAATATTCTTACACTGGTTGCATTGATTCTTCCACATTCCTATACTGATTCTTCTAAATTCCCCATCAGTTTTTATAGCAATCTTTTTTAAAATATGTCCTTTTTTGATCACGTCGGGAAATTACCTTAATGGTTGAAAATGTTTAATTACTCATTTAAATATATATATTATTTTGTACCTTCCATAACAGTAATATACAGAGCTACTTATTAGAAGTAATATACAGAGCTACTTATTAGAAGTAATATTACAGAGCTACTTATTAGAAGTAATATACAGAGCTACTTATTAGAAGTAATATACAGAGCTTATATTGAACTCTGTAAGTTATGCCTGAAACACTGAGATACTGGGATGAAACTTCTTAGCCCAGGAATGGATTGTGAGATCACCGTCCTTTGCTCACCAGGCACTGCCGGTCCTGAGCTCTCCTTAGGAGCCATCAGTATAGACGTCTGTGGATTCTAATGCAAATGTAGGATTACAGCTTGCTTCTATATCGAAGTCTGCATGGTGGCAAAGTGAGTGGGTAATGTGATTTTCTAGTCCGAGGATATATATGTTTTATTCCAAATAGAAACGTCTTGTCTCAGTCTGATCGTTCTCATCACAGCACTCTCGCTCTGCACTAACTTTAGCAAAATTTCATCTGTTATGAATTTCACTGACTGATCAAGCCATCAAGTACAGCAAACCTTTTTTTGTCTTTGTTTGTGTCTCTTTATAATTTATGTCCTTCTGCTAAGTAAAAGGTTTTTTTTTTATTCTTATTTATATCGTGCTCTCAATGCTTGTTTCTAAGAATATTTTGCATTCTCATAAACTCAATAATTACAAGTAGGTTGCCATTACCACAGAATTATCTCTGATGGTCACTATTGAATCCTTTAAACAATTTTCGTCTTCCCTTCAAAAATGGCAGTCCGCTATTACAAATAACTATAATAAACATTATTACCAATCACTTTCATGCTTCTTTCAATTGCAATATTGCTCGAATTCTCCGTACGTTTAATTTTCAAATTATTGTCTCATCTCTCGATAAACTTCATTGCTTGATTCTTATAGATACAGTCTCTGATTTTAATTCTTGAGGAATCTATAGTATATTTTATCAGTGTGGTTTCAGATATATCACTTAAATTAAAACTGCTTTAAAATTATGTGTCAAAGAACACGAATCGTTTGTTTTAAAAGGAAAAATAAAACAATCATCGATTAGCTGATCATGTTTCGAACATTTAACTATAGTTTTCGCTTAGGTTCTACGCAAATGTTCCAGAAAGCTTCTTCAGATAATGAACTGGATTTCCTTGAAATATGTAACACTCAGAAAAATTTATCTTCTTTAATAAACGATATTAAATCAAATCGCCCAAATCATTCAAAATTCCAATATCTTATCTTTATCATGTTTCATTGGTATTTTCCTCCACTGATGATCCTATGTCTGTTTTCGTTTTATTCCGCCTGGTGATTTTCATATAAGATAATTATATCTTCTCCCAAATTTGCGAACATTTTTGCCCCTAAAAAAGGACCAAAGTTTGATCGCTTGCCTTTCATTTTGCAAGAAATTTATACAAATATCCATGCTAAATACTAGCTGTTTTTTTTAATTTCAATTTTATTCTTAAATCTTATTTTTTAAGAATAATCAGGTTTTAAACATGCATATGACTGTTGAATGAATGGATCAATTCGTGTGATTTCTACGCTTTTGTGCACACAAAATATTCCTTTAAACTCGTGTTCAGGATTTATGAGAGTATTCATTATTAGACATTTAATAAATTTAAAAAATTACATTTTTTAAATTCATCTTTGTTCTGAGAGAACTATTTTCAAATATTTTCTCAAAATTATATTTCTTGAAGACAGTTTACTTGAATTAGAGCAAATAAATTACAGAAAATGTTACACGTGTGCCGTATAAAAAATTTCAGATACATCCACTTAAAATAGAGAAATCCTGAAAATCTTCAATCCCGAGATTTGGTACTCCTTTTTCAACAAATTCACAACATGTCTTCTTCGTTTTTTACCATTTACATGCATTATGCTTGCATATTGCAGTAAACATAATTCAGAATAACTGAAATTTGAGTTTAATGTGCATCCAAAATGGAATTTTAAAATGTATCTCCGGGGTAGCAAACATTTATGAACTAATGCAGTGTTCATTTTAAATGCGAACGTTTAAAGCAATTAAAAGCGAATAAATTAAGCTTATACAGTAAGTTTAAATTCAGATTGTAGAGACATTAAGATAATTTGATACTGAAGAAGTGAAAAATGAGCAATGCCCTCGACGGGACGCGAACCTCGGACCTCTCGAATACGCGCCGAGTGTGCTGGCTATTACACCACCACGAACGCATGCTAAGAAGGCGGGAGAAATACCTTATATACGCCCCCTTTAAAAGGGCGACTGGGGATTAAGGGACCCAATTCCCAAATCCTGGTGGTGCAGAATTAGCATCCACCACATTTTTAGTAGTTCGGGCGTCACTGTAGAGAGGTTGGGTTATTTCGAAGCAGTAAACATGAAAACTGAACAACCCCCTCGCTGGAGCTCGAACCTCGGCCTTCTGGAATACACACCGAGTACTCAAATACGGCCATTACACCACGAAGGCATGTTAACGAATACCTTATAAGATTACTAATTCATTAATAAATAAATTAATTAACATTTTTTTATTCACAGAAATAATATTTCACTCTTTTCTGGAAGTGTTAACATAATACTGCAGCAATGATCTATCGAAACATTATTAACATTCCGTCGGGGGCATCTGATCTGCTAGGCACATCTCGAGCACTTTTGTTTGCCCTGCCGCCTTCAATACTCGTCACTCCTTCTCCATCCAGTTAGCCTTCCATCTTCTAGTGCCACTGGCAGTTGTAATGTCCGTCAGTGAATATATTTGTTCATTACCAGTTGACGGATGAAATGATTTAACAGGCTCATTGCGCCCGATCCCGTTGCAGTTTGACAAGTAAGATTTCTGCGATTTTTTAATACTGTATCATATATTTTGGTGAGCAGTTTCTTAAAATAAAATATTGTATGATTATCTATAAAATTGAGTAGGATTTTGGGCTCCGAATTTTCAAGTACATTGCGCTTGATCATGTCATGAATTATAAAATGATTTACTAATTTAAAATACTACTTATTACAAAATTTGACAAAGATATTTTCATAACGATACTATAAATATTTGTTTCATTCAGGCTTGAAAATGTCAAAAAAAGAATGTTGGATTTGAGAAACTCTCAAGACTTGAAGGAATTCACCGTTTGTTGGAGGCATCAGATGAAAAACATGAGGATATCAAAGATGAAGATTTTGATGTCGAAAGCTATATTGATTTAGAAGATAGTGTAGAGACAGAACAAGAGGAAAGCGAAGATGACGACATTAAAGAAAATACTGACTTTTATTTGGGACAAAGCCAGACCACAACACTCCAGTAATTTTCGCTTCAGTAGTGATGGTAATGTTTTGGTATCCTACGTTCCAAGAAAAAATAAAAATGTCTTTGCATCATCATTATATGACCACCAAGCTATTAATCTTTTTAATGCGGAAAATAGAAATCAGAAATAATCAGTTTCTACAATAAAACCAAGTTAAGAGTAGATATTGTAGATAAAAAATATAATGTGTCTCGTATAATGTACGTCGTATAATGTGTTCGTATAATTTGTCTTGGAATGCAAAACGGTGGCCCATTGGGATCCTGTTTACAATATTAAACACTTCAGTCAGTTCTCAGACCATACACGTAGTTAATGTACACAGCTGTTAAAATACGGTTATTCATAAAACAACTGTCTAATGGACTTGTGCTTGGACAACTTGTTCAACGAAGTCTGAAGTCTATTGGGATGCCAGTACACTTACAACAAAAATTAAAGAGATACTCTCCCAACCAAGAACAACAATCTCAAAATTAAGATGAAGCACAGATGCATCCAACAAGACGCAAATGTTAAACATGGTATTTGGAGACTCGTAAGAGACTATTAAGCTAATATAAGTGCAAAATGTGTCACACAGCAACCTGCCTCTCATATGCTATTTTCCTGTGTCCTCTGTGCCATAACAGAGAAGTAGAAGAACAGATATATCTTAATGAATCAGATAAATCAGAGATTATACTTATGTTCCAGTTTTAATAAAATTTAAGTCTATAATTAGTCTTGTACAACAAATTTATAAAAGTTATTTTGAAAAACTTATTTAATATAAATAATTTCCTTTTAAGACTACAAATGTTTTTTGTTGTCCCTTAATTATTTTTATAACTTGTGGAAGTTTAATAATAATGGATAGTATTTAAGTGTTATAAGAAAAAACTTTTTATTTATAAAGAGTTTAGTAAATCAAGAAAGAAAGAAAAGAAAAAAAACGAATTTAGTAAATCAAGAAGTGTCTCTCACGTTCAATGTGCTAGAACGTATTCCAAAACATGTTGCGCCCGACTGAGTGTTAAAACTAACATGGAACAAAAGGAATCATATAAATAACAAAAGCAAATAAACGTTACACAAACAAATGCACTGTAAACAAACATCATATACTTTCGTATTTTTAAAAGCTAACAAAGAAAAAATAATTTAAAGTAGAGTAATAAAAGGTTTACTTGCATACTATCGACTAAAACAGGACGTTTAAATCCTAAAAAAGGGCGTCTCACATACGCATAATGTAAAAACAAAATATTATATTTGTTGATACATGCATAATTATCCTTGAAGCATGTGGATTAGGTTATTTGATTAGAAATCTTCAGTATTTCTTAGACCAAAACAAATTTAAATATATTTTCTTTTATTTTTTTAAGATTTTTATGTCCTTACCTCCTTTAAATGACTTTCATCAAGTAATTTTTAATCACAGTTATGTTCTCCAATGCCACTTCACGAAAGATCACAAAATATCTCTTAATAAATATAGAAAGCGGCAACTGTCAATATTGAAAAGATTTGAAAAGTGAGTTAAGACTTGGAAGATGAGCGTATGCAGAAATTTCTAGGAAGTATTGATATATGCCGCCTTTTTACTTTTCTCTGAAGTTAGACGCATGCGGTTTTATGCGGTTGCAGATGGGTCTGGAAGCCTGGATGATAATTAATATCAAAAGTGAAGGCTTATTTCTCTACTTTTTCAAAAGTATGAGAGTAAAAGAGATGCCGTGTATGGTTATGATCATATTGGGTGAGGCTTAATCTGCATGAATATTATAAAATCCCAGCCTTGTTTTTCCTTCAGGTCGCAAATAATATTTTTGGTATACGCTAGCATAATTCTGACTTTAAATAAAGATTGTTCCTAATTAGAAACAACGCAATTAATATTTCAAGGGACCAATCTGTTAAATATAAATGCAACAATAATTTATATAACAAAATAAAAAAACGTCTTTTTTGGGGTGCTAATTGAATTAATATACATGATAAATTAATTCGTAATAAATATGAATGTGTTAAATATTTACAGATTTTCCGATAACCCTAAATGTATCTGAAATTTATGGGTGAATTTAAGTATGAGATTAAATATTTTCCTAGTTACACATTACCTATGCATTTCAAATCACTTGTTGAAAAACAATTGTACTCGCATACATTTCAGTTTGCCAGAGATGTAATGTACTAAGTATTTTTCGTAATATTTTCATAGCTTTTGTTCATAAAAATTACTTTACCTGTTAGCTAATTTCATTAAATTCTTAGCTCTCTTTGGTTTTGCATACCCATTTTATACTATTAGATGTCCCAAACGTGGAAATGCATTCAAACGTAAGTAGAATGTATGGGTCTTTAAAACGGATAAATCCTTTAAAATGACAAACAGTACTGAATATAATAGTTAAGAGTTTCAGATTATTATCTGAATAAGTAATAAATTTTCCATAGCAAATGCACTCTGAAGTACAACAAAAAATTTCTATCAGCCATTCTTGCAGTTTCCAGGTTCTACTTTCCCAGCAGGAAATAATTTTCTTTCTTGAGTACGTGCTGCACATTTCTTTCGTAAGTTATCGGATGCAGAATTTTTATTTCCTCAGCTATTGTATTTTTAATAATATTTTCACGTTAAACAACATGCAATAACGATTTTGTTTAACTTGATAGTGTGAGAATTAATTATAGCCTGAAGCGGAGAAAGGATGTATGTTTTAATTATTAAATTTATTCATGAACAGATATTTTTTTGCAGTAAAAGACTTGAGATTTGAATCTGATAATTTATATTTATATCTACATATGGGCTTTAACATTTTTACACTACTGATGCTATTTATTACTTTATTTATTTTATCATTTATTAAGAATTAACTGTTGTTTATTGCCTGGAAAAGGTGAGCAATTTACAAATCTTATCTTTTCTCAGCAATATGATAAAAACAAGATAAGCTTCATTAATTATGTTTAGAAAGAATTTATTAAAGAACGTGAAAGACAGCATTTAGCTCCCAAAGAAAACCGATTGTGTTAGATAACTCATTAACTCTTTCATAGTTTCGAAAACTTATCCTAGAAACAATATAGAAAATACAGCAAGAATGTTCATATCCTAGTTCAAAAACGAATGTCCACAAATTTTTTACATACCAGTTTCTTAGTATGTGCTTCATCCTTGTGGTGGGGCAGGCTTCGTTACAATCAGACGCCCTAGCCTTCTAGTTGTTTTGCATCGCACAGACAAACAGTTTCTTTGAACTACCACGTATGTATATGCTCCGGTTTGATATTTAATGCCAAACTTTCGTTGTAGTGTCAAAATCAACTCACATTTAACGAATTCTATGGTGCAGTTACCTTCGTGTTCACCAATGAATACTATGCGCAAAACTACAATCTAGGGCTATAATTGCTAACTAACAGTCAAATCTATCTATACGTGATATTACCACTGCAAAATTAAAGATTATTTATACATTTATATGTACTTCTTTATGTATTTATTGCAATTATTGTACTATAATCTTTCGAAATTCAGAGGGAAGTATGAGTCAGTTCAATTTATGATTCATTTTGAAAGATAATTTCAGGAAATGCATCAATTAATTTGTACACAGTCCAAGTGAACAGGATTTAAAAGAATTTTTTGTAACTGTTCCTAACGTATATTTGGAAACAACTAATAATTCGAGCATGGAAAATCAGATTTATTATTACTTTTACTGTTAAATTAATAATAATTCGTCATAAAGTATAAAAATGTTTATCACTTTAAGATACATTTGACCGTATGAGAGAGTAAGTAACTAAGCATTATTAATAAAATGAGTTTCAACAATGTGTTAGAATATCTCTATTGATTTCGACAAAGAATTTTATTTTAAAAAATATATTCGAAGCATGCAGATCTCGATTAAATGCTTGGAGTTCCATCTCATTCGAGATGAAAATTGGACTAAAACATTTTTTATTACAACAAAGCATTCTACGGTAGTATTTCTAAAAATTTTTCTCAACTGGGGACCACTTTTATAAATTAGAAATTTCCGCGGAATACTTTACTCTTGTCCGTTTCAAAAGCAATTTTTTTAGCATACGATACTAGCAAGACACTTATGTTTTTAAAACACAAATAGTTAAAATAAGTTTAGCTTTACATGGGCCGCCCAGACGGTATAGTGGTTAGGGAAGCCTGACTGTGATACCGAAGGGCCTGGGTTCGATACCGAAGGGCTTGGGTTCGAATCCCGAAGAAGGCATGGTTGTAACTGTCCGTCCTTTCATAGGAGGCAATGGTAGCCCACCTATTAGGTGCCTTCATAATAAAAAGACCACCACATCTGGCCATTGTATGGATTAATGGACTGGGTTACACTGTAACTATTCACAATCTGCCATTGGAAAAAAAAAAGTTTAGCTTTACACTTGTATTAATGAATTAATATAAACGAAATGTTATATAATTTATTTTTTGTGTGTGCCTGTTTCCAACACAAGGCTCTTTTATCCGAGAATTTATGTAGATTTAGAGTGGCAAGCAATTTTACTATAAAGCTTGAAATTTTCACTTACAGGATGTAAGATATTTGGCCTGCTTCCTCTGCGCTGCCAATAGAAGAGGAGACTGTTCTTGCTGGGAATACTTTAGATTAAACTTAGATCCTGCTTGGGAAGGGTGCGTTCGAAATTCTGTCTTGGTCTAGGTAATCTTGTAATCTTTGTATAAGTTAGATATAAGTTATTGAATTTTCAGTCTTTGCGAAAGGAAGCGTTGTGTTGAAACCAGGTCTCGATAAGCTGGTAAATTTGTGTTTCTATCTTTTAATTTAAGCACTCATAAGTGGTGAAGCGGAATAAATTTAAAGTGTTTTAAATCTACTGTCTGTTTAGTTGATGCTAAGTTATTATGGTGTTGATAATTTACTGATCAGAACATAGGTAACACCTTATTAAGTTTGTAACTGCACTAGCAAACAATGGAACCCACGCAAGTGTTTCATGGTACAGGAAGCACTTGTACAGGAAGTATTCATGCAAACACATACTCTTCATCGTTAGAAATGCATGCATATGGAGACTGGAATTGTAGCTTTCCCAATTACACAGTGCAACAAATGCACAGATAGTGTAACCGCGTCAAATAAATCTGACCTACCCAGGATAAGTTTTACCAGCCTCCGCGATACTCTATAACGCGTGGAAACAAGGGTCAGGCTACTAATTGATATCTTACATTAGTAAATTCAATGCTCATGGGGTAATACTCCTTTTTTGATGATAAGTAAGGACTTTTTTTTAAACACATTTAATTATATATTTATTACAAAGTCACGAAACTATTACGATGAATCTTTTTATTCATTTGTATCATAAACTCCTAGGGTTCCTCACTCTTATTCTGCTAAATGAACATTGAGGAACCTAGTGAACTGTTAAGCGATTTATCACTGTGTTCAAATAACGTAAAAGACGTAAAATCTGTGTTCAAAGACGTAATATCAAGGAGGGTTAACTACCCTTTATTTCCCTTAAAATAAGATAAACAGTTAGCCCCTTTCTCTGGCTTACAACAAAGCCTCCACAAGGACTTAAACTCATAATAAGAAATAAGAACTAAATTATAACTAACTAAAAGAGACTTTGCCGAAGTTAACACAAGTATCTAACGGGGTTGGCCTTTAATTTAAACTCGCCGGCGAATATTGAAAGGCGCGTAATATACCGCCGAGCATAAGAGCTTCAAGAGTGATTTAACCTGAAGGCAAACACGCGCTACTCAGGATTCCTAGATTTCTCTAGATTCTTCCTAGATAAATTGAACCATCCTTAAATACCACTTCTAACTTATTTGCACTCAACGCGATTTTGAAGGAAGACAGTTGTAAGAGGAAACAAGAATCGATAGGAAAGCACTTTGAAGTTAAAATAACTGCTATAAAATTAAAATATGCCTTACAAACTCTTGAAATATTTCTTCAAGTAGGTATTTCTAAAATGTATACATTTCATTGCTCGCATACTAAACATAATTTTTTGTTTAAACTCGTACTGAAATAGTAACGTCAAGGATATGAAATTAAGCAATCAAATGTTATTTACTGAAACTATTATTCTACTTTGTAATGCTTTAACACTTTCAGTCACCCGGATTGGCCGTGCATTCAGATATCGGCAGGTCTGTCGAACGTCTGAGTCCATTTTATTTCTGGGGCTTCACCCCATCAGGCTAGTGTACAGCTCACTGGTTTCAGGAGTTGTTTAACATGCCAGTCCTTCTTCTGAAGCTTTTTTCATTTGTTTAGCGTCAATGCTTATCTATTGATGCTCACACTTGCAATTCTAAGTGGAAACTGTACACAGTCGGTGAAACCACAGACTGATCCCCAAGAGAGAAGTTATCACTTCACTTAAGTAGGTTATAGTTAACATTATAGTATTCTACTTTGCAGGGAGGAATTAAATCCATCCGACAGAAATTCGTATATACGTGCGTTTCAGATGTTTTAGAAGAACAGATTTTGTATCTATCTATGCGAAAGAGTTAATGATGAAAATTGTTGTAAACATTTAATAGCGGATTGCATTTGATAAAGAATTTAAAAGGATTATTCTAAACGTATTAGGGAATGCTTTGAAAGTGGAAGGAAAACCTCATAAAGTTACACTTTTATTTTAATCCTTTCATAATGATTTATTTTTATTAAATCAGAAACAGAAAATGAATCCTAGTATGAATTTATCTCTACGTGTATAAAATGTTCCAGCTTCTCCTTAAATGCTAATTTAATTATATAATTTTTAATCTATAGTTTTTAGTTTTCAACTTGGAGTCATTTTCGTTTTGTTTATCTTTCAGACAGAATTTAGTTAATTAATTGAATAATAAAATCTGTTAAAAATAATTAATTATGACATTGCGTTCAGATCATTTGACAGAAATCATACATTGCTTTATGTCATAAAGTTATCAAGTTCGAATCTGTTCAGTGTAAAATTAACTACTGCTAATAAATATAACTAAGTTGATTCCACATTGATTTCAGTAGATAAAAATGGTAAACGGATTTCGAAATAAATAATATATTTAAGAAAAAGTTTACGGGCATTTCTTCAAGCATTAAAATTTTTACAGAATAATAAACAGGTACATCAAGAGTGAAAACGTCCTAAACGAAAATGCAGAATATTTTCTGAGGAGTGTTAATATCTTTATGAAAGTCAAGAGATAATTCAACCCTCACTGAACACTAATCAAACCTATATGGTTTAAGATTATGTTAATTTACCTGTTATCTTACTGTTTGATCCATACTGACACTTCTACGTATCGTCAGCTCTCACATGATGCACATTAGAAACGTATCTATACAAATAGAATTCATGAAACTTTAGAAGAGAACATGTCTTGGTAGTGACGCAGACAGTTCCTCTGTTTCCTCGCCTATCTCTGGGAATTACATTAGATAGCTGATAACCTTTTAGGTAGCCGAGTTACTCGTACAATTAGTTTATGATATGAGCCAAAGTTGTAGAGACATTAGGTTGTTTCAAAGCTGGAGAGATGAAAAATAAGCAACGTCTTCGCCGGGAATCGAACTGCGGACCTCTGGAATACGCGCCCAGTGTGCAGACCACTACACCACGAAGGCACTCTAAGAAGGCGGGAGAAATACATTATAACGTTTATTAGGCTTTTGTATATGTCAATCTCTAGAGTTAATTTACTTTGAATTTTAATTAAGATTTTATGTTATCTGACATTTTGCGAGCTGCGGAGATAAATTCTGTAAGCACAAATCGGGGTTCGTTAAGTTCGAAGTTTTAAACGTTCTTCTGAATCTGTAGTTGTTTTCGTAGATGGAGCGACAAATCGTTGGACCGTCTCTGTAGAGAGCAGGTTAAGTTAATTAGTTGCCCTACACAGTTTCTTTCCCGCGATAACTGGAGATATGTTTGAAACGTTTCATTATGAGTTGCAAGAGAAGTAATACTTCCTAAAGCAGATACTACAGATGAGCGGTGCTCTTAATTGCGAAGTCACTCAAACTATAGAGAGAGAAACGCAGTGTGTATAAAACATTTGAACTTCTAGTAAAACAACTTTTTTGAGAGTGGTACAGAAACAAATATCTGAAAAAATAACAACATGAAAGGTGAAAAAAAATAACAGAATTTTTAGCTACATAAATTTGCAGTTAAAATAGACAAAATATTTTATTGATTGAAAATTAAATGCAAAAGATCTATTCTTTCCTGATAACTGCAAGATGGCTGCATTGTGATGCCATTTGCACCATTTAAGAAAAAGGGCTTAAATAATTTTCAACATTATGTTGCCATCGTATAAACGATATATAGAAAAAGTATAAATTTGAGTTTTGGACTTCTGCATAATTGTTGCTCCAGTATTTTAGATTATTGAGGGAATTATCCTTTTATAAGATCTAGTAACATCAGGCCATAGCAATTTCGTCTTCTTATATCGCGAGAGCATATTTTTATAGGAAGTCCGTTTTGAGAAATCAGATCTATAGAGGCCAATTCTTTACGGTCGTCAGTGCTTGAAACGATTTTTGAAGATAGAGATAAGCTGTTATCATTTATGTCTTAAGACAATAAATTATTAAACGTAACTTCGTAACATAGATATTCTCGGAATCAATATCCAAATTAATTAAGTTAGAAACATAACGTCGTAGCTATATGGAGTACATGTGCTTTTTTATAAGATAGGGGCAAATATTTATTATAAAAACGCATAGAAGTTATGTAATGAGTAAGGCATGTGGGTTTCAGCCGCTCAGTCACTGTTTAATGCTATTACCGTTTCTCCAGAAACAGACACTGGAGATCATACTGGTATTCTTTCTGAGGAATTTCCAAACTGATGTAGCGTAAGCTATAGATTTATTTTAATCTGATGAGTAATGAATATAGTTTGCAGATAATTCACTTTCAATAAAAACACATAAAATGAAACATAAGATACTAACGCTATCGCAAATAATGCTAAAGATACTAGTTAATAAAAAATACGATGATGAGATGTTGAGCAATAAGATCATAGTATTTATCAGCAGGCACTTGTATTGGAGATCATTATAGTCTCTCCCAGCACTTCTGCGCGAAGAAGAACACTAATTTATAGTTCTTTGATTACTAAGCATGGAGACTAGCTGTAAATTAAAGGAAAGGTAAATAAACTCACAAAGTATATACCAGCGGCCCTAGAACTAAGTAATAACGAAAAAATAAAATTCAGCAAAATAGTTACGACAGCATTACAATTGATATCTGTATTCTTAAAATAACTCCGAAATCAGGACATATTAATCAAGCATCATTTATAACTAAAGCAGAAGTTTATGCATACTTAAAACTGCCCTTTGGATTAAGTCGAAGTCATTCTTTTTTTAAAGGACCTGTGTCAATACACTAAAACTTGATTTTAAGCAAGGCAATATTCATTAATTCAATTGAAATTACTGTTAACAACGAAGATTTGAACGCCATATAAAAATATTTTGCGAAGAATTGCAGCTTTAAGGATGAAAACTTCCAAAGAAGGGTGTAAGGAATCTATTATTAACTCAAAATTCACATACTGTACCAACTCGTGCTTACAAAAGCCAACACTTTTGCTTTAACTATAAACGGTAACAAGCAACATAAAGTTAAATGGAGTTAACTTAACGGCTTCACAGATTACTTAACGCGTAGGCTGACTCTGACTCGTAAAAGTGGGCGTAAACAAGCCGAATGACAAGAAGCGCTCAACGCCACAGAAATCTGATCGCTAGTAAATTAAAGTTAGCACCGTGGGTTTCAGGTAAACAAAACACGCTGTAAATTCCCCACCCTAGAAAACTTTCCTTTGAATACTAAGATCTTACTACCTTATTTGAGTACACACGAGCTAACCCATTTACATTCTGGCAAGAAGGCCTGAGTTGAAAACTAGAGTGATAGGACAAGTTGTTTCAAAATAAAATTAATTGTTAATTAAATTAAATAAATCCCAATGGCTTTAATTTACAGTTTAACCTAAAATCGAGTTCTTAAACATATATCATTGTATAAATTGTATATATAATTATATATATGCATAATTAAGATATATATACATATAAAATTAAGATATTTTTGTATATATATATATTTACAAAAGTATCTTAATTTTTTTTAAAGAAACAATCTCATCTTGCTATTTAGACAGATTTAACTCCTAAAAGTACTTTACGCTGAACAGCTAAGACAGGCAAAAAAATTAGTAATTTAACCTTAGAAATCTAACACACAGAGCATAAAATCGTATGTTTAAAACAGCAGTGAAAATTGGCCGGAAACGAAACTCGATACAGTAGTATTTCAAAATTCAAGAGGACGCTGTACAACTTTTTTATTGGATTGCTTTTGAACAAAGCTTCGACCAGCTGCATTTTACCAGGATATTATTCCACGAAATAATATATAATTCCACGAAAATAATTCAAATACTTATGGTACCATATAAAGCGAAACCATTATTAAATTTACGGCAAAATCCGGTTTAATTCTCATGGTTGTATGAGACACAAGTTGTTTCTCGTCTGCATTATTTTCCAGATTCAAGTAAACCATCAGTAATTTATTTTGTTTCTTCAAGCATTTTTTTATTCAGGCTTTCTCATATTTATCTTATTTTTCATCGTCATTGCTGTTCTTAAGCATGCTAAACGCCTGATTGTGTGTAATTCGGAAACAATATTCACGGAGGAAATTTATTCATAACAAAGCAAAAAATGCTCTCTGTTTTGACGGCTACATAAATATTAATTCAATTAATGAGAATACTGTTACTGTGATAGCGAATACCGGCATTTTCCCTGAAGAAATCTTTAAGAAAAATATTTTGTCAAAAGCTATTTCCGTGGGTATTTAAACTTCAAATATATAATTTATACGTACGACACTGGTCGAGAAAAGAAAATACCAGCTCAGATAGTTTGTCAAAAATTAAATTAAACCCATTTTTCAAAGAAGTAAGGTGTAATTTTTGTGATAGTTTTAAAATGCTAGAACTTAAACCAAAACATAAAAGCTGACAGACGTTATGGTAAAATCCATAAATGTTTAAAGGTCATTGTTTGTTTAAAAGCATAACTTTGAAGCTGTAAATTTGTGCGCTTCAGACATCTGCGTTGGTATTTCATTCTCTAAAGGTGATTTATTTAAGAAGTCAGATTTATTATTAGTGGTACTAAAGACCTTACAAAGACATGTTGACCACAAGTTGCATGGAATTCCTCTAGAAAGATTTAAAGAGATAACGCTGGAATGGTATAAAAAGCTACATTTTTTTTAAATTAGAGTTTTCCAGAAAACAATATAATTAGATCTGAAATGCTTATCAAAACGTCAACTGCACATTTTCTAAAGAGCAAAGTTTCTAAACTTCTGCTTTGAAATACTGGGATTTGGTTTATTTAGGTTAGTATTCCATAAATAATTTTAAAATATTCACTGTGCTTATTACTGTTTATTAAATGACTGTCTATTTATAAAATGACTAAATTCTGTAATGATTGACTGTTTTATAGAATGGGTAGAACTTATACTTCAAAATAGTGTCTGCATACATTTTAATAATCGGTAAGGTTTGCAGTTAAAAGTTAAGGTTTGCAGATAAAGGTTTGCAGTTTATAGATAGTGTGTTTGAAAACAAAATGTGCATATCTATAGTCATCTGATAGATTCTCATTCCCTTTGGTATCATAAATTTATGAGCTCTAGAAGACTACAGAAGAATAATCCTCTTGTCTTAAACTGTAGACAGACAAGTGTCAGAAGAGGGGTGCATATGACTCTTTTATTCAAATACAAAGATATTCACAGACGACCCCACTTACATAAGCCAACACTTCCGGTTTAAATTAAACATGTACTGCTGAACTAAAATTAAATGTATTAGATTAGCTTAACAGCTCACAGGATAAAGTAACGCGTAGGAAGGCTGTGTTTTTAGAAAACCGGCGAGACAAGCCTAATGGATAGAAACACTCAACGTCACAAAATCAAATCACTATTTAGTCACAGTTATAACGTGTCCTCAAGTAGGCAGAACACGCTATAAAATCAACTTGCGAAACCTTCCCTTAAATAGTACTTCTTTCTCCCTCAATTTGAATAAACTCTCACATCTCCTTTACATTCTGCCATGAAATGCGTGGGTGAGAAGGAGTGCGACAGAAAAATTACTTAAAATTAACTATAGTAACAAATAAATAGATAAATTTTCACAATCTAAAGATATTTTCTAATGGACATCTATGATATATAGTCGAAAAAATAGACTGAAATATGAGTTTATATTATATCTTTCGATGTGCGTTTATTTGTTATCAATAGACGTATCATGATAACATAAATGAAAATTTTCGTATTGTCTGGTATATTTAGATTAATGGATGAGCTTTATTGTACAGAAAACGATAGAACACTGTAGAGACATTAGGATATTTTCGGAAGAAGAAGAGATGAAAAATGAGCAAACGCCTTCTCCAGAAATCGAACCACGGACCTCTGGAACACCGGCCCAGCGTGCAGAATTACTACACCACGAAGGCACGCTAGGAAGGCGGGAGAAATACCTTATAACGCTAGAAATCTGGATGGAAATATTTTAAGCTAAGGGTAATTTACACTATTTTATAGATTACTTTTCATACAGTATAAGAATCTGAATTTAAATTTAAAAAGCATAGATATAATAATGAATGAAGTAACGGCGAATTTAGATAAACGTCAGGATGCGGCGGCATTAATACTACGCTAGGGACAGGAGATAATATTACATCAAATATGAAATAAAATGCTGAAATTTGAACAACCCCTAAGTAAATTTATTTTTAAATTGAGAGAATTCTGTGTAATTAAGTGTGTAAAGAAAACGATTGTGTGTAAAAACCAGTAATATATAGTGGACTAAATACGATAGATGATAAGGATCAACTGAGGGAAAAACATAATAGAAAAAATATGCCCCTCCTTCTTCAAGCAGCAACGTAAAGAAGGCGTGTCAGCACGTAGGAGTAGAACACAATGTTCCGCTGGAGAAAGAAAGAAAAAAATCATTAGCAGGACAAATAACGAAAAATCCTATACAGTGGGTAAAAAATGAAGAAGGAGAAGCTAGATTTGATAGAGAATGTAACAGAAATAAATTAGTAAAAGATAGGAGAGAGAGTCAAGATCAAAAACAAATTTCATGAGGTGATATTTCCAGGGGCGTATATGAAACTAACGTCATGCATCAGGATAAACCTCGGAGGAGATGGAAACTTAGCAAACTGGTGGGAGAAACTCGGGGTATTCCATTGACAGTACATGAAAGAGAAACGAAAAGTCGTATTCCTTGGGAAAGGGACAAACTCAGAGATTACTCAGAGATAACTCTTACATAAGGGAAATGTTTCTCATAGTTACTAAAAAATGGATGTAAGCTCTACAAGGACTAATAGCTCTAAAGTTACCTAAAAATAATAAGAATAATTTTTATTCCTTTTCAGGAAATTGACAACTCCAGATCAGGAATGAATTTATATTATCTTTCAATGTAAGAAAGGCAAAGAAGAAAATTGTTGGAAAATGAAACGATTTTCATGTAGATAAGATTCATTGATTTTCCTCATCGAATGAAAAGATTATATTAAAATTTTTGTATCTAGTTGTCTATCAGTTCTTGCAAAAGAGAATATATTTACAGCTTTGTACAACAGAGTTATTAATGAAGTTTTTATGAAATTACCGTACAAAAAATACTCGCCTCTGTAAAGAAACGCTTGTGATCACATCAGATTCCACCGCTTTGTGAAAACTGAGATTTCATGCGAAACCTTTTGCAAGCCGAGAAGGGCATATGGCAAAAAGCAGCTGTAGTTCGGAAAAGGAATTCTATCCACATACACAAGGTTGGAAAATGCTGTTCAAGAATATAATTCGGAATATATGGGAAAAGATTTTCTATAAATTATCCGTCAGGGCAAATTACACATGATATCTTGAATAATACTGAAGTAAAAACTGAAGCTATAAATATATATCCCATATAAATAGAGATAACATTTGCATATTAGAGTTTTGCTTTCTAAAACTGGAGATTCTAAGGTCACACTGAGAGGCTTACAGGTGGTAAAAATAATCATGATATGTTAAATCGAGTAATCGGAGACTCAGTATTTTGAGATAGATAAGACTAAGTTATGGAAACCTTAGGAAAATTGTTCATTTTCTAACATCTCGTCGTCATTTGCATCTCTCAAATCATAAAACTACAGTAATCGGCAATCGCCATAGTATTTGGAAATCTAGATTTGACGCTTGCTCTAGACCAATGTTTCCCAAAATTTTGACATATGTGTATCCCTTCTATAATTTTCGTAACTCTGAGTAAATCTCATCAAAAAAATGGAAGTATTTTAATAACAATAAAAATATATTTATTTTTTCTTTTTTTTTTGTGACATACACAAAATAATAACAAAAGACAAATAAAATTATTCATAATAAAATATAAATAAAAGTTATATTATAAATAGCATTTATTTGGATTGTCAGGACTTGTATGTCTTTTGACTTGCTTTGGAAATATTACGTATCCTGAATAGGAACAGGGAGCTTACTAAAGCTATGTTTAAGTATGTGTGGAATAGACGACACAAGCAGGAAAGGTGTACTGAACCCTTTATTCTCTATTAATTTACAGGTGCTCCCGTACTTCGCGATACAGAGACCAACCACTTGTGGTCCGAACGTAAAAATATAAAACAACTAACTAAAAGCTAACTTTGAATTAGTTTGCAAATGTCTAACAATAAGACTGGCCTTTTTAAAAGGTTACGTAGGTAGTACGCAAACTGCTGAAACTACAATACGTTTTAAATATTAAGAGGACTAAACCTCTGGCCTTAAAGGCAAGCAGCAACTGATTGAAAACTCGTAAGAATGCAGTGGCAAAGCAGCACACTTCCCCTCTCTCTCTAACTCTTGGCAAAAAGCCACAACTTAAATACTTGGGCGTTAGCAAGCACAATTTGCATAAACAAGTTAAAGCATTTAATTCTGGCCGGAAGTGGAAAAAAGAAAAGATAGTATAGTTTTAAAATAAAATAAACGTTAGTAAAACTTAAGATTGTTACAGGATTAATGAGAAGGATTAAATTGCTTGTGCTGAGGTGACAAATCGTCATAATTTGGTTCCCTGGTTGTTCATTTTGTTAATCTGAGATGCGGTTCCACGTCCAATAATCTGTTCCGGTTTTTCGACTTAATATCTGCAAATGCTGAAAAAGGCATTTTCACATAAATATGAAATTGGAAAAGGTAAGATGTATTTCACAACTTTTATATTAAAACCGGATACACATGTTGCATTTGTAACTATAGAATGATGTTAAAGTACACTCCTTATGTTTATTTTTCAAGAATCCGTCTGAAGCCAATTCCAACAACTGCTTTTCTTCCGCATGCGACAAATCTTCTTGCAGGGATGTTGTGCTAATGTTAAACAGATATTTTAACCATTAAATATTTTGTTTAAATCAGGGAAATAGTTTTTTAATCCTACTTGCAAACTCTCCTGCATTTCAGAGTATCAGCATCAATTTTAATAATCGAAGTTGTTGACTCATAAAGAGAGGGACACGAGTCTACTTCTCCATTACCAACTCTCTTTTGCCATAAATTTAGTTTTGCGATGGCAGCATTCACCTTATCTTGAACGTGAAACAATGAAATTTCTTTGCCCTGTAACGATAAGTTGAGGCGATTTAAAACAGAGAGTATATCTACTAAGTATGCTAGTTTACAAAGCCATTTCGCATTTCTCAACTCAAATCTATCATCAGGAAAATATTGAAGTTCATGCCTAAGTGCAAACAATCGATTTAGAATTTTTCTTCGAGATAACCAACGAAGATCGGTATGAAAACGAAGCTGGGTATGACTACTTCCCATTTCTTCCCATATTTGCGAAAATGTCGCGCATTCAAAGGACGGTTTTTAATGTAGTTAATGATTTTCACGCTTTCATCCAAAACTTTCTGTAGATCATCAAGCATCTTACGTGTTGCCAAAGCCTCTCTGTGTATGCAACAATGTGTGGATATGACATTTGGGGCAGCATTTTGAATTCTTGCAAAGAGTCCGACCATACGTTTTGCTCCATCTGTGCTTATTCCAACATATCTATTCCAATCAATTTTGTTCTCTTGCATAAATTTATTCATAACATTAAAGATATTGTCCTCGAATTGTTTGTGTCAATATTCTTCTTTCGGTAGCCGTTAAAACTTGTCTTGGTATATGGGTGGAATTTTGGCACCCAGATATCATGACTGTCGACTGTTATTTGTCAACAGTCATCGGATCATGACTGTTGACAAATAACAGTCATGATACGAAGCGGTAGCTCGAGAGAAGCTTTGATGATAATGTCTTCAAATACTTTCCTCTCTTATAGCTGACCTCACAAGTGTGCAGTTATATTTCAGTTCACTCTAATATAACGTTCATTTGACTTCGACTCGTTTCCAACCTTTCTGTGGCTCATAGAGCACTGGAAAATGTGATAATGTTGCATGTCAACCCGAGATAGAAGCAAAACTCCTTTTCCCGCGACAAACAATATGAGAATATATTTTCTAAAGAAATTACTCGTTTTATATGATATTCGCTTCGACGTAAGTTTTGATGTTCATTTTTCGGTCACTTCAATCTAGGTCACTTCAATCTATTTTCTGCAGGTCAGTTTTCGTTATGCAGAGGGAGCTTTTAATAGTTAGATAACATTTTGACTGATTTGAATAAAATCGTTTAAAAAGAGTGCTCTTCTAATTTTGATGAACTATGTAGTACAATTAAATACAATCTGCGCTCTGTAAAAAAAATCCATTTAAATGCTCTTCAACAGAACTTTCGTAACCAAACTAAATCAAAATTAGATTATATGCCAAAATTTCCAACTTTCGAACTCTTAGCACATTTTTTTTTCAAATTAGGTTCCTAAATCATTATCTTCTTCAAATATATCAGATCCAATTTAAGTGCTTGATATGCCTTAACAGAATGCGCTCCAACTCAAGCGTGATGAAGGTTTTGACTCACACCTTTCCATTATCTCAAAACAGATATATTCTTTTCAGATAGCAGTGTAATTATGCATTTGCCTGTCTTTGATGTTCTTACTGCTTTAAATATTAAAAATAAAATATTAAGCTAAATTTGATACTTATTTAATAGAACAGAAAATGTAGACTCACGTTATTTATCGATTAAAATGAAGCAAAAGTTTGATTCTTCATTGCTTGCCTACCTTTCAGTACACTTTGACTGCATTTGCTGGATTTGTTTACCCTCAACAGACCCAAAGTAAATTAAAAATAAAATTTGCATCTTCCTTAGAAAAATTTTGAAAAATTATTAAAATTTTTCAGTTGAGCATTGCTCAGACTAAAACTGTAAAAATTGAAATTTACTTCAAGCTTTGTAAAACTGCCAAAACAACGATAATTGTTTACGCTTATAGAAACACTTCTCCTAACCTGCGGAGTTAGTAGTGTATCTCATTGGAGTACTTATTAAACGTTATTCTCGGCCTAATGGAGCAAACCCTTTATTATCTTCCCTTCCGTCTTAAAATAAAACAAAATGAACTCGCTTAGCTCTTACTGGCAATTTCTTTAGCATATTTTTTTCTTAGCTGTCCTAATTCAAAACCTGGTCAGCAATTAAAAGCCATCTATCGGATTCTTGAACTAAAATTATGCTAATAGCAACGAAAATCACCCGCACTTCCTTAGTTTCTTCTTTTCGTTTCACTTAGACTAATTTACTTCTCTTGAAAAAAAAATAATTTCTTAGAAATGACAGAATTCGATAGGATAGCATAACTAAAATATTCAAAATGAATAAAACTTTGAGAAAATAAGGCGATCTTTGCCTCTGCATTTTTTAGTCTAGTTCATTATTTTATTCATTCATAATTTCATTCATTTATGTTTTACTTAAATCATCATAATCGCATAAAATTTTAATTGTGCTTCGTTATAAAATTTATTAATTTGACTTTCAGTAATTGTTAATGAAATAATCCTTCCGTCAAAGCTTAATATAGAGAGGCTAATTAGCAATAAACCTCTTAACGGTTGAAAGTTCTTTATCGTTGAAAGTAAAAAAAAACAGCCCTAAGTTCTAACAAAGAAGTAAAAAGGATTTACATCAGAATGCATCTTAACAGACGCATTAAAAATAAATGAATTTTATAGTAATTCTTTAGAAAGGAACCGTTTATTTCAAATAAACACTCAGGCAGAACTTGGTTATCAAACTATGCGTTTTATAAAGTGTCATTACTATAATGAATTTTCAAAGATGCAGAAATCTCTATCTTACTGTGCATGTTTATAACTAGTCCTAAAATGTCACTCAACAAATAAATGTATACATAAATAAACTCTGGAGATGGAACGTCCTTTTTGCTTTACAAAGATATTCTTTGCGTCTTCTCAAAATAGCTAAATCATTGGCACTGAAATATATTGTAAAATTACGAGATGAAACATTCTTCCAAACACTTCATCAAACCATTTATTATTGCATCGTGCTTACAAATGCCAGCAAATAGTAAAATATTTATATTATTTTTCTTATTTCATTCTCAATCTTAAGCACTTAATCTGGCGTGTTCTTATCTCTCATTTCTCCGAGTTCCGCAACTAATCACCGGAGGAAATTGAATGATTTACATACTAAGATTATTCTGTTTTTTTAACAGTTCTAGAGAAACGAAATTATTCTTCTACGTGCGTGCTCTCATTCATCAGAATAGGGTCTCTGATAAAAGAATATTTTTGTATTATTTTGCGTTGCAAATGCTTAGGAATTTGCGGGAAATTTCATAAAGTTGCCAAGATTACTTCTTTTCACAACAGAAGAATTGAAACAGTAAAAGTTTCAAAATGAATTTTCAGATTGCTAAAAATTTTAAATCCTTTAATAAATAAGGAAGTAATTCTCACTAGATAGCATTTTTTATGGAACCTATTTAAAGTGCTCTTTTCATACAGACAGAAACGAATGATAATGGATCATTTTTTCTGTAAATTTTGCAATCATTTCTTTAAATGCCTAAAACTCTTATTTGATGACAATGGGATTTTGATTCTTATTCTAAATTTTAGCTTAAAATATTTAATTCAATATAATTTTTAAAATATATTAGCCGTTAGGAACCTGAGTGAGTTGAAAATTGGTACGTGTGAAAGATATTTCCATTAGGAAAAGTAAAGAATTATTGCATTTTTAGTCAAGAGTTAAAAACGGGGCAATAATGTCACTTCGATAAAAACCATTTCCTAACTTTTCTCATCCTATCCATTCCCTGGCTAACTAATGCAATTAAATTTGATTATTATCGTAATTTCATAAATATGCTTTAAGTAGAATTTCCTTTCTGAGTATATTAAAGAGCTGCTGCTCGTGAAAAGTTCAGGTTAAAAAAATTAAAAAAATAAATAAAATTTAGGATCATTCATTAAAAGAAAAATAGGTTTGTTTCTATGAAAAAAATCTTTTATTTAGTATTGCTGCTAATCTCACGTCCATGCTATAGACGACCTCATCAGTCATCCTGTTCTGGTTAAGCTCTTCTACCGTTAGCCATAAGTTTTAAACACCAATGTCAATTGTACCATATTTATTCATCTATATCCAAGTTTGAGTTAAAAATAAAATGGGGAATAGAATACCCGGGTCTCGTAATTCTCATTATGATTAAAATCCTCCTCAAAGAAGTTTTGATGGGTTTAGGTTCCCAAAGTCCCAAACATCTTTTAAATTTTGGCACAAAATATGAACAAAAATTTCCCGTAATTTACATCTACCAGCAGATGACTATATATTACTTTTTTATTCAACTATTAAGTAGAAGTTAATTTCGTCATTGTACTTTGTTTCTTATTTTTAGTGTTTTCATATTTGTAGGGATAAAATGATTATTTATGATTACAGATGTATATTTTAGAGGAAGACTTGCATTTCGAGGGAAGGGTGTCAGACACGACTTTTGGGCTGAATAAACTATAGCGTAAAATTATTAACGTATTAGGAAACAAAAAAAATTAATAATTCAACAAAATTAATACTTGCAATTACCTTTTATATGATTTAGAGAACATTATGAATATTATTCCCTTTTCTGTAAGAAGTGACAATGATAATTAGCCTTTGAAGGCATATGTAATTCATCTGTCATATTTCGCACTCCTTTTGTGAAATAATTCATTCAACAAACTGGATCGCATAACATAAAACATTGGTTATAGTAAATCAAACGTTTAGTCTCTTAAAAACTAGTTACAGTGTGGTTTGGCTGTATATGCATTTAACTGTATACAAAAGAGAATATTTTCAAAGAAAAAATTTTACAGTATTCCACTCCGCCCTAATGCATCGAATTTAAGCACTGCTTCGTATCCGTTAATCTATTCAATTTTTATATTTTCAGCTTTATTAGCTAATAACATTTATATGATAAAAAATTTAATAGAGCTTATCAACAAATTAAAAAATTTCCTTATGGTTTCTTGGTTCCTTCATGGTAAAATCATTATTTATGAGTGTTTCAGTGGAAGATGTACTTCCAGTTCATTTTCTGAAATGGCATTCAAAAGTAAAGTGATAGTATAAATTGTTGATAAAAATTGATAAAAATAGTTTGTATAGACATAGCAAAATCAGGAATTATAGTAAATATACTCTTTGTGATATTCCAGAGAAAAACTCCACATTTTTGCAGCTCACAAATATAAGAATTGTCCTATAAAAATGCATGCCCTTTTGTAATAAGGGTACGAAAATATGATTCGATCGACAAGAGATTTTATTGTTCATATTTACATATAATAATGTAGGCTTAACATAATATTCAGAATATTTGAACTTAAGTTCGAACGCCGAATCTCAGCAGCTGAAAGATCAAATTAATTCAAAATGTTATATTTTAAAAGAAAGATACCATCTTAATAGTTATTAATTGCTTATTGTTTTTATCAAGTAGTTTAAGCTTCACTTGAAATTTTTTATCTGTTTTTCACGTTCACCGTTTCACGAAAGACTTTTGGTAGAAGTTTTGTACCTTTCTTATGTCGGCTTAACTTTACATTATTCATCTGAACATACAAAGACTTTTGGATCAAAAGTCAGTACTTATTCGATGGTTTCTTGACCGTTACTTCCAATGAAATTATTGGTTCGGCTGTCTCTTACTCTTGTCGACCATTATCTCTTTACCAACAATTTTTAGTAACAATACAACAAATAGTTCTACAAACTGGACCTCCTAATGACAGCTGGTTGATAAAAAATTGTGAGTTATTGTAAAAATTATACGTAAATCGTCACAAATCGTATTTCGAAGGAATCTGAATGAAGTAAATACAAATTAATTCTTCAATTGTTTCAACAAATGAATTTATAACTAAATGAAAGATGCAATTAATTAAAAACTGAAATATATACTTTTATTTCACCTACAAACTGATCATCATCTAAGTTTTGCTTTACAGAATTTAATTTTTTTAATTTTGCTAAAAAGAATACAAACCGTTGTCAATACATGCACATAAGAAGTGCATATTGAATGGTAATTTTTATGTAATTGATAGAATTTTACATCTGTACACGTACGTGAGACTCGTTTTGTGTGTATGTGTGTGAATACTTTTATGCTAGGCTCTTATATATGCGGCATCTATATCAAAATGCAAGCAAATGATTGCAATTAATGAGGAGAAGATTTGACCCACTGTGAAATTATATCAAAGTTTTCAAAATGCATTTAATTCTTTACAATAGTCAATATTTTTTCGGTACCTTCGTCGGACTGACTGTCCTTCAAACATCTTTTAAATATTTCAAAATAATTATAAAAATAAGAAAATCTTATATTGCTCAATTATAAAATAATCAAAAGCATCAAACAGATGATTGCTCACAATTATCTTGTGTCAGTACAGATTTGTGGAATCATGCATTTAACAAAAATCTGTCTGAACCCTGAACAGTATAAGCTGATGACATAATTTTTATCGTCAGTTTTAAAATGATCTTCTGTGATCTCTGCCCAAATCTCAAACTCATAATTTCTTATTCAAGGTCTCAGGCACTTATAAAGGATTGCATCGAAAATTGCAAAGGAAATTAATAAATGATATAAGTTAAAAAAGACAACTGATATTATAATTTAGATCTCATCGTATATAGGAAATTAAGCTGGACCATTTTATTCAAATATTAACAAAAAATTTAAACAAAATTATGTCATGTAATCTGCGAGAATTTAAAATTACGAAGTGCAAATCAAATACATTCTTAAATTATATGAAACTCTATAATGTAAAAATAATAAAATATGCTGCATGTTTTTGCCCATTTCTTATTGTAGCAGCTGATCTATAACTAAATCTGTATACAGATTTGATCTACAAATTGAACTTGAAACCTTAAATAAGATTTTAAAAAACAGAAAATGCATCATATGGCCATTTAATAACGACAGATGGAGCTCAGAACTGTGCATCCAGTTTAAAAATAAACACGTAAAAGTTTAATCTCAGTAAAATTGTAAATCAAAAGAAAAAGAAAACAATAGAGAAGGGAAACATGTAAAAGTAAAACCAAATTAGAAAAAGCAGCAGCATTGTGCTTAGCATAGATTTTAGTGAAGACTTTAAAGGATTGCGAATGCGAACAGGTACAGGTTCCTCTTCATCAGAAGCAAAGGAATCTGTAACAAAGAGAAAGTCACAGATGTATTCATAACCAAAAGAAGTAAAACGAGCAAGAAGTTAATGACAACTGTCGGCAGAAATAGTAACGAGAATGGAACAAATTAAGATAATAAAATTTTAAAAGCATTAGGAATTACATGATAAGTATTAAAATCACTAAGAAGGACATAATACCCGTAAGAATAAAAATCATTTACCAAACAATATAAGTCATTGTGAATGTCAAACGCTTCAAGAAAATTCAGTTAACCGATGGAAGAATTGTTTAGGTAATTTTTGCAGACCCGAAGTCCCAAATTATGATTGATTTTCCACGTATGATTAGCTATCGCAGACATGTTAATTTAGCCAATTTGTATATATAAGATTCGTATTCGTTGATGCTAACACTTAACGCCCTTTTAGTTTCATTGATGTATCTCAAGTCGGATTCACAAGATATGCTTCTATAAGAATTGCAGTCAGGAGTCTTTAAGAATCGAGCCATGGACTTTATTGAGAGGCGAGAAAATGACTTGAAAATTTGAACTTCTGGAGACTATGAAATTTTCGAAAGGATAAAATGGAAGAATGACAAGGTTATTAATGTTGGGTCTAATGGAGCGGAATGCCTTTGTTTATGGCATGATGAGAATTTTTTTAAGCCTTTATCAATGACGAGGGAGGAAATCATCGGTAAGTGACGAATCGCAAATAACTGAGTTCATTAGCAAGCAAAGCTTCTGAGAGCTCGAAATGCATAATAGCAAAAGAAGCCATTTTTTGCTTACTCGGAAGCATGAATTAGCCTGGGAGGAAAAACAAACAGAAAGGGTCTTACAGTAAGCTGTAGTACTGAAATCATATTCAATGCGTATTATAAGCATATCAAGGAAGGAAGTGTATTGTCAGATTCAGTTTCAAACGTGAAATGGATAGCTGGATGAATGGAATTTATAACATATAAAATCTGAGATAAATCTATTTTATTAGTATCAAAAAGCGCGAAAGTGTCGTTCACGTAGCTAATCCAAAGACGAAAATATAGTTTCTCAAATAATCTGACCTCAGAATACCAACAAGTATAGGACTGAGACGTATATAAACCACAACGAGTTGGGAATGAATTATATATTCCTTCTGAAGCATTATTACTCAAATGCGACTTATTTACTTATGCTAAAAGAGAATCTGTTTAGCGAGGTACAGAAAGAAATTACAGTAAACTTTTCTCTGAATCACGTAAACATTCATCGAAGTATTTTTTTTTTCGTAACGCAAATTCTCATTTCTTCCTTAATTTTAAATTTTATATTTTTGACGTAATAATTTTGATGCTGTTATGAACTTGTAATACCCTATAATCTAGTCGGAGACGTGATTCACTAAACCACAGGAAATGGATTTAAAAATGTGAGTTTCAGCTTTTCTCTATATTTGTCTTGAAAGAAATGAGAATAGGGTATTAAAATAGGAATTTTAGGGTATTAAAACATTTATTCGCGCATTTATTCTAGCTAGATCTAAGAAAGCTAGGAAAGGAAAGAAAAGAAAATTACACTAGAACTGAAATCGGATTTTTTGATTCGGCAATTATTTGACCGAATAAGCGAAAGCAATATCTAAGATGCACTATAAAAAATGTATAGTAGTTCTGTAACATTGGGCATCATTGTAGTCAGAAAACTTCATTAAAAAGTAAAATGCAAGTAAGCCATGAATAAATGAACATCCCGAAGAAATGCCAACAGCGCTATATGCACAAAACATTATCTATTTATAAGCATTATTCTGCTTCAATTCTTGTAAATATCACTGTATTTCAGAAATATGCATCATTAATAAATGCGTGGAGCAATTAATTATGAAATGTTAACAGTTAAAAACTGACCACTTTTTTTTAATTCTTTTAAAACTACCTCTCGTGGGCATTTATGATGTAATGGGTTCATGATTTGGTGAATGCACCTCGAACGATATGGTAGTAAATACGAAAACGGCTGTTGAACTCAAGATGAAACTGGATAAGAAACGGTTTTCCAGATACGGTTACTCTGCGAAATGGAAGCACTTAAATTCTGTAGACTTACCTTTCCAGAGACTGTGGTAGTAGTTGAGAGAGCAAAGAAACTTGTATTTCAAAATTTTCTTTTACTTTCAAGAGATTTTGGATTGAAACGGGACATGAAATTCTTCTTCAGCATCTTAGGCAATGACAGAACGCGTCTCTGAACTAATATATATTATTCATCAGGCATTTTGCATCATACTTTTAAATCTATACGTAGAGATCAACAACAACAGTATAAGTTTATGGATTTAACAAGACAGAATTAAGCTCTTATGAGAAAATATGTTACTTAACATTAATTTTGAATACCTTGTAGAGACATTAGATATTTTTGGAAGTAGGCAAGATGAAAAATTAGCAACGCCTTCGCCGGGAATCGAATAGCGGACCTCTTAATTACGCGCTGAGCGTGAGAACCACTAGACCACGAAGGCTAGCTAAGAAGGCGGAAGAAATACCTTATATACTTCCCTTTTTAAAGGGCGACTGGTGATTTTAGGGTACCCAATCGCCAAATCCTGGGTGGGGAGAATCATCATCCGCCATCCTTTTAGTTTGGGCGCCATTGTAGAGACATTAGGTATTTTTGGAAGAAGACAAGATGAAAAATTAGCAACGCCTTCGCCGGGAATCGAACCGCGGACCTTTCAATTACGCGCTGAGCGTGCAGACCACTACACTACGAAGGCTCGCTAAGAAGGCGGGAGAAATACTTATAAGCTTCCAGTTTGTTTTATGCTTACTATTATATAAAAGATAAAAGTGTAGTTTGTGAATTGAAAGTATGCCAATAATATTTAATTTATGCTACCGGAAAGTTTAATATTATTTTAGTGTGCCGAAATGCATCAAAAAACTTGACTAAAAGATGCACAATACGAAGTCATGGATAAAAAACAAATAATAGCTTTATAAAGAAACTGTTTCAAGAAGATTCACCAGAATTTCCAGACAAAACCCTAATTCGCTAAGAAGGCGGGAGACATACCTTATAGCCTAAACCAATGCTACAGAGGGTGTTAACGCATGCTTAAACGGTTTTAATAAAGAATTTTTAAAAAAGCAAATGTTTTGAAATAACATTTCTGGCAAGAGCGTATTATTTCAAATGAGAAATAGTGTCTACTACTTTTAAATTTATTCTTCTTTCAAAATGTTGCACGTAAGTTAACTAAGGATTGAAGGACATGTTTTTGAGCCTTCCGAAGAGAAATATTCCTATTCCATAATTCAGAAAAGCTGTAAAAAGCATGGTATTAAACTTTCTAAGTGCAAAATAAGCAACATTATTAATCGGAAAAGAAACTGCGTCAGTCATTACTTCTACATGAAAAGAGAACTCCAAATGGATACCCAAAAAGATACGTATTGTTTCTAATGTTTCTAAGATTAAATCGTTGGTAACAATAGGAAATCCGTCAACGCAGAAATCAATTACAAAGTCTTTAAATATATCTGCAACGGAAAGTTTATTGTTTATCGCCTTTTGCCGAGGCATGTGGTTCAACGCAGAATAATGCGCACAACCCTGTATGAAAATCATTTAGCAGATGACAAATGAAAATACACTGAAACCGTTGATTTAGCATCGGTTTACCTAAATGACTGCAACAAAAAAGCTCTGTTTACTACGGAAAACGAAGAGAAAGCCTTGAAGAGAAAATTATCTGATTCCGTCAATGTAAAGCAAGTTTTAGTAAGGGGTTTATGACTGTCTTAACATTCTCTTACACTGGGGAATTAAAAATAAGAACATTGGCAAATAATATACTAAAACAAACTCAAAGTAATATCGAGAGAAAGTTTTATATCCGATATTTAAAAAAAAATTCATTTCTTTATCTCAAGGACTTCAAAGAGTGAAGCTTCATCAAGATAATGCAACTTCCGATAGTTCAAAAAGTACCACTGCATTCCTTGAAAAAAATGAAAACGGTTACATGTATTGCTTAATAACTTTTCAACGTATTCCTGCAATGCCCCTTTTTCACCTATGGTTTATTATTTACCTATCGACAATTTCTTGAAAACAGCTCTTTGTAAGTGCAAACTAACCATAATTGACTAAATTTGGAAAGTAGCCGAAGAGGAAGGAAAATTAATACCACTGGAAATTTTACAGAAAGCCCTTCTGTCATCGAAATCATGATTCAGGTTTACATTCCAGAAAAAATAGGTTACCGTATCAGGCATTTAAAAAGGGACACTTGACATTTTAAACATGTATAAAGGGTCCTGAAATCGTTCTAAAAATCTATAAACACTCTTTGTAATTAACTTCTGGGTTAATACGAGGATAACTCTGAAATGTTTAGATGTAGCTAAGTAATACAAGTTTAACTTACCAAACTTTAGGAATGTTCAAAGGCCATTAATGCATTTTTATAGAAGAAATGTTCAAATATGAAATGCTACAAACCATATATTTTTGGAATCAATGAAAAATATGTTTTTATAGTCTCATCAGTCTCATCTTCGAAATAAAAACGATGGTCACGTAAATTTTGTTTCACATTATAAAATTATCTAAAATTTATTCACAATAATCGAAATAGGAGAAGAAGGAAATCCTGTCAATTTAATGTACTTTTGTTCAAGCATTCAATTCTCAATCTTGCTGAATTAGAGAAGCATTATCATGTCACTAGTTAGTAATAATACGGTGTTTACCATCATTAAGTAATTTTAAGGTTTCTTTACTGATTCTGGTATTCTTTTGGTTTCCTGTTAATTTTTCCTGTTAATATGGGGACTCAACCACAAAATAATTTCTTCATATGCAGTTCTTCATGATTCTTTTTATGTATATTAGAGGCGGAACCAATATTACACGTTCCTTCCCTATTATTTGATAGGTACAGAGATAATGATTAATATTTTTCGTGTGGTTGACACATTTTCTGAGGCTACAGCTGACAAAGGACTTACTGTACTTTTTTCACCGAGGACATAATTTCGACCTCTACGAAATTCTGTAAGCCACTTGAATGAAATATCACGAGGATAAATGTGCATGTAAATTCATTTCCATAAACTAACTAGAGATGTTGATAGCATTCTTCTTGATTTAATCTCACATTAAAATCGCAGGAAATCACAGCGCGATAACGATCTCGCCTCAACTCCATTTTCCTTTCTTTCAAAATTGATTCTACAGTCAATAAATTGCAACTGTTGCGACAAATAATGGTCTGAGAGCACAAATTTTCATATCTAACAAATAATTTTTCTTTAACGTATATGGCCTCTGTTTCAAAATTTCCAGAATCACCCTACGTAGTAGAAACCGTTATTTTATACTCAAGTCCTTTTCATGTAATCCTTTAAACGATATGAAAATATTTTAGAGCTATTCCTATGATTATTTTTAAACGATTGCTTAGTTCAAGTACAGAATTTCACGAAGTGCTATTAAGCTTTTTTCATAAATCTTTTAAAATACCATATTAATTACAATCGTCTTTTTATTTTTAAATTTCTATTCTCCTTTAACGTGCTATTATTTTCAATTTCTTACCTTTATTATAATTATCATTTTAGAAAACACTGCATACTATAAATAACATTATATACAAATGTGCATGTAAATTTATTTCCTTGCTTTTTATAAACAAAAAAGTAGCTTGTGTGACCAAAGTATTTCTCTTTGCTGTTTGAGAAATGCGGAAAACTTCTCTATTCTTAAAACAGTATCGATGTAAAGGTAGTCTTCATAACATATAAATTGAAATGAAAGAGTTCGACATAAATTTTCAGGAATTTTTTAACGATTTCTTTGTGAATAAAGTATTTTTCAAAATAAATTGCTTCAAGAATTAAGAAAGCGATATCTTCTTTACATGATTTCACATTATTAATTGTTGCTGGCGTTATAGGTGGCTTATTAATTTTTATTAATAGCATTCATATTCGAAAACTATCGATACTTTTAAGCATTTATTAAAGGTTCAATTTATTTTAAGGTTTTCATTATGAAAACTTCAAAAACTGTATTTTAATTAGATAAAAAGAGAAAGATCCAAGAAGGATAATTTTAAGATTTACTTAAACATTTATCTAATATTTTTAATAATCATCCATTTTTAATTGAATTTACTTGTTCCTTTTGCTTTTAGCTGTTTAAAAATAATCTAATCTTTAAAATAAAGTTTGAAAGAGAATTAGAATGCAAAATACTAACTACATCTTTTTACTTCCTTGTACGAAGGAAGTATTGTAATCGCGAAAAGCTTCAGGCAGCATATTTCAACGAAAATATCCACTTTGACCGCTTTCGAATGCAATTTAACGATGTTTTTGCGTGATATCTATACGTAAGGACAGAATAAAAGACTCTTTTCCTCCAAAAAAACTAAAACACTGCTTTAAAATGAATTCTGAAGAGAATTTTTCGTGGCGTCTGTACGAACGTATGTACGTACGTTCGTGCGTACGTACGTGTCTCGCATAACTCAAAAACGAGTAGCCTCAGAACGTTGAAATTTTGTATATAAGACTACTATAACATGTAGATGTGCACCTCGTATTTTGGTTTCAATCGGCCGCGCCAAACGTATATAAATATATTTATAAATATATCCACTCTGTTACCCGGCTCAGTGATCTCAGTTTCTTTACTCTTATATGTTTGTAAATTGTACATTTTTTGCTTTAAAAATGATTGAATTATGTTGTTTTTATCTTCCGGTTAAAATTTTTATGCCTTTCGTAATTCTGGAAGCAATATTTGTACAATTATCAGCAATTTAAAAGCTGTTTAAGTGCGGTTAAGTTTTAAATAACATGGCGGACATATTTGTTTACATTTGAAACAGCAGAATTGTAGATTTGTTGCCAATCTAGAGAGACTAAGCTTCGCAACACAAAAATAACGCCTTCATTTATTATTGCGAATTAAATCATGCTTAATCCTTTCTGGAATTTTTTCGAGGAAATAAGTATTTAAGATATACTTCGTAATTTTTAATACAGATATTTTGAGTTTTTATGTATTTTTGCCTTGTCGCGAAGTGAAAACTGAATTAATTGAATGAGAAATACTCAATCGTCTATGAAAAACTGTTTCTTTTTCGTTTTGTTTGCTTAATTTCTTTTATACATCGTTCTAGCTTTGTTATAGTATTTGAATAAAACATGTGGCAACGATTAGATAATTCTTTAAATGATATAAATTTTGTGCATTCTGAGTTATAATATGAACGAAATATAATACTGTTAAGTAAACCTAGCGCCAGAGTGTCACTATGGTAAACAAAGTGAATTTTAAAGAATGCATTTATTCTATTGTGGTTTATGCGTTGTCGGCGAAGTAGGTTTAATTCAATCTAATAAGTTAAATGAAATGCAAGAAAAAATGCGTATAATTTAATATTCCGTACAAGGAAGTCATGTGGTGTACACATCAGATTTTTTATTCTAATACTTTAGTTAGTAAATGCAGTTGCTAACCTCCTACTAAAATCTAAAGATAAATGATCAAATCTATAAAACTTGTGTTTTCATCAGTAAAAATAATTCAAATCAGTTTTTCAATGAGCTAGATGTGATTTTCCTTCACGGTTATACGACACAGAGTCATGTTTCAAAAAGATCCTTGCCAAAGTATTGCTTACTCGAAAATTTTTAAGGGACACAGGCATTTTAATTAAAGAGGATAAAGTAAGTCCCTAATTTTGGAAATATCAGAGAAAATCATTTTTTCAACAGAAAAAACTATTATATTTCGGAAAAGTATATTTCAGGAATAATTTGAGATTTTTAGCATTCAACGAAATTAATAATTCAAATTATCCTATGCTAGAATGTCTCTGAAGAAATCTGAGGCAAAACATAACGTGTAAGATTTAACATAACGTGTAACATTTGACTTTTTTTGAAAATTTAAAAGATTGCGCAATTGAAAAATTAAAACTATCTGGAACATTTTAAATTATTTTTGTTAATTGCTAGATGAATTGACATTAATCTAATGGAACATACTGTATTAAACATCGAAGTTAATATAACAGAATCATTTTGCAAATAAGAAGGTTCTTTTGCCTTTTTTGTAAAGAAGAAATTATTAAAAATTTAAACAGTTAAGCTTTATTAAATAACTAAGCTTTATTAAGTAACTAAAATTACATTATTATTAAAGAGTATTTCATAGTAACATTACTATCATCAAAAATTATTTCATAGTAACTTACTTGTAAGCCTTAAAAATATTAATAAATATTCATTTTCTTTTATTTTTCCTCTCAGCTTGCATGAAAGGTAAGAGGAAAAAACTAAGTATTATAATTAAAATAAAATTGAATTATTAAAATAAAAGCTACTTAAATTTGAAATAAATTTTAGAAAACAGGTAATGTAATGTCATTCGATTTCTGATTTGAAAGATATTTAAGAAAAGTTGAAAATCTTTTTATATTTTAGAACATATTTCAAAATGAGGTTCTGTGAATAGAAAAGAAATAATACATGGTTTTTAATATTAATTTTCGTAAAAGTCTTGATTTTAGCTTTTATTAACTGTTAACCAAATAAAATCAGATTACCTTAAAAATTCCTTTCTTTCTAAGTTCTTAACAAAAGCTTATATATCATTCAGTTTAAAATTATTCCAATCACTTGAAACGTAACAGCATTTTATTTCGTTTAAGATGAAATTGAAATTAAAAAATTAGTGTCTCTTATTGATAATATTCTGAAATCTTGTATGAATAGAAAATATGTACATTTATACTTACATTTATGATGTTTTTGTTTCTTTTTTAAAACCTTTAAACTAAACTAAATTTTTATCTCTCAATGGTGAAAGACTCAGTGTTATAAGTATCAAGGTGAGTGTATCTACCTGCTTTAAGCTAGTCCATGAGATAAATATTCCAGATTAGAGACTCTTTTACTCTTCTTTCAGTTATAAAAAACCGCAAGCAAAGCAGCAGAAACAGAAAGAGTGCGAATGAGTATGTTTTGCATAATTTACAAAAGGAGAAATGAATTAAAGTATGCTGGGATGAAAATGTACTTATCCTTCCGATTAACTGCAATTAATATTTTAAAAGTAAAATATGTGTAGCATGAAGTAAGGAAAGATACTTTCATACATTTTATTTTCTGATTAAGGACGAAATGTTTGCAATATAATTAATACTTTGAAATAAATTACTTTTATCTTAAATGCACCATTCTGTTGCCATTTCTCTGGAATATCCGCTTGAATTTCAAAGATAAAACATCATTTTCATTCTTCATTTTTCCACTTCTCTTCCACTGGTTTTCAATGTCCAAACTAAATTTTTAGTATACGTTTAAAAAGCAATTTTTTATCATTTGAGCAGCGCAATATTCTTTTCAGACAATATCAGGTGACAAGTATAAACAAGATATATATAGACTCAATACACGTCTCTTTTATCATCCCTCCTAAAAAAACAGTAGATTTAGGAATTATAACTAATAGCTTTATCTTACTGAAAGTATGTTTCATTCAAAGCTCTGTGGATAAAGAGATGGACGTTTTTCATAAAACAAAGCATTGTTTTTGTAATACATAAAGCAGTTTTAAGAAATTTTTCCCGGTTTTTAGTAATTTGTATAAGAAACCAGCAATAGATTTATAATGCAACATTTTAAATTTATGAAAATTGCTGATCTAGATGCAAAAGTTTACAGATCATATTTAAACTTTTGCAATAAAAAAGTTCATCCTTTTTATTACCATTATTCAGATAAAGTCACAGCATGTTTCCATTTTCTTTACGCTAAATAGTTTTAAAAAAATTCTGCAACATGTTTTAAATTCAGGATCCTGTCTAATCAAAATGTGGTTAGTATAATACTTTTTATATTTCTTTAAAACTTAACTGTCTGTTTATTAAAGCAGTGGTAATTAAATTGTTCTTCAGTCAATGGTATTCCTTATCAAACCGGAAACCATTATTTCAGTTTCAATGAAGGGAATTATTTAAACACAACATTTATCAAATTAACTTAAAGAAACCCTTGACTATCATAGCATGTTTATTCCCGGTTGGCAAACAAGGTACTCTGCTAAATTGCTTGTTATGTTCCCCTGACAATGTCTTTAGAATCAATTATGTCTGCCTATTTAATTTACTCAATCGCGAGTTTCTGTGAAGATGTAAAACTCATTTGATTTGAGAAAGCGACAAGAAAACTTAAATATATAAAAAGAATAATTGAGTGCAAAGGGAAGTAAAACTTTAAGAAATTTAAAGTTAATATTTCCGGAAAGTTCTTTCACAAATCTTTTACATCGCGTGATAACAAAATGTGGCATCTATATTTGATGGAAAAAATGCGCCGAATAAAAGAATTGCTGAAGCTATTATTAATTATACCTCTTTCAATTACGTTAGAGACAGTTTTAAAAAAATCAAAATTTGCTGCTCTAGATTACTACAAAATTAGCCGCTCAGGTCGCTATAGTGGCTAGACATGCTAGCTGCCCTACAGATACGGATCCGAATTTAGAAGAAGGTTCAGATATTTGAAAGTGTTAAGCGTCGTTACGAAAGGAGGTACTGGTAAGTGCATGGCAAGTCGTACGTCCTTTCGAGTGGTTTGATAGGGAAAAAGGGATTTGAGATCCCTGAAACCGTCCCCGGGTGTTTTCCGTCAAAATTGGAAATGAATAGGCCAAAGTCATACATAGTTTTAAGACCTTTGATATTGGTATTTCGACTTGGTTTGGAATCAACTCCAGGCCCAACGGGTTGGCTGAATGTTGGTTTCGTGGTTTGTTTTTCGCGTGTTTCTCCATGTTTAATGTAAATAGAGCAGGTTTCCCTTAGAAATTTCTCCATGAATTCAACTCTCCTTTTAGCCAGACAGACCCAGATCAGGAGTGAGCAACTGTTTCGGTTCGGGGGCCACTTAATGGAAGCGGAGGCTAGCGGACAGCCGCATTTCATAAAACGATTGCATTCATTAGTTAAATGTACATTTCAGAAAAAATTTTAATTTATTTGTTATTTTGTGGTGTCGTTTCAGGCTGTACTCCTTAAATGCGGCTATCGTTTCATGCTACTTTATTCCCTGTATTACCAAAGAAATATTTATTTGTACATTCTTCATTAAATACACAACATTCTTCACCGATTTTTACATGTTTTCGGACAGTTCATAGTTTGACTAAATTTGGGAATTTATATATTTACTCTTTGCAAAGAAAAAAATTGAAATTAACCAGATCGACCAGAAAAGCACAGCATATCGTAGCTACACTGCGCATGCGTATTGACGTGGCTGTCCTTAGTGGAAAATGCAATATAAATCTTCAGTCGCACACTTGAAGGAAAACTCAAATCAAGGCGGATTTTTCTATCTTGGCTGGTCACAAAACAAAACTCTTAACGGGTCTTAAGAATACGTTATACTTTCAGTTTTATTTAACTTATTTTAGAGTATTGTAAATATAAATCTGAATTTCAGAATAAAAGTCTTAAATAAACTACAGTTTTATGAAGTAGGTTAGTTTAGGTTATTTCAATATGGCAAAGCTGGGAGGGCTACTGCCTAAGAAGCTTATGCCTTCGTGGAGGAATTTCTGATCGACAGTTGTTCGTATTCAAGATACACATGGGGAAAAAGACGAAAGCGAACCATGCAGCATACCCGTTTGCTTAGAATCGAACCGAAACCAGGTCAAACTACCTCATAACTAACAGTATTAACCACTCTGCCATTAGTAAGTTCGTGGTGTGTGTGATTATGGCAAAGCCTCGAGGGCTATCTGCCTAAGGGGAGGGATGCCTTCGTGGAGGACTTTCTAAGGGAAACTGGCTCGTATACACGTATTAGTAAGTTCGAATAAGGGAGGAAACTTCTTTTAAAAGTATATTGCGTGGATTAAAGTGACCGAAGTATGCTATGCAAATAAGAAGGAAGTATATATTTTCTATATTTTACAAAGTATATAAGAACAGCGTTGGTGACAAATTCTTTTATGAAATGATCTTCAAAACAGAAACATGTGTGTGTGATTATGGCAAAGCCTCGAGGGCTATCTGCCTAAGAGGAGGGATCCCTTCGGGGAGGATTTTCTAAGGAAAACTAGCTCGTATACACGTTACACACGGGAAAAACCACGAAAACGCCCATGCAGCCAGCCCGTTCACGGGATTCGAACCTCGGACCGAACTACCAGTGTTCAGCGACTTTACCGCTCGGCCGCTGGTGGGCCCAAAACAGAAACAAACGTATATAAATCTTTTTCGCAAATGCTACTTGTTTCTCAAAAATACTTTCTAATACAGAAAGTGGTATAATGAAATAACATGTTGAACCTGAGCTCGTAGAATAGTAGTTCGAAGAATTGTAAGATATGGCAGTTATTAGGCTGTATTCCGCCGAGTGTGACTATTCTAGTAAAATTCCTCATATAAAAAACTTCATTTAAAAACAATAAAAGGGCAGAGAAATCCTAAGTTGCTGTGGTACGCAAAGCACATAATACAAACTCAAAAGAAAGCTCAGAAAGACGAAAATCTACTTTAGATTTAACGTCGAAAACAAATGGCAAGTGATGAAAGATTTTAGATAATATCGATCTTCTGTGGGAATGTATTTCTTGTAAGAATGCAAGAAACAAATACAATCCAAAGGAAAAAAGATTCTATTTTGAAAGAATACCATATAAAACTGGAACTGAAAATAAATGTGTAGTTCTGAAGGAAAAAGAAGTGCGAACACTCCAAAAAACACAACGTGTCTCTTGATACAATATAAATGCACTGTGTTTTCGACGAATACAAACGCATTATCTTCTTAGTTTGAACGCAGCACCAGTTCCTCACATTTCACACGTAAACAGTTAAGCGAAGTATATCACTCAAAATCTTATCTGACTAGAATTTAATTCAACGTTTCTCCGTTTAATTTTCTCTCTTAGTACTTTTAAACCCTGTTAAATCGAAACACTTATTATTCAGCATCTGGTGATTTGTGTAAATGCAGAAAGAAAGTTGCTGTTTTGTTTTGCTTATAAAAGTGATGTATTAGTTTAAAGCTACAAGTTTTATTTTATGATTATTGGGTATTTGTGTTTTGCCTTCGGTTTTCAAATTCTATTCAGAATTCTATTTGTTATTTAGCTTATAGACAACAGTTTATATAACATAAAATTTGACTAAAACATTCTGCTATTATGCAAAACTTTGAGTTTGGTGATCAGCAGTAAATAAACATATTTTTACTGCCTTAAGGTGAAATCTTTTATTATGTCACACAAAAATTGTAATTAAGTATAATTATATAATATTAAAAATTAAGTTACTGGAGGAAACTTTCGTAACCTTCAAGTAATGAAAATCAAAAAGCCTAGAAAGCAATCTCTGGAAAGCCAAATTTTTTCCTGTGTATTTTTATCTTATTTTCACAAGATATAATTTATTCATTGAATAAAATCCTGTATTCATTAAATTTATTTAAATTAAATTATAATAAAAATTCATAAATGTTAAAATTTAACATTTAAGCAATTTTAACTCTTCAGTGATTAATACTGTGATTGACACTCAACTGATATTACAAGGCCTCGCCTATTTTAACATGAGTTCTTTCATTAGATATGTATTGCTCATCATAAACTATTAATATTTTTAAACCATTCTTTCAGTCATAAACAGCCATATTTTACAGTAATTTTCTAATAGTCGAAATCTGTTTATAATAGACATAATAGACGTATTCTGATGGTACTTCAAAGTAATTAATTATAAGAAAGGCTAATAGTTTCACGTTAGTTATTAAAATTAAATTATTTTAAGAGTGTTTGAATCTACTACACCATTTCAATGCTATATATTGTTGCGTGCGTACGGGTTCGTTATGAAATGAATGCACAAGTCCGATGAAAAATGAACAAAAATTTATTATTATCACAACAAAAATGCTTAAATTTTCTCAAATTATCATGCAGTATTACAATATCTCACAGTAGTTTTCTTTTAACTACTCAAATGTCCAATAGAACGTAATTCAAAACAGCTAAAGAACGCTAATCCGCGAATTCGCTACAATCAACAACAGTAGTTTTCTAAACAACAACAAACTAAGCAACTACTACAAACTGAGATGTTTTCCTCCTTTTATAAGATTTTAAAATCACGCGCTAGAATTTTCCAGTACTTTCTCGAAATCAAAAAGAGATATTTATTTATTTAATGCACGCGCTCTTGTATTTTCAATTTTCCGGCTTAGCTTTCTTTTAATATTCGTCACGCGCTGCACTGCGCGAGAAATAAAACCATTTAATTTATAATTGAACTAACATTAGCTTTTTAAGTACCGAATTCGTAACACTGCCCCCTTCCCAAGGACTGCACGTCCCGGGCAGTACAATCCCTGGACTGGAAGCCAAACTTACAACTAAAGCATGAATGCAATAATAAGCATTACATTACAATAATAAACGACATGAACAATAAATGTAATAAATAAAACAAATCAAATACAAAATACAAATCAAATGCAAAATACAAACCAGTTACTAAATACACATTTAGAAGCAAAAAGGACCATGGTCTTACACTATTTACAATTATTTACATTACGTACTATGGCCATAGTAATAAGCTAACCTGTCGTAAGAGTTCGAAGACTCACGGATCCGAACCACGACGTCATTCGTGTTCAGCACTGTATATGGACCATCCGAAGGTGACTGTAATTTAGGACTCAGTCCTTTTCGTTGAATCGGGTTCCACAACCACACCTTGTCTCCTTTGTTGGATCTATGTCTAGTAGCTCGCGTGTCGTATCTGGTCTTCACTTTCTCCGTCGCCAAGTTGACTCGCTTTCGTGCAGAACGGTGCATCCCCTCAAACCGGGCCCGGACATCTTGGATGTGTTCCTCAGGCGATGAAGGCGCATCCGTAGGGCGACTAAACAGGCGGTCACAAGGCAGACGAAGGTCTCGACCGAAGAGCTTCTGAGATTGAGAATAGCTGGTAGTCTTGCGTTTCTTTTCGACCCTGGTATGATTTCGGCAGCTTCCCGAGCTCGATCTTTCGGACAAGGCGTCGACATTTCCAGGCGAGGATCCCTTTTGAGGATGGATAGTCATGCCATCAGATGCTGAAAGCAGCTTATTGTTTTTGAAATCTAAGGAAAAATTGTATTTCCTTAAAAAGTCCAATCCGAGTATGCATGGATCTGTAATATCCGCCACATATGCCGTGTGATGGTAGGCGGCACTTCCAAACGTGATGTTTACGTTTAACTTCCCAGTTATATCGATCTTTCCACCAGACGCAGTCTGAAGGGTAACACAGTTTGGCGTCCAAATAAGTTTATCTTTAAACTGTTCAGCTAAATCTTTCCTAATGATGGTAACATTGGCTCCTGTGTCAATGATCATATTGCAAGGAACTCCATCGATATTCCCATTGATGGACAGTCCGTTATTGTTGCCACTCACTATAGAGATCTTAAGCGCTTTAAAACAGGGTTTTTCATTATCTGGCAACCTCCGTTCCTTGATATGGTCATTAATTTGTTTCCTGCGTCGTTGCTCAGAAATTGTCTCAATTTTCGTACCCTGGGGTGTTCTGCAATTCTTTCGTACGTGGCCTTCAGCTCCACAGTTCCAGCACTTTGGTTTCTTGTCAGTCCTTTTCCTTCCCGTGGCATTTAATTGTCTGTTTAAATCGTATGCCTTATTTTCCGTGCTCTGGGGAGTTCTGCAGTTCCTTCGTAGGTGGCCTTCAACACCGCAATTCCAGCACTTTAGGGTCGGTTTTGTTTCACCACTATTCCGTCTTAAAGCATTCACTGGTCTTGTCAACTCATCCGTTTTATTATCCGTGCCCTGGGGTGTTCTGCAATGCCGTCGTAGGTGACCTTCAGAACCACATCTCCAACATCTTACAGCCACTTTGTTCTCACTGCTACTCCGTATCAAAGCATCGACTTGTCTGTATAAATCATCTAAACGAGCCATCAATTGGTCCCCTGGGTCGTGGACTCGCACAGCTCTGACTGGGTAGCGATCTCTAAGAGTTGCTTGCTGGGCTGCCTCCAATTTTACGGCGTACAACAGAGCGCTTTTTACATCTTTTACATCTGCCATTCGTAGAACCTTCCTGTATTTCGGGATCCCGGATGCCGTCGATAAAGTATTGCAAGGACAGGATTTCCCTTGTTTCTGTCGGGCATTCCGAAAAGGCGAGATGGGACAGCCTTTCAACATCCGCGGCGAGCTCCTGAAGTGTTTCGGTAGGCTTCTGTTGACGAGATTTTAATTGGAGCCTGCTGTAGTCTTTTAAACACTTCTCCCCAAAGCGCAACTCCAAGGCGCCGGACAGAGCTTCGAAATCTAACCTTTTGTTTTCGGGAAGAGTCTGAAGGATATCCGCTGCGTCGGCTCTTAGAGAAGCGGCGAGATGACAGGCCTTAGCTTGGGAATCCCATCCATTCGCATCCGCCACGATAGAAAATTGTGTCTTATACACCTGCCAGGAGGTCTTCCCATCATATGTGGATAGCTTCAGATGTGGACGAGCAGGCATTGGTAAGAATTTAAAATCATCACTCCTGCTCCCTGCCGACGCTACGAATTTCTTTAAAGTATCCATTTCTTTGGCAACTGCAGAAACTCTCTCATCAATTTGTTCTTTTACAGAAGAAATTCTTTCTTCTATTTCTTCTTTCACCGAAGAAACTCTTTCTTCAATATGTCCAACTTTATTTTCAACTGCGTCAATTCTGCCTTCCATAGCTTCAAATTTATTTTCTATTATGCAAGTAATTTCTCTTTTCATTCTTCTTGACCAGCTTGAACGGCTTTCATTTCGCCCTTAACGGATTCCTGGCCCAATTTCATTTCTTCCTTAAATAATGCTTGGCCAGCTTCCATCTTTTCTTGGAATGCAGCAAAAGCACTAATGAGCTGTCTCAATTGTTCTTCCATCGCTCTTGTTATTGGCATTCAAATCCCACTTCTGACACCAAAAATTGTTGCGTGCGTACGGGTTCGTTATGAAATGAATGCACAAGTCCGATGAAAAATGAACAAAAATTTATTATTATCACAACAAAAATGCTTAAATTTTCTCAAATCATCATGCAGTATTACAATATCTCACAGTAGTTTTCTTTTAACTACTCAAATGTCCAATAGAACGTAATTCAAAACAGCTAAAGAACGCTAATCCGCGAATTCGCTACAATCAACAACAGTAGTTTTCTAAACAACAACAAACTAAGCAACTACTACAAACTGAGATGTTTTCCTCCTTTTATAAGATTTTAAAATCACGCGCTAGAATTTTCCAGTACTTTCTCGAAATCAAAAAGAGATATTTATTTATTTAATGCACGCACTCTTGTATTTTCAATTTTCCGGCTTAGCTTTCTTTTAATATTCGTCACGCGCTGCACTGCGCGAGAAATAAAACCATTTAATTTATAATTGAACTAACATTAGCTTTTTAAGTACCGAATTCGTAACAATATATTATTTAAAATTTCAGTGGAGGGAGGGAACGAGTATTCAACAGAATTTTTAAAATGGTTAAATTTGCTTTAAAAATAGCAATTACATACATATCATATTCAAAAGGTAACTATTAAGAAAAATATCAAATATCTAAAATTCTAAAAAATATTTCAAAATAAGTTATGCTGTAATAGGACAGATTCCTCAGATTTAATACCTTTTTATTAAAACAAGTTCAAAAATTGACATAAAGTATTATTTAAAAAAACAATCTTTCTGCACAGTGTTAAAATTCTGAATAGCTGTGTCACTGATTGTGCGCTTCAATCTGTCGTGATAAGAACGAGCAAAGTTCTCATTTCAAGTTTCAGATCTTTTTTTAGTCACCCGCTGATACTCATAATTGTTTCAAGGTGTGTATTAACGAGGTAAACAGCTCCACCTGCAGCATTTCTCAAGGCTTTCTTCTGCTGCATCATTCTTCATGTTCAACATTTTGAGCGAAATTGAATTCTCTGAAAATTTAAGTATATGTTACCTTTTTCAAAAAGAAATGTTCTGAGTGAGTTTCATTTCAAAAAGAAATGTTCTGAATGATGTTAGAATAATAAGATTTGTTGTATGATAGTATTTCTCAAATAGGGGGAATTCGGAATGCGATCATCCTTTTATTTACCTGTTGAGCATTTACATTTACTATATGAAAATAAAACAATACTTTTATCCAAGTTTTGTAATTCATCAACATTTCCTATACCATTTCTCTTGTAATTTATAAAATTCATTATTTATAATCTAAATTTAAATAAATGTATATCTATTCTTCAATTTTTGGAAAGGAGGGAAGAATGATACTCTAGCAATGGTGAAAGGGATTTCCACGTGGCAAAAATCACTAATATATATATATATATAAATTACCTGTCTCATTACTAACATGACTTTAAGGAGTTTTAAAAAGACGATTCGCAGAAGTTACATACATGAGTACATACGCATTACATACAAATACTGAAAAATCAGCACAGATGAAGTGCATGAATTTAAAAAACGTTTCTGGTACGCAGAGCCGGGACAAGAATGAGGCAGGCAAGGCACTTACCTCAGGTGAACAAATTGAAGGACAGCCAAATTAGCTATTCGTTCAAAAATTCAGATATTTATTTTTAAAACTTATGATTTCTAACTTTTAATTTCGGAATACATCACTGAATATTAAAAGAATTTTGTGTTATAAATAATCCAGCTAAAAAAAAAAAAAGAAAAACTAATAGCATTAGTTTATTCTCAAAAGACATGAGCTTTCACAGAAATGTATATAATATTTTCTAACATTAAAACTTGTTATTGAAAGTAGCTTTAAGGAACTAATTATACTTTGGGTAACGAATTGTATAGACTACACGTTCATAGAAAATATTATACTACTGATATTAGCTGCTCTGCGGTCTCTCATTCGTCTAACTAAACATAGAACCGCGACATAACTGCTGAGTTTTGCAATTTATAAACGGTTTCTGGAATAGCATCCGAAGAATAAACAAGGGGAAATAAAAATGAAACGCACCATATTATTAGTTATTGCACTTTTTAGTCCAAAGAGGCTTTCTCCCCTGAAGGACTATTGTTTTCGTTTTGTGATTTTGCGTTGGTTCACTATAAATGTCCGTTTCACTTTTCAAACTGTTGCCACCAAATGTTAAAGTCCTGCATTATATTTGAAGAAATTAAATAATGAAAAATATGCATAAATGTATGTATATTTCTCGCATTGTGATAAAACAATGGTACATAAAGCCAGCGAATTTTGAATGACGTAATCCTACTGCGAATATGGGCATGTGGAAGCCCAAATTTGAAATTTGTTTTATTATCGATTTCATATTTTGTAAAATTTAACGAATTTCTGCTTAACAAACTCAAGGATTTCAAAGCGAGCAATGGCAACGTTGTACAGGAAAAAGAATTTTATCTCCAGCGCGCGAGACTCTGTATCGGGAATTCTAAAAATATGCACAATTTAAAACTATTTTACGATATTGCTATTGAACTGAATTTTATGGTTTAAGTGCAAAGAGCGTGATATTTAATAAATAAATGTAACACACAAAATGTTAAAAAAACGCCCCCTTGGACGTAATTAAAAATCTGAAACCTTTCAGATTTTTTATTTTTATTTTATTTTATTTTTTTCCGTAAAATTTTCCAATAAAGGAGGGGCATGAATCGAAGTTTTTGGCTTATATTCACATTCTTGAGCGGGAAATGTATGGATTGTTTCATTTAAAGTTATTTCTGAAGCAGATGCTGAAAGATGAAACAAATTGGTTCATTGTTTGTCAAATGGGATGTAAAGATATAAGGTAAAATAAATTTTTGTTTAATCAGTGTATTATTTATATTGAAACAATTAATTAAATTTTTCAGTTTTAGAGAACAAGAAAAAGGGGTTTAAAATTCTGAGTACTTTGTGGAAGATTTAAGACAATCTGTTCTGGCTAATTCTAATGTAATTAATTGATTTTGACATAATAAATATCTTTTGAAAAATTTATTTTTGTTCCGTTGACTCTAGCGGAATCGATATAAAAGTATATTTAAAAGATATGCTTCTTGCTGAAAAAAAAATTTAAGAAATACTAGTTGCTGTGAATAAAAATTAATGACAAACACCTGTCATAGTCGCGAAATTTAACATATAGAATTTTCTTGAGTTAATGGTTGAGATGCAAAAAAGTAAAGATAAAATATGAAGTATCATTAAATTTTGTTCATTTTAAAATTATGCTTTTACTGTCGAAATGTCATGGGATGTATGCTGAAAAATGTAAAATTTCAGCTTTAGAGATGACTATATCATCAGAATTTGAAGAGAAACGAAAATTAATAAATCAAATTACGTGGAATCAATTGATATAAATTGTAGTTTTTCAGAAAAGTATACTTTTATAGAAATTAAAGAAATGTTGGACATTTTAATTTCACAAAAAAATATACGAAAAGTTAAATGAAATCTCTTCCGATTTTCAGTTTCTAACTGATGAACAATTAATGTCATTAGATTTAAGTAATTTAAAGGCAGCAGCTTATAACTTAGCACTTAAATATCCGAATGATATGAACGCTGAAGAAATTCAGTCAAAAATATCTAGTTTTTTTAATGATGCTATTTCAATAATTCCGGACACATGAGCAGTTACAATCTTCAAACTTTTAAAAAGTAATACCCGATTATAATTTATTTCAGTCCTATCCGCGTTTGGAAGCAGCATAAAGAATTTTTTTAACGTTGCCAGTTACTGTAGCTAGTGGCGAAAGAAGCTTTAGCAAACTTAAAATAATAAAGACCTATATGAGATATTCACTAGGCCAAGAAAAACTTTCAAACTTGGCCATTCTCTCTACGGAACATGAGTTAAGTAATCAAATAAATTTTGAAAAAAATTATTGATGATTTTGCTTCTTTAAAAGCAAGAAAAATAAAATTATAAATATTCTTGAGAAGTTTATGCCATAAATTTTTGAGCAGATGTTTTATTTACACTACTTAATATTATTTGCCATTTTTCAAAAAGCATATTTTTAATGTTTTCCATTTCAAAATTTTTAATCATTATATATATGTTTCACTTGTGGAATATTCAAAGCTATAACTAAATATTATTGAAAGAGTTATCGTATTTTCACTTGAAATAGTTACTTTTAAGGAGCGTAAAAATATATATAAATATATTTAATTTTCTCTATATGTATGAATATATGTATATATATATATGCAATAATTATATAGTATATATTTTTCGCATGCACATATATATGTGTAATTATGGCATATATGTAATATATGCAACATATATATTGCGCGTTTTTGTATAATGTTGTGTTTTCAAACATCATTTAGTATTATTTAGTATTATGATAAAACATTGTTGCATTAACTTTCATATGTCTTACTTGATCCACTTTCAGAGCTAGTGTTAATAAGTGTTAATAAGGGTAATAATAATAAGTGCTCAGTGTTAATAAGGGAAGGATTCCTTCTATTACATAATGACCTGTATTTTCACTTGGACTTTCATATCCTTTTAAGATCACAGCAATAAAATTTTCAGTTTCATACACTCTTTTATACAGTCCATTAATTTCACACATTATTTTAGTCATTTGTTTCATGATCTTAGTAATCAGATTTTTCAGCTTGTGTATCATCTTTTATATAAAGTTTGTTAATATGATATGCCATTTATATATGTCATTATGTGTTTGGTTGTATAATCCTGACCACATTTTATATACTTGTATCTCCAAACAAAGACCTGCTTTACAATTAAAAGTTTAATATAATTTAACATTTAGACTTTTGCAGTGAACTTATAAGATATTTCTCCCGCCTTCTTGGCATGCCTTCGCGGTGTGGTGGTCTGCACGCTCAGCGCGTAATTTAGAGGTCCGTGGTTCGATTCCCGGCGAAGGCATTGCATATTTTTCATTTTACCTGCTTCCTAAAAAATACAAACTTAACTAACAGAATAGAATAAAGCTATTTTTACTCCGCCAGGAAAGACATACTTACGAAATAGCTTCAGCAGTTTACTTTTAAGCAAATATATATTATGAATCATAAATAAAGTGTAAGTGCTTTTTCTCATAATGAATTTCAAAAGTAATATGGAAATGATTTCGACGTGAAATTTTGTGTAAGTGTTTCCTTGAGCTAATGCTATAAGAAAGCCTTAGATCAAGGGAATACAGTTCAGTACAGTAAATTTCAGTTGTAAAAACTGAAATTTTAAACCCAAGTTAAGAGAATTTTATCCTTTGATGACTAAAAATGTTTTGTTTTCCTAATGTTTGACCTATAGATGCAGTTAACTTTAATTCATCTTTCGTTTTCAAGGTGTATATTCAACAGTACCCCCGCAAAATACATTTAAGTGCAGACTACAATTTTATTGAAAATGTTATGAAGCGTTTTCGGAAAAATACTGGAATTATTAGGAATAAAGCAATAAACAAAGAACTGTAAACATCTTTGCTGATCTAAAAGTACATAATGTTAAAAAACAATTAGTTGCCAAACCAGTGCGATTAGGAAATTACCAACGTATAAATCTAACTATAATCGGCGATACAATTCAGTTTTGGAGATTTCAAGAATTTTTTCAATTTTATCAGGAAGTTTATTTGTTTTTGTTTTGTTTATTTTGTTATGACAAAGCACGCAATGGCTTTGGAATGTATGCCTAAAGAAACAGTTGCCTTTGTGGAGGGCTTTCTAAGGAAACCTGGATCATATCTACGTTATACCTTGAAAAACCACTAAAATTCCCAAACAGCAAGTCCGTTCACCAGGAATTAAACCCAGGTCGAACTGCCAGTGCTCAACGAATTTACAGCTCAGCCGCTGCTGGGCTCAAACTTTTATTACTGGGGACCACATTAGTCGGGAATCTCACCCTTGGAATCCATATTTTACATTTTTGGAGCCTATATAGTATACTATCATTTAAAATTTCTTTCTGATATGCATTTCTAGATGAATAGATTCATATATAGTTTATAAGGTATTTTCTGCTTCCTTTCCACATGCCTTCGTGATGTAATTGAAAGCACACTCAAAGCGTGTTTGGGAGGTCAGGGGTTCGAGTCCTGGCTAGAAAATTGCACGTTTTTCGCGTTCCTGCGTAGATATAACCTAATGACTCCACAAGTTTTTGAGAAAATTTTAAAATTCAAAACTGAAGGGTTTTTTTCAAAGGAAAAATCCTCCATGAAGGCATTCTATCTCCTTAAGCAGATAAGCCATGCGTTTGCTACCACAATTAAATAATTCGTCTGTGATGTTATGTACAGTAATATAAAAAATATGTAAATAATTAATTGTTATTAAACACAAATGTGGAAATCTTCCAAAGATTGCAATTTTTTTACATTATTACTCTAATAGTCTAACTGGAAGGCATTTGGAATGTACCAATGTGCACAGAAATATCATTTTCTATTCAAAGATTTTTGAAAAAAATTAATGCTTATTTCATATGGCTTTGCACATAGAAAATCTGACTGCCAACCATTCAAAAGTATTTGACTGCTTTTGTTAGAAAATAATTTTAAAACTCCCTTATATTCATGAGAAATTTAAATAAGAGAAATGTCAACTCATACAGTATAAGCATTATTTGCAGCAAATTAGAATCTTCCTAAAATGGAGCAAGTGAAGCTGAGATATGTTCGATGTTTGCCTCTCTTGTTTAGTTATTAAATACCATGGAAACTTTTGCTAAAGGTATGCCTTTGCATAAAATGAAATCAGAAAGTTGCACATGCTGTTGGTTTTACTATGCATAGAAAAAACTCAAGAATACTTTACAAAAAAACATTACTAACTATTTCCGACATTTAAATCTGTTTACTCTTTAGGAGTTTATATTAGAAAACCATTTGTTGTGAACTATTAGAAACTTTTTAGCATCCAAAGAGTTCACTAAATTTTACCGTTTTCTGGATTTTCTTGCATTCTGTGTGAGATATTATGATGGAAAGAATGGAAGAGATAAAGAGGAGAAAAATTTGTCGGAAAATAAACAACAAGCCTATCCTCAGAATGTTAATGTATACTCGGAAACGTAGGGCATCATGTATTTCAATATATAAAGAATAACGATCTGTAGATTCTGCTGTAAAAACTAGTGGAGAGAGATAAAATAAAGCACGAAGGATAAAATAATTCGGTGAATTGAAATGAGAATCAAGATGAATGAAAGAAAAAATTATATCTTATAAGAAAATAAAAAACAAGCAAAACATGGTAAACAAACTGCAGAAAATTACATTTTGTTTCATTTGAAAACTATGCTTATGTTTTACGAAAGAAAAACTAGCATTTTTCATATTATATATCACAAGTTTACAAATGCTTCATGGTTTCAATAAAGTGGATGCACCCCAATTAAAATATCATTTCAGAAAATACTTTGCTTCTAGAGCCATGAGTGATTTTTTCTAATTTAACTAATTTAATTTTCTAATTTAATTTCTAATAATTCTATTTCTAATTTAATTTCTAATAATTCTATTTCTAATTTAATTTCTAATAATTCTATTTCTAATTTAATTTCTAAACTAGTTATGTAAAAAATCGTAGAAGACTCACCCTGTACGCATGCTTCCATCATAAAATTTAGTTCAATAATTTTGTAGTACAATTAGTTTGCTTACAATTAATTCAACTATTACGCATGAACTATGGTGATGAATTTAAAATGCACTGAAAATAATTTAAACTGGACTCTAAAGCACATAGTGCAAAAATATGCCGTAGAAATATTTCTTAAACATTCCAATCAAAGAAGAAGGAAAAAGGCCAAGTTTACTTTCCTACAACATCGGCTGAGAACAAAAAACAACGTAAAGAAGCTAGCTGTATTATCATGTATTATAAAACAGAAAAGATTTTATACTAAAAGCCAATGAGCAAGTTCCGCCTTTATGATGCAACTGTGTAACTACTCTTGAGAATCACTAAGGTTCCGTTGTTAAACAAACTGTTAAATTTTGCAAGAGCAGGATGGAAAATACGGATCGTTAGCTTAGAGGGTACACTTTCCCTGTTTTTAGTTTTACCTTTCCTCTTGAATCAAATTTAGAAGGATAGATACTCTACTATTCATACCCAGAAATTTTGTGTCCTAGAAATGATTAAAAAACCGAAAAGGTAAATTTGCTTAAATTTAGTGGGCCACTACTAAATTCTTTTAATGTTTGATGTAATAAATTCCATGTAATTTAACTATGTGATATTTTCCAATTTATGTCCAAAACAATTCGTTAATTTTTATTTCAGATTATTGTTACATATCTTTATCAATTTAAACAAGTAATTTTAAGAAATAATCTATCAAATTTAATCAATTGCTTTATCAGATAATAGAGTATTCCTTTCAATTTATAAAGAAGATTCTGTTTAAAAAGAAGTTAAAACTGAACTGAAGGCTCTGTAGTTTAATTGTATGGGCACAATGCTCTGATATGATTTTCAGTTACTGCCTGTTTCCTAAATATTAGACAAAGTTTTGCAAAACGGGGTTCTTATTTTCCATATTTAATGTTTCAAAGATAAATCAACTTTTCTTTATAAAATAACATCTTTTTTTCCTAACTTAGGACTAACACAAAAATATCACAAAAGTGAATAGATTTGCAGCAGCTTTAAACGTTCCGCATTTCACTCCTTCCTCTTATTTCGCACCAACTAGCTAAAGAGTCTACATATGCACACGTAATCTATTTTACATTGAGCAACGGGTTTATTAATGCAGAATTAATACAACTTATGATCGTGTAGTAGAAAATATTAGACAGATAAATAAGCATACACTCCTTTCCTAACTTAAATTTTGATTGTGTAATTTGTTTCTCATTATGGCATTTCAATTGTTTTAATAGCTCATTTATCCATATCAATTACCCATTGAGCTAGGAATAATTGAGAAGAAAGCCAAATTCAAAGAAAAATACAGATTTAGCGAATAATTTAAGAAAACCCCTTTCTTTTTCTTCTAGACGAGTATTTCTTTTTTCTATAAATGCTGCCGCTGCCGGAAAGTATTAATAAATACCGATTTCGAGTAGAAATAATGATGTCGTGCTTTGATATATGAGCTTAATGTTTCCTTTCTAAATATTCCTTTTAAAATTCTGAATCCAGGCCCTTTTAAATTCTTGTTGCATTCATCGCATTCAGAATAACTTAATAGGAGTTATTTCCTTTCTTGTATTTTTGAAATTTGTACATCAATAAAAATATATTTTTATACATAATATTTGTTTCGTCTTAAGATAACCACTAAAACTGTAGTCTTTTCATTTAACTTTTATTTTGAAAGTCTTGATTTTTAAAATACAGCTTATATTCTCATGCTGTAATTTTCCTTTCCTGAAATTTTATTTCCAAATATTTATTTTATTACAGGTATTTAAATACATAGACAATAGAACTTCATTTATACGTTGTTAAAAACACCTATCATCATAAAAACATCTATACGTGTGAAAAATGTAAAAACTAAACTCAGTGGCGTAACAGCCCTAATGGGCCAAGGCCTGCAATGCCCGAAATCTGCTTTCTTCAGCGTGGGCCTTGGGGTGCGTAAGCATATGCCCTGAACAAGTGGTCCGCTTGTCGCAGGCAACCCAGTGTTTAGTCCCCAAGCGCACTTGATACTCATTTTAATTACCATCACCCAAGTGATGGTAATTAAAGGATGAAAGACGGAGTCGACCTTGCCCAGCCCGGGAATAGAACCCCGGACCTGTGGTGCTGCTGCGCGATGCGCTAGCCACTGCGCCACCGGGGCCTGTGAAAAATGCAAATTAAATTCAAAACAGATAAGCGAAAACATTTATTAACAATTATTTCTATGTAAATTTAAAATGAAAGAAATGAATAAAACTGTTAATGACGTATTCCATTTTAACTTACTCATTTCCAACATTTTTATTTCTCGATTATATTTATATGAATTAATTCTCAGCAAAATGCTGCACCACTAAGCGCCTGTTTGATTCTCTTATATATTTTATAGCTTTTATAACACTACAGAAAAACTGGTTTTCCGCAGTGTGATTAGAGAGGAAACGAAGTTGCAGTACATAGTTTTTACTCTAAATGAGGAAAATTGGAAATACCTTATTTACTGCAAGAAAACACATTACATCTTGCCAGAAATGTGTTTATATTAATTTCTTAAACACGAAATTTCGGATTTCGTAGATCATGAATGCAACTTAGACGATGATCGGTGCTTTACGTTCTGAAAAAAAGCACTGCGCGAGTTTTCTAACAAAGATGAGCAGGTCTGCTGAACATCAATGTCATTCCCTTTCAAAAAGCAGTAGGATGTATGCAGTCTACATCCTAAAAACTTGCTTTGCAAATTCTGGAACCCCTGTGAAGAAGCACCCGGTCCTTCCTTACTCGCTTCAACCGTTGAAGTAAAAGCAGTTGCAATAGAGTGACTATGTCACAGAAAATGAGTTCTCCAGCCCTGGATTTGCAAGCCGCTCCCGCTGTCTTATAAATTTTTAAATTATCACAACATCAAGAAATGCGCAGTAAAAGCCATGGGTACATTTTCAGTTTCCTACTTGAATGTGCAACCGCCTTTTCTGATTGATCCTAATTAATATTTTAGTATGGCAGTCTTATTGCGTCTTTCAAATTTAGATTTCAGATGTACCTTAGTAATAGCTAAGTATTGGGAAATGGTTTTACATCACAGGGCTGTGCGTATGGAAGATATCAACTGAGAAGTTCTTGGGCATTGTAATTTAATATTTATAACTGATTTAATACAATAGGTAAGTAACTTTGATTTTCTTGCTCCAGACAAAGAGAAATATGCTCTGTAATATTATGTTATTCAATGTGCGTTAAATAGTTTACTATTAAAGTAATTAAAGTAAACAATATTAAAAATAAAAATTTAACAATCTAAAAGAAATTTTCTTTCAAATATTTAATGTTAACAGACAGTGCTTGTATCGATCGTTTTAGTCCCCATAAGCTAAGTGCAGTTGACAGTTGAGAGCAGAATCTGAACACCCGTGCGGCTTACGTAGACTATTCGGGTCTAGTCCAGGTTCCGCAACTATCCGGGGCAACACCTCATGGGCCCTATAAGGGCATATATTGATCTTGTATACATGCTTACATAGTTCAAAATATATGCTTACATAGTTCATAATATATGCTTACATAGATACATAGTTCATAATATATGCTTACATAGTTCATAATATATGCTTACATAGATACATAGTTCATAATATATGCTTACATAGTTACATAGTTCATCATGTATGCTTACATAGCTACATAGTTCAAAATATATGCTTACATTGTTACGTTCATAGTACATGCTTATATACAAGTAGTTAATAATACATAGATCTTTCATAATACGTGCTTATATAGTCCATACATACACATGCCTACATAGTTCATACTTGCTTACATAGTTCATAATATATTGAACCTGTTACATAATACATACATAGTTCATAATAATTTTCATTGGCCATATTACATACATGTTTCATAATATATACAGTGGGCCATAATACCTACATGTTTCATAACATATACAATTAAAAAAAAAGAAAATAGGAAAAAAAAAGAGAGAGAAGAGAGATTGACTGTGATCTATCCACATTGGACAAATCTGTTAAAATTTTGCTGCGAAATGCTGGCTGTTTGATCATATAACGCTTATGAGAAACTGTTCCGGAAGCTGCACATGCCAATGTGTGGTTAGAGCGTATTGGGTCAAGTAATGGTCTGGTTTACCAATGGCTCCACAGACCCAACTTTCGGTATTTGCGATTCCTCGCTCATAGTAATAGGAGGGGAAAGGCCCGTGCCCCGTCACAAATCTCGTTATTTGAGGGGATGACTCAAGACGACAGAGCGAAACTTTATGGTAGTATTAAACAGCATAATCCTTTTTTTAAAAAAAAAAGTTACATGTTTTGTAAGAATTAAAGGCATACACTTTTTATGCCATTTACTGCTGGCCATTTGTTACACAAGGTTGTCTTAAAGTCTTTAACGTTATAAAAATATAACAGTCAAGCTAATGAAGAAAAGGGGTACGATTTTCACGGAAAAAAAGTACGAAGAGTAGATCACTTCATAGATCTTAAATGTAAGATCAACGTTTCACCAACAGAAAGTTCTTTATAATATCAGCAATAGCAAATACAGTGTGAATAGTACTCAACAAGTTTTATTCATATGCTAGAAATCCATTACATGTCCTTGAAGTTGCGTTTCAAGTTATTATCAAACCGAGAAAAAAATATTCAGTATCGTTTTCAATGCTCTTCTGATTATGATCTTTAATATCGTTATAATACCACATAGAGTGGTTTATAATCATTTATGAATGGATGCGCCTTTTTCCAAAATAATACATTTCTGATTTTACCCGGTAGCGAAGTTAGTTTAGTTTAGTAGAGGTTTTATTTATTTTACTTTTTTAAAGCAACAACTTCGGGTTTCCCATAAAATTAACTACATTTTACTTGAAAGTTTAATTTTTGTTTATTATATTATTTTGAAAAAGCCTGGGTAATTCATCAGCTTCACCCCTAACTTCACTTTCATTTCCCACTCAGAGTTTGCTAGTTTGAGTTATGAAATTTCCCTGTCACAAATCGAAACTAGACTTGATTTTTTGAAAGAATCTCTGAGAGGTGCACGAATGATCAGATTACATTCACCCTCGAGTAATATTCAAGGTCTATCCAAGCATGTATGCGGTTAACAAAGGCAGGATATAATACTAATGGACTTAGTTTTATTGGATTATTTAGATTATGGCAAAGCACCGGAGGGTTATCTGGCTAAGAGAAGGGATGCCTTCGCTAAATCTTTCTACCAGAGCGAAGGGGGTGCCTTCATGCACGAAAACTGGTTCATATATACCTTACACATGGAAACCATGGAAACCATTCTGCAGCCAACCCATTCGACAAGATCGGATTGATTGAATTATCCGTGTTCGGTGGTTTTCCTCCTAGGCCGTCTGTGAGCTAATACTGTTGGGGTTGCATTCAAATCCGAGAAAAAACCATTTGAGTACATTCAATATTTTAAATAATAATTTTTGCAATCCGCTTGGTGGTTCGATTACTCTACTGTAGAGTGCCTGTCTGTACAAAGACAAGTTCCTGAATTTGAATCCCAGACAGAATCAGATTTACAGTATATCCTAACTAATGTTGAACCACATCTGGAGCAGGGAAAGTTTCCACTAATATGATATTTGTCTTCGATTCGTTCAATTAGAGGAAGGGAATTTAAAAGCTTCACCCAGTTATTGCATACACTTACTGATGATGCTAGAAATATAATCATCATTTTGAGTAAAAATCATTTAGTGTCGGTTATTAGCAACGAATAATTTTGCATTGTCGCTTTTCAGTTGTTTTTTCCAAAGAGAAATTTTCTACTTTTTAATTGTAACCGATATTTCATATCTCCTTTTACTGGTATATCTTGCATTACATTTTATTTTGAGACATGTATATTAAAACTTTGTACTAATTAACATCAATAGTTCAATAAAAATGAAGCATTTATCCTCCATTTGAATCTTTTCACTTTTGTATTTACATACGTGTTTACATTAAATATTGTTTAAAATCTTCGTTCCTTTACAGCACTTCCGATTTTGAAAGGTTACTTCAGCACCTCTCATGTGATGATTTTGTATGCTTTTGAATGCATGAAGCACATTTTTGTCTTATACAGGAGACTATCAAAAGACATTTTTAACACTTGATTATAGACCTTTCATCCCACATTAAAACATTAATTAAATAACTTAGGGTTTTCGACAGAGACAGTTTGGATTTGATAGCACCTTTTAGTAAAGGTGAACAAAATTCAGGTTTGTATCAGTTGTTTTGTGAATAACGTCTCAGTGAGAAAGTTATTCTTTACTGCTAAACTATCGTTTAGGAAGGCAAAAGTGATCGATGATATGCAGAATAGGCACATTTAATATCACAATATATTATATGGAAAGTTTTGAATTTGAGCACTTTCTCAAATGGGAGTTTTTAAGGCCCCTACTCATTTATTTAAGAATTTCTTCCATAAAATTTCTTTTTATAAATTTACATTTAAAAACCTAAACGCGCTTCTATATTCTTCCTCAGAAATTTGATTAAGGCTATATCGGAGAGCGTTAATCCAAGATGTTACATATTGCCAACAGAAATTGATAAATCGCGAGTAAAATGTGCAATACTGTAATTCTGAGTGTCAAACAGTAGCTTTGATGGCGAAAATCAAAAAAATAATAATCTGTGCTTAAATACGAGCAGAAAAGAGTCAATCCAAAGGTTTCTGTATAAATGACAATAAATGATGCTCTTTATTGATGGACAACTGAAAAAGAAGAAAACCAGTTCTAGGAAACCAGTTCAATGATAACTGGAACCAGAATCATTAACTTACGCAGAAAATGTTTCATGGGTATTAAAAGCCTTCACTACATGTAATTTGCTAACTGAAGATGCTTTGGAATGATACTGGCGGTAAAGAATTATACGCATTGAATGATTTATGAACTGTTTTCCCGTATATGTTTCATTTCTAAGATTCTGTTTATTTGAACAATGTATACTAAGCCACCCTAGCAATGAAATACCGTAAATACCTAAAGCGTGTAATCATAGATAGGAAGCTCCAGAATCTACACTTTTAAAGCCGAGACTCACAGTTTACTTTTCAACTCAAGATATGTAATTCTTTCGTTTCTCGACATTCTAGTCACAAGCAAGGAACCTAACTTTAGCAATGCATTTCACCGAAGATCTTTTTTACTTTGGCAGACTCCTCAAATTAAATTAAGTCCTTTGGATAAAAAAAGGAATCGTCTCTTTCTATTCTTTCGCTTTCCACATACTCAAACTTGCTTCTCCTAATTTTCTTTAATCAGAAACTCAGATGTTTGAGAACAGTGGTTTTTCTCACTTCCCGTAATTCTACCAAGAGTTTAAAAATATTTATGTTGTCTCAAGATAACACTTCCCGTAATTTCACCCACTGCTTGTAATTTCACACCAAGAGTTTAAAAAAGGTTTATGTCGTCTCAAGGTAACAACGTTTCGTTCGTTCCGAACAATCACAAAAGTTTATTAGCTATTTCATTATTTTCTGACGTAAATGAACGTGACACGAAGAGCAAGCACCAGGGCCGAAGCCTTCCGTCCTGTGTAGAACTATGTTGGAGTTAAAACCATCCCTTTTCTTATGGCTAATATGTGGCTAAGCTGTATCATAGAAAATGACTAGGCCAGTTCTTTAAGGATAGCCTGAAAATCAGTCAGAGAGAAGCATCCATGCGAAAGACCAATAGTTAATAGAAGACTAACTCAGAATCTTGAAGTAATGCAGAGAAAAGTGATACTAGTTATAAGTATTAGAACGATAATAGTACGTAGATGATGGTGGCTAATAAGTCAACTGTAAGTTGCGTTTAGTTTTCAAATTTTCCTTATACTAGTTAAAAAGTGCACAGATTTTTGTCCAGATTCAATTTTCAGTTCGGTTTCAGATTTCAGTTTTTCTAATACAATTCACATTTCTGTCCTTAAAGGGCAAAAGAAAATTAATACTTAGAATGTTAATCAAAACAATGAATGCATAGAATATCTGTAGTATTTCTTTTAGTGTGACTTTTGATATATTAGTCAAACAAAGCAAACAATGAAATTTTACTTTTTTCAAAACATTAGTGAATGAAATTAATGTGTGGAAAAAGTAAACTTCATAAATTAACATCGTTATTTGTCTAAAAGCCACATTTTTCAATTCTCTGCCTGCAAAACTATTTAAAAATTCTTCAATTAGAGAACTGGACTCTCTGTAATCGTTTATTTCCTAAAAATCTTTCTGTTTTAGTTAATGATAAAAATTATAATTTTTATTTACATTTAGCCTTTACAGTACTCGATTCTCAGGCTCTTCTCGCTCAAACTTTTATCAGTAGATTGTGCTACACATTTTGATTCTTATTATTTGGCCAGTGTTATTTTCTTTTGCTAGAGTATTTTCTTCTGCTATTCTCGTTCGGCTCACTTTTGCTCTCTCAGATTAGAAGAAGAAAGTATATTTTGATCTTCGAAAACGTAAATTTGTTTAACTTAAGCTAATTCCTGTTACTAAGTGCTTTTCGGATTAATGTAAATTCGTTTTAACTGGTCCATTTCTCAAACTGCAAGCATGAACTATGGTAGTTCGATGCAGATTTGAATCCTTGCAAACGGGCTGGCTGCATGTGTTTTCTTTCTTTCCCATATCTATCATAAATACGAACCAGTTTGTCTTAGCAAGTCGCATTCCTTTTCTCCCTTAACCAGGCAAACCTCGCATGTTTTGCCTAATGTATTGAACAAGTTAACCAAGTGAAGTTCAATGATCAGCCTATTTAAGACACATTTAGTCGTACAATTAATTTGCAACAACAACTATAAAAGTAGTTATTGTAGGAATAGTACTCAAAAATTCAAATTTATTGCTTTACATCTCATAGTTGTGGGATCTAATTCTCTTTCCTAATAGATCTCACTAAGGAACTAGCGACTTCTCCCACAGGCGTGAAAAATACCAGCAGAGAAAAATGGTAAAATAACCCTTTATTTTTCGTAAAACTCGTGTACTTCGTGCTTACAATAACACCAACGAATCGTGGCGGAACTTAAGAATAATTTAGATTAGTGTTGAACTAACAATTTAATTTGATCTTTCTGTTTTAGTTAATGATAAAAATTATAATTTTTATTTACATTTAGCCTTTACAGTACTCGATTCTCAGGCTCTTCTCGCTCAAACATTTATCAGTAGATTGTGCTACACAAACTATACTGACTCAATAACCTACCTGGTGATATACTTAATAAATGGTCAAAAAGGCGTATCAGTAGCTCAGCGTAACAACAAGGACAAACTAGTAAGGTGCGCTGGATAGCTAAATCACCATTTGAATAAACTTCTAGATTCGTCTGTATTTATACTAATTTCACTTGACTTTAAATTTGCATCCTGATGAGGAAATGCGAAGGGAAAATGAGAGGTTCAGGAAAGGTACCAAACTTAAAATAATTTGTTATGTAAAATAGGGAAACCCTACATCGTTGCAATTTTTCAAAGAAAAATTGTGTCATTTCCATAATTTCGAAAAACGATTCTGTCATACAGTTTCTGTAAACATGACACCTTCGATAATTTAACTGTACCTAATTATCTTGCAGTATAATTTGTTTCTGTTGCTTCTCGGAAGAAAAACTTTGATAACACTATCTAAATAATATTAACAATGGAAATTAAATACATTATTATTGTAATAACTTATCAGTTATTTGGCTGGAAACATAGATTAGCCGAAAGTAATTATGAGCTGTAACTTATTAGGGCTTCAGTGAAGGAAATTAATCTTTTATTCCGAGAAGATAAATTATTCAATTCAAAATCTCTCGGCTTCTAATTAGGAAGATTTAGGCAATTTATCTTCTATTCTTGAAAGTTCTAAATCATTTGTAAAATGAAATCATAAATAAAAGAAACTGCTTCTCTAAATCTGGGGTATTCTAACAATTGAAATACTCAAAATTAAAAAAAGGATAAAATGTAAATGTACTTAAACAACTGATTATGCTGAAACTAATTCAAATAAAAATTAAATGTTACGTTCAGATTTCGAATAAACTCGTAATTGCTAGTAGTTATATTTGCAGATTTAAACGAGAGATGCACACCATTCGCTGAGTGGTCATGGAAAGTTAGTAGCTCTACCCGTGTTCAACCCTTGCAAGCGAGCTCGCTGTGTCGATGCTTTCATGATTTTCTTTATATTTGACTTTAATATGAACCTGATTCCCATAGAAAGCTCTTAATAAAGGACTCTCTTCCATCAGGCAGATAGCACTCAAGTGATTTGCCTTATACAATGAACCAAACCTTAGATGAATGTAACACATATTTTTGCAAAGCTTAAGTCAATTCTACTAGGAAATAACTCAAATCTCAGAGTAAATGTTCTGAAAATAAAAACGAGCTAGCGTTAATAAATAATTATTTTTAGCTCCATAAATTTATCTGAAAGATATATGAACTTATTTAGATATATCACTATAGTAAACCAGAACTTTCCGAAGTATATTCAAAACATATGTTTCTTTTTGAGGGCCACACATAAGTATACCTTAGGTTGTAAGATTCATTTTACTTTTCTAACCCTTTATTTTAAGATATAAGGTATTTCTCCCGTCTTCTTAGTATGCCTTCGTGGTGTAGTGATCAGCATGCTCGACGCGTATTCGAGAGGTCCGTGGTTCGAGTCCCTGCGAGGACATTGCTCATTTTTCATCTCTCCTGCTTCAAAATAACCTAATGTTTCTACAAAATTACTTTTCCATCAAGCTTCCTTTAATTTCAATGCCAGAATGTAAATTTCCAGTGCCCGCGATGTTCAAATTAAGTAAAAAGAAAGAAATACTTAAAGGAAGGTTTTGAAAGGTGAAATCAGAGAGTGTTCTGCCTGTTTGCCAAATCCAGCTTGAGCGCTAAACTGTGAAGCTATTAGGTTATATTTAGACTTCATCAAATTTAAATTTATCCATTATCTTTGATTTAAGCTAAAATGTTGGCTTCTGTAAGTACGAGTTGCTGCCGTTTGTTAAAAGTTATTTGGATTAATAAAAGAGTCCTTTACATGCTTTCCCTTTCTCTGTGGTACTTATAACACTGTAAGGATATTAAGTTGTACTAACGTTTATTTTGTTTTAAAACTATACTATCTCCTCTTATTTTCCACTTCCGGCCAGATTAAAAGCGTCAACATGTTTATGCAAAATTTTACTTGCTAACGCTTAAGTATTTAATTTGTGGCTTTTCGCCAAGAGCAGAGTTAGATAGAGAGAAAGTGAGCCGCCTTGCCACAACATTACACGCGAGTTTTCAATCAGCTGCTAACGGCCTTTAAGGCCAGAGGTTTAGTCCTCCTGATATTTAAAACATATTGTAGTTTTCGGCAGTTTGCGTACTACATACGCAATATTTTAAAAAGCCAGTCTTAGTGTTAGGCATTTGTGTAAACTATTCAAAGTTAGCTCTTATTTAAAATTTTAGTTAATAGTTTTATATTTTTACGTTCAGACCACAAGTGGTTGGTCTCTCTGTCCCGAAGTGCGGGAGCACCTGTAATATTGTAGAAAATAAAGTTAACCCTTCCCGCTTGTGTCGTCCATTTCAGACATATTTGAACATAGCTTTAGTAAGCTCCCTGTTCCCATTCAGGACACGTCATGTTCCCAAAGCAGATTAAAAGAAATACAAGTCCAGATAACACAAGCTTCATATTGTATTGTATAAAAATCTACCCTCTGCTATGAACCAATAAAGTTCCGACTATATAAAACTCGTTTCAAAATTTAAGTCTAAATTGCATTTACGTTAAATAAATGTTGGGAAACCTAAGCGTTTATTTTTACTATTTAAACAATCTTTTGTAAAGTAAGGTTTTCCATCATTAAGAACATCAAATTATAGAAAAACTGTAGTAAGTAGGAGTTAAATGCTGATAACATTTTTTTAACTCTTTATATTATATAAATTTTAATTTTTTATATTCCACAAAGTACACCACGAGCCTTACACAAGTACGTTATACCACTAACAGAATAAACAAATGTGCATTGCAACATTGCAAATGGATAAATATTATTAAAAACAATATATAAATTAAAATAATAAACAAAGAAAGAAACAAGTAAAAAAATAGAATAAAGAGCAATATTGTAAGTTCCATGTTTCGAAAGAACAACTAATTCTATTCGGTGAAATGCTAGGCTTCTTTTAACATGACAACTTATTTCAGCGTATACGCAAATTCGATCATTTTTGTTCTTTTATGAGAGCATGTTAATTGTGCAAGGACAATAACGTTTCTCAGCAGCTCACGAGAGCTTCATTTTTTTAAAAATTTCTTGAACAATATATGTTTTATATACGAAACAATCCTCGAATTTTAGCACTTTTCCTATATTTTTAACTACTATTATAATTCTTATATTATTTTTATATTTATGTAATTTTTATACTACTTTCTGTTAAATATTTTTAAATATACACTATATAATATGCCTATTCTAAAATCAAACTCTGAAATTTTAAATTTGATTAGACTATACAGGGTGTTTATAAATGAATGGTGCGGTTTTAAAAATTAATGATAAATCCATATGTTATTTTATATAGGCAAACCTTACAGCAAAAGCAACGGCCACTGTCTACGTTTTTGTTGAGTTAATCATTACCCTTCAATATATGCACCCTTCGTCACACGACATACATCTACACGTTAATAAAAGTCTTCCCATTCTTGGTATAGTTATGCTCGCCCTGGTGGTCTACAGTGCATGCTTTGGCCGACCATAAACTTGCTGAAGAGACTCGGACATTGGCGTTAAATAAACTCGGTATTTAACAAACCCTAAAGAAAGAAATCGCATGGTGTTAAATCTGGCAAACGGGGCGGCCAGGGTAGAAGGTTGTTGTCTTCTGCTGCAGTACATTTAATCCAGCGTTGCTGAAAAATACGATTATGAAGCTCTCGTACGTTTCTGTTAAAATGGAGTGGAGCAACGTCCAGTTGCAAAATGCAATCCTCATAAATGGTGTTCAGCTAGGGTAACAACCAGTTTTCCGATGTATCTAGAAAAGAGTCACTGATTACAGTTTCTTCTTCGAAGCGAAGAAAAATAGCCGGTGCACTTTCTCGCGGCACACCGCACAGTAAACATGCACGAAACTCACGCTGCACTGAGACACAGTTCTGGACACCTTAAAACGGAGCACACAGAAAGCCTTTTCCTGTTGAGGCGCCATCTTCGAAACAGACGTTGCGGCTGAGCAGTAAGTATGACAAGTAAACAGATAGTAGCCCATGAGAAATTTGGACAGTTGCCATCGCTGACGGTTCCGTTTTACACGGGTAAGGTAGATAAAACGATTTATTGTTAATTTTTCAAACCGCACCATTCATTTATAACCCCCCCCCCCGCATTTTGTTACATTTCTGAAGTACAAGGAATATTCGTTTCCTAAAATTATCTAAAAGTCCCTCTCAATTTTCTCTCAGTATCTATAACCCATTACAAGAAAGCGACTTTTAAAAAACGTGCTTTTAACTTTTTTCCCCATGACCACCTTGTGCATTTTGCCTTTTATCCCGCGATAAAATTACTGCCCTTACTTTGGCGAAATACTTGAAAATTGTCTACTGGGGAAGAGCTTTTTAATAAATATTGCTCATATTTATATTAATTTTAAAAAGTCCAAACATCACGCAGTTACCCTTTCAAACTCAGGAGGAGTTAATATTGCACTGCAGCTACGGCTTTTCAGCGACGCATGGTAGACTTAAATAATGAAAAAATGAATGAGATTTTAGATAATAGCAGGGTTAAAGCTTTAATTTGAAATGCCTGCTAAAGCACAGGCTTTGGATTAACAAACTTTTGTTGCTTTAAAACAATTAACGAGTCGCTTTATCGATTAGTGGCAGACTGTTAAACATGGAGAGAAAATTATTCATTACGAACAGGCTTCAGTTTAAAGAAAAAAGCGTTTACCCTTGTTTGCTGCTCGGTCAAAAAGCCTTCGCTTAAGCATTTAGAAAGGAAATTAATTAAAACGTTGATTAGAATATCGCATGGCATGACATTTGTCTCAACCATATGACAACAGCGAAACGTGGTAAATAATTTACGAAAATGTAGAGTTCAGCTGCAAGGGAGTGAGTGGAAATGTGGTTGAAATGAGTGTTTTGTTAGCCTTAGCTTATGAAAAAAACTTATTTTTTACAGAACCTTTTAATTAAACTCTGAACAATTGTGCCTCTTATCATTCTCACATTCTTGTGCATTTTAAAACTAGTTGTGTTTCATCTTAAAAGAAACAAATTCTAAGGAGGTAATTCCAATTAAAAAAGTATAATTTTATCTCTAAATAAATGTTTGGTTGTTGGCATAGACATAACAAAGGCTTAGTTTTCATTCTTCTTCATTTTCTACAGAAACGATTAAAAAATAACATTAACAAATTAATTTTCAGAAAAATGTTCTTTAATATGACCTTTTGAGTGGATCTCGGGATAAAAACTAACGTAATATGCAATAATCTTTGCAACTGTGTAGATATCTCTGGGAATGCAATTTAATTGATATTGTCGCATAGCTGGAAGCGACATTAGAAATGTGCATAAATTAAATATATATATAATTTTATTTAGATTAATTTGATTAGGTGTAAATATACCGTTAAAATTCCATTTCACAGGTAAACTGTGTTAAGTTCATATTTTAATATTATACTGCTACGATAACAGAATTTAAATGGTTAGCTATCTTTATTTAGTTTATCCGTTATAGTATCTCATAGTTTTCATAGTTCCTCATTACCTACAAGAACACTTAACACGATTTTCGAACACTTTTATGACATTTATTTTATACAGTTTCTTAATTCAAATAATCGTTTTATAAGCCACTAACTATACCAGTAGCGGATATGTATGGATTTGATGTGGAATAGAGAATTGAGTGAGAGTGATGAATTAGTGTAAATATCCATTTTCATGAGCGCTTTCTTGCTACTAAAGTTAGAATATATTTCAATGTTCTCTTCTCACCTATATTTACACAATTTTCAAAATTTTTATTCTTAAACAAAACAGTTTACTATATGCTATAATATTGATTATCAGCATTATCAAGTACGAAACATTTATTTTCGGTTACCAGGGCAAGCTCTCAATAAAACTTTTTATAGCAATTTTTCTGAGACACAAGATGCAATATTTTTTTTTATATTTTAAGACTAAATATTGAATCTAAGACACTCTCTCACCTTAGCTAAGACTCTTGTTTTCCTGCAGGCAGCAGTATACTAGTAACATTATTTTTGGTCGTCGTAAAGCTTTGAAAAATTATTAAGAAAATAGGGGGAAGCGCAACAGAAAATTTATCGACTGAATTACGATGATTGCGTGTGTCAAGGATTATGGAAAGGCCAATAAGTAAAGTACTGGAAGTGATACAAAGTACCAATAAAACTGACATAATATTGATGTAATAATGTTGAGAGAATGACAAGAGAGAAAGCATTCTGATTTAATTAACATTAAGAAATTGGATGTATACATGTAACAAAGTCGAAAACCTCAACAATATTGTGTTTAATTCCATGACTAGAGAAATTTTTAAAAAAAGAACATTTCCATACTTAGAGGCAACAACAAAAATCACAAAATATTAAAGAATGAAAAGATTGGAAAGCAATACTGGTTTTTAATCGTTCCATTCACTGAAATATGTTTTTTATGAATACACTTGAATTTCAGGGAAATTAAGTTCAAATTCATTTCCAAAAGAAAGTTTTAATGTAAAATGAAGACACTAAAAGGATGAACCGTTATCTGATTTAAGAAATTTTTTCCCACGAATAAGGTTTTACATTCTTAGTTCCACATTTGGAAGTTACCATGGCTAGGCAGCTTATTATATAGTTAAGTTATCAAAGATGTATAACTAGCAGTACAAATATATTCACTAAGTGTAACAAAATGCCGAAATAAGGAAGCAAATTAAAAGCTTCATGTTAAAAATTGAGCTGGATGATAAGATCTAATGACTTTGTAAGAGATAAGAATATGAATTAGTTACACTTCATTAACACTGAAAGAAGCATCACCAACGTAATGGACCTCAAATAATCTTTTAAACAATTTAGGTTCCAATCAATGCGTAAAACATATTAGCAAGAATGAAATAAAGAGGGTTTTCTATGTTAGTTCTTATGCTTTGCGAAAGTAATCGTTTGGGGAAACAAAAGGTGTTTCGTTTAGAGAAAGTACAGCAAAGGAAATTAATTCTGTCTTAATCAACTCGTTTAAGAAAAAACTCTGAAACTGGTTTAGGGGAATGCTGTAAAATAGAAAAGGCCAAATAAAGACTGTATACTAGAAAGGTTCACAATTTATTTCCTTTCAGCTATTACCGCGCAAGCGATAGAAAGGAAAATAAACTTGAGTAGCAGAGTACGCAAGGAAATAATAGCTTAGAAGGAAAGAAATGCTAATAAAAGTAAATTACTTTAAACTGCATGCCGTTAAGGAATATGGAAATGGATGAATACGTTTCCCAATTTACTTTCTAGAATTTAGTCCTCCAGGAACCTAATAATAAATTCAAATAAATAATTCAAATAAAGTCAACAACGGTGAATTCAGTCAGCGGTGAATTTGAACATTCAGGCAACGGTCAGTTATTATTATCATCTTGGCTAATAACTTTCCTTTGCCTAGAATGATCTTGAGCTCGTAAGAAAGACAGTATTTTAAATCAGCTTATGACCACCGGCTGAAAGAAAGTGGAGAAATGACTGCTTCAAGCTAAAGAAAACCCGAAAATAAAACCTCTTGAAGTTATTCTCAGTATCACTTATGTAGAAAGATCAGTAAAAATTGAAGAGCGCTGTCTCATTTACTCTAACAATAGTAATGGAATCACACTATGTGACTAAATGTATATCCATTTTTCTGATTAATTCTGTAGCGTATGATTAATGGTATAAGAAAACGTAGACGCGTTAATAATCAAAATTTACTTTTATCTTTATTTTATTTTATTTGTTATATTTTATTTATTTCTATTTATTTTTAAGACAAATTATATGAGATAATAAATATTGAAACCAATACCGGATAATACAGCGTTAAGTAAATAGTCGTAATAATGTAATATTATTACCATTAATGTAACAATAAAAATTTGAATTTTTTTTCTTGAAAGAAATGTGCCCATTAATTGACTTCTATTTCTATTAAAGGTAGACTGCTGCGTGTAGAAATAGTTTAAGCTAGTCTAAGAATCAATAAAAGTACTAAAATTCACAAAGCCCCAAATAACTCGTAATAGGTTTTTTTAGAAGCACGCTTTTCCTGAAAATCAGTGACAAGACGTTTTGTGGCAAGGATAATATAGTTACCTCACGTTTTCACTAACCGAATGCAGTTTATCATACAGAGAGGAAAGATCACAGTCAATACATGAAACCTATACAATCAAAACGATAATCCATTACTCGGAGAGTTCGTCAGTAGAAGAAACATTCCTATGCGTTTTCAGCGCATTTTTGTTTTGATCACTACTGCTAAAATAGAACAGTATCTTTTTAAAAAAAACTTTGAACTAAAATATTCATGCCTTGCCGAAACAAATCTTCTCCGTGGGACTTATTTTATGTAAATCATATTCGTTTTTACTCGTGTGTCTAACTTTTGTATTTTGCACCTTTTTTAAATCTTTGCTGAGTATTGGATTATGCGTTTTATGTTGCGAACAATATGTTATTATTGTTGTAATAAATATCCCGACACATCCAAGCTGATGTTGTAATCGAGAAATACGTTATAAGAATTTTTTCAGGATAATTAAACAACATTGGAGTTTAAAACGCTAACTTTGCAGAGTAAAATATAGTGAGTTTTTCAGATTTTATTAGATGCAATATAAAATCAAATTTACAGGACATTCACAAATATATGCAATTAAAAGTTCATCTAATGAGATGAATTCCGCCACCTCTTGCATTTTCTGCATTTCACAGCTGCTGAGAATTAACACCGTCGTCAATCAGTTCAATAATTTTCATGGTTTTGATGCTCCATCCTGTGAAAACCATTTTCCTTAGGATAAATGAATTTAAATATTCTTAAAATGCAACTCCTTTATGATATCTGCGGTTGCAGGACTGATGGTTTCCTTTCCTGCATGATTGATTTTGTAGTAGAAACATTGGATAGTCTCAAATTATTTTCATGCTGTAATTCATTCATTCATTCCGTTTCATGCTTCGTGTGCTTCATCGCCACACTTCAGCTTTTTCAATGTTAAAGTCAAACACTCTGTTTAGATTCGTCATAACGAATTAGGCTTTTGTGTGGAAATTCTGGTGAAGCTTCTTGAAACAGTTTCTTTTTAAAGCGGTTATATGTTTATCATCCATGACCTCGTGCTGCAGTTCTTTCAGTCACGTGTTTCGATGTATTTCGACGACACTACAATAATGTTAAAATTTCCGATAGCATAAATGAAATATTATTGGCATACTTTCAGTTCACAAACTTCTCTTTTATCTTTTATATAATAATAAACATAAACCAAACCGGAAGTGATTCCTGCCTGATTGAAGCTTCAGATCTCCAACTATTCGTGAAATATGTGTCGTTTTAGAAATGGAACTTAAGCCATAGAATGACCATGGTAACGTTTTTTTCCCCTTAATGCGTTTGAAATTAAACTATACAAGTGTTGTTCTCTTAATTCATTAATATTAAGCTATACGAGTGTTGTTCCCTTAATGCATTAATATTAAACTATACAATTGTTGTTCCTTTAATGCCTTAAAACGTAAACTATGCAGGTGTACAAATGTTTTCATTGACACAATGGAACATTTCACTTAAGACAAATTCAATGATTCCAGCTTCATATTTGGCAGAAATTAAAACCTTTACGTATACGCTATCAGTTTCCTGTCGTCAAATAAGCACAGAGTAGAAGTATGCATTAAGGCCTATATTTCACTTTGCCGCCGTGTTTCATGGTAGTAATTATCATATTTAATTATTTATAAATTAATTTCATCATTAATTCTTAAAACTTTTACACGTGTTCTGAAGATGTAACAGTAGCTGAATATAAGTTTGATGGAATAAGATAATAATAAAAAATTAAAGACTTGCATTATCTAACAGCAGTTTGTAAAGAGCATTCATAAAGATCAAAGTTACAGTTGGTTTTAGAGATAACCGAATTTTGGCTTTCATATTTAATCTAAACTCAGTCCAATATCTTCTGCTTAAAAGTTACTATACAAGCAGCTTCGGTATAATATTTTTAAATACTTAAGCCCTGTGTTCCCAACTAGCAAGGGAACTAGCAAGGCAACTAGCAAGGGAACACTTAAGCCCTGTGTTCCCTTGCTAGTTGTTTGCAACTTAAACACCCTTTTTTTATCAAAATTATCAATACACGGCCTAAATAAAAGCATAAATCCTAAATCCTCTGCTACTGAGAGAAAGTAGATTGCTGAGAACAACAGACAATAAAAATGGTTGAAAAATATAACATTTTCTTAAACATTGTATCCTCTTGTGATTAATATCCAATATTGGTAAGCACGAATCGTTTTAACGTACAAACATAGAACATTCATTGCAAAATTGCACATTCTAAAATGTACAATGCTTTGAAATCTTCGTGTTGTGCCTGAAATGTGCTGTTCTAGTTTTTTTTAAAGTTGCTTCCAATATATAACCTTTTGTATCTCATTTTCAATACCCAAACTAAACTGAAAATAATTAGCTAGCACAATTTTGAAATAATAAATTAAATTAAAACATACTTATTTCTAAATTTTCTTAGAGTTAGTAATTTATTTAGAACACAATATTATGTAGCTTTCCAGCGTTTATTTTTCTTAATAAATACAGATCGGGCCATGATAGTCTCAATTGTACTGCAAACACTGACTAGTCACAAAGCTCATTTTAGCGTTGCACGTCATATCTTTTTCCCAGTTTCATTAAATTATTTTAAAGAGGATCAAACAGCAATATAAGTAACCAATTCTCACATGAATGTTCTTACATTTCCAAAAATGCAATGTTTAATTTACATATGGCTTTAAAACAAATTCCCCCACCTTTTATTGTTAGATTGTATCTATGGCACATACTCTCTGATATATAACGGAAGTCAGTAACGTATGTTTAAATCTATGAGATCAAGCATAAATTGCACACACAGATCTAGAATGTGATTTAGAGAAATCTGCTGTTTAAAAAGAGATATTTTTGTGATACCAATGTCTACTTCCATTATCACAAATAGAATATCGATACTTCGTAAATAACTCTCATCGCCATTGTTCAGTAGAATCAAAACTCAACTTTTATGCTTGATTTTATCTCAAAAATACTCTCAAAACGGAAATAACATCCATTTTATGAAGGAAAAAGGCTAGTGTGAAAAATGCTTTTCCAGCAAATAGCCATTGAGTTAATAATGTATGTGGAAGAACACTAAAGGGCTTGATTTTTATGCTTTTCCTCATTTTCCCTGTGTAATTATATGTTAAAGGTTAATGTATTTTTTCGAAAGATGTCATTAAATTTCATTTCATTTGGTTTCGAAAGGTTCATTTCTGGCTTAGTTTCGAAATGAAAATACTACCAATACATTTGATTATAGCTATCAAATGTTAGTATAAAATGACTGTGAAGAGCATACAAAAATATAACAATACCTATTCCATTATTCAAAATAAATGTTCACAGAAGTCTTTCACTGCATGTTTGTAAGATTGGTAAATTGTAGAAGCAATAGAAGTATAATGAGCTAAATAAGCATTTGTTTTCCTTTCTGTCATGTATATTAGTTTTTTGCCAGTATAAATGGTCAAATTTCTAGCAAATAAATGAAAATATTACCTCATTCAACATGCGCTTTTTAAATAAGTATCCCTTAATAAGAAGAAAGCAAAATATTATTACAGTGAATTTTGAAGCAATAACTTCTACTACAGAAATAAAGGAAGATCTTTCAAATATGTACGGCAACCCTTCTCCGAAGGTAAAAGAATAAATATTTCTTGATCCTTGAAACATGACGAACAGTACTGATAACAATAACAAGATCAGAAGACGTTCGTTATGAAATGTATTAATGAGACACTAACATAACTATCGTCTGGAGAGAAAATATCAACTTTACGCAACAAATAAATTGCAGCATGCTTTACTAAGCATCTTTCAAGTTGCGGTAGTTAAGCCATCTAAATATGCTGCACTTGTTAAGTTTGTTAATTATTTTAACTAACCAGTTATTTTATTTTACCAATCTGCACTGACACGTTTTCTTTCCGTTTTCCCGCCAGAACATAAATTATCTCAAGTGTATTTAAGTGAGAGTTTGAGATTGTTTTAGTCAGAGCGTATTCTGCCTGCTGAAGGCCACGTTCTAGTTGATATTCTACGATAAGCTTTCTTGTCTACGGCGTTGCTTTATTCGGTCAGTAGTGCTGTCACAGTAGTGTAGGTTAAGAGTCAACTTCCGCGTTTAAATATCTCTGCGTAGCTTTTGAATAGCTGCATAGATTTAGTACTATATAAAATTCTACTTTTGAGTTCACGCCATAAGGGCAGGTTAATTAGTAAGCACCAAATGTGCGTTCAGTTCAACTTACTTAGTTTTAAATAAAAGGGTCTTTTACAACCTTCATTCATTTAGACGTAACGATAAGTCGTTTAACTCTCGGACTACTAACGGGACATATATGTCCCACTAAAAGTTTAAAAATCACTGCTGGATTAAAAAGTTCTTAGAATCTCCTGAAGGTTGGGTATTATCTTCCAATAGTTGGAAAATCAAGACGCCGATGTGCTTGTTGTACACAAATGAAAATAGAGAAAAAAACAAATATCAGTCCCCCAATGTGTAATGTTGGGTTATGCATAGAATGGTTTATATCCTGTACCATACGATGTGAATCTGTTTCATATAATAACATTTTCAGAATAATAAGTGTGCTTATTAAGTCGATTGCTACGTGTGTCCCAGCCTTTGGCTTGAAAACCGTTTGCCAAAAAAATCCCAAATGTTAAATTTACCTTACTCATGACTTATTTTGTTCGCTTGGATATAAAACGAGGTAATTTTTTTTAAAATTCGTACCCGGAGTGTTTAATCCAGTTAGGAGCCTTAACTTAGTGCATGTTACTAAATCAAGTGAGACTCTACACCCTTGTATAATTAACATATTCACATTAAAATAGTGAAAACAAATATTAATTCACTATATTAACAGCTATAATTCATTATGTTGAAAAGTTAAATTTATGCTATCATTCTGCTTTATGATAATTTAATAATGATTTTTAAGTGATCATAATTCAGCTAGACTATAAATTGTTTTTACGTATATTAGCCATTAAAAATGGAGAAATAACATCTAAATAACTGACATCACCTTCTATATATCCAGTATTATAGCTCCAAAGTAAACAACAAAATAAAACAGCAATATACGTTTAAATAATAAAAATGACCATGACAAGGGAATTCTAACACAAAAGAAAGCAATGCGAATGGGAAGAAAAACGTAAATTACTTAAGTACATAAAGTTAACATAAATAACATAACATAATTTAACATAAACATAAATTACTTAAACACATAAAGTAAACATAAGTGACATAATAACTTAACATAACTTAACATAAACATAAACTTAAGTAAACATAAATTACTTAAGTTTTTATACTTGAAGTATAAAAACGACATGCCTTTAAAGGATTAATTTTTTTTTTTTTTTTTTTTTTTTTTTTTTTGTGATTCATCAGTTCTTTTTGAACACCCAACAGTAGAACAACAAGCCATTGTATCGCTTTAAATCTAAAAAAGGATCGAAAGTATACGAAAGTAACATATACTCCCTTAGCATTTCGTTTTAAAAAGGCACTGAAAGAGGTCTGATAAAAGCAAGAAACTTTAAGGTGAAAAGTTTCCCGCTTCTGCTACTCCTTAATTTCATGGTTCGAAACGTGGATGAACTCTTCCTACCGGTACGTCCAAAAATGCTGCAAAGTAGCTTGTGTCATTAGGGTTTTCTGAAGTAGGACAAATGAAAAATTTGCAGTGCCCTTGCACTCGAACCCTGCACCTCTTGAATACGCGTCGACTATGCTTCTGATTACATCATCAAGGTACGCGGAAAGGAGAGAGAAAATACCTTACGTACTCCCTCTTTTAAAGTTGGTGCAGGGATTAACGGACCCAATCGCCAATCTACGAATAATTGTCCACCACGTTTTAGTTCGGGCACCACTCGTCAAGTCATTACGATGTTTTCGAAGTAGGAGGCGTGAAAAATGGGCAATGCCTTCTTCGGGACTCGAACCCCGGACTTCTCGAATACCCTTCGTGAATGCTTTCAGTTACACCACGAAGGTATGCGGAAAGGAAGAAGAAAATACTTTACATACTCCCCCTCTTAAAGGGCGACTGGGAAAGAGGGGACCCAAACTCTTTATCCTGGTGGGACGGATTATGTTCCGCCAACCTTTAGTTTAGGTGCCAATTTTAGTAGAAGACGTGAAAAATGTGCAGTGCCCTCACCAAGACTCGATCGCTGGACCTTTCGAAATACACATCGAGTATGCTCCCATTTAGGCCATGAATGCATACGGAAAGGAGGTTGAAAATACTACATAGCTGTACCGTTTGAAATTCCATATTGCGACATTCAGGTGAATTTTTCGTATACGTTTGTTTTAAGTGATGCTATATTTTGAGACTAAATCTGCAAATTTCTTCTATATCTTGCTAAAGGAAATTTTGCGTTATGCTCGGTCATATAAGAACTATCCTTTCCTTTAACTGCATTAATTATTATCGCTTTAAAGCTCCAGAGAAAATCAAATATTTCTTTTCATACGCTTGGTTAGTCCAGAAATTAAATACGAATTGCGATTAAATAAGGATATTTGCTATGTTCTTTTCCTGGCCATAATAAGCAATTAGAATCAAAGGAATAGGCTTTGTCCTTAGCTTTTGAGCAGCTGATAAATAAAAGAAGACCGTACCTATTTATAACTTCTTTAAATATTGGAGTTGAGGTAAAAGTAATTGAATTATGAGTTAACAGAATATGAAGGTAATTTTGTATTCGGCCTACTCAATTATTTATAACAATTAAATGCAAGATCGATTTTTTTTCAGTAAGCTAGTTTCGAAAGTTTGAGTCAAATCTAGAAACTTTTGTGAGAAAGATATAAAATAGATAGAAAATTAAACGTTGATTTCTAAGAGTGGAAATGGAAGTTAATTAATTAGTTTAAAAACGAAGGATAACTATTTGCAGCCAAATATATTTTCAGCTTTACGTATTTCAAAAATAGCTTCTATGTTACCCAAAACTTATTTATATTTTAGCATTTAATTGTAAATGAGTTAGTAAAATGTCGTTCCTCTTCCTTCCATGTGACAAGCATCCTTGGGAAAATGTTTCAAAGTTTATAAAAATCAGAGTTTCACCAAATAGACTGAATTTCCCAAGGCGCCTGAAATAGATTATTTCTAAATTTGATTTTTCCCTCTGAATTTAATTTCCGAAGAAAACGAATCCTACGTCAAATCCAAATGCAAGCAAATCATGATAAAAGTTTGATGCAAAAAAAACTAAGGCAAACTGAAATTCCTGAGGAAAGACTTTTCTGAATTAGCCTATATTTTACTAGCTAAGAGCTTCTCAGAAATTTAGAAGTAAAGCTGTTCTCAAGTGAAAACAAAAGTATCTGATAAACATAAAATCTTCATCATTTTCAGAATGCAGAAATTTCCCTTCTTTCGTTTTGGAGGATTTGCATTCAATTTGTTGTCGACTATATACCATATAATGGAGAAACTCCCTTTTTTCCTAATGAAGGAAATACGAACACGGCAATCATTAATTATTTAAAAGTTGGCTTAGCATTACGTTTATATATCTGGAGTTGCGTTTGTCTTCGGATATTATATTTTTAAACTGTTGCCATCTTAATTTTACAATGCATTGTAAAATATATTCAGGCAACAAGTAATTTATTATTAAGCCAACTGATATATCAATTTATTCATTTTTTGTAATGTTTCAAGTGATATTATAAAGAATAAAGTAAGAATCTATAGTTTAAAGTAATAATGCTAGAAGACATTTAATTTTTAATGGGCTATAATATGTCGTGTATGGCTTTAATTTCTCGATATGTTTTATAGTAATCTATAAAACTGTGATTTGGAGCTAAAATTGTCACCGAAGAGCTGTAGCTCTGGCAATGCGCTAACGTCCAGTCTGGATATCTTATCTTAATTTTATCACTCCTAATGCGGCTCCCATCTCCCACTGATAATGAGTAACAGAGTACTTATTGGAACTTATTGGAAGTAAAGTTGGCCTGAGCATAAAAGAGCCTACACTTTATCGTTTTTTTTTTTTTTTTTTTTTTTTTTTTTTTTTTTTTTTTTTGCCAGTTCTTGTAATTATTCGCCCTACCAACACATCCTCCATGGTTCTTCCTTATGATGTTTTTCTGAGGTACTTTGCTTTGCCAACATAAGCGAGAAATATCTTGAGGAAAATCGAGCGTTAATGCAAGAATCACCACTATTGACAAATATCGTGTTTCTGTTCCATAACAGCGAATGTGCAAATTATTGTGTAAAACACATGATTTACATTTAAGCTTTCTTTGCCGTCTTGGCGGATTATTCAGGAAATCATTACATACCCAACATTATGATAAGGTAAATACAGATTCCAGTATTTCTGTGAAGTGTTGCAGTTGTGAGCATTCAGCCTCTTTCTGTACATTCAGACGCCGAAAAAGAATTTAAGTTAATGTTAGAAGGATATTTATTGTTGGTGTACGATTGCTCTACAATATTATGACGCCAAACGGTCTTTGGGATTAGTCTAAAAGTCTCTAGCGGTAAGCATTAAGTGGTATGTCTAACAGGCTGCGCTTAGTGGTATAAGAAGTCTTTAAGTCTCCAAAGTGCGGAGGACAGAAAATTCACATGAAGTTCTGATCACTTTTTTTCCATACAAAATAAGAACGTAAAGCAAGTAAAGAATCGAGATATTGCGAAACTATCGGCGGGCAGGATTGTTTGTCCTAATACACGTAATTCAGAATTAATTACAAAAAGACATCTCTCCTGGTTTGTTCTATCAAATTATTTCTAGGGTATAATGTCTTTCATGCTATAGTTAAGGAGTTCAGTGCACTCTGTTTTGTTCCATTTATTTCAAATAATAGAAATTAAGGTGTCATTACAAAGGCAAATCGTCGTTTTGACCAGAGGCTACAGGAAGCCTTTGGTCGGTGTTGACAAGTAGATGCTTCCAGTCCAGTGAATATAAAGCAACCATTGCATTTGGGGGAGTTTTCTGTTCAGCACATAATACTGGAAACCTGAAGGTAATAGAAAATTTAATTTGGGACCCAAATATATTTACTTTCAGGTTTTTTAAGAGCCACTGATTGATTGATATACTCCGGGATGTTTTTAAATAAAAGCATGCCTGCAAAACTAGTTCATCCGCCAATACTGAGACATTGCTGGAAAACGTCAAATTGAAAATTAAAAGGAATAAATCTGAGGATTTTTTAAATATGAATATCAGATGAAAATAAAGGTGTTATGCAGTTTCTAATGGATTATCGTTGTCTCCTTGCGAATTCACATGGTTTAAGTAGCTAAAACGACCAGTTGACAAATGGAAGGCCTTAAATGGAATCCTGGTGAGGCCACAGTGGATTTTTTTATGCTTTATTCTCCGAAAAACGTAATGGTCTTCAGGAAGGCCTACGAGGAAGATTTTAAAAAAGCTAAAATTAAAGCATGGTACCCAATCAAAAGACATTATTTTGCCTTGAATATTAGGGAAAAAATCTGTAATTAGATTTGATGAAAGAAAAATCATTAAATTTATAGTAGGAGATGTGGCGCAGCACCTCTGAATATTTATCTAATATACACTCTCAAAGTATTTATCCTAATATCACACTCATAAAGAATTGAAAACAATAATGTTATGTACGTTTTTGTTGCAATAGATAGCATCAGTAGTTATTTTATAAACGCAATAAAAGTTATACCATTGCACGAATCTCTAGTTCTATGCACTAAAATTATATATCTATTAGCAGGAAATCATGTTACGCATCCAACAAAACTGATTATATCCATGCATAAATAGGAAAAGACTTTACTTTCATTAGAAACGCAACCGAAGAACATGGTATAGATGAGCAAAATGTAATTGCATTTTCAGTGTAATTGTAGTTAGATAACAATCACAATGTAACTACCATGGTGTGATTGCAATTACAATGTAAATGTAATTACATTAACTCAAACTAATTCTCAGAATGACGCATTAACTGAATCTTTATTGCAATATAATTTTTATTTCGGCAAGTAATTATAATTAAATTACTATGATTACGACCGTACTTAGAAAGTACAGTACAACCCAGCATATCAAAACCACATCTTAGGAAAGGAGGGACTCCATGTAGGACGTTCTATGGGAGAATGATTCGTAATATATTATACACAGCAATTATTATTTATTACTTGTAAATTATAAGCGAATAGAGCTGCTACTGCTCATCAAGCAGTTTTATCTTCTCGACCACTGCTGAGCTGAAGTTTCATTGTAATTACTATCATATTCCTTGTAAATGCAATTGCTATTGAATTATAAATGTAATAGCAGTTACATTAACTGGACTTTTAATTTAAAATTTACAGTGAGCTTAATAATTCTGGTTAATCAATAAAAGATTTCCTAAATTTTAAAATAACTTAGAGGTTTTATGCTTTGTAGAATGCAATCCTCAGAAAACTCGCTACGCACATTGACGCATAGAAGACAAATGACATCCTAAATTCCACATGTGCCGAGGGTTGCTTCTAGACTATTTCTGTGCCCATGCATCAGTTTTTGAAGCATGAACATTACGGATTTTATTTTACTAGTAGAAGATTTTGTAGGTGGGGTCAACAATGCATCATCAGGATGTCGCAAAGCGCAAGTAGGAGTAAATTCTATTATCATTACATCGTAGCCATAGTTATTGCAACTACAATATAATTTTCCCTGCAGTTATAATTATACTCCATTTGTGATTATAGTTGTAGATACAATTATAATTTAATTGAAATTATATTAACTGTAGAAGCAGTTACATTGTAATTATAATTACGTTGGTTTTAATTGCAATTACAATGTAATAATAAACATAAACCTCACGTTTACAGTGTAATGTCATTAATTGAAATTACGGTGTCATTGTAACTGTAGCCGCAGTTACGTCGTAACTGCAAGTATAGGCATTTCAAATATATTGTAATTGTAAATACACTGCAACTTTAACAACAACCTTTGCTTTCAACTAACTTAAATACACAACCTTTGCTTTCAACTAACTTAAATACACAACCTTTGCTTTCAACTACATTATAGTACAGTTAGGTACAGTACAACTACAGTATAGATTCAACTACATTTCAACTACGTTATAGTTCTGTTACTAATCAATCACATAGAAAATGATAAAATCCCAACTGTGGGTAATGGTTTCTAGTTTTGAAATATTCTTATAAAATACAATAAGGCAACCACAAATCGCAAATAACTCAAAAGATATGTTGCAGGAAATATTTGGAAATAGTAGCATAAAAATGATAAATTTAAGTATCCTGGAGGACTCATCATAATACTAAAGAAGTGGAATAATTAGTTCACGAAATTAGTCCTCTCCATTCGAGTTTTATATTTTTGTGTTTTTGCGTAATATTCCTAAAATATTATATATAATCATTATAATACGATTTGGAGAGCATTTTTATTTACCTTCGCCAGCGCATGAAACACATCATCAAAAATATCCGTATTCAAGATTTATTCATTCATCCGTTTCTTATGTGAAACTTTAAGTACGTATATGCTTCTGTCATAATTTTCTTGAAATTACAACCGTCATTAGAGTATATTTAGACCATGTATTGTAAGTATAAATATTAAAAATGTGTCCATATTCATAAATCACTTCCAAACTAAAAGGGCCCAATGTGTTGCTTGACGAAATAGAAAAATAACCCTCTTCTGAGATCCTTCTTGTGGTGACATATTATGAAATGAGGTGATCTAGATCGCCCATCAGAGTTGCTATAAATTTAATTCATAGAACTAATTCATAACAAATAGCTTTTAGAATATTACTTTAAATGCCTTTTAAAACGGAATGATTGATTAGGTTATTGTTGTGACTTATCTCACTTGTCTGACAGTAACATCTGAATAAGCCCGCGAAATACATCGTGGCAAGGAGATCAAGATTGCACCTGTCATTGGTAAGAGCCTTGATCGCCTTATTGAATTTTTGTGTTAAAAATCTATAATTCCAGTTTTAAGCACAAGGATGGTAGCAGCATACTTTTGTTAAATACTTATTAATACTCAATAAATTAATCAAAATCGTAACAACAACCTTGTATTTAGCGTAAGTATATTGAAACACTCAATCGATTTCGAGGGCAGCTAAAGGTCCCTCCTCATCAGGAGAAAGAAATACCTAGAAAGAAGAAAAATAAAGGGGAAGGAGTCTCAGAAACACGTGGTCCTTATCCGCACTGCACGTGGTTATAACCGGATTTTTAATCAGAGTTACACTGGCCGCCTACTTTTACTGAGCCAGGCTATCTGATCAAACATATAACACAAAGGACAAAAAAAATTAGCGAAGTTAAAAACAGGGAGAGAGGGGCAACTGCACCTTCACGCTCAAAATCTGAACTTCTAATGAAGTTCAGATTTGAACTTCGAATGAAAGTTCGAATGAATCGAAGTTCAGATTTTGAGCGTGAAGGTGCAGTTGCCCCTCGCTCCCTATTTTTAACTTCGCTAATTTTTCTTGTCCTTTGTGTTACATGTTTGATCAGATAGCCTGGCTCAGTAAAAGTGGGCGGCCAGTGTAACTCTGATTAAAAATCCGGTTATAACCACGTGCAATGCTGATAAGGACCACGTGTTTCTGAGACTCCTTCCCCTTTATTTTTCTTCTTTCTAGGTATTTCTTTCTGCTGATGAGGAGGGACCTTTAGCTGCCCTCGAAATCGATTGAGTGTTTCAATGTACTTACGCTAAATACAAGGTTGTTGTTACGATTTTAATTGTCACATTAGCGTGTTTCTCTTCTATTCTAGTCTACTTAATAAATTATTGGATTGTATTAATCGTTTAACATTTCATGAATGGATAATAAATCTTTAGTTAATCCACAACTATAAATTAGAAGTAAACTGCAAAAAATGTTACATATGTATAACTCCACCGTTGTACGTAGTGACATGGGCATACGAACCACATAAGGAAAGAAGAGCTTTTAGTGTCGGGTAGTGTCCCAAAGTACTTCTATTAAACATTCGAACGATTAAATGATATTAGGAGTATCTAACTCAGTATTTTCTAAAAGATTCAAACTCATTTATTAATTCAAAATTCAAATCAAAATCAGATTTACACAAAGAGCAGCTACAAGACGCAAAAAACTCTACATAAACTAGAACAAAGAGTAAAATTATCATAGTCTAACACTCTTGTTTTATTTATTTCTTAATCTGAAGTCATGAATCTCTTAGAAGTTATTTAGACGCACAGTCATTGCGAAGCCCGTTTTAAAATTAAGTTTGATGACTAAAAATCCTTTAAAACAATTTCCATTTTTTTACTTAACTTTCATGCTAGTTGTGCTTAGGTTTCAGCTATTTTAGTTGAATTAGCCGCAGTTGCGCAATATGGGAAACAAGAAATTACAGCTTTAATAGCGTAAAATAAGTATACGTGATTTTCTGAAAGGACTTTCTTGTAGGAGAAAAGTAAGTTATAAAATATTTCCTCCCTCCTTTCTGCATGCCTTCGTGTTGTAACGTAACACACTCGACGCGTATTCGAGAAGTGCAGGTTCAAGTCTCGGCGAAGGCATTGCTCATTTTTCATGTCTCTTGCTTCAAAATAGTCTTATGTCTCTGTTACGGTGAAACACCGAAATCTGGAGAATGTCGACTTTCACTGGTGAATGTCAACATTCACATAGTTGCTTGGTGTATGTCCGAAATATTTTCCAAATACTCTTATTTCTGACCTACACCGGTAAATGTCGACATTCACCATGTACTAATGGTGAATGTTAAACATGTAAAAATATTATATTTTCTTCTCCGTAGTTCAGTCGTGAAGGAACGCATTTGAGAGTCTTAAAATAAGACCTTAAGAACATAATAACTTAAAACACATAGTACATTCAAAATGAGAAAGGAAAATAATAGAATTTAAAAACTTACTAAATTCTGTGATTCGAATCTTATTTATTGCAACAACTTCAACTATTATGACACTTTGAATTGCACAAGACGCCTTTGCTTTTACAACTGCATTTATTTGTGGAACATTTCCTTTTACAATGACAGCATGTACATATACTCCTCTGTTTTCGACCTACACCAGAGCATATCTGTGATTGTCGACATACATCGGTGAGGGTCCGAATGTACAAGAATGTAATGCAGTATTCGATCTTTCACCGACATATTTAATCAATGTTGACATTCTCCGGTGAAAGTCGACATTATCCAATTTCGATCTTTCACAGTAACATCTTTACAATGTAAATAAAGACACAAAAGAAAAAAAACCTCATTACGTTCTTGAAACAGAAATAATATTTTGAATTTTTTTTTTATTATAAGCTGTTAGTTAATTTCAACTTTATAATTTAGTTTTTTTTTATTTAACATATATGTAAACAGTGTGGTTAGGCTTCAGCTATTTTAATTGAATTAGACGCAGTTACGTAATAAGGGAAATAAGAAAATACTTCTCTAAAAGCATAAAATACATGATTTTCTGAAGATAACTTCTGGTAGGGAAAATGCAAGTAACCAACTTTATAATATGTTTTCTATCGGTAACTCTGTAAAATACGAGTCAAAGAAATTAATACGTAAAAGAAATTAATACTTGATAAAAGTTAAGTAATATTTTAATCTACAAAGAGGGATAACTTGATAAAATGTTTAAATATCTAATGTTCATATCTGATAAATTCATTTTAAACGGTTTCATTTCCTTCGGAGGTGGTCGCATTAATTTTGCTAGACCAACACTCACATAGAAAATTTAAAGATGATGGTAGACGTGAACGTCTATTCTGTGAACTGTGTTGATAAAAACTGTTCGGCAAAGATTTCAGTTTGCGTGGGTCATATGTTAAGCCACCATATAATTTGATTTTAAAGGTTCAATTTTCTTTTATAAAACTTCATTCCTTGGAGTCGGGAGCAAAGTTGCATTAAATAAATGAAACAGAATACAACCGGAGTTCCAAATGCAACTGAAGGTACTTCTACTTCTTCACATTCCCACAGTTTCAAACGGTTTGCCTTCGCAGTTCAAAATATTATAGTTCCCTTTTCTTTTCAATTTCGTGATAGGGTGAGTGCATTCTAGGACATTTTTCAAAATTTTAAAGTTTCTATATACAAGAATACTGCATCAGCTTTATTGATGCAGATAACAGATTCCAAAATAGAAATGATGACATTCAAAAGGATTAAAAAGGAAAGTATACAGATGAATTTTAGATAATTAAATCAAAGTAAATTTAAATTGAAGGATATATATATATAGTAATATAATTGAATTTTAATTTCTATCTCAGATTAATCTAAGAAATTAAGATAAACGTTTGTATAAATCGGAAATTTATTACCTTATTAAACTGCGTGGCTTTCAGTTGATTTTTATTTCAAAAGCATAAACTTCTTTTAAATGTTCCTATCTTTGTTAAATTGTACACAGCTTTCTAGAAATTCAAATATATTAAAGATGAAAACCTAAAAGCTTAACATTATCCTTTGGAAAACCACAGGTTCAAGAATCGCTTTAAACGTTTTGGTATTTGGAGAAAGAAGGAATGTGGAATTGACAAAATTTAAATCTGATTACAAAGCAACTATAAAATTTTACTTTTCAGGTGCCAACAGTATATAGATTTAATTGTAGGTATAAAACCTGCATGTTTCCCTATTACTAAACGGTTTTCAGTAAGTTTAGAAAAGTATACCCTGAAACTTCTTTTGTAAATGCATTAAAAAATTGGAATTATATCTAGACATGGAAACATGCTTTCATAATATATGGAAATTTGGTATAACGCAATTCATTAATTTCGCTTTAAGCAAAATCGCATTATATGAGTATAAAACTAACTTGAAAAACTAACATTTCTTCGTCTACATGTGCAATTTCGAAAACAAATAGCATTACAAGCTATATAAGAGGATATAACAAATATAATTAATTAAAAATCTCTTGTTTAAATCAGTTGGAAGCTTTTTTTTTCCGGTTTCTCTTTCTAAAGAAGACTGTCTTATGTCTGATCACCCACGAAATGAAATGAGTTTCATTAAAAATCTATGCAAAGCTTTGTTTTTTTTTTCATTTAATTTTAAATATTGCTTAATTTTTTTTTTCATCTAAACGCTTGATTGAGTTGTATGTTTATATATTAATTATATGTAGATACATAGAAAATGCTCGACGTTATTTCAACGAACATCAAATGCCTCTTATATAGGGATCATCATCAGAACCCAGCAGTAGCCGAGCGGTAAAGACACTGAAGACTGGTAGTTCAATCCAGATTCGAATTTCAGCAAACGAGTTGGCTGCATGGCGTCTTCGTGCTTTTCCTGATATTTAATGTGGATACAAGCCAGTTTCCTTTAGAACGTCCTCCCCGAAGGCATCTCTTCCCTCAGTCAGATAGCTGTCGCTTGATCTTCTACAGTCAAATAAATAAAAAAACAAAAGATTAAAACCAAAAAAGACTTCCTTAGCTTTTAAAGCTGGTTCACGTTTCTTAATTAGCTTCTTAGTTTCTATATTAATAGAATCTCATAATGCAAACTCAAGGTACTGTATAAGGTATTTCTCCTGCCTTCTTAGCATGCCTTCATAGTGTAGTAGTCAGCACGCTTGGCGCGTATTCGAGAGGCCCGTGGTTCAAGTCCCGGCGAGGGCACTGCTCATTTTTCACAACTCCTGCTTCGAAATAGCGTAATGCCTCTACAGTGGCGAGCGAACTAAAAGTGTGGTGGGTGATGATTCTCCACCCCCAGGATTTGTCGACTGGGTCTCCTAATCCCCAGGCGACCTTTAAAAGGGGAGTATGTAAGGTATTCCTCCCGCCTTCGTATTGTGGTGGTCATCACGCTCGGCGCGTATTCGAGAGGCCCGTGGTTCAAGTCCCGGCGAAGGCGTTGTTCATTTTTCATCTCTCCTGCTTTCAAAAAATACCTAATGTTTCTACAACTGATCCTCGTTCTTATTAAAATTTCTCCAAAAATTGAAGTTTTACTATTTGTTGAAATCTGATACGATTTTTAAAATACATAGAAAGTAAAAGTATTAATCCCCCAAATTAAAATACTTTTCATCTAAGCGGGGTTTTCAAATCGTACTTAAAATGTTCATTTTATTCACTGTAAATGTAGCACGCCAGTACAATGTACGGGTTAGTTAACATTTTAAGTTATTTTATCATTGTAAAAACAAGTTTATCAAAGACCGCTTCATAACGATGGCACACTGTTTTAAGCAAGTCGATCACTGTTCGAAAAGGCAGAAATCTTCATAGCGGTTCCACAGACCCAGGAAGTGTGCCCGAACTGGAAATCAGTTTCTCGTTTGAAAGCCATCTTCCACATAGGCTCACCCTTATGCTATTCCCATTTTCGTTTCAGTTTCTGATTTATTAATTAAGCAAGGGATAAAATAAATCTTCGGCACTTTTATAAAAGACGAGGACGTTGCATTAGGTTGCCCGCCCAATCATGAAAAGCAACGAAATGTTATAAAACTTCTCGTATCTTTATGAAAAACAGTGAATTGTCATAAATGTGAGCCCACCTTTACGAAAAATTCAGGATTACCATAACGACGCCGAGGTTTTCGTCAACCATAGATTGTTGAATATTTGAACCTTTTTTGTTTTTTTTTTACCATTATGTATTTTACTTAAATTACAAGTTGTAACATAGTTATCAATTGTTGATAACTACTCATATTTATTTACTATTAATCCGTTATGCAATTGATGTTCTTGTAGATTCCTTCTTTCAGGTTGAACGTTGGACTTCTAAAATGCACGTCGCTTATGCTTCCAATTACACCACGATGGCATGCGGAAAGGAGCGAAAAAATACCATTCATACACCCCCTTTTAAAGGGAGACACAGGATGAGGGGACCCAATCACGAAATTATTGTCCGGCGAATTATTGTATTATGGCGAATTATTGTCCACTAACTTTTAATTCGAACGCCACTTGTAGAGTCATTAGGGTTTTGATGCTAGAGACGTGAAAAATGTGCAATGGCCTCGCCGGGACTTGAACCCTATACCTCTCAAATACACGTCGAGTATGCCTGCAGTTACACCGCGAAGGCATGCGGAGAGGAGGGAGAAAATACATTACAAGCGGAAGTCCTTTATTTAGAAAAAGAAGTTTCCATCATGTTTGGACATAGCTTAAAATAAATAATGCATACATATATAGACTAAATATTATAATTAAATGCATAGTAAAAGATGAATCAAAAGCTAGGTCTTTAATCATAAAGGTCTGAATGAGTTTCTCCTGACGTAGGATCCAAGCCTGTTGAATACTGCCGAAAGAGATTGTTTAAATATTCTCTTTTCCCATGCAGAGCTTGAAATTTTCTGTAACGAGTGGTAATGCTTGATTATATTCCACTCATTTATTGTTGGGGAAAAGCCAGTAAGGAGCTATAACCTCAGTCTCCTCGTATGAATTCCTTTGAGAGACGATTTGCGGTTCTTTGCTTCTTTTCATTGCTAATGATATGAGAACCGTATTGTAATTCTGTAACTCACACGTGCAACAGTCAGAGCTCATTTAAAATTGTGTTGACTTGTACGAGAAGGTTATTGTAACCGTTAATGATCATCCCCTATTAAAATGAGATTTCTGATTGCTTCGCTGGCTGTCTTGATTTATATCATTTGCAAAACCATTAATATATTCCATTAGTAGCATTGTATTCAAGAATTATGTGATACCAAATTTCGAACAGCTATTTTAGACAAATTTATATTTCATATCAAATACTTTTCACTCCAGCTCACGTTATTGTGGTCTCTTTTATGAACAAAATGTGCAGTGTCTAAGCTAACAAGTAAAGAGGTAGATTTTAATTTCAATTAATTGGTTTATTTGCGAGACCTGTTCAGAGAGATTAATAATAAAATGATAAAAACGTTTAAAGAGAAAATTTCTAACTAATCAAATTTCAAAATAAATTATGTTATATGTAATGAAATAGGAAGATTGTTTTTATAAAGCTGTACGCAATGTAGGTGTTGCGAGGAAACTCTCGAAATTTTCTTATTATTAGTTACTATTGTTCCTTATATAACTGATTGCGATGGGCACCCACATATAATCAACTACGACCAAATAAAATACTATTTCTGGAGCCTTTGAATATTTAAAAGAATTCCGTTTACAGCTGTATTTACAAATTATGCAAAAAAATCAAAGCTCTATTTACCTACAAGTTGAGAAAAATTCAAGCGCCCTTTTCCTAAACTTGAAAACGTTTGGAACTCATCGTAAACTCAAACAGAGGGGATCTCATTTTCTAAATGCAAACAAATTGGAAAAACTCTCTAATATATGTAGCGGATTTCATTTCGTATATCACCCTACAAACTAGAACTCAGTTCTCTCACCCCACTATCAAAAACTTATCTTTAGAAAAAAATATTTTCAGTCACCTGATAGCTCTTTGTACACGCTCGCAAACACCTCGAACCTAGATGCTCACAGCTCATTGATTCTGTAAGCATGGTTACTGCAGCTGTTACAGCCAGGTTCATTCTTCCTAAAATGGACGACCAGCAGTTCCGCCATGGGTTCGATTCCAGGCAAACGGGATGGATGCATGAGCATTTTCGTGGTTTTCTCCATGTGTAACGTGTGTTTGAGCCCGTTTCTCGTAGAACATTCTCCACAAAAGAATCCCTTCCCTTACGCAGATAGCCCTTGCGTGCTTTGCCATGATTAAATAAACCAAGCCATTCTCGCTAAATCGTGAGAGGCACAACAAAGGAGTTACAGGCGGAAACATCGCAGGAAAAGCATTGAACATAAAAAATAACGGGAAAAACAACACAAGGCGAAAAAGGTGAAAAAGGAAATAAGCTCGAAATTAAGAAGGCTGGCGATTGGCTGTTGGTAAACCGTACCGATGTGTAGAATCCAGATGAATAGCTATCCAAATTCTGGAATTGAAATTTAAACGTGTTATTATCTGCCGCGAAATTTGTGGTTTCTGTTAGATTAAACTGAATTGTGAATAAATCAATATTACATTTTATCATTCAATTAATGTAAAGTCAAGTGGCCTGTGGTCTTGTTATATTTTTTAGGCTAAAGTAGAAGCCTGTCAAAGCTAACCTGATTAATTCAGCGATTCTGTCTGAATAATTGACACTACACTTCCTTTCCCTGCCCTCGCCGAGACTCGAAGCACAAACCTCTCGAATACGTGCCGAGTGTGCTGACCACTATACAACACGAAGGCCTGCTAAAAAGGAGAGAGAAATACCTTATATACTACCCCTTTTAAAGGGCGATTGGGGATTAAGGGACCCAGTCGACAAATCCTGATGGTAGACAATTACCATCCACCACCTTTTTTCAGTTCGGGCTCCACTGTAGAGACATTAGGACTTTTTTCAAGCAGGAAACGTGAAAAATAAGCAATGCCCTCGCCGGTATACGAACCAGGGACATCTCGAATACTCGCCGAGTGTGTTGACCACTACACCACGAAGGCATGCTAAGAAGGCGGGAGAAATATCTTAAAACCTTCACGCACAGCTGTAAGATGATTTTGTTCACAAGAACTTCAAGTTTAATACAGATGTCATAGTGTAACATAAAGCATGCTTAATATTTTTATTTTATACATTACTTTGCAATCCCATAATTAAAATATTTAAACGAAGTACTTGATGATAAAAGTAGATATATCCAGAACACAAATACTGAGTAAATTATACATTGTAGTAAAACTTTGTGAACAAAGAATGTCGCTCATAAATATTTAATGTTTTTATTATTTCGTTAACGTCTGAATTCCTTTAACTAATGTTGGACTTTTGGAAAGGGGGTCCTAAATCACTTATCATTGCCAACACAATGACATACAGTACAACCAGCAAAATTATTTGTGTTTTGCCCTCTCATTCAGAAGACAAAGCAGCTAGTGTAACTGAGCCCAATGGAAATGTCTTAATCCAGTGCAGTATGAGAAAGGGTGCGGTCAACAGTTTAAAAATAATCTGAACTTAAATACTGAAATGTATATCCAATTCTTATGATTTTCTACTGTAGACTATCGATTATCTGACCTCCTGCTATTCTAACACTACATTTCATTCGACCTACCATCAAAATTTAAATTTTATACGTGACATTATTACCATTATTATCATGACCATCACGTAATAAGGCATCATTACTATTATACACTGTGTTTCAATCATTGCCTGTTGTCCAAATGTCAAGAACCCAGTGCTGTTTTTGGTGCTTCCAAATGAGTCGAACAGCAACTCTGATCATTCACCTGAGATGGTACTAACTAGCTTTACTTCAATACAACTTGTGAAAACTTAAAGAGTAACTACTAACTATTCCTTTAACATACATCAGGTAAATTTCTTTTCTAGCTGTTAGACAGTTTACTGGGAATAGCCTATCTTTCTTTTTTCCAAATGAAATAATTTTACTGTTGTACTCATTAAAGGATAAAATTAGGTGCGGTAAATAAGTTTATATTAACTTTGAAAAAAATGTTTTTTTTTCGTCCAATGAATCTACTATAAAAACACATCATCTGTATACGAAATCGATACTCTTGGCTATCCAGCAGCCATTTAATCCCATTCATATCGAATACTCCGGGCTAACTTTTCTAAGTTGTTCTCGTAAAATCTTCCATGAAACCTAAAACCCTAAATATCTAGGACTTTTAGGCCTAGACTTCTGTAATAAGACTTTTGTTGCCCACACTTTTGTAAGCCCAAACATCTAGGCCTTTCAGGATTACAAAGCAATCAGATTTTCAATTCTGAATAAGTTAAATGTTTATAAAATACCAAACTTGAATTCTGTAGTGAAAGTCTAGACACTAGAGCTTTCTGTAAAAATGTTATTTCTTTTTTATCCACTTCACGATATTCAACTGCCTTAATGCAATACCTTGTGAGGTAAATCTGAAGGGAAGGCCACATTTAAATAAAACAATCGAAAAGATATTACAAAAATAAGAAAATAAGCAGTTATAGCACTTATTAAAGTTATTTTTTATAAAAAAGATCGCAAGAAAAATTTTGGCTTATACTATAACGTAGTTACATACTACTTATTGTATTTGCGTATGTATAAACATATAGCTGAATTTATATTAGAAAGTATTAAGAAGATATGTTAAAATAGTTGTTGCTTATTTAGTTTATGAAAATTCTAATATTTATTCTCATTTAGTTCTTTCGGAATGATTTCCTTTCAACCGGAAAGAAAATATTATTTTTCTTGTATACAAAACTGCAGCGTTCCGCTTTTGAATAGTTGAAAATAATGAACCTGTATTCTTATGTTGCCGTCATACCTAAAATATCAACTCTATTTCATTATTATACGAGAAAATTTTGTCTTTCTCTTATGATGTTATTTCTAGACCTTTTTGGTAAAGGATTTAAAAGAAACTCTGCTTGGAAGTTTAAATTCAAATAGCTACCGCAAATTTTATTCAGTGTTATGTTTACTGCATTGGGATCATTTAGATCTTTCTTGCTCAGAGTATTTAGGAATTAAATTTTCATGTGTTAGAGCAATATTTAGAAATGGCAGACACCGTACTTTTTACGTCAACGAATATAGATACACGTTTCTTATTTATTTGACACAGATGGAATTTCGTTAATTATCTGCAACATTCTATAAGTTTATTCAGAGCTTAATATATATCTTTCTAAGTTTCAATCGTATTGGATGGTGAAGTATTTATAACACGAAAAGTTTAAAAATGTTATCATATTAAGCCTTGTTAGAGAGAAAGTTACGTTATTATGTTTCTCATTCATTCAGTGCTCAGGTATCATTCTGTAATTTAACTATTATCCCTTTATTCATAAATATTAAACTTTATTATATCTAGTTTGCAGCTTGGGCAATGTGTAGGAGCTTCGGAGATCACTGAATTACATAACGCTTTCTTTGTGTCAGAAGTAGGGCATGCATTGCCTTAAACCCAGCGTAGGAGGAAATGGTTCATCAAAATAGCACTACCACAATTAAGGTATATTTCCTTCCGAGCATTCTCGAGAGAGGCGTTAAAAAATTTCATTCTGTCTCAGCAGATCGCATAATTAAAGGAAACCTAGTGACTATAGTCCAATGTAATGTACAAATCCGGCAATGTCTGTTCACGCAAAATTTCTTAGCTGAGCAGTTCGGTGTTCACTTTTCTCTAACCCAGTACGCTTTGAATCTATGTTCCCTACTGTTTGTTTAATAAAATAATTTGTATTTTGGGGAGGCTTCTTAAAAGCCCGGGCGTGCTCGTTTTAGGCAAGCATTAGAGCTCGCGAATTTACTTCAGTATGGGCTGATCCCCATTTTATTCGCTTTCAAAGTAAAGATTGATTCCTCTTGCCCAAAAAATGCGCTTTGCAGTTATTGTTTTCATTTTTTATCATTTGTATGGACAAAAACTGAAGAGATTGCACACTCGATTAGCAGACATTTAAATTGATGAAGTTTCATAATTCAAAAAGAATAAGGGATTTAATTATAAGCATATCTAGTATAAGTGCTAATGACGACGATTATCAAAATAATGAAGATATCAGTCAGTCATTAACATTTATTTACCTGAAAGGATGGTACCTCGAAATAGAAAGCAATCAGATTTGGATAGAATGTTCAGCTGCACAAAATTGTGTAAGACTCCTAGAACTTAAAGTGGAAGCTACCTTCGTAGAATTTTCAATATTGAGGTAGGTAGTCTTTTTAACAGTTTCTGTTTTAAAAAGAACAGTAAAATACAAGAAGTTACAAATTCAAGAAATGCTAGGGATAATTTTCTGTAAAAAAAATTTAACTTATTTTGTTGAAATTTGCTCTTTGATAGGACGTTTAATTGTTTAGTTCTCAATAATAATGTCAGATATTTACTGGAAAGCAATGAAACGAATGCAAATACAAAACCTTTGCATATTATACTACAAGCATAATATCACACAAATATTTATTTATTAGCCCAAAATGGACGTTAATTTCGAATGGGTTATTAGTTTCGAAACGGCATTTTGCGTTCAATAACTGTAAATGACGCAACACTTTTCAAATTGTTGCTACCAAATTTATCACTTTGTATTATATTTAAAGAAACTAAATAATGAAGAATTTACGTAAATGTATGCAAGTTTCTTGTACTGTGAGAAACCAATGGCACATAGTGCCATCCAATTTTGAATAACGAAGTCCTCCATCCAAACATGGGCACCTGGAAGCCCAAATTTTGAAGTTCGAATTAGTTTTGTTACCTATTTTATGATTTGCAAAGCGTTAATGAATTTTTTACTAACAAACTCAACAATTTCTAAACGAGCAGTGGCAACACTGCACAGAAAAAAAAAAAAAAAAAAAAAAACATTTTTATCTCCAAGGCGCAAGACTGCCTATCGGAAATTCTAAAGATATCCTGTTTTTAAATATTTTCCGATTTTGCTGTTGAATCGAATTTTATGTCACGTAAGCGCCAAGAATGTGATATTTAATAAAAAAAAGCAAACACATAAAACGTTAATGTCAAAAACACAAAAAAAGTTTTGTAAAGCTGTCTTAGTAAGAAAACTGATCATTGATATTATGAACTGGGAAAATACTGAAAAAAATGTGTATGCTAACATTGAACCCTGCATCGGGAATTCTCAACGTGTACTGTTATACTGATTTTCAGATTTTTGTAATTTCGTTGTTGAGCTGTATGTGGCGTACGTGCGAAGGAAATGATGCTTAAGAATAAAGTTAAAAAGACAAAAAAAATTGGGTTAGTAGGATTGAGTGAACTGGTAGACTGCAACCTCAGCAAGAGCATAAAAAACCTTAACAAACCCTTTTAGGCGACCGTTAAAATCTGAATCCTTTCAAATTTTGTTTTTAATTTATTTTTTATTTTCTTTCTCACGTGCGTCTTCGCATTCATAAAACAAATACGCTTCATTTTGAATTATCAGAAGTTCCAAATAAATGTAAAGGAAAAGTAGCAAAATCTCCTGATATTCCAATATTCGATGAGGTTTACCTTCAGGCCCTTGTTCATTGTAATACATTGTTATAACAATTTAATAATTGAAAATAACTTATCACTTTAAAATACCGAAAGATCTAAACAAAAGTAAATTAGTGTCGAAAATACTCCAAATCTCAGAACAATATCATAACACAAATTTCCATTAAAGTTTCTCAGTTTGTTCAGTCGAAAGCAATTATTTTGTACCAAACATCGATTGCATGTTTTATAGCACGTAAAAAATTCAAAAAACAAATGATGTTAATTGAAAGTAGCTGAAATTAATGTAGAGGTATTACTAAAAGTAAAGCAAAAAAATACCCATTCAATTAAAAAACCTTTTTGTTAGAAGGTTAGACCTTATCAACAGTAACACTGGATAACCTATATTAATCGGATCTCTATCAACCAATGTTTCTGTTAATGAAGGAAAAGAATCCATTTAATGTAATATTTGGGAATATTACATTAAATATATAAGGCCATATAATGTCTTCCTTTGGTGCAATAAGGGGAAAAAGATGGTTTTATACTCCTTAAAAATGAAAGAAAAGATAACTAGCATTTAATTTGTTCGTTAGACATTTTTCAAAAGATCGAAAGGATGACGTTTCGGGAATAAATAACATATAAAAAATGGATATAAAAAACAACCAACTAAATTTCCTACTTTTGATTGGCGAAAGCAACTCATTCGCAGCATTGATCCAGAAGCAATAAAAATTGCAGTTGTACTGAGGATGAAGAAGAAACGAAAGAAAGGAAAATTAGCCATATCCATAGTCTTGGTCAATTAAGAGAAAAGCACATGAATATTGTCTGCCTAAGTAGAGGAATGCCTTCGCTTGAGACATTTTAAGGGAATGCCAGCATTCAACGGTTGACTGCTTGGCCACTAATAAGAAACGAAGCTTCGAGCGAAGTACTTTAAAATTCAAAGCAACGTCCTGATGCTGAAATTTAAAGCAACGTCCTGATGCTTCTTTTGCGCTTATTGTGTTGATCAAACCACTGGTATGATCATACAGTAATTGGTAGAGTTATATGACTACCGCTATAAAAAAAAGGCTTAGCTATTTTTAAAAAAAATATTGTCTGATAGAAAATAATTCAAAAAATTTCACAATTTGCATCGGAGTTTGTTTTAATGTTTAATATGTTTTTCGTGAATAATCTTATCATAAAATAAAGTCATGTATGGATTATTCGTTAATTAAGTTACACAGTTTTATCTAGCAATTAAAGAGTTCGTTAAATTATTAATATTTGTACTTGGGTACTTATTTTTTAGAACTTTAAACAAACAGATTTAGCAAAACGTTATGAAAGAAAAACTGATATGATTCTACAATTGAATTTTTATTAATGGAATTTTCTATTATCCAAGGTTGTTATAGTTCCAGTTACCTCGTATAATAAAGCTTCCGCTTTTCCCCTCATAAGTTATTTTCTCTCTCTTTCCGCATGCCTTCGTAGGCTAACTGAAAGCACACTCGACAGGTCAAGGGTTCGAGTCCCGGCAAGGGCACAGGACATTTTTTCACGTTTCCTGACATCTAAAAACCCTTCGTAAAAGTAAAACGTAAAAGTGTGACTCTGCACACTTTTACGCTCTTGCAGCTTGTTTTTGCCCACCAGCGGCCGAGCGGTAAAATCGCTGAACACTGCTAGTTCGGTCCGAGGATCGAATCCCGCGAACGGGCTGGCTGCATGGGTGTGTTCGTGGTTTTTCCCCATGTATAACGTGTATACGAGCCAGTTTCCCTTAGAAAGTCCTCCACGAAGGCATCCCTCCCCTTAGGCAGATAGCCCTCGAGGCTTTGCCGTAATTAAATAACGTAACCTGCAGCTTGTTTTCACGCACGGTTATTAATCTCCAGTAACAGGCAATACACACAAAATTAGCACAGCAGCAACCTTGTGTTTGGAGTAGATTTTAGTCACGCATTAGAAACACAATACAAAAAAATTGGAAAACAGATACACATATTGTAAAAATAGTACACACATCGGAAAACTGTTAACACTATTATCATGTCTGATTAATACTGTAGGAAGAAAGAAGCTGTGATTCTGTAACCACTTATTATATCATAGGCAAATGCCGTTTCATCTTCTAAAAGACCTTTGGTTGTAGATTAGTAGACAGTACATTTCATCCGTGGGCTTGCTATTTTAAAGCAAAGGTAAAGGTCCACATCACTATGCCCGAGAGCACCGCTCCATCTGCCAAAGGTTTTGTGTATGCCCCCTGCTTTGCGAGCCACGTAACAAAATTATTTAAGTTTTCGATAAAATGTTATGCAAAACATTGTTATAGTTAGTAATTAATTAGAGAAATATTAATTAAAAAAATTATTTGTTTATCATTTTAAATGGCCTTACAGATATAGTTTGATTGCGATTGTCCCAATTTAAAGCTATGGTCCCCGTCAATTTTCACTTTGTTTCGGTTATTTGTTAAAGTTAAATAACGTCAAATATACACTCACTAAGAATATGTAATGCTTTCCAGTACTACCATACTACCAAACATCCTAGAAGTCTTCGAATACCGGAAAAAGCATGGATTTTTGTAAGCCTACAGAGACTGCAGTAAATTGATGCTTAAAGTACATCGCGAGGCGAGATCCTCTAGAGCGCTTGCTTACTGCAGGTAAACCTAAGTTGGGAACACTGGATGTAGTAGAAAGTATAGGCGTCCGCCGCAGAATATAGATCTACCATTTCGAGAAGTTATATTGAAAAATTACGCTGTGAAATATGAATACTGTTGAGTAAAGAGAGCGAAAGGAAAAAATTGTGTGAAACGATAGGTTACGTTGCATCCAGCTTTTTATTTAAAACTTTACTAAATCGTGTCAATCATTCGATGACCATAAGGTAGACATCCCCTTTTTTTGGCATTATCGGCGAAACTGCGAATTCCAGCAACCCCGACCTCACCCCAATCTCGGCGAGTAAAGCAATTAAAGCATTCATTCATTCACTGACCGGGAGGAGAAAAAAGGCAATGAATGGCGTCTGCTTCATCTTTTGACATACGTGCATAATTTTGAACCTCATAAAGGTGGAAATCCACTGCGCAGTTCCGCTAAGATTATCGTTATGAATGTAAATTACGGGAGCATTTTCCTAATAAATCCAACAACGATATTATTACTTTTGCCACTGATTTTATCTCACAAGCATAAATCTCATTAAATGTAAATTGAAAGATAAAAGCGAACTGTGCTAAAAATGAACTAAAGTTATAAATGATGAAACTGATTTGCCAAATATTTCCGTCCATTCGTACAGTAGGAAGAATGATGACTGATTTAGGATTTGCATACAGAAAACGAAACGCCAGTCGGTTTTGATTGAACGTGACGATATCCAATGCTGGAGGCACAAATGTCTAAAATGTATTAAAAAAACCATCGGGCACAGGGTAGAATAGTTGATTGAATAGATGAAACTTGGGTAAATTTTGGGCTTTCTAAAATTCAAACTTCGGAGGATAAAACTGTAGAAAGTGGAAAATGAGGAAATAGATTGTCTGGTGAAGACACCGTTGAGTGCGTGAAATTTAAAAGTGATGAGTCGGGTAGCTCAGATTCTTCAAACGATAATTTTAGCCGGATTGAATACCTCATTTGAAAAAGGCCGTATTCACTGCCACAAATTGAGAAAAAGGCAGAACTATAAACTATTATAAATACAAGCTAACAATTTCTTCGAAAATCTAACATGGAAGTGCCCTACCAGCAGCCGAATGGTTAAGACCGCTGAATACTAGTAGTTTGAAGCTGGTTCAAACACCAGCAAACGGGCTGAATTCATCATCGGTTTTCGTGGTTTTTTTTTCCCCTGTGTAAAGTGAGTGTGAGGTAGCTCTTAAGTGCTTTGCCATATTCAAATCGCCTAACCTACAAATACGAATGTATTGATCAATTAAGTTAACTATGCCAGAAGGAACAATTATTTCTGTCTAAAGGAAGAGAGTATCTTCGTGGAGACTTTGAAAAGGACTTTTTTTATATAATATACTGAGAGACTCCCATACAGTTCAATCATTACAAACAAATTCGCTACATACTACCAGTGTTTCAGAGATTAAATAATTCTTTCATTAATAAGCTTATATATAGATGATTCAATCTAAGGATAGGAATAGCCATTTCCATATGATACGTTTGTAATTTTTATACTTCCGAAGGAAATGTATGGTTTTTACCTAACTTATACAGTTTTACCTCGCAAAGTATACTTTGCTGATTCTCAGAGAGCTGAATCAGCCTGCTTTTTATAAATTGAGAGATGTAAATGTAGCGCATCCCCGTGTACGAAGCAAAAGACGCACCTTTCACGCGCCGTCGCACACAGCCGTTTCACATTTGACAAAGCATAAAAACTTTAATCTATTTTTAAAATACAAGCAACAAATCATTAATTAATATGGTGAATTGCTTAAAAGCAATTAACGTACTTCTTAAAAATTTTTCTACTATTAAGTTCTTATGAATATTTGCGCTTTGTTGTAACTAACAAAAGGCATTTGTAGTGTTATACCTTTAACGGATTAGTTAAGGCTTAGTTAAATGGTATCGGATCATTTGTTTCGTAATTTTTATGTTTGTTTTACAGTTTTAAAATTTTTGATATTTTTCTAATTCCTTGAAATTTTTAATGGTGAACTCTTTAGTCGTTAAAATGCAATCTAATGATCTCAGTTTTCAGTATTTTTATTTATTTTATTTTTTATTTTAAACAGAAAAAGCAAGATAGGATAAGACGTACTGCATGAGAGTGATTGTCTGGGCATGACTAGAAGAATATGTATTTTGGGAGACAATTAATACAGGATATATATTTTAAGATGTCTGCTATAAAATATAGTCAGATTTTAAAAACATTCGCAAGTTAAAATAAAACTAGCGGGCAAGCAATATCTACTATAAAATATAGTCAGAGTTTTTCAAACAATCGCAAGTTAAAATAAAATTAACGTGTTTAGAAAATAAACATCGAACATTTTCCCCTGGTTCACTGTTTTGGAAGCAACAAACTGTGTAAACTTTTCAAAATTGAAAGAATATCTTACTAACAAATTTTCTTAATTTATATGGTTTACTTTTAACTAAGCGAGCGGTCCCGGGAACAAATTTTACCCGAACTGCAAGGAATACATAGTTCCGTTTGAAGTTTTAAGTAACGATTCGGGTTTTAAATGCCAACAAATTCGTATACGTCACATATAGTTAATTGTGAAAAATTTCATAATTAATAACACGCCCTACATTTTTAACTACATTTAACTAATAATTTTAGCTGCAGCTTCATCGAATAAAAAGATTGCTATTTAAATACATTGAATTTGTCAAGAAGTCGCCAAATCTGCAACGAATTGGAAGAATTTAATATCTGCGGGCAGTTCGGTGCGTATGGATAACTTCAAGAACACGGTGAAATGCTGTGAAAATGTCGCTCTGGTCTTGTATATGTTCTCATGTTAGGATTTCAGGTAGTTTCATGCTCAGCTCCAAACTGAGGTATAAGCTTCAAAAATTAGCTAGGTATAGGGAATACTTCAATAACTTGTGGTACTACAGAGGGGCTGGCCTAGTTTTTACTCATAGTGTGGCATACCGTTATATATGTCACTTTTCGTAGATGGCGCCATACGCAGAGTATAATTATTTGTTTTACACTATAGTGCCATCTACGAAAGAGAACACCAATTTTTTATTAGTATTCACCTAAATGCCACATATTTGTTGCTAGCTATATGCTCATATTTTAATGTACATGTATCCTATTTTATTGTCTGTTTCTTCTACTTCATTGTTTTTATAAGCTTTGTTATTTTCACACCAAAATGAGTGACTCAAATGAAAGTCAAAACACCTATAATTTTACATCTAACTGCAAAGAACCATATTGTTCTTTCTATTTTAACGATAAAAGTGACTGTTTGTTTTGCTGCAGTGTCTTTGAAGTGGCGATAAAACATAATGTTGAACGTAATTTTCAAACAATTCATGCCACTTTTAATACGAACTCTTCACTTGAATCTGAAGAAGAAAGAAGAAAATAAATCAGCTAAAATCATATATCTGTTTGCCCAACAGTCAGTTTTTGCTATGCTTGTGAAATATAAAAATACCAATATTGCTTCATTCAAAATTTCTACCTGCTAGAAAAGGAAAAATGGCTTTTCCAGGAGAGTGAATTGTTAAAAGAAGAAATTTTAACTGATGTCAGTTGCTTATTTCAGATATTTTATAATAAACGTTAGATTATATCAGCTATACAAGACTTGCAGTTGACAGAAAACATCATCACAAGAATACATGCTATTTCAAAAACATGCAAATTTAGTTAAATCTTGGAAATATGTAACTAGTTCTCACTTAAATTTGACGAGTCTACGGCTATATCAGATACTGCACAGTTAGCAGTTAAGGTGACAATGGTATTTATTGACTTCGGTATAAAAGAAAGCATACTGAAAATATTACAAATGAAAGGACAAACAAGAGGTGAGAATTGCTACAGCATACTTACTGTGGTGATCCACGGTTTGAAAATGGTTTCTGAATCAGAAAAGATTCGTGCACTAACCTAGTGCTTCGCATTAGAGAGTAAAGAACATCTATGATATAAAAATATACTTTTATTTACACAGCGAAAACGCGCAGCAACATTATTAACGAAAGCTCATTCTCCTAATAACATACTTCTTTTTACACTCCGCTTGCGCATGCACAATGACAATTACCAAAGGAGCTTGGCAGATACTGCCATCTGTTGGATAAACTATTCGCTACATATTCCTCCCACCTGAATTTACTGGGAGGTAAATTCACACATCTGTTAAGTATAATATATGCATAATAGTACAGTATACGATATTGAAGTATAAAATTATGCCTACCAAGATGTTCTAATTAAATTGAAATACAAATTTACCTGGAGATGCAGCATTCCATAATTTTCTAGACATATTAACAGATAATACTAAACCTAGAAAAATAAAAATAAATCAAATTATTAAAAAGTATTCAAACAAGTACAAAACATTTCACAGACGTATCACTGGTTTCACAGTTCTACCACTGCTGGTAGTCATAGGAATATTTTCAGTCATATCCTTTTGGACTGGGTTATCCAGCTCAAGTCTGTACAGTCTTTGCACTGGTCTCAGAAACTCAGAAGTCTCTGTTTTTATGACAGCAAGTCTTATTTGTCCATCACGACCAGGTAGCAGCTTTATGACACGCGCCAGGTTCCAAAAAGCACGTTTTTTGTTGTTATCTTCAAGTAGAACAATTTCACCCACCTGGAGAGGTTTAGCTATAGAGTTTTTAATGGACTGCTGACGTAACTGTCCTAGATATTCCACACGGAATCTTGCTCTAAGTTGTTCTCTCACCTTTTGTAGATACTTAGCTCGTTTACTCAGTTTTTCCTTATCCACTGTATCGATATCAGGTACTCCTGATTTGGAAATCTCCCGCAGGAACATTTCTGGAGTTAATGGGGATGAATCTTCAACGTCTTCCGACACGTAGGTAAGTGGCCTAGTATTGATTACTCTCTCACAGTCGCATAGTACTGTAAGCAACTCCTCGTAATCCAGGGCAGCACGACCTAGAACTTTTCTCAGAATCTGTTTCACCATTTGAACTAAACGTTCCCACCAACCGCCCCACCAAGGTGCGGAAGGAGGAATAAATTTCCACTGAATTCTTTGCTCAGCGGCTTTTGATCGCAGACTCTCCCAATCAATTGTATGCAGAAGGCTCTCCGCTCCTTTAAAATTACTGCCATTGTCTGAGTATATTATAGATGGTCTTCCGCGACGAGAAATGAAACGTCTCAATGACTGGAAAAAAGCTTCAGTTGTCAAGGATGTTACTGACTCCAGATGAATGGCCCTATAGACCGCACATGTGTAAAGAACAATATAAGCTTCTCGACCATCCTTAAGGTAGAGGGGTCCTGCCAGATCGACACCCACTATCTCAAAAACATTTGCATCACGTACTCTATCTTTCGGCAAAATTCCTGGAGTTACATCACAACTTTTGGATTTAAATCTTTGACATTTAACACATTTTCTAATGCAGTTTCGTACTGTCTTACGAGTTTTGAGGATCCAATACTTTTCCCGCAAATGAGACATCACCATAGAAGTACCTGCATGCAGCAGCTCATTATGTGCATTCATTATTAGTAAGTTTACTACTGCATGATCAGATGGCAAAATGACAGGAAACTTAAAGTCATCAGTATCGTCGCGATAAGAAATATTGGTTTTAGCTCTGATCAAACCATCACGATCAACTATAGGTCTGAGGTCTTTAATTTTATCATCGTTCACACTCTTAAATGATTCTCTTTGAACCAATAACATAAGAGTTATCTCAGCTCTTTCAATTTCCGAAACTGACAAAATTTTGGAGGTTTCGTTTGTAATTCTTCGTAATTTAAAGTAAAACCTAAGAATCCAACCTAACATGCGTACAATTTTCTTTATGGATGAAAAGTACCTGTAATACCAATTGTCAGGTTTAGAATCTTTGTTAAGAGTTGTCAATACTGATTTACGCCTTTCTGAATTTATGATCTCTTCGTCCGGCAAATCGGTGCCTCTTGACCATGACGATTCTGGTTCTAACAGCCATGATGGGCCCTCCCACCATTTCGACAGCAAAAACTGTTTAACTGAACAGCCTCTAGAAAGGAGATCGGCGGCATTCAGCTCCGAAGGGATGTAATGCCAATCTTCTATTTTTGTAAGTGTTCTGATTTCTTGGACACGATTCCAAACGAAAGTTCCCCACCGTACGTCTCGCTGGATCCAGCACAAAGCGGTTGTTGAGTCAGTCCAGAAGAATGTTCTTAAATTTGGCATGTTCAAATCTGAAAAGACCATACGTCCCAAGCGTGCTCCGATTAAGCAGGATAATAATTCCAAACGAGGAATGGATATACTCTTTAAAGGCGCAACTCTAGTGCGTGCTTGCACAAAATTTAAATAAACCTTATTTTCGGTCTTCACTCTTAAGAAAATACAGGTAGCATAGGCATGCTTGCTGGCATCGCTGAAAACATGAAGACTTACATCTTCGTTAACCGATCTGTCAATATTAAGCCATCTAGGAATTTTGACATCAGACAGCAGTTTCATTTCCTTTACCCATTGTATGGACTTCTTTTCTAAATGTTCTGGCAATTTTTGATCCCAATTTAATCGTAATTTTCAACACTCTTGCAATATCACCTTTGGGAACAGGGTAACGGGAGAAAGGAAGCCTACTGGGTCAAATAACTTATGCGCGCAAGAAAGGAGTGTTCGTTTACTCGCGACAATCTCCTCTTTCTTTAGTGACTCAATTTTACAAGAAAGAGTATCATCCTTCAAATCCCAATTTAACCCTAGAACGCAAACGAATGTATCTAATTTAGAGTTGGGAATTATTTCGGTTTCACAATTCGACTGCCATCCTCTAAGATTAAACTTTCCCAGTGACAATAACATTCTCGATTCTAGTACAAATCTATTCAATTCTTCAACATTCTTAAAACTAGTCAGGCAATTATCAACATAGAAGGACTCCTTCAAAATGTTGGCTGTAACTGCAAACTGATCAGGGGCACGATTTAAATGATAGTTCAACGTAGCGGCTAACAAAAATGGACTACAGTTAAGCCCAAAAACCACGCGACAATGTCTGTAAATTTTAGTATTCTCTTCTTCTGCACCTTTCCAAAAGAAACGCAAATAATCTCTATCCTTCTCTCTTATACCAATCTGCAAGAAAGCTTTCTCAATGTCTGAAATTACTGCAAGAGGATATTTCCGAAAACGATTCAACAATGTTGGAATTATTTCTATTAGGTTGGGACCTTTCTCAAGACAATCATTTAAGGAAAGTTCTCCTTTGGCGTGTGCCGAAGCATCAAAAACTGGCCTTACTCGCGTAGTTTCACTAGATTCTTTAAAAACCGGCCTATGAGGCAAATAGTGCTCTCTATCTACTTCGCCTTCATTTACCTCTTCAATAATTCGTTCCTTCAACCAAGTTTTAAATACTTCCTGATAAACTTTAATTTGATTCGAATCTAATAATTTCCTTCGCGTATTAGTCAGGCGTTTTTCTGCAAACGTTTTATTATTAGACAAGCGAGAGAGGTCCAGTACCCAAGGTAATGCAGTTTCATATCTCCTGTCTGAATCCAAATTCAAATTTTCCTCAAAATATTGCATGGTCTCCTCATGAATTTCAGCTTTCTTTTTAGACTCAACTGGGTCATTTATACCAATAACGTCTAACTTCCACAAGTTTTCTGCTGATCTTTCGTTTAGCAATAAAGAAACACATGCAAGAGAATCATTTATACCCGAAGATTCCTTCGCTGGAATTTTACCCATTAAAATCCATCCCAACCTTGTTTCCATCGCGACCGGACCACTTTGTAAACATTTAATATTTCCGGTGAATAATTTTCCAGCAATATCAGAACCTATGAACAATTTAATGTCACTTTCGTTTTCGGGAGCATTACCCTCTACATCTGACACTTGAATATTTAATTTACGAAGTTCTTTCAACCAAGGACCTTTAGGTATTTTCTTAACATCAGAACAGATAACAGATTCACTTAAACAATGCACACTACATACATATTTATTATCAAGGCTACTCAAATTAACTATATATTTAGAATGCAATTTTTCTTTTGTTTCTACACCTCCGAATAATTTATGAACTAATTTCACTTCACCAACACTGTTACATTTCAAAGAATCTGTAATATCTTTCGTTAAATAACTTCTCTCGCAACCCGTATCTATAATCCCTCTGACTAACCTTTCCCTGTTGCCATTTTTTACCCTTACGATTAATGTTTGTAGTAACACATCGGAGCTCGCGGATCTGCTAGCCAAAACATTGACCTCATTTTTCGCCACAGGCTCTACTTGTTTAGTCTCTTTCAATTGAGAAGGAACTTGTTGACACATTACTGCCAAATGCCTTTTCTGGCAAATTAAACACTTAACCTTGGACTTACAGTTCCGAGAAATATGGTTTTTCTTCAAGCATAATAGACATAAACCCTTCTTAAATATTAAATCTTTTTTATTCTGATATGCAAGCATACTAGCTTTAAAACATTTTTCTGTTAAATGTGGCTTATCACAAAATAAACACGATTCCTCAACTTTCTTAATAGGAGCATTTTCTTTAAATTTGTCTCCTGTATACAAATCATTACAAGTAGGAATATTAGACTCATAATTAATGTAACTTTTAGATTTTCTACTTTTATCAAAAGAAAAACGCGCTAATTTAATTCTCTCTTCAGATATCACTTCATTTTTCAAAAACAGAAGAATAGATTCAAGATCGCTCTTACCTTGTTGTGACGAGCTCTCCCGTTCCCTCTCCCACACGCGTAAGATGTCAGGGGGCAGGCAAGATTCAACTAACGGGAAAATAACACTAGCGTATTTATCTTCAGTCACACCGAGAGATTCCAGAGCACGCAGTTTTGTTTTTAAACTGTCGTACAACGATGATAGCGCAAAGTCCTTTTTGGTTGCATTATTATTTATCAACACAAGATTCAGTAAATCCCGAACGTACATTTGTATAAGAATATCTTCACGTCCAAAACGATTCTTTAAATGTTCGATGACTTTCGGATAATTTTCTTTAGTTGTCGGGAAACTCTGCACTATTTCCCGTGCTTTCGATTTGGCAGCAGTAGCCTGGATCAGATATACGAATTTCAAATGATCATCTAGCACTGGATCTTCGTGTATCTTACTAAAGGTATTCCAGAAATTCAACCATTGTCGTGGATCACCTGTAAATTCAATCAAATTTATTTTCGGAAGCTTCAAATTCGTTGCCGTTGTTCTTGAATCAACAGTTCTGGTTTCATTTACCGATGCATGAGTCAGCAAATTTTTCTCTAGTTTCACAGTGATTTGCTTCACTTTCATCCTGGCTGCTATTAATTTCTCCTTGTAAGTCTCACATGACTCAAATTCTTTAGTATATTCTTCTTGCGAGACTTCTTTCGATTTTGATAGGAGATCCAATATTTCTTCATCCAACTGTTGTAGTCGAATTCCTTTATCTTCCAGGATTTCCAGGGACGATAATAGAACATCACTGTTCAATTCTGACTCATTCAAATGTCCATGCTATTATATGCTTTCGTGAAGGCTGCACGCAGTGGTATTCTTCTTACTTTCAAGGCTTCCATTTCTGCTGTTAAACCATCAAAAGTGTCCTTTACCTAACTAATGCGTCCTGTCACGGACGCCACTTTTTATTGTGGTGATCCACGGTTTGAAAATAGTTTCTGAATCAGAAAAGATTCGTGCACTAACCTAGTGCTTCGCATTAGAGAGTAAAGAACATCTATGATATAAAAATATACTTTTATTTACACAGCGAAAACGCGCAGCAACATTATTAACGAAAGCTCATTCTCCTAATAACATACTTCTTTTTACACTCCGCTTGCGCATGCGCAATGACAATTACCAAAGGAGCTTGGCAGATACTGCCATCTGTTGGATAAACTATTCGCTACACTTACAGCATATGCAAAGTCGATAGAGAGGCTCCGCATAAGCTGTCGAGGATAACCACTGTTAGGGCACTAGAAATGTTTGGTAATATTTATGGATTTATTGCTCGCTGCAAGATTTCAAACTTATGTTGTATCATTGCGTTCTCTACCCGGAAGATCTGAGTTATAGAATATTGCCATTCGGCTTGCTTTGTTTGGTATATTGAGAATATGGCGAAACACACTAGGGCTAGCTGCCTAAGGAAAGGGATACCTTCGTGGAGGACTTTCTAAGGGAAACTGGCTAGTATACACGTTACTTATGGGCAAAAACCACGAAAATGCTCATGTAGCCAGCCCGTTCGCGGGATTCGAACCTCGGACAGAACTACCAGTGTTCAGCGATTTTACCGCTCGGCCGCTAGTGGGCTATTGCCATTCAGACAGTCATGAAATAAATTACAAAAATAGTATAATTAATACCGAGTTTTCAAGGCCCTACTAGCAAATACTGAAGATTATTATCTCATTCTGCATATTTAGGTGCTGCTTTCAGTAAATGCAAGTTCTTGCAAGATTCATGAATTTAATTGAAAAAATTAAAAAATTACCTCAATAACAAAAATCAAAATTTTGTGCAAATAATGAACTTTTGCTGGTTGGTGGATTTAGTTTTTCCCATAGACATAAATAAGAAACTGAAAGGAAAATACAAGCGTATAGTCTTAAGGATAGGTTATGTTAAGTCTTTTCAGGCGAAAATAGTTTTGTGGAATCGGAAATGAAGATATTTGTGCTTTTACCAAATTTGGAAAAAAAAGGATAGGCGAAGCTGAAATTTACCTGTCCTTACGTGTTTTCAACCTTCAATTACTTCAAGATCAGTTTCAACAAGGATTTTAACAGTTTAATTTTATAGAGCCTGTGGTCATCTTTTCATCAATCCTTTTACATGCCAAGTAAATTTAACCGAAGTAGCTGCATATATTGTAGAGTTTATTCCAGCATAAAGGCAACAACTGGAGCTGGAAATTTTGAATCTCTAAAATGACAATCTTTCGAAAATCCAGCCTCTCATTCTTCAGCATAGCTGACAGAAACTAATTTCCATTCTTGAAAACAACACCCTACACGAAATAATTCATTTTTCGGTTCCACATACTTGTGTGCATAATTGTTTCAACAATGAATATTGTAAAATCAAAGCACAGATCTCGAATTACAGAAGAATAACTTAATGATTGTTCACGAGCACGAATATCATCACATTCTCCTAATTATGAAGTCATAACCAATGAAATTCTATGTCAAATATCATACTGACTTTAAGAAATTTACTTTTATAAAGAAATTTTATATCAGCTAATTGTGAACCAAAGAGTTTGTAAGCTTTTGTCTGTATTATTTAGAAATTAGTTATTTTATGTAATTAATGTGAGCAGTAATTCTTGTATCTTATAAGGTATTTTCAGCCTATTTTCTGAATGCCTTAGTGGTGTAACGGTACCACACTCGACGCGTATTCTAGAAGTCCAGGTTCGAGCCCGGCGATAGCATTGATCATATTTCATATCTCCTGCTTTCAAATAATCTGATGTCTCTACAATAGTGCCCGCACTAAAACAGTTGGTGGATGATCATTCTTCACCACCATGATTTCGTGATTAGATCCTCTAATCCCCAGTCGTTCATTTAAAAAGGGGGAGTATTATTATTATTATCATCAGGGCAAAACCCCGATCCTCTTAGCCGGCACGAGCCGGCCGTATGATCAAAAAATGGGAATGGAAAAAAAGAAAAAAAAAAAGATTTAAGAAAAAACATATAAAATCCCAAATCTGAGTCTCAGTGCCTAATTCCAATGCTAGCTTTGCTCGTATTTATAACATTCATTATTGTTTCTGCAAAATCTTGTGCTGGCGAGGACATTGTGTATTTTTCATGTACTACTGCATCCAAGATCTAATTTCTACACAGTATCGCCCGAAATAACAAAGGTGGTGGAGGATGATTCTTCACCACCAGAATTTGGCAATTGGGTCCCCTAATCCCCAACCACCCTTTAAAAAGGGGATTATATAAGATACCAGAAGTGGGCTTATTTCCTCCCTTCTTTCTGGATGCCCTTATGGTGTAACGGTAGTACACTCGACGCGTATTCGAGAGGTCCATGTTCGAGTCCCGGCGAAAGCATTGTTCATTTTTTCATTTTTCATATCTCCTGCTTTCAAATAACCTAATGTCTCGACAGTTGCGCACGAACTCAGAAAAAGGTGGTGGATGATGCTTCTTCACCTCCAAGAGTTGGTGATTCGGTTCCCTAATCCCCAGTCGTCCTTTAGAAAGGGGGAGTACAGAAAGTATTTTCTCACTCCTTTCTGCATGTCTTCGTGGTGTAATGGTTGGCACACTCGGCGCATGTTCGAGAGGTCCAGATCCTGGCGATAGCATTGCGTATTTTTCATGTAGCCCCGCATCAAAAGCCTAATGTCTCTATAGAGGCGCCCGAACTAAGAAATGGCGGTGGATCTTGATTCTTCACGACCATGATTTGGCGACTGGTACCTCTAATCCCCAGTCGCATTTTAAAAGGGGCATTATATAAGGTATTTCGTCCTTCCTTTCTGCATGCCTTCGCGGTGCAACGGTAGCATATTCGAGAAGCCCAGGTTTTGAGTCCCGGGGATGGCATTGCTTGTTTTTCCTGTCTCCTACTTCCAAATAACTTAACGTCTCTACAGTGGCGTCGGAAGTAAAATAGGTGGTGGATGATGATTCTTCACCACTGGGATTTAGTGATTGGGTCCCCTAATCTCCAGTGTTTTCTCCCTCTTTCCTGCATGCCTTCTTGGATTAGTGGTTAGCACATTCGGCGTGTATTCAAGACGTCCAGGTTCGAGTTCCAGAGAAAGAATTGCATATTTTTCTCGTCTCCGGCTTCAATAAAACCTAGTGACTCTACAATCTTAAATTATATTTTTGCAATAATTCTTTTTATATATTATATGTATTATTAACTATGTCAACCTATAAACTTTCCTTGAAAAAATTAATGCTGCCGCAGTCTCATCGGTGTTCTAATGTGAGCTCTAAGGTATAAAACGTCTGAGGATTCCTGGTTTAAAGGCTGTAAATTTTGCGTTATTTGACTGTCTTGTCAGTGGTGTACTGCAATATACCAGATTACGTTGATGGCGAACCTTAGAAACCTTACTATCAAAAAATTGCATTTTCTGAAAGAATTTAGGTAAAGTGCTGGATATTGTACAAAGTTTCTATAAACAGAATTTTTACTAAAAGATTTTAAGGAAACTGTGCATTTAAAGCAAGTTTAAAACTTTAACTGAAGTCTGCTATTGAGGAAGGAACTAGAAAAATAATAGCTTTTTTGTTTAGCAAAAATAGAAATAACACCAAAAATATTTGCATTTATAAGTTTTTTTTATTTTTATCATTGAAAGTACATTCACATATTTCAGAACGATTGGTACTTTATTTTAACGTTTATACCTATAAAACTATTCAGCCCTCCGACTGACTACTCATTATATGAAATTTTATTCAATGTTTTTAATTTGAGTTAGATATGAAAATATTAATTTTCCGTATTAATTTGCTCTAAATGAAGAGTGAATTAGACAAGCATGTAGACAGCATAATATTTTATTCATTGTGAAGATAGTTTTTATCGTGTCACACAGGATTCAGAGTATGATCTATTGAGAAGCCAACTAATTTCATCTCTTATTAACACATTCCTTAAAGCTAATAATCAGGCATTGATAAAGGATGCTTTTAGAGGGAAATATATTGTAAAATAAGTAAGAAATGCAATGCCAAATCTAGAGTTATTAGGTTATTTTCGCCGGGACTCGAACGTGGACCTCTCGAATACACGCCGAGTGTGCTAACCGTTACAAAACGAAGGCATGCAGAGAGAAGGAAGAAAATACCTTATACCTTTTCTTTTCAAATAACAGTTTTTATTTCTATTCCTGTCTATTTCGTTTATTGACGACTGTTATGAGCTCATGAAAATCTTTAGTTGCATGTTTTAATCGGATAAGCAACTTTTCATTAAAGGCCTCATTTGCGATTGTTCTTTAAATTATATACTGGGCAGATATTGTTTGCAGAAATTTGTTACAACGTAAATTTAAAACACAAATTATATTACGATTATAGCAATTGCATGGACAGTATCCCATGAAGATGCAAGCTTTCTTTTCTCAAGCCAGATTGCTATATACAGTAACAAGAAGTTTAACTTTCATTTTGGATCTAAACTGCAAGTTGAAAAAATTTCACTTTTATGTGTCTACAGTAAAAGTGTGCAGTTTCTAACCCTTGACGTTTTGTGTACGTCGAAAAGAGCCGATTGTTAGATACCCAAATTCCCCTAAAGGTTTTCTTGTTGATATTATAGAATGTAGGAAGTAGTTCAGCTTTCCTTTATCAAATAAACATTTCTAACCACTTTTCTGAAACTATAAAGGTGCTTCTATTCTAAATTTGCCCACCAGCGGCCGAGCGGTAAAGTCGCTGAACACTGGTAGTTCGGTCCGAGGTTCGAATCCCGCTAACGGACTGGCTGCATGGGCGTTTTCGTGGTTTTCCCCATGTGTAACGTGCATACGAGCCAGTTTCCTTTAGAAAGTCCTCCACGAAGGCATCCCTCCCCTTAGGCAGATAGCCTTCGATGCTTTGCCATAATCACACTCACTCACTCACTATTTTAAATTTAGCTACCTAAACGTTCTATTATATAACTCCTTTTAATAGCTATTTAAATTAATATTACGTTTTATCCTGTTAAAATAGATAAATTAAATCATAATACAGACTAAAGTGTTACGAAATGCATTGTATATGATTTAGGTTAAAATTAGAAGATTCAAATAATGCAAGTTCAAATAATGTAAATATGAGTATTAAAGAGATGTTGCAGACCAGAATATATCTTTATTGGTGGAGTAACTGACATGAAATTTATTATTAAATCAAACACTGGATTACCAGTACGAGTGTAGCTCCTGAAAATACACCAAGTTCCGTAATGTCAGTTTGATATTGAAGCGTATCTCAAACTGATAAGGTGTGTCAAATAATCAAAAATTTTATTAATTTCAAACTAATGCCTCCGCCTAATGGGACTAAACTAATGCTTCCGCCTAATGTGATTAATCAGTCCATAATCATTGAGAATTCAGTGGCAGTCTCAAGTGCGTAAATTGCTTCGAAACGATGCGAAGATATAAATTCAAATTAGAAGTCAAATATTCAAGTGTGAAGAAAAATTTCGTGTGCAATCAAGGACAAACTGACAATATGGTAAGGAGGATTGATTATGAATGAATAAAATATATTATAAAATTCATCTATCAATTTCTATATGTGAATTTTGTTAGTGCTATTAGTAGTATTTGATATATGCTACGCATCTAATATAAAGATATAGTTTACTTGCTTTTGCAGTTTCAAAGAACATTTAAAGTTTATATAGCGCATGTATACTTATTTATATTAAAGATATAAATAAGTATATTATAGAATATATTAAAAGAGTGATCCGTTTGTGTAGCTTGTAATACAGTATGTATATTACGGGTACAATGCTCCAAAATTTGAACATTTTGTATATATGAGATTGATTCTGTTATATGACATTAAATCAAGGTAAAAATCAAGGTTTGTGTATGATTAGTAAAATGTTCTACTAGCTTAGTAAAAGCTTACATGAAATATTTAAGAAATTAAAAGATGGATTGAAGGACAAAGTTCTTGAGATTTGACATGTACAGAAAAAAAAAAGAATATGCAATGATTTGTAATAAATGACTTGTGATAATTATTCTTAAATTTTAGTAACAGATTTGAATTATGCTCTATTCTGCCTTCTTGTGACTTATCCCGTTATCAGTTAAGACCAGAAAGTTATGAAAATTTATAGGCAAGCGGAATTGTTTAAAAGTAGAGGTTAATATCAACCGCAAGATGACTGGTATTTGCGCTATGTCATTACTGTAACAGACTTGGCTTTATGAGCAACTAAAGGTAGTTAACCCTTAAGCCGTAGTTAAGTGTCTACAAATTCAGATACGACATATCTGACCAGTGTTGTACTCCTGGAGTAGAATTTATTGCATTTATTTTAAATATTAACAACCAGAACAGGTAACCTAGATAAATAGTTTTAATTTGTATTATATTATCATTTTAGTTCGAAAATTACCGGGAGTACCACGAATTGTATTCAAATAATTATACATTAGTTTTAATGCATAATTATTTTAACACAATTCGTGTGCGTGTGGTGTTGACAGATAAGTAATTGCAAATGCGATGAATTGTCAAACAGTTCATATAACTCCGTGGTTAGCCATTAGGTTGAAATTCAGTGCAACTTTAATTTCGCTTCACTGAAATTATAAATTGAATTAGCACAACTTTTGTGCTTATAAATTAGAAGTACACCTTATTGATTGCATAGGCAATATTTGAAATTGTTATCGATTGTTTAAACTATATGTACTGTCTTGTACGGACAAGACGTGTATTTATTTCATGTGTTACATTACTTCAGTTTAAAGTGTATTACATTGTTGCGTACATAAGGTTCGTAAATTAATTGAATGAACACAGAACCGATGATAGCTTAATAAAATTTATTTTACCAAAAGAATCACTTCACAGATCTGGAACTTTCCACAAAATAGTCGTACAGCTCTTCTCAGTATCAACGGGTACAATCAGTAGTTACCCTTCAAACTACTAAGAATGTTAAACACCATTCAATGCAAAGCGCATCTTAAACGCGAACTCTCACGGATATCTCAGTACTCCTAATTTAGCAACTAACGACTGAACTGCTGCTTCCTCCGATCTTATATAGTTTTCCTCCAGCCTCCGAGAAATCTCTAGTACTTCTCGAAATTACTGGCAGGCATATGAGGGCCGAATATGGTTACAGCTACCTAGAGGATTAATTACAGTTATTCAGTTGCAATACCCATTACAGTTATACAGGGACAGAAATAAAACGTAGCCAAATTCGGAGACTTTCTGCAATTCCTCACCAATTTTGGCAATAAAAATTAGTCCCCAAAACCCATCGCCACCTTGGCGATATCTCGCCAATTAAGCAATATAGCAATAGTGAAAATCAAGAGCAGTCATTTAGGAATGACTTGTTTCATAAAACTGCTTTCACCCATACAGCTAAATTGATAGATGAACTGGTGACCGAGTGGTTAAGGCTGCTGGATACCGAGAACTTAATCCGGGTTCGATCCCAGGGGAATGGGGTGTGGCTGCATGACTGCTTTTCGTGGTTTTCCCTATTATTAACGTGAATGCAAATCAGTGCCCCTTAGAGAATCCTCCCAGAAGGCATCGTTCTCCTTACGAAGCTAGCCCTCCTTACCTTTGCTATTTAAATAACCTAATAAATGCCCTTCGGAATTAGTTTCGCTTGCTAATCATTAGAACATCTCCCTACAGCTCGATTTATCGCCTTGAGACTTTTTGTATATGCTTCACTTAAGAAATATCTATAATAACTGTACTTTGAGTCGGAAAATTATATCAGTATACAAGACCATAGCTGGTTCTGTGATTAACATATAGAATTTTGGAAGGCAACATTCCAAAGGTTGGTTGCTCAGTACAGTTATTTTTAGATTATCATTGTCTTTATTTGTTATAAAAGATTTATAAATCTCGATATAATTTTATATATAAGTGAAACATAATAGATTATTCAGTTTATAGGAAAACAAATCGGTACTTATATTGTAGGGTCCTATTTAGTTTTACTAACTGTTATTTTAATTTCTGAGCCTTTCCTGAATTCTCTAATTTCCCCTCACATTTCTTCGCCAGGATGCAAATTAATTAGAGTGAACTCGAGTATTTAAATTGTTGGAAAGAAACGGCTCCAAAGAGCGTGATTTCGCTATTGTGAGCGCACGTTTGTAGGTTTCTGTTAGCTATTAAACTTAATGGCGGCTACGCGTTCTTGTCATCGAGTTAGTATCCTGCCAGTGTAGGTTGAGTCAAACTGTTAGTTTAAATTGAATCACTACCTTTAAATTTATTGTTAAATTAACTTTTAAGTTCTCACCAGAAGTAAGCCGTTTGTGATAAATAAAAGAGGCTTTCCCACCCTTTCCCTGGTAGTATTCATCTCCACACCTTTGCGAGAATTCGCATGGTTTAACACTTAAGTAGATCTAGTTACCATTTTATGATAGCGAAACGTACTAGATCCAATAACATATTATAGTTTTCTTTTCGTCAACCGTACTTCAATGCCACCTATTTTTCAATTTCGTCTTAATATTAATATTTCAAGAAAACTTCTGAAATACGACCATTAAACTTAATAAGTCAAGAATAAGAATTTTTTAAATACGTTAAAATATTTTACATCGAAATTAATTTTGTTATACGTCAACTAAAATCTTATGCACTATTATAAACTGAGCCCACTCAGTCAACACGAATTCTAATGTTTTCTCATTGATTTATCACAGAAATATCTTCTGCTTTTTCACAGTACCCTTCATCTGTAATAGTCCTAAATAGATTCGACATAAGAGCAGATCTAAACACGCTTAGGATAATAAATATCAAGGATTCAGGCAATAAATCATGTAACAGAGAAAAATATTTAGTTTTATAAGGGAAGTATTTATTTTTCAAAAAGCATTTTGCTTTCGAGTGAAGGACTTCTTCAAATACATACTGAAAGTAAATTTTGATACGCCAGAGAAACATTTTTCATACCTACAACTGATATAAATGCGAAATCGAAATCTACTCTTCGGATGTTTTTCTTATCTTGAAAAAGAATTTTTTCCAAACGCTATCCAAGAGATTTTCAACTAGCGAAAATACCTGGAATTCGACGTCGTGTTAGACTAAATCCTTGAGAAATATTCGCTTTCTAAAATATTGACCCATGTTCTCACTAAACATCCAATGCTTAAAATTTTATGAGCTGAAAATTAATAATTTTAAGCATGAGCGTAATTTTATTACAAATTACAATTCATCTTTCGTCGAATAAATTACACAGATATGTACCTATCTTATAAATACATTGAAAGTCCCTGTTTCAAGAATTAATAATAGATAAAATAAATAATAAAAAAGGATTTATAAAGCTTTAATCCACAACCGCAATGGCATACAAAATTACTTATACGCTAATAACCTTTTCGTGACAGTAAAAACTGTTTAGTACCTTTATACAAATTACCTGAAAAAATATAGCGTAAATAAGAAAAAGCAAGCATTTCTCTTTCCTGAATCTTTAAACACTGCACACATCTAATTACAATGAAACTAGTCCCGAAACAGACTGTTGATTACTTTAATTTTTCATTTGAAGCTATATTTATTTAGCGTAATAAAAACTGCATTTTAGTGCATATAGCACTTAGCTTTTTAATGGATACAATGCCTAATGAAAACTATGATGAGGAGAAATCATGTGAGAGCTTGTAGCCATGGTGAAGATAACATTTCAATTTTGCAAAGTCTCTTCCTATTAGCAAACTATGTTTTAGAATTACGCCATTTAGACCTTCCACTTCAGTAGATATGTCTGAAAACTATTAATTTCAGACGTCAAAAATGAGTGAGAAGGATATCCATTAATTCTAGAACAGAGACATTGATCAAAGAGTGATATCATAATGCTAGCTTAGTTATGTCACTTCGGTCATTAGAGAAAAGTCAAAGAGATTTATTGTTAAAATGCGGCAAACTTTGAATTATTAATCGCTCGTGGCTCGTATTTAAGTTTGTACAAAATTCTCCATTGGTTATCTCAGATGAAATTGTTTCTAATTTTGATCTTCACAAAGATGGTTTTATTAAAAAAATAGTAAAGGATTAAATATGCTGTTTGATTTATAGCGTCTCGTATGTTTTGCTGTCCTAAACTAAGCTAAACGTTAGAAGACTGCTTAGAGAATTAAACCAACAATTTCGGCTTAACTCAGAAAGTTAATGGCTAACTTAAAATTATATGAAAGTTAAGTTTAGCCCAGCGTCCTCGCAGGTTAATTACCGAGCAGGCTGGCTCTGACTCGAAAGTCGGCGTAGTCGCTAGAGAAAGCAAGATAGCAACGTTGCTTTCAGGCAGGCACAGCACGCTCTGATTTTACCTTCTGAAAACCTTCCCTTAAACACTAAGTTCTTTCTACCTCATTTGAATACACGCGAACTAGACCATTTAGATTCTGTCAAGAAAGTGTGAGTTGAAAGCAAGAGTGACAGGAAAGTTCGCTTAAACATAAATTAACTGTAAAGTGAATTAAATTATATAATGATCATTATCCCCCCAGATAATATTTATTAAATCTGTGGGGATACTGTGATATCACCACAGATTACTTTCTTGATAAATGTAAGAAACTTTACATTAAACTCAAATGTGAATATATATATACACTTTTTAAATATGTCTTTTAAATACCTATTAATTCTTACGATTTCATTACGGTCAGTGATTGCTTTAGTTTTAAGATATAGATCATTATTAACATAACAGTGAAGGCTTTCATGAAAATAACAATTCGGTTTCAGGTGAAATGTTTAAAAATAATAGCAAAAAAATGCTTTTTGCAAATTATAATTTTATTTCAAAATACACATCAAATCTTTATACTTCCATTTTCTACAGTGAATGATAATAATTAACCGCGGTTTCTGCTGGTTCATTTCTTGAGCGTTTTATTTACATGGTTTTCGTACTGCTCTTATGAACCATGATAAATTCGTACACAAATTATTAGTAACTTTTAATTTAGTTTATCTGACAGATTATTAACTGTCTGTCTAGTAGTTTCAAAATTTCTGAAAAAAGGAATTAGCGAAAAATTTTAATGTTTTCTTTCTTTACTTAGTTTATTGTCAGTTAATGGATGAAATTTTCAAATTGCTTTGTTATTTGTTTCTTATTATTTAGTATATATATACAATTACTAATATTTTATATATTTTAATACATATTATTATAAGTTTTGTGAATATTACTAAATGTCATGAATCTGAAAAAAACCGGCTTTTCAGAATTCAATACATCCTTTAAAATCTACGTAAAAATAACTTGCCACTTTCAGGTTTAAACAATAATAAATTGACAGTAAACAATAAGTTTTTAGGCTACATTAGTCTTACAAGTTTGGCGGTTCGAAGATAACAACAATCCATATCAGGAAGATCTTGATAAAACCGTTCCTAGTGAATAGTGAAATTAAATGCAACTTGAATGACATGAGATATTGAAATACTCGATCGTTATCTTTCCTTCAAAATATATAATTTTCTCTGACTGCAGTCAGAACGAGTCAATAAAATTCAATACATTTTAATTAACAGGGTGATGTCCCTTCGTCAATAACATACTAGAGGTTTGACATTAGGCACATTCTTATTAGTACTGCAAATTGTTTTAAAATCTTTAAAATGAGAATTCATATTTAATGAATGATATAAATCTTATTCCTATTCTGTGCTGATGTAAATTTTTCTTTGACAACTTGCTTGTCTAAAAAGAATTCTGATTACATGAAATATGTTTTATTTCTTTAATCATCAAAGCATCATGAAACATTGGGGAGAAATTTCTAATTATGCATAAACATTGTAATAATTTATAAGCAAGGGATATAAGTTTATATTTATCAAAACAATTACGAACTAAGTTATGTATAAATCCTAAAATCATTTCTATTTCAAATAGTCAGATTATAATGGTGAAAATATTGTCTTGTTGCAGAACGCAGATGGGCCCCTTTTTTCGAAACTTATAGTAGTACTCACCTAGAAGGAGTTGTAGAGTCATAAGGATTTTTCAAGCAGGAGATTGAGATAATGTGCAATTCCCTCGCCGGGACTCGAAACTTGGACCTCTCGAATACGTGCCGAGTGTGCTACCGTTACACCACAAGGGCATGCAGGAAGGAGTTAGAAAACACCTTACATACTCCCCTTTTTGAAGGGCGACTGGGGGTCGTCAAATCCTCGTGGTGAAGAATCATCATCCTCCACCTTTTAGTTCGGACACCAATGTAGGGTCATTAGTTCCAAGGTAACCAACAAATTTCTTGCCGTTTTGGACAGCCAGAAAGAAAAAGTATCAAAACAAATAATGATCACCGCTAAAACTCATTCCTCGGTAATCACCATTGGCATGCAGTGCCTTTTGCCAACCAGTGGCTAGCTGTGCGATTCCATCGCGGTAAAATTCAGGAGTCTTGGACGCAAAGAAGTTCATGAGGGCTTTTTCGAGGTCTTGCCAGTTGTTGAAGAATTTCCCACGAATATGGTTATCCAGGGAATGGAAAAGGTTATAGTCTGTAGGCGCGAGGTCTGGGGAGTATATTGGTTGGGACAGTGTCTTCCAGCCCAGTCGCTGGATGGTGTCCCTGGCCTCCCGAGCCACATGCGACCTCGCATTGTCATGGAGTAGGAGTATACTCTTACCATTGACCAATGCTGGCTCTTTATGCATCAGTGACTGATGCGCACGTTCCAACTTCTGAGACTACAGGCCTGCTGTGATGGTTTGGCCCACTGGCAGGAGTTCATAGTGCACCACTTGGCGACTTGTCCACTAGATACAGAGCACGATCTTGCCTGGGTGGAGAGAAGGTCTCGCAGTGTGACGCACATGGTCCCGTGGTGACAACATATGTCTGGAACGCCTGGGTGTGTCATACTGGGCCCATGTTTCCTCGCTGGTGAGTACTCGATCAAATATGGACGTAATGCGGTGGCAAGTAAGAAATGACAAACAGGCAGAGACACGATGTTGCTTGTTTGCATCGGACAGTGACTGGGGTAACCTCTTGCTCAGCTTGTATGCCTTTCCTATGCAGTGCTAATGCAGTCTGATCGTTTCATCAGACACCTGGAGGTGTGCACCAGCCCACCACATATTTGGCTACTGTTCACTTAGTATGGCTGCTTTCAGGGCCTCATTGTTCAACGCTTGTGACCGACCATTGCGTGGTGCATTACTAAGAGACATATCTCATGACCTGAACTTCTGGAACCATTGCCTAGCGGTTCGTTCGTTAACGGCATCATCCCCAAAGGCCTGGCAAATTCGACGACACAATTCTACTGCTAACAGGCCACTTTAAAATCATACAGCAAACAACTCCGAACGAGCGCCTTTGACGCATCTATTTCAATATGTTGCTGTGTGAGTACCGATGCAATGTGCTTTTATACTCTTGATCAGTGACCGAACTCCCATCCTAACCGCTTCATCGCAAGGTTTTGAGACTATTTTTATGTTGGGGTTCACTCTTCCAATGTCATATCAGAAACGACAAGGACCTTTTTGGTTACCTTGTATTTTTGAAGCAAGAGAGATGAATGATGAGCATTACCGTCGCCGAGATTCGAACCTGGATCTCTCGAATACGCGCCGAGTGTGCTACCTTTACACCACGAAGACTTGCAAAAAGGAGAGAGAAAATACCTTATACAGCAATTGAATCTTTTGCACTGTGTTTGCTGAAAACAATGCTCTTTCCTTCAGGTTTTGAATATACGCTAAGGAGTAAAACTTAGAATCCAACAGCGCCAGTCCTTTTGTTTGTAAGAAGTTCCGAATATTTTTCATATATTGAATAAATTAGCGCTACGCATAGCTTAAACAGTTTCAGAGTGCAGGCGTACCTTAAATAGATCAAATATTTATTAACTAGAAAAGTGCTTGTTTATATAGTTGAACATTTAGTGAACAGCTTTATACAGAAAGTCTTCAAGCTTACGAACTTTCTCTTTCCGTTTGTATTTTTCGCATGTGCATCACGTGAGCGCTCTTGACGTCAACCTAGCAGTATGACCACTAGTTTGCTTTAATACGAAAAAAACAAATTTTTCTGCGGTTGTATAGCGTCATTTTAAAACACGGTATGAACGAAATCGAAAATTATCTTTCTCGTCGGTTTTCCTTGCTAAACACCTCCACAGAGAAAAAAACTTCAAAAAGTGTCACTGCACTGCCAATTCTGTATCAATCATCAAATTATAAAATGAAATTGTTGGCTTGTTTTTATGAAGAAAGCATTAACTTTGCAAAGAGAAAATTAAAAAAAAATAATGCTGATGGAACGTTAATGCTAAATTAATTCTTAAAGCCAGGTTATATTGAATTTGTACTTATATATTTCTCGAGCTACTCTTGCTTCGATTGTATCGTTCTTGCTTCAAACTTTATATACCTGTTATCTAACTAAAAATTGCCCTTAAATTGCCCTTGAAAACCATACTTTCTCTGTTCTCGGAATATTTTGATTTGGCTGAAAAAAAACCTTTGAGCATAACTGAATGAATATCATCATATGGTCTTCTCGCGTTATTCTCCAACATTCGAGACACTGCATCTACCAGCTGCTGAGTGGTTAAGACCACAAAACAGTCGTACCTTCCCTATGTTCTTAGAGGTTTCTCTGCTTAAGGCCTTCATTAAAAAATTGGCTGGTATTCGTGTTATACGAAGGAAAAAGCATGAAACTTGCTGCAGTCAGTTGATAGGAACCTCTATGTTCAACAATCCTAGCCACTCTGCTAATGATGGTCACATCATAGGAAGTAAAACTGTAAATGCCATTCACGGAAAGAGTCAGCATTTTCTAGAGTGTTAGATTGTTAGTGAGTGTGTTGTGTTGATGAAATTGTTATACTTTAATTATATTCTAAGTGAGAAAAATGTGTAAAGATTTCTTCTACAAATTTCTTCTTTGAAGTATATAATATTTTAAAGGCACGTTGACGTTTAAATAAGGTTTTGTCTCCTTTTTCACTTGTTTTTAGCAGTATATTTTACAGATAATTCATCTATAAAATAGATGCTTTTTATTAAGTAAATTTTAAGCTGCATTCTTAATCGCGAATTGTTTAGTTGCTGATATGTATATATTAATGCTGCACGCATCTCAATCACTTATAGCTTTTATGTGGATGAAATACGTAGCAGACATTACAGCTGAGTAACTCATTACGTTTCCAATACAAGATGTCACTTCGAATCCTTATTCGATTGCTCTTTCTGTACACTAGGAAAGAAAACATCCCACACGCGCGGTAAGAATATTTGTTTCTTTTCCGGTCTTGAAGCTTGACCAACGATTAAATTATAATCCGGAAGTAAGTAGGCTTTCGGCGACAGGAGTCTTTTTCCAGGCCTTTTTTTTTTTTTTTTTTTTTTTTTTTTTTTTTTTTTTTTTTTAAATTTACATGCAAAGGAAGCAAAAAACGATAATCTTCCATTAAGTGTTGAAATACACCCCGTAAAAAGACTTCTATTGCAGTTCATAAATTGCTAGTATAATGTTTGCTATCACATAGACAAAGTATTTTTGTTCCTTTTAACCTGCTGAAAGTCTTTATAAATTGATAAAATTAAAATTTCTGAAATTTTAATTTGCAGCAAATGAAATTAAATTATTTATAAATCTGACATATGTTTTTAATTAGGAATACTTTTATGCATAAAGCCATTTAATGTTAAAATTTTTATAAAGACTAGGAAATGCAGTTAGTTTTGATTAAAACCTCGATAATTGTTAACACGTAATTGTCTTAATTAAATACACAAAAGTGATCATATAGTGTATTTTCGTAAATAAATAATACAAATACGAAATGGTAATGCTACGTGTAAAACGTCCATAACGCATAATGCCAGCTGACTTTCAAATCAATTATAGCAATTGAATGTCCAAATCGTTTGTCAATTATGCACCAGACATATTATATTCAATTCCAAATGTTAGTAAATCCTAATGTCTGCAAATAAATATGTCAATAAAAATCAGACCCTAACAAGCATAAAAAATTAGATTTTCCTATTTATGATTATTTACTGGCATGCTGAGATATGGCCATCTTCGTTTCATTAAAGTAACTATAAATAAAACACGTTTTTGAAGTCTAATTCTAGTTTATATGATTGCAGTATGAAGTCAAGCTTTCCGTTATATTACAACTTAACTCGCAAGAAGAGAATTTACGAACTCTTTCTATTAATAATTGAAGTACGTATCAATACATAAAAGAATACATTCAATGAAAAATTAAAATCTTAAAATTCTCCTGAGGTACAATAAACAGGTTCCCGTCTTATCACATTCAGGAAATAACTAACGTCTGTGAAACTGTCCCCTGCATTACTATGTTGTACGGAACTAATTCACCATAGATAACAGAGACTTCTTTATATTCAGAAGCGTAATATGTTTAAGCAGAGCAAAGTATAAAAGAAACGAAATGGACGAAATGGTTATGCAATGGTTGAGTATGGATAATAAAGTAAGACACAAAGAAACTATTCATGCATTGTGAAGGCTGCCATTTACGAAACAAGATCCTTCAACTGTAGCACTTTTAAAAAGGAAAGTTGGTCGTTTGGAACTGGTCACCATTCTTGTTACAAGTCGCTCTCTCTCTGGGAAATGCTGATGGGGATCGGCAGAAAACACCGGAAAAGGAATCTAGGAGACAATAGCTCCAGCGCACCTCCTCCCAACGACATTCCTTATATCATTGTGTTATTTTGGCTAAATAACGAGTCTCAAAATTTTAGTAACCTCGAAAACTTAACAAAGGAATATCACTAAGCGTCAATACTCGCGAGCTACGGACATGACAAAACTAATTATCGGAAAATTCAATTATTTCCGTTTTGATGAAGTAACGAAAATTATCCTCTTGTGGGAGCGTCCACTAGCTTTCGAGCGATAAAGTCGCTGCACAACTGGTCGTTTTGTCCGGGCTTCGAATTCCCAGGAACGGCCAGCTTCATGGACGTTTAGGTAGTTTTTCCTATGTGTAACATGTATACGAGCCAGGTTCCTTAGAAAATCCTCCACGAAGGCATCCCTCCCCTCAGGCAGGTAACCTTCGTGTGCTTTGTCATAATCAAATAAATCAAACAAAAATCTCTTATGGGAGCATAAAAACCAACCTCGAAATATCACCGAAATTAGTAGAGAAAAAATGATTCCCGTTTTGATGAAAGAACGCTTTCCAAGAACTATTGTTATATTTGTTTATTTATTTTCTGTAGAATTCGCAGCTTTGCATAAGGTTCTTCTTCCTTTCTTCCTTCCTTCGTGATATAATTGGGAAGTATACACATCTCCTGCTCCGCAATAAAATAAAGAATGGTCTTCTAACATGCGAACTACTACTAAGATTTCTAGAATTTTTCCATTCTAAAAGTTTTCATTTTTCTAAGTTATTTTGGTTATAGCTTTTGTGATAAAAAGTATTTTCCAAAGCAAGCCTGAAAAGTGAATTCCACTAACACAATTTACTTACATGAACATTCAGTTAATTGTTACAACCTAATCATTACTTATTTTTTATAAATTAGACACTAATTCTTAAAAGTTAAAGATTCTTTAATCACAACATACACATAAAAAGATTAAATAGAGCTAATATTATATCATATTCAAAAGTAATTTCAAAGAAAACTAATGTATGATTTTTTACAAAACAAATGGATAATTTGTGCTTAAGTGAAGCTAATTACAAGAACTAAGAATTAGCTTTACGCCTTGCATTATCAAAAGACATTAAATGTTTAACTTTATTATCATTCTGAATTTAATAAAACTTTAAAAGGAAGAAGCTATTTAATTTAAATCGTAATTTTGATCAAAATCCCTTAAGTCTATATTGATTTTTACTTTAAAGATCAACTATAATTAGAATTCCTTAAAGTATGTTAACTCAACGAAATATTGTGGCATAAGAAATGTTCAAACGCTTAGTGGTAAAAATTCAGCTATTATCCCTAAATAATTTTTTTCTCTTTCTTTTTGTATTAAATACCATGTTAAATCTATTGTGATAAATAATTTTAATACAACTAGTAAATAAATTAGATATTTGAGATGTATTTCCTTTAAATATGAAATTAAAGTAAAAAATTACTGGGGCGCTGCGGGACAAATGTCACAAAGAGCCAACTCCAGCAGAAATTTCTAGTAAAGTGCCCGTAAGAAATATTTTTAACCCGGAAAATATCAATTTTAAGACTGAGCAGTCATTGTAACAAAAGTCTTCTGAGATTGCTTTTGGTGAAAGCAAACTTAAAATTTTTCACTGTAATCCTGAAGAATCACAGAGAAAAATAGCTGAACTGCTAAGTGCAAAAAATTCTACTCTTCAATAATGTAATTTTTAAATATCGCTAATCATGAACAACGTGTTCAAGGAATTTCATTGAAAGCGAAAATTATAAATCATTAAAAATGTTATTTGTGAAACTAAAGCCGGTGAGTCCAAAGAATACTTATCAAGTCCAATAATGCAGAAACGATTAGAAATATTTTAGGAAACTTTCTCGGTTGCGAAGTTAGAACAAAACCATTTTTCTTTAAAATGAAGTGAAAGACATGATTTCAGTTCACTAAGATCTACATTAAAAAGCCTTCATGATTGCTAGAAATCGGTTATATTTGTAAAGGTAATTTCAATAATCTTGTGAATGATTATGAGTCGAATGTTATGCCGAAAACGTAATAGTGAAGAAAATCATGCTGGGGATAGCTAGATGATTTGGAGCTGTTTGAGTGCTCTGTGCGTTTAATCCTACAGTTTACCGATGCCAAAACTGATAAATTTAGTTTTTTAAATATTTTAAGTGGTCATATTTTTGCCTTTATACTTAACCAGGAAGACGATCCCGAGCAAAATGCTCATACTTGCAAGCTTTGGATAACCGTATAATGTCCATTTGTAATGAAAACGTTTGTGAAAAGTGCAGACCTAAATCTTATTGAGCACATTTGGAATAATTTTCAAGACGAAATTAGTAAATTTGTAATTTTTGACAGAAATAAGCTTAAAAATAGCTACGTAAAGTAAAAAAAAGAAAGAAGGCTCAGCACATTCTTAATAAAGTAATTTTAGGGGTTTTTTTAATATGTTTGCGTGCCCAAAACTTTTAATTATTGCTTTTTCGTTTGTACAGACAAAGTATATGACTTAATATCTATATAACATTATTTCATATAAATTATAAGGTTAAAAGAATCGAAAATTTTCAAGACATTGCACAGAAGAAAAGTGTTTCGTTTACGTTAAATATTTAATTATTCTTTGAAATGTCAGATATTTGATAAACTTTCTTTAGTAACATAAACTATGAGTATTCTACAAAGACGTAAGCGACTTTTCGCTATGACAAAAATTAAATTGGAAATTACAACAGAAACTGTGAAGCATGTAAAAGACTCTTTTATTTAACTCAGAGAAAAGTCAATAGGAGACACGTCTTGTACTTACAGAACCAACGATCATTTATGAAACTCAAAGGAAAAGAACTGAAGTTAAACTAAGCAAATCGTAAGTTACCCAAAACGGCTATAGAGACAAAATGCTCTCAAGCTGACTCAGACTTAAAATCCGCGTGCCAAGCCTAATGGCTAGAACAACGCAGCCCTGCAGACAAGCTGCTCTCAAGAGAATTAAATAGCAACGTGGCCTTCAGCAGGCGGAACATGGACTGATTCTATCACCTAAAAATCTTCCTATAAATATTAACTCTTTTCTACCTTATTTGAATACGCCCGAACGAGAAATTAGCATTCTGGTAGGAGAATGGAAATCGTGAAAGACAGAAAAGGTAATTAACATAAAATAACTAGTTAGTAAAAATAAATTAATACTCTACAAACTTATTGTGGCCCGATACCTTTTTACTTCACTTCACGTAATGGCATAACATTAAAGTCTTAACTATTTTTAAAACTGTTCATGTTGAGGATTAGTGACTATTGCTAAAGATAAGAATGGATCAGCAAGATGTTTCAGTAATGCAGTACCTAAAAGAAAATTTCAGTAACCTCATAAGTAGTTATTTAATTAACCTCCTTTAAAATATCTCCTCAGACCTTTACGTCTAACAAAGAAAGTCTTTTAACCTTAAATGTTCAATGTTTCTGAAAAACGCATATTAATCTTCTTCTTTAGAAGCAGGTAATGCGAACTGTTGTATCGCTTCAGATAAACCACTAAAATTTTTTAAATAAAGATATATGTGAAGTCGTAACGATATTTAGAGTCTTTTGGCAAAGCTTTCGTGCTATATTCTAAGCCCGTAAAAGACAGAACAAAAATATAAAAGAAGTTAATAAATACACACGAAATTTTAGTTTGGGCATTTATTCATTTGAGGTTAACAGTCAGAGGTTTATTATATAAATTAACCAGTTATTTATAATTTCAGCCTTTACTATAACTTCTTCTTTCCGTTTCCTCACCAGAAATGTAAATGTGTTAGAGAATATTTAAGCTGAAGGTTATTGTAAGACAGAGGTGCCTCTCCTTCTCGAGCCTGCGTTGTATCAGTTCTGCTATTTCTGTTAAGTTTGTCATTATGTGACTTTATGTCAACTGCTGCTGACATTTAAATTTACGCCGGTTAGAGATTTTACAAAACTTCGATTTAAATTAAATCGTGCAGTCTTCGACTACAAGGACTACGTTTCAAATCTGAATAGCTGTTATTCCAGTTATAACTCCACAAGTGGTGGTGTATCATGTAAAGAGAAAAAAAGTGCGTTTATGTTGAAATTCTGCTTTAATAAAAAGTTTGTGTCAAACCGTTTCAAGTCTATATAGTCAATTTCAGACACAGTGATAATTTTCTCTACGTCTGTTAGGAGTTTGGATATAGTTTATGTTCCCAAAGTAAATCAAACTCTACAACGTTATTATTATCAATATGATTATTTTCACTGGCGATTCTTCGAAATTGTGCAAAAATTAATTCCAAAAGATAAGTAAACCGAATTAAATTCGAAATTTAAATTCGAAAAGAAAAGATAAGTAAATTATCAATGCAAAATAATTTAATAGGCAATACGAAAGGCTAAACAGAAACTAAGCAAACTTAATCTGTAGAACATGAGGTCAGACGAAAGAATTCGGAAAATTATTTTATCACATAAAATTATTTTATACTCCATACATGTTACGCAATATGGACAAGGCACATATCATGTGATAATATACGCTAATTAAGAATTACGTTGATAGCTCAGGTGAGTTACTTCGAAAATATTCAAATCAGTTATATACTTTGCACAAAATATACTTCCCGAAACCAATCAAAGAACAAATTTGAAAACTATTATCATCTCTTACTACAAGTACTAACAATTATAGGCTTACAACAAATGTAACCTTAATATAGTAATTAATGTACAACAATAATATAATTTTCAGTTTTAATACTATTAGTAATTATATTAAGGTACACAACCTTAATATAATAATAATTATTAAGATATACCCCGATCTTAATATAAATATAAGCTTAAAACATAACCTTAATGTAATTAACACTATTAAAGGTATGTTATAAACTCAAACTCAACCGTGATAGCAGTTTGTGTTAATGTACACATATGTACTTAAATAACATAAATTCATTAAAGCAGGTAAAGGTAACCAATTCTGTTAACAAATTTAACATCAAGACATGAAGCGCAAAATTTTTGAAACTCTGGAAGAAAGTCCATCGCTAAAGTATACAAGCGGACAAGAAGAAATGCAATAAAAATGCATGCAGATCAATTTAAAAGCATGTCTTTAGTGATTAGAAATTTCGGTGATTTTTATAAATTACCTTTGACGGTATACATTTCAACTCTTAGAATCAGATGCATCTTTATGTCAACTCAGTTTAGCATTCCACATTAGATAACCTTTCCTATAAGTTTCGTTGAATGACATAATATTTTTTTAAACATCCATAAACATCTTTAGTATCTTTTAAGACTTAACTGAAATATTAGCAGTTATTCTAAGAGCTTATTAAATTTTAAATGAAACATACTTGAGTTTATATCCAATAGTTAAGTAGTTTCTTACACAGTTATATATAAGCAAACAGGAATTCTCAGCTGTAAATGAATGCAATTGTATAACTCTATTGTAAATGGCACCAAATAATGAAATTATACAATAAGTTATAAGATAGCTTCTCCCTCGTTTCTGCATGCTTTCGTGGTGTAATTGGAAACATACTCGGAGCGTAGTCGACAGGTCCAGGGCAATAGTCCCGGTGAGGACACTGCACATTTTTCACATCTCCAGGATCAAAAACCCTAATGACTCTAGATATTTATTATTGCTTTCTTCTGAAAAGGCTGTAGGCTTTTTTTTAAAGCAGAAGACGTGAAACATGTGCAGTGCCCTCGCTGGGATTCTAACCTAGACCTCTTGAATACGTGCCGATTATGCTACGGTTACAACAGAAAGGCATGATGGAAGGAGGGAGAAAACACCATATAAGACTTTCATCAAAGGATGTATTTTTGGAGATCAAAAATTAAAGCAGATATCATTATTCTGTAATGAGTCAAAATTTATTAATTACGCAAAGCTTGTATATTACAAGTTGCATTTCAAGGTGTTTGAAAAAATAGTAAACATCTATTACAACTTATTTCTTGGAAACGAATAATATCATATCGCCTTATCAGACCGATTTTCGTAAAGGAAGAGAGACCATGGATAACATGCTTCTTTTGGAGATATCCATTTGTAAATTCTTTGCCAGGTCGAGCCATCTTGTCTCTATCTTTTTTGATACAGAGAAAGCTTATTCCGCCATGTACAAATCCAAATTCGTGATGTTTTCCACCATCACAATAATAGGAACACCAATGAGATCGTATACAAACAGCTTTTCTTTAAACACAGCAGCCATGTTTCCTTACATACAGATGGGTCAAAACAATTAGTCATGTTGGAGGGGTATTTGTAATGAGGGACCATATGGATGGCAGACGCTGGCACTACGCTTGCTTCGTCTTGACATCTGAGCTGACTGCTATACATTATGAGCTTTTGTACACATCAAAGCTATGCCAGAAAATGCTCATAATTTATAGACTCATACAGTGCCTTAAGCTTTAGAAACTTTTTCCAGCACTTGGAATCCTCTAGCTGTGTAAGTTCTGAAGTTAAATCTAAATTACAGATCCATGGATATCGAGTTCTATACTGCTGGGTTTCCGGCCATTTTGGGATCAATGGAAATGAGCTCGCAGATATCACAGCTAAATCTGCTGTTGATCTTTGCAGCCAACCTGTAGTAGAAAACTGGGTATCAAATAAAAACCGAAGGGAGAAAGTATAACTCGTCTTCGTATTGGTCACTTTCGAGGCACACATAATTATACCTGTTTAAGGCCGAGAGTGAGCCTGTTTTTTCCTACTGTGATAATGTTCTGACGTTACGTTATTTTTTAATTCAGTGTACGTATTTTAGCTCACTTAGACTAAAGTATTTTATTGACTCTGACTTGCCTCTTGAGCGTATATTCTGGAAATACGCTAATGCTAATTTATTTCAGTATCTAAAGGAGGGTGGTTTTTGTTATTAAATTTGATTTTTTTATGTACCTTTCTATTTTAATGCTATACATTTTAATCCATCTCATGTTTTATGATTTTACACATGTTTCACATCCTACATCATTACCTAAATTAAAGTAACTTCATCTCAATTTCATCATTTTTATTACCTCTTTTGATTTTCTAAGTCTGCTCCTGTTTTAAATTTGTGATTGTATATAATTAATGTGTGGATTGAAGTGTAACCTGGGTTTAATTATAATGTATCAGGCACAAATAAACTGTCCAGATTACGCGCAGTAAAATTCACTACCACCACCACCATCTTCGATACAATACAGACAATGACAATGCATTTCTATGTGAGAAAATAAGTTTCGGGTACAAAACTAGTAATTATGATAAAATATTAGACGAACATTTCTAACCCAGAATTCATAGCACACGTTTAATGAAGCAGTGTCACTTGAAGAACATTCCATAAGCAAAGGAAAACAGATTGTTCTGTTTTCCCAATTTTTTCTTGTACGATATGGCAGATGAGATTGCATTGGCTTCTGCTAATAAAATATTTCAGATATCTAAATATAGAAACTGTAAGGTATATTTTAATTTCATAACAGTTATTTTAATTTAATGCATCTTTCCTATCTTACCTGGTTTCAACTTACAACCCCCTACAAGTATGAGTTTTTAGAATCGCATTAAATGCAAATGCAAGGGAGAATAATATTTAAATAGTATTTAAGTCACATTTAAATGACAGAGATAGACAGGAATCCTGAGTAGCGCGCGTTTGCCTTTGGGCTATGTCTCTCTAGGCTCTTGTTACGCACGGCCGTAATACCTGCCTTTTGATAGCTCACTATCTAATTTAATATTACGGGCTAACCACCTTAGAATTGTGTTAGCTTCTGCTAAATCTCTTAGTCATTAATTAGTTCTTATTTCTTACATTTTAAGCGGAAGTGGAGGCTTTGTTGTACGCCGAAAGAAAGGGGCCGACTGTTAATCTTGAATGAATCTTGAGGGTGAATAACTCTTCTTGAGTTTACGTTTCTGTTCTTGGACTTCAGCCATTATTCACTTAGCAGTTCACTAGGTTACTTACTTTGACAGAATAAAAGTGAGGGACTCCATAAAATGAAGAAGAATATCGTACTTGCGAAACGAACGTAATCATAAGTATCAATTCAGAAGTCAAACAGCGTTATATAACGCTGTTTGACTTCTGAATTGTAAGTTTGACTTCTGAATCAGCGTTAATCAGCGTTATATAACGCTTATTAATATTATATAACGCCGTGTTTGACTTCTGAATTAATATTTGTTCGGCGTCAATCTTAATCATAAGTATCAACTTAATGGCACATTCGATCTCACATCCCCGGCAAGTTAAACTGGAATCGTGAATTCATTAAATCAGTGCAGAGTATTTCATTTGCATATACAAGAATGAAACTGCCTGAAAAAGGAAGATAATGGGAGAGTTTCAGACTTAACTGAAAGCAGAGTTTATAATGTTTTACTTGCTATACTGTATTGTATTTTAGATAATATAAAGCCAGCACCTCAGTCAGAGCTGAAAGTAAGAAGTATAGAAAGCAAATTAGAACAGATACGTTCATATTACTAAGTCTGATTATTACTCCATTGTGCAATATAAACGATAATAAGTTCAGAGGCTGTGCGTCTATTGAATATTTCAAGAAGTTATTGAACATATGCTTAAAAATATATTAAATGGATGTGAAACTGTAGATCCGAAGGTCTTTGAAAATCATTACTATAATGACAAGCACACTAAATACCAGCACGAAATAAATTTGCTTTCTTTGTGTATATGACAAATATAATATAAATCTCATAGCTGAACAAAACTGTGAGCAGCCAGAAGTCATACCGATTGCAACCACTTTTTATTTCTGTTACACTTGTAAGACAGCTAGCTAAGAAATTTGAAAAAGCAGTAGTTGTGACCTTCTCTTATATTAAAATAATGGAATACAGAAAAGATTTGGAATGCAGCATAACTTGGAGAGATGGATTTCTAGGAAACTTTCCCATAGGACATTCTTTCTCATTTACAGTGGTGCCGTGTGGAAAGCCGTGGAAAACATGCATAATTTGTCTGGGAAAGGAACTGCAACCAGTATTTAGAGTTATGCCATGGTCACTGATAAGTCAACGCCATGGTCACTGATAAGTCAGATAAATACAATCAACTTATACAAACTGAGACAGAGGGAGATATGTTCGTAGATACGTTCATTATGAAATCGAGCGCGCTATTACCATAATGACTAACTAAGAAAGAAATATTTCCTTGGATGTTGTTAATGTTATCTCGAAACCCGTCTTGCACAAAAGCAATCTGGTAATTTCTAACTAATGATATCCATTGATTTTGGAAATGCAGTTTGACTTGAAACGGCAGCATTTTTATTCGCAACTCATTGCTTTCGATAGAAATATCTGTGACGTAATCCACGATGTCGAAAAACCTTCATCTAAGTCATATCTCTCACTGAAGCGACACTTTTTTTTATCATTGAAGAAATGTGAAAAGCTTACTATGCGCTTTCTATTGGAAGCTTACTGTGTGCTTTCTATTGGAAGCTTACTATGCGCTTTCTATTGGAAGCTTACTGTGCGCTTCCTACGAAACACACCGCAGACGAACGTAAAAATGTAAATCATAAACACAGAATGCTATACCAATTATCAGAATTCCAGGTACCGTTCTGCATTTTGAACCTTCGATGAAAATGGAACTTTTCTAATTGTAAATTTTCCTTTTGCCAGCTAACTGACGTTCGAAATAATTACGCACCTTTTAATAACATGACAACTTAATTCTTTTAATTATACACAACAGGAAAAAAGCAAAAACCTTTCCTTATTTTTAATGTGTAAATATTTATTATTACATTAATAGTTCAGGTTCTGTAAAGTTAATTTGCACAAAGCATTATCCAAAATTATGAAACAGAAGAATTTCATCTCAATCTCCGTCGCTGCGGATCCGAAAGTGAAAAGGGAATTTTAAGCATTAATAATATAAAATGAGTTACTTCACCTCAAGTAATCGAGTAAATTTCGCCAGCAGTTATTAATGCATACTACTACTAAAAATAGAATTCTACTCCCCATAAATATTGCTTATTGCGTTAAAAGGATTCCATTATTATTTTGCAATCCAATATGCATGAATTAATGCTCGGCGTTTACGGTACTCCAGACTTCAGGTATGGGTGTAGGCGTCATGATTGCAGTTTACTTTGAGGCACGATGATTCTGCTTGCAATAAACGTCGAAACCAGCTGTTAGTCCTTACAGGAGAATAAGGAATTCAGGAAACTGCACAACATTTATTAAATATCAAGAATATTTTTATCTACCCTCGAATACTACTGAGGTCCTAAATAAGTATATTTCTGACAGCTACGAGTATGCATTTAAAGCACCTGAATTCTTCTTTGGAAAGAGGAACAGGTATCGATTTTCAGACGTATTTTATGTTAAAACATGTGGAAAAGAAATCTAAAGATGAAATATATTGTTCTCTTACGTTCATGGACTGCACTTCTTTAATATAAATCGAACGATATTTATCCTCTTGCGGTCTAGGGATTTTATGAATGGCTCTGAATTGCAGTATTTTACGGTTCAAAACTTAGCAATATAGTTTTCTATTCTCTGATTCCATAAATATACCAGTAGATTTCAATACGTAACAAAGAACGGTTTCAAAGAAATTCAAGCAGTAAACTTTGAATTTCTAACTCTTTTGTTAGCTCACATTTCAGAACGAGAAAGAGATTTTACAGAAAAATATGTCTAATATGTCAGGTTAATATCTTCAGCTACAAAAATTCATGTGAAGCAATCACGTTAAATTTTGTAGGTAAATATATATTAATCTGATATAAGCATTAAAAATTCGATACTTGCTCGGAGAGTCCTACGTATATTAGATTACATTTTCTTTGAACATATTGCACTAAAAAGGTTTTTACTAGTTAACTTCAGTTAATTTTTTTAAATAATTGAATATTTAGTCCTTACTGCTTTTCGAAAAAGTTGCGATATAATGCTCAGTAGTTTGATAGTATGAATGGGCCAAATCATAATTAGTAGAGCTCAAGGTTGAGTGGGTATTAAATCTACTATCTTTGCAGTTCGAAGGCAGTCCGAGAATCTCTTACTTCTCTTCTCGTACCACTAAATTCTCAAGAGGATTTCGGCTCGAAGAATATTTTGAGTACCCCCTCGCTGCATAGACACTATACGCTTACAAACGTCTATACCTTCTCCGGGATTCGGACCTGGATCCAATGGTAGGGTAGTCATCGTCGCTAACCATTGTGCCTGTTCAGCGGCAGTTACCTTTTCCAGTAAGTGCTGTACATATGTATTACTGGAACACAGAAGAAAATTATACACAAGAAATTCGACACAGATTTATACCATTTATTACAGACTATAAAATGTTTTTACACATAATAAAAATTTCACTCACGAAAATCCAATGCGAACTTTTTCTATCTGCAGATGATATTTGCTCCAAGATAAAGAGAAAAACGAGAAAAATATTTTCTTTAGGTTCTCCTGAAGACTGTTCACCTCTTTTTAGAACGAAGAGGACGGCGTAGCTGTTAACCAAGATCCCGAGTGTACATACTGAGGGTATCATGTTCTAGTCCCGGTTACCCATGGCCATATATGACTACCCATTCTCTGCGGTATGAGGGAATTCAAAAATCCTTCTAAGAAGCAAATGATTTTGTAAAAGATTGAGATTCTCGGATTCTGTTTCCTGAGGTTGTTTTAATCAAAACTTAGCATTTTGCATAGAGCTTTCTTGGGTTTTGCCTCAATTAAATTATTCATTTCTCCTTAAGTCCTTCCTGTTTTAAGATCACATCAATTTAATTTCGCAATAGTTTCCCATTTTCGGAAGATTTATGCTTCTATTTAATCTAATTTATGAATAGTATAACATCTCATGCGAAGTATTTTTGCATACTGGAAAGTCATTATTCTATGTCTAATATTTTACAGAAACGCCTATAAATCCTCTGAAACATCTGAATAAATTTCAGGTGTGTGGCTCATATTTTTTCATTTAAATGCAAATTAGTTGAAACCACTGATTTAATCATGTCAGTCCCAACTGTGTAAACGTGTTACTTTCCTAGCATGATGATATCAGTTTTCAGGACACATAAACTCATAATCAGGAAGGATAATAAAAAGGAAATTTCGGTGCGTCTAAGATTGTTGAGTTGTGGGGGGCGTTCTTCTTGAGGAAAATAATATTGCTTCATCTTTAATCTTTCGTCTTTTACCATTTGAATAGAAGTGGTTCCCTAAATGTATCTGAAGTCCTTAAATTAAGTAGATATACAAAAATGTAGAAAATGTCAATTATATTTTAGAATTTAAAATAGCCTGTGGCTTCACGCTTGCTGCCTTTTGAATTGAAAGAACAAAAAAACTCAGCAAAATAATAAATTCGATCATTTATACCGAAAACGCTCTCAGTAAATCTAAACTGAATTTTTATTATTCTTAAAAACAGGGCATTAATTCTTGAAAAATCAGTACTGTAACAAAGCTGGGTACTTTGAATTATTATATGGATATGGAGAAATGGGGTGGACACCCATTGTTTAACCATTGGCAATGTGGGTATTGTCCAGCCACACTAACATTGAATTATATGCACAGACACCTCCTGTTACAAAATTAATCTAAAACTGTAATTAAAAATATATATCAGGGAGTCAAAAAGGTGATTTGACTATGGCGGTGGAAACTTGCTGATAACTGATCTATTAATTTTGTTATGATCAAGGTCCTCATTTTGATGGAATATTGGTTCTGAGGATTTTTTGGGGATGGGTTTGAGAATTTTATGACTGGCTATGGTTTTTTTTTTTTTTCAGATTTAGACCTACATGCTCGACATCGCGTTTTTAAATATTCTTTTACGCTCGTGCATCTTTCAGCCGACATGGAGTAACACGTCGATTTTGACGGAGGCCTAACGGTTTCGCCACGACGTTTTAGGCAACACAACAGGGCAATGTGTTTATATCGTTTTCGTGTCTGAAGTAACTCGTCTATATATTTTTTATCATTTCTTTTCTATTAGTTTCTTGTATCATCCTTTCACAACGGGCCAAAGATAATGTATGTTGTATATTAACCTGTCACTGGAATACAAATTTTAAAATTCTGCAATGATAGTAACAATGAACGTGTTTATTACACATCGTGTACTAAATAATTTTCTGTTACTCATAAAGAAAAGGGTGATAGACGACCACGTGAAAGCAGCTAAAGATAAGGACTGCTATTAATACTACTGCTTCAACAAACACAAGAGACTTGTTAAGGCCAAAAATGGGAATAACAATAACAGAGAGTTGAAGCGTGCAGCTAAAGAAGATACATTTTCATACCAATACTGCTAGACACGAACTCAGTGTCAAAAACATCAGACTGCACATTTAAACTGGTTAAAAAGTTACATGACCCAAATTTTCATGCGCTAAAACCAAAACCCAGGCTTTTATTGTTAGCGTTATTTCGCCATTTATATTTGATAATGTGTTACGTTTCTTGGAAAACTTTAACTATTCGATTGTTGTTAACCATATCAGTCTGGAGGAGGGAATTTTAAATTTCAATGAAATGTCAGGTCAAACTGCTTAAACTTTGACTCAGCATTTTTGCAGTGTGTGAAAAAATACAAATTTTAAGGAAAGTTGTTTTTTTTATACTGCTGGTAATACTAACAGAGATTTTAGTAATGTGAAGAGAATGAAAACTTGTTTCGAAAAGTTCGAAGTAATTTAGAGAGAACTGTTTTAAAAATTGATTTGTTCTGCCCGCATTGTACAAAATTCTGTATAAATAGCATATGATTATTTACATCTGACATAGAAGTTATTGTCATAAAAATTTATAAATATTTTCATACCAAAAAAAGTGTTGTCTCGCAACAGCATAAGATTCCTTACTTTGTTACCTACAATATAAATGTAAGGTTAGGTTATTTAATTACGGCAAAGCCTCGAGGGCTATCTGCCTAAGGGTAGGGATGCCTTCGTGGAGGACTTTCTAAGGGAACCTGGCTCGTATACACGTTACACATGGGGAAAACCACGAAAACACCCATGCAGCCAGCCCATTCGCGGGACGTGAACCTCGGACCGGACTACCAGTGTTTAGTGACTTTACCGCTCGGCCGCTGGTGGGCCCACTACAATGCAAAGAAATCTTTCCATTTTTGTTGCTCTAAAATCTCATTTCTTATCTTGTGCAAAATGCCCCAAACTATGAAACTTTTAAACGTTACTCTACAATTATTTAATAATGTAATTCTAAAATTGGTAGGTAATTCTACCACAGCAACAAAAGCATTTCAAATATATTCTTTATTACAATTCTTTATTTCAATATATTCTTATATTTCAAATTTATACGATCTTCTGCCAAAAAATTGCTACGCACTCTAAATGAAAATAATGATGTCCAGTAGCAAAAATTCTTATCAAGAGTAGATAATTTTTATAATCTTAGTATCCAATACTCAGAGTTATGGAAAACCAGTTTCGATAAAGTTATCTGTTTATTTTGAAGCAAGAGATGTAAAAATGGGCAACGCCTTTTCCTGGATTCGAAATTTGGACTTCCGATTACACCACGAGGCATACGGAATGTAGGGAGAAAGTACCATATAAGTTTCAGTGGATAAATTTACGAGCTGAAATTGCCTGGTCTCGTTTAGAAAAGAGTGCAAAAGCTGTTAATGAAATTATAAAAGATATTTTAAATATTGATGACATATTTAATGAACGTAGTAAATTGTTGAATCAGATAATTCAAAACTAAAGTGTAGGTTGTGGTTCAATGTTCAGAAAAAGGACCAGATACTATTGAAGACAAGTTGAAATCAATTTTTAAGGTGTTTCAAAAGAATTGCTCTTTTGTAAAAGCAATTCTTTTGAAACACCTTAAAAATCACCTGTGAAGACCTGTGTTTAAAATCACACCTGTGTTTAAAATCACACCTTAAAAATCACACCTTAACCTTTTGTAAAAGGTTAAATTTTTGATGTCTTTGTCTGGGATAGCTGAGGGCATTAGTTGAAAGAATTTTTTTCAATTACAGGGAACATTTGGCCTGTAAAAAGGGGCAGACTTTCAGTATCTACTGTTAAAGATTTGCTAAATATTAAAGTTAATTCAGAACTTTCTTGTTGTGAATTTTATGATATATTTAAAACAAACAAACCATCTCTGAAAACCTTCATGTCTAGTAAAAAATACATGACAGTATAAAGATTAATGTTTCAGTAAACTGTTACGACTTTTAAGAAGTTTCAAAAATAAGTCCTGGGTTGGACCCAAAAAACATAGTAAGCCTATGCATTCGGTAAAAAATAGCTGGACATTTTCTTCTCTATTAAGTCTTAAAGCTCTAGAAGCATTTCGGCTAAAAGAAATTAATGTCCCATGAGATGTTTCTAGAATTTACTTTCTGCTGTACCCTGTTCTTCAACTACGAATTTGCGAGGGTCATCATGTAACTGCCGTTTACCTGGGTTTCTTTGTGATTGAATATCGTATCCAAATACCAACTACATTAATGTTCTGAACAAATATCTACTTCACAGGTGATGATATTTCTTTTTCCTTTTTGACACTGTTAAGTGAGTAAGTCAAGGTTTGCCTTTTATCCAATTTTAGGTTACTAAGGCACACCAAAATCAAATCTTAGTATTCTCTTAATTTTAATTTATTGCATACAACACAAACAAGGTCAGTTGAAACTTAAATTACTCTTTCCTTTCGGGTTATTGCGGTAGCAATTAAAACGTAATTACATTATCTCCATATAAATATTTCTAACAGTATCATGTAGCACCGCTTAAAACAAATAACACGTCATAGTGTTGTATACGATTTCGCCAAGAAATTTTCAGTGATTTTTTTAAGACAACTGATAAACTGCAGAGTGGTTCACTTTTTTGAGTTCGTCGATATTAAATAAAAATACCTTGAAAGCTAAATAGAAATTGAGATACGTATTACAATGTAATTTTCAATATTATAAGTAATGGACATTGTAATTGCATTGTAATGGTATTACAATGTAATTTTCAATATTATAATAATTATAAGTAATGGAAATAACAAAACAATAATTTTATCATAATTCATATTTAGTTTCTTTCTCATATTCAGATAATCACATTAATAATTTGTAGTATATTTACATATACTGTAAAATATTACTATAGTATAAAATCCGGAATCGTGGAAAAGTGCAACGCTGCAGTTATTACTTAAATAATATATATACATATATATGTAATGCAGTTGCTGAATAAATGACATAATGTTTGTAAATTTAACTGCTTGAATACTTTCTAAGACAACTAAAAAATTAATTTTTGATTTTTGTCAAAAGCAGAACATTCTTTAAATTCGTCAGATATGCACGGAATCCTTTGATATGGCACCCTGTTGGAAAAGACTGCATATACTTTTGCTTGCACTTTTTTACTTGCACCTTATTACTTTTCTTTTCCTAGCCGGTTCTTTAATTCTTCACTAAAAATCTCTACTAAGGAATTTTTTATTTCAATACTATTAAAAAAACGGCAGCTTGTAGAACCATATAAATGCATTTAATTCTATTTATAGCATTAATTCATAGATTTACAAAGTTTAATTTAGAATAGCACTGCACAGCTCCTTTTATGCAGTTGAAATCTTACTTTGACATTGTTATTCCCAAAATGTTATCCTCTGACATGGTGACTTTTATCAAATTTTCAAGAATTTACTGCGTATCATGTCTGAATAATCACAGGAGATGATGAAAGTAGCTTGTTATTTCAAAAAGATGCAGCTAAGAGCAGCCCTTTTTTACCACAGACAAACTCTGCTCCGTGACTCGTTACTGCTGCTTCAATTAATGCTTCTAACTACATGGTTTAGTCTGGTTCAGTTGATTATGGCAAAGCATATTAAGGCTATTTGCCTAACAGAAGGACTTTCTAATAGAAACTGGCTCGTATTATATTACATACGGATAAAACCACGAAAACGCCGATGCGGCCAAACATCGCTGGGAATTACACCCAGGACGAAAATACCAATGTTCGGCGACTTTAACCGCCGCTTGTCCTACTGACTGTGCAATATAATTAAATGTGAGTCTGCAATCCCTGATAGGTTTAATGAATATTATTTATTTTCTACTGGTACCACTGATGTGCAAATCACAAGCTGTGAATGCAGATTTTTCAACCTTTTACTAAATGTATTTACTTTCATTTGATTCTAAGTATAAGCTGAATACCAGTTAAACTTATCAAGATTTCTTATGCCACCTCTTCTTGGTTTGTGTATAAGGGATTCCAAAATAATTAAAACGGCGCAACATTTCTATGAAAAAGTGTACATTTTTGTTATAAATATTAAAAAAATATTGCAAAGCAATGTCTTTCTAGCTTTAACATGTAGCAAAAATAGTCATTCTACTAATAGAAAATTTTTGATTCAAAATACCCTCTTTCCACTTTCGTGCATTTTTCAGTCGCTTTCTTACAAAGTAGTACACCACGTAAACGTAAAGTGAAGAAATTTGTGAGATGATATTAATATTTTTTTTTGAATACTTAAACTGTCTTGAGCTTATTTGGATAATAATATCTTCTGTAACGTATGCGCCAGAAAATATTTTCAAAATTCAGTACGAATAATTAAAACGCAAATACACAGATTATATCAATATCATTATTATTTTACCTCATTAATTCTCGGGCGCTTCACAGTTGGGGAAAAATATAAAACTTATCATGACTCAATACATTCGATTAGATAGCAATTGTGTAAAAAAATCCTTAGCACTTCTTTTTAACTCTTTCGCGATGGATTTTAGGGGGTTTTATTTTTTAGTGGTTTAAAGAGTTTATCTATAGTTTGCACAACACAGCTCTTTATTCACAGTGACCACAAAGATAATTGCACGGATGACAGTGATGACTTCCAGCATTGATTTAATCGAACCAAAAATTAAATTTCGACTTACATTTATCTTTTATTTTGCTGTATAGGAGTCTTTTTATTAATGAAGTCAAAAGTTACTTAGGAAAATAGTCTGTAAAATTTCCGTATATATAATAGAAAAATTGGCTAAATTAATTTTAAATATAAGTCTATAACATGTAAATTTTGCTTAAGTTTCTTACAAAATTTCTCTAGGTAATTACAGAAGGAGTATTCTTGATTATATTCCCTAGAAAGATGAAAAAACAATGTAATAATTATGCCAGGGTCTTCTCACTTCAGAGTCCTGGAGTTGGAGTGTGGGGTGATACTTAGGTAGCTAAATGTGGAGTGATTCTTATGTAGCTCTCGCAGAACTCATCTTAGGAAACATTAAAGTTAAATTATAAAACAAATGAAAAGCTTCACTCTTGAAAGCTGTTTACGCCCTATTTATATTCCCCATCCTGCCCAAAAAAGAACTTAGGAAGGCATTTAAAGCTGAGCATGATCCTGCGCAATCCCACATTGGTATGAAATATCACTGCATCAGCTATAATATGCAACGTCTAACATCCAATGTGGTGAGTCTCCTTCTTCAGTACTATATCAATTTGCGTTTTTCTGGAAAACAATTAACTAGAAATGACGTGATAAAAAGTAAATATTGTAGCTGAATTTAAAATAAGACCTTGCAAGTGAAACATATATTTGAAAACAGCGGCTTCAGGCTTTAATGTTGTTTATAATTAAAGTTCTAATTTTAATGATTATAATTAAAGTTCTAAATGACAAATATAAATCATAAGTTAATATAGTATAATATGAAAATTTGCATGCGTAACTGTGAAGCAATAGCCCTTTCATTGGCAAAGAGAAAAAAAATATTTCAAAGCTTTGCTCTAATTGGCTCTAGAGCGCACTCTACAACGAGTTAGAAAAATTATATGGTTTTCCGTGTGAAATTATGCTATGAAAACAATAAGTCAAAATCAAAAATATTTTAGCAGAAATAATTCATGAGCCCTTCCAGCAGCCGAGTTGTAAAGTCGCTAAACACTGGTAATTCGTTACGGGGCCCGGACTCCAGCGAACTGGCTGGCTTCATGGGTGTTTTCGTGGTTTGTCACGCAGGCTTGTATAAAGTAAATATTGTAAGCTTTGTAATCACTGAAATTAATATTTTATAAATTTAAGCATCCATAGACATCCTCGACTTAAGCATCCATATTAAATTTTCAGGATATATGATAGATCCTGAAGAAGAATGATAACAAACAATTACATTAATAATTTTTTTTATTTAGTTATTTAATTATGAGGACATAATTAGATTATATAATACAGTATTGTGCCAACTCAAAAACGCATCTACTCTAGATATACATACAACAGTATAAGAAACACAATGTTTACTCGATTCCAGAATAATCACGCGCCCCCTTCCCTTGCGAATGCCAGGGTACTAGATTCCGAATATATAGTAATCACATTTAGGTAGGAAGACAAAATTATGATCTTGCTGTGTTTATATTCTCAGTATATGATTTTACTATTTTCTCCTCCTTTGTTTTGTACAATTGCTTTTTCTCCTTTTCTGTTTTGTACGGTTACTCCTGCTTCTTTGCTTGTTTCTTTAATTACAGAACATAATTTCAGTTTGACAATCATTTTATATTTCAAGCTTTTAAATTTACAGTGAAAAATTGTATTTACTACTTTATAAGATATTTTCACTCTCCTTTCCGCATACCTTCGTGCTGTAACTGGACATCATACCAGAGGAAGAGGCTCCCAGACCTAGCCTCTCGAGGTTAAAATTGTGTCAACCTCGGGAGACTATCTGAGGAGGCGGGGCCAGCCCCCGGTCAACAAAGAGGAATTTCAATGTTAGAAAAGCACAAAATAAGAACTCAAGCATAGTGGTGAACGGCATCGCATCCAAAAAGAACAATCACAGGTTAGACATCGTCCGTCCCTCAGGTATTGGGGCCCACCAGCGGCCGGGCGGTAAAGTCGCTGAACACTGCTAGTTCGCTTCGAGGTTCGAATCCCGTGAACGGGCTTGATGCATGGCCGTTTTCGTGGTTTTCCCGTGTGTAACGTGTATACGAGCCAGTTCCCTTAGAAAGTCATGCACGAAGGCATCCCTTCCCTTAGGTACATATCCCTAGTGTGCTTTGCCATAATTAAATAAACCAAACCAAACCCTCAGCTATTGACCAAGATGAGTCTATCCGCCATGGACAACCTGCTATATCACACCATGTAACGTCCCCACAACCAAAGGGAAGACAGTACCAATACGTTCCTCCCGAGCCTAAACCAACCGCCGAATAAACGATGGCTCTAGTCTTATGAAAACAGTTTATTTACTCCAGAAGACGAAGCTGTGTATATATTGAACTAGCCAGTACACTGCCATAATCAGTCCTAGTCGGCCCCCAGGGATAAGCCATCCAAACATAGCTCAGGTGAGCCTGGTTTCCGGTGTGGCGACGAGGAGGCTTATGTCGGATTAGAACAGGACAGGCTATGTGGTGCGCGTCACTGCCCCGTAACTATACCCACTCTCAAATGGTCCAGATCAAACCCTGGGTCTCCATCCCATTAAATTGTCGGTTCCGGAAATCCGATCATTCCAAGCATCGAGGAAACACAACTACCCCCTTCCTGTGTAACTCGACAGCAAGTCCGGCTAGCATCGGGAGGTCCCGTGTTCAAATCCCTTCAAGGACACTTCAAATTCCTTTATATTCCTGCTTTGGTATAATCTAACATTGAATGAGGCCTTCCGAACTAAAAGTTGGTGACGATAATTAGTCACCACCAATTTTTAGTGATCGGATTCCTTCATTCCCAGTTGCCCTTTTAAAGAAGAATTATATAACGTACTTTCTCCCATTCCTTCATGGTCTAAATGGATAGCTTGTTCGGCTGGCAATTCTAGCGAGGGCAAATTTTTCATGTCTCCTGCACCGATATACCTAATAGCGTTACAAATTTACGCCTGTTTGCAGTGGCAAATCTAATACATCAATAGCACTTTAACTAAATCTTAGTTACTGAAAACCTTTTTAGATTTATTACGGAGAAAATTTGCGATTTGTGATCGAAGTTTGTTATGGAGACCAATTAAAATTGTTCTGATACAGATCCAAACTCAGAAATCATATGAAAATTTGATATGTAACTGAACAAGAGAGCAAGGAAATGTTTATACATATGAATCAGATAACTATGCAATGAAATATACTCTTAAAAAGCAAATTAACAATACATAAGATTTTTAATGTGCATAATGCACTACATAATACTGTAAATTAATACTGCAAGCAAATTAATAAATTCTATATGTTCTAGAATAAAAGGAACTTTAATTAATATGGCAACAGTTCAGTGGAAAAAACATTAATTAACAACTAGCAGTTCTATAGGAATTAATCTTTTAGAATTTTTAAAGTTAGTCAAATCATCCAAGAATCTATATTCAAAGAAAGAAATTCGCTCTGCGTTCCTTTTCGAATCATCAGGGCTGGATTATTGTAAAGATGGAGATGGCAAAAACAATCTCCTCTTCTCTCCTACCCCTACCAAGGAAAGTCAATCCCTAAGAAAATAGTATATGTAGATATTGCTGGTATAGCTATTAAATCAATGGGAAAGTGTGTAAAATCTTGGAGGCGGCCAAAATGGCGAATTGGTGCTTCATGTTATGTAGTGGGATGACATACTGAATTATATTAATGAGTCAAAATAAAACTAGAACAATCTTTTAGGCTGTTAAATTTCTGATATAAAACATTGATGCTTTAAATAAATGAGTATGAAAAAACCGTCTGATTGGAGAAGCGCGCTATAGTGAAGATGTTTTCCATGAAACGAAGCTTTAAAAATGCTGGTTTAAAATAAAATTTCGAAAGTTTAATTTTTTTAATCTCTTTATTAATTTTTGCAAACACTGAACTGCAAACTTTCCTACAATAAAATTTATTTTCTGATGCTGTGAATTAGAATACATGCATTCAGACATCGCGCAGATTGCCAGTTTTATAAGCAAATTGGTGTTTCTTCTTTGCTCTTAAGCTGATGATGTGACTGTTGTTCTTTCTTTTCCAGAGCTTCTTCTCATAAAGTGCTAAATACTTTGTAATCTGCAACCTGTATTTGCTAATCTAGTTGAGTGTCCTTTTTGAGTTTTTTCTGCTATTCTATCCTAGCTGATATCTTGAGCACAAAGTCTAACTTGAATTGTTTCCTGATGATAAACTACTATTAGGCTAAGAATTGCTGTGGGTTCCATTCCAGCTCTCGGATCAAGTTACTGTTTTTATCAGTACCAAATTTAGTTGCCAAAGATGGGCTTAATTTATACTAGGTTATCATCTACATTTGTTTTATGACGAAAATTTGGTAAAGATGAATCATAAGAATTGAACTTTAATTTGATTCCTTTACTTTCTCTTAAAATTGATCCAAATATTTTATAGTCAGGTTCGATCGTGATACTAACAGTTTAAAATTCTTAAATTGTACTACTTTAAATGTACTGTAATGGTAGACATGCAACACAAGACAAAAATACTATTCTTTCAAAAATATTCATTAAAACATTTCCTCGGGATTATTCATTCTATTTATAAATATTTCTAATCAAGTTTTTTGTGCTACTTTAAAACATGGAAACATAAACATAAACATGGCATTAAACATCTTAGGAATATGGTTAATAAAAAATCACATCACACAAAATAAGGAGTCGTTTTAATAACATTTCAAATTAAAACTTGATACATAGTTCGACTAAAACCTTCAAGTCATTATCACTTTCGAAAAAGTGGTGAGATGTAATTAACATGAGCTCTCTTCTGCAGGCTTAGCGAAGTACCGATGAAGAAATACTCTGTCATAAAAAATAGTTCTGTTTCTTTCACCAAATTCATCAGACACATAAGAAAAGTCAGAGAATCGTCATCTGAAATAGCAAGGTCCAAAACCACAACCCAAGTTCATCAGGGCAGTAGTACGCAAGTCCTTACTTCAAAGCCGGAATCTACGAAAAGACTGAGGAAACAATTACTATTAGCCGCGGTAGGTAGAAACACATTACTTTGTTCATCGCTCAACTCATCGCAATCAGAAACTCCGCCTCATTCCAAGCTGGAAACAACGAAGACACTCAGGAAACAGCAACTTCTTAAATATCAGTAGACTGAACATTTTTTTTTCTGTTTCTTTTCCCTCCTTACACCCTCAATAACTGCCTCAAAGACACAACATATTACAATCTAGTCCCGTTTGTATCATTCGAAGAAGTCGATCCATTGTCAGTTATCTTTGCTTCATCTCGCAAATTAAACACGTCTCAGCACAATACTTCTCATCTCTCCATCATGAAAGGAATCCTCACCGTCATTTCTTCGTGGTCATCGTTCCAGCCTCAGAACATCAGTCCGCACAGACCAGTTCTCTCTTTTTTTTTCCTTCTATGCCTCTTCCTTTCTTGTTTCCTTATTCTTTAACAATATTTTTGCGATTTATTCCCTTTTCATCTTATATTAGCCAAGGGCATGTCACACCACATTCTCAAAGTGCAATTAGAACCATTGAGGAAATAAAAATTATGCAACAGGCTTTCTCTTCTTCGCTCCTATTAGAGAGATTAACGATTGATTTACACTCTCCCCACACATGGAAAACACGAAGATATTAAATGAAATGATTGTTAAGAAATAACAGGCTCCGCAGACAGTCTGTTTGCTATTTATTCCTTTCAGTCCAAAGGTAATTCTAAAAATAAAAGGCGTCAGACATATAAAGAAAACATTATTTTCAAAGCTTCCGCTTACACAACTTATCGCCCACAACAAACTGTTTCTTTTCTTTTATTCCAGATCCCTAATATTAACAAACAATATTGCGTCATATCTTAAACTCACTCCAAGCCAAATAGACTGTGTCTGACAAAACAACGTCAAGTTTTCTTGACTCATTAAAATGACAGTGAGTGTCCTCTATTTCGCTACCAGAAACTAAAAGAAGAAAGGCTTCTCTATTCCCCTTTTTTCTTAAAACCCATTTTTCTCTTGCGTCTGCAAACTTATGTATTGTCACACTAAAACTAACCACATCTTCTTTTAACGAATCAAAAGCACAACAGTTAGATTTGTTGAACTTCTCTGAAATCAGACTGTTACGTAACACATTTTGTATAATTTAACGAAGACAAAATATTAAGAAAACATTTATTACTTCATTTAAAACATATGTCTTTCCTTTCCAGTTCAGAACAATAGCATCCTACTTCTAATAACACCTTTTCGCTAATGTTAGAAAACAGTTAAGATTATATTTTCTTCGAATTTGTATTCTGTTTTTGTAAAGTTGGTTAGATAGAAATATATGGCCATAAAGAAATGTTTACTAAAACTTGTAATTAAATGAAAATTAAAAGAAAATTCTAGTTTAAAAGACATTTCAATAGTTTACAGCAGTTATTTGCTTTTTATTTTTCATTTATGGCTTCAAATATTGTTTTGCAAAACGTTCCTTAATAAAAAATATCTTTTGATGATTTGTTATACGTATTCTTTTTGAAAATATTATCTGAGGTTTTGGTATAACTTTTTAACGCTCATTTAAGGCTTAAAAAGGAAATAGAATTAGAAAGAAATAGATTATTAGGCTTGAATGTTCAGTTTCGAAACAGCTTTAAGTACAATTTTTATCTAACGACAAAGCCTTTGAGCAAAAGAAGGAACTCATATTTATCAGAATGAAATTTGTTTATTTAAACTAATCAGCAAAAACTACTTTGTACCTAAAAATAACAGCTAATGAAATCATTGAAACGAAATAAAATATTTTTGGAGCAAGAAGGTTTTCTTTAGATTGTAAGATGATAGCGCTTGCAACGTATGATGCAAGGATAAATATTTGCGTTTTTAATCTTCAGTGAAAACACTCCGAAATTCATCTCTAGAGATATTTGATGCTATGTTTTGCATAGAAAGATAAAAAGTGTATATTTTAAAATATTTTTCACCACATGATGACTTCCCTGCTAAAAATGCCCCATAGAAACCGGTTACAGCCGAAAACATCGCGGCAAAAACATCGCGGACGAAAACGTCGCGGAGAAAACAACGCAAGGCGAAAACGTCGTGCTACAAAACATCGTGGGAGAAAATATCGCAAAGAGAAAACATCGCAGTTCTAAAACATCGTGGTACAAAACATCGTCGTCAAAAATAAAGCGGTTCAAAAACTTCGCAGTTTAAAAACATCGCCGTCGAAAATATCGTGGTAAAAAATAAAGTATCTACAAATCATCGCATGACCATAACATCGCAGACATGCTTTTTTCAGTCTTTAATAACTGTAAATGGATATTCCCATTATGATTTGTGAGCGCAAGTGATGTAAGGAAGGCTAATTTTTACTTTCACATTTTTTTATTAACTAATAAATTTTTGCTGAAAAAATAAGAAGGAAACTTAAGCATAGAAAATTAAATGCAACTTAATAGATTATACTTTTTATGAAAAATTACCTGTAAAATCTTTATAAAAAATTATTTATTAATGGTCTTTGTTAGTTAACTATGTCGATTTAAAATTCTATTAAGTGCTATAAGTTGCATTAATTTTCTATGCTTTTCTTCTTATTTTCTCAGCAAAAATTTAATATTTAATAAAAAATATGAAAGTAAAAATTATCCTTCTTTACATCTTGCGCTCACAAATCATTATGGGAATATCCATTTACAGTTATTAAAGCCTGAAAAAAGCATGTCTGCGATGTTATCGTCATGCGATGATTTGTAGATACTTTATATTTTACCACGATATTTTCGACGACGATGTTTTTAAACTGCGAAGTTTTTGAACCGCTTTATTTTCGACGACGATGTTTTGTACCACGATGTTTTGTAGCACGACGTTTTCGCCTTGCGTTGTTTTCTCCGCGACGTTTTCGTCCGCGATGTTTTTGCCGCGATGTTATCGGCGGACACCATAGAAACCAGTAAAACTTTTTATGGGTACCCATAAGATTTCATGGGTTTCTATTGATTTTTGCCGGTTTACAAACAAGGTCTTCCGCCCCACCCAACTTAAGAATCCCAATGATATGACAAAGCAGCTCATCACAAGATGATACCAGAGTTGCAACGATAATGGAAATAATGGACAATGTTTCCATTTCGGATGATCCATCGCAAGATAATCAAGACCAACAATTATTGAGATACGATAAAAGAATACCTAATACTCCAAAAGATATCCCATTCACAATAAAAGAAATTACAGATATTATAAAAAAACGTTCCCAATACAAAGCACCAGATGATGGGATCAACAACAAATTAATTCAAATAATTCATAAATCGAACAGAAGTATCTTCACAAACCTATGCAATAAATGCTTAAAGCTAGTAATCTTTCCAGACTGCTTCAAAATAGGGCAAGTAATCCTTTTCAGTAAGCCAGATCAAGATCCAGAAAGCCATAACTCATATAGGCCAATAAACCTTCTACCAACAATTGGTTCTAGAAAGAGCAATAGCAGGCCGTTTACTTCACCACATTACAAAAATCAAGATTATAAGTGAAAACCAGTTTGGATTATTACCTAACAAAACTACTACAAATGCAATTGACAACGCACTAGCTCAAATACAGAAAACAGAGCTCAAGATTTAACACTCAACATTACTTTGCCTTGACTTGAAAAAGGCATTCGATTTTATGTGGTGGCTCGCAGTTATGCAGGCCCTCAGGGACGCGAAATGCCCAAAAAATATATTCATCATATTACAGAATTTTCTACAAAACAGGAAAAGCATAATTATTCATAACAGTAGAGTAATTGAAGAGTACCAAGAAAGAGGTTGCCCTCAAGGTTCTTGCCTAAGTGTGGATTTATAGAACTTAACTTTCAATTCCATTACCAACTACATATGGCCAATCCATTCAAAAGGAATAGCGTTTGCGGATGACGCTGCATTTATTATAGCAGGAAGAACCAGAAATCTCTTAGAGAAAAATACTAACGAAACGCTATATATCTTCAACTCCCTCTGTAAAAATCTGAAATTAACCATTATCCAAGAAAAGTCTAAAGCCGTTATATTTCCAAAGCCTTCCCAAAAGATTACACGCCTGCCTAGATTTGCTAATAGAAGATAAGAAAATGAAAATTACTGATAGCATAAAATTCCTTGACCTAATCATTGACAAGAAATTAAATTGGATTGAACATTTAAAATTCATTAGAAATAAAACCTCCAAAATTGCAAACAACATTCGAAAATTGAAAGGATTAAATTGGGTATTAAATCTATATATTCAAAAAACTCTCTTTAATACAGTTATTGAAAAAATTGTGCTATATGGTGCAGAGATCTGGGCCGAACCTCTTACCAAAAGAAAGAAAACAAAGCTGCAGCCAATACAACGCCCGTTTTTACTATGCATTACAAGGTGCTACAGAACAACTTCAAATGCAGCACTCTGTGTGTTGGCAGGAATAACCCCTCTGCATATAACAGCTCAAATGGAACATACCAAAAGCACGATTTTAAGGCTTAAAAGGAACTGTTCCATAAAAGATAGAGACTTCGAGTATTCCAATTGCGAATCTTCCTGTAACTCATACAGAAGGCACCCAGCAGTAAATCCAAAAATCAACTGTATTGCAAAAGATACACAAACTAGAGACCCATGCGCATACACAGAGGGCTCCAAACTGGAAGAAGGAGTCGGATGTGCATGCATTATTTATATAAATTCTCAAGTTAAAATAATATGAAAAGCTACACTTCGAAATGAAAACAGTATTTTCCAAGCTGAGTTATCAGCAATAAAAATGGCCCTATAATATTATACCGAAAACTAAATAAAAATTTCTAATATATACAGATAGTCTATCCACGATTCTAGCTATGAAAAATACTAAACATAACATTCTTCGATCACTCAAGATATCTATGATATCTCCATCTCGAATCCCGATATACATCCTACTATTTCATGGGTTAAATCCTATGTGGGGATTTCTGGAAATGAAGAAGCGGATGAAGCGGTAAAATCTGCTATTACTGACACTGTTGCAGAATTAAAAAATCCCTCTTGGCCCAAATCTCAGCTGAAACACCAACTTAAATGCTTACGGGAACAGGTATGGGAAGAAGAATGGAAAAATAGCGATAAGGAGAGAAGACTCTTCTAACTCAAACCTCATATCATTACGGACAAACTTAGTACGAACCATCTAATCAATTGGTTTATGAAAGGACATGGCCCCTTCCCCAGGTATTTTTACGAACGAAACATAGCTAATTCTGAGCAATGTATATGTGGGGAAAGGGGCGACGTCAACCATTACATCTTCAATGTCCATTAACAAAAAACTATCACTTGATACTTCCTGAGACTAAGATATATCAGTGTTTGCAAATAGCTTTAAAAGTAAAACAACTAAGAAGAAAAATAGAACTCTTAGTTATATTCCTCGTTAGTAGAGAAGAATTGTACAACACAAGCAAAAAATAACACACTGGAACTTTCAGAAAATTTAAATTAGAATTGACAAAACTACCTACTTGGCAAAATATTGAAGGGCAAAATTGACAAAAGTATAGACTAGAATTAACAAAAAGACTAGAGAATCATACAACACCTCTATGTATCCAACAAAATAAGAAAAGCCAGAAATATTCTGAAAAAAAAGTTCATATACAAAATAATTTCTGCCTGAGTATATACTCTCTTACATATACAGGCAAAAACGTACATTTGCATTTATTTATATATTCATGCTATATATATGTTCGTAAATGTATTGTTATATGTATGTCATTATGTACCAATATGTTATATATTTGCGTTTATGTTCTGTATTTATAATTATTCTCTATATTTACCACTATGTATTCGAGTATGAAATGCACCATATGTCACAACTATATTGTGTAATCATATGTAAAATTGTAAATATGTCAAAATTCTTCCAAAAAAATTATAATGTTCAAGTAAAGAGATAGTGCAGTTGGACAATACCCACATTACAAATGGTTAAACAATGGGTGTCCGCTGCACTACAACCTGAACCTGAACCTGTTTTAAATACGACACAGCGCTTTTCCAGTAACCAAAGGTTTCAAGTGTTAAGTAAAACATTATAATCAAATTTACGAAAACTGTGATGCAACGACGAAGTAATGTGAATGAGCTATTGTGGAAAGTATGTAAGTTTAAGTGCTGATCCATTAATCGTTTTATTACTTAGACCACCTTTAACAATTCTGCATCTAACTCCATATGTAAGTAATGATTGTAATTGAATCACCTTTATCATTTTTTCATATTATTTATTTGTTTGTTTTATTGTCCCCTTAACTTGATATATACCCTGTAATTAGAATCTAGTTTTTTCCTTCTCCATGTGGGAAGTAAACGTCAATTGTCAGCGAAGACATAGTACAGATACAATCGATAACGCCAGCTGGCGACATCGGCAGTTATAGCTCTAAAGCTGATTTTACGAGTCTTAGTTGTTAACCATCAGACCAAGGACGAAATAAAAAAATGAGGCCATAAATGGAGATAAGTAAAAAAGACAAATGTAAACATTCTGAAGACGTTAAGGTTTCAGATGTTGTTATTAGATCTTTTGTTTCATCTGAGTAATCAGACGTTTCAAGTTAACCATTTCAGTGACAGAAATGAATAGTTTCATTCGTTCTATTTGCTGAAATATAAAATCAGACAATCTGTGTTCTGCTGTCTCCAACGTTCAAGGTTATATTATATAGCATTTGATAATTTGTTGTGTAGCTTAATTTGCTTGCTTTCCCAAGTTTTACTATCAGAAATATTTACTACTTTTAACTAATTTTCAAGATCAAATTTTATTTAAAGTTAGTTGCCTAAATGATTTTTAGCTACTAATGTGGTTTAAAAATAATTAAAATGTAATCTTATATGTACTTTCGCTGTGTTTATAATAACAATAACTGACATTATTATTATTACTCATTTGGTAAAAGCAGTAAATTCTCTTAAATTATTTAATAATGTAAATGACTGAAATATTTCCATGTAACTTAATATTTGTTTGCTAGTTAATTTTATAAATTTAATATTAGGTTTTTAGTTTGAACTTCTCTCCTTCACTGCATAAAATAGATAGTCTTGTCTATAACTATTTAGGTAAATTGCTTATACTTTCGAAAGACTGAAGTTTAAACTGAAGGAAAAATTTATCTTAAACATAATATTCTCAACTGCATTCAACTGTTATTTAATTCTTTTGCAAGGAAAAGGTTTTCTTCCGACATAATTCATTTTTTTCAATGAGAGTTTTCATGAAAAAAAATCTAAAATGAAATTCGTAAATTCTAGAGGGTTTTCCTTATGCTCAGTATTCCCAAAAAGAGGCTAGACATTGATTACTGTCTCCCACGCATTCCAAAGAGAGGTTCGAAGGTGGGAAAATGCTTTTGGTAAATTCCTTGGGCATAGTTAGAATAAGTAAAGTGCGTCTAATAGTGCTTAATGGAGCAGTAAAATCACGGAACACTGATATTTCGATGTGGTATGAAATTTTCGCGAACGGACTAACTGGTTCAACGATATTTTGATGTTTTCCCCATGTGTAACGTGGATACATGCCAATTTCCTTTAGAAAGCCCTCCAGGAAGGCATCCTTTACCTCAAGCAAATAGCCTTCGAGTGTTTGCTTTAATCTAAACAATCCATTCTAATTTAGTCCTTGGCTCTAAGAGGTCATGACCAGAAAGGCATGCTAAAATGAGATTAGCAAATTTTACGGAGAATGTTCCCCGGACTTAGTAACTTTCTTAAAGACGTTTTGGCATGTCTGGGTGTTTTAAAAGGCCGTTGAGGTGGAGCGTGTAGAAAGATTCTTGCAGCTGCTACAGAATGTGAAAAGTACACTCAATGACAAAAACGTTTCGCACCAAGAAAAAGCCTAAAAATACGTTATTATACGTGCAAACTTTGGTTCATACAGGCTTAGCATCGTGTCCTGCCTCTTCGCCTTCCATTGTATGCGAACCCTCTAGACTAACACAGATACCGTTTAGTTTGCCGTTCCAAGTGATATGAGATACGGTCGCTTGGTATCAAATCTGGGGGTCAGGTAGGGGAATATTGTGGCAAGGGCATTTCTGTTGACTCTCTTCCTGTGTGCGGCCGAGTATTGTCCTGTTAAAGATGCCTCTTGGGAGCTCTGGCATGAGTAGCAACATGTAGCTGAAGGATGTCATGAACATACCACTGAGATGTTATGGTCCAATGGATAAATATTATTAGGGTCGACCTTGTGTTGTAGACGATAGCATCCCAAAGTATCGCATCAGCCCCGTGAGGTGTGTGCCACTGTAAAACGAAAGCAGAACTGAGTGGGGCCTCCACTCCACTATATGATTTTCATCATTGCCAAAAGTGAATTTGATTCGATATTGAAGAGACCTGGTGGCGGACAATAATGCAATTGGCAGTGAGTGTACATATCTAAAAAGGTAAATTAAAAAAAAAATATTTTGCAGAATGTAAACTTAGCACTAAGAAATTATTTTAATTTATATGAGATTTTGTTTGATTTGTTTGAGATGACCCTTGCTTTTAGGTTAGAACTTATCAGGCCTAATTTTCTTTCTAACTGATTTGGGAAACATCACAGAAATCCTTCGAGGGAACATGCGACATGCGACGGAGGACGTGGGCACCATCCCTCTACCATTAGGGTTAATTGGTATAGCGCCACGTCCACCTGTGTCTAGTGAAACGTGCCAAGGTCACTGAGTCCACAAAAACGCCTCGCACCGACCACTGAAACCCAGCGTCTGATGCAGGCCACATTGCATCAGCTATACCCTTGCGGCCACTGGGAAATTATTTTACAAATATTGTAGAAAATGACATGGCTAAACAAGGGTCATCACTGCTGCTGCAGGCTGAATTATCAGACATTAGTATGCACAAGTTGCTGAATTATATACCAGATTACTAAATTATATATTGGAGTACAATATGGTATAGAATCATGTAATGCATAGTAAGATTATGCTAATGCTCAAAATACATATTGAAACAGGAAGTATTATACATATTGAATTATGACACTTACTGTATCTGAACATACTAAGATATGATATACATGATGAGGTTATACAGATACTTCTGAGACTTGAAATACATGGTGAAACATTAAATACTGTACATACTGAACATGAGCATACTATGACTGAGCATATTGAAACATGAAGTATATAGTGAGATATTACTGATTACGCTGATTACACGAGATACCTGATGAAACATGAAATACTGTACGTACTGAGACAGAAAACATACTATAACATAGCATACCGGAACGTGAAATGCATGGTAAGATTATACTGATATAAGATACTGAATTATATATTATATACAGGATTGCTGCATTATATACAAGAGAGATATTTGTATAACAAACATAGAAGGCATAGTGAGATTGTACTGAGACTTGAAAAACATGTTGGAACAGGAAATGCTGAACATACTGAAACATATAACATACTATAATTGTACATTCTAATACGTGAAATACATAATGTACTGCTACAAAGTACTGAGTTATATACGGAATACTTAATTATATCCAGGAGAGATATACATATGTCAATATTGAATTGTATAGAAAGGTTATACTTGTGCTTGAGGTACATAGTAAAGCACATTGTATCTGAGCATTCTGAAACACGAGGGTAACATAATGAGGATATACTGAAATAAGATACTGATACTAATACTTATGTTATACTGATATTTGAAAGACAGAGAAACATGGGAAACTGAACATACTGAAACATGAAACATGCTGTTACTGAATAAAATGTGACATGAAGTACCTTGTGAGTTTATACTGATGCAAGATGCTAAATTAGATACCGGATTACTGAGTTATACAAGGAGGATATATGAATTACAAATTTGAAATACATAGTAAGGTAATTGATACATAGAAAGGGTGACATTATGCTGATATAAGATAATAAATTATATACAGGATTACTGAATTAAATATGGGAGAGAAATACGTATTATAATGTTAAATACGTAGCAAGATATGCAGACAGACGCTACAAGAATACATAAACAAAACAGTTCACTTGGTGACAGGATATAGGAGTGTGTAATAATGGCGTATATAAATTACAGACTTGAGATGCATAGTGCGGTGATATTGAAACATAGAGAGGGTGAGATTATACTGATACGAGATAGTGAGTTATATACATGATTACTGAATTAAATACCGGGGGAAAATACGCATTGCAAATTTAATACGTATAGTGAAATTGCAGACTGGCGTTACAAAAATACGAAGATAACAGTGCATTGGTGGCAGAATATAGGAGTACATAAAGCATACATTTGGTATTTCATGTGTACATATGATGCTGCTGACTGTGATTACAGATGCTGCCATTACTGCGTTTTATGAAGACAAAGTACTTGTATACTACTGCTGCATACATAATAAGTTAGAGCCATTCATATGTGAAGTTACAATTATATAATGCTGCCAGTGAGCTCCCTTTAGCTGGTATGGGAATGTTGCATGATGCACTAAGTACTCTTAAATGGTTTACACTTGGCATAAGTTTGTTCCTAAGCCCATAAGCTTGTCAACAATTTTTGTAATGCTGCGTTTGAGATGTCGCTGCTTAATTATGAACCTGCTGAAGGCTAATCTGTTTGTCTCTGGGAACGGGATGTGTAGATCCTCCGTTAGTGAGCATTTTTCGACATAGTGTTCTGGCGTTCCCAGTTCACCGCAGCAACATAAGGAGGTAGTCGTCTTGCCGAATCTTTCAAAGTAGACTGGGAACGGGCCATGCCCGGTAATATAGTAGACCAGTTGTGGATTTACTATAAGACGTTCTGGATCAACCTTTGGCAGATGCGCATACGCACGACGTCCTGTCTCATCGTTGTTCCATGCCTCTTGCCACAGTGTGGAAGCGACCTGTTTCAAGCTCTTTTTTAGATATGAGGTGGGCCATGGAATTTGCAGTGTCTCTGCATCATTATTTTGGGCTGCTTCTTTTGCGAGCCGATCTGCGGCCTCATTCCCAAGGTTGCCAATATGCGCTTTTGTCCATTCTAGGTTGATTTTTAAGGTCTTGTGAAAAGAGAGTTGTTCTTGAATTGCTGCAATTATGGGGGAGCCGTGCATAGGATTTAATATAGCATATAATGCTGACAGACTGTCTGTTATTATAAAACTGTTTTGATGTCGATATTGGGTAATAGTGTTTATTGCGTGATAAATGGCTGCGGCTTCGCTTTGAAAAACACTGTTTCTGGATTCCAAGTGTCCTTTCCATTGGCGTATTGGTTGCTGTTGCCGAAATGCGATGTATGCACAGCCAACATTCTCGTCAGTTTTTGAGCCATCTGTGTAGAATACGATATCATTGTCCGTAGCTCTTGTGTTTTGCTTAATATTAATGTGCACGCCTTGGCCTTGCGTCGACGGGTGTGTGTGGAGGCGATTGGACTCCCGTTCTAGGTTATCTGCCGTAAAAGTATGGTCACCAAACACCGCAGGGCGGCTAAGCTGCTTCACCAATTGGTAGGCTGCCTCTTTTTCCACATTTATGTAAAGAGGGGGCAATCCGGCCAGGACATTGAGTGCATTCGTTGGAGATGTTCTAAAAGCTTTAGTAATGTTGAGCAGGAACGGCCTTTGTATACTCTGTAGATATTTTATTTTGCGTCCTTGCATCGGAGAGGCCCATATTGCAGCTCCATATGTTACTATTTTCTCAGTGACTGTCATATACAGGGTCTTGAGTAAATGGGGGTTAAGTCCCCATCTGTAACCATTCATCAACTTGAGCTTGAGGGCAATCTGTGCTGTTCGTTTCCTAAGCTCCAGCACGTGAGGGATCCAATTTAGTTTATCATCAAAAGTTATGCCCAGGTACTTTAGTTCTCGCTTAATGCGGAGTCTTTGGCCGTTGAGCGTTATTCTTGGTTGGCGTGCGAGTGTGCCCCCTTTTTTAGGAATCAGCAGTATTTGAGATTTTGTTTCAGCTATTTGGAGTTTTATTGCTGTGCATCGCTCCTGGAAGAGGTTGCAGAATTCCTGGGAATTTGCTTGCAGCTGTTCCCTGGTGTTTCCTTTCACAATTAGAGCTGTATCGTCCGCGTATGCAATTATTTTTGTGTGTTCCGGCCACGGCTGTGTGAGTATGATGTTGTACGTTACGTTCCATAGAAACGGCCCTGCGCAGGAACCTTGCGGACATCCTTGGGTTTGGTCTTGCTGGATGACACCGCTGTTATGCGGTAGAATCAATTTTCGCTCTGAAAGGTAACTCTCCAGGGTGTGGTAAATATTCCGTGGACATTTTGCCTCTCTCAGGGCATGTTGTATGGCCGGCCACCACAGAGTGTCAAAGGCACTCTTTAGATCTAATGATATGAATGCTGTGTGGTGGCCGGTAAATTTGTTCTCTAAAATGCTCTCCTTGACTTCCATGAGTGCGTGGATTGTTGATCTTCCTGCTCTAAATCCGTATTGGTTTCCGCTTAAGTATTTGGTAGTATGCAGGTGGTGTCGCAGTCTGTTCATGAGTAACTTTTCAAATGTCTTACCAAGCGCTGATAGTAGGCATATTGGACGACAGGAGTCCGCTCTTTTTGGGTCTTTATTCTTTTTGAGGAAAAGAATAACTTGACCAATTTTGAAGCACCTGGGGAATGTGCCAGTGGAAAGCAGTTTGTTGAAAAGGGTACGGAAGAGGTTGACGTGCGACTGTATTGCGATCTTAACTATTCGATAGTTTATTCCGTCTGGCCCCGGTGCTTTCTTTTGCGGTGGCTGTCGCAGGACGTGTAGGATTTCTTGATTTGTGAAAAGAGCATCGTTCATGGCATCTGTAGCCAGGGTTTGGTTACGCATGGTTGCTTGTGTCGTTGTGTCATCTGTAGGATCGTCCTTCGTAAAGACCGTGTTGAACACTTCTGTAAATGTAGCTTCAGTAAGGTGTTCATTGGTATTAGGTATTGGCAGGAGATGAAAGGAGGCCTGTTTGAACAGCTTTCCCGCCACTATCTTGTGATGTATGCCGTAGGTATTTGTAGTTTCTGTACAGAACTTTCTCCAGCTGTCCAGTTTGGCGGTAATGATCATTTTTTTGTATTGGGCCCTTTCCTTCTGATATATAGTGAGTGTGTAAGAGGTGATGCTCAGTCGTCGCTCACTTTTTAGCCGTCGTCTTAAGGCACGACACTTTTGCTGTTGCGCGCGTAATTGGCTATTCCACCAGTTTAATGTGGTGACCCGTCGTATTGTTCGTACTGGTAGGATGTCGTCACAAGTCGTCCTAATGGTTGACATCAGTTCACTCGTGAGTACATGTAGTTCCTCTCTAGTGGTTGCTTGCTCAATTCGATTGCTAAAGGGTGCCAGGCGGGATTTGATAGCTGTAACGAATGACCTGACCTTGCGACCTGGTAGGTTGTACCTTCTGATGATAGTTGTTTCTGTGGCTCTGGCAATGGTGAATCGTATGTAATTGTGGTCGGAAAGGCTTACGCCTTCCACGACCATCCAATCTTGTACTAGTTGTGCCATTTGAAGGGTCGAGACTGTAAGGTCCGGCCACCCTCTTGAGTGGACGCGATCAAAAGTCGGTGGCGCATCTTGCTGGTTATGCAAGATCAGGTTGTTGCTTGAAATAAAATCCTCCAGGGTACGTCCCTTTGGCTCTGTGGTAGCATATCCCCATGTTGTACTATGACAGTTAAAGTCTCCCGCAATCAACACGTTGTCTATTTTTTGCTCTCGCATCAGTTGTTGCATTTGCAAGATACTGTTTTCGATATCTGCCTTTGGCGGAGAGTACACGGAGACTAGGATTGCTGTCAGATTGTGCACCTCTAGCAGGATGGCCACTATGTCCCTTTCCGCAATGATTACAGTGGGGGTCCACATAGGGTTGCAATTTACTATAATGGCTCTTGGCGGCTCGTTGGTATCTTCCTTTTGGAAAACAGTCCACTGTAGGGGGTAGCCCACAGCTTTGCCATGTAAACAATAAGGTTCTTGTCCTAGTAGGAAGTCGATCTGTTCTGTGGTGGTGTATATGGCTGCCTGTGCCGTTGCTGTACGAGCGCGTTGCAGATTTATCTGCAAACATTGTATTGCGTCCTGTCTGCGCGATTGCGTACTGTTGATGTCCAACTGTGTATTGTTATGCTGTACATTTGGGGGTTGCTGATTCTGTCTGCTTCTTGTAGTATTTGCCATTGTCTGATTGTTAGTATTCCGTATTGTTACGGATGTTCTGCACGTTTCGCTGGTATTGCGGGCAGTCTGAATGGTACGCTGGGTGGTGAATGTTGTATCTGTCCCCGTAGAGGTAGTTAGCTTCTCTACAGTTGATGCATTGTGGCATCTGAGTGTTGCATTCTCTAACTCCGTGATTGTTTGCGCAGAAGGAGCAGAATTGCTTGCGGCTTTTGCAGTCGGCCTGTGTGTGTCCGAACTGCTGGCATCTGTAGCATCGCTTGATGCCAATATGCTCAGTGATTCGGTGGGCCTGCCAGCCAAGGAAGATTTTTCTCTGACGCATGATGGCCTCAAAGCTTGCGGGCTCACATTCAAATATCCACTTGACCCTGCTCTTGCGGCGCTCTTGGAGTCGGTGGAGAGTCCTGAAGGTGGGGCTGGGCATATTTGAGGCACCGCTAATTTCTGCAAGTACGTCTTCGGGATTTGCTGCTTCGGGCAAGTCATGTACCGCGAACCTGGGCTTACGCATTTTTGGCCTGCTGATGTCCGCAGGGATTTCTGTCTGCTTGATCTGCTGTTCAAGGGCTGCGACATCTTCTTTGGATTTGCAGACTACTTCAAAGCCGCCTTTGTTGCTCTTTGTTACTCTTTCAACGCCGACTTTTAACTTGGAGAGAGGCAATTTGGCGTTGAGCTGTTCTTTTAGCTCTGCGTCTGTAATGTCTGTTTTTGGGCGTATGTACAGGCACGGTTTTTTAGTTTTCCGGGCAATCTCCGCAAATGTCGGATATGTGATTGCTGGTGGTGGTGTTGGAGTATGGGGATCGTGTGGCTGCTGAGCAGTTGACGCTAGTTGCTGTGTATGAGAAATTTCGCAGCAGAACACTGTTGAAGTGTTTACTCCAACAACAGACAACTTTTGCAGGTTTAACCGTGAATTCCGGACCCTCTAGGGCCAGCGTTTGGAGTGCAGCCAGTGAATCTAGTAGGCGCCCTCGAAGATCTGTTGACAGAAGGAATTTGGCGCCTCGATTTGTCGTAGTCGCTACCTGCCTGATATCCTTGTATAGGATGGTGACTTTCTCCACGTGGGTCAGGTCCGATGTAAGTACTGCTGAGGCGTCTATTATGGTATGCGATGTAGAGGTGGAATCACTATCAGCTGGAATAACTGAAGCACGAGACATGATATTCCGTGTAATACTGTGAGCACTATTTGGTGTGCTGAGGCTAAATCGCTAATAGTGGTGAGTTGAACTTGGGGTGATGATCTAAGATAAATTTAATGTTGCACTCTAAAATTGTCACTGAAAGGTAATAGTAGTGGCACGTAATATGAGCTCACTGTAGCTGCATTATTTACATTTAACAGAATGACCTTTTAGAAACGTGTGAACAGCCGTATGGTGAATACACTTTCAGAAGAGTCCGATAAATATTACAATTAATGCAATTACAATATAATATTTTAGCACATTATAATGCAAATAAGGATCTTAAGAGGGTTCCATATTATACTGCATTCAAATGAGAAAACACAAGATCAAACAAAATAAATGTAATAATTAATACAAATTAATAAACAGAACCAGATAATAATTATCGAAAAACACACTAGAGGCACTTATAACCAATAAATGTTAGTTAAAAAGGTTGATTAAGCAATCAGAAATAACTAAAAGCTAAAAATTAATACAAAATTAAACAATTTTCAAACCGTAAGGACGGACCCTGTGCTGCTTTTGCAAGAAAATAAAACAGGGTATGTTGGCAAGAAAATTTATAATACAGTAGGCAGTAAATAATCAGAACATGGAATAACACTGATACATGAAAAACATTTAAATAAATTAAACAAGCATTGAATTCTATGCAAAAAAAAAAAAAAAACTTTTTAGATGGTTGTTCTAGGGCGTATAAGGTCAAAGTTATTGATTTTTACAAAAATAAGTAAAATTTACACTTGGTATTAAAATACCTTGAACATATAATGTTAACAGTGCATGTAATTAAAGATACCCAAATGCAAAAAAATAATTTGAAATAAACATAAGTGCAATAAACAGAAAGAAAACTATTAGACAGTTAAAAACATCTTTAGAGCAGTTCGCTAAGGTAATTAAGGGCCAAGTTATTGAATTTTAACAAAATAAGCAAAATATTAACTGAGAGAGACGCTAGAATGGTCGAAGAATATTCTAAGTCCTGATATCAAATGTTGAAAAAATTCAGTTACAGGCTATTGCGGTATATTAATGGAAGGAGAATAACAGTCCTACCTTAGTCTTCTTCAGATGGAGTGGCTATGTCGAGTAGATCGCGAGATTTTGAATTTTGAAAAAATAAGCACTTTTGGGCACTACAGTTACACTGTAAACTTAGGCCTACCCCGGTCGCCACGTGGTAGATCGTCGGCACGTTTTCGTCGATGTGACCGTTATGCTGGTAAGCACAAACACCGTTGAAGTGCGGCGGACGGATTCCTTTGTAATTTTCACGAAAACTTTTATAACTTCGCTAATTTTTGTCGCACACACAAAATTTAGGTATCCACATGTAGGTTAACACTTCGCACACAATTTGGAATAAAAATTTCTTCTGTGGGGTAGATATTTCTGCGGTTAATAATGCTTTTTAAGGGAGCTCAGCTGACACACATCCTACCTCGCAGGGGGCGTTGTACAATTTTTTTTTTTTTTTTTTTTTTCAAGCTATGTTCGTGTGTATGATGAATAGACAAACAAGTTAAGAAGGGTTTAACTTCACTCTTTATTTCCCACAGCGTACAGGTCCTCCCGCACTTCGGGATACTACATAGACCTATACTTTTGTTCTAAAACGTAAAAAATAAGAAATATTATACTTGTTTATTTATCAGCAAACCAAAAATAGCTAAAAAGGTCTTAAAAATAACGAAAACTATATAATTTTCTGGATACGGTCAAAATGACCGATAGCCGTAATTCTAGGTATGAACAATAATATTGGAGGAAATAATTATTTAAATGGGCAAAACATATCATGTAATATTCATAAATTTTTGGAAAAAGTCAAAAATTATCAAAGCTATAAATACAGAATTAAAATATTTATGTAAAATTAAAATGGAGATGCGCTCAAAAATGACCATTGCCGTAATTCTAGTGTTAAAGTTAAATTTACTGTTATAATACAGGAAACATACTGTTATAATTGTTTCAAAATGATGGTATTTAAAATAATAAATCAGTTTTTTTTTAATTGGTAAAGGCTAGGAAGTAAAGTGTCAGAATGGATTTCGTCTACAATCCTTTTGATTAGCTTTTGCTTATTGTTTCACAATTTAATAAATGGTATTACGTTGTATTACAGAAGAAACAAATAAGGAACTTGTTTTATAAAATAAGATTTGGCTGAACTCCAGACTTTGGCTTTTTTTATTTTTTCCCAGAAAAAATACGGTAAATGTACGCACTTATCTCTAAGTACTGAAGAAAATTAGATGCATATAATACCGAAGGGTCGTTAGATTATGACCACCCTGTTAATAACATGTAGGACTACCTTTAGCCCTCAAAACTGCCAGCACCCGGCATGGCATTGACTTCACAAGGTACTGATATGTAGTCTAAGGTATCTGGTACTAAGCTCTCACTAACTGGTCCCGCAATTCCCTCACATTGCGGGGGGGTAGCGTGGCAGCACGAATTTGGTTTTCCAGGCGGGGGACCACAAATACTCTATTGGGTTAACTTCAGGTGAATTTGGAGGCCAAAACATGACTTTAAAGTCACTGGAATGTGTAATGTTTCTCGAACCACTCCCTGACAATTCGACCTTTATGACATGGGGCATTATCCTGCTGGTAAACACCATCCCCGCCGGAAATACTGTTGCCATGAATTGGTGAACCTTGTTTGCAACGATATTCACTTGTGGCACAGATGTCAGGGATTGTTCTATGTGGATTATGGGTCCTAATGTTCTCCATAAAAACATTACCTACACCGTAATACTCCCACCACCGGCTTGTTTACGTCCAAATGTGAATCCAGGAGCCAGGGTTTCGTTTGAAAATCGGCGTATTGGCACACGTTCATCAATGTGATGGACCAGAAAACGTGATTCATCAGACCATGCAACTTCCTTCAATTCTTCTAATGATCAATTCTGATGATTCTTGGTCCATTGCAGACGCAGCTGGCGATGACGTGCCGTCAGTGCAGGGATATGCTTCGGCCTCTGGCTGCGTAGGACCATACGCAGCAATTTAGGCTGCATAGTGTCTTGAGGAACACTGTCGGGGTCGCCACTTTTGCAGCTGGTGGTGATTTCGGCTGCTGTAGCTCTTCGGTGACGACGAACCATGCGTAACAATCTCCGCTCTCCTCTGGAATCAATGCGCTATGGACGACACACTGCTGGCCGGCGGCTTGGCCTTTCATCATCCATACACCACTTTCGATATGTGCTCTTAACAACTGCACTTGAACAGCCCACTATACGCGCGGTTTCTGATATTAATGTTTCCAGTCGCTGAGCCATAACGGTATGAACTTAATTGAAGTCTAATAAGTCAGTTGTTTTTCCCATTATGTCGCTAATAGCGCTATGTTTGGAAAGAATCTATTCGAATCGAACCTTAATATTTCGCGAATATCGCGCAGAAGGCGACGTGTCCAGATGAATGACATATGTATATTTCCATAAAGGCACATAACATGAATACAGTCATGATACGTTAGACCTGGAATGGACCTGGATCAGTAGTTATATCAACGTTATATTTACGTATTAGTAAACAATGGTCGTATTATTCAGGTAGTGACGTATTCCATAATAGTTGCTGTCTAACGTTTGGAAACTGGACGCTTTACCTACATTTGTATGCTTACCAATTGGAGAGAGTGTGTGAGAATTACTTCAAATCTGCATTTACAAGAGAGGAACGTGGTGTATATAAAATGAAATTCCCTTTCATTCTTCGCCTTCCTAGCTTGAAGATTCGAGACAATTAGACAAGTGTGGATTCAAGACTTTATAAAATTCACTTTTAACAAGGAATCAGATATATGAACAATATAAGGATTTCATTAGGGAATACCTTGAGCTTAGACATAAGGAAAGAGTGCCAGAGAGAGGGATTGTTACTGATTCTGCGTATGAAATGCCTCATCATGCCGTGTTGAAAGAATCAAGTACTACTGATAAGTTCAGAGTCTTTTTCTATTGCTCAACTAGAACAACGACGAGACTTTCATTAAATGACCTTTGATGTTTCAGCCAAGAGTTCCGCAAGGGCTGTTTACAGTCCTTCTACGGTTTAGAACTTATAAAGCTGCGGTGAGCCTATGAATCTGAATCACTATATAATGTGAAGATGGGAAGAAGATGTTCAGACAAATTCTAGTTTAATTAAGACACAAGAGCACACCGAACAAATACTAATTCAGAAGTCAAACAACAAAAATCAGCTTGAAAATTTGAAAATATAACGCTGATTTTTGTTGTTTGACTTCTGAATTAGTAAATTCTAGGTTACCCAGAAGATAAGAATTGACAAAGAAAAGTACGTAGAGATAGTCGTATTGTACCCTTGAGTACATTCAGATTAGTAAACGTTACGTAGAGAACTGCCTGTGGACGATATTTATCTACTATAATAATGAAACAACTTGTAATAGATGAACAAGGTAGATTCCCTTTGGCGTCAAAAATTGCTCTTTCCAACTTTGTAGATGATTTACTCTCAGGAACACAAAGTGAAGATAAATTGAAAGTTTTATTTCAGCAGTTAACTAAAATTATGGAAAAGGGTGGATTCCGCATAAAGAAGTGGATTTCGAATAGTTCAGATATTTTAGAGAATGTCCCCGAGTGGTTAAGAGAACCCAATACTTCTCTGGAAATAACCAATGATAAGAAAGTGTAGGTACTGGGCATAAAGTGGAAACCCTCTACATACATTTCAGTTTTCAGAATGCATAAATGTTAAGGAGTTTACCAAGAGAGCTATTTTATCAGAGATGGCCAAAGACTTTAATCCAGTGAGATGGTTAGGGCCAACAATAGTGTATGCGAAAGTAGTATTGCAAGAGTTTTGGAGTTTACAGCTTCGCTGGGATGAAAACGTTGCAAGAGAATAAGCAGAAGGGGAAAACGTTTTACTTAGAATTACCCTTGCTATTAACTTCCGAGGTATGTGTTAAAGCCGTAAGCAATAATTTTGGAAATTCATGCTTTTTGTAACGCCTCAGGAAAACCTTATTATGCGGTCTAAGCCAGAGTTGCTCCCTTAAAATCCCTGTCGCTTCCAAGACTAGAGATATGTGCTGCGTTATTTTTAACTAACCTATTACATGCAGTCTCATCATGCACAAAGTTGGCAATTAATAGTATTTACGCATGGACAAATTCATGGGTTTCGTCCGAAACTCGCCGTTGGCTACATTTTGTCGCGGATCGGGTTGCAAAGATTCAGGAAGCTGTTCGGGCAATCAGTGGAATAACGTCGCTGAAAAAGAAAATACAACAGACTGTGGGAGATTCCATCAGAGCTTTTGCAAAGGGAATTATAGATGAAGGGACCGCAGTGGTTAAACCAATCGATAATTCATGAACAGCAAGATTTAAGTGTAGAATTAGAGAATGAGATTACGTTAAGGGACATGAAAAAGAGTTTTAGTTCGAATGTTTTCAGTTTCGAAGAGCCTAGTGTATTTTCGAAGTTTTCATCATAATTAAACCTATGTAGAGAGTTGACATGGTGTTTAAGATCCAAGAATAACAGTAAAAAGTTTCCCACAGAGGCCATAAAGGATCATTTATCTAATGCAGAACATCATGAGGTTACGTTTATGATTGTTAGAATTGTACAAAGATCTGAATTTTCAGAAGAATTATTCTATTTAGAATTGGGTAAACCTTTGAAGACGTCAAGCAAGCTTTTGTCTTTAAATCCTTTCTTATATTCCGCAAGGATAATGAGTGTAGGTGGAAGGCCCAGAATCGCTATAATTTCAGATAATCAGAAACATCCTATAATTTTACCAAAGAATCATAATATTACGCGTTCGATTATTAAGCATTATCATGAAACGTACCTTCATGCAGGTAATTCAACTACTCATTTCTGTCATACGACCCTGGTTTTGGATCGTGAGTGTTAAAGATATTATTAGAGAGTTTTAAACCAATTTATTATCTGTCGTAGATTTAGAGCTCAAAATGCAACTCGGTTAATGCAGATTTACCTACTTCAGGAGTTATTCAAAGTAGAGCTTTTTCTCGTGCAGGAGTAGGATTTTGGAGGATCATTTAACGTCCAATATCGTACTGGTGGAAGAGTTAAAAGTCTTTAAATGTTATGTATGTCTTTTTATTTGTTTTACTACTACAACAGTGTAGTTTAAGAACACTTATTCTAACATACAAGACATTTTGACATAAATAACTCAAATTGAATCCTGCCTTAATTCTAGGCCATTCGTACCAGCTTCAAGTGATTGCAATTGCCTGGAGGCTATAACACCAGAACATTTTCTAACAGGAGCGGCTTTAAGTGCTCTTCCAGAACTTAACTTGATTCAAGAAAAGCTAAATTACAGTGATCGATTAAAAAACTTACAGAAAGCTGTTTCAACACTTCTGGAAGCAATGGAGTAGTGAATATATGTTTAGGTTACAGCAAAGACCTAACTGGGGCAAGTTGCAGCCAGATCTGAAGATTGGTGATATGCTTTTCACTGAGATCGAGAAACTACCTCCACTACGCTGAAAATTAGGTATAATTATTAACGTGTATCCTAGTCTGGATGACAAAGTTCAAGACGTGGTTTTACGCACTTTTAAAGGTTTTACGACCTATAGCAAAGCTATGTCCTTTGCCATTTAATTCATGATATTAGAAACTTTATTTTTCAGGGCTATTTAATTTTGATAATTTACAGTTTATTGTTTGAAAACTCTTGGGATTTTAAGGCTGGGCTATGTTTGGTGTTATGTAAATTGTATTTTTATTAACTGAGCTGAGGAGCGGAGCAAACAGAAATTAGTTAAGGGTTTTAAGCGTACGTTTGGAACTTCAAGGGTAATTACTGGAGTTCCAGTGACGCGACGGTCTACCAGCGGCCGAATGGTAAAGTTGTTGAACATTTGCCGTTAGGTCCGAAGTTCCAATCTCGCAAACGGGCTGGCTGCATGGATGTTTTCGTGGTTTTTCCCATGTGTAATGTGTATACGAACCAGTTTCCCTTAGAAAGTCCTGCACAAGGACATCCCTTTCCTTAGGCAGATAGCCGTCGAGGCTTTGCCATAATCAAACCAACGACGCAAATGTTCCTTTGAGATCTGATATGAGATAGCAAGTTAAAATTCGAGGTTTCTCCATGTTTGACGAGTGGTCGTTCTTTGGCCAACGTGAAGTTTTAAGAAGGAAATAAACTACGTTCAGTCAAGCTTACGAATCTGTGATTTTTTTTAAATTCTACTGAAGGTATACAAGAGCAAATCAACAAAATACAGTCCACTAAACATCAACAATGGTTCACATAGCAATTTCACCTTAGTGTCGTTCCTACTTTGGTTCACTGTTTATAACAGGACTTATAACTTTCACGTTGAGCGGTCTTTAATCATATGAAATATCTTCACCATCTCCTTTTTACAAATGACTGAATATGCCTGTTGCTTGTTTACCTCCAAAATAACTCGCATTCCAAAAATATAAAAAAAATTATCTGTTAATGACTTCAAACAGTTTGTTAACGAAGCAACAATAATGTTTCCATCCTTCCATGGTACTAAGAAAATTCGAATTTCTAAGTTTATTTACGAACTGTTTGTTATCTTAATTTTAGAGAATTAAAATTTCTTAATATCTCAAACAGTCCAGAGGTATGTATGCAAGTGCTAAAATTGAATTTCTGATGCATTTAGTCTAATGTTTAATACTGCTATAATCCTATTAGTTTTCATAGATCAAAAGAACTCTGAACTGGGATCAATAACTTCATTTTAAGTGAATTTATTTTAAGGGTATTTTAGTTTTCAGAAATTTAAAATATTTAGCACGTATTTGGTTAGAGAATAAAGTCTTGCGAATGGCACCAAATTAAAATAAAATTACATCCATAGGAAACGAAATTCGTAGTGCAATATATTTTTCAGCTGTTTCTATTAAAAGAAGAATAAATAAAACGTTTTGGAAAAAGTTTCTAAAAGTATTTTCTGAAGCATGAAAAGTACCTGTGATGTGTGAAAACTCAGAAGAAATATAAGCTTAAACGAGCTTCAATTTTTTTTTCTTTTGTGCTTCAAAGAGTTGTCTCAATAGATTTAAGCCAGACCTGGCGTAAATGCGCAAGATTTTTAACAACGAATTGCAAAGTCTGAATCTGAAAGAATGAAGTTTAAAAAAATATATCATCTCTCGTTTAATTGAATTGAACTCAATTTAATGAACACAACTTAGAGGGAAAACTCATAAATCAATACTGAAAGAGGTGAAGTTTTCTATTTTTTTCAAACTTTCGAAAGATAAATAGGAGTTGCTCAAATGTTTTATAAAAAGGTATTTGAAATTTTCGGCTGTTATATGAAGTTCATTCCTGTTTCTATGATGACGGAAAAAGAGATGAAAACAGAGTCAATATTCGATATTTTTAATTAAACATGTCCTAGTTTGTACCGAAATAAAAAAAACACTTTACGGAATCTGGACTTTGGGAAAAATCAAATCAATAGCCAAAACTTTTAATGCAATATTAGTTCGAAATATCAGCATCTTTCAGCAGCTACACATTATTGCGTCCGTTCAATAAAGGGTTCTTGAACTCTCTTAATGTAATTGGTTTTACCAATGCACTCGTGGCTAACGTGAGCCAGAATGCCAATGTATGATTTGTTGTGTCACTTTCATAAACCTTGATTTTTAGTCTCCTCCTCCTTCACATGAAAACATCTAGTGGGTGAAGTCAGGTAATCTTGGAGGACATTCCATAAAGCCTTCATATACAAAAACGTTAGTTCCAAATGTTCTTAAAATACTGCTTTATCTTGCAGACTCATGTGCAGGAGCGTCATCATACTGAAACCACACAGCTGACAGTTCTTTCAGTGAGATATAATATCTTAAGTTCAATAAAGGTATGAAAGCACTGAAAGATAAAAATTCGTCTAATGAATGAAAAACGTGTAGAAACAAGCTCGCGAATCAGAACCAATCAGAATAGAAAACACAAAAGAAAGCTAATTATCATTTAGTGGACAACTATCGCCATCTATACGGCTAATTTGATATTAAAAATAAAAATGATACGGGCGAAACAGTATAAGCGATAAAGAAACAAGATGCAATGAGTCCGGGAAAATCAGTAGCGGCCCGGACACAGCGCCCGTGCGACGTGCGAGTAAAACTTGGAAGGAGTTATGCAGCGACCTCTTGTCCTCATAATCGGCTGGATTAAGGTGAAGATCTCTGTATGTTGCCTGTCATTTAAATAATGTAATAGTTGTTATTGCTGAAACCATGACTGCCCTAATGTGGGAGGTACTAGGCCTACTAAGACCGTGGCAGTGCAGTCGTTGTAGTGCGACATTCTTTGGTAATGGCTAAAGCGAACGGACGTTGCGGAGCAGTACATAAGATCTTGATTTTACTTGTATTCATGGAGCTCGCTATTTTAAATTATTTTGAGAATATGTGGTTTTAGGGCCCCCAATCAGAAATCTGCATGCTTTTAAGGTTATTCGCTATGCGCAAAGATTTGATCCTCTGTGCTCGCATGTGCGTATCCAGGTGAAGTCTTCATCTATAACAAGGCCCAGGAGTTTGAGTTACTTGGGTCGTTTCACATGTTTACCGTTCACTTCTACTAATGGGTTTCTTTGGATAGTGTGGCCAGGTTTGTGGAAAATAATGTATCTAAATTTCGCTTCCGAATTTTAACACATTTCTGGCAATAGAAATGATGGAACAGGGCTATATTACAATTTTTCTGAAGAATGTCTCTGCTATGCCCTTGAAGAATAAATTGAGTTTTAAGAATCGAATTGAAAGTAACATTCCAAAGATCTGGACCAGCGCATTTTCCCTGTGGGCAGCCACGAGTCCGATTTTGAGTGAGTTTTTGTTTTCGAGAAAAGTTACATGGGCAAGTCCATTTACATTGAGTAAATAGATATCTTGGTAATTTGGCGAGATATCGTCAAGCTGACAACAGTTAGGGCGACTTATTTTGTCGCCAAAATTGGCGAGTATTCAACGACATTTTAGTTCGCTCTCCGTACCACTGTAATAGGTATTGTTCTTGAATAAATGTAATTGATCATTATATTAGTTGAAACCATAATTAGACCCTCATATTGTTTTCCAATAATGTCGATAAACAGAGTGTACTAGAAATAGCTTGACGACCGGATGAAAACTATATAAGGCCGGAGACAGCATCTGTTCTCAGTTTTTGTTGCGACTTATTAGTTCAGTTTGACTTGAGATATCTCCGGGTTAGCTCTCTCTTTAGATGCGCTTTTCATTGTCTAGTGTTTAACGTTCTCAATAGTTTTAACAGTAACTTCTGTTTGTACGCTATAATACTGTTAAGACCTGTACGAGTATTTTTGGGAAAAGTTACAGAACTTTGAAGTGTTTTATTTAATAAAAATAAATTTTATTAACCTATCATCGGACCTGTGTGCATTCATTCAACCAGTGTTTACAGCGCTAAGGTTATAAAGGTGTCAAGGACTGCTAGTAAATGGTCCTTCGTATCTTGCGGGAACAAATTCCTGCTGACCGTTCTACTTCTGAAAATTTTACGGCACTCTTCATAGAGGGCTATTAACTTTCCTTTATATGAGAGTGACTCCAAATTCAAAAGTGAGCTAATGTTGAGAAAGTGGTTGTGAATCGATGAGTCCATATCAGCCATATTGCATCAAAAGTTCTTGAGTCAACACTGGTGTCAAGTTAAATTGCAGTGTTAGTGTGCGTAGTGTGTATGCTTCAGTGGAATTGAGAGGCGTTTTAATACAAAATTGTGTTCACAGAGCAAATTGTTATACAGAGCTAAAATGATAGCAAATATTCACCAAGACACATGAAACGCTTATATAGAGGAACAGGTGCACTAAGAGCTCTCAAAATTATAAAAAAATTTGGAACAACAGATTACTTTGATGGTAGAAGCTTCAACTAATATGGCAGTAATTATGCACGAAGTTTCTTGCTTGAAAGCATTTATTGCAGAGAAAATGTGTTCTGAGCACTTGCAAAATTGCGATAAAATTTAAGAAACAAATATTATCATGGCTTTGACCAGTGCCCAAAACAGTAGGAAGCTGCTAGCTAAAGACAAATAAACCTAATTAAAAAAAAATTAGAGGAACACTAGAGAAAAACCAGATTATGAGTAATAAGCAGGGGAGACTAATGCAAGTTATTTGAAGGGCTGCGTTATTAAAAAGCAAGATATAAGAAAAATTAAATATTAATAAAAGTCAATTAATTACTATAAAATACTAGATAGGAGAGGGAAAATGACTAGCTTGGTTACAAAAGCATTAGTGGTTGAGGAAAAGAATGGGCGTTGTTCGAAGGAGATACATTAACAAGGAACAAAATATTAGAAAAATAAATTGTTAATTAGATCCAATTAAAGAGCTAGTTAAATTAGGATTGGAGAGGGAAATGCAAGAGAGGCGCCAAAAGATGCAGATTTACAAGAGGAGTCAAATGGAAGTTATTTGAAGAGGCTACTTTAGTTAGGAAGCAGATACACGAGAATTAAAATATTAATTAAACTTAAATAAAACTTAACTGGTAGAGCTTGGTGAACTAGGTTGGTGGCAAAAGATGCACTATTATTTGAGTACAGGAACGGATGTTGTTTATAGCGGCTACGTTAAATATGGGACGAGTTATTTGAGAAATAAAAGTTATTAATTAAGTTTAATTGATGGCTTAAATAAAACAAAAAGAAAGAAAAGAAAAGGGACTGGGCTTGTATGTGGTTAACTTAATGTAGAGTATCTAGAGATAAGTGTCTGCAAGGAAAGTACAAAAAATTAGGTTAGATGACTATACTGTTGGACTAAAATCAGAAAAATAGAAAAGCCAAATAAACTCAATTCAAAAGCGACTTACAGTGTTTCTAATTAATATATCGGATGTAGAGTTACAGGAGAGTGGAGAGTGTAAAGGTGGGAATAGGCTCTCTGGTGTCAGCTTCTGAAAGTTCAAGGATTAAAATTAAAAAAATAATAATAATAAAAATTAAAAAAACAAATAAATATAAATTTAAAATGAAATAATATATATATATATATATATATATACATATATATATATATATATACATATATTCGAAATAAAGTAATTAAAAGTAAATTAAAAAGGCCTATGCCTTGCCCTAAAGCTGCAAAGTAATAAAATTATAAGGTACTTCTCCCGCCTTCATAGCGAGTCTTTGTGGTGTAGAGGTTAGCACACTCAGTGCGTAACTGAGATGTTCCTTGTTCGATTCCCGGCGAAGGCGTTCCGCATTTTTCATTTTGCCTGCTTCCAAAAAATCCTAATGTCTCTACAAAGTAACTAAAGTAATAAAAAAGAAAAGTAAATTGGTTTTGGTATTTTTGCAATTTAAGATTTTTCTTAGCAAAATTTTAAACAAGAAATTGAAATTAATATTTAAAATACCAATTTAAATTCTGACTAAAAAACTTTTTTTTTCATTCTTGGTTTTAAATTGAATTTGTGTTCTTTGGAGATAGTATATAGAAAGCTTTCTTATTATAAATTATTATGAGTTATATATGTTAATAATTAGTTGACTTAATGTACTAAATGTGTGAAAAAGGTTCTAGAGCCTGGGTCACTGATTGACAAAACTTCTCTTTAATAACACGGTCTGTATTGCAAACATTGAACATAATGCAAGCATTGTTATTTTACTACTAAGAATTCCAATTCACATTAAACTATACAGTATACATTAATATATCCCGCTTACCATTAAATCACATTATTTAGAATGCAGATCCATGTAGTATTAATTTAGAAAAATATAAGTCTTAATACAGAACCTGATTATATAGTGTTGCTACTTACAAGTGTACCCAACATTCGTTACGCTTAGATAAGCGTTATATCTCAATTAAAAGCATTACAAATTAGCAAGCTAGAATTGAGTACCATTAATAGATACCAAATATTATAATAATGCTACAAATTAGCAAGCTAGAATTGAGTACCATTAATAGATACCAAATATTATATAATACACTAGAATGCTACAGCAACAATTAAATAATAATGCTAATAATAGAAAATGGAACAAACATTAAAAGAACTTTAAAAGTTGAACACATAAAGCGGTAGCGGCGGCCGTTGTTGTTGTCATTTGCGAAGCAGTGGCGAACAACAGTAAATATTGAAGAAGAAATTATTTTTTAATAAATGCAAGGTTGCTACCATAAACAAAGAAGGATTGAACTTAATTAAATAAGCGTTAACTAAAATGAGAATATATAGAATGCGTACCTTAGCATACTTGATGTCGCTGCGATGAGATAACTGATGAACCAAGATGAGAATTTTCTTAAATTAAAAATTAATTTCCGAATTTAGAATTTTCACACAAACACATACTACTAACGTAACACCACATATTCCTCAGCGATTCACAAGTGCATAGACTTGCGGCAACACAATACGACACCGAAATGATCATAAATTACGCAAAAGCGACTGTAGAGACATACCTTGCATATTCACAGGTAGTATTAATTATTATGCAGACAAAATTATGTAAACTTCCTAAAACACTGCAGAATTTGTGGACTAATTAGCAATTTTCTGCGGAGCTACGAAAAGCATGTCAGACCGTTGTCCATACCACTCCACAAAGGTTACCATAATTTCTTGAATTTAAGAACTCTGATCCGTATTTCGGATTCGAAGAAGAAGGTGCTGGCACCAATCTTCCTTGTAATTAGTTGTGGAGATAATTGCGAGAGCAAAGTTCCCTAGTTTCTAATTGTCTAATTCCTTTTGCGATTCAGGTGGCAATACAATAGCGCTTTCCCGTACACTGCCAGAAATAATATTGCTTCTGGTGAAGTCATAAAGTACGAGTCCGATGGTGAAATTTGAAGCGATACGATTCGTGCTTGAACCGTCAAATTAAGATTTTCCGAATCAAACTTACAGGAAAGAAAGCCTATAGGCTCCAATATCAACTTAGCTGAAGATATAATAATTCTCTTGTTCAAATTTACATTTCCGTAATCATTAAATTTCGGATCGCAGTGCAGAGTTTCCTCCAGAACATACCAATTTAATCCCAGAACAGAGTTTTTTCTGGAACTGCTAATGTATCTGAATGCAAACCACTAACTATCTAACCCCTAAGATTAAAACATTCTAAAGACATGATCTTTTTTTTAATCTTAAATAAAATTAATCACTTCTTCCCAATCGCAACAAGCAACGAAATTATCAGCGTACATAAACTCCTTGAGTTTGGAAGCTGTCTTTTGCTAGTAACCGAGGTAACCGAGAATATTACTTAAATGGTAATTCAGAGTAGCTCCTAAGAGGGATGGACTTAGAGATCACTCCAAAAACTACTTTAACATGTCTAAAATATTTCCTTTTGTTAGAATCACCCTACTCACACCATAGAAATAAAGAGAAATTCGCAATCCGCTTAGTTCTTTCCTATTTACAAAAAAGCTTTCGTAATGTCTGCAGTCACTCTATATTTGTTTAAAAGAAACTTATTCAAAACACTGGGGATTAAGTAGATCAGAGAAGATACTGAAATTTGTCTGCCTTCGGAATATTTATATCTTCATGAACTTTCTTTAATAATCCCCAAACCGAAAGCCAATCCTTTAAATTCCTATCAAACTTCTGTAATTCAGTCTTTGGCAATTTAAAATTTCTCTTAAATTCGTTTCGCTTTTAATTTGTGTTCTACTCGAGTCTCTCAATGTATTCAATCGTCGTTCAAGTTTACGGTACCACTGTAAGTCAAAACATGTACCACTATACTTGTCCGCACGTTCAATTTCATCATCCAGTATTTTCTGAGAATAATTATCGTCGGTCAGCAACGTGTTAAGAATTTTTTCATCAAGGGATTCTATATTAGAATAATTTTTCTTGCAACTGTACCAAAAATCCGGCAGAAGAATCAAGATAAATGGCTTGTAATTTAAACAAATTCTGCACCTTTTCTGAAAATTTTATAAGAGTACCTCAATAAGAGCAGAGTAATTTGTTGAACCATAACTTAAGACTTATTTCCCTTGCAATGTAATTTGTTGAACCATAACTTAAGACTTATTTCCCTTCTAGCAAATATTCATGAATCAAATATTCATAAATTCATATACTAAATGAATACACAACATCGCAAATTCAGACACGATAATAAATACCTGACCTATTCTTCTGTTAACTCAGATTATTCAAATAAACCTTTTTTTTGTGAGCATTTACAGTGTAACACAGTCCATTAATCTATACAGAGCCAGATGTGGTGGTCTCTTTATTATGGAGGCACCTACTAGGTGGGCCACCATCGCCTCCTATGAAAGGACGGACAGTTACAACCTTGCCTTTTCCGGGATTCGAACCCATGCACTTCGGTATCGCAATCAGGCTTTCCTAACCTCTTTACCGTCTGGGCGGCTCCAAAAATACCTTTACTTGTAGAAAATTAATCTATTCAATGTTATAAAATATTTCATCAGTATACAATATATCTACGCAAAATTAAACTTCGTTTAAATCACCCTTTTCGTAAACACAGAATATAATCTATTCAGTATTATAAAACATTTCATCAATATAGAACATATCTACTCAAAATTCAACATTTCTGAAATAAACACTCTTCGTAAATATTGAATATATTCTATTCATTTATGCAATCAATCAAATGAAACACTCGTAATTTATTAGCATTTCTTCTCATTTTATTCATATATCATTTTGTCATGTGTATTCGACTCTAATATGATTTGATATGGAATATCATTCTATTCAATATTATAAAATACGTCAAAAGAACTTTTTGAGACCAGATTCCAAAACTTGAAATCAAATAAATAAATAAATGTATCTCATTTACCTGATAGGTTTTCGTTTTCGCTGGTGTTATTCTGAATCATGAGTCACGTTACGATTAACATAAGCACTTTATCAATACAATATTTACAGGAGAAAAATTGGAACATTTCAGTGAAATATTGCATCACTGTCAAAAAATAATTACAGCTATCTATTATAATGAAAAGCAGTAAATTAGATGCTCAGCGATGTGAGGTGTCGTAACAGTAGTGGTGCCTTAGAACGTATTTTCCCTTCTTTCTGATTTCCCTTCTTTCTGAAACTCCAGAGATAAATAAATCACGGAAGTAGAATGTCCCATCACCTGACGGCAAGAATAAAATAGTGATCATTACTTTGAGATGTCAGATATCAAGGCCTTTTTTAGAACTATGACTTACTGGGTATTAATAAAGGAAATAAATATTTGGATATGATACATAAATTAACTCAAAACTTCTCATTTACTTTCGTGTATTCAAACCGATTTTGAAATATCTGCCAAATCGGGTAGGACTCCAAAATAAGCAGATTTTTATAACGGACGTGTGGGCGAGAACGGGTGGCGTGTGTACTCGCACGTAAGGGAAGTATGAATAACAGATCAGTGAAAAGGAAAGGTAAAATCGAAAGAAACAAATATTTTAATGATTCAAGTTTTTCCTTTAGGTGCTCGAAAGTGTAAGCATTACCAGTGCTACAAGTTCACAGTGGTGGTGGATGAATTGGCAAAGATTTCAGGCATTTCGCGCAAATTTCCAACAAATTACTCAAACTGACAATTAACAGAATCTGTAACAAACAATCCTATGGCATACTGTTAATGCTCCCCAAGAAGAAGAAATACGTGTATTTCAGATCTCGTGATCTTGGTGGCCAAGTAATAGGAACCCGCTTCTCACGCTGGATGCAATGATGGCCATAAGATACGCTGAGATAATTTTTGATGTTATTGATGATGTGAGCTGAAGCTTTATCGTTCTGGAACCCCATTTATATGCAAACAGATTAAAGAATATCGAAATGAATCTCCATCAGGTTATCTTGTAGAAAGATGCCGTATGTGTGGCATTTCAGGCGACTTGGTAGAATGCAAGACACTGCTCAGTATCTGTGTACCATGCGAGCTCAAGCATTAACTTTGAATCTCTCCTGGCCGCGGGAATTCAAACCGCCGAATCTACCCAATCTTTTAATGCTTTGTTTCTGGATGGTTTCAAAGGGATGTACGGTACAGGCATTCTATGGAGTGCCAGGAAATAATGTTTATCCAGACCTGCTTATGAAGGCTAAGTTTTAACAACTAATTATTCCGAGACGAATTAGTTGCGTTAAGAGCAGCAATACAATTTTACATTCAAACAGAGCAGTCTTTAACAATATATAGCGGTTAAGACTTTAAGTACATGCCATTTAAGTAGATGATATGCCAGTGACCATCTATGCCAGTGGACGATATTCGGAGATTACTCTCCACCTGAGGACATGAGGTCTATTATCCAATCAATTCGTGCACTAATGGAGTTTTTAAAGAGGCGATGATGCAGCAAAATTGTCAGTTTTCAACAAAGCGTAAAACCCACATTCATACATTTTCCAAACTTGCCCATGAAAGTGTCAAAAAAATGTCAGCTCCTGTAACGGTGACAGAGCAGCTAGAAAGAGGATTCAGGAAGCCGAAGGGTGTTTAAGTACATTCCTAGAGTCAGCTCGAAGCTTAACGACGTAACAGCAGAACTAATCCAATTCCTTGCAGGTAACGAATGCCTCATGCGTGAGTCCACTAAAGCCGCTTCGGTTATCGAAATACTAACTAGTGTACGTATGAGAGAACTGATTACTCCCACTTTTAAATTTTCGACTGCTCAGAGAATACGTCGAAACTTTTTCGTTTTTTCTTCGTCTATATTGTCTTATCTTTATCTATTTTCAGATACATCGTGTAAAAATATTTGGTAATTGTAAAATTATATAATAAGTTAAAGAAATATCAAAAGAAGAAGAAGCCTTGATTTAAACAATACTCTAAAAATGGACGGTCCCCAATTATGCTTAACTAAACTTTTAAATCCAAGAAAACGAAAAAAATTACATAAATATTGTTTTAGATAATAAAAATATGTATATCCTTTATATATGTGTATCTTTATCTTATGTATCTCTTTCTATATATATATGTGTGTGTGTGTGTGTGTGTGTTATCAGTGTTACAATATCTATAATGCTTATTTGTATTCGTGTTTACATTTATGGATTAATAATTCCCATTCTGGAAATACACGTATATAATGTGTCCCTACTGTAACACTACAGTGCTTGTATTAGAATACATATTTCATCAGCATGTATACATTTATTTCATTCAGATCGACATTTATATATTAGATATATATATATACAGGGTTGTTCAAAACTATATGTCAAAAATGTAAAGGCAGTCAAAGGGGACCTAAGTAAGCAGATTTCGTATAGAAATGTGTGTGCTGGAATGCTGCGTTGAACCGGTAGACAGTGCTGATGAATAAGGCGGTATAAAAGCGCTGAGCTAGGTGATTCTTCATTTCCCGCATGGATCTCGAGCAATATGCATCGTTACATCAATGCAGAGCTAGCCGACATGCATTTCATGTATGAGGCTGCCCAAGGTAATGGATTAGCTGCTCAAAGGATCTAGAAGGAGCCATTCCCGAATACAAATCAGCCGTATCATATAACATTAGAGCATCTTCACCGGGAGTTAAGCACGAGTAGATCGTTTTATGCGTCCATGAGTGATACTGGCATTGAAAGATCTAACAGAATTCATCAAGTGGAAGAAAGAAAACTAAACACAGTAGGGGATTTTCCTTCATCAAGCTCGAGAGCTGTAAGACGTGCGTTGGGTATGAACCATGCAATTGTTTTGAGAACTTTATATGAAGAGGGAATGCATACGTATCATTTGCAGAAAGTGCAAGCAATGACCCCTGATAATTACCTTCCCCGTCTCAGCTTTGCCCGTTGGTGGACGAATGGGGTTCCAGCACATTGGAGCCCCAACTCACTTCACCTGAAACATCGGGATTACCTGTACGCTGCCTACGGATATTATTGGATGGGATAGGGTAGACCAATTCATTGGACACCGCGTTCTCGTCACATCTGCAGACGATCTTGTTTCCCACTTGTCTCTTGGTGCTGGACATGTGCTCGACATGCGTGACGTCTTTTCTAATGTACGCCGATCCATGCTTCGTCGTTGTGAATCTTGTATCACTGTTGGTGGTTGCTCTTTCGAGCACCTATTGTAAACTGTAATTTTTTCTTTTGTCTTTTCAATTGCCCGTGATTCACACTGCTTTACCTGCTAGAGCTTTAATGCGGCATTACCGCGCACACATTCCTATACGAAATATGCTTATTCAGGTCATCTCTACCTGCCTTTAAATTTTTGACATATAGTTTTGAACCATCCTGTATATATGTATGTAATATACTAAGTGTGCAATCATGAATCCGGTACTTTTAACTTCTAGCTGTAGACATGGCTGGGTGGATAAGGCAGGAATAAAACGTTGACAAAACTAATTTCGGAGAATAACTATCTTTATTTTAAGGCACATCAAAAAGTATTTCTTTGGCAGACAAATTACTTTTCGATCATAGTTGAATACAAATAATTTTATATATACAGATAAAAAGCTACGACGTCATTTACGGCAAGGAAGCATAAGCGGCGCGGAGTTGTTTGCATGGCAGAAGTCAGGAAAAGAGGGAAACGTAGTGCTCGTGACTCAGTATTCATACTTCCGTATGTGCAGAGAGTATTCTAAGCTATGATTGGTCAATATTAGTTTTAGTTACCTTTTTTATGCAGTGTTATGTAATTTGGAACGATCTCGAATTTGGGAGAACAGATGAATTTGGGGGAGGAAAGCACCAAATTTAGAATGTTAATTTTGAAGTCTCCAATTATTTTTTAAAGCAGCCATCGTATTTTGTTATATCGTAAATATATATGTATAGCAATATCTATGTATTTGTATTGGGATTTATCTGTGTATTAGGGCAACAATCTATATAGATATGTGGATTAGTTTATATATTTTAAATAGCATGTATACAATATACATTCATGTCCATAAATTAAGGATAATTCAAAATCACACGGAAAGCGAACTCTAAAGTAAAACTTCCACTTATAGAACTATCGCACACATCTTCAAGAATAATATGCAAATTACAGAAAACCATCAGATGAGCACCGATAGTACGTCACAATAACGAGAGTGTAAGAGGTATCATGGTAGCAAAGAAGTAAAATTGTTCACAAACGTGTAAGCCGCTCAGTGCAACAACCGAATAGTTATGGCATATAGAACGCATGTGGATAATTTTTTAAGTGGTAGAATAATCGGCTGCCTCGAATGTGGGCGGACTCAGATGGAGGCATCCGAGCTTAAAATAGTCCAAAGTGTCATCTCTAGGCTTTGGTAACGATTTCAAAATGATGAAAATGTCAGTCGACATTACAGTACAGGTCGCTCCCATATTACAACACCAAATAATGACCGATATTTGGCAGTAACTGACAATAGAAGCAGATGGAGAGCAGCACAAGACTTGTCTCTTCAGCTATCTTCAGGCACGGGCAACCCGTGTACGGACGGTCGTTTGGGAGAGATTGGTCTATATGCTCGCAGGCCTGTCATCGTGTTCGGCTCGAGGCAACTCACTGTCCCTAGCGGTTAGCCTGGAGTAGAGAGCTTGCAATGTGGACATCGTCATAGTGGGATTGTGTGATGTCTTCCGACTAGTTCAAGTTTAGCTTGCAATCTGATTCACGTCGAACTTTCATATGGAGAACTCCAAGTACCCGCTACCACCAAATCGGATAACACCATTGAACGATACCATTATGGTGTTGTAGGATTGCTCGTTTGGGCTGGAATTATACTGGGCTCCAGAAAAGATCTGCTTGTTCCGATCGGAACCATGAGAGGCGAAATTTATCGAGACATCATTCTGGAACAACATGTACGTTTTCTTAGGGTGCCATGGGCGCAGAATTTGTGTTTATGGATGACAACGCCCGTCCTCACTGTGAAAAGATTGTAAAGGAATGCGTTCAATCTGATGATATCATCCGTAAAGAATGGCCATCATTCTCACCTGACTTGAATCCGACAGAGTATGGGTGGGACATGATTGGCCGACTAATTGAAGCCTATCAAGCACCTCCTACATGTGTATCGGAACTTCGGAGTGAATTGCGTGCTGAGTGGAGTAAGCGTTCCCTCGATCAGCTCGATATTTTGATACTCTACATGCCTAGGCATTGTCCGGACTGCATTTCATCGCCTGGGAGACGTACAATGTATTAACCATCAACCAACCATATAATGTTAAGATTTTGCAAGGGAGATATTTTTTGTATATGCTCCCTCGAGCAAAACTCCTAGTTTTTATGAATGGTAGCAAAAATACACTATCTTTTTTGTTTAATAAATGGGCTTTATGAATAAGTCACGTTTGTTTTCTTCACGGATCTTTATCTGCCGGAGCTGGCATTATCTTTAATTTATGGACATGAGTGTATATACGCATATAGGTACATTTAAATATAATGTATAGGCAACCTATACATCAGGTATTTTTAATGTCTTAATGTTAAAAACTAAGTATTTACTTAAAATTTACTAAGGAAGTATAAAATCTGTAGTAAATATTGCAGGTCAAAAACCTACTAGCCGGAAATTTAAATTTCTTAAATTCTGCGGTGCTGAAAAATGATGTTATGAATCTTTCCTATACAAGCGAGCTCCTACTTTCTCATACTCCGTGGCTTACTCTGCCTTCCTGTTTAGATCTGAAGTATATTTAAATTACTCTTCGACACTTCCGTATTCTCGATTCCTGTGATTTGTGTGCTGTTCCTATACCAGTTAACTAAGGCTGCTAGATTATGCCGTATTAAAGAGAATGTTGTTACTAAACCATTTTCGAACAAAAGCGGAGTAGACATTGTCAGGTTTCCTGTGTAAGGGAATAAAGATTCAGACAGAGCTCAGTACTGACGACTGATTCATATGCTGAAATCAACAAACATTTTATTCTTAAAAATGCTGCTGTGCCAAGACAAAACGAAGCTTTCTTATGTTATATACTGCCTAAAGTTATATACACCCTATTTTTATTTTTATTTTCTATTTACTCACCATTTTCTCTAACACAGTTCTGCAAGGTTTCAATGAATATTTCAGTAACAGGCTTCATTAGGATTCATTTACGACGTTCTCCGCGGTGTGCGGAATGCGACAATTTAATATCTGTAGAGGCCTGCCTAGATTTCACTGTATGATGGATTAACACACATAGAGATGGTTGATTTAAAAAAATAAACATTTAATTACAACAATTACCACATAACTACTTAATACATTAGTACTAAAGTCATTTGCATCGGAGGACAAATGCGGTCGAGTAAGACGGCGACAGAGCGCAAAACGATTTTAGCGCGTTCCGGAAGTCTCCGTTACAGTTACAGCTAGAGATTCGGGCACGCGGTTGGCGAGTAACAAAAATAATTTCCTTTAGCATCGCCATACTTTCTAAACAGTTGTTTATTCGGTATAAAACATTCATTGCAAACATATAAATGTAGAAGCATCAGGTTTTATCGATACAGGAAGTTAAAAAATGTGTAGTGCCTTCGCCAGGATTCGAAATCCGGACCTCCGGAATACGCGTCGAGCATGCTTCCAGTTGCACTACAATGGCATGTGGAAAGGGGGGAGAAAATCCCTATAAAATATACCGAATTCCACTACATCTTTTACTTATCATTGGGACAGTTTGCTAATCCAGGTTCTTGTAAAGCGTTAACATATGAAAACTGTGAAATTTGAATCATCTGATCTTTTTCTTCACTTTTAGTGTTAACATTAATCAGCTCAATATTAAAATTAGCGAAAGTTTGGATAATATACTAATCCAGGTAATTAATAAAAAAACGTTCAAGTTAAGACTCAAAAGAAAAACATCTCGATAGAAATGAGAAAGAAAATTAATGAATTAATTAATTATTAATGAATGATTTTTAGTGGTGATGAGTGTAAATTCGGTTTTAACCGAATTTACACTCACCACCACTGAAAATTCCAGCAATAATTTTTACATTATTTGTAAATCAAATTATAAGGAATCAATATCTAAAATATTTTATAATCAAATTATGCAACTGAAAAAGTTATTGTCAATAAACTTAACTACTTGCCACGAAAAATATAAAGTTAGTTGCAAATCAGCTTTGATAAATTTCATAGTTTATAGACTTTGCCAAAGTTTCATAAAAATCTTTTAAAATTCAGATTTATTGCCAACAGTACAAAACATCAAAAAGGAATAATTGCTATAACTTTTGCAACAATTTTAGAGAAAAAGAAACTGCCATTTTTGTCAGGTAATACTAACATCAGGTAATTGAATCTATTACATTTTTAATAATAATCATTTTAAAAAGCGCAAAGTTATAAAATCCTTAAAAGTTAATATAGTTATAGCTAATATTATTAATTAATATTGATAATAATAATAAGTTACTATTATATGTAGCATAGTTAATAATATTAATTAATATTATAGTTACTATTATATATAAAGCATAGCAATATTAGTAATTGCTACGATTTCGAAATTTTTTTTCTAATGACAGACACTCTCCTATTTAGCATTGGACACTCGTAAGGCCAGACGTGGTGACCATTTTATTGTGGAGGCAGCTGAAGAAGGTGACCGGTGCTTCCTATGAAAGGACGGACAATTACAACCATATGTTCTCTGGTATTTGAGCCCCTGTCCTTCGATACAGTAGTAAGCTCCTCTGAGTGGCATTTCGAAAAATCTGTATTCATCTTCCCCAGTTAGTGAGATACTCACAAGTCTAATTTCGAAGGATATTATACTTCCTGATCTCAGTAATATTACAGACAGGTAAATGGAATACGTATCTCAAAAAGACACTCTTCAATGACTCCATTGAATTCAGTGATAAATTATTCTTACAAGTTAACGTTCTACCTATGGGCAAGGCCGTTTCTACATATTTTTTCACCTTAGGTTGTAAGGATCTTAAGTTTTACTAACGTTTATTTTATTTTAAATCTTTACTATCACTTCTTATTTTCTATTTCCGGCCAGAATTAAAAGCTTTAACTTATTTATGCAAATTTGTCTGGCGAACGCCAAGTACTTAAGTTGTGGCTTTTTCCCAAGCACGAGAGGAAGTAGTTAGTAGAAGCAGGCCGCTTGCCTTGGCAGTTTTTACTCGGTTGCTGGTTGCCTTCCAGGCCAGAGGTTTAATCCTCTTAATAATTTTAAACGTATTGTAGTGTTAACAGTTCTCTGTACTACATACGGCTTCCTGTTAATATACGGCCAATCTTCCACGTAGGCACTTGTTTATTAATACAAAGTTAGTTTAGTTAAATTTTTAGTTAATATGTTTTATATTCTTACGTTCAGACCACAAGTGGTTGGTCTCTGTATTCCGAAGTTCCGGAAATCATTGTAAAGAGAGAAAAATAAAGGGTTTCGTATACCCTTCCTGTGTGTATTGTCTACTTCCCAAATTTATTGAATATAGCTTTAGTAAGCTCCCTGTTCCGAGTCAGGACAGTTAATGTTCCCAAAGCAAGTAAGGAGGAACACAGAACCTGATAGTGGCGCCCAACGAAGAAGAATAACCATGGCCGAGTTTCAAGAAGAAACTGTGCTGTCTGCAGAAGCGGTTCAGAATCCAGAAATGCCAGCTGTCGCCCTGGAAGGATTTGGCTACATCGTCCAGATCATGCGCGCATCGATGAAACCAGAAGCAACATTTAATGGAAACTCACCGGTAATCAGATTTTAGGAAACATTGGATGACAACTTCATGCTGTATCCAGTACATAAGTTCCAGAAAGTCACCTTAGCTACCAGCGCTTTGAGGGGCCAAGCGCTTAATTGGTTCAAATGTATAGGCAGAAGCCTCTTGGGTCAAGCGGGAAGTTCCACCTATACTTACGAAACTTTTAAGACTGCCTTAGTAAAAGCCTTCCCTGTCGTAAGAGATCGTGCAAGATTAGAAACGGAACTTTTCAGCATATATCAGCAACTAATCGAAAATCTTTCCACCTTTATTTTAAGAAAAATTCACGTCTTGAAACTCTTGTATGGAAACCGTCCGGATCCTGAGATAATTCAAGTGATTTTGCCGAGGTTACTTCCCCAAGTACAAGACTTTATTGAATTAAGGAATCCGACTACACTGGAAACGTTATTTGAGCTAGCAATCCAGTTTGAAAGTAGAAGAAAGGCGGACATTGAAAGAAGACGCCAGTATGAGCAACGAAGCCAATCTGGTGCGCCAAGACCACAGCAAAGTCAAGAACACGGCTACGGAAGCAAAGCGAATCAGTGGGCAAGGAAACCCGAGCATCCAAAAACAGCCGGCGAACGTCGACAGTTCAATAGCAATCCAGGAAAAAAGTCTCAAGGCCAGTGTAAAAAGAAGGAAAGCACGGAAATGAAAAATAATTTAAACTAAAACGGATTTCTGCTGACGGGAGGGTGCGGAAATCCGAAGGCCAAGAAAACCCCTCTTCCTTCAAGTTAAATACAGTAATGGTGAAAAATTTGACTCTTCCGAAGATTGAAGTTTTGGTGAATAACATCCCAGCCACCGCACTCCTGGATATAGGCGCGCAGTGTTCCTGTGTGGCAGAAGATTTTTTTAGGAAGTATTTTCGGAAATACCGCATATATAATTCGTATAATACGACAGTGTTAGCTGCGCAAGGAGAAAGATGCAGGTGCATAGGTAAATTACCGCTATACGTCCGTATCAAGGACGAACAAGTAAAGGTGATGTTTTTTATAGTAAAGAATCTGCAAGCACATATTATCTTAGGGATAGATTTTCTTTCAGAGGCAGAAGCAACGCTGGATTTTAATGAAGCGTCCCTTAAGCTCACGATGAAACCAGTTCGAGAAGAAAAAACGGAACCGCCAATGTTAAACCTTGACCACCTGCCTAAGGAAGAGCAACAAAGAATCCGACAAGTGGTAAAAGAATTTGCTTCGTTATTTAGTGATATTCCAGGATTTACTCAAGTTACTAACCATAGTATCGACACCGGAGATTCAATGCCAGTTCGCCACAAAGCATACCGGTATGTTAAGAATAAAGAAAAAATTATATAATGGCACATTAGCGATATGTTACGTAAAAAGATCATAACGCCCATCTCAAGTAGTTATGCTAGCCCGGTGGTTTTATGTAAGAAAAACAATGAGTATCCATTAACACATCCAAAAAGGTGGCGTTTCGCGATTGACTATCGTAAATTAAACTCCATAACTAAATATCCGGTATATCCGTTACCTATTATTGAAGAAATTCTAAGGAACATAACGTCTACCAAATACATGACGACTTTAGACTTAACGACTGGTTATTTTCAAATAGGGGTTAGACCGGAGGACGTGCCTAAGACTGCTTTTATAACCAAGTCTGGCACTTATGCATTCCTGCGTATGCCGTTTGGCCTTTCAGGGGCACCGGCAACATTTCAGCGATGTATGGACATTGTGTTAAGGCCTGTTCTTGGAAAGTCCACATTTATCTATTTAGACGATATCATTATTACTAGTGATAATCTCAACCAACATGTACAGGATTTAAGACAGGTGTTTTCATTATTAAATGAGGCCGGTTTAAAAGTTAATGTCGAAAAGTGCAAATTTGCAGCCCCTCAATTAAAATACTTAGGTTACAAAATATCTCAGAAAGGAATCGAGACAGACGAATCAAAAATAATCGCTGTACAAAAGTATCCGCTGCCAAATACGGCTAAGAAGCTCTCTTCTTTTCTAGGACTTTGTTCATATTATAGGTCCTTTATAAAAGATTTTGCAGCTATTGCTGAACCATTGTTAAAATTAAAAAGGAAAAAGGCAAGATTCTCGTGGACGGGCGAAGCCAATAGTGCTTCCGAAAAATTAAAGCAAGCATTAACGCAAGCCCCTGTGTTGAAATTTCCTGAAAAGGATGAGAATTTAGAAATTTCAGCGGATGCTTCGGATTATGCGGTAGGAGCGGTACTTTCGCAAAATCAGCAGCCCGTGGCATTTTTTAGTCGAACTTTAAATCAAACACAAAGAAATTATTCCGAGACTGAGAGAGAGGCACTTGCAGTTCTGTTAGCAGTGCAAAAGTTCCGAGTCTATTTTGGAAGAGCGCCAATAACAGTGTATTCTGATCATGCGGCGGTAACTAGATTGTACTCAGGGAAAAACCTATCCCCAAGGTTAATAAGATGGGCACTCAAGCTACAAGAATATAATCTGGTAATCAAGCATACCCCCGGAAAGAAAAATATCGTAGCAGATGCCCTATCCAGAATAAAAATAGATGAAGAAGGTAATACTGTAAAGGTGGCAATGCTCACAGCATGTACAATAAATTCCCGAGAAACTGTAATAACCGAACTGGGTAAGGATCCTGAGTTTGGAAACATTTATGAGTATTTAAAGGATCCTGAAAATTTTAGCCACCAAGATATTGTGGCGATAAGAAATAGGTTGGCCCATTACGAACTAATAGATGGTCTATTATTTTATACAAAAACTACAAATTCCAACAACGAATTTCGACCTTTTATCCCAGCTAGTCTTAGATTAAATATCCTGCAGGAGTTATACGACAGCCCATTAACTTCTCATGCTGGTATTCGAAAAACTATCCAACGCGTACGCGAGGCAGTCTATTTTCCTGAACTGCAAAAGTTAACAAGGGCGTATGTCCAGTCCTGCGCAACATGTCAAGCAGTTAATTATATTAATTTCCGCCCGGCCGGGTTTCTAAATAGTATTAAATCCGAATTTCCAAATGAAATAATTGGCATCGATTTATTGGGCCCTTTCCCAAAAAGTCAGTTAAATAAAAGTCGCTATCTCCTTGTCATGGTTGATCATTTTAGTAAATGGACCGTAATTGTTCCCTTAAAACGAGCCTCCGCGAAATTAGTTACTGATTCTATTTTAAATAAATATATTTTAAAATACGGGGCGCCCCTAAAAGTTATATCGGATAATGGTCCTCAATTTGTAAGTAATGTATTTGAAGACATGTGCCAAAAACTGGGCATACGTCATTTAAAAATGGTCCCGTATCGGCCGCAATCAAATATAGCGGAACGGGTCAATAGAAATATAGTGAAAATTATCCGTAGTTATGTTAAAAATTTTCATAAAAGCTGGGATAACTATGTCAATGAATTTGCTTTCGCCCTTAGGACCGCAAAACATGATACAACGGGCAAAACTCCTGCTGAGTTATTTTTAGGCAGAAAGATTATAACGCCGTTAGAATAATTATTTTATGTTCAACAAAGAGCCCCAGAATTTAAAATGGGTGATATAGAAAAATTAATTAAAGAAGCAAAAAAGAACACTGAAGTAGCACAAAGAAAACAGAAGCTCTATTATGATATGAAACGACGGGGAGTAACTTATAAAGTAGGGGATGAAGTGTTAAAAATTAAGCATTCACTTTCTTCAGCACCAGAAGATAAAACTGCCAAATTTTTTCCACGATTTGAAGGACCATATGTCATAGAAAAAATAACTCACTCTGTAGTGGTGTTAAAAGCCAGGAATGGTGAAACATGCTCCGCAAACATTGACCAAATAAAACCATACCATGACCGTAATAAAATGCAAATATTTAAAGATCTTTTGCAGGATCCGGCACGGCAGGCACAAGCTCCAGAGGTGGAACAACGACAAGCACAAGGGCAAGCCATTAGGAGGCAGGAGCAATTGAAAAGAAAGTTTCCCCGTTGGAAAATTGAAGGTAACAAGAAAAAGAAGCCGTTCCACCGACCACAAAAGAGAGCGCACGACCACCCCCAGAATGAAGAAGGGAGAAGTACGACGAATGCAAAGAGAGCCAGGAGAAATAACGGCAACTATGACCCGGCTCCCAAACGGAAGATCTACTCATCGGACAGGACTCTATGCAGCAAATGTCGCCGAATTGCGGAAGGACCACCAGCGGCGGAGGAAAAGATACAAGGAAAATTTGAACGGCCAGCAACGAGATCCAAGCAGGAACGAGAGAGAAGTGTCCCGGTTCCGCCAAGACCAGCTGCCATCAAACGGCCAAGACCACAAGCAGAGGCGAAAAAGAAGGTATTCAAGGGTGACCGAACTGGAGGGAAAAGAAAGCTCCTAGAGGAAGGCACTGAAGGGCGAGCCCGCACAAGAAGGAGGATAAATCAAACACGAATCTTCGCTACCTTCCAGGACTGGGCAGAGAAAAGAATGTCCGAATATCACAAAGATAAGTAAAATTTTATGTTACTTTGCAAACTTAAGTTAATCTTTCATTCTTACTGCAAGTGGCAGATTTCAAGACGTTTTACCTCATGTGAGGTCAACCTTATCGCCAAAAAGGCGAGAAATGAATTGTTACCTATTTTGGTATTATGTTTTTCAATTACTCGCGAGTAAAACTAAAGTTGATGTATAATAGGAATGTGTAAATACTTGAATATTGTAAAAGTTATTGTATAAAATTTTATTTAAAAGATTCTGGCGAGAAAGAATTTTAGTCTGAAAGACTTTTGAAATGTAGTATTTCAATTTAGAAGAATTGGCACTTGCTTGGAAAAGAATAGAAGTTAACAATGTACTACTAATGTATGTTTTAAATTGCGTAAAATTAACGGCATGTTAATATGTTCTTATATACAATGTGAACTGTTATTTTAAATGTTAAGAAATACTGTGATATGGTAAAAGTGAAAGTAATGCCAAAAAATTTTAAACTTATTCGTGTGACTGTAAAAAGAGCCAAATTATTATGAATATGTGTTAAAGGTTGAATGAATGTAGTTAGGCTCTCTGACGCTACACTTCAGTGTTAGCCACTTTCAGAATAGTACCTCAGGGTTTAGAGATGAAGATAAGGTGTGTTACGAGGTTTTGTTATGTTGAATTTTAACACGTTAGTGTTTTGATTGTAGACGGTAGTGTTGAACACTGGTACATAAACACATTCGTGTTCGGTGTTTTTATTTACAACACATGTCAGAGAGCACGGGGAGAGATAATTAAATAAAAGTCATGAATGAAATAAGAATGTTAGGAGAAATATAAATATTCATGTGACTTGCCATTTAATTGTGTAACATTTCATTAAACTAGTTTTCCTTCCAGATCTCTGGAAGGAACCAGATTTCAACTAAAAGCTCCTGTTTAGATGCAGTACAGATGAAAAGTGGTTGTCCATGGAGCTGATAATGTAAAAACAAATTTTTTTTTTAATTTCTAGTTTCTAGTGAGAAATGTTTGTAAAAGATTGGCCTCGCGTTAGATTCTAGAGCTAAAAGTTTTCAACAAGGTCGTTTTAGACCACAGTTTCAAACTAATTAACTCTGGCGGGAAGTATGTAAGGATCTTAAGTTTTACTAACGTTTATTTTATTTTAAATCTTTACTATCACTTCTTAATGCTTCCGGCCAGAATTAAAAGCTTTAACTTATTTATGCAAAATTTGTCTGGCGAACGCCAAGTACTTAAGTTGTGGCTTTTTGCCAAGCGAAAGAGAGGAAGGAGTTAGTAGAAGCAGGCCGCGTGCCTTAGCAGTTTCACTCGGTTGCTGGTTGCCTTCCAGGCCAGAGGTTTAATCCTCTTAATAATTTTAAACGTATTGTAGTGTTAATAGTTCTCTGTACTACATACGGCTTCCTGTTAATATCCGGCCAATCTTACACGTAGGCCCTTGTTGATTATTCCAAATTTAAGTTAGAGTTTAGTTATATTTTTATATTCTTACGTTCAGACCACAAGTAGTTGGTCTCTGTATTCCGAAGTACGGAAATTATTGTAAAGAGTGAAAAATAAAGGGTTTCGTATACCCTTCCTGTGTATCTTGTCTACTTCCCACATTTATTGAACATAGCTTTAGTAAGCTCCCTGTTCCGAGTCAGGTCTTTGAATGTTCCCAAAGCAAGTAAGGCGGAACATTGAACCTGATAAGGTAAACAAGCAAATGCCGCCCCTAGATGACGCATCTAAAATTTCCTTTTTCTAGCTTTAGCTGTGAAGATACGCTAAATGAATTCATTACTATCATTATATATTTTACTTATTTTAATAACAATTTTAGGCGGATAGCACATTAAAAAAAATGACACGTATAAGAATTTAGAGTTTTGAAATGGAAAGACTTGAAAAATTTCCATTTTCATAAATGGCAAATAATATTAAAATATTAATTAAAGACATTAAAATTAATTTTTAAGCACTTTTATAGTTTCATTTTTCTCGCTTTTAATGAAGTAAAATCATAAATTTTTCTTTTCAGAATTTTCTAAATGATTTAATTCCATGCTCCGCAGAGAGAATGAACATATTTGAACGTTTTTCTAGACCAAATGTGAAGTGTTATGTACTTTTTTAATTAATTTATGTTCATTGAAATTTCTCTTATTTTACGTAACTAACAATACTAAAATATTTTAACGTGCCTTTCAAATTCCGGAAACGATTGAATTACATTGTATTTGGGAATTGTCTTTGAACGATTTAAACTTAAAGTGGCTTTAGTACTGGGAAAAAGCTGGTTTTTTAAAAGTAAGTATTCTTGATGAAATTTTGATGCATTTTATATCATCCGGGTTTTCAGACCTAAGTCATAATCTCATTTTAAATTACCTGAATCTCATGACATTAATTTTTCACTAGTTGGGAAATAAAAAAAAGTCTGAGGATATTTCGTTTAAGATTTCGTATCTCCATTTTAATCGCGAAATTAAAACATATAACACTTCTTTAATTTCTTCCCTGAAAAAATATCTTTCTGAATATTCGTTTCTCTATCAACCGGTTTTTGACAATATGATTTATTATACTTTCTTTTTCATGCTTGCTCAAATGATATTAAGGTATTTACCCCTAAAGATAAATTTTTACATGTTTCCAGAATACTTCCAGAAGTATTTTTTCTCGTCTGATGTAAAGAAAGACATAATCATTCAATTAAGCTTTATATGCAATTGCAATTTTTGATTGTAAGGCTTTATTTAACTTTCTTGCAGTATTGAATCAATCAAAGCCATGTTAATTCGTTGAGGAACTGTATTGGCTTTAATTTTTTAAATTGTTGTTCTCGTTTTTTTTTTCTTTTTGTTTTAGAATATGTGTGCGGTGTGTTTGTGGGCGAAAACGTTCGCATGCGTGCGTGTACGCTTGCGTATGTGCAGGTGAGTGAGCGAGCAAGTAAGAAGGGAGTAACTGAATGTTTAAGCTTCTGCTCAGGCCATTTTTCTTGCTGACTTCAGCCACATAGTTTTTTTTTTTTCCACATAGCTTTCATGTTTTTGTATTGTCTAAATTTGTACTCACAGCTTAATTTCTATTCCAAATTTAATCATTAAAGAAAATTTATCCAAAAGGGAAATTAAGAAGTGTGGTTCGTTTTGATAGCGTTTGTTGCTCTTTTGAAATGACAAAAAGGCATATCAAAATCATCTTTTCATTTTTCAATTTGCCTTCCTTTAACAGCTTTTTTAACTTAAAAACCTTGTCTTTTGGGTTTTTTGTCAAGTAAAGGTTTCTTTTAAGCTGTCTATGGAGTAGTAAATTGATTTTTATGAATTTTTTCATTAATGAGTATCTTTAATACATACCTATATATGTCATCAAGAGGTTATAATTATATCAAAAATTGGTCGAAAATATGCTAATAGCGAGAAATCAAAATTAAAATAGAAACAAAACAACTAAATAAAATAACATAAAAATAATAATATAACATAATAAATAATAGAATTTTCTTTGGTCTTTTCGAAGAACAGCTAAAAACTGTTCACCAGAGTCATGTTTCTGAGTTATAGCTTATGTTTATAAAAACTAATTCATGAACTAACTAATTAAAACAATAATATAAGGATATTAAAATTTTCATGCTATAAACCAAACTTTAAATTATTTTAAATTGGTCGCAAACATATAATCTGCTCAGCTGTAATCCTAAAGAAAAAATATAGTAAAATATTTAAACAGTATAAAATTAGAATGCTTTAAATTAGAAATCAGCGGAACAATTGGGAAAATTGATCTCAAATTTTTATCTCAAAAATTTATCTCAAGCTCTGTGCTTCTTTTCTTTGTAGTATTATTTCTAATTTTTATTTGAAGTCGCTGAGAATATTTTGAAAGTGATCACTTGTTCTGATATAATAATGTTAAATGCTAATAATATAATGAGCATCTCTCAAAGCTACGTGTAATACATATAGCAGGTTTTTTTTCTGATATTAAATAGTTCAAACATAATTTGTTGAGCTACCAAAGCTCAACTAAACGATGATCTTCCTGAATTACAGCTTAAACTGAGCATTGAATTAAATATACTTTAGTTTTTAATTTTCTGTTGGAAGAAAAATTTTAATTTGCTAATGAATATAAAGCAACGCTTTAAAATCGACAGGTAAAATGCACATTCTTTCTTAATAATTGTTATATGATATTAATCAAAGAAAACAATGGAAACACATTTTATTTTTAAACGAATAAAAGCACGTTTCTCTAAGATTTTCTACTGCTATTAAAGGAAGTGTTTTTATCTTAATTACGTCACGTTCTCTTATAGGTAATGGAAGTAAACTGCTAAGCATGGACTTGCTTTTCCAAATAAAAATTATAGCAACAACAAAGTGTGTTTCCATGTATATTAAAGTAACTGCAACTTTGTATTAAAATTAATGGAAAATGTAAGTTTCTAAAAGGAAATATATCAAAACTTTTATGCTAGAAATCAAAATAAAATAAAACGCAATGACGTTTATCTTAATAGCCTTTAAGAAAAAATAAAGGTTAAATGAAAATAAAATGTCTTAGACAATGTTTCAGGATAGCAGGGTAGAGTTACTTGCATCTTCGAAATCGGCTTAATGGCAGAAAAATTCAAAATGCGATTTTCTGATATTATGTAACTTTAATATTATTTCCTCTTAGCAGTCCTTTAACTAAAAGTTCGTTTGTATCTACAGACTAGGGACTTCTCCAATCTTGGACTGGAATACAGAAATACCAGGCTTTTCCTAGCGCGTCGACATCGAATTTTGAAATGCCGTCCCTTATAGTATTAATTAAAGGTAATGAATTTATAAGCAGACAGCAGAGTCATTTTTTAAGCTTTATTTTATATTTATAGCAATATCCTGGAATTCATCTCTTGCTCCTGACCTTATTTTCCTTTGTTTAACTGTGTACTAGAACCCAGTTATTACAGGAAAATAGTTCGCTTCGCCTCTTTACTCTAATTATTTCATATATAATGTTTTAATTCTGCAAAAACTTATCAAAATCCAAAGACAGATGAATGGGCCACTTATGCGCTGAATCTATTGATATATTCCCAACAAGAGAAGATATACCGTCTTTAATTTTAAAAAAAAATTATAGTTAATGATATGAAAATATTCCAGATTTAAGCTGCCTAGGATATTAATTCTGAATGTCAATGTTCTGTTCTTGTCAGGTACATCAGTGATTTTTGTATGGACAGTTGATATTCCTATCCTCCTTGACATATAAAAATGAAAACGTGTCTAAATGTTACTCAAATGCGCAAACATGGCCCAACAGTGTCAAAGCAGTAAAAGCCGCTGAACACTCGTAATTCGATCAGAGGTTCGAGTCCCGGCGAACAGGCTGGCTAAATTTGCATTTACGTGTTTTTCTTCCATGGTAACGTGGATACAAAGCAGTTTAGCTTAAAATGCCCTCCTCGGGGCATCCTTCCCTTTCAGCTGTGCAGTTTGCTATAGAAGGAATACGTAATAATAAAATATGCAAACACAAGTCGACAGATAAACTAAAAATTCTGCACGGAAATAAACAGTGACTAGCTTGGATCAGGACATGAATCAACTTATTGTACACATCTATGAATTTTTGGTATTAAAAACTAATGCTTAATCTGTTTTTCTATTTATTATGCTGTTTTCGCATTTAACGTGAGAATATAGTAGTTTTCAGCTTGGATAAGAAGATTAGTACGACTTAAAGAAAGTTAGTTATTAGTTATTTAAAAGGAATAACTTTGTGCAGTTTGCTAACAAATAAATAAAAAGGTTAATCGTAAAAATTAGTACGAACTAGAAAAATTAAAAAATTCTTGTTCAGTACAGTTTCACTGGAGTTTTACCTCACCACTGTTACTACGGCAAACGCAATGAAAATTATTTTGGACGTGGACGCTGTTATGCCTGGCCAAGAGATGAGAGGCGGGGCTCTGAATAGGTTTCGCCATGCCTTCGACAGTTACGGGCTAGAACCGAAATCGATAAGAAAGTCACTATGCAAAAACATTAAGGAAAATACTAAAAAATCCAGTTTCGCTGGCAAATTGGTGCGAGCTTTTTACTTCTATATTTCACATTTTTTTATGAAATAATAAATTTTCCTGAAGAAACAAGAGAAAAATTAAAGCATTAAATATCTGGAGATAAGTAAACCTTAATGCTTCGTATTGCAGTTAGTAGAATGTTAAGCTTATTTGCCTTCATCTTTCTAATATTTTTAATATTATATTTTTTCATAAAAAATATACTAATAAGCCTTTGTGAAACAGATGAGGTTATATGGTATTTCTCCTGCCTTCTTAGCGTGCCTTCGTGGTGTAGTGGTCTGCAAGCTGGGTGCTATTCCAGAGGTCCGTGGTTCGATTACCGAAAGCGAAAGCGAAGGCGTTGCTCATTTTTCATCTTGCCTTCTTCCAAAAAAAAAATAGCTAATGTCTAAAGGTAAATAATCGCTTTTAACAGTGAGAAACATAAATTTAAAATTCTATTAATTGCTTTATATAGCATTAATGTTTACTAATTTCCAGATTTTTAATGCTTAAGTAACTTTCTTGCTTTTTAGTACACATTTATTATTACAAAAATATGAATTCTGAAGACGAAAATAATACTTTCTCTTTGTGGAGTTCACAAATAATTACGCCAAAATTCACTTGATTTTTTTTCGGTCAGAAAACTCATGTCTGCGACGATTGGTAGGTGCTTTACTTTTTATCACGATATTCTGCCCGATGATGTTTTAAAACTGCTAAATTAAACCGATTTATTTTCTACGACGATGTGCTATACCAGAGTTTCTTAAATCTTTTTCATTCGCTACCCCTTTTAATCACTGAGATTTCTTCGTGACACCCTAGGACCCCATAATATTTACAAAACTCTTGTGGGACCCCATAAATATTGCGCAAATCCGACACACGCGTAACTGAAACTGTCAATTTTTTCACATGTACTGTAATATGCTATTGCAGTTTTAGGTCATTAATATTAATTTCTAATTTTAAGACATAGAACAATGTGAAAATTTTAAACAAGTAACAGACGAAAAGACAGCGTCACGTGCAAAGCAAGGAAAATGTACGTTTATATTATAAAAAGAATGCGTCGAAGAGTTTTCGTTTTTTTTTTTTTTTTTTTTTTTTTTTTTTTTTTTGTCTGTATTGTCTTAACTTTATCTATTTTCAGATACATTGTAAAAAAATATTTGGTAATTATAATAAGTTAAAGAAATATCAAAACTGCTAAAATTTTTGGCGAACCCCTGCTGGAAGGTCACGCGATTCACAGTTTAAGAAACCCTGTTCTATACAATGATATTTTAGAACTGCGAAATTTTCTTACTTTCTTTCTTCCACGATGTTCTGCACGATGGCGTTGTCTCCTTGCGTTTTTTCTCCGCGACGTTTTATCCGCCTTTTGCTGCGATGCTTTTGTTAGACACTATTCTGAGACCCACCTCTCTTCATCACACCCTCAGCATCAGGCACTATTAACTTCCACTGTATTCACCGTAGTAACAACGTTTCGATAAAAATTGGGCTGACCTTAAATAAAACTGCAGAAAGTAATTTGTTTTAATTTTTTTGCTTCTTTGTGCTGACTAGTTACTACGATCCCTTATTTGAACATTATAATTATTTTTGCATTTGAATTAGTTGTTTCCACACTCATCGAAAATTTTGATATAAAACGTAACTGAGCTCTACGAAATGCCAAAAAAGCAATGGTTTCCAAGTTCCATTGCTCCACATTTCGACCGAGAAAATTTGTTTGAATTATAGAAAGGTTGTTAAAGCTGGAAAACTTATATATTCAAAATCGTTCGCTTTCTATCTCATTGCCACTTTTCGCTTGTTAGCAATACATCTGTCCTTGCAGAGCTGGATAACACAGCTTGTTTTTTGTAAAATGGCTGACAATAAAAGAGATTCTCTGCAGTACAGTTGTCTATGTACTAAACAATCTTGGCACTGATATTGCCAAATGCATAAAAAATTGTACAATCATTGCAACAAACATGAAGAGAATTTGTTTAACACACACACATACATACATGATATGAAATAAATAAATATGTGTAAAAATGAAGAAGCAAGATAAAGATTTTAACATGTTTACGTGTAATACAATAAATTCTCTACATAAAACACAATAAATATGAATTGCAAAGTAATATACTTGCAAGATGTGCATGCACGTTTTTAAATTTAATAACTAACAATGCATGGAAAATAAAATGCTGAAGCAATTATTTTGAAGTTTTGTACATATATTTTCTTTTTATTATAAAATCAAAATGTAAAATGAGACAAATAAATAACTACAAAGTTATTTCATTAACAGGGCGAAAAATTAAGTGATAGAAAACATATTTCGTAAACCTCCAGGTTTACAATAAACAATAAAATAGCATTTTATGCAAATGTTATTCAAGCATTTACAATATTTCACAGTCAGAAAATTTCTACAGTAAACCCAAATGCACACTGAAGCCAATTTTGGATGCTTTTCGAAATCTTAACAAGTATTCTAAAAAGAGGTATGATTAAAATTATACGCCTTCATCTGTTTATTTAGAAACGAAAGGAAAATGGAACGAATGTTAAAAAAAATACGAAATAAGTTTTTTTAAGATATCAACAGATTTTAATGATAATATAGAAAAGTGAAGTAAACATACACGGTATTTTTTTTTTAATTTTTATTTAACACGTAATCAAGTAAAAGTCCTATCTGATGCGTTTGAGTATAAATCAGGTGTAGTAATACAACTGAACGCAACAAAGACAATTTTAAGGAGAAAAGCTATTAAATTTTGCAAAAAGTATTATTTTTAATGAAACGCTAAGAATGTAAAAAAACATGAATTTTCAGATTCTCATCCAAATTAAGATTCAAACTCAGGTAGAAAAAATATTAAAAAGCATAAAATTTTGCAAATAATTTCATATTTTGTTGTACAGTGGTACAGTAACTTTAATTTGCGTACAACATTATAGTTACTGTTTCTTTGTTAAATATAAAACAAAATCGACGCCAGAGTCTTTTTCTGTCCTGAAACCGGTATATACAAAATGATTTGAAAACCAAATTGCAGTTTTAACCCGTATGATAGCAGGATAGCCAGTTTGCCAGTAAATCGTGGTTAAATAATTGAGCAATTAGTTACTTCACAACCTAATGTGACTCGACACAAAAATTCGTAAAACTAAGATATAGATGTTTCTGACTTCAAAAAATGAAAAGAGGAGCGGAAATCGATAAATCATCATTTTCTCTTTCTGATATTCGATTCATCGTAATTTTTTGGAGGTTGCATTTTCTTGCAAGTACGTCTTCCTCACTTTGTAAATCGAGCTATGTGTAATATGGAAGTTATTTTTATTGCATTGTTAGTATATTATTATTAGTTAGTTTTATTCCTTAAATGTCTTCGAATAAAAATCGAGTTAAATAACGAAATCACAAATCGTAAATAATGTAGCTGCCTAGTTGAAGAACTTAATTTCTTCCGCTATTTTTAATGGCCCAAAGAAAAAAATTTTCAAAATAAAAATTTAATTAAAACTGAAAATTGACTTCCTAAAATTTGTGTTGGTGCTCTATCGAAAAGCTTATACTCAGATAATAAGTGAACAGACGCTAGTGTTAACAGGAAATAAAGTAGTCATTGATAAATTGAACAAAAACAATTATTTACATATCTTAATGTAACCTGCGTTTATTTATTGTATTCATTTTTCTTTTATATTTTGTATTTGAAATGTCATAAAAAAGATTGAAATTATAAAAGTTTCACCGAGGCTGTGCATCTGTCTTGTAGCCTTTCTATAGATCTAATTTTCTCTTCGGTCCAATTCTGAGCATACTGGAAGCGTAATAAAACAGGCAACATTTCTGCGTGACAGGCAAATTTGAGTACCATCAACTGCAGACTTCCGTGCGTCTTGGCGAAACGGTTCATTGTAATGCACTGATGTTTAGTTTTACGAATGAGTGGACGAATGAGTTTCAGTTTTAGAATGTTGAATTTCCTTTGTAGTACTGTTCTTCAATGTGTTTAACATGTGAATAAACTGTAGTGAAGACTTTGATTGACGTTATCCGCTCGTGTTCAACCTAATTGTGGCGGCACTGCAGAATAGAGATAATTAAGAAAAAGAAGGTGAGAAAACAAATCGGGTAAAAAAATTTCGAGTTAAATAAATTATAATTTCTAATGCTAATTAGGATCATATAGTAATTTTTAATGAAAAAAGAACTAAAAACAAATATCAGAAATCTTCAGTTTTGTTCAATAAAAAATCCAAAGAAATGGAAATAGAATAGACAGTGTTTCAGATTTTTTAAGCAAATGAGCAAATAAAAAATGCTCAAAGAATAAAATGAGCTAGAAAATATTACCGGTTTTAATTAACTATGAAATAGTGACATTAGGAGTCAGCAATACATTTCAATATACGCTTCTGTTAGATGACTTATTTGAAATCAAGTGTGAAATAAATTACTAATTACAAGCTGCTGCTGGTGCTCATTAATTAAATCTCCCATTGCGAAATGGATATCGTATCAGATATTAAACTGATAAGAGTTCATATCAACACAGATCAGTTTTCGGAATAGTGAACAGCCATTACTCTTACAAGAGTAATTTAATTTCAACATTTGATTGACAGATCATAGAGGAGTTCTGTATGTTAAATCCTACTGGAGGTATCGCTCTTGCGATCTCTGTCAAGAATTAATCCTATGGACAAGAGACAGCATAAGGCAACTCAACGAACAGAAATGAGCTAGCCTATCACGTCGTGAAGATCGGCTTCTAACTGAATCTAAGTAAACTTATATTCTAGAAATTACACTAGCACTCACATTATCGAGATTAAATTCTAACCTAGGCTATCTCGATATTAAGAAATTGTGGATAAATGAGCTCTTTCTATAGTCCGTAATTTTTCTAATGAAAATAAGGACTTTTTTTGTTTATCGTATTTTATTTCACTAAGTTACAAAAATAAACTAGTGCTTAGGTGGAAAAGTGTATTACATTCTACATTTAAGAGAAAAATGACATCGTATTCTAAGATATCCCACGTTTTAGAACATGGCTGGTTTGATTTGGCAGATTATGGGAAAGCACACTAGGGCTATCTACCTAAGGGAACGGATGCTTTCGTGGAGGACTTTCTAAAGGAAACTGGCTCGTATACACGTTACATTTAGGGAAAAGGATGAGAACTCCCCCGCAGCCAGTCCGTTCGCTTGTAATCGAATCCAGGTTGAAACTACCAGTGTTTAAAGATTTTATTACTCGGACGCTGGTGGGTTCTTAGAACATGGTGTCATTTTTAAATTAAGTATTTTAATTAGTAGAATTGAACTAATATGATTACTTCGTAAGATTCAAGTTAAATTGAGTGTCCTTGGCAGCTAGAATATTTTCAGAAATGTGTAGTGACTCTTCGCTTACATCTTAAAACTGCAGCTGCTTAAAACTTCTAAAGTTCGAGGAAGGCTTAAAATACCCTTTTATTTTAAACTCAAGAAATATTTGACAGTTGGTCCTTCTCGGGCTTACAGGAAGCCTCCACTTGGGCTTAAGATAAAAAATAAGAAACAAATTAATACTAACTAACTAAAATTTAGTCGAAGCTGTACAGAATAAACTGCCTGAGTTGACCCTTATTTAAATCTCACCGGCGGATACTAACAGGTCGAACGTAGCACGATTTGTCTTAAAGCAGCGACGTGGCCAAACGGCAGAAGACGCTCTACTGAGAACTTCTGAGCTTTTCTACAGGTGACAGGTGACACCCAACGGCTTTCACTGACTATTCGGATATCATCCGAATCCCGCAATTGTCCAAAAAAAGAATATTGCAAGCAGGGGCAAATAGTGGAAGACAGGCGTATTGCGGATTCCTACAATACCAGTACTTATTATACAATACATGACAATATAGAGATACTTACATCAAAAAGCATATATAATTAGCTGTAGAAGCCAGTCCATGAATCTATATACAAAGCATAGGTTCTACAGTTCAGTATCAGGATCTACATAGCACAATGAGCAGAGGTCAGTGCCACATGGGTGGTCACCCACCGCAGTGCTGTAACTGAAAAATGCTGCTGGAATCTGCAGGAATTAAACTAAAAACATACATCCATATAAAAGTAGTGTCATAGCACTACAAGAACTTTTCATAAGTGGGAAAGTCCTAGATTTCCCTGAGAATAAAAGCTACATGTGGGGCGAAGATATTTATCTTCGTTGAGCACTTCGTAGTCAAAAGTTCGAAAAAAGTTGATTTGGTCACAATATTGATCACACTTGATAAATGTTTTATTAGCTTTCTTGAAAGCGTTATCCAGTGTATCCAGTTTAAAGTTAGCATGCGTAAGTTTATTTTGAACAAAATAGTGTGCATTAGTGCTGATGCTTAAAAATGTGTTTTGCACAACGTGAAGCTTGTGTATAACTGAAGAATAGTAGCAGCCCAAGATGGCGAAGCATAAGTCATCAACGGTCTAATACTTGAAGTGTAGATGAGTTTTTCTTTGAAAGATCAAGCTTTGAGTATTTCCCTGTGATGGGAAGTAGGCACGACATGACTTTGATTGCTTTGCTCTTCCCGTGATCAATGTGATGTGACCACGTGAGTTTGTCATTAATGATGATTCTTAGGTAATTAGCCTTTGGAACAATGGGTATCGTCTCGTCGAAAAAGAAGAGATTTTTCTTTGGCTTCGATCTCCGCTTTTTCCGTCTAACAAGCAGGAGCTGTGACTTTTGGGCGTTAAAAACTATTTTCCAGTAGCTATACCACAATTCAATACTCGGAATGATGGTTTGCAGCATTTTAATGGCGTGGTTGACTTCAGCCAAGGCGCATAACAGGCTAGGAATGCACTGTTGTTAAATTGCAACCTAGGGAAGTCTGCTACATAAAACAAATAGAGTACAGGATCAATTGCCGAAAGCAGGGGCACTTCACTTAGGATTTTTCTAGAAGAATATAAAGCATTTCTGACGAAAGTCCTGTAGGTTCTATTCTAGATGAATGAAAAAATGAGATAAGTTCTCGATCTAATTGAAGATTAATGAGCTTGGCAATGAGTCCCTCATACTTGACGCGGTCGAAGGCTTTCGCCACGTACAGCATGAGGATAGCAACATTCATTTTGGAGTGCACGGCTGCCCCTGCAAACTTTGTTATCATTAGAAGCTGTTTTGTATTGGATAGATATTCACGAAATGCAAACTGCTCAAGTAGGAACTTGAAGTAAGATTTCATTCTTGCCAGTATTACAAGTTCAGTCACTTTACCTACACCAGACAAGAGGCTGATCGGTCTATAACCGTCAGGTTGTACATGACTCTTACCCGGTTTCGGTATCATAATAATTTTAGAGCCTTTTTTCCATTGTTTTGGAAATTATGAGTTTATGAGACTTTCGTTCAAAATGCAGGATAATTTGCATATAATATTTCTGGGCAGAATTCTGATGTCTTCGTTAGGGATACCATCTAAATACCATCTAAACCAGAGGCGTTTTTTAATTTAAGTTTTCTCATTATATCCAGCACTTCAAGAGGAGTAGTCAAACTGCACTCATGTCCATAAATTAAGGATAATTCGGAGTCACGCGGAAATCGAACTCTAAAATAAATATATCAACTGTAAAATCACTACACACATCTTCAAGAATCATATGAAAATTTCAGGAAATAACCAGATGACACCGATGGTACGTCACAATGACGAGAGAGTGATATATAAGGAATACAGGCAAAGAAGTAAAAATGTTCGCTGGCGCTTTATAAGCATTTCAGTGCAATAACCGAATAGTTATGACATAAAGGACGCATTTGGATGATTTTTTACGTGGTAGAATTATCGGCCGTCTGGAATGTGAGCGTACCCAACTGGAAGTATTAGACGAACTTGGAATTGCCCAGAGTGTCATCTCCAGGCTTTGGCAACGATTCCAAGATGATGGTAATGTGAGTAGACGTTACAGCACACGTCGCCCCAGAGTTACAACGCCGAATGAGGACCGGTATTTGGCAGTTACTGCCAAAAGAAACAGGCGGAGCACAGCCTCAGACCTGTCTCGTCATCTCTCCTCAGCCACGGGTACTACGATTTCAAGGCAGACCGTGTACAGACGCTTAGGGCAGATTGGTCTATATGCTCGTAGACCTGTCATATGCTTTCCACTTACTGCAACTTACTGTCGTCTGCGGTTAGCCTGGAGTAGAGAGCATGCATTGTGGACACCGCAACAGTGGGCTTCTGTGATGTTTTCCGACGAGTCCAGGTTTAGCTTGCAGTCTGATTCTCGCCAGACTTTCATATGGAGAGCTCCAGATACCCGTTACTACCAAGAAAGCATCATTGAACGACACCGTTACGGTGGTGCAGGAGTGCTCGTTTGGAGTCGAATTATTCTGGGTTCCAGAACTCGCCTGCATTTTCAAACTGGAACCATGACAAGCCAAATCTATCGGGACGTCATTCTGAAAAAACATGTACGTTTGTTTCGGGGCGCCATGGGCGCACAATTTGTGTTTATGGATGACAACGCCCGTTCTCACCGTGCAAACATCGTAAGCAAATGCCTTCAATCGGAGGCTATCACCCGTATGGACTGGCCAGCATTCTCACCGGACTTGAATCCAGTAGAGTACGTATGGGACATGCTTGGCCGACGAGTTGCAGCCCGTTAACCTCCTCCTACATGTCTACCGGAACTTCGGAGAGCATTACTTTTTGAGTAGTGTAATATCTCCCAAGATCAGATCGATAATTTGGCCTAGGCGTTGAAGGGTCTGTAGTGCATCGTCTTGGAATCATACAATGTATTGGCAATCATACCAACCATGTAATATTGGTTTTTTGTAAATATGTTTTTTTTTTTTTTTTTTTTTTTTAATTTGCTTCAGGGAGAAAAAATCGCTAATTTTTTTAATAATATCAAACATATAGCATCTTTTTTTGTTCTTTACATTTTGTTTAATAAATAAGCTTTACAAATAAGTCAAATTTGTTTTGCTTCTAACTCTTCCTTTGCCTGATTTTGCATTATCCTTAATTTATGGACATGAGTGTAGTTAAATGTGCATTTGGTGAATTTAGCCAGTCGCGTTGTAGAGACATTAGGCATTTTCGGAAGCAGGAAAGATGAAAAATGAGCAAAGCCCTCGCCGAGAATCGAACCACGGACCTCTGGAATATGAGCCCAGCGTGCAGACCACCACATCACGAAGGCATGCCAAGAAGGCGGGAAAAATACCTTATAGCGTACATGGAGAAGTGTTTTGAATTCAAACTCTTCATTGTTCGGCCAATCGTTTGGCCCTGAACTGTAGTTGTAAGTCTTCTGCAAATAAATCCGCTTTTGCTTGATTGGCTGTCGCTACCTGGTTCTGAAAATGCAAGGGCCGGTTACTCGTGAAAGATGCTTTAAAGATTTTTTATCAATTTCTAAAGAAAGGTAATCGTAAAGCTCCAAATTTTGAGTTTTATTAGCCCACTATTCCTCTCTATGCAATTTAATTCATTTCTGAATACTTCCTACGGAAGTGACTGAGACATCCCATAAATACTGGTTCTACCTTATTTACATAAAACTCGGTTCTGAAAACTCATTCTAGTGGGAAGTTGTAGGTGGAAAACGAGAGAGTAAAGAAAAGCTGTTTAAAATTAAAAATAATTATTAGGAAATTAAAAGAACCCCTACAAACTTAATCTATAAATATTTAACTGATCTAACAAATTATACGCCAAAAGTTTACCTGACTGTAGTTACGCTGAATACTGCAAAACAACTATATTGGAGGGAAGGGAGAAGGAATTGTGGTGTCATTATAGTATTTTATTTTTTAAAGAAAAGAAGCACCTCATTTATCAGTGTAATGACTCACACAGTAAGCAAAAAATAATAGCTTATATTTTAACTCACAACAATTTTCCCGTTAATATTTTATGTTAATATCATGTTAGAATTAATTTTATGTTAGAATAAATTAGTGTCACTTTTGCATAATGAAACTTGGCAGCGTCAAAAACAAACAAGCGCCAAGAGCTTCATTCATTTTCGGCCACGTTACCATCTTTTTTGGAATGTAAACCTGAAGATATTTAAAATTTATAAATATGCACTCTTAGAACAAAAAAAAGAGGCACCAGGAAGGAGTTATCCGAATGGGACGAAAATTGGTAGAAGTGATGTATGTACATGTACAGAAAAACAAATTATTACAGTTTGAGAAAAATTTGGATGATTGATTGAAGTAATAGAGCTTCACAAAGCGAAAAAGTCAGCAACGCGTTTGTCCACCTCTGCCCCTTATGCAAGCAGTTATTCGGCTTTTAATCGATTGATAGAAGTTGCGGATGTCCTCCTGACGGATATCGTGCCAAATTCTGTCCAACTGGCGCGTTAGATCGTCAACATCCCGAGCTGGTTGGAGGGCCCTGCCCATAATGTTCCAAACGTGCTCAATAGGAGAGGGATCCGGTGACCTTGCTGGCCAAGGTAATATTCAGCAAGCGCTAAGGCAAGCAGTAGAAACATGTGCGTGCAGTGTGGGGGCCAGCATTATCTTGCTGAAATGTAAGCCCAGGGTGGCGTGACAGGAAGGGCAACACAATGGGCCTTAGAACTTCGTCGACGTACAGCTGTGCTGTAAGGTTGCGACGGATGACAACCAAAGGGGTTCTACTATGAAATAAAATGGCACCCCAGACCATCACTCTTGGTTGTCTGCCTGTCTGCCGGAAGACAGTCAGGTTGGTATCCCACCGCTGTCCGGGGCGTCTCCAAATTCGCCTTCGCTGGTCATCGGGGCTCAGTTCAAAGCGGGACTCATCACTGAAGACTATTCTACTCCAGTCAATGACATTCCAGTGCGAATGAGCCCGACACCACTACAAACGGGCTTCACGCTGTACAGAGGTCAATGGTAGTCTGCGCAAGGGGCGCCTTGACCTCAGCCCCCTTTCTGTAAGCCAGCCGTCTATGAATGGTCCTTGCGGTCACTGAAGCACTAGTTGCACGTACAATCGATGATAATGATGCATCTGGGGCTGTGAGTGCCGCTGTGACGATTGTTCGGTCTTCACGTTCTGTTGTTTCTCTAGGCCTACCGCTTCCTTCTTAACGCTGTGTGCGGCCATGGTTCACCCATTCCTGCCAACATCGTCTAATAGTGGTATCGCTCCTGCTCAAAAGCCGAGCTATTCCCCGATTAGAACAACCGCCTTCTTTGAGCTCAACTACACGACCTCTCTTAAATTCTGACATCTGCGCATATCGTTCGCGCACCTGTATGCGAGGCATAGTTACTGCCTACCAGAGTACACGGAATGAAATTCGTGAAGATTTATTACCTGGAATTGTAATTTCTCCTTAAATATCCTGACAGTTGCGCAGATCAGATGCGCTGTGGCAACAATCGTTCATTCATTGGCAGCCCAAATGTAAAATTTTGCATTTTCCGTCATCGAAGCCTTTATGCATATCAATTTGTATCCAATTTGCTTTATATCTTCTCGGTGCGTCGTTTTTCTTTTTTTTTTTTTTTTTTTTTTTTTTTGTCTAAGAGTTGTAAGTTCTTTATTGAACACTTCAATTTAAATGTTTGTAAAGATTCTTACTTTTGATTTGTGTTCTACTTGAGTTAAGCAAAATTTCTAACTTGTTAAATAAAGATTTCATTGTTGTTCTAATTTACGGTTCTTTTATAAATCTATGCTAAATATAAGACAGAGTACTTAAACATCTTAAGTGTGCACGACACATCAGTAAGCTACATATTTGATGAAGGCCAGTTTACATGTCAAACACATCGTCTAAATTTAATAGATTCTTACAAATATAAATGACATTACGTTTTGAAGAATTTAAGTCAATGAAATAAATTACAGCCGTAGGACTGCTGAAATCCGGATAACTGTGCTTCTGATGTATTAAATGACTATACGAAATTTTTCTCTTTGCGTCTTCAGCCTTCAGATCGCAAAGAAAATAAACGTTCCGAACATAATTCTTATTACTTTTTTCATGAGGTGTATATTTTAATTACTTTCCTTAAAAACACGTATGACTTATCTGTATATAAATGTTCTCGCTTCGCCTCTGTTAGAACGTTTTTATTAAGAAATATCGCACAGCGGGAAGAAGAATTTTAGATGCATGTTTCTTAACAAACAAATTAAATTGCTTCTAAGCGAATGTAACCTTTCTCAAGAAAATGATGAAATCTTAAGCAAAATCGTTCTAGTGAAGAGGTTTAAATTGAACATTTGTTTAACATTTAAAGGAATAGAAAAGCAATAACTTCAGCACAAGAAATAAGAAATTGCTTATAAGCTTATCTTCGGTAAATGAGTCAATTTATTTCAATTATTAGACTTCCATTAAAATAAAACTTTCCTGCAGATAAAAGAGTTTCTTCTCAGCCATGTTAGTTTTATGTTTACATAAATGTTTATCGTTTTTTCTTTACTTTAAATACTGCAATATATTTTAATATTATCCTCTGCATTTTAAATTATAAGAGCTTTTCATTATTTTTTATCAAAATTTGGGTTCTGAAAGGAAGCTTTGTAAGGGATTTGTTTTCAGTTGCTTGCAAGAAATTGAATTTTAATGTAAATTATAAAAACTTCAACTTTTAGTTCATTTAAAAGTATTTAATCCCTTAAACACTCCAATATGTTTATCTGAATTCACTAAAACGTAATGTATTATATACTAAATAATTACGCGCACTTAAACTCTTATTTCAAAATCAATAGCATAGGAAGCATATTTATCATATAAATAATGAAAACAAGAAGAAGCAAAAATTTTAGTTGAATGAGCTAGGCAATAACGCTTTATGACAGGAGTTAAATAGTTATCAGCTACTACACTTCTATAGCATCATTCTTTGAAGAAGCATAGTTGGGCGTTCGAGAGAAATGAAGGATTATGGTTTCTATGTCAAAACCATTTAGTAAAACACATTTAATAAGTCTTGTAGTTTAATAATAATATCTTTGGTTATTTTAATCTAATCATCTGCATAATATAAAAGAATAATATTGTAAATCCAGAGATGCATAATTTTATGAAGAAATATGTCGAGCTGTCTGTGGATAATAAATATTCATAAATATTCTAAATATTTTTAGCCACACCATAATATTATCTGTTTATCAAGTAGATACTCTTCGGCTTTTGCTTCAAAAACTCATTATTATAAAATGTCAAGCAATATCTTATTTTTCTGATTTTCTAGACTCCCTATTTTTATTTATATCACGTACAATTTCATAAAGCAGTGTTGTTAAAAGAGGGCCAGGTAATATTCTTTTAAAATTTATTTGAAGTAATACTGCTGGTTGAAAGTAAAACTACCATTAAGTAGAACAGAAAATGTAAGCACTTTTTGTTTTCCATTGCAATATGATCACAGTTTGAAAAGAGGGAAATATTGTTAGCGTTTCCATTTTATCCCAAAAAACTGAGTATTTCTCTTAAGTACCCATCTCCGTTTCTAACGCATGAAATTTCCCTTGGGCTTCCCTTCTGCCAGTATGTTATTTTCGCAGATTATAATTTACTGTATTCAAAGAGAACTAGAGTTTTGTTCTTCCCGTAAATAAAAGAATGTTTTCAAACTGGAATGAGATACTTAAGATCAATAATTTTTATTTGCGAAATCGAATGCGCTCAAGTGAGTAATTTTAAAATAGAAATATACTTTCTGACAACTGCTTTTGAAAATAACTGAAATGTGTGTAATATCAGTTTAAAATTAGAAACACATTTAAGATAAACATGCATCCGTGGATATGTCTGTTTTATATGCATATAAAAGTTGTCGAAAAAATTTTACACTACCCATTATAACTTATGCTATTTTTAAACACATTCTAAAAATAAATAGATAACCTTACTCCGATATTATGGTGGAAGTAAAGTTATTCATAAAGTTATTTATAACCATATTTCAGAGAATCTGAATTTTTTTCAGAATGGAGGAAGGTAGCCAGCAGTAATTACAATTATATGTAGCAGGGCATTGTGTACTTAAGAAGTATTTCATTTTTTCAATCTTGATTCAAAAAAGGATATTCTAGAAACAGAATATGAGAAGAAAAAATGGATACAAACTGAACATTTATATAATTTTTTTAAAAAAAGTATACAAAGTTTATCTGTATTTAGATGCTGTATCGAAAATAATATGCTGTTTTTGGAAAACGCCTTGACTGATTCAAATCAGAAATCTTATTTACACCCCTCTTGTGTTTCACTCTAAATTTAAAAATATATATAGTTTACTAATGCATACTCCTAATAGAATAAAAGTTAATATTTGTATTATTTTCTGTATCTCATTTTAGCATTCTATGTCTTTTAATAGTAAATAACTCTAAGCAGAAAATGGTGCAAGATTTACCTTTAATTTTGTAGGGATTTATATTTATCTTAACTAATAATTTAAAGTTTTATTTGAAACTTTTCTATAAGCCTTCATTCCCCTAATTGTCAGTGCCAGAATAGTTAAATGTTGTAACACGCTTGATCGAATGCAAATTTTCTATTTTGAAGGAAATAGTTAAAAGCCGAGTTTTGGTAAGAGAAATGAGAGTTAGGCTCTAGCTGCCGTCTCTGCCGTAGGTACGTTTGCTTATTGCTGCTTCAAGTGGCTTAATTGCATTGCTTTGCTGCCACTTAGCTTAGAAGGGGGTTGAAGTTACGGGATCTCGATGAGCCCTATATCACTTGTTAAAATTTCATCTTTTAGTTTCAATTATCTGACTTTCAGTTACGCCCAAGTAGAGGCGAAGTTTGTTAGCGTCGAGCTGACGCATTGTAAATTTTAAAGAGTTAATAAAGGGTACGTGAACCCTTCTCCTGTGTAGTTTCCTGCCACTCCAGTATACAGACAGGAGTTCATTCACTAAACTCTACATTGGCACCGAATCAATACGAACCAACAAGAAAATGGCCCAACGGAGAAGTATCTCCACAAGGCTCAGAAGTGGCAGACCCAATGGTGACCTCCGGAGTACATGGATTTGACTAATACAAACAATGAGGGCCGCAAATAAACCAGCAGTGTTATTCGAATTAAAAAACTCCGTCACCTCATTTCTGGAAGCCCTTGAGACTCACTTCCAATTGTATCCGGTACCGGAAAGGCAAAAAGTGGCTATTGCCTCGAGTGCCCTCCGAGGACAGGCGGAGGCTTGGTGGAAAAGAATTGGGAAATTCCTACTTGGCGAAATTGGATCACTCACCTATACATTCGAGAATTTCGAAAGGCTCTCCTAAAAGCGTTCCCTATAGTTAAAGATCGTGCCAAGCTTGAAGCCGAATTATATATCTTTTACCAACGGAGGGTTGAAGAACTAATCGAATTTATCCTAGGAAAAGTCAAGCTAGTGAACATGCTATACGGTAGGAAACCCGACGGTGAAATTATCGAAATCCTACTGCCCTCCGTTCAGGACTTCGTGGAACTCCAAAATCCTCGAACGCTGCAAGAATTATTCGAATTAGCAGTAAAGTTTCAGAATCGGCGGATAGCAGAAGAATCAAGATTCTGGCACAGTGATTTAATCAGCAGTTCTCCAGGCAGCCAGCCTCGGAAAGAAATAAAAACAACGGAGGAAACCGTTTTTCACCTAAGCCATCAACAAGCAACAATGATAAGGATGACGCCAAAACCCGCCAGTGTACCCAGAAAACAGCAGGAAGAAAAACGGCTTTAAACGAATAGAGGGTTTGATAATTTGAGGGTTCAAACCCCTTGGGCATCGAAAAAGCCCTCTAAAATGTATTTAAATACTGTGGTCGTGAAAAATTCCCAATTACCTGCAATACAGGTTCTTTTAAATAATATTCCCGTAGAAGCACGCGTGGATACCAGAGCAGAGGGGAACTTCCTAAATCAAAATTTTTATTACAGATATTTTAGAAAAGTAAGATTATTTAAAAATAACACGACGGAAATAATAACCGCTCAAGGGAAAGTGTGCGAATGTATTGGGAAACTGTCGCTTAACGTGCTGGTTAAAGAAGAAAATCTAAAAATCCTGTTTTTCGTGGTGAAAAATATATAAAATAATGTCATTCTGGGAACTCAATTCCTTAGGGCCGCAAATGAAAATTAAATTACGTTGGATATGGAGCCAAGGGTGGTGGAAGATGCTGAAAAAATTCCAGAAATCGATCTCCAGCATTTAAAGCAAGATGAAAGAGCCAAGCTGCAAGAAATCGTAAGTAGGTTTTATTCATTATTTTCTGATAAGCCAGGGAACACCCAGATAGTAACTCATTCTATTGAATTAAAATCAATTGAACCTTGTAAAGCGAAACGTACAGGTACGACAAAGAGAAACAGGCCATCATTGATCAACACAAATACAACAGATGTTAAAAAATAAAATTATAACTTCTATAAATAGTGAATATGCGAGCCCTGTTGTGCTCTGCAGGAAAAAGAACAATTTGCCGCCTACGGATCCCAAAGCATATGGCTTTGCTATAGATTAAAGAAAACTTAATAGTTTAACTAAATTTCCGGTTCACCCTTTACCCGTGATTGAGAAGATTATTAGGAAAATAAAATCTACAAAATTTATGACTACTCTTGATCTTACTTCAGGATATTTTCAAATAGCCATGAAACTTGAAGACATAAATAAATCTGCCTTTATCACTAAAACAGGTACTTATGCGTTTTTACGTATGCCTTTCGGACCATGCTGGACACCCTCAACTTTTCAACGCGCCATGGATATTATTTTACGTCCTGTCCTCGGGAAATCCACTTTATTTTATTTAGCTGATATCATCATAACAAGCAATACGATTGACGAACATGTAAAAGACCTTCACGAAGTTTTTTCATTATTGAAGGAAGCGGGATTAACCGTAAATGCAGCAAAATGTAAGTTCGCGACCAAAGAATTACGATATCTAGGGTACAAAATTTCAGCTAAAGACATTAAAACTGAGGATTGCAAGATTAAAGCTATTAAAAATTACCCTCCGCTAAATACGGCAAAGAAGCTGTCATCTTTTCTTGGAGTATGCTCCTACTACCGTACGTTTATTCAAAACTTCGCTAATATTGTACAACCTTTTCTAGTGTTAAAACGGAAAAAAAATCAAAATTTGTGTGGACAGCTGCGGCAAACACAGCTTTCGAACAATTGAAATCAGCTTTAATTAACGCACCGGTATGAGTTTCCGGAGGGCGATGATAACTTGGAGATTGCGACCGACGCCTCAGATTATGCCGAATGTTATGCCGTTGTTAATGCAAAATCAGCATCCCCTGGTATTTTTTGGTAAAATTTTAAACACCACGCAATGTAATTATACCGCGACCGAACGAGAACTATTAGCCGTGTTAATGGCAGTTCAGAAGTTCCGGGTATATTTCGGGAAAACGCCCAACACTGCGGCCGAAGACCATGCGGCCGTAGGTAGACTATATTCGGGAAAGAATTTAACTTCTACGCTAATTAGATGGACCTTAAAGTTACAAGAGTACAACTTAATAATTAAGCATATTCCAGGCAAAGAAAATACCGTGGCCGACGCGCTATCAAGAATCAAGATAGATGACAATGGGAATTAAGTAAAATGCGCAATTTTGACGTCTAAAGTTTTAGATTTCAGAGAGCGTTAAAGCGAGCGTCGGTTAAATTAGTCGCAGATGCGTTTTTGCACAGGTATAACTTGAAATACTGTGGACCGTTAAAAGTAATAAATGATAATGGTAGGCAGTTTGTAATGTTAAAAATGATCATATGTTAGTATATATTACATGTTAGTATCCCAGCGCTTATGATAATTTTTAAAATAACTACATATCATATGCATTTATGTTAAAAATTATCATAAGCGCTGGGATGGCTGCATCGAAGGAATAGCATATGCTTTAAGAACTGCCAAGCATGACATGACGGGAAAAACGCCCGCTGAATTATTTTTGGGTAGAAAGATTTTGACCCCACTCGATAAATTATTTTTCGTCCAAGAACGGAAGCCTGAATTTAAGCAGGTGAACTTTCAAAAACTAATTGATGAAGCGTTAAAGATTTCAAATGTAGCAAGAGAGCGGCAAAAAATATATTACGATAGTAAACGTCGCGAAGGAGTTTTCAAAGTAGGGGATAAGTTTCTGAAAAGAAATTTCACCCTGTCTAGTGCTCCAGAAAATTTTGTATCTAAGTTTGTACATAAGTTTGAAGATCCCTACATCGTGCAACAGATCGTCGAGGCAGTAATTTATATTACTTCAAATTCATGCGAAAGAATAAAGGTCAGTCCGGATCAGTTAAAGAAATACCACGATAGAAAAGATTTTGATATTCTAAATAGTTTTTTGCAGGCTTCCGAGACAGAAGAGGCAGCAGTAACAACAGCGGTTCGATCCCAGCAGCGCTTTCACCCTCTGAGAAAAAGAAAAGAACCGACGAGATGATAAGGCCGGAAGCAACTCGAAGTGTGCCCCAGAAAAGAACGCCAACACAGATGGAAGCTCCAGCGAGGAAGAAATTTAAAAATACGGAATCCTCCCGAAGTAAGACCCCAGCCAAAAACAAGGATTGCCGTGCCATGACACGGTCTCGCAGCAGACAACACCAGAATGTAGCGAAGATGCGGTTTACAGAAAGAACGACAAGACCACCGCTGGGTAGAACAAAGAAACCGGCCGAAGCTCAAGGCTCTGAACACTGCTCGAAGCAACTAAAAGTGACCATGCAACAGTCGTCAACGACGTACGTTCCAAGAACAAACGTTGCAGCCAAAAAACGAAAAAACCAGGAGTCACCAACATTCCACACTAAGAAACCGATGCATAAAGGAGAAAAACGTCAAGACCGACCCCAGGCACTGCACAGAAAACAGAGATTCAAAATTGCGACAATCAACAGCTTAATATGGAATCAGTTCTGCAAGAAGCGGATGATGGAGTACCAGTCAAGAAAACACAAAGATAAGTGAATTTTCAATAAGTCCTTTCTGTCTGTAAAATTACATGGTAATCGTTTAGTACAAAGTTTCATGTTCAAGTCAATTGCCTCTGTGGATGACTAAAGTTAGTTCAGTTTATTTGGCAAAAGCACAAAGCTAAAATTTATTGTACGTAGAAATGTAATGTTAATGCAAAGAACGAGTAGTTCAGGTTTTGTTTGTCGAAAATCTATGTTAACACGCCAAAAGTTCTGGCCGTTTACAAGTAACTTCGTATTAATACTTGTTAATGAAAATTTGTTTTAGGTTCGCCCTTTTGGCGAGAAGAAAGAAGTCAAGTAATATTTTTCTCTCATTTTATTCTCTAGTATGCTAAACGTATGTGACTGTAAAATGTGAAAATATTTATTGTGCTAAGGTAAATTATACTGTAAATACATATTTAAATTCTAAAGAAATTAGAATAATTATGCAGTGCGAAAAGTTTCCAAATAGGTTTATAAAAAGTTAATATATAAAATGTTAATGTAAGAAAATCGTGAAGTGTAAAAGTTAAATGTAAGAAAATCTTGAAGTGAGGAAACTTTAGTCAAGTTAAATCATACGTTACCGAGCGAAAGCTTGCGTGCTTCAAAAGCCCGAATGTGAGAAAATTTACTATTGTATAAATGTGTTTTGTAGGGCTCTCCACTAACACTCCAGTTAATTTTCGTATTTATTAGCTCATGGAGAATTTAAGAATTTGAATTAGAGAGTGTCTTAGAAGGTTGGTATATGTAACTATTGCGTGTTTAGGTGGAGAGTTTGTTCACTTTAACATAAAGCACTTGCGTTTTTGCACCACATATTGTGGAGAGCCAAAAAGGTGATTAAGCTAAAATGAAGCATGAATGTGGATGAATACTGTGTCCCTTAAAAACCGTAAGGTTCGGTAAACTCGAGAAAATTACATTAAAGTTAGAAATTCGATAAAAGGTTAGAAACTCGCTAAAAGTTTCAAAGCTTGTAAATGTAAAGTGTTATTTATTGTATGTTTAGAAACATGTATTCATAGTTATTCCTTCCAGGGGATTGGAAGGATTGGATTGGATTATTCAGTTATGGCAAAGCCCACAAGGGCTATCTGCCTAAAGGGAGGGACGCCTTCGTGGAGGACTTTCTAAGGGAAACTGTCTTGTATATACGTTACACATGGGGAAAAGTACGTTCGCGGGATTCGAACCTCGGACTGAACTACCAGTGTTCAGCGTCTTAACCACTCGGCCGCTGGTGGGCGGACTAGAAGGACAAGACTAATTGCCCTATTGATCAAGAACGATGGATTCTACAACGAAAAATATAGATGAAAAGGAATTATTTGTATTGTAATTAAATCAAAGTCAATCAAATCAGGGCTGTTTTCCTAAAATTTAACAGTTTGTAGCAGGTCTGTGGGGACCTTTATCCAAAGTCTGCTAAATTCTGGCATCGGCAACTGTAGGGATTTATATTTATTTTATATTTATCTCAGGACATTACTAAATTACCGTTTCCGTTTCGTTTAGAATGTATGAACTTTTTCTTTTCTTTAGGTCATACCAATTGCATCACAAGCCTTTGAGGATATATAAATTTAATATTTTTTCTGTGCTTCTCCTGATCACTTTACTTTTTAATTTCAACTTTATGATGATGTGTCTTTTTAGATGTGGTTACAGTTTCCATATTTTAAGACTACAACATGAATTTGCTATTCTACCAGCTGTTCATTTGAAATATGTCTTTCCAATGTGATGTTTTCCGTCAGCAGCAATTACATAAAGAAATTTATTTTAATAAAGTGTTACACAAACTGAGATCATTTTTCTTCACCTAAATTGATCTCACCTTTATGCATATTTAACGCTGACGGAAGAGAGGGAATTTTTATCTTTACTACACTTTTAATCGTAAAAACGCTTTAGTAATAGCATTCTGTCAATCTCATTTCTTCCTTATGTGGCCTATTAAATAGCCATAATCCTTAAAATGCTTATTCTCTTCCAGCTACGAAAACTGCTTTCCTTCACCTAAATTACAATTGATGACGTAACTAAGGGTTATGAGCAAGTTGCCAGTGAATTGAAATTCTGAGTATTCTGTATTACATATATTTAATTCTTCCCCTTTATATTTATCCGATATATTATACCTTTCTACCCCTTTATATTTATTCGAAATCTTTTGGAAATAATTTTTATTATTTGTTATGATACAAATAATTTTATATCTGAATAATCGTAAAATTTCTTCAAACTTTAGAGAAAAATAACGTTATTTTTAATGAAAATACGACAGATTTTTAATGCGAATTTTTCTAGGTAAAACTCCTCGCTTTTTCTTTTTATCTCTTCTGGAATGTTCATTACGAAACAAATTTATTTTGTAATAAAATTAACATCTAAGCAATATTGTGGATGTACCTAGAGACGAGTTAAATTTTGAAACTTTTATTTTATACTTCAAAACTGAAGATTATTTAATACAACTTTTGTTCTCTGTCAAGTATTAAATACTAGTGTTTTTGCGCTTGAGAGCGGAATCAATAATTGTGCACTTAATTTACTTAAAAATCTATAATTTTAAATTATAAGAATTACTTCTTTCTGGCGTTAATATGAATATAAAAAGGCAGAATCTTTCTAAGACTATTACTACGTCAATAAATGAATTCTAAATGCGCAAATTGAAAATTAAAATATGATATTAAAATTAGAAGACTATATATATATATATTTAAAGCTATATATAAAAAAATCTCCGGTTCAAAATTATAGAAAGCTTAGTACTTTGAAGAAGAGACAGAAAATGTGGTTCTAAATTAGAATCCTTTATTAAATTTACGCATTTCGTTAAATTAAAGTTCAAACGGAAATCTTGCAAATCAAATGAAAATGTTTTAGAGAATTTTGACCGATGTGAAAAATTACATGCATTAGAGTTAATATTTTTATACTTTTTTTATTTTTCATTCTGTTTTCTTTAATGCAAACATTTGAGGATTTTAATTTTGATACGCTAACAGAAACAGTCTTAAATTCCTTGGAAATTCAAATCTATGATATTATAAATTTTTAAAAAATCTATAAAAACCTATGAAAAATCTATAAAAATCTATCAAAACCGCATGATGCGCAGCGTGCTGATTAAACACTCTGTCTCGGGTGAAATACTTCACATCAGTAAACAAATGACGATCTTGGGAACTTTGGTGGAGATATTATTGAGCAAAACGCACACGTGTGGGATAATCTGATGGGAACAGTGACTGAATCCTTTAGAGATGATATGGGTTTAAGGATTCAGCTTGCAAAACACGGTGTACGCTATTCAGTTATTCCACTGCTGCTGTCACGACGGCACATATGCTGGTACTTGGATTCCTCACAACGGCATCCAACACATCATGTTTCATGAAAGACAAAGGTGTCATTGCGTCCTCCCTCATAATGTCTACAACCTCTTGAAGACTCATACTCACACACATTGTGATGCACATTCGGTAACAAACAGAGGTCCAGTACATTTCTGTGTGGAAACCGCTCTCGTTGCAGTCGTCGTGCATTGCCATCAGCCAAACCGTAGACTAAATGCATGTTGCCAACTCCCTGTTCGTGTAACGTTGTATACTCATCTTAAGGCGACTGAGGCTCGAATGATAAAAAATCGGATAGTTCTCCTCCAGCACCCTCGTGAACAGTACACCTAACTGAGTAAAGTGACGTTTGCGGTCATACGTTGCTAAAGCAATTCGCAATCATTTCGACGTACTCTACCTGCCCTTAAAGTTTAGTAATATTTAAGGGACAGCATGTATGAAGAAAAAAAAATAAATTACTTCATCAGTTTGCAAGTGATAGCTTTAAATACTATTTTATTATTTTTAATTTATTTTTCTACTAAATTTTCTGGAAGCATTTTATCATTAACTAAACTGAATTTATAACGGCAAAGTATACTAGGATCCTTTTGCTACGTATGTACTTCACTGGGATGCCTTCCTGAGAGAAATTTATAGAATCTACACTACACATAGCAAATATCCAAATATTTCCCGCCGTTTGCCTCGGTATGGACCTGGGCTGCAGCTATGAATTGTTAGTGTGTTCCCCATAAAACTACAAAAAGTCGAATGAAGAAATTCGAATGTTACATAAATAAATGTCTGCATATATGAATATGTGTCTTTACACAACCTATAAAAGAACGTAGGGTTTTAGGATTTTTCGAAAGCGGAAAGTAAGCTCTGCCTTAGGCGATTACGATTCCAGATTCGAACTCAGGACCTTCCGCTCGCTAGCCGGACATGCTTCGAATTACACCCCAAAGGGACGCAGTAAAGAAGGAGAAAACTCCCTATATTCTCTCCCAGCGGCTGAAGAGTAAGGGGACCCAATCACCAAATCCAGATGGTGTCGAATTGTTGTCCACCACAATTTAGTCAAGCTCCACTGTAGGGCAAACTGAGATTTTTTTCCAAGTCAAGAAATGTGGGATACCAACGATTCCTATGCCCGGACTCGAATTCTGGACTTTCGATTCTCAGTCAAACGTTCTTCCAATTACATCACGAAAGCATACTGTGAGAAAGGAAAAAAATCGGTTCATTCTTTCTTACATAAATGGCGACGGAGAAGGAGGGAAACCTAGAGCCAGATCCAGATGGGAACGAATTATCATCGCAAAACATTTGATTGGGCTCCATTGTAGAGTGTATTTGGCTTTTGGAAGCATAAAACATGTAAATCAGAGATGTCCTTGTCGAGACTCGAACTCCAGACCTTCTAATAGCCAGCCGTAAGTGCCTCCAATTATACCAACAAAGGTGAGCAGTGAGGAAGAAGAAAATTTCTTACAACGTCGTACTCAACACAGCTTGATGCTATTCCTGTAGGATAAAACCGCAGTAAACTAAGTAGTTCCATATAATTTTAATTAGGAATTTAATGCCTAATTTTAATCATAATAATGTATTCGGTTAACGTGTCGTAAAGAAATGAGCAGAGATATATAATTTTAGCATACTTGACTGCAAAACAGTTATAAATACGCGCATTTTTTATATATAAAAATTTTAATTTATTGGTTCAAGAGTTAACTGTACAGGCATTTAATAAATATATATAAAATCTAATTATATGATTAATTAACGTTTATGTTTAATTGTTATCATTTATTGTTGCATTTAACTGTTATATTCATATACATTCATTGCTATACTAATTCAGAAGTCACACAACAAAAATCAGCGTTATATTTACAAGATTTTCACAGGACTTATTTCGATGGTTTTACCGAACCACCATCCTCAGTTGCGAAACCGCAAATGAACAAGATAGGAAATAATGATTGGATAACATAAGAAAGTCTGGACAAGTATAAGCAAGTGGCGCCATCTGTTGGTGAAACAATTAAAACATAATTTCTTTAAAGGCCGAAGGCAAATTTGGATTGGAATTAGGATCGTTAACTAGAACAGAAAGATTTTTATGAATGTGAAATGCCTCTAGAAAATCCAGTTCTCCAATGGAAGATGTTTTTCGAATAATTTTGGCAGCAGAAAAATTGAAAGTGTGATTTTCAGACCAACAATGTTGAGCAACAGAAGACTTCTGTGTTTCCTTTTTTCTAACATATGCCTCATGTTCCTTGACGCGAAATTTTAAGGCTCTCTTAGTTTGGCCAATGTAAATTAAACCACACTGGCAAGGAATCCTATAAATAGCCCAGGAATTCATATCCGGAATCGGGTCCTTGAGTATGGAAGTCGGAATTTTATTGATGGGAGAATAAACAACCCGAAAGTTAAATTTCTGCAAAACAGGTGCAACTTTATAGCTAATTGATGGAAAGAAGGGAATGGCAACACAATTTTTATAATCTCCTAAAACAAGAGTGTGCCTTTTAGTGTGTTGAGATGAGAATTTTTTAACTTAAAGCAATAGCTATTGACAGGGGCTTCTCACCCAACATTATTAATCAAGCAGTTAAAAAGCAGTTAAAACGGGCTGGCTGCATGGGCGTTTTCGTGGTTTTCCCCATGTGTAACGTGTATACGAGCCAGTTTCCCTTAGAAAGTCATCCACGAAGGCATCCATCCACTTAGGCAGATAACCCTCGAGGCTTTGCCATAATCACACACACACACCCTAAAGAGAGCTTCAATTTTGCATGATCCCTCCATTTAAAGCATTCGTTACAATCATTTTTAATTGGCGTTCTCTGTTTTTCCATTTTCCTCTTTGCCTTCCAGGCTTGCCAACCACAAAGGCTAAAAATGTTTCTTAGATTATACTTGCTTTGTCACATCATTTGTATCAGCAACTGGCACACAATTTAATAGAATTTTACTTTTATCTTTATGGTTTCATGTCTGTTTTACATACGCACACACACAGATATATATATAGCTATATATAAATATCTATATCTAGTATATATATATATTCTAGATATGTATCGATTTTGCAATGTTATTTGTGGTAGCACCTTTGCTATTTTTGTGCAAATCATTATTCCAAATTGACTGTAATATTTGAATTTGCTTATACAGATATATTGAAAAATTTTACATATATAATTATACATATAAATTATATATATATATATATATTACAATGTTATTTGTATTAAAAAATTTTGCTATTTATCTACGAAATTATTAATCCAAATTGAATATAATATTTTTATTTGCTTATATAGGTATAATGATAAATTTTAAGAGAAAGAAGAATGAAAGCATCATCTTTGATGGAAAATAACACCATGATGAAAACAATTATATGTCTTCCATTTTATTTATTTATAATTCTTAGCTTTTATCGCTGTTTTCATATTTTGGTTGTTTTCTGCCTTGATATGTTACTGCTTTCATCATGTTTTTGCTCTCCATGGAGAGAATTCAATGCTTTGATGTTTTCCTTCTTTCTATATTACTATTAACTGCTGCATCTATAAGCGTGTATTTAAAGGCTTTTGTTTCCTTAATTACATTCAAAAAGATGTTTTCGATATTTTATGCATTACTTTTTCTGAACACGGCAAAGCTTGTGAGGCTCTCTTCACTTATTTTATTGATGTTTTTTTAAATATATGTATGTCTGTATTATATAATTTGCAGAAATAAATTTATATCTTGAATCTAAAAGCCAGCTAAATCATAGGTAACGGGAAGAAATATGCAAATGATTTAGCATCCCTAGATCCATTTTGTAATTTCCTTTTAGTCAGTTCTCAAATTAATTTAATATGCAAAGGATTTAGTATAGCTAGATTCTTTTTATAATTTCCTTTTAGTCCGTTCTCAAAATAATTTTTTTTTAACTTCTTTTCTTTAACATAGACTAATCACAATGTCTTTCCTTCAATAAACAAATGTTGAGGAATTGCAGCCGAAAAACATTCAAATGCTATGAAAAAAGAAAGCGACAAGAGCACATCAGCGATGTACGAGTATTTTACAGAAGACGTTTTAAGAAATGTTGAATGTTTACAAAAAACTACTTGGTAATTGTTAGTGAATTTCACTGTATTTTCATTTGTTACTATCATTAATCTATAATCTTTAAAAAAATTTAGTAGGAAAATATTTATTAGTTCGCTTTGGATGTAAAGATTTATTTTGTTCCAAAGCTCTCAAACTGATTAAAGACCACAAAATGTGCACAGAAAATTTGAACAGCCTTTTATTAAACTATTGAATGAAAAACTTTATTTTTCTTCTATGATTGAAAGTTTGTTAAGAAAAGATAGTTAGATATCTTTTCTTAACAAAGTTCCTGCAAACTTTTATCTAATCTATTTAAAATTCCTCGAAATTAGTTAAAAGTTCCATACGAATTGGTTGCAAAACTTATTACAAAATAATTTATAAAACATGCATTTTATTTTAAAACGAGAATTACATTTCAAAAGAACTTAGTATATAGTGGTGACAGAAAGTTAAAGGAATGTAGCGTAATTTTATTTATTTTCAATGTAATATATCTTTCCAATTTCGTTAAGTACACGTCAAAGATTCTTACAGCAAGAAATGTAATTACAGAGACCTGAAGCGTTATATTTGAGGTATAATATAACCAACTCACTTTTGAAAAATTATTTCGTGATGAAATACTTTTACGGTAGAAAGTTTCAAACCGGGAATACATTTTTTCTGTCACTTTATGCTTTTTAACCCTTCAGAAATATTTCACATTATCGATAATACTTTCATTGCACAGCAAAGTACTCTTTTCACACAAAGGTTATTCAAAGGACGATATTATTTTTATGTATCAATATGAGGACTTTTAACCACAATTTTCTCAGTAGCTACCTGTTCTACCTCAAATCAGAAACAAAATCTTCATTTCTTCTTCAAATTTTGTTATAATTTCTTCATTGGATGTGAAAATTACGGTGTGCACAATGGTATTATATCAAATATCCTGGTCATTTTTTGTCGTAAGGGGGTCAAGTATTTTGTGTTTCGTTTTTATAGAAAATACAGTTTATTAAAATGTAAGTATAGAGACCGAAGGAATGTGTTATCAGGTTCAATGTTCCTTCTTACCTTCTTCGGGAACATGCAAGGACCTGACTCGGAACAGAGAGCTTACTAAAGCTATATTCAAAACTGTGGGAAGTAAACAGGATACACAAGAAGGGTATACAAAACCCTTTATTTTTCTCTATTTACAATGACTTCCGTACTTCGGAATACACCGACCCGCAACTTGGGGTCAGAACGTAAAAAATATAAAAATGAAACTAAACTCTAATTTAACTTTAGAATAATAAACGTGGAAGATTGGCCTTATATTAACAGGAAGCGTATGTAGTACAGAGAACTGTGAACACTACAATACGTTTAAATTTATCAAGAGGATTACAACCTCTGGCCTGGAAGGCAACAAGCAACTGCGTAACTTCTAAGGTAAGCGGCCTGCTTCGACTCACTGCTTCCTCTCTCTCGCTTGGCAAAAAGCCACAACTTAAATACTTGGCGTTCGCCAGACACACTTTGCATAAAAACCTTAACGCTTATAATTCTGGCCGGAAGTAGAAAATAAGAAGTGATAGTAAAGATTTAAAATAAAATAAACGTTAGTAAAACTTAAGATCCTTACAGTGTAAAAAGTTAGATTTCGCAATCTTATTTTTTTTAAGTTTAAAAGTGCCAAAACATGAATCTTTGCATCATTTGAAACATTTTTTCAATTGCAGATACATACAGGGTGTCCCAAAACGACCGCATAAACTCTGCACTGCTAGATTCCTCGTTAGGAGTACATAAAAACTGCCCAAAGAAGCATTCCTGTACGATCCATAGTTTACAAGAAAAATACGAAAAACAAAGTATGACGTCACTGCCGGTGCAAGAAAAAACACTTTATTGAAATATCAACAGCAGTATATGCACAATTTAAAGCAGATGTTCAAAGTATCTGCCGTGCATGTCGAGGCAGGCTTGAGCATGCCGTGGAATGGCTGTCATCACACGTTGCAGCATCGCAGGGTTCACCGAAGTACAAACAGCATGCAGACGAGCAACTAAGTCCATTGGTGTTGTCACTACGTCTCGATACACGGCGCGCGCGCATGCATGACGCGGTATGCACGGCGAACGCTTTAAACCTTATCGTCTAGAAAGATATGCCAATACTGTTGTTGATATGTCCAATAAAGTGTTTTTTCTTGCACCGGAAGTGATGTCATACTTTGTTTTTCGTATTTTTCTCGTAAACTATGGATCGTACAGGAATGCTTTTTTGGGCAGTTTTTATGTACTCCCAACGAGGAATCTAGCTGTGCAGGGTTTATGCGGTCGTTTTGGGACACCCTGTATATATGTCTAGTAAAAACAGTTGCAAAAATGAAAGCGGGGTTAGACCTTTATAGACACGGTGTCTAGAAGTTTTTTCGCTGTTTTGCAGCCTTGCATGAGCTCGTCATTACTTCATTCGAAAATCGTGCCTCTTCGCTGTGAGTTTTTCTATGACCTTTGCTGTCGAACGCTGACATAGTTTCGTCTGTATTTTCGAGCGATTCTGCTTTGGAGCTCTTTTGTTGCATTGCGCTTAAAAAAACCAGAATTTACTCTTGTTTTATAAAGGACTTCTTGGAGGTACTATTTTCAGTCAATAGGTGCTAGATTTGACTTCTGAATACTGACTGTGTTTATAATGCTTTCGAAAACCGAAAGGTTTTATTACCATCAAAATATGTTTTCAGAAAACCACGCAAGAAGCTTCACAGCATATACAACATTTAACAGACAATCTACAGATGCTCACCTTTCTTCTGCAGATGCATTCCATTTTATTATCTGTAAAACAAATTATTAGAAAGTGAAAAAGTTCTTTACTTCTTTTACTTGAATGCATTTAGCGTACTAAGGATATGCATTAAAACTCGTAACGTAAACTCGTATTTTATAACAGAAACGTTTTGGTTACTCCAGATTTTGACATTATGTTCGTTTTACGGATTATAGCCCAGGCTATCGCCCTAAAGGAAAGGATGCCATAACAGAGGTCTTTCTCAGTGAAAATAGGTTGTATTTTTGTTACTCAAAGAAAAAGCTGTTGTGCTTTGTAATCGAAAAAGTATTCTTTATATATCCAAAGTAAAACGTTTAGTCATGTATTTGTTGCTTTTTTATTAATTTCTTCTATCTATGTTTTCCTAAAACACTTTTAATTACAAATTCATATATCTAAATTATATAATCATTATTAAAGACTAAAGTCACTATCCGTAGTCATGGCAATACTTTCTTTAAAACCTATATTGGTCGATACTATAATTCTCTTTGGAAACAGAATGTGAACGTTATATGAAATGAATTAGGACTAAATTGTGGTTTGTTGCTCTTTCCTCTGAAGTAATTACCAGTACCTTAATGTATCCCAAGAGTAAAATATCGTATAGATTCAAGGCAAAGGAATTCGGCGACCTCATACCTGTGCTTTATTACGAGACCTTATTGTATCCTGCATGAATAAGGAATCGTTCATCGCATCAACTCCCACGGCGATAAGGAGGTATTCTTGATGAGCATTAAATCGGGTTGACTTAAGTCATCAGTCTTGTCGGTAAGAGTCGGCCCTAGAATCCCTTTTGCAGAAACAGCGTACTAAATTATTGCTGCCTAAGAATTTCAATCAACTTCCTTCGCAATTAAAGCTTTTTCAAGCAAATTTATTTTCTGTTGAGATACCCACCAAGGGGAAATTAGGTTAAGTGATGAAAACAAAATCTTACACTGCACGCTGTATCTTTCAGAATTAAATTTAACCGTTGTGCAGCTAAAGAAACTCTACTTTTTCTCCTTATATGTGTAGCTTAGGCAGGACAATGCACATTTTTTGGGACAATAATGCAAATCTTGCTTGACGATTCGATTGAGAGTCTCCTGTCTCTTGAAACAGGCCCATCGAATAAGTCAATTTTTTGAATTGGAAGTCTCGATACTTTATTTAGAAGAAGTGTGCATAAATTGGAATCACACAGGACGCTCTGAATTGCTTATCCAGGATAATTTGCATTTATCTTGGATATCGCATGCTGTGTGAAAGGTTTAATATTTATTTTAGTTTCTCTTGTAGAAAGAGTTCTATCTCAAATAGCTCTCATCTCTAATATTTGTATACATCTGGCAGACATGTTCTGGTAATATTCTAGGAGGAACATAACTCATTCCTTTGTTTGGAACTTGAAAGGCGTCGTTCTCTCGTTTCGGTGTGTGGTGTATGTGTGATTATGGCAAAGCCTCGAGGGCTATCTGCCTAAGGGGAGGGATGCCTTTCGTGGAGGACTTTCTAAGGGAAACTGGCTCGTATACACGTTACACATGGGGAAAACCACGAAACCGCCCATGCAGCCAGCCCGTTCGCGGGATTCGAACCTCGGACCGAACTACCAGTGTTCAGCGACTTTACCGCTCGGCCGCTGGTGGGCCCCTCTCGTTTCGGTTTGTAACCAGTAACAGATCAAAGTGACGCTGTCTCTTATAAAATTACTACTTACCTTAGTTCTAAAAGAAAAAGAAAGAAAGAAAGGAAAAAACACGATAAAGTTTCTTACAAACTCTTTAACTGAATTTTAAAAAAAGTCAATTAAATATTCACCAGGCTCGACGATGCTTTTCACTCCATTTAAATTAAAAGAAGCTCAAAAAACCAAACAATTGCGATTATTTACTTCTAAGTGCAGTCTGCGGCCAACTAATCATCACTTTTTTTCTCTTTCAGTTGAAAAGAATTCAGTATTCAAACGTTTCTTACTCAGGCATTTTTAGAAAAACTCACGAATTCTGTAATTAGAATAAAAAATAACCCCACAGTCTAACGATCTAACAAACTGTTTATTTTAGGGTAAGCCATGAATGTTTTTTTTTTTTTTATTAGAAAAAGAAATGCGGTGCGTCAGGTCTGATGAAAATGACTTTAGAATAGTCTATCAATATAACGACTGGGCCGTTTCAACATTAAATGGTTTTTGAGGTTTGTTTTTAATGAGGTAAATTATTTTCATTTAATTAAAGGCTATGAATAAAAAGTATTGTTTTTCCTTTTAGAATATTCTTGTTCTTAGCAACAGTATTAAAAATACACAGGTTCGTTTGTTTACAGTTTTATTAAAAAATTGATCTAAAGGATGCCATAATGCGGTAATGAATTACTAAAAAAGCATAGTGAAATTTTGAAAGTGTTTGAAATATTTCAATTAGCAACAAATCTTTCAGATTTTTTTAATAAATGGAATATGCTAACTTATCATGAAAATGTTACCAGGCTTTTCGATATGTCTATTTTAAATCCCAGAGTTGAAGATCACTGTTGTAATTAAAAAAATCTTAAATATGTCTCCCAAAATAGAAATTAGGGTTAGCATTTTAATTTTACCCATATGCAAATGCTTCCTTTTGGTCTGTGAGAAAGGGTAACTTGATGAATTACTATAATGTTTGCTTGCAAATATCTACGTGAAGAGGGAATACTTTACTAATTTTTATTTTGAGAGAGACAAGCACAGCTGCTTGGATCTTTGATTTTCTTGTTAATTGAATGCATGTAGTAAACTCTTGTGACTATTCCTAAGATATGTCATTTAATATTAGAGAAATACAGACATCATTTAATAATACAGACGTTATTTAATATTAGAGACATTAGGTATTTTATGGAAGCAGGCAAGAAGAAAAATATGCAACGCCTTCGCCGGGAATCGAACCGCAGACCTCTGAATTACGCGCTGAGCGTGCAGAACACTACACCACGAAGGCTCGCTAAGAATTCGGGAGAAATACCTTATATACTCCCCCTTTTAAAGGGCGATTGGGGTTTTTAAGGGAACCAATCGCCAAATCCTGGGTGAAGAGAATCATCATTCACGAGCCTTTTAGTTCGGGCGCCACTGCAGAGACATTAGGATATTTTTGAAGCAAGAGAGATTGAAAAAATAGCAACGCCTTCGCTGGGAATAGAACCGCGGACCTCTGGATACTCGTCCAGCATGCAGACCACTACACCACGAAGGCTCGCTAAGAAGACGGGAGCAATACCTTATACACTAATGAAAACGTTAACAAATCAGAATTAATAATACTTCATTTAATAAGTGGTTAAATGCTCAGATTAAGTCTGTGCCCAGCATGGATTTCTAAATGTATATAAGTTGTGTCTCTCACGACTAATTTAAATCTATGAATAAACGCAAGTCTTTAAAAATCAGCTTAACTATTTGTTTACTAATTTAATATTAGTTACAACTGAAAAACGCAAAAGCTGCGCTTGGCATATAAATCAAAAAAATTCAGTTAACAGGATACATGTGACTTCCTTAAATGAAAGCGGATAAATTACCGTAATTCGCTCCCGACTGTACATTCTAGTAAATGATAAAAAGTAAATAACACTAAAAGCTAATTAAGTAAATTTTAAAACAAAATCTGTAGGATTTCATGTTCATTATCAAGTTATTAAATTTGAAATTGTACTTTAGCTTATTTTTTCCGTAGCTCTCACCAGAATGCAAATTAAATGCTGCGTATATAAGCCAATGTTTTGCATGTTTTAGAGACAAAACTTCTGGCAGCCTCGATTGCAATTGCGTTCTATCGCCGGCTGTGCCAAAGTTATTTCCACTTTAGCCACTTTACTAGTCGACGTCTAAGTGCGTGTCACTAATTACTTGAGCCAGCTTAAGTAGAACATTTGTATAGCCCCAGACTACGTACTTGAACTAAACATTCAATCTTATGCTATTTCAAATACCCGAAATTCTCAGAGTGTCGTTTGTACCATAAGTAGTGCCTTCTGTTAATTTCAAGAGTTAAATCAAAAGGCTATTTTGATCTTCTTAACATTTTGTCATTTGAATTCAGACTGAAGCGCTAACTTGCTTAGTAGTCTACTAAGATTGGAATAACATTTAAAACAGATAGTAAATTGTTAACACAGAAATAGCAAATCCGCACATATGGCCAAACTTTTGATTACGACCCAGTCACTTTCAACTGAAAGGAAGCTGTTTACCAGTGAGAAAATAGTTTTTGATAAATTCTAAGAATAGGAATTTTTTTCGTTATATCAGCTTATTGAAAAAAAAGTGTTAAAAATTTATTCTAATACACTCTTTTATCAACACATCTTTCATTAATAATATTTCATTAACAATCTTTCTATGTTAACACTCTTTCATCACAATTAATCAAATTATACTTACTGAATTTTAAATCTAGTATTTGAAGTTTCAATTCAATCAAATAGAAAATGTTTTCATTACAACTGTTGAAATACTATAAGTACAAAGTTATTCAGAAAAGTAATCATTTCTAAAAATTGGGTCTCTTCATTACGTCAGTAGAAATTACCTCCTGAATCAGAAAATATAGATTCATAACTTTACCAGAAAGAGGGGTAAAACGTTTAAACAAAAAAACTAATTAAATTTTCACACCCAAATAGTATAACTAACAGAAAACTGAAAGTTAAATAACCTGAAGGGTCAAACCAAAACAACCCGAATGAAACCAAATAAACTAAATTTAAATTTCTAAACAAAAATTAAAAGTTAAAACGAAAGTTAAAGGCTAAAGAGATTAACACTACTAAACCTGAGTATAAAGTTAACAGTCACAGCTTAAAAAGAAAACAGCTTACAACAACTAATTTAAACTGAACAAATAAGCAAATTAATAAAGTTTAATTTCTGAAAATTAAAATTAAGAAACAGAAAATTACTGATAATCAGAATTAAGAAACAATATTACATAACAAAGTATTATTTATACTTAATATAATTTTTACTTATTATTATTATTTTTTTTTGTATTTACAACTACTATTACTATTTTACTTAGTATTATTTACTATTGTAATTATTTGTCTGCCAGAGGTCGAGAGAATAATATCATTGAATACTAGCAGGTCGACTTGGGTTCAAATCCTGTAAGTGGGTTGGCTACATGCGAGTTTTCGAGATTTTCTCCATCTATAATAAGAGTACGGAACAGTTTCTCCCTGAGAGTCCTCCAGCAAAGACTTCCTCACCTCAGACAGAGATCTCTAGTGTGATTTGTCGTTACCTAATAAATAAAGTAAATTCATACGTAACATAAATATGAACCAGTTTCTTTTATAAAGTCTTTTTCTAAGGTATCCTCTGTTAGACTTATCGCACTTGGGCGTTTTGCTTTCAATCAATTAACCAAAATTATTCCAAACCTTGTTTAAATAAGTGCGAAAAAATCAGTATGACATGTCTTAAGCAAATTTCGCATCTTTATTATTGTTTAACGCTGAATAAATCCAATCAGATTTATATGGCCTGCCCGCATTATTACTGGGATGAAGCAGAGCTGCCCTATGGAAATAGCCCTTTTAGAGGCCGATTTACAGCCTCTTCAAATTAGAAGACTAGCCGGTCTTGTTAAATACTTTAACAGCATCTCTGGTTACGGCCAATACATTAAAAGTTCAGCGTACCTAAATAAATGGAAAACCGGCAAAGACTAAAGAAAAACACCCCTTTTGGCTTAGTTGGTTCTAAGAGCCTACTATTTTGCAATGTTGAGGCTCATTCACTACAATGCTGTTTAAACCCGTCGGGCGGACTCTCCAGGGTTCATTTTCGCTCTACCTTTTCCACTCCTGTAAATAAGAAAGATTATATTACTGACCACCTTAAACAGTTGGCCTTGGATGTAATAGACTATATTCCCAAAAATGCTACCAAGATCTTTACAGATGGCAACCAAAGTGCTGACTATGTAAGCAGCGGTATTTATATTGAGACGCCCAGAAGAAAAATGACACTCCGTCAGCGTAGTCCAGATCACTGATAGTAATCAACTTAGGACTCGAAGCTATACTAACGGAGAAGAATTTTGAAGCTCTATGGATCTTATCTGATAGCCGAAGCTCACTCCACAATCTTAACTGGATTGGGTGATAATAATAGCCCTTTTTGATGCCGATTTGCATCCTCTTCAGATTAGAAGACTAGCCGGTCCTGTTAAATAATTTAACAGCCTCTCTAGTTACCGCCAATGCAATAAAACTTCAGCGTACCTAAATAAAGGGAAAAACCGACAAAGACTAAAGAAAAACACCCCTTTTGGTTTAGTTGGTTAGCCTCATTCACTACAGGGCTGTTTAAACCCATCGGAGGGACTCTCCAGGGTTCATTTTCGCTCTAACTTTTCCACTCCTATAAATAAGAAAGATTATATTACTGATCACCTTAGGCCCATTTTTTTATCTAAAATAGCTGAAACCTTCCTAAAGTGTCATTATGTGTATCATTTTGTAAAATACAAGCTATCAACATAAATGTATTTTGAAGCACTCGCGTGGGATCACATTCTTTAAAATAATAATTTACTTCTACTACCTACAAATACGTAAACTGAGAGGAGGCGTTTATAAAAAATGAATGTTACAATATCATTTAAGAGAAAATACGTTGTAGAGGAAGTGCGGGAGAAATACCTTATACCGTTAAAGTCGAGCCTGATATGTTCTCGTTAGATATGCATCTAATATGCGTTCATTGATCTGTTTGCAAATTTCATGATTAATGATTACATTCCTTTCTGTCTAATCACATTACAATGCACATATTTTATTAAAAGAGAGGTAGATAGCCCTCGAGTGCTTTGCCATAGTTAAGTAAACCAAACCAATCACTAAATGTATTTCATAACATTTTTACGTTTCAAAATTCATTGAAATTTGAAATTCTTCTGGGTTTCTTTATGTTTAAAAGCCTTTAATTCTAAATATCAATAGTTTAAATTAATTGTTTAGCTTTCTGCAATGTATGAAATTGTCAGCACTAGTTAAGTCGATCTCATTGTGTATCTGAAGCCTACTGAAGCATTTTTAAGCGCTGAATTTTTTTTAAAGCAAACATATATTATAATATAGGACTCACGTACAACAGTTTCAAATATAAGTAACTTTGCTCAAGTTTTAACAGCTCCGATTCATAAAATGTTTTTGGTTGCGAGCTCCATGCAGTGAAAAGTGATTACCTTCTGCAGGTAATGCTACAATATAAATAAAAAATAAAACGTTTGCTTACAATGTATTGCATAAAATAGCTTGAAGCTCAGGAAAAAATTGGAAGTTTTGAAAGAGAGTAACGAAATAATGCAGTTTTGTTATCTTAAGCGCCACTGAATATTTATAAGGATTCTTCTTCAAAATGTTCCGCTATAAGAGAGAGAGAGAGAAAGACAGGTGTATTAATTATTTTCCCAGAAAAATCGAGTTAGAAATATCGTACTTCCTCGATTATTTTCCCCTTTTCTTATTAATTTTATCGTTCGAAAATCAAGAGAAGAAAATTATGCGAATAATTTAATTTCCGAAGGACGTGGTTACAGTAAGAACATAGCAAATGAAAAGGGGTCTTGGATAAGATACAGGTAACTATTACTATATTATTTCTTTAAAAGAGATCCACATTCCAGTAAGAATACATAGTAATATTAACATTACAGTGTCTAATAACTTCATTTATGCTTCCCTATAACTTGAATCTCGCCGTTCTTATTGTTGTCTCTGCTCCTCCTTAGGCCTCAAATCATCCATAAATAATTAGGGAAGGTGAATGTGCAGCTGACTCAGAGGAATCATAAAATAAATGTCGGCTCGTGTTCGCCTCTCTGTGATTGGTCAATTCTTGCGTTAGGCTGGCATAGAGTTCAACAGTTGTTCGGTGGGACCTTCGCAAGTACTTTGCGAGGGTTTAGCCTTGTCAGTTAGGCAAAAATAATCATAAAAATAATCCGACCAGGACGAATTCTCTGAGCGCATTGAGGAAGAAAAAATGACTATTTTTTTAAATTATTATTATTTTCAGAATCTGATATTAAAATCCTTGGAACCACTCGAGTAAATCGGTTAAAACACACGAGTAAGAAAAATAAGCGAGGAGATATGATAAAATTAAATTTACAACTATGCTATGTAAAAAAATTGCGAATGCAGGAATCACGCTAAAGAATTTACAAAAGATACCTATTATTGATTAACTAGTTACTATTAGCAAATGGGCTTCAGAAGTTATTTTTCGAGGAGATTAGATTTCTTAACGCTTCTTGTAGACAGCAAAATTCTTTAGAACTTAACTTATTTCCAACTATTATAAATTATGAACTAGTTTTCACCTCAAACTAATGGTATTAATCCATACAATTAGTTTGTTCTCGTTACTTCTCGTTCCTTTAATGCAGCTGATGTTGCTTATCGATTTTTCATAAAAAGAACTGAAGTCCTGTTAGTTAAGATGTGCTTATGATGTGAAAAAGTAGCCGAAATAATATTGTAGTAAAATTGATAACAAAAAGCGCTGAATAGCTTTCAGTGACCAAAAACTCTTTGATCGACAGAGAAGCCGTCTATGTATTTCTCGGGTGAAAGTGCCATATATTTATTTTCAAAAGTACGCCGGAAGTAAGAATAGATGAAGTAAGAATTACTGTAGAAATTCAACCAAAATTGAAAACCCGTATGTTAGCTAAACTAAAAATTGCCCTAAACTTTACTTTGATTTTCAAGTTGGAGTCATTCTCAAGCTTTTTCCCCTCAGTTGTGCTCTCACTTGTGTAAGTAAATTGCATAAGTGAGAGCACAAGTGATAACACATTTATTTCTACTAAATAAAAGTGTTCACTTTTGATGAGTAATTTTATCATTTAGAAATACGAAATAAAGATTGCTTTGTTGTAAAATTATAGGCCTATGATCTAAAGTTTAAACACTACAGGGGAAAATGCAATTATTGCTCTTTATGACAGAAATAAAATTCCGATTTTCAGCTGATAGAAATGTAATAAAACAGCATACTTGTAAGAGTTTAATAGCATTTTTTCTACATGCTGCTGCGGCATAAATGTCAACATTATCGATCTGGTAATCAGAAAGTCCCAAGATCTTCTCCTGTCAAGACAACGCCCTAATTTTTCAAGGACTGCTCGCTCCGAAACACTTCTCTTCTTCACTATTAGCATCTGAAGCCAAAATGATGAAAGATGGCTTATCACAAGATATGGATTTGTTGACAGATAATGGTTTTTTATTCACTGAAATCTTCTTCTGTTTGAGGAAATCTAAAGAACATATAGAGGGTTTTCACACAATTTTTGTAAAGAGTTTGATTTTCTACATGAATTTAAATATTAATTTTAAAATACAAACGTGACTGTCATCCGACTGGAGTAAGGTTTAATTATCGTCTGCAGCATTAAAAATGTTCTTGTCTTTAAAATGTTGCTGGAAAATAAACAATAGATTGAAGGCTATACTTTTGAGCTGTCCGAAGAGAAATACTCTTATTCAATTACTAAAAAAGATGTGAAAAGCATGGTTTTAATAGTTCAACACATAAAATAAGTCACATAATTAATATGAAAGGAAAGAGACGTCCAACTTTACATCTGGCTGGGAAAATGACAAAAATTCATACCCAACAAGGGTACGTACAGCTCTTATTAAATCTAAAGTCGCATCTAATGTTTTAAAGGAAAATACGGCCCCCAAAAGAGCGATTGCAAAACCTTTAAATGTATCTGTAGGAAATGTGAACAAAGTTATAAAATCTGACTTAAAGCTAATCAAAACAAAACAAAAAATACATGATGTTCATCGCCTAACCCCGAAATATGTTCCTCAGCGTAAGACTATGTGCAGATTGTTGTATGAAACTTATTTGGCAGGTAAAAAATGGAAAATCATAGTTACAATTGATGTGGCTTGGATATACTTATCTGACTGCAATAGAAAAATATTTATTTACTACCGAAAAGAGGAGAAAAATACTTAATATGTTGGTTCAGAGAAAACAAGCAAAATTTTCTAAAGGTTTTATGGTTATTACTGGATTCCCTTATAACCGAAAACTCAATGATAGTAGAAAAAAATTTCAAAATTAATTCTGATTGCTCTCAAAAATATGTTTTATTAAAGGTTTATGGTTATTACTGGATTCCCTTATAACCTAAAACTTAAGGATAGTAGAAACAAATGTCAAAATTGATTCTGATTGCTCTCAGAAATAGTTTTAATACCTATTTTTAAAGAACAAATTCCTTTTCTTTATCCAAACAATGTTCACTGTGCTAAGTTCCATCAGGATCCAAGCCATACCTCTAAATCTACTGGCTATTTTTTAAAAAAAATAAGAAATGAAGCCGAAATTGAAGCTATTCCCTTTAAATGCATTTCATCCGATGTGTGTCCACTGATGTATGTGTCTCCTATGGATTACTGTGCATTTGGACTTTTTAAAACAAGCTTTTTATAAGCGGCAGCTCAAAACATTGGACGAACTCTGGAAGGTTATGAAGGAGGAGTGGAATAAAAGTAACCTAGATGTTTTAAGAAAAGGACTTTTATCTTGGAAATCAAGATGTAATGTGATAGTTCAATAAAAGCGCTATCAGACTGAACATATCAGAAAACAAAATTCTAAGGTTTGTTTATATATAAATATCGTTCCAAAAATGTGTGAACACACTCTATAAATTCCTCAATTGTTCTTTTGTAGTTTAAGTGTCAGCATATCGATTCAACTGTACCTAAATGTAATGAATTTGACTCCGAGCGAGAACATGGCAAATGTTTCAAGAATTCTGCTTTACCAATCTTCTTTCCGTCTTCCACATTGATTACATTCATGAAGTTTTGGAAGATACAGACTCAAGGTCCTTCAGTTTTACTTGGGATGGCGGCTATTATTTTTCATGCAGCAAAATACATTAAAAATTTTTAACAATAAAACACCTGAGCTATAAAATAAATAAATACTAATATTTCGATCCATTATTTTGCAATGCAGTTACAATCAGAGTATCTTTGGTAAAAACCTGAAACTTTTCTGTTGAAAAATCAATTAAGAAATTACTGCAGCACAGGAAAGGAAAAATTCTCTTTTATTTTTAACTCAACCAAACTATAGTTAAACTCATGTCACTGCTGATTTAATTCTGACATCGTTTTTAATTTATATTACATACTTTTCAAAAGAGAGTCAGCTTCTCATTTAATTAAATTGAAAAACATTTCATGAAAACCTGTTTGGAGAAGTAAAATTTACTTTTGTTTCAAACAGACTTGGCTGCACTTTTTATAGAGTTAAAAGTGAATAGATAAGGTAATTTCTCCCTCTTTTCTACATGCATTCTTGGTGTAACGGTAGCACACTCGGCGCCTATTCGAGAGGTCCAGGTTCGAGTCCCGGGGAGGGTATTGCACTTTTTTCATGTACTCCTGCTTCAAAATATCCTAATGCCTCTACAGTAGCACCCCAACTATCTGAAAGGTCGTGAATGATGATTCTTCACCACCAGGATTTGGTGATTGGTTCCCCTAATCCCCAGTCACCCTTTAAAAAGGGGGAGTATTTAAGGTGTTTTCTCCCTCCCTTTCTGCATGCCTTCGTGATGTAACGGTTAGCACTCTCGGCGCGTATTCGAGAGGTCCAAGTTCAAATCCCGGCGAGAGCATTTCTCATTTCTCGTGTCTCCTGCTTCAATTAAAAAACTTAAAAACTCTACAAATAAAAATTAAATAATAAAGTTAGGGTAGCTAAGCATTAGATTTACAACTTTAAAACTCAATTTTTATTTTAAATGTGTGTACGTAATAAAATTTTTATATTATATTTTCGTGATTAGAAGAAATATTCAAATTTACTATTGAAAACTTATAATGATGGTTATCAAAAGCCTTAAAACAAATTACGTGATTTTTTGCAAAAGAGCTTGGTGTAACAATATTTCACTTTATCATGATAATAATATACTTTAGTCTTCGATATGCTATTATCTTTTCGCTGGATATAAAACAAAATGCTTAGGAACAGGTGATGAATAGAAAAAGGCATAAAAACTGAATTCTCCAAAGAAATCTTAAAATATCATTATAAAAGCAAACGGAAGTGTTTGCTATTGCATTTTGTTATTGGCATCAAACATTATCATTTCTTACTGCCAAGCAAATTTAATTTATATTGGAAATGAAGAAATTTATTTTCAAAACGAATTTCTCATAACTTATCGAAAGCCATCTGTTGCTTATTTTAAATCAATTAAGCATCGTACGGAATTCAGAAAACGTTCAAAAAATATTATTTCATTTAGCATTTAGATATCACCTTAGAGTGAATGTAATGATTTTAATGAAATAAAATACATCATTTAGGTGAAATAAAACTTTCTAATGTTGTCATCAGAGTTAAATTTACAGACGATTTTTCAGACTATGAATATGACTTTCCTAATCTCACGCAATATGAAATAATATTGACATTTAATTTTACTATATTCATGTGAAATTGTATCTAAAATTTTAATAAAAATTATTCATTGAATTATGTAAGCACCATTTTGTTGTATGAATTTTGCCACATCTCTGAAAGCTGGAAAATTCATTCTTTCAAAACCGTCATTAGGTATATTCGTAATGAAGTTGTCGATGTGCTGTTTGAAGTCCCCCAAAGAAGTGAACCCCAGACCTATCAGAGAATTTTAAAGTGATCTGAAGCAATGAAAATTCGAGAAGACAAGGCCTCGTAAATTATGGGAGCGGGAGGGAGCAGCAGACACAAAACATTCAAGACATACTCAGTACGTTTTGTCTGACATTCATTGAAGTAAGTAGCTTAACATTGTCATAATGGAAGACAACCCCTCACCGATTCGTCAATTCTAAGCACTTTGCTCCGATTTCTGCATTTTAAACTGACATTTGGGAAGAGTATTTTCGGAATTTATTGTCTGATTTAGTGGAGCTATTCGTTGTATGTCCTTTGTAGTCGTACCATATATAAAGCACTATTTTGATGGGGGAGATGCAACCTTCCTGTAAATGTTACTGAAGGCAGGTCTCTTTATTTACCCATGATCTATTTTTTGTAACATTATTGTATAGTATATCATCTTCAGTAGTAAGCTGTTTCAAAAAAGGGGCTTCTTTACTTATTTTCAGCAAAGAATCGCGTGCTTAGACTGGAACAAACATATTCAGCCCTGTTAAAGTACGGGAATCCCATCTAACGGCTAACATTCTCAGTCTTCTTCAAATGACCAGATAACTATAATTTTTGGATAGATTTAGTCTGTGTGGCACTTCCTGAACTACATAACGGGGATATCCAGAAACTGCTTCTTTTAATAGGCCCTTGTTTACAGGTGACGTTCTTCCATTCTCAGGCATCATTTTCAAGACTGAAACTTCCGTGTTCAAACTTCTTAAACCACCTCTAAACTATGTCATCATCATTAAATCAAAAGTCTTATTTTCATAAAAGACCATGATGTTTGAAGAGACGAGAATTTCTGTAAAACATCGCTTCTATTTAAACAGAAATTTGTGCCTGATAGAATAATTAGTAATCATTTTAATTTTTTAATTTTTAACACAAGCATAAAGAATTGTTATTTAACAATTATGTCAATCGAATTTGCAAATATTTATCATTGTAACTAATAGAATTAGTATCATAAATTGAGCACGAACTACAGACCATGTATTATATTCAAGAAGGAAATGAAGAAAGGGAAAGCTATGGTTCTTAGACTAATTGGTGACAAACATTAAAGATATGATACTTGGTTTATATAAAGGTTTAATTAAAGTGTCATTGCAAAATAAGGTTACATTTTTACTGGAAGAGAACAATATAACGGAAAAATGAGAATTAATGGCATCTAAAATTGCTCGAAATATTGCGCGGATCCTCGAAATCATGGGTTATGCAAAAGATAGAGAAACAACTTGCTAAGTCTTTTCGTGACTTTTCGTGTTTCCGAAAGTCACAGCCGGGCTTAATTAGATTGCGGTCGATAGTCGCTCGAGGTTGTTTATTGGGGATGGTGACAGATTACGACAGAAGTTGTTGACTGTTGGAAGATGCACTTCGCATTGATGACAGATATGTTTTATAAATAGAGTCGCAATCCGATCGATGTTTTTATTTAGTACCTGACATTCTTCTTTTTCTTTTCATGTTTTTCAATCTTCCGAAGCACTGCTCTTTAGAAATACATTTTCCCGATACACCATTTGATAGTATTTAAGTTTGCTTCAGGCAATTATTTCTAAGAAATGTGCACTTTCAAGCAGATTAAAAACATCTTTTATGTCATCAAATTGATAATCTTAATTAATTTGTATCAAAGCTTTCTGTTTTTCCTCCTGTCTCTCGCGGTCTCAAGAATAGCAAACAAATGAGTTCGGAAGGGAGTACCATGTTCTGCTATGTCAAAACGGAGAATGATTTTTGACTATAAAGAAAGATAACAGAGAGCTTTATCTCCAAAATCATGTCTCTCTTTATAAAAGCAATTTCCTATCGCATATAAGTAATGTTTGAATTGCTGCTTGAATTTATCTACACCAGCATTTTGATATCGTCATTTGCAGGTCGTTTATCACGTTTTCATCTACACAGTGACATACCATAAAGCTGTCCTGTTGTTGTCATAATAAATGAGCCAAACTTACATCAGCCATATTTCATTGATAATCGATACCTATTTCAAGCAGAATTTGTTGTCAATATTTACTTAATGAATTATTCTTTACAAAAACGTGAAATTTTTGCGTGTATTTTAATTCTTAGTAAGCGTTCCAAAGAGGACTTTCCTATGCTTTACAGATATTGAAAAATATAAATACCATAGCAGTAATTGATTCCAGCGGTCTGAAAACTTTTCGCTTTCAAATTACTTACATTTGGGATATGAAACTGGATTCCAATATTCAAAAGAATTTGAAATAATATTTTTATCTAAAACAAAAAGTAACGGAAAATATTCAATGACAATATTCCCAAATATATCATTAAATGAACTTGTAAATTATTCTGCTAGTTTTGCGGGAAATATATGAGTAATATTACAAAAAACTCAGGGCAGTATGAAGGTTCTGTCAGGTTGCAGGTTCAGATACAATGGATAGCATATCCTCAAGATAGTAAGAGCTCCATTTGGTTTCTAATTAGTAATTTAAATCAAACTAATTTTAGAACAGAAAATATAATCGGACTCATTTCCGAATTCATGGTTTATTTTTATTTCGAATTCACTTATTCACTTTTCTATGCTTAAATACCTTTAATAAATAATATATTGATTCAAAGTTAAAGATGACATGTAAAAGTTAAATTAGGGAAAACATGCAACATTAGTTTGGTGTAGGTGTACATCAAATGCAGATCGCTTTTCATGCCTAATTTTAAAACGCAGAAATCGGGAGCAGTTTTCTTTTGAATTGACATTTAATTTCAGCAAAAACTTATGAAGGACAATTATTTAGATGGTTTGTACTATTTAAGCACTCTAAATTAAATAAAGCAAGACGCTTTCAAAACTATAACAGAAATTTCATTTTTTAAAAATAATTTTACTATATAGGTATTCCATATGAACTTTATTTATTAACTGATAGAAAATTGCAGATTCTATAAATCTTAAGCAATTAAAGCCTTCAAGGTAAGCAAGATGTGCAGGGTCGTAATTAATTAATTACTTTGTAGGGACTGTGAGTGGCAATCTCTTAAATAGGCGAGTAAGCGACTTATCGCTATGTCAGAGATGTGTGACCCTTTTATTCAGAATTCAAAATAATTTAACAGAAAGCACTTCTTATACTTACAATCCAGCCAGCATTTATGTAGCAACTTAAAAGATAAAAAATTCAGATTCAAAACTAAATCAGATTTAAAACTAAGTTATCCCGAAGGCTATACAGAAATAAGACCCAAGTGGGCTCTAATCTATACCGGCGTGATAAGCACTATTGGCAGTAATGGAAAATTACGAAGCAGACAGTCTGCTATCCTAGAATTACAACTAATGACGTGACCTAACTAAATAATCAGAAACCTTCTTTTAAATGCTATCTCTATCTACCACATGTGAATACGCGCAAACTAAAAATCAGCATTCTGGTAGGAAAATGGAAAGGGATAATGACAGGTGACAGCAGGTCCCCAATACGCAAGCGGCTTGAATAGACTAATCGGGTATCGTCCGGATCCCCCGACTATCTAAAGGTCAGTTTACACCTGTCAGAGCGGCTCGGAGCGAGTCGCTCCTTAAGATTACTTTGACAATGTAAACGCTCACTTCGACGGAGTATAAACGTAGGGGAGATGAGTCAGCGCTTCCGTTTCTACTTTGAACCTGTTGAAAAATCTCTCCGGGCAGTTACTCCGAGCAGCGTTCGCAGGGACGTCGTGACAAATAGTTCTATAATCTGAGATTAAGCGATAGCCAAACCATGGCATTTTTTAATGCACACGCATCTTATGAAGTGTTTTACTTCTATAATTATGTGAGCTTATATTCATTTTTCTACAAGCATCCCTACATGAGGATGCAATAAATATATGATAAACTATAAAAATAAAAAATAAAAATAATTATGAAAAAGATATGTAGATCTGTTTTATTGGGGATATTTAAATTTCTTGCTTTGTATAAAAACATTCTGGGCTATAATTCGTTACAATTCCGCTTGGATGTGAAACATGTTCAGCTTGGATGTGTGAGTGCAAGTACTGAAGGTGTATTAAGGTTTTTATACAAATTATGCTAGATGAATTCTAATCTCCTTAAACTATCCGTTTTAGCATTTTAAAAGTAAAGTATAATCACTATATTTACGGATTATTAATTTTGTTGATATCATTTTGTGCGTTGTCCAGAAACACAATTTCAGTAGGATCCAAAAGTAACAATTTGCGATAAATATCTTCCTCTTGGAACTATGTCATAATATATATAATCTTTTACCTGTGGTAATATATGTAATGCTCCCAAGTGTTTTTGCTACTTCTTATTTATTTAAGATTTTCTGAATAATTAGGTAGATATCATACAGTTTACTTCTGTCGTGTTAATGGTAGCTTTGAATAAATATTCCATGTGTTAATTTTGCATTCTTCTCTAGAAATAACACAGTTCCAGTCAGAACTCTCCATAATTAATTCATGCACAGAAAGCTACTGATTCTGTGGATTCTGGATGAATAAATATATTCTTTCTATTAATAAATAATAAAACACATTATTACTTTTACATTATTTTGTAAATGATTAATTAGGTGTAAATAAACAGTTGTATATAGTAGAAAAACTTTGTTAATTTGACTTTCAGTAACCACAGTTGATTAAATAACTTCTCTCAAACTGAGTTTCTTTTAAATTCTTGTATCTGATATGCAATAACTTTTTTGTAACTTTGGACATTCTCGTCCGAAATTCATTTAATAGTTCATTTGATACTCCTAATTCATAGCGGCAAGCTACCCAATCACGTACCCATTTTTTTTTTTTTTTTTTTTTTTTTTTTCTTTCCTCCCAAGAGCAGAAATTAATTCGTTTGAAACTGCTTCGCAGACTTCAAGCACTGCAGCCTAAGAACATCTATTGTATGTTCAATGCATATTCTTTCCTGCAGCTGCGACGTCGGTATCCATTTCGTAAGCAAACGGAGGCGAGTTGTCAGTCCACTCTGATTGGTGTCAACAATCTATCAGAGTACAGGTCCGTTCACTCGGTTCGAAACGCCCGGACGAGCGGCTCGCTACGAGCAGCTTTGACAGATGTAAACTGGCCTTAAAGCAACACTCTGAAATCAAGACATTACATGGCCATGCAAGGCAAAGTATTAGATTATTCTATACGCGCTGCATAAAGTATAGTATACAAAATACAGGTAATAGATTTGAAGACACAATATTTTTATTCCATATTACTTTGGATTGAATAGCATTACTGTAAAAGCTCATTGTTACGGAAATTTTTCTGTACTCTGAAACACACCAAATATAACTTTGTAATTAAACATTCTTCTGATTACATCGCATAGTAAAATTACGTAACATAAAATAACTGGTTAGATAAAAATAAATAAAGCCTTACAAATGTAACAGAACTTACAACTGAAGACGAGCGAACTAAAAATTGGCATTCTGGGAGCGGAAAAAAGGAAAGGGATAATTACAGCAGAATTACTTAATGTAAAATAATTGGTTAGATAAAAATAAATAAATCCTTTTAACTTAATCCTTTTAATCCTTTTAACAGACAAATTTGCTAATTAATTTAAGTTACCTTTTTAGAAGATGACTAAGTACTGTAACTTGAGTTATTTATTTTAAATCCTTGGTTTTTACCTAATTTATGATTAACTTGCTTAATTACTTAATAAATGTAGTTTTGATTATAATGAATTTTCGCCTTCTCCACTGCGTACCGTCGTAGTGTTAATGGAAATACATCTATTTGGAAATCGGAAGATACATCTATTTGGAAGTCGGCTCCAGAATAGACGAGAGTGCAGTTATTTATTTCACGTTTCCCTCTCAGGGGGGAAACACAATAGCTCTACATGACACTTGCTTACTTCAGTTGAATTTAGCCTTTACTTCTGCATTTAAAAGTGTATAAGATCAATTATCGCAAATGTTGCTTAATTTTTAACTTCTTTTATTTTTTGTCGTCAGGTTGTTCTATATAATCTAGGTCGATTAACCACTATTCAGTCATTCTTGAAAGCTCCTAATTTATCATAGAGACACTGCTTTGACTTGCCTTTTCTAAGTAATTGTGACAAAATTTGATAATTATGTAAGGAATTGTTTTTTACTAAACACAGTTTGCCGCTTACCCTTGAGAACACTGTAAGCGTCTCAACGCTATGTCTGAACATGAAAACAGAAAGTAAGAAGGGTGTAAAAGGTCCTTTTATTTAAAGAAAGTAATCTGAACAGAAGGCACGCATGGTGCTTTCAAATCAGCCACTATTTATGGCGAGAACTCAAAATATAAAATGTAGCCAATGTAAAACTAAATCTAAATAATCTCCAGCCAAACGCTACGCACACTAAATTAAAACCGAAGTTGGCTCTTAAAGTTTCACCAGCGTGAGATACGATGGGCAAGAGTGCACGGCCAAAGACACGAAGTCTTTTCTTAGGATAGAACACGTAGCAATGTGGCCTTCACCAGGCAAAACACATCTGTCTAAGCCATCTCAAATTATAACTTAAATACAGGCGAGCTAATTTGCATTTTGGAGGTAAAACGGAAAGAGAGATTTAATAGCAAAGATCCAGATCATAAAATAAGCGGTTAAACAAATTAAAATAAACCTCACAAAGAAAAATGCTAATTATTAAACTAGCCCGACCACATTTATACGAATTGTAATAAAAGCCAGTATATATATATATATATTCACGTTTGGAATTTTTCAGTTTGCTGTATATTGAAGTGCAACTGAAGAACGATAGTCAGCGATATGCAAATATCAAGGCACTGCTCCTTATTCCTGAGGATGCTGCCATGGAATAAATATAGCTGAAATCGTAGCCCTCTGTAAATCATTTTTTAAAGTGCATGATAGGTACACTTTTGAAAATTTGGTTCAAGTTTTCACCAAATTATAGTACTAAAAACTTTGCAACCAAAAGATGATGAAACGTTGTAACATTATTTGGTGCTTAATTAAACCATTTTTTGGTGGTCTTGGCAATATGTTGAACCATGAATTGGGGACATATTAAACTATGAATTCGAAATTTCATATTAGCCATTTTCTGCCGTTCCTTGTCCTGATTTATTCAGTTATCGCTATGGGTATGCTTATTTGCTATGTTAACGTTATGTAGACGAAATTTTGAATAGGTGATAAGTAATACTTAATATAGGGTAATAATTAATTAGAATTAACTTAAATTGAAAGTATTACTAATCAGCTATTCAAAATTTCGACTACACAACACTAATACGCTTGCTAACGCAAGTACGTATATCCACAACCATGCTATAGGTAGTAGTTATTAGCAGTTTGGTTCCATAGCTATCTGGTTTATTTGCGTAAGATTAAGATTCAGTTTTGAGAGAATGGAAGTATATAAAATGTGATACTTTCACGTATATAAAATATACTTTATATATTTTTACAAAATTGAATGCCTTATACATTTATACAAATAAGCCAAGATATCACTCCCCATTGAAACAGTTGAAAAAATATATTTCAAGAGATATGTGAACAGAAATTGATTCCACTAAAAATCACTACACAACTACACTTACAACTCATGTTATAAGGTATTTCTCCCGCCTTCTTAACGAGCCTTCGTGGTGTAGTGGTCTGCACGCTCAGCGCGTATTGAGAGGTCCGCGTTTCAATTCCCGGCGAAGGCGTTGCTAATTTTTCATCCTGCCTTCTTCCAAAAATTACCTAATGTCTCTACAGTGGTGCCCGAACTAAAAGGGTGTTGGATAATGATTCTCCTCACCCAGGGTTTGGGCGATTGGGTCCCCTAAAATCCCCAGTCGCCCTTTAAAAGGGGGAGTATATAAGGTATTTTTCCCGCCTTCTTAGCGTGCGTTCGTGGTGTAGTGGTCAGCATGCTGGGCGCGTATTCCAGAGGTCCGCGATTCGATTCATGGCGAAGACGTTGCTAATTTTTCACCTTGCCTGCTTCCAAAAAATAACTTATTTCTCTATAATATGAGTTTCAATAAAACTTCGTCTTTGATATATATATATATATATATATATATATATATATATATATACCTTCACTTGTAAATTTAATTTCATTAATTATTATTACTACTTTTGTTGTTTAATTTCACTAAATATACCCTGCCTACATTAGAAAAAGCATGTCTAACATATTGCATGAAATGTCCTAAAATCAATTTTATACAAGTATCCTTATGTGAATTCTGTAAACAAGCAACTTTTTAGTTTAATGTTATGTAATTGCTAATTTTAATGTTATGTATTTTATATATTATATAACTGCACTCTAATGATTTGTTACAGCTCGTCTCGATTAAAATCTTTAAACAGGACAACTAAATCACAGCTTTTATCTCATACTGTTCCCTGTTCCATAAATATATATAGCTGCGAGAATAATTTAAGCTTTTTAAGCTTTCCAGTGTTTAATCAAGAGAAATTCTTTTCTCAGAATAAAACTGAAATTATACATTGTATTATGTAAAAGTTGATATAGATGTTTAACTGGTTATAATTAGATATAAAAAGAAAATTATTCCATACATAATTCTTATTTTCGTTTATATTTCCCGACATTTAATTTGGAGATTCTGTGGAAATGTTTGACAGGACCTGCGAAATTTCCTTTGTGCCCTCCGGAGGAGATCACTAATAAATTAAAAACACGAATAATCCAAACTATCAATTTTCATGCATATGAGTTATTTCTTTAAAAATATCAATTTTACTTTTTGAGAATGTTTCAATATTTGTCAAATTTCGCTACGTATTATTTTCTATTTTATAACTGCATTCAAATTCCCTTTGGTTGACGAAGTCCTTTGGTATTTTCTGAAAGTGGGTAAAAATAATTCCCCTCAAAAGAGTTTCAACTAAAAACTGTTACAGATTCATTTTTAAGTACATTTATTTATATTAAAATAGGAGCTCCAATTAAACAATGTCAGACAACGAAAAGCAGTTCGTTAGCTAAATTTTTGAGGATATGTTTACAGATTTTGGCATATAACATTTTAAGGTGGTTTCTTCCTACAGTCGAAGATCGGTATTGCTGAGCTGATGATTTATAATATATTGTAGTTAAAAATATCCGCAGCTCTGTAAGAAATTATCACCAAATTTTGGATGACTGTATCAGTGAACTCTCATTTGCCTTGAGAACGGCCAAATAGGATACAACTGGGAAGAAACTCGCTGAATTAATTCTTTATTTCTTTTCAGAAAATTAATTATGCTTTACGGTAAACATTTTTTGTTAAAAAGAGTTCTGTATAATTTAAGATAGCAGACATTGAAAAATTAGTGGATGAGGCAATTAGAAATTCGGATTTCGCCCGCGGGAAATAAAAGTTTTATTATGATAAGAAAAGGCGGAAAGTTGACTTTAAGGTGGGAGACAGTTTTGAAAATTCTCTTTCGCTTGAACCAGAAAGAAAGGTTGGGAAGTTTTGCGATAGGTTCGAAGGCCCATTTTTAACTGAGTAAATAAGTGAAATGATAGTATTTCTGAAAGGTCAAAATAGTCGGCTGTCACAGACTATTCAAGTGTAGTCCGAACCCCGCAACAAAAGAAAGCTAACGTAGATCAGATCAAGCGCTATTATGAATGCATTAATATGTCCTGCTACGAGATTTTTTGCGAGAATCACCAAGTGTGAGCAACAAATGGCCATCTAGAAATGGCGGATACAGCGTCAACATTCGGAGTGTACAGATGCTTCGCAGGTGGCAGCTGTTATCAAGACCAAAGGAGCAGCAACTTGTTGTTATTTATGTATCCCTAACTCATTGATGCTTCACAGTATTAGAAGCAAAGTTATTTTAAGTTTTAATTTTGATTTTGGATTATATAAGATAATGTTATAATTCGAAAGAAACCGAGAAAATTAGTTTCTTAAGTTAAAGTCGGAGTTCTACGTATAGCTTTTTTACTGCTTTCGGTGTAACAATAGATAGTTTAGTTTATTTGAATATACAAAGCACATAAGGGCTATCAACCTCCATAGATAACGGAAGAGTTATAGTGTCGTTAACGATTTCTTTCTTCTCGCCAAAGGAGAGGCTGCCAAACCTCTGAGCAACATGGTGCTTAAGGACTGGCCTGATTTTCGCCGAAAGGCAAATTTAAAGCTTTCCTATCGTCAACAAAAAAACTCAGTTTAAAAGGAGAGTCCATTAAATTTCTCATAGTTTTTGTTTCTTTATTCTGTTCTACCTTTTACGTCGAGTCCCTTACACTATTGTTGGAGATTTCTTTTGTACAGGATTCAACAGGACATTCGCCAGCTTTTTTTTCACACGCTTTGGAAGCACTGCAAATATTTGCAATGCCAATTAACGTTGCACTGTCCTCTCCGACTTCTCCTGAAAAGCGCAAGAAAGAATTTTTCTATCTTCTCGTACCCTTAACATAATGATCATCTTTCGTTGTTGAATAAGAAGTTACCAGCTGGTTTCTCTACAATTAATTACTAGCCTAGTCTATAAGCTAATCATTCCTCAATACATTATTTGTCTTGTGATTTTTATTCTTCAGTTTTAACTTGGTGAGTTGGATCCGGAGTGATCCGGTTCTACTTATTATTTTTCATTTTTTCATTTCCTTACATAGCGAAAACTCTTCTTCCGAGTTTCCATCTTCTAATAAGCTTTCCATTACATGCTTTTTGTGACCTTATAGAGACATTAGGTTATTTCAAAGCAGGAGAGATGAAAAATGAGCAACGCCTTCGCCAGGAATCGAACCACGGACCTCTGGAATGCGCGCCCAGCGTGCTGACCCCTACACTACGAAGGCATGCTAAAGAAGGGGGAAGAAATACCTTATAACTTTTTTCTTGCACTTCTCTTTTCCTCTTCGTGTTTCCTTCCCAAGTCATTATAGCCTCATACATAATTATAAACTTCCTCCGGTTTGAAACTTTCAGAGTAACGATTACAAGTTCTTGTAAGAATAAATACAAATTAGATTGTAAATCTTTCTAATTTCAGATTTGACATACTTTTTAATGTGAAACAAGGGCCTTGTTCTATGCCATGGCTCTTGAACCTTGTTGTGTGAAATCTAATTTATGAAGAAAATCAACCTTTAAAAGATTTTAAACACGATACCTAAATATTTTTCTGGTTAAAAAATCAGTTTTTATGTATCTATTGAATGCTTCGAAACTGTCGCTATTTTAAAGGAGTTAGTGATAATGTAAGTCTAATTACCCATAAATAATTTTATATGCAGTTTATAGGTCACTTCATATTCCAGATCTTATAAAAAAATACCACTAAAAATTATGTTGTAATAAAAATTTTTAGTAACTCTTAAATTGTAATTCCTTAATGAAAATATATTATCACCATTTCAATCATTAGTGAAATATGAAAAAAGGCCTGATGTTGAAATTTTCTATTAATCCATCAATTTATTAATGTATTCAACCAAGGTTTGGCATTTAACAAGGGTAACTTAAGAGATGAAATAAAAAGTAATGAGCGGAAAATTTTGCATTGGTAGTAACAAATTAGTATGAGCCATCGATGACTATAGATTGTTTTCGGTCTAAAACTAGTATTACAGGCAGTATATGACTGAAGGGTTAAAGCCACAAAGAATCAGTACTTTCCTTCTGGTTTCAGTTTCTTATAGAGGATATACCTAGCTGTATGGCTGTTTTACAGTTTCCTATAAGTCTGGTTCAAATAAGGGTATGTTTTTCTAGCAACTTACTTTCAAAACTAAATTTGTGAAGATAGCCCTGATATACTTTTTCTTATTTACTTACAAACGTGGTAAACGTTTTAGTTCTGCCTGCAGTGGTAATCATTGCTATCCCCTTTTTGTGGAATAAACGGAGCGGAATGAAAAATGTTTGACTCTAGAACGCAATGAATGATTTTTTTTTATATTTAATCAGAAATTTAACTGACACATACTATTTTAAACTGTTGACTTTAGGGTGTATCAAAACGAAAATTTGTTTTGATATTTTGAAATTTCATTTATTTCAACGGTCTAAAAAATGTACTTTATTATGATTACATTTCAGATGCTTTTAATAACATGGTAAGTAATTAAATTATAGACAGTAGTGCATGTGAATGGAAATACATAGCAGTACATTGGCATGGAATTTTATAGAAGTGACGGTAATTCCACTTAACAGGCTAGAACTCCACAGGAAGTTACAGTAAAAGCAAAGCATATTCCACAGTTGAGACAATCGATTCAGCTGCATTTGTTTAAAATAGTAGTAACTTGTGTATTAACTTACAAGTTGTTCTTATGCCAAAGAAACTAATTCTGTTCTTCACGTACTTATGTTAAATTTTCTTTTTATTAAGTAATTTGGACCTGAAATAAAAGTAGCATTTTTAATATGTCTCCATAATTAAAAAAATATTGAAAAATATTCTAATTCTTCAGTAGTTATCAAAATGTTTATAAAAGCGAAAAAATGCAATTTATGGCAAAATACTCGTAGCTTAGCTTTCCTTTTTTCACTTATCAAAATTTTTCGATATTAGGCTTCAAAAATGTTACTGACTTTCAAATGAATTCTTAAAATAATACTTTGTTCAACTTCTTTCAATGTTAATTCGAAATATAAGAGTTATAGCAAATATTTACTTCAAATTCCTTCTCTTAAAGAATTATTGTGAATTAAGAACAAGAGAAGCCGAAATTTCTTGAATAATACATATATATATTTAAATCTGTTTGATAGCTAATGAAAACGAGATTTATCCAGTAACAAAATTTTACATTATTAGATTTCTAAAACAAACTCAAAGTAAAATAACAAACAGCAGCCACCAATTTATAATTCGAAGTGACTTAATATTTCATTAGGAATAAAATTTTAAATTACTTTAATTCACAACTGAGTAAAGAATGAAGGTGTGAAGCATGCTAGTCTTTGCAATGCAAATAATCCTCAGGCTTAAATTTTTAAGCAAGTTTATAGTCCAAACACCTTACTTTTAGTTAAATGTTTTCCGTAATTACAAAAGTTCACTCTAAAGTTGAAAGAGTTTAACAAAAGAAGTGTTTATTCTCTCCTAAATAATCGCATCTTATTTTCTTAAACGTTCTTTACAAGTGCATTGTGTTTAATTTATTGCAGTAGTTTTTAAATGATAATATAAATAAAAATATTTAATATTGCCTTTCTTATGCAGTGCATATTTATTTAGCTGCATTGAAATAATTAAAACTTTGGCCAACTTGCTCAATACAAATGAATATTGTAATGCGAGAAAAAATTATTTAATTAAAATTTATTTAATTAAGTCTTGAACTAAGGATTTAAAAAGCCGAATATAAAACCTAAAACCAATTACAAGATTGAAAACTTAATGTGGTATATAAAATCCAATATATTTAACTGTAACACCCAGGCATTTACTACGTATGGAAATATATGAAAGGAGAATGTTCCTTTGTGGCTCACAGATCAAAATGGCTACATACAAAATATAGTGTGTTGGTGTATTTAATTATGGCAAAGCACACGAGGGCTATCTGCCTAAGGGAAGGGATGCCTTCGTGGAGGTCTTTCTAAGGGAAACTGGCTCGTATACACGTTACACATGGGAAAACCACGAAAACGCCCATGCAGCCAGCCCGTTCGCGGGATTCAAACCTCGGACCGAACTACCAGTGTTAAGCGACTTTACCGTTCGGCCGCTGGTGGGTCCCATACAAAATATAATATGATGATCAGAATAGCAGGTGACAGGTAACGGAGAACTGGGTCACCTGGCGTGTACCAGAGGTGCATAACCCTCGTCCTCCACTAAAAGCTCTCGTTGAAGAATTTAAGGATTTTGGTGATAAACATGGGGCTAAGTGGTAGGTGATAAACATGGGGGCTTACAGGGGCTAAGTGGCTGTACAAGGTGTCCGCCGGAAATATTGCGGAAGAAAACGTCGCAAGGTAACAACGCAAAGCGAAAACGTCGTGTTACAAAACATTGTGGGAGAAAAGAAAGCATAGAGAACACATCACATTTCTAAAACATGGTGGTACAAAATATTGTCATCGAAAAGAAAGCAGTTCAAAAACCTCGCAGTTTAAAAACATCGTCGTTGAAAATATCGGGGTAAAAAATAAAGTACCTACAAATCATTGCATGATGATAACATCGCACACATGCGTCTTTCAGGTTTTTAAAAGCTGTAAATGCATTTTTTCATAATGATTTGGGAGCACAAGAAGGAAAGAGGGATATCTTTATTTAGAAATCAAACACCAACAATCAACGTTATACACTGCTCGACGTTGGAAATGCAACACCAAGAAGGAGTGGTCAGATATTTATGCAAATTTTAGAGTAGACGCACGTCACTGAGTTAGCGAATGATGTGAAATGCGCAGTTCTCCGACGCACGTGAAGTATGATATAAGGGAAGGAACGTGCAGAATAGGCAATATTCATGTCGTTATTTCTGCCAGACGAATTATCGAAGAAAGATGGTTTTTGTCCCGGAGGATACGTGTAATAGTAGAGAATGCCAGGCCGCCGTCAACAAACGCACTTCCAACAGATAGACGATTTTACGAGGGGTATGGTGATCGGACTGAGAAGGGCGGGTTGGTCCTTACGTCAAATCGCAGCTGATACCCACATGGATGCGAGTACGGTGCATCGGCTATGGCGAACATAATTAGAACAAGGAAATGTGGGAAGTAGGAGGGGTGCAGGTGCAGCCAGAGTGACGTCAGCACGCGTGGATCGTCGCATCCGCCGACAAGCTGTGATGGTCCCGCAAGTCACTTGTACCGCGATTCTGCAGCATGTGTAAGATACCCTGGATATTACCGGGTCGACCAGAACCATTTCTCGTTGATTGGTTGAACGTGGCCTGCACTCACGGCGTCCGTTAAGAAGACTTCCGTTGACTCCACAGCATAGACGCGAACGTTTAGAATGGTGCCATACTGGAGCAATGTGAATGACAGAATGACGAAACGTCGTGTTCTCAGATAAGTCACGCTTCTGTTTATCCAGTGACAGTCGCCGCATACGTGTGTGGCGTCGACGTGGAGACAGATCTAATCCGGCAGTAACTGTGGAACGCCCCACCACGCGACAACGTGGCAAAATGGTTTGGGGCGCTATTGCCTACGATTCCAGGTCACCTTTAGTTCGTATTCAGGGCACTATGACGGCCCAACGATACTTGGATAATGTACTGCGCCGGTGGCAATCCCCTACCTTCAGGGGCTGCCTAATGTAATTTTTCAGCAGGATAACGCCCGGTTACACAGTGCTCGCATCTGACAACATGCTCTGCAAGGTATACAGATGCTTCCCTAGCCACCATACCCTCCTGACCTGTCACCAATCGTACATGTGGTGGGATGTGATTGGACGCCGTTTGCAGACTCTGTCCCTGCCTCGTTTTTCCGATGTTTTTGCCGTAAAGCAAAGTTTCGATGGTTTCGCCGAACCATAATCCCTTTATATTATCTTTATATTCTTTATTAATATTCCTTATATCTTACTTTTATGTTCCTTTCTTCTTATGTAATATCTTTACTTTTGTATTTCATATTTTTCAATGAACTAATAAATTTTTGCTGAAAAAGTAAGAAATAAACTTAATCATTTAAAAAGTAAAAATGAGTAGAAAATTAATGCAACTTATAGCACTGAATAGAATTTTGAATTTAAATAGTTAATTAACAAAAGTCGTTAATAAATTAATCATTTTTACAAAGTTTTACTCATAATTTTTCATGAAAAATACAGCCTAAAATGTTTAGAAAAAGGAAGATAAATAACTGCATGGGGTTACCTCTATAAAAATTGCTTAGTTAATTATCAAATTACTTTCTTTCACGTTTGTTCATCTGAAATTGTTTTGGTAAAAATCATATCTTGTTATGTTTCCGTTTATTCTTCAGTTTCAAATTCTTCGCTAATATTTCTTGCACTTCCAAATCTTTATGCTAATATGCATTTACAACTTTTAAAACCTGAAAAACGCATGTGTGCGATGTTATCGTCATGCGATGATTTGTAGGTGTTTTATTTTTTACCAGGACGACGATTTTTTTAATTTGCGAAGTTTCAGAACCGCTTTATTTTCGACGACGATATTTTGTTCCACGATGTCTTAGAACTGCGATGTTTCCTTCTTGCTTTCTTTTCTCCTACGATGTTTTGTACCACGACGTTTTCGCCTTGCGTTGTTTTCTCCGCGACCTTTTCGTCCCCGATGCTTTCGGCTGTAACCCTGTACAATGGTTACTGGCTTGAGAACAGAGGGTGCAAGAAACATATTACAATGCTAGAATATAAGACAGAGAACATAAAGTGTAACTGCAATACAATGAATAAATAGGGGAATATAAAAGTACATAAGTAGTAAATGCGTAATAAAATAAATAAATAGTACAATGAAAAAGTAGTACAATATTAATTAAATAGTACATTGAAAACGCAATGCAGTAAAAGTACATTTAGCTTACGGGTGGTGGAGACGAGGACACTTGGCCTCGAACAGAGATAATCAGGTATATGTCCTACGTCCTCCTTTAGTTAGAAGCAACAACTCCCGGAGCTCACAGGAGCACCCTTCGAGAGCTTAGACGAATACGAATGCCATGACCATGTTTAAGTTCGTGGTTTGACGTACATTGTGATACGCATGATGATACTATGTTGCGCTAAGTGTTCAGATTGCGCACGGAATGAGCTGAAGCTCTCCACTGCAGAAAATATGTTGTTTTGCTGACTAAAATCGGGCAGCTCAGCAAGAGAAAGTCTTATATGACCTGGCAAACTAAAGTAAACAAGCAAACAAAAGTAAAACCAAAGATCCTATGATAGCTGGATAATTCAAAAGGTATCGCAGATATATTTAAGAAAGTCTACTTAAGTTAAACTGTTTTACTATCTCTGAAACAATCACTCTACACTTCAAATATCTATTTGGGCAAAATATAAATAATTGCTGATGCAATTAAAATCAAATTCCTGTTTCAGACAACGAACTGAAAGTTTGTTAAATATATTTCCTTTATAGAATCCAAACCTGAAGCACTGCACTTGCAATAACAAGAAGTATAAGCTGAATTAATTTTTTTCAAAATTAATTTTCTTTAATGTTATCAGATGGGAACATCTGAAGGATTTTCATCACACTTATAAAACGTTTATTGCCAAATTACAGTTTAATACCAGTTTTTAATAAATTTAGGATTTTCACAGGATGATTTTACTGTCCAGAGTAAATTAATGTAGTACAGCAGGAAATACGTTTCCTCATCAAGGGCAACTAAGTTGATCATCAACAAACTTGCAGCTATGGTTTCGCTAAAGTTTTGAATTATTAATCATATACCCTCAGCCACAAAATTCGCGCTTCTTGGAAAAGAATAAATATATTTTGCAAGTCACTAAGATGGCTTGAACTGGAATAAGAAGAAGTTAATCTGGCAGACTTATAGAAAGAAGTCAACATTTTAGAAAACTGCAATTGTTAAAGAAAACTGCATATCTTTCGTTAAAATAGAAACTATTTATGCATCGATACATTCAATCAAAATTAAACCTGAACAAACCAAAGAGTCAAATTGAATTGACTGTAATTTGATGTTAACAATTTTAATTTTAACAGGCCATCTTTTCCTCTTTCTCTAATAACGGATTTTCTGGATACCATCAATCAGCTTTCACATTAAACGCAACGATACAGATATTTAATATAAATACCATACACAAATGGTCCAGAATCTATCTAGACGGTTTCAGATTAAGAAAAAGAGTTCTGCTGATGTAACTGCGACTCACGGACGAAATACAATTGTAAATAATAATTGTAAAATAACAATGCTGTAGTAAGATTATATATATTTATTCTGCACTTTATATGTTTTAACTCGGAAGCTGCGATGGACTAAGTTTAGGGTAATGTATCAGTTCAGGTATGGAGAGTCAATTACATAATCTCAATGTATCTCACTATAATAAAATAGTTATACGCAGACAAATATATAAATAATTTAAATAACGTTTTAAATATAATTTTGCAAGAGTAAATAAGAATTACCTAAGGCAAATGTATAAAAAGGAGTGTAATTGCAATTTCATTTAATGATTTTCATAAAATGTAGAGTTTTAGAGCTATTCACATAGGATTAACACTTTTCAAAAGACGAGATTTATTCAGAATCTTCTGACCAAAACAAAAATTAAAACATAAAATTTAGTTTTACATATAATTTTACATTGTTCATGAGTTGTGCATTCTTTTCAATATTTCTAGTCTAAGGAAATTGAGCATATGTTGAACTTGTAGAGACATTAGGTTTATTTCGCAAGCAGGCAAGATGAAAAATTAGCAACCACCTTCGCCGGGAATCGAACCACGGACCTCTGAAATACCGGCTCAGTGTGCTGACCACTACACCACGAAGGCACGCTAAGAAAGCGGGAGGAATAACTTATATACTCCCCCTTTTTAGAGGGCGACAGGGGTTTTTAGGGGACCCAATCGCCAAATCCTGATGAGGGAGAAATCATCATCCACCCCCTTTTAATTCAGGCGCCACTGTAGAGGTTAATTGAAAAAGCTGGAGAGATGAAAAAAAGAGCAAACGCCTTCGACGGGAATCGAACCACGGACCTCTGTAATACCGGCCCAGCCTGCAGAACCACTACACCACGAAGGCAAGCTAGGAAAGTGAAAGAAATACCTTATAAACTAATTTGTCTTTTATCATAATTTTGTTTTCAGCTTTTACAACCTGACACTGTCTCTATTTTTTCTGCAAACGGCTGTAGAATAAAGCATGACTAGTATGTTTCCGAATCCACTAAGAACTGACTCCTACATGGGCTATGTTAGCACAAATATTCTTGCGCAACACAGTTGCTGAAAATACGAGTACATTTTTATCGTAATATTTTAGTTAATTAAACTTTGATATTTTCTTTAAACAGATGACAATATTTTCTTCATTTAAAAACTACCTTCAAGCATTCCTTTTAATGAAATTCTCGGATGGAGGTTATGTTATTATTCCGCTTTCATAATTAGGTGTTGAAATTTACTTATGTTCTACATATGCTCAAATGACTTTTCCCAAAATATCTTCCACGTTTTCTGTTTTTATAATCCCCTTTGGCGGAGAAAGCACTTTTTTGTGGGGACTTTAGTTTTTTAATCTGATACTCCTAACACTTTTAATTAATTATTTTTTTAACTTCTTATTTCGGCTCGGTAATGCTTAGCATGCTTTTTGTCTTCAGTTATTTTCTCCTTTTTGCACTAATTTGTTTCTAATCCGAAACTGACAGGAAGCTCTCGAAAACTGTCCAAATAAGTTGCTTCATAACGATCCGCGAAAGCAACTTCACACTTTCCAAATTAATTCTTTAAGGAATAAATTAATTGTTTATCCGCTCAGCTGTAAAAATAAAGTATGCCAAAAACACGAATCAGTAAAAATGGAAATACCTTGAACGCAAACAAAGTACAATTAGCATAAAATAATCATTATAAAATATCTGTTCTAATGAGCTCTTCATAGCTGCATACCCCAAAATTAAAAACTCTACTCAGCTTCTATGTAGCGGCAGCTTTCTGATTTAAAAGGAAATTATTCACGTGTAAAATTTACAGATATTCTTGAAAAATAATTAGTTCGTTGTTTTAATTGCCTTATTTTCAATTAGATAATTTTAGTGTTTTTCTACGGGACACCTCTTAAAAAGCGCAAAAGCTTTTCTAAAGTTCTTACTATTCCATTAGCAGTTGTGACTTGCTTTTGAAATTACCTTTTTCTTTATATTAAGTCCTAGGTAAGAAATTAATTGTAACTGAAAGAAGTAACACGGCAGAAGTCACCTTAAGGAAATATGAACTGTACTATTTAGACCGGGCGTCCATGTAGAAGAGAAAGGCCAACAAGAAAGATCAGCACTGTTCGTGTACGCTTTGTCATAAAGGTATATATCAAAGTAAAGCTGTGTTTTGAACTCTGATGTAAATATAAGGGTGCCAGGGCAATGGCGTCTTCTAAATTTAGCTGATTATACGATTATTTGCACTTGGTACATTGAAACCAACACAAAGATAGTTTTATCCCTTAGTTTAATTTCTATCAGCTGTTATTTTGGAACACATGGCATTTGCTTGAATTTCATTTATTTTATAATCTAAGAACATATTTCATTTTGTTATTATGTTTCATTGTAACCTACTTAACATGGTTTTAGTACTTTGTACTTTGAGATTCTTAAAGATATCCAATGAACTGAGCTGGATTTTTATGTCAGTGCAGAGGGGTCAGTGTGTAGAGACATTAGGTACATTTTTTTGAAAGCAGGAAAGATGAAGAATGAGCAGCACCTTCGCCGGGAATCGAACAACGGACCTCTTGAATACGCTCCCAGAGTGCAGACCACTATACTGCGAAGGCATGCTGAAAAGGCGGGAGAAATACCTTATATACTCTCCCTTTTAATGAGCGACTGGGGTTTCTAGGGCACCCAATTGTCAAATAATGGGTGTGGAGAATCATCATCCCCCACCCTTTTACTTAGGGCGCTACTGTAGAGACATTATGTATTTTTTTTTGGAAGCAGGCAAGGTGAAAAATGAGCAACGCTGGGAATCGAACCACGGACCCCTAGAATACGCGCCCAGCGTGCAGACCACTACACTACGAAGGCATGCTAAAAAGGCGGGAGAAACACCTCATAAGTGGAATAACGTCAACATATTCCTTTACAGAGACGGTAATAGAGCACATGCCGATGGTAATAATGCATTTGAAATCACAGACATTTTTTGCTACAAATTTCTGTCAGGCCCAAAAAGTCAGTCTATTCTAAATCGCTTACAATTAGACCTGCAGTAGACTGCATTTTTGTAACACAAATAGCATTAAAACTAAGAGATTTAGATCATTCCACTCATTGCAGTAGTTTAAGTAGTTGAGTAAATAAAGCATGAGAAAATTCGGCCGTAGTTTCGTCGAAACTGTGTGAAAGAATTCTCATATCGTCAGAATTTCTACATATAATTTGGTTCATCTCGATTATGATGAAGCACCCGACCGCTATCTGCCTACAGAAAGGAATGCCTTCGCGAAGGACCATTTTAAGTTAAAACTGAGAATCACAGAGAGAAAAGGAAAACTCTCAGGTAATCAGACCGTTCGACAGGATTTAAACTGAAGTCGAACTATTCTCATACTTCCTCAGTTAGTAGGCTCTTTCTTCCTCTCTCTCGCTCTCTCTCTGTTTTCCTCTCTATCTCTGACTCCCTCTCTTTCTGTTTATCTCTATCTCTTATTCTCTTTGAATCACACTGTCGTTGACTTTCTATCTCTCTCACTCTGTCTGTATCTGTATCTCTGACTTTCTCTCTCTCCAGTCTAAATTGATTAAATAATAAATGATTACTTATACCATGATAACATTTCCAAGCAAACACTTACTGACTGTTTTGTCCATTCAGCAGATTTGCTGAAAGAATAAGTCAATTGCTAGTACAGATAATAAAACAGCTTGCCACGCAAATCTACATAAATTCTAGAATGAGCGAACCTCGTGGCGAAAACCACAAGTCAAGCATTTAGAGGCTATAACTGGTGTCTTTAAATTTCATTACCAAAAACTGTTTTATTGGACTTAATTTTCGGGAACATTTTTGGCATGCTAAAGCGCTATTTTCTACTTAAATTTCCTCTATGGCTGTTAGAAATATTGCTCGGCGATATTTTCTTTTCTGATTACCAGTTTTTCTAAGTTACGAATTATTGGTGTTTTTTCTGTCTTTAAAAGACTTGTCATCCATAAAATAACTACGAATTTTACATTTTTAACGGCTTATTTGCGTTCCTTACTCTAGCAGCCGACCCTCTTTCCTTGTTTTTTTATCTAGGTACATAAATGTACGTGTACGTGTGCAAGAATATAATCAAAATAAAAATCACTATTTTTCTACCAAAGCAAAAGAAAGTAGATGCATGTATTACAAGTCGCAATGTAAAATATCATAATGTAATCAAGAAAACTGCAATTGAATGCTTCATAAAAATCCAGTGTTGCTGGTTGAATTAATACCAGAAAATTCTCCTCCTTCAAAAAACAAAACAGACTTAAAAACAACATAGTTATGTGATAATAGCTGGTAGACTGATTGCAACTTGTAAAGGCACAATTTTAAAATACTATTAGGGATGTGGAATACCGATGTCTTCGGCATGCCAGTGTTCCACGCCCTTCTCGTGTATGCCACTTCTACTTAACTTCTACCGTGTTCCATACCACTTCTACTTAACTGCACTCGTTGCACCCTCAGAGTGGCAATCTGAAAAACCACATCCGAAGTACCGAACCTTTGATAAACTTGGTCCTCTACTACGAAGACGATGACACAAAGCTCCCGTTTTCTCTAAACGTCTGTAGGGTTTCCCTTATTTTACATAACAAATTTTAAGTTTGATACCTTTACTGAACTTCTCAACTTCACCCTCACATTTTCTCGCCAGGATGTAAATTTAAAGTTAAGTTAAGTGCGTATTTAAACGGGTAAATCTCTGAGTTTATTCAGAGCGTGTTTTTGCTAGCCAGCGAACCTTTCGTTGCTATTTCGCGGTTACGCTAGTAAGCAAGCCTCTTGGCCATTCTGGATTTTCATCATACCTGTTAGGTTTTCGTGAGTCAACCTGTTAGGCGTATTTTAACGTGCTAATCCAGCACTACATTTTTTTGGATTTTGCCTTGAATTATTCTACGTTTCAGTTGCACCGCGAGTTGACGGTGCCATTGTAAAACACGAAGATCGTATCTTTCTCTTAATTTCTCTTAAACAATCCATCTAACTTTTCAACAATTGTTATTATAAAACAAGCAAAAAAATTACAATTAATGTCAACGATGTTCAAACTCATTATGTTACATATATCTTTGGCAAACATTCAGATTTTAACTTGCGTTTCTAAATTATTAATCTTAAGTTATTATTCATTTTTAATAAACTTCAATATGCTAATGATTTTCATATTGCACTACTATAATTTCCATAATTAGCATAGGAAAACAAAATCTACGTATTAAATTAGAAGCGAAATTTCTTTTCCACATTCAAAACATCCGCATTCGCGATGTTTGGCAATGGGTTAATTAACCCTAGACCAATATAATTACAGCTATTATGACAGAAATTAGCATATACTTAGGTTATTATACACAAGAAATTCATTTTACTTGCACATTATAAACATTTGAGAAGATATAAATTTTAAACGAAAGAGTTAATAATATTATACTAAGCATTATATTAGGCAAAGTTGAGTACTTGAACCGAATTCCTAATTATCTCTTTGGCAATTATTTACCCAAATTTTTTCTTTTTTCTTCCTTTTCAGGAAATGTTACCAATATATGATTTTCCCATGAATGATTTGGGCATTTACTAGCTGCACATCCGCCCATTTTACACAAAAACGGCACAAGAATTTGTTGCACCGCTAACTATGCAGCCGCCAATAATTTTCTCAGTTGAACTCCCGATTGGCGGATGAGTCAGCCTGGTATATAGGAGCTTTAGTCCAAAATTTGTATCTCGGTGAACGCGCTGGCTGCATCGGCATTTTCTTTTTTCTCCCTTTAACGTGTATATGGGGAAAGTTTCTTTTAGAAAGTCCTACCACGAAGGCATCCTTCCACTAAGGCGAATTGCCCTCAGTGATGATGATGTCATCACTGAGTCAGTCAGATGATCAGTCAGATGAGTCAGCCTTTTTTCGTTTTTCAAATAAATTAAACTGCCCATTAAACGGTACGATAAATTACTTTTCTTCTTTAGTTCATTAATTATTTTATTTGCTTTAAATAAAAGCTTTTGACTTTCTTCCGTTTTCAGTTCATTAATTATTTATGATGATTAAGTAAAAGCTTATTTTACAATTTTTTTATATTTTTACACCTCTGTTGATTAACGAAAGACGAAATGAGCCTTAATATTCGGTAAGGCACAGCTCGGTTGCGTTTGTCCTAAAGTTCGATATCTATGTTTTCAGTTAAGTTTATTTTACGTACCATGATTGCTCCAATTTTATGTCAGACTATATGTATGCTGTATATCCAGTCTAACTTTTAAAATGACAGTTAAGAAAATTCATCACCTTAGTTATAAATCATCAGATAATTTCGTTTTTTTTCCTTGTAGAACAATTTCATCCTAAATTAACAAATGACCCTACTTGGGTTACAGGAAGCCAACAGTACTGGCTTAACAAAAACACATAACAAATAATAATTTCAAGTTGTGGAAGGTTAGTCTAACGGCTCACAGAATGCTTTAACGCGCAGGAAGAGCTCTGGTCTGAAGTAACCAGCGAGACAAGCCTAAAGGCGAGAACACATCAACGCCACTAAAGCAGGTTGTTAATAATCACAGCACAACATGACCTGGAATAGGCAGACACGCTCTAAAATTAACTTCCGAAACTCTCGCTTAAATAGCACTTCATTCTACCTTAATCTGAATAAACTCTTGCTAACTCATTTACATTCTGGCATAAAAAGCATGGGTGAAAAGAGAGTAATAGGAAAATCTTTCAACTTAAAATGAACTATTAGTTAAAAGCAAATAAATAAACCTCACAAGCTTTATAAAACAGAAAGCTAATAAGCATCTCAATTTCTGATATTTACATTGTAACTCGTTCATATGAAAATTCTCCAGGAGAAAAATATTAATAGCATTCAATGAAGGAATTATGCCATGTAACTAAATACGCACATAATCGTATGTTCATGTGTGTGCATACTTGAACTGTCATTTTCCATGATACGCATCCCTCTTGTATGGAATAAACACCTATTTCCTTTGACCTCTATTTTAACAAACGCATCATCAAATGCGCACTATTCAGCGTCTATAGACAGACTACCTCTTTCTAAGCGATCAAATATTTGCCTTCAACAACTACGCGCTACCATTTCTCTGAGTCTGTGCCTCTTGAATTTTCTGAAATTGTCCAAACAAATACTGATATTTGTATAGTCTGTATTGACGGGGTACGTCATCCTATTCTGACAAATAGACCTTCTCATTCTCCTGGCTAATATCTGCTGCATTTTATAATATTGGTCCAGTAACAAACTAGATTCTGTGAGTCCATGTTTTTCTCACCAATATCCTTTACTAAAATGCAGTTGATAAATGTTCAATAATATGTTTTTATGAGCTTTCATTATTATGCTAAATTCTAGTTTACTTTTCATGCTTTTATAATATTTTTAGTGTATCATGATCTTTTCAAATATCTGAGCATGTACAATTTTGTTTTGTAAATCATTAATAAATTGAAATCTACATGTAATATTTGTTCATCCTATTTTAAGTCTAACATAAAAATGTATAAAATAAAATTTTCAACTAAATTATTGAGTTCAAAGTTTAGATTTCTAAGAAACAATATATCTTCTAGGAAATGAATATCCGCATATTTTTAATCGACACCTCTTATATTTCAGAATATCTGATAATCTCAAATATTGTTAAAAGTACCATGCTGTTTTCAATTTTATTTGTAACTTTTTGTGAAACATTTATAATTTATACTTAACCTAGTACTGAAACTTTAGTTATATAACCCGAACAGATATGGAGCAAGTTATTGTTATGTTTGAGATGGTACCACAAGGTTTTAAAACAACCTTTTTATTTAAACAGAACTTTCAACGTAAGTTTACGATTTTATTCTACCAATATCCACAGCTTATGAAAATGCAAATTAAAATAAGAAGAGTCAATTCAAATTAAACGTTTATCCATAGCCTAAGGCTACACAATTAAACATTAAGCTACACGCTGGCTTAATTATTCAAAGGCGCGCTAAGTGTAAAGAATCGATGGCCAGAGAACGCAAAGCCAAGGTAGTTACATTTAACTAGAGCTAGCAGAATCTAACCAAGCACCGTGCATGCCAGAAAGACACTCTCTTTCAAGATCCAAAAAACTCAGCTTAAATGCACAACCTACTATTTTGAATTCTAGTGAGGAATACAAAAAGAAGAAGTTAAAGTAAAGATCCAAAACATAATAACTGGTTATTTTAAATCTTACAAACAATACAAACTAATTAATTTAAACATGTTGAACTGAGTTTACTAGTTGTTCCTCAAAAGTCTACTCTAACAGTTAGCCGCTATAATTGAAATCATAATGAACTTAAAGCAGGGTTAGATGGTTATACCTAAAGCAGAGCTATGTGATGGAGCTCCTGCATAACAGTTTAAAAGATATATCTTTAGCTACTTTGATGTTTAGGGTTAAAATGGCACTTTTGATTCTACGTCTGCAGGGTAAATGTTGTGAGCTACTATGATTAACTGTCAGAATGCAATGAATAACCTCACCCACAATCATTATGCACATTTTTTCGAACATTTATAAGTAGAGATTCGAATTACGAATCCTCAGTTGAGCAAAATGCCCTTTGAGCCAATGAAAATTTCTCTTCTAAAATAAAAGGACATATAATTTAAAATTATTGACTTCATATTCTCTCTATTTGTCACTTATGAAAATTTTAAATGGTTTTAATGAAGTTCTACACTTGACCATGCTTAAAAAAAAACTTAAAAAATTTATAAACATATTAAACAGACAGCTGTAAAGCAAATATTTTTGCCAGGCAAAGCAAGATTAAGATGAGATTCAATCTAGTTGTCCCTTATTCTTCACTTGCCAGTAGAACTTCATCAAAATTAAAATAGGCGAAATTAATTTCATAAACACTTAAATATAAGACTTTAGTACGATTTAGAAATCTCGTTGCACGATTATTGAAGACAGAAGCGTAACCGATTAAAAAGGCAGGATCAGACTTTCTTACATATGTATGCATTCTCGCACGGTCTGGAAATTCTTCATTTAGTTGCGATCAATAACAGAAGAGGTAATTTGAGATCGTGCTTTTAAAGCATGTAACGGTAATTTTGCATTGTCATTAAGTTCTGTCGTTGGCCCCAAATACAGTTTTGTTTTAAGAACGTTAACAATGTAATACGATGCCCTTCACCCATAATTAATAAAATTTAAGCGATTCTGGATGCTAGATTCTTCCTGTTATGCGTATAATTCAGGAAGTATTTATCAGCTTTTTCTTTAATACTCTGGAAAAACAGCAACGATGCCTCGTATATCTCATAATTATTAAAATATATTTTTAAATAAAATTAAAATAACATTTTATATGAATAAAATGTAAATGAAATCAATAATTCCAGCATAGGAAGCAAAAGATTTATTTGCCTTTAAACATTAATGCTGACTTTATATAGTATCTGTGTACATATGTTTTTAATTACCATTCGAATATACACCGCTTTCCAATAATATCTTTTCATGCATAAAAAATTACATTTCCTGAAGCGATCACTTAATTTTATTTATTTTTTCACGAAATCCAGAATATATAAACCTAATTATTATCTATATATATGTTTCTATTATATGTTATTATCTATATATTCGATATGTTTCTGAGTGTATTGAGAATCCGGCAAAGCACACTAGGGCTATCTGCCTAATGGGAGGGAAGCCTTCTTGGAGGACTTTCTAAGGGAAACTGGCTCGTATACACGTAACACATGGGAAAACCACAAAAACGGCCATGCAGCCAGCCCGTTCTCGGGATTCGAACCTCGGACCGAATTACCAGTGTTCAGCGATTTTACCGCTCGGCCGCTGCTGAGCCCGATATGTTTCTGAACTACAAATAATGGGAGGATTGCAGATACATTATGTAATTTTTAGAAGCAGAAGAGATGAAAAATTAGCAACCGCCTTCGCCGAGAATCGAACCGCGGACCTCTGGAATACCGGCCCAGCGTGCAGAACCACTACACCACGAAGGCACGCTAGGAAAACGGGAGAAATGCCTTATAGGATATCGTTCGAAGACATGGCAAGTCTTTGCATAAAATACATTTCCACACATACCTCTGCAATTCATGTTTTGATTTCAGTATTTATCGAGTCAGAACAGTTTTTTATGGCCACCAAAGAATTTTTGAGACGGAAAGTTATTATCTATTTAAAGACATAGCAGACATTTATGGACGTAGCAAAATGGTTGAGTGTTCCAAACAGCCTCTGACTCCTGAAAGCAAAAGTCTTTGAAACTGACGCTAAATGATGACACAAGTCATAAATGAAAACATAAACTGCTTCTAAAAACCGGTTTCCGTGAGCAACTACATGTCGGAATAGAAAAGTGGCGGATGGGCAGCTGATTTTACAAACTGCAGCCGCTAGTGGAACTTGATATTTCGCTTATATTTCGGCAAACTTCATACAGAAGACTTAATAGTAAGGCGTTTATGCCAGGAAGCCAGGGGTTTGCGGGCCACTGATCTCACAATGATAAAGGATCCTTCTGAAATGGAACAAAGAAAATCATAGCTCAAGTCGAGAAATAGTACTTTAAAGCAACAGACCAATGCTCTCATCAGTGGAAATTCGAGTTTCAGTTTAACACTTGATTCTAAATATGTTTACATGTGGAAAAAACCAGAAATTATCAAAGGTTGGTAATATGACCATTACACTGGTTCATTTGTGATCATGCAGGACATCTTTCGACAGAGGACTTTATTCCGCCGAGAGTTACCCAAGTCCTACAAGCGTACGGAAAACATTTTAGAGGTGTATGTGTGCAGTATGCATGCGAAATGTGGAAAAAATATTTAGATATTATCAAATATTAGGACTAATTATAAATTAAGTTGTGCTTGCGTTGTGTCCGCAATAGCGATAGACAATTTATTTAGTTACCCATGTGGCATAGTGCCACAGTTCATGTGGCATGTGGCATAGTGCTACTGGAAACTAACCACGTTCACATGTAAATCAATTTTTATTTTCTAATTGTAATTGTAGCAACTGGTACTCATCATAAGATCGAAAAAAAGTGCTGCCTGCTAATCACGCATCAGACGAAGAGGTTCTTAAGTTCATTGCTCTGAATTGTAATTTTACTATTTATTATAATCGTTATTTGGATGCCTTGTCACGAATAATTTGCTCTCCGGCACTTGACGAAGGAAATTTCAACTAAACTTTAACATGGATAGATAATGGCCAAATATTATTTTTGCTGGATCACTCAGCAGAGTCAAATGAAAATAAATCTCCTGCTTCGAGTCTCGACACAAAGACAAAATGGCGGAAAAATATGCTTCCTTCATTCTTCAAGATTCGTAAAAAGTTCATCATTCATGGTAAAGATTCCATCAGTAAATTGCGGCTTGATAAAGGATGGATCTGTAGATGATATCCACTTTCAGGCGTCTTACAATTCTTTTACACCGAAAAAAAAAAAAAAAAAAAAAAGCTATGAAAATGGAAGAACTTTATTCTGAGACTGCTACATATGGCAAGCGAAGAGGTTCGACGCAGCGATAACTCTCTCGCCTGCTTCCAATCAAAAGAGGGGAAAACCGGTCAGAGGAGATATTTATACCAGTTAAACCTGCCACTGTTACACTATGAATTTGACTTTCTTTTATGAATGATAACGCATGTCCAGATCAAGCAAAACCTGGTTGACGAATTTCTCGAAACTAAAAGCTTTGAAAGAATAAAGTGACTAGAACAATCTCTCTATTTAAATCCCATAAAGAAGCTATAAGATATCCTTGGAAAAGCTATTCCACAAAAAACTTCTCTTTCTAGACATTGAGAATCGGATTGGTGGAGAACAGTATTTTACTTCTTCATGTTTTAGTTAAACACTATAATGAGAACACGAAGCCACTTTGATATGGGTATTCGAGATACGGATATTAGTTTCCCTATTAATGTTAAACGTTTTCATTTATTTCCAATATATTCCATTTTCTATAAAACTTCATTCTCATATAGCATTTCAGGTTCATGTAATTTCTTAGGATAGTTTTTGACGGATGCATTCATATTCAGTTATTCTTTTGTATTTATGCCTTGCAATCAGGACTTAATTTCTGAAATTACAAGTGCTAAAGCTCTATGGAAGACCGGCAAGAAAGCTAAATAAAATAAATTTTAAAAAATAAGAAATAATTAAAATAAAACAAAGTGTAAAGAGATAAAAATTGATAGCTTACATTATGTTTATAACAAATAGTTAGATAATGAATTAAAATGTGTGAATTCATCCTATTTAGGACTCCCGCTTGAACTATGAGTTTACTCATAGCTCAGAACCAAAAACCGTGCACAAGTGAGCTTCAGCTGAACTAAAGCTTTAATTAGAATGCTATATGTTAACAAAAATACAATTTAATTCAATAATTTTTGAGAAATCAGTTTTTTGTGCACTTAGAATAATTTTGAATATAAATATTATGTATGGATAATTTTCATATTCATTTGAAATGCTTTATAGAACCCATCGTTATTAATTACTGTTGAATTGTGTGTTAATTAACATTGTTAAACAGGAATATCTTTTGTTTATTTCAGCAAATACGAAATCGAGTATTGCTTTTGCGGTAACACGATGATTTAAGTGACAAAAAATGATGGATGGTGATTGAGCTACAGTTTCCGTTGCATTGTGTAAGTCTTCTGAAGCGATAAAGAGATATTTAGGCCTTTATCCATGGATCCTGCCATAAAATGAAAATAAACTAGTTTACAAAGTAAACAAAAATGGCAATCCTTTGTGTTTTGAGTCGGCTCTGAATAAATAAACTATTTGTAACAGATTAAACAACAAACATAAGTTTTTTTATACAATGATTTGTTTTAATCTTTCTTGGTGTAATCGAGTAAATGGAGAAAGAAATTGACGAAAGTTTGAAAAAAATAATTATATATTCTATACTGTATGCTATAATATGATGATGGAAAAGCACTGATCCTTTTCACCCACAGAACTAATTTTTATCTTAAAAGAATGGACAGAAAAAGCATTTACAGGATAAAAAACATTTTACTGTGTTTCTGTCTTCCTTTCTTTATATATAGAGCATATTAATAGAATTCTCAAGACTTGTCATTTCGGAAAAAGGACAACCGAGCCAAAAGTTACTCGACGGGAGCAAGAAAGGTTTCTGACAACGAAAGGGAATGTCTACTTTATTAATATGTCCGATTTTGGGATGCCTAAATTTGAAGCTCTGCTATGTTTATAACACTAGTTTTAAAAATAAACAATAGTTTCTAATTTATATAGCACTACTACTTAAGAGATAAATGAATCAGAAATCTGGAAACTGTCAGAAACACTTTTATTATTTTAATTAGGAATAATTCTTTTCTTAGGAAACCTTATTTTAACCCTCAGTACCGAAACTGGAAATAAAGGGGAAATTCAGAAATATTACGAAATAACATTAAAAACAAAATTTTTAAAACTTTTCTGTATATGTGTTTCATAAGAATTCAGAAAATGAATCGAACAAAATTAGGAATAAATTATGATAAAATGTTTCATAAAATGAGTTGTTAAGCATTATACAAGCATAACTGCAAAACTTTATACACTTAATCCTGAAAGAGAACAAATAATTTAAATATAAAATCTCATAAAACAGAATGTTCAGAAGCAAATCAAAGTTTCGATAACTGCTTTTTATTTAAGGAAATTAAAGACATTTTCCTCTTTACCAGTTGTATACTGAATAGTCTAAAATAACAGTGCAGATTTGGCCATATTATTCAAAACAAATTCCAAAAGGCAATCCTTATACAGTTTATCCTAAGACCTCATGTTCAGATGAAATCTTTAAATGCATTTTTTCTTTAAATTTATACCAAGAAAGAAAGCAAAAAAATCGACAAACATGAATAAGGATATGGTTTTTATATTCTTAGCTTTTCTTGTGAAAAGGGTATAGAGAAGTGACAAAATATTATAAAATAAATGCACAGTTTCCAGCTTATAAAACTATAATGGTTTTTAATTTCTTACGTAGAATTTATGCTCATTAACTCCGTATTTTAAATTTAATTCATTATATAATCTCTCTTAATTAAAACTGGACTTTAAAGTTAATTAATAACTGAACCTTCCCCTTTCTTAAAGCAGAAAAACAAGCTAATTCAAATTAATACTTTATTAACTTGTTAAGCGTTCCTCTTTAATAAACACAGGGCTTATGTAAACCACTTAACCTACAAAAGTGGTTGTGTGATTCTAAAAGATTAAGTAGCATTAAATATTAGTGTAAGTAATTTTCTTCTAAGCTTAAAACAGTTGTGTAATTCTGAAAAGGTGACACTTAATGATAGCTTAAAAAAATGAGGGACATTCTTCTACTCACATAGGATAAAATATTAATCATCCTCTTAACAAAAATCAATGATGTTTTAGAATAAATTACCTGAAAACTCATTAAGGATAAATTACCCGAATAATTGCTAAATACCTTATGGAAAGAGATATTGATGATAACGGTAAGTTCCCACCATGCTAAAAATTAAAAGCCTCGATATTTATAAAAACTTACTCATCTTTTGATAGAATGCTTATGATGCTTTATGAAAATGAGATGAGTTATGAAAGAAATTGATTTTAGATGAAGGTAATTCTTTTGCTACAATATGGACAGCATGCAAATCGTGAAAAGAAATTTTGATCTTTATCGAATTCCTTTCTGATTTTCTTAAATGTAATCTATCTGTCGAATCAAAAACGAAAGTTAACGATGAGTAAGAAATTTTATAGCAGTATGCCGAAGTTGTAATTGTTCATGTATTTTTTGTACTTGAAAGCCATGTTAAAACAATTCTTCTAAGCATATTTTGTTAGGTTAGTTGGAAGTTAGATGGAATCCCTCTCAGGTATTGAAACTTAAAACAGATTTTAACTTCATTTTTGCTAAAATAATTACTTTTATATAAATAAAGAAGGAATTCCGAGTTTATTTGTTTATACATATAAGCAATTTAACTTTTAATTAGGTGTACGAATTATATGCACGTTAGCTCATTTTCTGAGTTTCAGCAGTTATTTTTTGGATCATCGAAATACGTAATATTATTCGAAAATTTCGGAAAATGCCAACTGTATAGTTAAGACGATGTGTCTATGTTGGGAACATTCTGACTACTTTATTTTACAGTCTAGTTGCTTATAGATTATGTATTTTAATTTATGTGTTTATAGTTATATTGTTATTCTGTGCTAAACATATTTTAACAATTAGCAACGCATTTCTCACTATTTTATTATTTGACACCTTAATTACTATAATAATTCCTTTGATTTGATTGCCAAGTATTTAAATGCTTTTAATGTCTGAAATCTCTCTTTTTACACCAATTATAACAGTTGAAAATTTCTAGTTCATAATAAATCTTTCGACAACTCCGGTTACATAGAACAGTAGAGTGGTATGTGAATGTGCTGGAATTGTTAACGTTACTATTAGGTGTTTTGTAAGACATGAATTGTCACAAGATGGATTTGAGCAGAGCTTTCATACAAGGGAATGAAACATAAACAGTCTAAACCCCAGGATCTCTACTTTCCAAACTTCGTACTAAATTCCGAATTTTCGCGTTGAAAAAGAAGTATGTTTTCGAGAGAGGCGAAAAGTTTTGTTCTTTGGCATCTAGACTTTACTTCGTTTCATCTACTTAACCCTCTGTTTGGCGCGTACGTTTTTGTTTGCCATCAATGAGTTTAATTTAGGGGTTAATTACTTTTTCTCACTTGATTTGAGGTGCTTATTATCGCATAAGGGACAAAAACGACTTCTTCTTCGCATAATTGCTGAGAGCTATGTGGAATGTTTTAAATTCCATTGGAAAACTAGAACGGTTGGCCTCATAATTCTAAAATACTGAGAAGAATTAATATAATTTGCTGACACATAATCGGATCATACATCGCAAGGAACATTGTAAAGAGAAAAACCTGCAAAAAAGCAGATTGTAGGAATTTATATGATAATTATATACTTTTCTGATATCTGATAATTATATCTTTTTTGAAGTAAATAATTACTACAAAAAAGATATAGACACTCAAAAAAATGATTGAAATAGCCCATTTTGAGTGGAAAAGGAAGCATGCACTGCCATTTCGTCAGCTATCCAGAATCGTTGCAAGATTATGCCCCCTTTTCATATCTAGAGACGGTACAGCGTTCTTTTTTTTTCGAGGGGGTTGGGAATAAGTTTGTGTTTTGGAGTAAAATTCTACCATCTGAAGAAATGCATTTAATATAAAAAAATTTCTTAAAATTAAAGAAAGAAAGGTTCTTATAAGTCATTCTGTAATAAACATGAATTTAAAACAACTGAGTTACAGGAAATGCACTAAACCATACTAAGAAGAGATTTATTTTAGAATATATTCTGGTGTGAATAGTTTGGTATATATGTGGATACACATTTTTAGAAATATAAGGAGAAATTAATAGTGTCAGAATGCAGCAAAAAATTAACAAAATAAAGAAATGAATCACAATAAAGGAGCTTAGATACGGTGAAACAGCTAAAGGTTATTAGATAATTTATTCTAATTTGAGAAAGATATCAGAATAGCTGAAGAAGAATTAGAAGATAAAAAATGAACTGGAAATTTCAAATACAGTTTAATAATAATCATCAATAATAAAACGGTTCTAGTAAATTAGTATTGAAATGATATAAAGATTTAATTAGAAAACATTAATAAAAAAATTAAATGTTATTGATAAGAAATATTAAATGTTAAAGTAATTAATAGAATTTAAATGCAAAGAAATAATGAAAAAAGAAAAAAATCACCAATTAGGGTAAGGATTAATAAACAGGTTTGAAGCACGAAAGATATTTTTAAGCCATGGCATGTATTAAATGAATCACAATTAAGCTGAAAGCAAAAATAAGTGTTCTAAAAATGAATTAGGATAAAATAATCAAATTTAATGTTCTCATTTTATTCAGCAATAAAGACAAATCATGGTGCAAAAAAATTAAAATCAAGTAAATAAATTAAATGTTGGAAAAACAGACTCATAATGCAATTTATGAAACATAACTATGAGTAGTGAAGTCAAGAAAATGCATAAAAAATTGTGTTATAGCAAAATAAGATAAATATGGAAGTATATAAAAAACTGTATAGTTAAGACGATGTGTCTATGTTGGGAACATTCTGACTACTTTATTTTACAGTCTAGTTGCTTATAGATTATGTATTTTAATTTATGTGTTTATAGTTATATCGTTATTCTGTGCTAAATATATTTTAACAATTAGCAACGTATTTCTCACTATTTTATTATTTGACACCTTAATTACTATAATAATTCCTTTGATTTGATTGCCAAGCATTTAAATGCTTTTAATGTCTGAAATCTTTCTTTTTACACCAATTATAAGCCTTAAAAATGCATTTACATAAATAAATATGTTGAAAGTAAAAAAGCGCTGTAAGAATAATCATAAAATGAGGTTACAAATTTATATTTCTGTGAAAACAAATGAAGAGAAGTATTGAATGAGTAACCTTATTATAATTACGTCTAAAAAAGGTGTATGAAAGTATAAATGACATTCTATTATGATGATGATGACGATAACACACTTTTTACAGAGTACAAAACAGCATCGCTTCCCTTGTTTACTTGTTATGTAATTTTTATTTAAATATTTAGTTTACAAAGTGAGAACAACTGTAACAAAGTTAAAAAAAGAAAGCATGAACTTTTAATTCCTTTGAATATGAAAACAAAATCCAAAAAACTTTAAATTTGCCTAAAATTATGAAACTTAAGACACAATGAATAGTTTAGAGAAGACATTTTTTAGTGTTAAAAAAAAAGAATAAGGCTTCGAAAACGTTATGCCTCTAAAAAACGTGCAATTTTTAATGATGTTTCAGGAATAAAATGCATAAAAATCAAAAGAGAATTACTATGATTCCAGGGTTCAAACACCATTTTCAACCCCTTTTCTTACATACACTTAGTTATGGAGTAACAATACGCTTCCAGGCAGTCTTTGGCATATGCTATTTACATTCCGCCTACTATTTACATGAGATGTTTTGCGTAATTTTAGTAAAAAAAGAAAAGAAAAAGAAAATTGAAGAGATTAATATCGGATAGACAATTCGTGTTCTTTATGGACAAGAGTTGTTAATGTGTTCTTCATAAATATGAATTTTTAGTAACGATAAGATGTCCAAGATATAAAAAATGTAAAAGCTATCAATAATATCTGTTCTGCCGAATCTTAACAGAACTCCAAAATCTAGGTATTCTAGGAATATGCTACTTTCAACTCCATCGAATGTCATCGAATCTCCATTCTATAGAATGAGTTGCCAAAAATTTCCAACCTTCATTTGTACTTAATTTTGTACTTCATTTGTACATTAATACTCAATTTACACTTAATACTACACTCATGTCCATAAATTAAGTATTAAGTTTACTAAATTAGTAATGCCGTTTGAAGTATTAAGTATATTTGATTAGCAAAATAATGCATTGCTTTCACATATTACAGCCTGAAAATGTAAAATCATTTGTGTATGAAACAAAAAAAATATCTTAAGAGAAAATGAATGTAAAGCAAATAAGCTCTGAAATTTCTGCCAAACTATCAGGTTTCGACATGCATTATTTCAAAAGTTAAGTTCAGCGTAATTTCACAATTTTAATCACACTCCACTATCACAATATTTCAACAAAAATGTCTTTCAGGGGAAAATATACATATAAACCTCTAAAGTAAAGAATTGTATTAACCTAAAATTGTTAATAAAATTTAAGTATCATCTTATTTTGGAGAGGATAATGAAACTGGAAAAGATGATGAAAATATTTAAACGCTTTCGTTGCTTTTATAAATTAATCGTAAATTCAAATACCTCTTTTCTTGAAGCAGGCGATGAGAATTCCATATTTTTCAAACTGTATTGAAACATCGATATAATTCAAACGATTTTTAATACACGACTCTTTTTGCTGTAAATTAGAGCATCGGGAATTAAAAGGTATGAATATTTGCATATTTTCTATCTCTTAATCACATAGCTCGTCCCGCTCAGATGGCTATGTAGATGTTTGAGAAGAACGTGGTGGTATAAATAGGTTAAATGGAACCAAGAAGTTGTCTGATGTCTCATGTCTCAGCCTGTCTGAAGTGTGCTGCTGCCTGAAGAACGCCACTAAGAGGCTGGGCCTAAATGTGGCGGAATAAGCTGGAGGATGGAGACGCTAGAAAGCAGTAGCTGATGATTATTGATGTTTATTTCGTGCTCAAAATAGTTGATTCCTGGAGACGTCCTGTCGAAAACGGTGAGTGATATTGTTATTGAGTGTTATTGAGTTCTTGAATTTATAAATATAATCGAGTATAAATTAAATGTTATTGAATTAAATGCTATACTACATGAACTTAGAAATATCATTTCCATCTCGATAACTCGGGAAAAGAAATCAGCAGCACCTAATAATTAGAATCCATAAAGCTAACTGCAGTGGTTACAAATAACCCAAACTCTCTTAAGTCTAATCGTAAGGTGCCATAAAGTATGCTTCCGAAAGGGAGTTCAAAGAATCATTAACTTTAAACAGCTCATTTAAGAAAATATATTATTTGATATATAGGGGATTGCTCCTAAATTTCCTGTAGATAATGTAAAAATATAATAATTACTATGAACATAACACTCAATTTACACTTAATACTAGTAGATTTCTCCCATCGTTTGAAATAACTGACTCATGTTCAGCTGTGTTAATTGCTGATTTAAATTGATGAAGCTGATATATCTTTCATTTCTGATGTTAAAAAAGCAGAAATAAAAATAAAAATATTTTCAAAAATGAAATTCGCAATAATAAACTTTAAATGCAAACCTATTTATTAAATAAACTGATTTGCCGTCAAAAGTGAGTTAACTTAGCAACCAATGTGACTCAAATGCGGTAACAATTCGTTTTCTTAGAAAAACTTTAATACAAAGGAAATAAAATTTCAGTGAAATTAGCGGGAAAAGCTTCAATATGTTTTATTAATTAATTATACCACAAACAAGATCACTTCAATATGTTACCAAAGCTTTCAATTGTTATTCGTTTCGAAATTTACAATGAAAAGGATGTTTCAGTTGAGCTTTCAATGACTTTCAACGTGTAGAGTCTGTAAGGCAAAATAACATAAATAATTTCAACTTAGCAATAGCATTATATCGCATAGCTTGTATTCACCAAATTTGTAAGACATGTTCATAATATTACAAGAGCAGAGTTATTCATAGCATAGGAAATATTTACTGCAGTCTTTAAATAAGAATCCTTATTCATCCAGCAAAGGATTCAGACAAAGTATAGTCAAAAGAATTTTCGCCTACCTTTACTATAACTCTCGAATTACTTGACACGCTATATAAAAATTCTTTTATTTGCAAAATGAAGCAAGGCATAATTTCAAAAATTCTTCATTAATATTGAGGTATTCCAGTAATTATATTAAAACCTTATAAGAAGAGGAAATTAAATTATTGAATCCACTTAAATATCATTTAAAATTTCAATTTTGTAAATTCGATTAAGTTTTTTAAAAAAATCAAGAATTTTTATCATGCGATCATAGGTACTAATTTATAAAGCGTTCATGTGTTCAAAAGGTGCAAAGCTGCAATATAATGTAAGAAAACCTAAATAAATGTATGGAGTCTTTTAAAATTTTAACGGTAAAGGCCAGCTGCTTAATATTGGAATTTTGAATAGATGGCAATTATTGCAAAAATTATTGAACTTCGTTTTTTAATGCGTGGTAACTAAAGCCATAGAATTTTTAAAAATACATATTTCTAATCTAATTTACTAAATCTAATAGTATTTTCTATTTCTTCGAATTTTTTTTTCACTTTTACTGCTCGAACACTACTGCTTCGTACGAAAGAATATTTAAAATATAATTCATCTTTATTTGGAACTACCAAAGTGAAACACGTATAGAGTCAGTATGGTTTGAGACAGGAGACGTGAAAAATGTGCAATACCCTCGCCAGGATTCGAACCCTTGGCCTCTCGAATAACGCGTCGAGTACGCTTCTAATTACACCACGAAGGCAAACGGAAAGAAGGGAGAAATTACCCTATAAACGTTTAAATGAATAGTTAACACAAAATAAAATAACACAATTATTAAAAGACAGGCATTATAAATAAAAGAAAAATAGTGTAGGGTTATCGTTTGAAACTAACTAGTTATTATGATTTAGATCATTACTATAACTTCTCCATTCCGTTTACTCACAGGAATGTAAACTGAGATAGAGAGTATTTCAGCTGGGATTTTTGGATTGTTAAACAGAGCATATTTCTGCACTTCTTGGCTGCGTTGCGTAGTTCTACCAAATCTGACAAGTTTGCAGTCCTTCGCTTCGCGCTATTGCTACTGACATTTAAATTCATACTTCTGTTAGAATTGTCTGAATCAACTTAGATTTAATTATAATTATTTAGTCTTTGACTACTATTTCACGTTTCGAATTTGAATCTGACTGTTATTTTAGTTACATCGTCGCAAATGGTAGTTGATGCTGAAAAGAACACAAGAAGTGCATGTTTAAAGGTTGTGTTCAAGTAAAAAGTTTATTTTAAAAGGTTTCCAAGACTTTGTAGTTAGTTTCAGACACAGCGATAATTCGCTGTGTGTTAGAGTTTGGAACTAGTTTATGCACTCAAAGCAAGTCAAACACTATAAAGAACAATAGAAAATTTTTGCTTATGGTAAAGTAAACACCAAAGTGTTTACTTCACTGAACTGGCAAAAGGATCAAAATTTTAGATGTAGACAAAAAGAATAATTTCCTTAATGTTGTTCTGCTACGATGCACAAGAATTTTAATAGTTTGGCATTCACCGATAAAATATTTCTAAACATTTCTAAAAAAATAGTTTTCTATACAAAAAACTAATAACTGTGACTTTTAAAATCTCAAAACGATTATGCTCCTGCGACTAGATGCAACATTATACATAGAGGAAAGTTCTATCGATTTTCTTAATGCATTTGATAAAAAATATTATTGATTCCTCTAATGCGTTAGCCGAGATAATAGCTCTGACACAGAACATTAATGTTTCGGAATTTTGATTCAATAGACAGCATGGCAAAAATTGTCCAACTCCTTCAGATTGAAAGCAATGCCTCTAGATGTAAATCTAATAGAACTGTAAAAAGCTTTCATATGCTACTAATAAATTCAATCTTTACGGAGAAACAACAGATGAATCTTGTTAAAAGCACATTAAGACCACAGACCATTGCTTTTACTGTCTTGATACAAAATAAGTCCTAATGACTAATGCAGTTTCTTAAATTGTATAGCCGAAATTTCAACGCACTAGTCATTACTATATTTTTATTAATTTATTTCAGTTATTTAAATTTGTTATATAATTTAAATATTACCTCTCATAAAATATATAAAAATACATAAAAAACTTATCTCTCATTTTGTTATAAGAAAATTGCAGAGACAAAATGATCCGTGGATGAAGAGATTTTTAACAAATTTTTAATTATGAAACTAGAAGTTACTTTTAATAGTAGTATGATGTGCTCTACCAAAAATGGTTCATCAAATGGAGCTAGACAAAAATTAGCAATAATAAGCTGATACAAAAAGTCAAATTTAAGAAATACTTATGCATCTCCTTTATGCATTCTTTGACAGAGAAAATGCAACACCATGAAGATGTTAGAAAAAGAAATATCTACAACTGGCATGCAATAAAATTTAAAAGGAATTCCACTATCGACTACAAAGATACGCTGCGATCCATCTTGTAATCACACCGTCAGGATATATTAAAAAACATTTGTAGTAACATAACGACTTCACTTAACATAACTTAACATAACGACAAGTTGATCAGACATTAACTTCGCCATCAGGAGAGCTAAATTACTCTCCCTCAGAAACAGAATGGGCCATCGAGTGAATAAACATCCCGGGTGCATATAACTATTCCGTACCCCGCCGCGTGCACAAGGAATATCCGTCTTTGTGACTGAACATATTTCCGACAACGTCTTTTTCTCCGTGCTTGGGAACGCCTTGGCGTAATGACGTTTAGGCTGTATTCTTACGGTTTTGTTTTCGTTAAATAACGTGCATGAGTGACCCTAACGAGTGAAAATTATGTTTTGTTTTCTTTGAATAATAATGCCAGACGGAAATATTTACATGTAGCTTTTTGCAAATAGCCTTACTGTTTCATAGATTAATAAAATTATAAAATCCTACAAAGATGCTGTTGATATCAGAAGCAATCTCGAATGCTTAGATTATAATAAAATGGCTGAGTTCATGAATTTAGGGGAAAAAACCGAAACACACTGAAATACACGACGATCTCGACTCAAATGTAAAGAAATTAATTCTTGTAAAGATATTATTTAAATTTTACTGTATTCTGTGACTTTCACATTGCAGGTAATATTTCCTTTGCAACTGCATGTGTTATTTCCATGTTAATGTCCATGCTTTTTCACATATTTAGTATTCTCTTAAATTAAAGAAAAAAATGAATCGCTGAATCGCTTAATTTAATACACGTGTATATGAAAAGAATCTTCCTTTTGTAAGGAATGCTATTTTTATACAAAGATACAAATCATGTTACACGTTAGAAAATGGGCAATATTCGTAAAGTAATATTATTCAGTTTAAACATATGCAGTATCTTCTGTGTTCCAATTATGTTAGCTCCCATAATTTTTGGTATTTGCGAAAAATTGTTTGGCTCATGCTTTTGGAGACTGCATCTGCATAGAATGGATGTATAATGAACATGAAATAATGAATCAGTGAGCATAATACCTTTAATATTGTAGAGTCATTAGGTTAATGGGAAGCAGAAAAGATGAAAAATATGCAACCGCCTTCGCCGGGAATCGAACCACGGACCTCTGGAATACCGGCGTGCTACCGTTACACCACGAAGGCACGCTAGGGAAGTGGGAGAAATACCTTATAATATGAACGTTTTTAAATTAAAAATACATTTGTTAAAACATCTGCGCCCAATATTAATACACATTTACGCAGTTAGCACACTGAAAGAAATAACACATTTTCTTTCTGGGGGGGACATACTTTATATCAAATTCACCACACTACAATTCCGCAAGAGATGTAATCTCATGTGAATAAAAATACAACGCACTTCATTAGTAGCCTTTTCGGTAGTTCTATCAAAATGTAAATAAACGGTATGAAGTGTACCTTCCGAGCCCACGCAAAGTTAAAGCGTCCTAAGCGTAGAGGAAATGATGTCATCAGAATCCATAACCACTATTGAGGATGGATTTTTCCCTATGCGCGCAGCGAGGTACGGAATGCTTATATGCATTCCGGATACCTCTGAAATGAAAATGAATTGTGGACTGTGTTTAGCTCCACGTGGTCCACAGTTCATCAGCGCACAACAAAAGAAATTAATGCTTCCCGTTTTATAGAATATAGACGTCTGGATATAGTGATCACACGACTTATTAACTCAAGCATAGTCACTCTGTTGGTATAAAACCACAAATTTAAAATCACTTTTTGTGTCTCTACTTCCATATGCTTTAGTCTTGATTATGTTTCGAACGATCCTTCGAGGTCCCTTTAATTTCCTTTCAAGTAAACATGATTCAATATTGACATCCCTTAAACGACCAGTAACTGAGGCAAGAAATTTCAGGGTAATGAAGGAATGAAGTCAGTAGCGTTGCTTAGTAAGCTATCAAAGAAACTTTCTTTGAGAATTAAAAGCTAGTAAATAAGTGTGAAAATCTTGTTATTATTTATTAAAGCTGGGAATAATGTCAAGAAATATTCTAAGTTATAAGTTTTATTTTTTTTTAATTTGCTAATAATTTAATCTTTATTTAATAACTAATATTTTTAAATAATGAAAGAAATTTACTTAAAGACTAAGGCATAAAATACGACGCAGAATTTATGTATATAGTAAAACAAATATAAACACAGCTTACGTTTTTCATAGTTTAAGCTAAAACTGTATAAGTGGTTAAACTTCTAGCAATTTTTATCATCACGTTTCATCTTAAAAGACCTATTTAAAAACTGAAGAGTACTCAATCTTTAACTAAGCAATAGAATCTACCAGAAAAAAAAATCCAATCAATTTATCATACATGTACTTGATATTACAGAACAGAAATTGACATTTTTTTCAATAAATGAAAGCAACAACGAAACTCTTGACAGCAAATATTAAAAGTTTAATTTCGTAGTTAGAGTTTTCAGACGATTCGAAAACGTAATGAAAAGAATTGTTAGCCATTTGTGCTTGACTCTACCACAATGAATAGTAAAATGAGTAAAACCAATTTTCTCTTTGAGCATTTATCAACATTTGCGAGTTCAGTTACATGTCTTTTCATCTCTAGAATACTTAAAAGCATTCATCTACACACAAATATTTCTGCAAAGCTTTGAAGCTGCAAAGCTATTATATCTTTGAAGGAAATAATAAAGTAGGTTAGGTTAGGTTATTTAATTGCCACAAAGCTTCGAGGGCTATCTGCCTAAGGGGAGGGATGCCTTCGTGGAGGACTTTCTGAGGGGAACTGGCTCGTATACACATTACACATGGAGAAAATCACGAAAACACCCATGCAGCCATCCCGTTCGCGGGATTCGAACCTCGGACCGAAATACCAGTGTTCAGCGACTTTACCGCTCGGCCGCTGGTGGGCAAAGCAATAAAGTATGGACAGCATATTTTCAGGAGTAGTTCGAAATCGGTTTAATATAAAATATAGTTGTTAAAGTAGTATTAATAAACAATTGCATTTCCTTATATGTTATTCTTTCGAGTTTACGCAGTTATTATGTTGAGTTTATTGCTTATATAGGTGTTAAAGTTTTTCTCAGATCAATGATTTGAGGATACATTATTTTAAGAGCAAATAAAATAAAACTGTAATTCGTAGGTAAAGATTTTGCTAAGTATAAATCTGGAATCCATTTAAATACAGTAGGTTAAATCAATACATTTTAAATGCAATTAAAATGTATTTAAACGTGAAATACATACGATTGTTTCGATAGGAATTATTTTTCAGATACTGTTATGAGACTAAGCGAAATTTATGAAGAATAATAAACTCGGTTGTACTATTTTTCAACATATATCTACTACTGGTTCTTGGAAATTCAAACTTTTCTTTATTTCTTGTAACAACTATTAACCTTTTTTCTTGCTTTCAGATAGAGAACGTAAATATGAAACTTCTACATTTGGACGAAAACAGTAAATGCATCTATGAAGCGGTAGCAAATAAATCAAAATCTCTTGAAGCTACGTAAAGAAAGAACAAAAATTGTTTGCAGATAAAATATATATACATTTTTTTTCCTGCAATATATATATATGTGTGTGTATTTATTTATTTATTTATCCACTTTCGTTGTTTTCTTTCTTTGTTTATATAATGTTTGCATATGAAATTCGGAAAGTTTCGTCTTTCCTAGTCTTATTGAAACATTACACATTTACATTTGTACCTGTTTGAAAGTTACTTCATTTCAGGTGAAAGAACGATGAAATAAGATTATATTACATTGATGTCTAATAAAATTTATGTTCCTGATATAAACTTGTCATGTGTGTTATATCATTATATCATATACGCTCCAAATTTCTTATATACTTCTTACATATCTAAAAAAGAAGCAGAAGAGTTTCAAGTTTATCATGTTTCAGGTTTAATGTATTTTTTTTTTTTTTTTTTTTGTAAAACTGGAAACAATTCTGTTAAGTAGCCTTAACAGTGAGTAGAAAACTTTTCAGGATTAAAACTGTTGATACATAGCAATAGCGTTAAAAGACGAAAACATCTCTATGGTTTGCATAAAATAGGCTTCTTATTTACAGATCAGAATTAGATATGAAAAAAAGAAAACTTTTGTTACATTTATAAGGTATTTCTCCTACTTTCCCAGCGTGCCTTCGTGGTGTAGTGGTTCTGCCCACTGAGCCGGTATTCTAGAGGTCCGTGGTTCGATTCCCGGCGAAGGCGTTTGCTAATTTTCATCTCTCCGGCCTCCAAAAAATCCTAATGTCTGTACACGTTTACTAGGAAAAAAAGATTTTTTAATTTTTGAAAGTTTTAAATAATAGTATAAAAATTTATTTTTTATTACTTTCATAATACTGTATTACATTTAAAGAAATAATTGACTTGGGATAGAGGATTTCGTAAAACCGTTTTTCTAAGCAGATATACACATATTTATACTATATATGAGAAAAAATACAAAACTCCAAACAACCAATTAAGTCCCTTGTAACAAATATGGGGACAAATAATCCGCATTCAGGGAATTAATGAATGAGTTAATGAATGAAGCAGAGAAAGAGCATCAAATTAATATCTTGGATTAACAGGGTTAGTCCAAACCTACAGCTATCAGCTCATCAGCTAGTGGTGGAATTCAGTCAATTCGTACCATTTCAGCAGAACCGCTTCCTAAAACATTTTTAGCTCAGCGAAACAATTGTTAATATTCAATGATAACATTATTAGTTAATTCATCGCTATTTAGTTGCTAATTTTATCGCATCATTAGAAAAAGAATCGACACCTAAATCTTTTGAAGCTTACCTCTCACAACGTTTTAATTTTGATTGAAAACATGATGGCGCAGGGTGCTTGACGTACGTCTTACTGTTCTTCTCTTCTAGTTAACTACACTAGAAAATTTCCGTCTTGACAAATTTACTGTCTCTTAAATCTCGTAGATATGAAGGTCACCGGAAAACAAAAGATTACTATTAAGTTAATGTGATTGAGAAAGCTGAGAGACAAAATAAAGAGCTTTAAAACGACATTCAACAAAAAAAATCCTTTCTAGACGAAGTGCCGATGCATGTTTACTAATAAACAAAAATACCTTATCACAAATGTATTTTGTGTCGTATCAGCATACAAACTGTCTTGAAAAACATGGGAAAATTTCATAAGCAGTGAAAGATTTGAAAAACTTCACACAATTCTACTGAATTTAAAAATTTTATGAATTTGTATGGAGGAGTATTACGCTAATACGTCTGTTCCAAATTAAATTTTTTCAAAGCTTTGAAAGAATCTATTAGTTAATGGAAGACTTAAGTCATTTGTCTTAAAAATCTGTGCCTAGAGTCTAAAATAAAGGAAGATTCCTTTCGACGTTATCCTTGTACATCGTAACAAAATGCTCTAAGAAAAGTTTTTTTTTTTTTTTTTTTTTTTTTTTTTTTGTTTTGTTTTAGCGTAATAAATATAACCAGCTTCTAATCATTAATATCAAACTGTAAATTCTAGTTTTTTTTTTTTTCAAATTACGTTAATTACTGTGATAACTTTTTTAAACTAAATTGCTCCTATTCCATTAGAAATATTAGATATTCATCAAATGTTCCTTTTATCTGAGTAAAGAGTTATCTCTATTATTATGATTAAAGTAATTGAAATTAAATGTGGTCAGAAAGAGATCAACAGATTCATCGAATAAAAAATAAGGCATGATTTTTAATGGATATTTTAGAAAATACATTAGTAAAGCATTATATATTAATGGGAAATAACAGTATTCCTTTTCAAGTTAATTAGATAAAAAGAAAGTTTTAAAATCAAGAATTTTGTTTCACTTTTCTGAACATTTTCATAATCTATAGCTTTGATGAATATCCGATTACAGTGTAAAAACGTTAGAGTACTGAACATTTAAATTATTACTTGAATACTTACATTTCTTAAAATACGGAACGCATAGAAAATAGTTATTATACATGTCATGCACTTTGAGTTTTTCCATTTTCTCCATCTATAATAAGCTAACAATTTTCCATGCCATTTTATACAAAAGCAATGCTCAACAAGTATATAAGGAAACTAAAAGGAAGAACTTGGGAGAAAATTAAAATTGATCTTTAAAGTAATCTATGAAATACTGATATTTTTTCTGTGTTTCTCTTAGGCCATTTCAAGAAACATCTAGCATTTTCTAGAACTATTTTAAACATTTGAAACATTCTCGAACAGTGATGTAAGGTAGGTCTGGTATTTTGCAGCAAAAAAAAGTCTCTTTCTGTTTATGTAAATTAGCTAAAGACTCTTGCACAACTTCATTAATTGATAAAAAAAAGTGTAATGAAATTTTGGTCATGTGTGTTTTAAAAAATAAAAACTTCCGTGTAGAACAAAGTTGTAAAGAAGAGAATTTCGAAACATTTGGAGCCTTTACAGATTGGTGCAACGATAAAAATTACTGCAACATATTTAGAACTTTTCGGTATGCAGCTTAGAATATTACAAAGTGGAACACAAGTTTCAATGGAAGGACACTCAGAGCGGTCTCCCTTTTATCTATACAAAGAATCATATACAGGTTGATCATAAAAACAGTTCCCCCATATATGAACTCCTAGCGGCCTATCTACTCAACTACTCGAAATGAAATTTCAGACTTTATGGTTTGAAGGTATGTGTTCAAGATTGTAATGATTTAAAATAATAAAGCTCTCATGGTTGCGATGACAGCGAAAACATTTCGAAATTCTTGAACGGAAATACTCACTTTTTCTACCACAAAATGTTCGGCACATTGAAAAAGCATAAATGGCATTAGAACGATACACGTGAGATAAAAACTGCCGGTAAAAAAAAAATTTGAAAAGAAGAGCATTGAAAAGTACCAAGAGAAGAAAAGGAACAAACTTTTATTGAAATTACAAAAGTTTTCAATGTGCCCACCTTTACATAACGAAAATAATATCGGAGGAATCTGTATAAACTTCGGCGTTATATGTTTCAACTCTGACAGATCTCATATATTTGGTTTGTACACCTTAGATTTCACATAGCCACAGAATCAGAAACCCGTTGGAGTGTGGTCGGGTGATCTTGGTGGCTACTAAACTGCAAGCATACGAGAGATGATTCTATCTTCAAAGTGCTGTTGCAGGACATACTGAAAATAATTTGGCCATGAATGGAGCAGTACTATCTTGCATTCATACAATGTCATTAACGACATTTCGCTGCTTCTAGAATTACGCTACTTCTGAAATTCTGGAAATAAGTAATTGCAATATTATCGTATACCAAGCACTTGTAATGGAGCATGCTTTCATGCCTATGTAAGTGACGTCTTCAAAGAAGTACCGAACGAGAAAGAATGTACTTGTGATCCCGCACCACATAGTCATTTTACCTTCGTGTAATGGCGCTGCAGTCACATTGTGAGGATTTTCATCAGCCCAGTGAATGCAGCTCCTTATTTTTACATTCCCAGTTACGGAGAGATGCGCCTCATCCGTCCATAATATCAGCAACGGCCATCTGTTACCTTCATCATATCTGATTCGGAAAATTTCGTAAAATCGTCACGCTGTTGCTCGTCTCCCAGTTACAACATCCGGATGCATTGGAATAGATAAGGAAACATGCGCAGAAACTTAAGGACTATGATTTTTGGTACATCCAAACTGAGAGCAATGTTTCTTGCAATATGAAATGGACATGCAATAATGGTATTATGCACTTTCGCAACAACTTCAAGAGAAACGTATGGGCATTCAGATCGCGGGCTATCACGCGTGCGTTCAGATTCTTCAAATTGTTTTAGTAGTACGTACAGTTTTTATGGAACATCATCTTAGCTTATGATTTCGCCGATAAATTCGCACTGCTTCGGCAACATTTCCCCCGTTCGTACAAAATAGATTTATTCTGGCTGTTTCCCTGTAAGTGTCATCTTGTTAACACGTCCGAACACCCGAATGCAAACTTCACACTATGCTATAAGTTATGAAACGTGCATCAGTGCACCACTTCTCTGTGTCGTCATGTTTCCTTTACAAAGCTCTTCTTTGCGAATATTTTAAGCCAGCAATGTTCACCACAAATGTATCGTACCAGCGCCATTTAGGGTTTTTGAATGTGCTGATGAATTTGCGCAAGATAAAAATGGATGTTGCCATTCAAAACTTTCGAAATGTTTTCACTGTAACAATAACAGTGAAATCTCTATTCTTTTAAATGATCACAGTCTTCACAGATCACTGAGTGCATACCTTCAAATAACACTATCTGAATTTTCATTTCGATTATTTGAGTGGATAAGCCGCTAGGGGTTCATGCATCGGGGAAGTATTTTCATGACCACCCTGTATGTGCACTTGTTGAATAAGATAATTTTTCCATTATTAATATAAAAACTAATTTGAAGTCGAAATGCTTATAATGGATAATAATAAAATAAAAAGTTTTTAGTAAAATTATCTGACAAGCTCGCTTAATTTTAGCTTCACTCTTGTTAGATAAACCAAGACATGTTCCTGCGTGTAGCACAAAGTATTACTTTCTTTTTAAACATTATTTATTCACATTTCATACATGAATGTTCCATCTTAGTACTACCAATGAGCAGTTAAATAATTAGAATTGCAAAAATACTTTTGGTTGGGTTTTTTTAAAGAAGTAAAATTTGATATCAGTTTTGTTACCACAAGAATTAATTTGCAGACTTATTTAAAATTGCAAACTTCGTATAGAAAAACTCTTCATAGAGAAAAATGCATATTCTAGCGTAATAAACTGATCGAAACAAAAGATGACAATAAAAAAGTATTGAAACCTATCAGGCTCCTAGACCTGAATCTCTATCCAGAGCAATTTACCAAGACGGACTACAATTTTCAAAAATTATACATCTCAAACTAAATAATTCAATATGCGAATATTTTTCCTGTTGCCCTTAAAAAAATGTATTTGCCAGATAGTATTTTCAAGCTTATACACAAAACCGTAGTGGTTATTCAAATTATGAATTTCAATCTATTTTTATTGCGTTATTTAGGTCAATTAATATATTCTCTTTTAAATTTGTCTTTATTTTCTTATACTCTTTTCATGTATGTTTTCGTATTACTTTTATGAATTTATGTAAATGGAAGAGAAAATTTGTGAATGCTCAAAAATATGATTTTATAAATGTAACTTCATGAAAATACAATTTCATTCAGCTCTTGCTCTTACAGTCCCTTGTAAATTCTAAGCAATGTTATATTTTTATCACAATGTTTATACCGTATTTACTCCCTTATTTTCCTCCCCTCGCTTAATTTTAATCTTAACATTTTAGCTCAATACATTAATGTTTGTCAAAATTGCAACACCATACAGGAATTATACAAATTGAACCAAACACAGGAAATGTAAAGTGAAGTAAGACCTGCAAGTGATTAGAATTACAAAGCGATTGCGCATGCGTGAAATAAGAACCGGTCGCTTGTTCCATGCATATAAAGAACTGTACAGTTGCGATGAAATCTGTTTCTCGCTCTTTGCCTACGGTGAACGTGTAATTAGAGGTCAGTTTGCCTCGCCAGCAGTGGAGGATGCCATACCCGCAACTAGCAGAGTTCAAACGAGACCGCATTCTCGGTATGCGAGAGGGTGGATTTTCATATCGAGTAATCGCAGCCCACGAGCACCGTAATGCCACAATGATGATGCGTGTTTGGAAGAAATGGACAGATGAGAACTAAACAAGGCCAAACACCTGGTAGTGGGGTACTAAGCACCACAACGTCACGGCACGATAGACGCCTCATCAGCATGGGTGTGACGAATCGCACAGTGTCCTCTTGTGTGTTAGCACGACAGTGGAGCACGGCTACAGGTGTTGTGTGGTCTAGCTTCACTGTTCGTCACCGTCTACTGTACCATGAACTGCGTGCACGGTTTCCTCTCCGCAGGATTCCCTTGTCGCTGAATTACAGACGCCTCCGCCTTCAATGTGCACGGCAACACAGTAACTGGCAAGTCCTGTGGCAAAACGTTGTTTTCTCCGATGAATTTTGCTACAATCTGGAGTACCATGATGGAAGAGACGTTACGGACGTCAGACGTTACAGAGAGGAACGTCTGCTCCCATAGTGTATTTGGTATCTAGCGTCATACCACACAAACATCTAGCATCATGGTGTGGGGAGCTATTGGGTATAATTCTCGATCCCATCTAGTGCAGACTGCGAGCAACCTCAACAGTGGTCGCTACATAAGGGGCGGTGGAGCCAGAGGTCCTTCCCATTCTTCGGAGCATTTCCGGGTGCAGTACTGCATCCGGAATCTCCCTACTTTATAAGGTATTTCTCCCACTTTTCCAGCGTGCCTTCGCGGTGTAGTGGTTCTGCACGCTGCGGGTATTCCAGAGGTCCGTGGTTTGATTCCCGGCGAAGGCGTTTGCTATTTTTCATCTTTCCTGCTTCCAAAAATATACCTAATGTCTCTACAGCTTATTCCCCGGATATGTCCTCCATTGATCATGTCTAGGATTTCATCGGTCGGCGACTCGCTTGTACAGCTGGTGGGGCGCACACTAAGACTGAACTTTGGCACCAAGTAGAAGCCATATGGAATGTCATTCCCCAGGATTATATTCAGAATCTGTATGAATCAGTGCCACGACGTGTACAAGCTCTCAACGCTCAGCCTTGCGGACACACGAAGTACTGAATTCCAACGTTCGTTTTGTGTTTTTGTCTTGTAAATTTGGAAGTTTTTTGAACCGCTATCGGTAATATATGGAATAAATTTCATTCAATTCCGACAATTCCTTCATGGTGTTGCATTAGTGTATTTTGAAATCCTTTTTTAAGTATTCATGTGATTTTCAGCTTCGTTTTGAAGAAGCTGAAAATTATTTGAATCCTTTAGAAAACGTGAATACTTTAGAACGCGTTTAGAAAACTAACTCCCTTAAATTTCTAAATCAATTCATCCATGTATTGGTTGTTTTCATCTTACTAATTGATTTGCTTGTGAATTTTGGGTGCATTTCTCTGACTGATGAAGCAATAATAGTGAAGAGCTTCAGGAAAACAAAGATACCTAAAGCTCTTGATGATTCTGAAGATCATTTCTTCTGGAAAGACCGACTAAACAATGGCGAATACAGTAATGATGACCTACAAGCTATAGCAGACAATACAACAGCAGTTGCAGCAGCATTAAATGAGGCCTAGGGAGTAGCAGTGGACAACAAAAAGGCGAGCCGGATTCAGGATACAAGGAAGTAGAAGTGCAGATATCTTATTAGATACTATAATGTTAATATTGCTAAGCGTTCCAATTAGAATATAGGTTTGTTTTAAATAAATACTATTGTGATAATTATTGATAGTTTATCCATGAAAACTTTTCATTTATGGTATTAATGTAACCGCGTCCTTCGGAAATTAAATTATGCGCATAATACTTCCCTCTTGATTTTCGCACGATAAAGTTATTAAAAGAGAAGTGGGATAAAATGTGTGTAAATAAAAATAAAAAGCCGTCTGAATTCTTTTAAACATTTAGTTAAACAAAAAGAAAATTTTATATTACATATATTTTTAACTTAGAAACTAATATTTCGCTTTTGAAAAGAATATGTAACATGAGCATACAATTTGCGCTCTTGGCAGTTTCGTACTATTTTTGCTCTCCAGCATAAAATCGTATTTTCTGCTTCTGACAACCAAAAGGCAAGACAGCGCATCAATTTATCATTGCAGAAAGGACGATGGGACAATGATTTGTTTTCCTCCAGCGGTGCTTTTGGGTTTCATATGCATTTTCTTTCATTAGAATGTTCATTTTTTTAAAATTCCATTGGGAAATATTGCTCTGTTAAGTATTTCAAAGCACAAACGATTTTCATCCAGTACGCTGAATTAAACAAAAACAATACAATGCAATTGCATTATCTGATACGAGTAAAGTAAACTGTCATTTAAATGGCTTAGGCAATTAAATGAAGTAAGAATACATTTCGCTAGAGCGCGCATTAAAATAATTTTTGCTGCATCAATTTTGATGATACCTTAGTTTAAAGACACAGTCTAGCTGTTATTATGTGTCAACGATATGCATGTAATTAATTGGGACGTATATTTATTTTAAATTACTTGAAGCAAAGCAGAAATATAAATATAAAAGAATTGCAAACACATTAGAAGCTTTTTAAATACCACTAATAAATTGTACAACCCTATAGTAAGTAATTTCACTAATTAAATAGAATAAGAACCGAATATTATAAATAGTGTCAGTTTTATTATTCACATATTGTGCTTCATAATATATAATTATTCACGTACTCATGCTCAATGGGAAATTAGATCCGGTATCCAAGTCTGTAATCAATATTCATCAAAACAAAATGTATTACTAATAGATTCATTTTGATACAATATGCTGGAAAGGTCTCCAAAATCTGCGTTTTGCAAAGATCATTCATGGCTTTATATTCTCCGTAGAATACAAATACAAAAAAATGACCAAAGATATAACTGAAATTTTCTAATAAGGTTAAAAATAGTAAGTTATTAATCAAATAATTTTCAAAAAAAGAGTACAAATAAAGTGATTATATTAAGCAGAGACCGGGCCACTGAGAAATTCAAATGTATAAAAATAATAAGTTGTTTATTTATGTATAACAGTTAAATTACCACAAGAAACAGCTGAAGGAAAACTTGTTTTTAATTCGAAAATAAAATAGAATAATTCAAAGAGGCAGGAAACAAATAATTTTAAAATGTGAAAACATGTAAGAAATTCTTTGATATAATATTAATAGCAATTTTCTGTTACGGAACTGTTACGCTTACTTTTATTATAAATTAACATCTAGGGGATAAGAATTCGACAAATGAATATGAAGGCTGATGGCCTCAGCAAAAACGCCCGAATAGTTCTCAACTTTCCAACAGCTTAACTCTTACCGATCCTGACGCAATAGCCAGCCGAAGACTTACCTCCCAATCAATCAAGAAGAATTCAATTCCTCCCCTATATTGTAACCCTGCCATTTCAACTACCATAGCTAGACTGGGGACAAAACACTTGAAAGGAATGAAGATATCCTCTCATGGTCAACTAAATTATAATAGCTGTCCTCACTGTATTGATGTCGAACTTTCTCCAAACCATCTCTTCGACTGCCTTACTATTTTGGCCAAGATCTTTAGTATTGATATTGCTCCCTCGCACCAACTCATCTGTTCTTCGAAAATTATTGATGTTGCTGTGGTTGTTTTGGATACTTCGGGTCCTATTTGACTCCTCTGCACTGACTCCTTGGACAAGAAAACAACAACAAATGAATATGAAGAATCTCCAAACGCCCAATGTGTCAGGTTCAAATCCGCTAGTACTCTTAACTTCCTTATCAAAAAGTCTTAAAATATGGATAGTTTCACATTTTTTCCTCATGGCTCATGAATAATTAAAAACGTTCCCAATGATGTTTAATTCTTTCTAATGGCATCAAAATAAATATAAATCTAAGGTACTGAAGACGTAACATGCATAAAGTTCAGTATACATGTTATCTACACGATTCCGTTTCGCGATTATTCCTTTTCGCGATCATGATTCTGTTTCATACTGTGTATTTCTTTGAAACATTCTAGCTCTGGTAACGCTACGAATCTCGAAACCATGTCCAAATAAAATGAAGAGAAGCATAATTTTACTATTTCGGTATGCTTAGAAATACGTATCTGTAGTTAATAAATTCATTGCTAACGGTCTGCAGCAGAAAGTAGTGCGAGCAAATATCATGTAAGAATTATGTTTCATGTGAACCAAAAATTCATATCTTGTACTCAGTACTGTAACTTTTCTAAATTGGTTTCTCCATCACAGCATTATGAGCTTAAAAATTAATTAAAAGTTAATTACAGCATGCATTCGAAACATTTATTAGATTTATTTGTCTATGAAATTCCTTTTAAACACAACTGACATTTTGATTGCTCTTACTCTCTTTATTTAACAGTTGATTAATTATCACTTCTTTATTTTTAAATAACCCGAAATTAATTCTTTCTCGGTAATATAATTATTTGCCACTTTGCGCCTTTTAATTAGCACTTTAGTCATGGGAATACTATGACAAAAAAAATTTAGTATTATTCACAAATCATCAGCGTTTCATTAGAATTAAACTAGTTTTAGTACTTCCGACAGCATATAATAAGGAAACTAATTTCTGCGAGTTTAAAAACATGATGCCGACGCTTTTAATTCATTGCGTAAAGAAGCGTTATACGATTATTTAATTTCGAAGACGTGTTATTACAGTTTTTCACATACTATTTTAAAAAACAACAATTTCCATTGCCGACATTTCGCTTATTCCTTCTCGGTCTTCATTAAATGGTCACATTAATTAGAAAATTTTCGATTGCATTTTTGAATTATTTGATTAGCTTCAATGCAGAATGCGGAATTTTCTTTAATAGATTTCAAGAGCATTCTGACATTTAAGGACATTTGGGTACTGCATTTGTAGCTGATTTAATTTTAATTACATTTATACAACAATTATTATGTGCCACAAAACATTCCTAAGAAAAAACAATGAATATAAATTTTGCCACGGAATTTTATACTGTGTTCATTTATTCATCGAAAATGTCAGTTTATTTATCGGAGTATACAGCAAGCACAATAAAGCATTCTAAGTTAGAATATCAGTTCCTAAAAATCTAAGTTAAATGCAAATCAAAATATCTATTAATCTTTTATGTGCAATACATATAAGTAGTATGAAACAGCCAGTTCAGGGGTGGCTGAGTGCGGAGCAAGCCCACACGCGGTGTGCGGTGCAAGTCCAGAGTACAGGGGCAAGAGGCAGTAGGCCGTGCAAGTCCAGAGTACAGAGCAAGAGGCGGTGCGCGTTGCAAGCGGAGGCGCAGCTAACGGATAAAGAGGAGTGTGTTATGATTCTTTCACTTAGTTGATAAGATGACGTCACAATTTGATAAGAGATTATCTTTTATTGATTTTCCGGAAGTAATAACCTTTGTTAATCAATTTTTAGCCTTTGTATTTTTCTTGGTATTCCAGCTATTTTACTACGTATATGATGGTTATTTCCTAGGTACCCTTAACGGCGCTTACTTCCGAATTAATGATTATTTCAGAAGGCCTTAATTTTAGATGTAAATTTTTAATTTTTACATATATTTTAAGCCTTATAATTTTCTATATACTCAGAATTTCACCTTATTTTTTAAATCTCATGTTTATAATTCCACATTTACTTTCCGTAATCTAATTACATTACTCATTCTTATTATTAATTTCATTTTACTCAGAATTTTTTTCATACTTCTTAACCAATATTTTTAACTTTTTTCGTTTTGATAACGTTTGTGATCTTCAACATATTGCAAAGTTTGGAAACATTACCATAGTTAAATAAAGGAAAATGTTTAAGTATTAATATTTTAAACTGTCTTATTTAACTTTCTCTCTGTGGTGACAGTCAAAAAATGGAATAAGTATCTACTGAAATTAATTGAAAACTAAATTCCGAAATGGTGTAAGAGGAACTACACATGATTGATCTAAACCCAAACTAATCAATAAACGTATCCTTAGAATAAATTAACTCAGTCAAATTTCAAAATCATACTTATTAAATCAATAACCTGAAAATAAAGAAGAATAAATCTTCGCTGGTGCTTGGGTAAATAGAGTGCTGTCTGTCCAAACAAAAACCATTATGTCAAACCACATAAACTAAACATTCAATCAATTCCATAATTTACTCTAGATTCAGCAACATTGTTCACTTTCGCTAATTTACAACCTCACACACACCAGAGAAGATATATTCATACTACAATCAATCAGTTCTCCATAACTAATAAAATTCAAAGAGTTTGAATAGTTTCTCAGCACTTTTAAATCCAAATAATTCATCAATAGTCATCAATTGTAATAATAACGAGTATAGAGGAAGTAGTTAGTACATGTAAACATAAAGATGCGTTGTGAAATTATACTTATAAATAATTATTGATAACTCCAGTGAACATAAATAATTATTGATAACTCCAGTGAACAATCTATCTCCATGTTTTCAAAAGCTATAGACTCCAACAAATGGAGTGACTGGACAGACCACCCATTAAAACAAATCAAATAACACATGCGGTATTAAATCACTAAACATATTTATTAATTTTCTAGATTATCATAATTTCAGATAGCTGACCAGACTACCCTTACATTCAATGGTAAAATAATATTTCAAATCATATTTTTTTCCCTTCAAGCATTTATCAAATATGGATAACCCACTTAAATATAATAAAAGATTATTTTAATCACTCTAGAATATTTTCATTTTTACTTAACTAGATATTTGATTTTCTTTCCTAAATTATAATTCATAGGAATTATCATACCTTAAATCTTACATAAACAAATCCTTTCTATGGCATTACAGTCTCAGCTTAAATGTTCCAAATCAAATATCAATTAATGTAAGAAATTAAAATTAAATGAATTACTCATTTTATGGACATTCATTTTAAAGGTTCTTAAGACACAATCCATTTTCTCTATTTCCGATTTAGAAGTACATTTCTACCAATGACGCAAGATGAATTAAAATTACCATCACTTGACAAACAGCTATAATATTATGAATAAAAATACACAAATATAACTCACATTAGGACTTCCTTAAACCATCAGTCGCGAGAAGCTCCTGAGATTCAGTAGTTGAGGAATTTTTGATAAACTCGAGAACACTGGAGGAAATTTTAGTTCTTGCTAAACTCAGATAGCTACTGTGTAAAACATAAGTGAAGATGCTGAAATATTTGTAGTTACTGGAGACAGATGCATGAAAAAAGAAACCATAAAGAAACAAGGACACAAAGACCGGAAAACATTGCTAATTAGATTTTTCGAGGAGGCCTGCATATTTTATTGAAGGGTCTAAATCAACAGGTACTGGGAGTTAAGCGAAAATCAAGCCTTTTGATGAGACGGTTCAACCTGAGCTACTGAAACTCAGAAGCACAAGAAGATTTATCCGGCCTCTGGTACAATAGGTAATTTAGAGTAAATTCAGGATCAGTGCAAATTTCAACATTTATATTAAGCCAGCAACCCGGAGCAGGGCAAAACGCTCCCCGATCTCTTTATTCAAACTTCAGAACTCCAAAAAACTCGACACAGAATACCCACTTAAACTCGAAGAAAATTTGGTTTCTCCACCCACCAAATTCTATGGGCTAAAACATTAAGCATAAAATTAAGTTTAACCAACCAGAAGGTATTTTATCTCTTTTTTTTTTCATTTTTTATTAACATTATTTCAATTCCTCCAACGAATAGAAACAAAAATTTGCACAAAAACATGAGCTAGACATCTGCAAGAAGTGTGTCACCCCAAACGCGTGAGAAACAAAATTCGATCTCTGCTAACAACGAAAAACAACAAGAAATAACGTAACTGCTGCCCTTAAAATAAGAATTTACAGACAGCTCTCCTTTCGTAAAACTAATGTATCCAAAACTTTCAGCACTCAAAAACAAAAGTGAAGCAAAAACGCCAATTAAATCTTCCTTTACCACCCAGTAAACAAAAGAGACTTTACCACCCAAAAACACTGAGACTCCCGCTTCTTCTCCAGATGTTCCGAAAAACTGCTCCCTGTCTTAGTCAGAAAGTCTAACCATCGAAAAATAAATACAACTAAAAATTTTAATTCCTAAAATGTAAATGTCCACAACTCTCTTTATAAAAAAATTTCAATTAAATAAATAACAAAAGCACAATTAAAATTTGCGATATAACAATTTTCTGTATTTTAATTTATTTCATATATTTTCTGATCATATACCTAACCTTTACCTAATTTTATATGTAAAATTTTTAACTTGTTTTGTACATTTTAACATTCATAATATTTAATATACTCTAATTTTTAAATAATTTATTATATTTTCACACTATATACATGACTTTTATTTGATTTTTAATTTCTGTCATGCATTTTAATCTTCGTAATTTATAATATAGTCTTAATTTTAACATGATTCCTATGTTTTCAGATCATTCCTCAGTACAGTATTTGCTCAGTATATAATATCTATCTTAGAACTATTTTCTTAATATAATATTAATAACTAAATACTAAATAAACATGTGCCACTGCAGAATATTTACTGTTTTACCAAATGAGGATATAAACCTGTACCGAATTTAAGTTACATACTCAGAATTCCCAACAAGTTTTAGAAAATGTGCTAAGTCATTTATTTACCTAAACATAAGTCTTAATAGACTCTTATATGCTTTCACATTTACTATGAGTGGGAAAACATGCAATTCCCTTTATTTAGACTTCTCAATATACAACAAAAAACGTAAATCATTTTGCAGCACAGTCAACTCTTTAGGTACGTTTAAAACTGATTCAAGTAACTTTAATCAACTTTCAGTTGGAATTTTTAAAAGATATGCATATTTACGCTTCATATTATTAGATTAGTGCCAAGCATTAATAAGGAAAAATGCAATTAATTATTCAATACTCACATACCCACTAAGAACATCCCATTCATTAAGAATAGTAAAACTTTACCCATATGTCCATGAAATGTAAATCTCGTAATGCATTAGTATAAAACTTGAGTAACAAATGATTTCCCGTAAGCAGTATACGTTCAAAAAGAGATTCTTATGATAACTTATCAACCCTTAAGAAGTAAAAGTAAGATAATGAAGCAATTCTTTTTGGAAATTTTACTTCATTTTCTAAATCTACCCTTTTACATGAAAGAGAAAATTCAGTGAAACTCTCATTTTTTCCTAAGAACGCATGCGCAGTTCCCTAACAGGTGAAAATCGGAATATTTCACTTTCCTATAGATTAAGCTTTAGACTTACTTTCGTCGTAAAAGAAAACGGTTTGACTTAAGAAAGATAGGATATCTTCTACTAAAAGACCTTGAAACAATCACTATCAGGTCTATATTTGTTGCTCAGTTTCAAGCTAAACGTTTCGACTCTTTTAATTTACATTGTTGAGAAATACAGTGATTATTTTCAGGAAACTTCATTTCAAGAACCTATTTTACTACTCCGTAAACTTTTGAATAAAACACTTTCTACCATATAGACAACCAGATACTTTCCATATTGTTTACAAAAACCTGAAAATTCTTTCCAATTCCTCATCTAGAGATACTAATAAATTATGCTACAGAAAGAAGTTTCAATTACTATTATAACTTTGGACACAATTTGCAAAGAGATAAGACACACCTGATGATATCATATCATCCATGACTATTCAAATATAGATATGTTTCTACAGGAACTGCCTAACATGTCGCTCGTTTACTTCTAAATCATTTAAATGAATCCAACAGTTTATAAAACATTTGAATTAAAATTAATCAATAAAATTTAATACATTTACCTAGTTATTTAATTAGAAAATACGAAATATTGAAAACCATAAGAGTAAAAACATCACTATTTCAGAATCTAAGAAGAGATTTTTAATAACCGAGAGTGTAAATAAACTAAACTTCATGCAAGATGTTTATCATTTCTTACCAAGCATTTCACTATTTCGTAGATTCTTAGAACATATCCTAATCTTTTTCAAATGTATATCATCTCACATTAATAAGGGAGTGCCATGCGAGTTTAATTACAGGTGTTTATTGAATGATACTAAAAATTTCAAGAAAAAAACACGTATTTTTTTTTAATCTTTCATAAACATTTATGAATAATAACGATATGTCATAAAAGCTTGAAGACTTCACGTGCTATGAAACTGTAAGGTTTATCTTAAATTTTTAACAGTTATCTTTAGTTAAAGCTACTTTCCTGTCTTCTAATTTCAGCTTACAATTTTCAGAGTGTGTTTTTTGAATCGCAGTTAATGCAAATGAAGGAAGAGCGGTACTTAAGTCCACTGACTTCGTTAGAGAGCCAGGGATTCTGTCTAGCGCGCGTTTGACTTTTGGCTACACTCTCTCTAAGCTATTACTACGCTCGGTCGTATTTCAGTCCCTTGATAGCTTCGCTGTTTAGTTAACATTTAGGGGCCAACTCCTTTAGAATTTTGATAGCTTCGGCTATATCGTTTTAGTTAAGCATTAGTTAAGTTTGGTTTCTTAGTACTCGAGTTCAAGCCCACGTGGAGGCTCTAAGAAAGGAGCCGTCTATAAATTCTTATTTTGACAAATAAAGGGTAATTAACCCTTTTGATTTTACGTTTCTGTTTAGCTAAAGCGATTATTCGTTTACCAGTTCTCGAGGTTCCGCACACATAGCTATAACTGAAAAGGTTGCAACCTTATAAAACAGCTTCAAAAATATAGAAATATGTTCAAAATCTCAATTCCCATAGAAACGTTTAGATATTCTCATGTATCTTCCGAAGTTATATCGCTTTAGTAGAAGTTAAAAACATTTAAACCAGCAAGATTTATCACATGATTTGATACATTTCTGGTACTTATCCGAAAATAGAAGTTTATATTTCGCATAGGCAAACTATTACTTCGAATGAATTAAATTCCATACGCATATTACTTAACATTTTTACTGGATAAAACTACTTTACGTGCCATATTCGACGCTCATATACTATACTCTCAATATTCATAAATTTCACATAATAGTACAATGCGAATAATAATAGTACACAATGCGAAGCAGAAGAAAAGCTGGATAATCTATAGGAAAAGGAATAACCATCACATACGTAGTGAAATAGCTGGAATACGAAGAAAAATACAAAGGCTAAAGATTGATAAATAAAGGTAATTACTTCCGAAAAATCAATAAAAGATAATCTCTTATCAAATTGTGACGTCATCTTATCAACTGAATGAAGAATCATAACACACTCCTCCTTATTCGCTTGCAACGTGCACCGCCTTTTGTCTCTGAACTCTGGACTTACACCGCACGCCACCTGCGGGCGAGCTCCGCCTCCTGGCCCTGAACCGGCTGTTTCATACTGCTTCTATATGTAAGAACTTTACATTTTATTCAAATATACACAGATTATATTACATGTTATTTACTTTTTTTTTTTAAATAGTAGATAAAATATAAGACATTAACTGAAATGGGCTTTTTGTATTTACCTAAGTCTTACCTGCTAAAAAAAAGTATTTTGAATGCGAACAAGAAACTGCAAAGGCTTTTCTTTGATTTAATCAGATGAAAATAAATGAACAGTACGATGTATATTGTAGGGAAGATTCTTTGAAATACTCCAGATCTTCGTGGAATATCTTTTACGTTATTGTCTCCTCTCACTGAAAAAAATCATACTATGTATAACGTTGAAGGTTTCTGTTTGTTCAAATTTAACATAAATTTTAAGAAAGCTTTTTATGATCATCCGAAAACTCAATCTTTCTGAAAAGCAAATGTTTTACAGCAGCGGCTTTAATAATATTTTCAAAATAATGAAAGTGTTCTTTACTGATAGCATTATTTTGGATTAAATATTATAAAAAATCAATTTAATGAATTACTTAAATCTGAGCAGGAACAAAATATATTTTTTAATCTATAGCAAAGTAAAGCTGGATGCATAACAAGGAGTTAAAGTGACAGATGATGGAAAATATCAGATGAGGATGATCAGAAAACAGTTTATTAGAAACTAGTTTAAACATATTGATCTCTAAGCTGCCAGAGATTATGAAATATTCATCGTTTTTCAGCTTTTGACAGCTTTAAAATCGCTTTCTAAGTATTGTTATGTAATTATCATCGTTCTTTCCCTTTTCCATCGCTTTGATTTAATTTTTAAATGTTCCTCTTGGTTGATTATCCTATGTTTAGCTTTACTATATTTTTGAAATGGTTTTCAAAACGAATTTAGTGCCTATAAAATTTAAATAATAATTTCATGAAAGTTAAAAGAGAAAGATATTGAATGCCAAAGCCAAAACTACAATAATAACCACTGTGTGGCACATGTTTTCGATTAAATTATTTTTTAATTATTCTGTTATAAAATATTGCAAAGTTTAAAAAGGTACTGATTGATATAATTTTAAAATTTGGGAAAATTTGTTTTAAAGAAAATATGTTATTCTTATAAACAACAAAGTTCCTTTATTTCTTCTCAAGCTCATGTTTAAATTTACATTTGCTTGTGCATTTTTATCTCCCGGCAACCCAGATACATATGTAAGAGAGGTAATGCTTTCCATCCATAAATTCGATAATGAGTTTTCAGTGAATATGCATGAATTAGGGTCCCCACAATATGTTTTTACCATTTTTAGTATGATGTCTGTGTGTATGTGTGTGACGACGATTTTGTCTATGATGACACTTACATGAAACTTCTAAAAAATTCGCTTTCTCTGTTTAAGCTTTCTACATTCGTATAAAGAGTTGATTAGATTTGCTGTAAACCTGAACAACCGAAAATGGTAATTCACTTAAAGTCCTTAAAAGTTTATTTACACTAGCAGGACTTCCATCCAAAGAAATGCGCATGAAACTAGCAGGAACTAAAGAGAAAATGGGCACTCATTATTTTTACCTACCGCCAACCTATATACATAGGTAAGGAATGTAATGTTTTCGGTTCAAAAATTCGATAGTGAGTTTCCATAGATAACATCTCTTATACAAAACTTCCAAACGTTCCTATTTTCCTCCTTCTACTTAATATAAAACGTTGATTAGATTTGGGGTAAAACTAGAGAACCGGAAGTGATACATTACAGATATTAGTGTAGTATTCAGCTCTTAATGATGTAACACCTAATTTTTAATTATTAATTAACTTTTACAAATTATTTATTATAATTATTAGTAATTATTTCATTATAAATTAACTTTTATTAAACATTTCTTAATAAGTTTATTTGGGAAACATCTTATAATATTAAAAGTTTATTGCAATTAATACCTCTTTGTGAAAAACTTTGTATCAATTGCAATAGAAAAAAATCAGCATAAAGCAAATGAAGCAAATAATTTTTATTAAATTTCCGCTATTTTGATTAAAGAAAACGATCCTTAAAGCTGCACTTAACTATTATGATATTTCGTTTAAAGGAAGACATAGTGAAAAATACGCTTCGACACAGATGCATACAACGAGCGGCCGAGCGATAAAGCCGCTAACACTGATAGTTCTTTCCGGGATTCGAATCTAAGCGAACGGGCTGGCTATATGAGTGTTTCCATGGTTTTAAATGTGTATACGAGCCCGCTTTCCTTAGAAAGTCCTCCGAGAAGGCATCCCTCCCCTTAGGCAGTTATCCGTCTTGGGCTTTGCCATAATTAAATAAACCAAACCAAACCCAGATGAATAGAACTAAGCAGGAGTTTTCCTTTCTACTTCATTTAATATTTGAAGGCATCTTCAAAACACCAGTCTTAACCATGTCTTGTGATCTCGAGCATCGATTAGCAGATATTAAAAAATTATTCGGGGGTGAATGAAAAAATTTACCGTACCTTAGAGAAACAAAAAATAATTCGTCAAACTCATATGGCGTCACAGTAAGTAATTAAAAAAAGATTCTGATGTCGTTAAACCTCATCGATTGGGGCAAATAATTTGCTTGGGGGTATAATCGTTTTTCAATATTTAACCTAATCCACCTCCTCTTGCTCTTTTTAATACGTAATTTGATAAGTAAAATAAATTCGTACTTCATAGTGATTATATCACCTGAATTAAAATTCTAACAAATGGTAACAGAAAATATGGTAATAAAACTATCAAGAGTAGAATAATAATTTTATCGCGGAAAAAAAAGCGAAATTCGCAAGGAAGTAACGGGATAGATAAAGAAATTTGCGAAAGTTTTACAAATTGATATTTACAACAGCGATTTTGAAAAAATTTTAGCGATCGAGATTTTACATTAACATTTCAGAGAGGAGAAAAGCCTAACAAATACGGAGCAACAACACAAACAATTAAGTTAAGTAGTTAAATAAATATTAAGTAGAGTATTTTTAATTGGAACTCTTGAACTGTTAAATTCTATCAGTATATGAAATCAAGTTTTGATTTACATGAGCGCCCTTCTGAACTTATGGTGTACGTATACAGATTTTCTTAATTAGGCAGCATGTTTTAAGTTTAGAAAAAGGATTGTTTTACATCGAATATGTGTTTCAGTACTGGCACACAGCACGAATCTCTACACTAATTCATGGTGGTCACAATTCATCTTCTGAATTTAAACTACACCGCGTGTCGTAAAATCCGCCTAACCTTCTGGACTGAGCTAATATGAAACAAAACGAGGCATTTAAAAAGAATCAATTTAATCCCAATTGTTAGTGAAACTTAAATGAAATGTCGGTAACTAAATTAAGAATTTATTTTAATTTCAACTGGAAGTTACAAAAGTAAAACAATTAACAAACTTAACTTCTGCTTCTTGTGGGTAGAAACCTACAATGTATTCAAACTATTTACAAGTCAGAAATTAAAATTTATACCTTAACAATCCAACTCCGTTATTTCTCGAGATAATTTCAAATAAAATGACTCACCAACTTGTAGCAACATTGCTACAGGCAGACAGTAACAGAGGAATTTCACCGCAATAGGGTACTGCTGAACTTATCTCTCCTGAACTTATAGCATTTTTTCCTATTTAAAATGCGCTTCATTTATATATTCTGGTGCAGTATATGAAGGATGAGAAGTGCATCAAATATATATTTTAACATGAGAAATGACGTATTAATTCAAATAAACCTTACAAAAGATAACTGTTTTTATTTCTGTATTATTCAAGATTAGGGATCTCTATACCACTTAATTATGACTTTTATAACTGCATTATATGTACAATTTAAAGATCTTAAACAAAATATTTTATGATTCTAAATTTTATTTTCTGCATTATAAGACTATATAGACTTTTAAGAGCTCTTAGGAAAACAACTTCGTTTATAATACAAGTATTATAAACGAAGTTGTAATACATTCAAATATTAAAATATTTCCTCAAATTAATCATTATGCAAAACACTAGTTGCAGGACTGTGAAGGTGACTCCAAGTCATATTACAGTTAAATTCAAACTTAAATTTAAGAAAATTCTACTGGAGTTTCCTCGTTAACTACGTATTATCGGAAAGATGGATTCTCATACTGGTAGCTCAGCGACAGATTCACCTTATCAAGTGAAGAGAAAAATATGAAACTAAAAACTCAATTACAGTTTAAGTCTTTACAGGTTTAGTATTAGTGCCCTATATATATTACAACCTGAATTTGAAACGTTTGTGTTTCATCAAAAACAATTGAGCTATAATTCAAGTATGTAATGTGTATCATCAAAATTATGCTGAAAAGATAAAATTTAAACTTTTCAAACTAATTATTTTTCTTTGAATTTATTTTTAAAAATAAGTAAATGCTAATAATTTATAATATAAGTGATCTCATTTTCTTATGACAATACCTAGAAAAACAGATAAAATACGTGTACTCATTTTAATCTTGCACACATAAAAGATTAAATTAAGTTTTTTGCCTGTTTAATATCCAAATCCGTCGCCTTCAATTTTTACTCTATTATGGCATTCTTTAAAATATAATAAGAACTGAGTTTCTCGCTTTACGTTATCCGTCGTCCTTAAAGTCTTCCGTCGAGTTTACTCAACTTCAAATTTTGTGTTCTGTATTGTTAGTCAAACCTCAATTTATTTTAAGCAAACAAATTCTTAAAAACATTTTTCTTTATAGAAGGTATTCAGATGTATAGTGATAGGACAGCTCTAATTTTGCAGTCATGTGTCAAAAATAATTCAGACGCTTTTTATTTTATGAAATCTTCTTTCTCTCCCCTTCTCATTTAATCACAGATCGCGTATTATAGATAGCGAAAGTAAAGCCACTGCCTACAAATATCTTCGATAATATTAAATTATCTTCGGTAAAAGCCAGTTGATATTATCATCTAGTGATAACGTTAGACAGTTTTCATTCATTATATTATTTTTCGAAAAGTTAATTCAAAGGTTGGAAACAGTCTCCTTACTATTTCTTAGCTACGTTTATGTATGAACGCGTGTACTTAAAAAATATTTTCCGAACTGTAGTAAAAAAGCTGATACCTGAAGTAAGAGGTTTAGTATAAAGTGACGGAATTATTTCGTAACCGTATCATTTGTAAGAGATACACGTTTGGCTGTGAAAGCGGCTGTCGTTTTAGCCTGATATTTAGACAAAGTCGCTACCCTGGTGAATATGAATTGCCAGACATTAGGTTTGTTGATTGTTGATAAGTTAAAACTTAATTTTAGTTTGCTCGATCAGAGAGTTGTAGCCTTGATAAAGATAATTTAGATTCCAGTCAACAGAATTTTACGCTCCAGCTTTTTTTTTCTGCAAGTCAAAAAGACTGATTATTTTGTTTTGAGTTATTTTACTTCGATCCTCAAATGTGGCGAGATCGAACAAAGCTGTGATTTACCTCTCTGTCTGTTTAACCTTTTACAATTTAACTAACCTATCAACCTACCAGTGATAATCTGTATCATAGCTTTTAGGTAACATTGAGGTCTCAGGATTGAAATTTAGTTAGTTTGTAGGGTTTATATTTATTTTAACTAACATTTATTTTAAGTTTAATCTATCTTTCCTGTCAAGCCTTACTTTCCCCTGGAATTGCCAATGCCAGAGTATGTAAATTTTAGTAGAACGCGCAAAGTATTCAAAATTGTCAGCGGAAGTAATCTGAGTTAAATAGAAATGAAACGAGTTCGAAAGGGTGCTTTTCTTGCTTCACGAGCGTGGAGGTGGCTTGGTAGAAATTGAAGAACCACGCGTTTCGGCCTGTGTGCTTGCCTCGGCAGATAGTTAAATCTTTCAACGTAATATTCAGAAGTTTGCTGAATTGTCAGCGGTATCTTAGAACGTGGTTAGGTTAGTTACGTTTTAGAGAGCCTCGTAGGTAGTCACTTGTTATTATTCATTTTTAGTTTCTTATTTTTATTTTACCGCCGGGTCGGCGTAGTTTGTGAGCGTCAAGAGCACGCATCTGTAATTTCTAAAGTTGAATAAAAAGGGATTTAAACCCTTCTCAAGACTTTGTATACTTTACAGTTCATAGCAGTCACCACTATTGTTGCGTGCAGGTTGGAAGCGCGCAACATCACAAGTTAGCTAGTTAGAAATAACCCCTTAGTTTTTATAACCTAAGCAAATTTTTAGGTTCTTCTGATGAAAATTCGGATTTAACTGTATATGAAATGTTCGCTATTGGAAACCTTAATTAAGCCAAGAAGCGAAACTTTAAATAAGCCAAGAAATTAAGAAATCTTAAATAAGCCAAGAAATTAGGTCTCATAGTCCTGATTTAACGAACTAGCTAGTAATACTAGATCCTGCAGCAATAGCAGTAATACAGGTTTAAAGAGTCTGGGGTCACTCAGCTAGCAGTAGCTTCCACAGCTTCCTGTATTAACAGGAAGCTAATTTTTTCATATTGAAGAATTATAGCTCATATATTAAATCCATTGTTTCTGGGAAACGGTAACAATATATTTTTATATATTTTCTCCACTCATCGGTACAAAGCAAGCAGAATCAGTGATGAAATTATGAAAAAGAGTATCTCAGAAACTCTCGTTCACTTTAATTTGGATTTCTTTAGAACTTTTAAAAACAGCAACTTGTTTGATTGCTTAATTAAATATGGCAAAATACAATAGGACTATTTGCTTAAGGGAAGTTATATCTTCACGGAAGACCTGCTAAGAGAACCTTTATCATAAAATTAGTCACATTTTGTTTTGCATTCCCTACAACTAAATGTAACTAAGAAGATATCCCGTGAACAACCTCCCTCCGTATTAAGCGGGTTATGTCCACATGAAAATAGAGGGATAAAACGAAATCACTCGCTACTGTACGGGGATCTTAGTCCCGCAACACAGACTTTTAAGAAATCTCTCTTTTAACCGCAAGGTTGAACTGGGCCACCGTCCGCTCGTCCGCACCTCGGACCGTCACGGAGACCACTAAAGAAAAAGGCAAACTATAGACACCGTGTTTCTGGCCGTCGCACTAGTCCACTCGGATGACCTAGACAACGACCGTCCGGAACACCATAGGCTACCCTTTCTGGCCTTAGGAAGAGAGTCCGTATTATTGTGCCTCCAGAACCGCTACTGTCATAGTAAAGTACTAAACCAGTATATGCAACTCCAAAGGATAAACACTAATTCAGAAGTCAAACAACAAAAATCAGCGTTATATTTTCAAAATTTTCGCAGGACTAGTTTCGATGGTTTTTAACGAACCACCATCCTCAGCATCAAAACCGCAAATGAGCAAGATAGGAAATAATGACTAGATAAGATAAGAAAGCCTGGACATGAATAAGCAAGTGGCGACATCTGTTGATGAAGCCAGAAATAAAACATAATTTCTTTAAAGGCCGAAGGTAAAGACGGATTGGAATTAGGATCGTTAACTAGAACAGAAAGATTTTTTTAACGTGAAATGCCTCTAGAAAAATCCAATTCTCCAATGGGAGATGTTTTTTGAATAATTTTGGCAGCAGAAAAATTGAAAGTGTGATTTTCGGACCAACAATGTTGAGCAACAGAAGACTTCTGTGTTTCCTTTTTTCTAACATATGCCTCATGTTCTTTGAAGCGAAATTTTAAGGCTCTCTTAGTTTGGCCGATGTAAACTAAACCACACTGGCAAGGAATTCTATAAATGCCCCAGGAATTCATATCCGGAATGGGGTCCTTGAGTATGGAACTCGGAATTTTATTGATGGGAGAATACACAACCCGAAAGTTAAATTTCTGAAAAATATGTGCAACTTTATAGCTAATTAATGGAAAGAAGGGAATGACAACAAAATTTTTATAATCTCCTAAAACAAGAATGTGCCTTTTAGTGTGTTGAGATGAGATTTTTTTTAACTGCTTGATTAATAATGTTGGGTGAAAAGCCCCTGTCAATAGCTATTGCTTTTAAATAATTTAGTTTTTCATCAAGGGCTAGTTTGGAGGAGCAAACTTGAAGAGCACGAAAAACATAGGAATAAAATGAAGCTAACTTTTTGTTTAGTCGGATGACATGATTTAAAGTGTGGTGGAAGGCAAACCGATGAAGGTTTACGGTATTTATAGGATTCCTTGTCAGTGTGGTTTAATTCCCATTGGCCAAACTAAGAGAGCCTTAAAATTTTGCATCAAAGAACATGAGGCATATGTTAGAAAAAAGGAAACACAGATGTCTTCTGTTGCTCAACATTGTTGGTCCGAAAATCACACTTTCAATTTTTCTGCTGCCAAAATTATTCGAAAAACATCTTCCATTGGAAAATTGGATTTTCTAGAGGCATTTCACATTCAAAAAAATCTTTCTCTTCTAGTTAACGATCCTAATTCCAATCCGTCTTTACCTTCGGCCTTTAAAGAAATTATGTTTTAGTTCTGGTTTCATCAACAGAAGGCGCCACTTGCTTATTCTTGTCCAGGCTTTCTTATCTTATCTAGTCATTATTTCCTATCTTGCTCATTTGCGGTTTTGCAGCTGAGGATGATGGTTCGGTAAAAACCATCGGAACTAGTCCTGCGAAAATTTTGAAAATATAACGCTGATTTTTGTTGTTTGACTTCTGAATTAGTATTTATTCGGCGTGTTATTGTGTCTTAACCAAAGGATAAAGTTTATGCCAGATCCCTAACGTGTCTCAAAACTAATTTGAATATGTCTAAAAACACGGTACAAAAAATTATGCTTGATGAGGTATGGAAACTAACTCGCAAACTTTTCAGACTTAACTGCTCTACCTCTTTTGAAGATACGAAACCTCTAAGTAAAGTATTTCTTCGTGTATTTTTGCCTCTAACCTATAAGCGCCAGATTCTGAAATTTTTTAAAAAGTTCGCATAATTTTTCCCTTCTGAAATGCGTTCAGAGAATGACATGTCCTGAGTTTTAAAATGGATTCATCCAGCTGGTGATTGCTTTCGGTTTTACTAATAAAAACAAACCCTTACAAACTCCTTGCGAGGTCCCGCTGAACTTTTACGTGCTAACTGTTGAACTTCATGACATCCTAATATAAAACCTGACCAACTACAGCGAAGCAAAAAACGAACTGACATTCAGTCTACGATTTCGCTGTGTTTGCTGCAGATTCACCTTCACTAAATATTTAAGGATGATATGAGACCTAAGGAGTAGCAGAGACAACAATAAGAACAGATGATATCCAAGTTACAGGAAAGCAGAAATAAAGATATTAGATACTGTAACGTTATTCTTATTAAGGTGTAGCTTTCTTGTAAAGAAATTATGTTGTGATAGGTTTCTTGTAAAGAAATTATGTTGTGATAGGTTTCTTGTAAAGAAATTATGTTGTGATAGGTACCTATAGTTTATCTATGACTTCTTTTCATTTCTTATATTCTTACTGCAATCACTTCGTAAGGAAATTAAATTATTGAATAATTTTTCACTCTAGATTTTCGGTGGATAAAAATTCGTAAAAAAGTGAGCGAAATACGAGAGGAAATTATTGAAAAAATAGAAAATCTTCAACTTAAATTTAATGGGAAAAGGGTACTGGAAAATTGAAAGAAAGGAGAAAGACGCGAAAAAAAACTATGGAACATTGTACAAGCATGAATTATAAACATGGATGTGAGCTCCTGTATGCCTTCGGGAAAAAGTCCATTTTCATTTAACCAGAAATCACATTTCATTTCAGCTTCAAAGATACAAATACTAGCGGCTTAAACATGTATGAATGCTTCATACATCCTTATTTCTATAGTCTCATCTCTAAAAAATTTAATGTAAAGAAATCCGATTTGGGCAGACAGATTTGTTTTTACTTCATTTTTTTCACTTTCGTTTCCTTATCCAGTCTCTTGCAAATGCTACGCACTTAAAACAGAGTATGTTTAGAGACCCTCTCTTAAACATATGTAAATCAGTATTATTTTACAAAATAAAAAATAAATAATTTTAACAATGAACAGAGATGGTTCCAGTTATGAAATAACTGACATTTTAAATAATGAGATGTCAACGCATGGTTATAGTAATGGTGTTCTGAATAAAATTTTGCAGTTTTTATTAACTTCCTTAACTTGCAACGACCTAACTGAAATCAGACATCGCTAAAGAAAAACTGATTTGATTAAAAGATGTTGATTAGCTGTCATTATTACCATCATGAACATCAAAGAATACAAAGCCCTGAACAATGAGAAAGACGTACCCAGTCATGGACTATCGACACAAAGATACACGAAAGCTATATTGTGTCGCACGTTTCTAGTACGAAGTGATATAAAAAATACTGATGTGGTCTCACACGCTAATAATTTTAATTAAAATGACCGAACTGATTTGCCCCAACCTACTGTGCTTTATGTTCGATTTAGAAAGATACCAATTTAAAAACCTAGTATCTTGCTTGCAACTACTGTGTAACCAATAAATAAAAATAAAAATTGAAACTAGGCATTTAATTTAACCTAACTTACAATATGAAATTATTTAAACTTGAACAGTTGAATCTGAATATCCAGTAATACTAATATGCACAATATTTCCATAAATTACAAACGAAAAAGAGTACCAAAATTAAGTGCGGCACTTAAAATATTCGCTGGTGGTTACTCGAAATATTCAACTACCCAGTTTCAGTTAACAGAGGATATTCACTTTCGCTCTGAATAAAAATCCTGGGTAAAGAGTTCAAAACCTGTGCTACATTTGAAGTGTTCAAATGCAAAGCTTTAGCGCCAAAGCAAGTAGACGGTATCTCCTCAAGCACTTAGCAGTCTTATCCCTTTTTTCTCTTTACATTTTTTTAATATTTCTGCGCGATTAAATATTTAAAACACTTTGTTTATCTGGCTACTTCATCTTTTAATTTTTTTCTCCCCAGTAGCTTCAAATGCAGAAAAAAAAGTTTTCCAGCCTTTCAGATTCATCATAGAAATCCCGAATCATAAAAGCATTGGGCGCACGAACTACAAAAGTGGATCTTGAAAGCATAGAAAAAAAATCATCTGGTTCAATCAGTCTAATTCTCTAGTATTCTTGTAAGAACTGAGCACGTCTAGTTAATGTGGAAAAGTGAAAACACTAGGATGTACTATTGTTCATAGTGGATCCTAGACAAAAATAAATCAATAGAGGAAATGTAATACTTGGATAATGTTCTTCTAGGGCCCATCTACACAAGGATACAAAGTTGCTAAGCATCACAATAAAATCCCTTTCATAGACTTAGAACGTGACAGTATTTTGTTTAGATAAGGTGCTTTTGTTTCTAAGTTGCTCTGAGATACTTAATATATTCTTATTTAAACTCATTTTTTCATTTGAATGCGGTAAAGCCCTTTATAAGCTATCGAAAAGAAGCTATAGCTAAAAGGAGGTTGATGTTCGTTCCCACAAGGCTACATGCTTGGGTTCATTAAGTCGCGGACATCTGCGTTCTAGCCCCTACCCTTTACTTCCAAACTGCGCGTGTGTTTCGCTCGTTGTAGGCGAGAAACTTTCGGCTTTCTTCTGAAATGAAAACTTTCTGTTTTGTTTATCTAAACTATCACTACTAGTGTCGCATCTTTGACAGAAATACAGTTAAAAGCATTCTTTGAAGTTTAGAGCGACAACGGGGTATGCCAGTCTTTAAAAGGGATTAGACCTTTCTTGGAAATTTGAAGGCAAATTATTACCATTTTTCTTGTTGGTTAGAGAGAGTTCAAAGTTAGTATTGAAATGGATAGATATTAATTTATAGTTAATTTGAGCTAATAGTGAATATAGTTGTGGAGGCAGTCCGTAGTTTAGAGGCACCAAGGTTTTAAATGCTGTTACACGAGAGGTAGGAGATTTTTCCACCGAAAAGAAATGTAAAAAAAAGAAAAGGGGAAGTAAATTACAGCCTTCTCGTGGCTTGTGAGCTACGGGAACAGAACCGAGTTGCGTTACGCGTTCTCTCCGTGACATGTGTCGGGGATTACGATGGAGGAAACTGGGCTGGGGCTCGTGTTTTCCTGGACAAGCTCACCCTCGGAAATTTTGTTTTTCTTCGTCGTAGTTTTTTTTTTTTTTTTAAGGAAAAAAAAAGAATTTTGTAAATGCTTGTGCTTTGTCACTGCACATCAAAATAATAATAATAATAACCGGTTAATCGTCTTTCTTCCGTTGTTTGATTGAAAGTTTTGCTTGCTTCACTGAAAGCATCTAATTATTGGTCAGTAGGCATGGAACTCCGAAAATGGAACTTCTAGCTGTAGGAACGAAACCAAAGTAAGAAGGTTATATCTGACAAGTTTGCGACGCCGAAAATAATGGAAAGGACGATCATTTCCATTTCCGTAATTCCCTGTTATTCTTGAGGATTGAGTGACAAGCCCAAGTATATTAGATGTAATGGATGCTATTTAGGAAGATTTAAAAAACAACGTGCTTATCGGCGAGGAGAATTTCATACGAGGGCTTTCAATTTCATTTATGGACTTTCGAAGTGTTCTGAACCTGTGATTCATTTATTTTTCTTTGCTTTTACCTTATTATTTGATTATTAACATTTTGCAAGTTTAAATTCTGAATAATGATCCGTAGTTTTAATATTAAATAAAAATCTGAATGTTACTTGTTATTTAATTAATCATTGAGAACATGAATTCTTTAGTATTTAATTATGATAAATTATGCCTTAAGTTAGTAATAAATTCCTATATGTTAGAAGCTGAACTAATTTTATGTGTAATTTAGGAGTGAAATTTATTCAGTCCCTCAGTTTCAGTTTTAGATTTGAGTATTTAAATTGTGAAGAATTTTTTTAAGTGTTCGTACTGGACCCAGTTATTCCAGCTATATATGTTAATCAGTGATTAATAAATTGTGTTTAGTTGTAAATTTTTGCTTATGTTTATTTTAGTGGTCTATTCGTGTCCCCCATATGATCCTTAAGAAAAATATGGATTCTTCCAAAACGAACCTGGTAAATTTATTGAGATGCATTAGGGAAATTAATTTTATGTGTATTGGAACTACACGATCAGAATAATAATTTTATTTGACCTTATGATTGAATTCTTATTTATGCGAATTATCCTTGCCTGGTGTTGAGGTATTATGCATCTGTATTTCAAGGAAAGAAGTTTGTGGTTACCTCTAGTTAGTTACCTGAGTTAGGAATTATTATACTGAGATTTACGTGTTTTAGGATAATTCTACAAATACTATCTCATATTTGTAGATTTTGAGAATGAATTGCATTTTCACATTTTTATTGAAAAATAATCTTTTAATTTTACACCAAAACACTGAAAGGATATTATCTCATTTCAGTGCATTAAAGAGTTTGGGCTTTGAAAAGACGATATTTTTCATTTTTTTATGTGATTTAATTTAACTTCAGTCACTAGTCTCTATATTTAGATATTATGTGAGCTTATTTTAATTTAGTTGTTCTGCATCAGTTGTTGAGTTGTTCTCGTTGTTTCAATAATTAGTCTCAAGTTAAATATTTGGAACAACACTTTAAAATTGAATCTTTTTTCCTATGTAACAAGCTTGTACATAAGAGTAGATTCATATTCTGAATGAAAACATTATTATCTATTATATTGGGTAAAAAACGAAATCAGAATGTTTTTTCATGCATAGGATACCTAGGCTAAGTTGCAAAAGTTTAATTATAATAATAATTTTAATTATAATGAATGTGTTATCCTGAGCCTTTTACTTTTTTGAAATTTGGGGATTCATAAATTAGTAATTTATTTATTTCTTGAGGTTTCGGATGCTTTTTCTGAAATTCTGGAGAAGTTCTCAAATAGAAAACGTTTGCTAAAAGAGACTTCTTAAGAAAGAACAACAAAATGTCATAAAAACCGTGCAAAATGAAACCAGAAAGTACTGAAACATGCTTCTATTTTATTTATTTGTACCAAAAAATTAATAGTACATGTATTAAAATTACTGATTTTACTAAATAATTTTTCAGTACACTTGAACAGTATATTGATTTACTTGCTGAATGGGTTCTCTGCTAACACACAAAGCATAATCATTCCAGAAATAGGAAATCGTTTTTGCATCGATGCGGGTTTCATGCAACATATCACATTTTACTACGTATCCAAATTCCATAGCCCTGCATAATGTATTTCTGCTACAAAATTTCCCTGTAACTCCAATACCTATACCGTTTGCTCTGCATCAGAAAAGGAGCTTCTGGCTCACAAACTAAAACTAATAGATCAGTAAAATTTCACTCATCTTTTCAATAGTATCTTCTTTTCAGTATGCGTAAGATCCTGAAGATCAGATCACATTCATTTGTAAATTATAACAAAATTCTATACTTTTTCTAAAACAATTAATGAATCGTGTTCGTTATCATTTCGGTGCATGAATCATCAAAATTTATCAGATCAAAAATCTTCAAACGTCAGTAACATAATCTGGAATTTAGTTTCTAAATGGTTGAATATTTTTCTCATATTTAACTTTTAAATAATCGAAGTACTCTCGTATCAAGAGGCTGTAATATACTTTCATAGTTCAGTGACAGGGGAAAAAATAGTTTACAGATGTTGGGCAAGCTTAACTTGTCAAATGAAGGAAATATTTTTTACTGGAGTATGCTAATGGTCTTAACTAATAGTTTTTTTAGAAAGTTGAAAATCCCGAAATTTAAAGCCTTAAAATTATCCAGACTAGAATTCTAGATTTTGCCTTAAACCCGGAACTTTTTTACGAACGAACATCTCAAATATAATCGCTAGTACTAAGACTAAAGTATAAGATTTCAAAGGTAACGTAAATATACCTACTTTTAAAGACTGTGGATTAAAACGTTTTTTAAATAAATTTATAAAAGAAATATTGCACTACTATGACGTTTTATAAATCAGAAAATAGAAACTAATATTATGAAACTCAACTAATAATTTTTCAGCATAATAATGAAAATTCTTTGAACATTGTAAACTAATTGTATCTCCTTAAAACTGTAGCCATTCTTACAGGTTTGGGTTTGAATTATGGTAAAGCAACCTATGGCTGTTCACTTGATGCAGGAATAAATTGAAATACGTTTAATTTCTTTATCCAATTCTTTGTAATACACTGAATTAAGTATAAAACTCATCTATCTGAACCGTAAATATATGTGAATGATAAATGCACAATTAAATTATATTATACAAATTTCATACTAAGACTCTTGCAAAATGTCAATCTTAGGTTTTCCGAGTCTGAAGCCTGCTTGAAGCAAAATAATAGGCCTTGTTCGAGTTCAATGTTTCAAATTTTTCTTCCGTTACCAGTTATGTAAGTACTGCACCAGATTATATGTGGCTTGTAAAAATAAACTGCAGGCGCCTGATTATTCATTCGGAAGAATTGTATAAACTATTGACACCCTTCATTTATTTCTTCGAATAGCTCTTATTGAAATATTATTCTACAACCATTCTAGGACGCATAAGGCCATACCTTCCATTTTACAAAAACGAGAAAGCGGTGTTAAAAGTTAAGTTTTTTTTCCCACAATGCTCATTCGGTATTCGATTATGTTCATTCATAAAATTGTTTCCTAATCAATAACTATCCTGATCAAACATGAGCTTCTCTTTGCGTCTAGATGTACTGGTAGTTACTCAAATTGTTCAGTGCTGTCCGCGTTTCTCTAAGCTGAAGAATGCCATATATTTATTATGCTGAATTTTGCTTTTATATTGGATTTGTATCATTATATTAGTTCATATTTCACTTCTTTCATTAGATCGCTTATGAATCTTAAAAGCTTCCTAAGCGATCTAGTAGTCTATTGAAAGGCTAAAAAGGAGTAGCCTAAGCAATCTTAGTAGTTTATGAAATACTGTGAAAAATATAATATGACATGCTGTACGTAGTGCAATACTATTGTGTACGGATGTCTTTATGCTCTCAAGAGTAAACATTTCCTGAGATTTCACGTTATCCCAGCAACATCATTATTCAAACAATTGCTCCTAAATAAGAAAAGACCCCACCAATGAACAAGAAGTTAAGACCGCTAAATATTCGGAGTTTGACTTGGCTTCGATCTCAAGCGGACGGGGTGGCTATATGGTTGGTTTTCGTGATTTGCCCAGTGCGTAACGTCCGATACAGCCTCCCACATAAAGTCATCCTCCACGAAAGCATCCGTCCTGCTCAGCAGATAATCCTCGTGTGCATTACCGCGTTCCGGTAACCTAATCTAAATAAGAAATAACTGAAATAATAACTATATATAATAATAACTATAATTACAAAATAATTCTTTTGAAAATAAAACACAAACATGCCTAAATTTCTGGTCTTGTGAAATATTAGTTAATATTAATAACTATGTAGTATATGCATATGTATATATAATATATATATATATATATGTGTGTGTGTGTGTGTGTATTCATATTCATATTAAGGAAGTTCAATCAAAGTAAGTTTATTACTTACTTGTACGAAGTAACGGAAGTGTCGCCCAGACGTTATAGTGGTTAGGGGAGTATACTACGGTACCGTAGGGCCTGGGTTCGAATCCAGGAAAAGACATGGATGTTTGTAAATGTATAGTGTCGGTGTGGCGTGGCGTTCACTCTAAATATGCGGCGTACCGAAAGTCCTCTCGTGTGGATTGGTGGAAGGGGAGAGGAGTGGGAGACACCCGGATTTCCCCGGGATGCTCTTCCTCAAAACTGGGGGTGGAAAATAGTACATCCTTTCTTTGAAGTAGACCTAGCAACCGATCTTCCACATAATATGGTCAAGAGAACAACAACATTTAAGCTAGCTTGGCACATTTCTAAACTGATAGGCACAAGATCTGAAAGAAAAAGAAATTGGTAGACTTTTAAAATGTGATCTTATGTTACAAAGCATTCTATGGGCAAATGTGAGAACAAAATTTTCTTTCGACATGAAAAATCTTCAGAAAATATATGGTATGGTAAGAACTAAAAACCTCTAATGTCTCAAAAGTTTTTGTATCTACCAATCAGTTTGAAGCATTTTGTTCTGTAGTTTATATCTGAATATGCGTTATTATTTTCAATCAGCAATAATGCCGTCTCAGTCAAAAAAAAGTACATTATTGCCAATGAATTATGCATACGATCATTACTTCAATGTCTATATTATAAAAGTTTGCTTTAACCAAAACATTAATAGCTTAAATGGACTTCCTAACAAAATTAATAATAGGTCAACTATGTAATATGTAATAAAGTTAACTGCAGAATTTTTAGCTCTATTTCTTCTAAACACTGTTATCTACATCCAAAGCAAAATCTATTGGTTATAATAGAATTTACAGAGATGCATAGTTTCCAAGTCTACAGATATATTTGGTTTTAATTTTTTTCAAAGGGTAATTGACTTTTTTTAATATTTTCCTACTCTTGCAAGAGAAAATCTGAAATAAGTGCCCTATCTTTTAAATTAGATATCATGTTTCAGCTGAGTTTTAATTTTATTCAACAGTAAAGATTTAGTTTTATCAGCTACAACTTGCAGGTGTTATTTAATTTTACGTTGTCTTCTTGTTTAAGTTTCTTTTTGCTGTTTAGGATCACAATCTACTGTTGAACAAGAGGTAATGAACTATCTGCTTTCAATATATGTTAAACTAGAACTTTCTGCTTCGTTAATTCCTAAAAATTGAAATTACGCCTTCAGAGCTGCAATATTTTTTGTAATTCAGTAATGCATTGTAGGAAACCAAATAGCTTAATAAATTCGATTTGAATTTCTGTTTTTAAATATTCGTTTTTTCTTTCCATAGTGTTTCCAGTTGTAATAAAATATTTTAAAACAAATGTAATAAAATAGTCAAAGTAAAATATTAACAAAATACTAAACTTTCAAGATTATAAATATAAACTTTCAAGATTTAGCAAGCAGAATTTTAGAAGCAAAAATATAAAAATATTATATAAAATGCATAAGATATATTTTTCCTTCACATCAAGATATTTATAATTTATTGAACATAACGTCTTTTAAGCAGTAGTGTATAAACTGATCCGACCCTTCCTGTTTAAACCGAAAACCATTCGACTAAAAGAAAAATCAGAATTTATTGCTTCTATAATATTTCGCTAAATATGTGGAAAATAGATAGTTATTCATCTTATATCAGTTCATAGATGTTTCTACTAGCAATGTTAAGTTTAAATTTATGTCAGCAGCTTGATTCATTACTGCAGGTTCATTGTACTATAGGAGTACACTTGTTCTCGTAATTCTAATTTTAGTCCCTAACGGACATGAAGCGAGTTATCGCTATGTCTGAGATATATGACAGCTTAAGAAGCTTATAAAAACTTTTTATTTAAATAGATCCTGGAATATAATGGAACGCTCGTGTTCTGCAATAACCACAATTCGTGATGATACAAATAAATAGAAGAGTGAAATTTAAATCAAAAGTTGAACAGTAGTCAAAGACTACAGAATTAATACTAAACTAAGCTGGCTGAATAAATTTACCAGAGCGTCAGATACAAAGTACCTTTGGCTAGGGACCAAAAAAAGCCGAATAATTACGATAGCTATAGCTGGCAGAAACTAACCACGTAGCATAAAAATGCCAGAAACATTCTCTCTCAAAACCAAAACCCTCAAATTAAATACTTACAACAAATTTGAGTTCTCGTTAATAATACGGAAAGGAGAAGTCATGAAAAGATTAAAATCATAATAAATTGTTAATTAACATAATATATCCTACAGTACCAAAACAGTATTTGATTACTTCATTTAAGAAATAGTAATCCTGGTTCACTAGCCGTTATTTGCAAGGGCAAATTTGCCTTTCCGAGTCTTTACTCTAGCAGTACTTTATCGTAATACAGATAAAAAAATCGGTGTCTACAGCACTTCTTCGGTTGCTTGATTGAGATTACGGCAAAGCCCACTAAACATATCTGCCTGAAGTAAGGGATGAGTTCGTGGAAGGCTTTCTAAGGGAAACTGACTCTTATATATGTTACACATGGGGAAAACCACAAAAGCGCCCATGCAGCCGGCCCTTTCGCCTTCGAACCCAGGTCGAAATTACCAGCGTTCAGCGACTTTACCGCTCGGCCACTAGGGGACCAAACACTTCTTTGAATGTATTCGCATCCTAATATTTTCATATAAAGAGGAATACAATTAACGAATCCCTAGGAAGCCTATTTAAAGTTATCTGCTGCTCTTAAATATCTATCTAATTTTAAACAGGTCGAATTCCGTAACGCCATTTGTCTGTACATCTGCTAATCGAGATATTTAAAAATTGCTCTGAAACAGATGAGACACCTATATATTAAGCGAAAAAAATCACGTAATATTTGAAACTTTTCTTTGAAGTTCATCTGCTATTAAATTGATTTCTTTCCCTCAAAACTGAAAGCTTAAAATATTAAAGCTAAAGAAAGAGCTTGTTTTATGTGGCTGGCCATAATAAGAAGTCTTTAAAAGTATCTAAATAAAGGAAATTATTAAGTATTATTTAAATTCTATAATATAATTTTTAATAACTCACATTAGTTTATAGGACCTATACTTCACAATTGAGATCTGTTATGACTGGTTATTCCACCATACACTGAGTATATAGCAGCTTATGGGAACTCCATATCTGATAGTTATGGATAGGTGATGCATGAATTTTCGTACGCTTTCATGTATAGAGTCGGTTAAATAATGAATGTGAATGATAAAAAAACTGTAAATGCAGCTTTTCATACACACAAAAATTGGACTGAAATGCTTTTTTTCTTGTTAAATATAGTAACCGATTAAAAAAATCAAATAATTTATTTTATTTAGATTTACGTTTTAATTGATCAGATTCACGAGAATGTTGACGCAGGTCTACGTGAGACCTGGTAATTAGCTCAGATGCTGAGTTTGTGAGTATTCAGTTTTTTTAATTTATTCACAATAGCTAATTAACTTAATTTCTACTCTTTTATACAGATAAAATTTCATTAAGAATGCATTAACCGGACACGGATTTAGCAATGAGAATGCAGAATGCTTGCTAATCATACTATTATTTAAGGTTACTTTCTAGAATGGACTCTCAAACACGTTAAAGAATAGAAGTCTGTTCTAACAGCATTCTTCGTTTCATCCTTTTAAAATGAGAAATATGAAACAGTTATGAGCAGTGATGTTTTCAGTGAGCGAGTTATCTTTGCATGTTATGTCAGTAAGAGAATTTTAAATAAACTTTCAAAAAGATAACTTCCTGATAGTCTTTTTACACTTTATGTAACACTGTCACTATCTTTTTCTACACATTAAGTAACACTGTCAAACTGAGAATTATTATGAAGATTGGCTCGCCAACGCGAATATGAGTATTCGATAAGATTTTTCGTTGAATTCCCGAAGCCTCTTTGACAACTCAATCCCCAAATCTATTTGCTTGTTTGACAGGTGTAGTATCAATTCAGAGATGCATAAAACTTTTCTCATCTTTTTTGGAGGTTATAGAATAAAATAAGCGCAGTATTCTGATATCATATAATTACATCACATTAATTCTATCACCGCTATTCCCGTATTTTTGTCCCCCCCCCTTTTTTGTACAAATTTTACAATTTCTTGTTTTAATTATATTAAAGCAGACATGTGCATAACTGTTTTGCTTCCTGTAACTTGAAAATAAAGTGCAATATATATGTCTTCCAAGTATGCTCAAAAACATCTACTTGCCAAGAAAGAAATTACCAGTTAACATAAATATAAACATACATAAATAAATACCAACACGTGTGTTTTCGAGACCATGTTCATAATGAAAGCAAAGAGAGTTTACAAAGCAAAGGGTTAAGTGCAAGTTAAAATAATATTTGAGAGAAGATCATCCATTTATAATCGAGGTTCTTACTAAATAGATTTATGATAAGCATGATAAGAAATTTATCACCCGAAAAAATCAATCGAAGGCTATCTGCCTTAATAGATATGCCTTCGTGGTAGACATACATTGGGAAAATCCATAGTCTGTTTAGTTACTAGGAGTCGAGACCATAGAGCTGTAATGTACTAGAGAGAGAAACGGACACCCTGAAGGGGAACAGGAATGCGAACCACGTGACATTTGGAACATTTCCCAAATCGTATTTCCCGCGGATCTTCGTTACCATTACAGTTCTATGGAGAATTTGTGAGAAGCAAGTGTTTTGCGTGTAAGCGCATTGTTTCGGACTTCCAAAATGATACTTTCGTGCTCCGCATATGGATGTAATTCCAGATACGTGAAAGATGGAGGAGTAACATTTCACAACTGAGCTTTTTCTAATGTTTTAAAACCTAATTTTATAAAATGTAGAGGTTTTTTTATCCACTCTACTTGCCTTTTTCTAATAAAAAATAGATTTTCTAATTTTATATAATGTATGCATACTTGAAATAACATTTAAATAAAAGTATCTTAATATATATGAATGTTTCTAATAACTGTTTTCTGAAAAAAATGTTAAAATTTTAGTAATACAATATAATTTTAATTAGTCTAGTATTCTGCTTTGGCGACATTTTTTATACGCCAACAGACTGCTTTGAATACGTTTGTTTATATATTCTTTGTATGCGTTTGCTCATGCGGACATGTGCGAAGTAGTAATGTATGTATTTAATACTTGGTAATGTTGATGCAACACTGTGTAAGAACTGCATAAAATTATGTTTTTTTTTTTGGGGTGGACATGAATGACTTTATTTTATCCCCTTTTCTTGCATCCAAATATAACAAATTTGTTTACCTTCAATCACGTATTTTCTTTCTTATATCATGTTTCTGGCATTTATTCAAATATTAAGAATTTGTTAAGTATTAAGAAAATAGCAATTATCTAGCAGTTAAATTTCAAATTTCAAAACTTTAATAGTTTTAAGTTTCTTTTTAAAAATAATGAACATTATTTAAATTTTACCTTCTAAAATTATTTAAAATAAGTACGACTACATTGTGCAACGTGCATAATATATATATATATATATATATATATATATTTGCTAGTAAAAGGAAGTCTTAATTTACCACCTTTTTGTTTCATAATTTAATTATTTACCACTCTCTCTCTCTTCCTTTTAACTTATATCTGCTATATTGACATTCATTTTTAGTTCATTTTATTTAATATCTTTCTCACTTTGATTTGCCTACTCTGTAGTTCTCTGTAATACACCGTATTAACATTAAATTTCCTTTTCGTATTAACATTAAATTTCCTTTTCGTATTAATATTAAATTTCCTTTTTGTACTATTTTCTGTTTTCACTCATTCTTCTTATGTTATCTATTTTTTTATTTTTTATTCTGTCCTAAGTACTAAAAAGCCTTCTTTTTTATTTATTTATTTTACTTATTTATTTTTTAGTTTGCTATTAGTTTATTATTTATTATTTAGTTTATTATTTAGTTATTAGTTTATTATTTAGTTATTAGTTTATTATTTAGTTTGTTCTCTCCAGTTTTTTTTTTATTTTATTTTAAATTTTGTAGACGCCGATGGACATTTTGCAAAATATTATTCTACAGCATTAAAATTATTTAAATTTTAATTAAAATTTAAAATAAAGTTAAATTTTAAAATAAAGTGTCCAATTTTAGGGAAATTATTAATTTTGGCTGGTGTTTATCGATCTAACCTATTCTGCAAATTCAACGGCAGCTTCTGCGAAATGACGTCTTTCCAAGTTCGCATTTCGAACTGAGAGAAAAGAGAGGAAAAAATCGCCAGCCATGGCGATAGTACGCCAAAGTCTGGATTCAGTTCCATTTCATGCCCAAACTCCTGCAGCTCATTCTTGTGCCACTTTTTCACCCGGTTTTGAATGGCGATGCTCCGTCTAGTATATAACAGGTCTATGGTCGAGACCTGGAAAAAATTCCCAGTTTTCTGGTTCAGTTTCAACGTAGCGGTTTAAAATTTCAAGACAATCGTGTAATAATAACAGAATGAACTTAAACTTACTAGTATAATAAAAATCATTTAAACAAAACACAAGTAAATCCACGCAATATATTTCTCACTTTTCTCGTAAAGTCATTTCTAATAAAACTTAAATAAATATGTTTCTGACAGATCTATAAACAGCTTGGAACTATCTTAGTAATCGGCTTAGTTCCGCCAAGAAATCAACCTGTTCTTAAAAATATCCATTTTTGATTCATTTAATTCCAGGTACTACTACGTCTCAAAGGCGAAAGGAAATCAGCATTATTAGTAGTATGCGAACTCTCACAACATTCGAAGCCAAGTAACAGAATGTAAAATTAAATTATTTTACTAGGGTTTAAAGTTTATAAGAACAGAAAACTAATTCATCAAAAAATTCTTCCTTAAATTCGTTAAAAAGATTTGAATCCTCTTATATTCATGTTTAAAAAATATATGCAAATTGAGAACGTCCGATTACAATCTAATAGCTCAAGAAGACATGTATTATTAAGAGGCTTAAAAAATAAAACTTAAAATGTATCGAAAACTCTACTAATATTCCACTTCTCTTCTTGAATAAAAATAACATCCAGTACTAATTCAGAAGTCAAACAACAAAAATCAGCGTTATATTTACAAAATTTTCACAGGACTAGTTTCGATGGTTTTACCGAACCATCATTTTCAGCTGCAAAACCGCAAATGAACAAGATAGGAAATAATGTTTAGATAAGATAAGAAAGCCTGGACAGGAATAAGCAAGTGGCGCCATCTGTTGATGAAGCCAGAACTAAAACATAATTTCTTTAAAGGCCGAAGGTAAAGACGGATTGGAATTAGGATCGCTAACTAGAACAGAAAGATTTTTTAACGTGAAATGCCTCTAGAAAAATCCAATTCTCCAATGGAAGATGTTTTTTGAATAACTTTGGCAGCAGAAAAATTGAAAGTGTGATTTTCGGACCAACAATGCTGAGCAACAGAAGACTTCTGTGTTTCCTTTTTTCTAACATATGCCTCATGTTCTTTGACGCGAAATTTTAAGGCTCTCTTAGTTTGGCCAATGTAAATTAAACCACACTGGCAAGGAATCCTATAAATACCCCAGGAATTCATATCCGGAATGGGGTCCTTGAGTATAGAAGTTGGAATTTTATTGATGGGAGAGTAAACAACCCGAAAGTTAAATTTCTGCAAAATATGTGCAACTTTATAGCTAATTGATGGAAAGAAGGGAATGACAACAGAATTTTTATAATCTCCTAAAATAAGAGTGTGGCTTTTAGTGTGTTGAGATGAGAATTTTTTAACTGCTTGATTAATAATGTTGGGTGAAAAGCCCCTGTCAATAGCTATTGCTTTTAAATAATTTAGTTCTTCATCAAGGGCTAGTTTGGAGGAGCAAACTTGAAGAGCACGGAAAACATAGGAATAAAATGAAGCTAACTTTTGTTTAGTCGGATGACATGATTTAAAGTGTGGTGGAAGGCAAACCGATGAAGGTTTACGGTAAACTGTAGTACTGAAGTTGGATATGTTACGTGTGACCAGAATGTCGAGAAACGGAAGAGAATTGCAAGTCTCAAGTTCAAAAGTGAACTGAATAGCAGGATCAATAGAATTCATTGTTGAAAGAACTTTATTCAAATCATCTTTATTACCTTCAAACAGGGTAAAAGTATCGTCTACGTAGCGGAACCATGCCGGGAATTTTAAAGTTTCAAACAATTTTGATTCATAATAATGCATGTAGATATCAGCCAGGATGGGACTGAGGGGGCTTCCCATGGCTAATCCCTCAGTTTGCTTGTAATATTTATTTTGGAAAACAAAATGTGTTTGTTTCAAACAGAGATGAGTGAGAGAAATTAGCTCATCAATTTCGATGCAAGAGAAATGAAATTCGCGAAGTCTGGTTTCTAGACATCTTAATGCACCCTCCACTGGGACATTGGTGAATAATGATTTTACATCAAAAGAAACCATGAGTAAATTACGAGGAGAAATGTTTTTAACCTTTTTTACAAACTCTATTGAATTTTTTATGGTGTAAATGTTATTGTCTAATAGAGTGGAAAATCTAGAAACTAAATATTTAGCTAATGGATACGAGGCAGTACCTAAATTTGATACAATAGGGCGGAAAGGAATACCACTTTTATGAATTTTGGGAAGAGCATATAATCTGGCACAATTCGCAACAGATGGGATAAGCGAATGTTTTAAGTTGCTTGAAATGATTTGCGAAGACTTGATCGCAGTTTTTATTTTGGATAAGTCCGAAGGTGAAGGATCTTTAGGGATAGGATTATATGGTCCTTCGTTTAAGAGTTTAGTGACACCATCGATGTAAGTGTTCTTATCCATGACGACTATCTGGCCACCTTTGTCGGCCTTTGAAATGACAATATCCGGGTTAGAATGAATCTCGCGCATTGTAGCTCTTTCTCTCGCAGTTAGATTTGGTTTCAAAGGTTTATTATTGAATTTCACATTATGAGCGATAAGATGCCTAATCCAGTACTGCTACGAAACTAAATCTCTGCTATTGATTTAGTTTCAGCAAAACATCTTCTTTGTTGATTTTAAATTAAAACTCAAAAATTTCGATTTTAACAACTCCATTTGTTTCTACATTTCTTTTCTGAATATAAAATGATGTAAATAGAAAAATATTCAAATCACATTTTCCTGTTTAAATTTAAATAAAATAGAAATATATAGAAAGAAGAGGGCAGTGTGTTACTACAAAACTAAATCATAAACATTAGAATTCTGTCCGGTCTTCAGATGACACAAAGTAGATTTAGAAATTTTGCTAGCAACCGATTAAAGAGTTAGGTACCTAATTTATTTTTGACTCTCATGATGTATATTATAATACTTATTGAAAAATATTATTAAGAATTTCGGGTAAATTGATTTTTAGATCATTAATTTAAAGCTGCATTGAGCAATAACCTTTTATATTACTGAAGGTTAATTTAAGATTTTATGCATCGTCGACTGGCCTCAATAGCGTCTGCTTATAGCCAACACGATTTTATCGCAGACTGAAAACAATAAACACCTCAAAGAGATTTTTAATAAAGGTGTTAAAAAATGAGAGCGAGAGATTGATACAACGGTTTCAAACTGCTATTCAGCACTGGAGCTTGCATTTTCTCTGTGCTTCTCCATTTCCAATATCGTTTTGATATTAAGTATATAAATGCATTTTGACACAAGAAATCACAAAATCTAAATATATTGTTACGTGCGTAAGGGTTCATAATAGATTGAATGCACAAATCCGATAATAGGTTAATAATAATTCTTATCAAAATATATTAAAACTCTGGAATTTCCCTGGGAGATATTCATATAAGTGTTCACAATATGAAACAGTATAATTTATAGTTATACTTCAAACTACTAAAAACGTTAAATACAACGCAATGCAAAACGCAATTAAAGAGAAAGCTAACTCGGATATCAGTTCATGCGGAACTAAACAACTCGCAACAACAGCAATTGAGCAACTGCTAGCAGATGCTCTCTCTTCGGCCTTAAATAGTTTTAAACCGGCCGCGCGAGATATTTCTATTATTTTCTGCTTCTCGAAATTTTCGGAAAGCAAAAAGAGTGGAATTACGGTTACGGCTAACATAGCGGCCAATTACATTTAATTCACTACCTAACTTCACATATACAGTCTATTTTTTAATATCTTATACTAGGATTTTTTCGTAAACATCAACTTTCATTAATTTATTTACCTATGCATTTTCTTATGAATGGAATCTTGTTAAACACTACAATACCTTTACAAAATATTTCATTACCCATGTACATATAGTTACGGAAGGAACTAAAGAAAGAAACAGTAAGAGACATTTTACCAAATTCTACGTTATAATTTCGAATATTTTAACTTTCATCCATCTCGAATAAGGAAATTTCTTCATAAAATCCTCATTATATCAGATAAATATTCTTTACTAATACTCATTTAAAGAGGAATAGCCATTACTAGAAAATGTGCGTATTCTAGTAACCATAGTAAACGGGCTGTCATTTCCCTAATCACTTGTTTACCAACTTAAGGTGATACAACTCTCCCATTTGTTTAACCTTAGATGATTCATTCGGACAGGGCTGGATATAAAGTGGCACACTTAAGCGAAGGCCGATGTGTACTGCAGTATTATATTTCTCATCGTATGGGAACTGATATTATTCTTCTGATAAAATCGTTAACAGATTGCAAGTATAACATCATACAAAACTTGAATATTTGTGTTTCATTAATTTTCCTTAGAAATATCCTGAATTAAGTGGAAATAATGTTTTCAGAAATGTATTATTATGTGAAATTTATGGATATTGAGAGTCTACAGGTGCGTCAGAAAAATGTTTACACACTTTGAACTGTCATAGAAAATTTATTTTCAAACATACAAGGGTAAATTTCTGAGAACGGTAAGGCTAATAAGTGTACTTTCTGGTCAAACTGATGTTCCAAATAGTGTTTAAAGTAAATATTCAAAATGATGGCCTTCAGTATCCATACATTTCTGAGTACGATCCACGACTAATTCCGTACTTCTCATCAAAGTGACCATTGAGATTTCTACGCACACTGCTTGAATCTCATCCCAAAGTGTGTCAAGGTTTACGTGATTACGAGGGCACACCTTGTCATTTACTGTGCCCTATGAAAGAGACCGAGCGGCATACAGTCTGAAAAGCATGCGGGAAACTCGATTGGTGCCCCACATCCTATCCAGGGGCTAATGAGCCCGGGGATCGGATGCAAGGGATCAACTGGATTCAGATTTTGGATCGGATTTGATCTAGGTATGCTTGCACATCCCTCTGCGCCATATTGTTAGTAATAAAACGTGACATTACCGTGCATTGCAGAATGGCAGGGAAATGGAATCAGCAAGCATTGTTAGGTACTTTTCTCCAATTACAGTCCCTTCAAAACGGAAAGACCCAATGAATCTTCTAGGAAGCAAACCACACCACACATTTACACCAGGCAATTTCACAGCCTTTTCATCAGAAATGTGGGAATTATCTTCAACCCAGTACACACAATTATGCCTATTGGCAGTTTCATTAAGTTTAAATTGTGCTTCATCCGACTAAATAATGCTACCCGTAAATCCCGGTTCACGGGTAACCCCCCATCTCCTCAACCCATTCACGAAAATGTACCCGATCGCCGCTCCAACTCATACGCCGTTGGATGTTTTATACGTATGAGGCTAGGTAAAAGACAATGTGTGCTGTCGTAAACCATGTAACCTTGACACATTTCAGAATAAGATTCAAGCAGTGTGGGCAGAAATCCGGTGAGAAGTATGAAATCATTCGTGACTCGTATTCAGAAATGTATCGATGTTGAAAGCCACCATTTTGAACATTTACTTTAAACACTATTATGAACATTCAATTTGACTAGAAAGTACACTTATTTTTCAGTGAACTATAGCTTTATTTTTCACAGAAATTTAACCTTGTAGGTTGGAAAATAAGTTTCCTATGACAATTCAAAATGTGCATACATTTTTCTGACACACCTTGTATATGAGCATCGAATATGGCAATTATAATAGTTTTGTACAGTTAAAACGTGTTAAGTAATATGGGTACAAAATTTAATTCATTCAATGTAACAGTTTGTATATGCGAAATATAAAGTTCTTTTTTTGGAAAAAATACAAGAAATGTATCAAATCATGTCATAAATCTGTTTCGTTAGTATGTCTTCAAGTGAAGTGATATAACTTCAGAAGATATATGATAATATTTAAAATTTCTCTGGGAACTGACATTTTGAAAATATTTTTATATATCTGACGCGGTTTGATAGTATGGGATGTCTTCAAGCTTTTTTGACATACCGTTATTATTCATAAATTTTCATGAAAGATGAATAATATATGTTGTTTTTTCTTGAAAGATTTAGGATGATTCAGCAGACACCTGCAATTAAAGTCGCATGACACTCCCTAATTAATGTGAAATGATATACATTCTTTAAAAAAACGTTAGGATGTGCTCTAATGATCTGCGTAATACTGAAATGTTTGGTATGAAACGATAAAAATTTCGCATGAAGTTCAGTATATTCTCATTCTCATTACTGAAAGTCTCTTCCTAAATTCTGAAATAATGATGCTTCTACTCTTATTATTTTAAATATTTCATATTTTATAACTTAAATAACTGGATAAGTGTGCTAATTTTATTGAAAATTAAATTATTTTATTAATTGGTTGGGTCATTTAAATGATTTAGCAGTGAAAGAACGGTATTTTAAGCAAATTCTATCAGAAGTTTATATGTATTTGGAAACTCTACAGATAATTAGCCTAACTGAAATTGGTCTAAATGATGAAAAATATATGGGTGATCTGATGTTAGGTTATCATCTGGAGTGTTTTTTTTTTCTCTTTACAAATACTATCTAAAGTTATAATATGAATTACTTCTTTCTATAGTGATATTTATTAGTATCTCTCAAAAAGGAATTAGAAAAAAGTTTTCATGTTTTTATAAATAACAGTATAGTATCTGGTTGTTATTATGGTAGAAAGTGCCTTACTCAAATGTTTCAGAGTGGAAAAATATGATTCTGAAATGAATTTTTCTGAAAATAATCAATATATTTTTCAATAATATAAATTAAAATATTCAAAACTAGAAGTCTTTTACAGTTAATGAGTATGAAAGACATTGAAATATTTGCGCAGGCGTACAAAATTTGACTTTGAGATGAAACTCTATACATACATGATTAAAAAATATCAAGGTTTTGTTTGAAACTGAACTAATGAGTGATAATTATATACCTGATCGTGATTGTTTCAAGGTCTTTCAGTAGGCGATATCCTATTTTTTGATATAAAATCATTTTCTTTTCGGATGAAAGGATGTCTAAAGCTAAATGTGTGAAAATGATATTTCGATTTTCTCCCGTTAGGAGAAATGCATAGGCTTTTATAGGGAAAAAAAATGAGAGTTTCGGTGAATTTTCTCTTTCATATAAAAGAGTAGATTTATAAAACGAAGAGAAATTTCTATAAATACTGTTTCAATACCTTACTCTTACTTCTTTTAAGTGTTGATAAGTTATCATAAGAATACTCTTTTTTACCGTATACTGTTTAGAGAAAACGATATCTGGCTCAGTTTTAATAACAATGCATTACAAGATTTTTACATTTCATTGGATACCGTTTTGCTATTCCTAAAAAGCGGGATTTTCTTGGTGTACATATGGGTACTTGGTGTATATATGGGCATTTTCCCCCAATAATATTAGGAACTAAATTAATAATATGTAGCATAAATATGTTTATCTTCTAAAAATCCTAAATAAAAGTTGTTATATTAATCAGTATTAAATTCATATAAAGTGCTGACTACACTGCAAAATGACTCATGGCTTTTGTGTGTACAGTAATAACTCTAGACAAAGTGTACTTCAGATTTTCCCACTCATAGCAAATCTGAAAGCAGATAAGAATCTATTAAGACTCATTTTTAGGCAAATACATGGCTTTCTACATCACATTTTCTAAAGCTTATTTAGAATTCTGGCTAAATAATTTAAATTCGTTAAAGGTTATATCCTCATTTGGGTTAAAACAGTAAATATTCTATAGCATCACATGATTATTTCGTATTTAGTTATTAATATTATGCTAAGAAAATAGTTCTAAGATACTAGATATTATGTACTGAGGAAATACTGCAGGAAACGTTGAATGATGTAGATAGTCTATGGAGTTTTCTCCTGAGAAAAGGCAATATTTAGCAATATTATTTAAATTATGCAAACCTTAAAATGTTGCAAAGATGTTAAAATTTACTTCTAAAATTAAATTAATATCAGGTATATGATCTAAAAAATATGGAAACCGTATTAAAATTAAGACTGTATTGCAAATTACGAACATTAAAATGTATGAAAAAAGAAAATTGTATGCAAGAAAAGTACATTTTCATCAAATTAAGTCTATGAACTTGTGGGTTTGCGCCCTAAAATGTATTCTTTCTCATCGGAGATTGGGAAGAAGACAGCAAAGGGTGTTTCACGTCACGTCGTGAGAAATAAAATCAAAGAGGAAAATTACAAGCAATGTCTTCAAACTCTGGAGCCTAGACGAGAAATTCAACACAGAATTGCAAGTGAGGAACACCACCTCTTCATTATTTGTCAGAATAATTTAAGTCTCACCCCGTTCGACGATAAAAGATATACTTTGGAGAATTTTATCCATACACTGGCGTGTGGTCATTATAAAATAAAGTTTGAACACAAAGAGAAAATTAGTATTTTTGATTTTAAATGCTATCGTTGCTCAATGACTGCAGAGTGAAGTTGTCGGAAGGGATGCTGGGAATTAAAAACATCACATGACTAAAACTGGAAAAGAGACCTCCAGGTATCAGGAAGCTGAGGCTTTCGGCAAAATCCCATGTGTGAAAGATTATATATGTGAGTGTGTGAAACTAAATGAGTATAGCGAAATTTTCTATTAACAGTTTAAAAAAAAAGAGATCACACTCTTGCGTCGTCATAGTAAACCATGGTAGCCATTACTACGGTTGTCATTGGAAGTCGATTAACATAAACGTTTAGCCTTGTCTAATATAATTTCGAAGCAGCAACATGCGAACCTCTCCACTCTACAATGTCTGTCCTTTCCGGTGATGTCATGGATGACGTAGCCTCCCTCTCGGTAACGTCACTGGCCACGCCCACACCCCGTGCAAGTGAATGCTCTTTATATCTACTCACTGTAGAGTTTGGTCTTTATAGGTAACATAAGCTAGACTGAAACTTATAAAATATTTTTCCGCCTTCTTAGCATTCCTTCGTGGTGTAGTGGTCTGTACACTCGGCGCGTACTCGAGAGGTCCGAGGTTTGACTCCCGGGAAGGGCACTGCACATTCTTTATGATAAATGATTCTACAGTGGCGCCAGAACTAAAAAAGGTGGTGAATGATGGTTCTCCACCACCAGGATTTATCGACTGTGTCTCCTAAACCCCGTCGCCCTAAGGTATTTCTCCCGCTTTCTTAGCATGCCTTCGTGATGTGATGACCAGCAGACTCGGCGCGTATTTGAGAGGTCCTAGGTTCGAGTCCCAGCCAGGACATTGCTCGTTTTTCCCATCTCCTATTAAAAACAAATACCTAATGTGTCTACACCCTCTAATGACTATAGATCAATTTTCACTATGTCTTGTAAGTATAAGAGTTGCAGAGAAAGGGTGTAAATGACCCTTCTATTAACTCAAATAATGGTTAACAGTTGGCACTTGCTTGTGCTTACAGAAGCCAACAGTTATGACTTAATTCAAAGATAACGGATTAACTAAAACTAAGAAGTAAGTTAGTGTAACGGCTTCACAACTGGAGTGACGCAAAAGCTGACACTGACCTAGGATCGGCGTAAAAAGCAAAATGGGAAGAGTAACTCAATGCCACAGAATACGTAGCAACGTGGTCTTCAAGCAGGCACAACACGCTCTAATTCTACCCTCTAAAACCGTCTTATAAATAGTTTATTTTTTCTACCTCACTTGAATACCATGCGAGCTAGAAAGTTTCATTCCGGCAGGAGAATGAAAATTAAAGCGATAGGACAAATAATTAACATAAAATAATTGGTTAGAAACTTAAACTTTAATTCTACAACACATTGCGTTCTTTCTTGCACCCATGACCTGGAAAACTCCGCTTTAAAGCTGAGAGTAATACAAAAATTATTTTTATATATAATGCAAATCGAAATATTTCAAAGAAAAAGTCTTTGGTAAATCTACTGTAAATTAATACGAATATTTTCGAATAGTCTTCTCTGCGTACCGTCTGTGGATTGCAATAAAATGCAAAATTATAAAAATTTGTCAGTATGGCAAATTTTGGTATATTTAGCCATCCATTATTAATTCAAATACATTTTTCATAAATTAGAGTTTTTTAATAAGTTGTTATGTAAGCATAATAAATAAATCTATAATCTTTAAATAAAAACAATAAATAAAATAAGCATAAATAAAGTTCTAAGTTTTACGAACACTTTTGACATTTGCAAAAAATACGTATAGTTTCTATATACACTCAGCTATTCATAGAAAGTATTCTTACTTTCTTAGGAAGCTAATTTGCCCTTGATATGAAAAGTCATTAGGTTTGCCCAAGCAGGCAACATGAAAAATGAGCAGTGTCCTAGTCAGAATTCGAACTTCGGACCTCCTGTTTGCTAGCCGGACATGCTTCCAATTAAATCTCAAAGGCACTTGGTTAGGTTGGAGGAAAAAAACCTTACAAATACTTTCACTGAAAGAAAAAGGTACTGTGCAAACACATCATACTCCTCCATGTGAATTAAAATGTGAGTGCTCTGATTTCTGGGTTGCACACCTTAGCCAGTTATAACGCAAGAAGAGAGAAACACTTGAGACATAGATAAAAGTGTACATTTAAAACATAATAATTGAAATACTATCGAAATTAGAAGCATTGTTCTAATCTGCGACAGTTCAAAAATCCCTGTTATATTTTCGAATGTAGTTATCATCGTAATTAATATGTATGTCCCTGTAAAGACTGTAATTTATAACTGTGGACCTGTACTTTTCTATTTTGCACGTTCTGAAGTTTCTTTTTTTTTTTCCTTAATAGCAGTTCGTGTACATGCTGAGGAGCTGAATATTAGTTTCATAATCGAAGGATATACATTATTCTACAGATATACATTCTTTTAGTTGAGTCATTAGCTTATCCACTTACATCATGAAGGCACGCTGTAAGAAGAGAGAAACCAACTCACATTCTCCCCAGCTTAAAGGGCGTCTGGGGAGGAGGAGCCTCAATCACCAAATCTTGATAATGACGAATTATTGTTCACTCACCAATACTTCAAATCCGCCTCTTTGTAAAGTTAATTTTTTTGGAGGCAGGAAACGTGAGAAATGCGCAGTGTCCACACCAAAATTCGAACTCATCTGTCGATTGTCAGCTGGACGTTCTTCTAGTCGCACCACAAAGGCTCGCTGTCAGGAGGGGAAAATACCTTACATAACCATTTGATTGTGCATACATTTTTCCTACGTTAAGCTCGACATGCTTAAAGTCCTAATCACATTATGTTTCGACTACAAGGGACTTGACGCCGAAAGGGACAATTCTCAGAACCCGCACATTTCCAGGAAACCCACGTAGCTAGCTTACCATTGCTTGGCGTTCAAGCCTTACTACAAAGGCTTGAACGAATAGCAATAATCAATTATCGCTCAGATTGGGATCACACGATCCTCCAGAAGAAGAATTTTCGTCTGATTGGTTGATTTCTACCCAGGGCAGAGCTCCAGCCGAAACATCCGTACATCGCCGTACTCCAGCCGTACATCGTTTCCGTAGTTAGGCGGCACTTCGCTTCCAGCGAAGCTCTTTATTATAAGAATCCTCCAGTTTAAACCAGTGCTACCAGAGGTCTCATTTCTCAGAAAAGTCCGGTCTAGCAAGGCCCGTCTCTAGATGTGATAAGGACATTACTGGGAGGTCTACTTGCGTTTGATTATTACGACTGGGTTTATAATTGCAGTTGAAAAACTTTCATTTTGAAACTCCTGCTACTAATATCTTGAATTCATATAGATTTGTTTATGTGTACTTTGTGTATTTTTCACCTCTCATCTATTGCATTATTCTAGAGGACAATAATTCTACCTGTGAAATAAACATTAAAATTGAATGATTTAAAGACAATGGTAGCGAACTGAGCAAGATGCAACGTAGTTTGAGGATTCATATTCCTTGGTACTTGTTCTCATAAAATAGGTTTAATACTGGCTTAAGATAAGTTTGATATAATCCAGTATTCCATTGCTTAGCTAAGGTAAATTTCTTCATATAAAAATGCCTTGCTAAGCTGAATCATGCCTATTTCGATTTCCAGTCTCACTAGCATACGGAGAAGACAATTGCAAATACATATTAGCCTAAATATTAATCAAAACCATAGATATAGAGTTGCAAAGGTGGATATTGTGCATATTGCAAAGGTGGATTTGCGTATCTCTATTTTAAATATATTAAAGTAAGCTGTAAATAGAATTGGATTTTAAATTGAATTTAGGAGTTTGCAGATTTCATGACTCTTCTGAAAATGAGATGACAAAATAAAATTTACAAAGCACGCAACAGATTATTGGCGAAAAAAGGTACCATTCCTTTTTTTACCATTTAATATTCTTCATTGGCATAAAATGTCATGGGGAAAATAGGTTTTGGATTCGTTTCTTATTGGACTTCGAAAGAGCTTTCATGCCAATGAAAGAACTGCCCCTGCGTTTCTTGTTCTTTTTCCAACTTTGTGCTTTCGCCATCGAAGAATAAAAAAATATAAAAGGCGACGGTGATTTCAAAGATAGTGAGACGTCTGTCTGAGCTATTTGATTATGCATTTTTTTAAAACGCCGATACACTTCTTGCTTTTCATTTCTTTTCTATGTTTCCTTCTTGAAAGCATTTGAGAATATTTTGAAATAGGATTTCTGAAGATCATCCTTCCGTTATAGACAAAATGTACTTCGAGAATAACAGAGCAAAAGAAATAATCTTGAAAGAGGCATATTTTTTTAAATCCCGAACTCTGGAACAGAGAAAAGCGTTCAGCTATATTTTCCCTCGCCATCAAATTTCACAAATAAGATCAATCGATTTTAATGTGAGAAATTTTTGTGATAAAAAATAAAGTTTTAGTTATATTTGATTTATAACAGCACACAACAATGGCACTAGATGCAATACGGTAATTTTCAGTTTATTCAGCCGTTGCTAATGTTACAAATACATATAAATAAATCATTTCTGTATAGGTGCCACTTTGTTTATCAGTTGTTTATCACTTTGAAATTATCAGATTCATGATCAACAAAAGCACTGTACAATTTGTAATAAAGTACGTAAACAAGCATGTATAAATAGTGTGACAATAACCTAGATTGAATGGCACCTAATACAAATCATATATATATATATATATACCAACAATTGAATACATTGCATTGTTGAGCCAAGTTAAACCCAGTAAATATTTTTAATTTAGTCCAGTGTATTCTAGTAAATAAAGCAAACAAATTAAGTAAAATTAAATCTCAAATATTTATTAAGAGAATAAAGCATTATGATTGTTACATATAAAAGTTACAATGAAGTGGTCATCTTCGAAGGTGGCAAAATCGATTAAGCTTTTAACTTTAATAAAATATCAAAGAACATACCTTCTATTTTCACTATTATACTTACCATCAGTGGGCTCACACAAAACGGAAGACTTTCCAATCATTAAACGCTATTACATGACTCTTAAAACTGTAAAGTAAAATATAAGGAAATCAATTTTCGAGTAACATAGTTTAGGCCGGTGGAAACCAAGACATAGTAAATTCAGCAATTTCTAGTTGGAGAATTAATAATTCTTTAAAGTACTGTACAGAAAATAAAATCGTTACTGTTAACCGGCTTACACCGGAAGACATTACTTAGAATTAGCATCGTAATCAAGAATTTTCATTTCAGACACATCTCGGTAGTTGTCAGAAAATAATAAGGATTTTAAACATGAACCTGGATACCAAATTTTAAATTTTGAGGATAAGTACTTGATTTCCAATACGAAACATCTGGAAAAATTAAAAAAGGGAAAACAGTATGGAAGGAACTACATCATGAAGACCGCGGATCATCTAGAGGGGACGTCACCTCTGCCACTGACTGCCCTTCTTTTGTCATCTCGCTCAACCAAATATTCTTCTCACTCAGGCCTCGCTTCCAAGGAACACGACTGTCGTTCACCAGATCTCCTGTTCCAGTCTCTGCTGCTCTGTCTGCGTTTCAGCTTCTCGAACCCCGCGTAAACGTTTTTCTTCACTTAGCGGAAACATTGAACTTGGCGAGAAACAAGAAAGAACGGTCGCCCAATTCCAGCAACCTTCTGAGCGACGACCCTGTGTTTCTGCGTGAAAGGAGTGTTCCGGTTTCCAGAACTTCGCACAAATTTCTCATTTTCAAAGCAGCACCTCAAGGCTACTCGGAGGTCAGCCACCCCTTCGCCAAATAGCAATGTAAACACATTCTTCCCCTTAGCGTCGTCAGCAAGGTCCCAGGCTAATACAGGAGAAGTGTAAATGGCCAAAGTTTCCACCCTCACAAGCGCACCCTCTATAGGCCATTTACACATATAGAAGATCCCTGCTAGAGAAGGGTGCAGTAAATTCAATAATCACATATGGTAGACGTTTGACTACAAAGTCACCTTCAATAGAAAGAGACGCCGTTTGCCAGAGATTAGAAAATATATTCTAGGAATATTTTTCATTACATCAGTTTGATGAAACAAATAGTGTTAATAAATAGTACTGAAATTTAATTCTACATTCTTGTATTAAATAAACTTCTTTCATTACAGTTAATCAAATTCTGGGTACTGAATTTTAATTCTAATACATGAAGTTTCAATTCATTGTAATACATAAGCTTTCATTACAACTATCAAATAGTATAGTTACAAGGTTAAGCAGAAAAGTATTCATTTCTATTAATTAAGTTTCTTCATTACATCAGTCGAAATTATACCACCTGAGTCAGAAAATATGGATTCATAACTTTACCAGAAAGAGGGGGGAAAAGTTAAACCAAAGAAAAACTAATTAAATTTACACACCAAACTAGTACAGGAAACTTTAAAATTTGAAAGTTAAGCAACCTTAAGGGTCACACAAAAACAACCTAAAGAAAACGCAATTATAAAACCAATTTAAACTAATTTAATGTTTTCAAGCAAAAATTAAAGTTAAAAACCAAACTTCGCCTTTAAAGGATAATAAGATTAACATTACCAAACTTAATTTAAAATAAACAATTACAAAGTAAAAAAATCAACTTACAGCAACTAATAATATTAAAATTAACAAATAATATAATTTAATATTAAATGTAAATTACTAGTAATCAAAATTAAGAAACAGTATTACATAACACAAATCATTTTTGTTCTTTCTACTGGAATCTTACTAATGAAAAGTAAAAAGGCTTTAGAGAATGTGTTCTATTATCTGATAAAAGACAAAAGCTTTATTTTTGATCTGAAAGATGTGACGTTCAAATTTTGGACGAGAAAGTGATTTTACTCTATTCTCCCTTCGCCCAAAAAAAATCAGAAATGTTATATATGTAGATAGGGCCATTCAAAACATAACCATAGGTGGCAAAATATGAGCATTCTTATGTTCGGGGTTAAGAAGAGTATACATGTTACCGTGAAAGACCGAAATTGGAGAATGTCGACTTTCACCGGAGAATATCAACATTCACCAAATACGTCGGTGAAAGACCGAATATTTCACTACATTCTTGTATATTCGGACTCTCACCAGTGTATGTCGACAATCACAGATATGCTCTGGTGAAAGTCGAAAAGAGAGGTCATAAAGTGCCATAATAGTTTAAGTTGTTGCAATAAATAAGATTTGAATCACATAATTTAGTAAGTTTTTTATTACTGTTATTTTATTTTCTCATTTAGGACGTACTGTATAATTAAGTAAGTTTTTAACTTCTATTATTTTCCTTTCTCATTTTAAATGCATTGTGTGTTTTAGGTTCTCATGTTCTTAAGTTCTTATTTCAAGTTTCAAGTGCGTTTATTTGCGACTGAATTACGGAGAAGAAAATATAATATTGTTATATGTTCAACATTCACCATTAGTACATGGTGAATGTCGACATTGACCGGTGTAAGTCAGAAATAAGAGTATTTGGAAAATATTTCGGACATACACCAAGAGACTATGTGAATGTTGACATCCACCGGTGAAAGTCGACATTCTCCAGATTTCGGTGTTTCACCGTAACATACATACAACATTAATATATTTTTATAGCATAACCATAGAATTGAGATATATTTAGAAACAAAACAGCATTAAGATCTGTTTAAACCGATAATAGTGTAATACACTGAATGGTGTAAATCTGTTTGGGCTGATCAGAAAGTTTCTATTTGATAGCACTTGCTCTCATGTAATACGTGAACCATACTCAGATTGAAACGATGTAAAAGCCATGACAGACTGAGAAATTCCTCAGATACTTTTCCTTTTCGGAATCATGTATAAAATGTATTATACAGATATAGTTACATCCGCTACAACGAATCCGGCTTATAATGAACCCCAAGATAAAATGAACAAACGTATCTGTCCCTTCCAGTTTCCTATATACTTAATGTTATTTTATACGACTATAACAAACTTCTAAATATGCGAAAATAGGATATAACGAACTTTATGAATATCTTCGAGTAATACGTTTTTTGTATTTAGTCTAATCTTTACCAGAATTTGTGCAAATTTTAACTAAAAGTTTAATAATTCTTAAAATCATAAGGGTTAATGCATTTCTGCTTTGCATTTTGATAATATGAATGTGTTCTGACTGGATATATGGCAGATGAAATTATCTCCAATTTTCATATTTTCCAGAACGGAGAAACTTCACTCATTCTTTCACTTAACTCTGCAGAGTGTAAATTTTGTGCGAAAACAAAATTCATCTGTATGCCTAAAATTAAATGTAGAGCACTCCGTATTGAACGTAAAGTGAATATTATTCGAAAAATACAGAATCGCTATCTGTAGGAGATACAGTTTATCCAAATGTAAAGTTGGTCACATGCAGAAAAATCAAGGGCCAATAATTTCTACTGACAAGGGTAAACTTAGAAAATTTAAAAAGACCAATAAAGAGGGTATTGAAGAAGCATTGCTTCCGCTGAATATGTTATACAGTCTCGTATGCTTTGGTAACATAAACTCAAAAGCTCTAGGAAGACTGTAGAGGAATTATCCTCAGGTTTCTAACGGTAAGCAGACAAAATCAGCAGAAGGGTGTAAAAAGCCCTTTTATTCGGTCACAAAGAATGGACTGTCAACCCCACTTGGGTTTACATAAGCCAACACTTCTGTCTTAATTTTAAACAAATAATGGTTAACTTAAAATGCAAATTAAACTAGCCTAGCGGCTCACAGGATAAAGTAAACGAGCAGTAAGTTTCTGGCTCGTAGAAGCCGGCGAGACAAGCTTATTGTCTAGAAGCACTCAACGCCACAGAATCAAACTGCCATTATGTCACGGTAACAACATGGCTACAAACAGGCAGAACACGCTCTAAAATCAACTTGCGAAACATTCGCATAAATATGTAGCACTTCTTTCTCCTTTAATCTGAATAAATGCGCGCTGTCTACTATACATTCCGGCATTAAGGAGAGTGTTGAAAAGGAGAGCGTGGATGAAAAAGGAGATTGAAAGGAAACTAACTTTATCTAAAAATTAACTATTAGTCAAAATAAATAAATAAATCCTTACAATGTGTAATTGGTGAGACGGGTTTAAACCATGAATTTTATGTTAAGTAATTTATTGCGTATAATTATTAACGTACGGTGATACAGAAAAATCAAGAAAAAGAAATTTAGTAATTGCTCTTCATAAAATTATAATTAACTATTGTGACGATTTTTCAAAACAAGAGTTATTATTCTTTTCTTTTGAGACATATGATAATGTTAATTAGTGTTTTTGGTTTTTGCTGTTCATTAATCAATTTTTTTCACTTTTTGGGGAGATAATCCCTTTTTTGCCTTATCAAAATGTGTAAGCGAACCTCTCGATATTGCGTACCAAACTTTCGGTCCTTTCAAGTTCATTACAGCGGAGCTCGGTAACAATCAAACGTGTATAAAGTGGACTAACGTTTCTCTATTATTATTTTGGTTACGAAAGAAACTATACTAATATTGTGATACGCCACATTACTGAGAGAAACTTCAGTGGCTCTAACATACAATTAAGGCAGAACATCCGTCAAGGCGTCATCCTCTTGTACAATAGTGCGCTTCCTCACATTTCTTGAGTTGTGAAGCACAAACTAGTTGCCTTTAAACGAGTGATATTCTTCTTAAAGTCCAGATCTGTCAAAGTGGAAATTTCTATCCTCAGTCAGCTCAAAACATCCCCAACTGAACAATGATTCCAACAGGCCAAATAAGCGAACTTACATTCTTTAAGCTACAGTAATTCCGAGGCAATAATTAATATTCAGCAAAATTTAAGCAAATTCAAATCTCACATTCAGTGCGGTAAATTATATATATGTGTGTGTGATGAAACTGGTTCGATGACACGACATGAAAGATTTGATTATGAATGCGACACAAACTTGCATTAAAATTTTCGGTGAAACGGGACTTTTCCCATGATTCACTGTGAACATAGAATAACAAACCCGTGTAGATTTATTTATAATTAGAACTTGCCGAAGAATGTAATGACAGAACAATTTTGGAGGCATTGAAATACGAACGCTGAGACGTAGATGCATAGAAATACTAATTGCGTTGATACTTGATGCTTAGAGCGTCCATCCATTTTGAAGAAGAAGCAGTCAAGCCGGATTAAATTCCTTTTTTATTTAAATTCTCATTTTGTGGCCACAATTCACTTAACACTCTACTCTTGCTTATTAAAGAACATTTACAATTTTCATATTATTGCCATAGAAGCGAATATAGCAGCGCATACATGACTGCAGAAAGACGTCTGGCCAAGAGGAAAGCAAAAGCAAAAGTGATGCATCAGTTCATAGAAAAAAAGGGAGGGAGTCAGTTTTTAGTTATGGTTTACATTTTGGTGATTGGTCAAGAGCCATCTGCATTAACGGTTACGTAAGATCGCATGATTGATGTGAATGACACGTTTAGACTTAAACGCTTTTTTTAGGACAGATAGATGAAGTTCCCAAATGAAATAAAAAAATAAAAGAGGTTATAGTGAATTAAATTTAGAAGTTTGCTTTCATAATTTTTATCTTATATATATATATATATATATATATATATATATATATATATGTAGTAAATATGTGATAATTTATTCGAAGCAGATGAACGTGGAAGCGATGACTGAGGGAAGGAGCTTCTGAGCTAAACGTTTTTCTAGAGGACACATTCCTTTAACATTACGCAGTTAGAAGGCAAGGGTGGTGGAGAAATTGAAGCGGAAATTGAAGATTCAAAAAGCATTTACTTTCCCAGTCCTTTATTTTGCTTGGTGCACATACTTTCTTATGACATAGCTTGTTTCAGTAATTTAGAATATACACCCATTCCGAGCGTTACGCACATTATAAAATTTACCTGCCTCACATTATGCGATGAAGAAAAGAAGAAGAAATGTGAAACGAGCGACACAGACTATTCGAAGAGAGCAAGGAAAGTTAATGTGATGTAATTTCTAGCAATGACGGTATTTATACCGAGCGCGCGGATATGTAAAGCTTAAGCTGCTATTCGTTGCTTTTGGGTTTTAGTTCCATTTGCATCCAGCATTATGTAAGAGTCATATGGCATTAGAATGGTCTCGAATTTCGGAGAAAAGAGAACACATAAGCGTTAATTTAGAGGTTGTCAATTATTATTATGTTAGCGTAGCAATCATATTTATACTGATATATATATATATATATAATCAAATTATACAATAATAGGTTAAATAATTAGCCAGAAAACAAGAAAAAGTACCATCTTCTACATTAATTCAAAATGGTTTTTGCGCTTTTGAAAAGAGTATATCCATTTATTACAAAAGCCAATTCTTTTGTTACTTTAAATATTTGTCTAAACGTCCATTTAGTTTTAGTTTCGATCTAAAGTAACTCTGTTTTCCAATTTAATTATGTCACAGTACAATGACTATCCATAAACATTTAATTATATGAATAAGGTCAATTTTTTACAATGATTCTTATGTTAAATAATTCCTCAACATCATTTCAATTATAATCAGAATGACAAAATTAAGACTCTAAATAACTGCAAAGATTAAAATAAAATGTAAATAATATTTACTTTATATCTCAGTTTGAGCACACAATCTAAAATAACATATCTTTACGGCATTAGTAGAAGCAACTAGAAGTTCTAAACTGAAAAAACATTAATATTCAGTTATTGTTAATTTAAATTATCAGGTAACTAAGAACGTTCTTACAGATTTTGAGAATAATTACTTTTGGCGTGTTAGTGGAGTCAAATTTATTCTGATGACGCCATTTGTTTACATTCCATTCAAACTTTATTCAGTATAGAGGTGTTTAGTCCATCGCACGTTTCGCTATCGGTTTTGTAGGAAGCGTAATTTTCGAAAGAACAAGTCGATGGAGAAGGAGATGTTGAGACCTATTTTACTTTAAGTGTACAAATTAGGAAACAAAGCTGCAGAGGCCGCAAGAAGAAGATACTCCGCATTTGGAGAGATGTCAGTGAGTGAACGAAGTGCTCAAAAGTGGTTCAACCGATTTTCTTTCGGATACGAGAGCCTTGAAAACAAGCCTTGTGTTGGTCGTCCATCCACCCTCGATAAAATACATCTGGAGGAGGAAATCAAGCAGAAACCTAATCAAAACTTGTCAGGAGCTTGCAAGCAGGTTTTGGAATACCGGAGCAACCGCTGCTTTTGTGGTGACCACACCAAAATCACCTTCAGTGGTGACTTTCGCCAAAGGTAAGCATTTACATTCTGTGTCCAAAGGCTGTTTCACCCATACAGTTTTCCTAATAACTCACTAGTATTAATCACATTTCATAACCTTGGGATGACATGGAAACTAAGCAAGTGGATTCTTCCTGTCCTGTCCCAATTAAACAATATCCAATGGTTGAACATCTGCTTGTTGTTATTGTCGCGCCATAATAAAGTTTTTGTGGTGTAGTGTTAATGCTTAAACGGTGTGGTGTTAAACTCCAATGAAAACGCTAATGATGGAACACCACATGAAAATTTTATTGAACACCCAAAAAATGGCTACATACCATCCACAAGAGAAAAACCTAAATCTTTTTCTTAAAATCAAATTCTATGCATTTTATGTGCGAGAGCAATACGTGGCTCTCGAGCCCGTGTTTTTAACATTGCCAACAATTTAATTATTTTTATTTTAACGACTACTGAAAACGTATTCGGAAGTTAAGCAATAATAATATTCATCTTATGCTCTCGAGACATCCTTGTCCATATTAATCTTCAGTTTTTTTTTCCTTTATGCTACCTTATCACAACTCCTCTCCTCATAAAAGAATTTTTCTTGACTATGGAAGGAAAAATTCTAAATACTTATTGCTTTCAAAACACAAGTGGTAATCATTTAAGTGATAATAGAGAAGCCAGTTACATTGCCCTGCACTTATTTCTAGATAACAAAAATGCAAAAATACAACCAAAAGATTTAAACTACACCTAATGTCTGCCTCATACAAAGTACATTCCTCAAATTTTACAAAATGCTAATACTTAAGATAAAACATTTAATTCTAACCATTTTGAAAATGAAACACACGATGCAAATAAGTCCGAATCTACAAAAATATTATTCCAAAACGCTACAAAAGTCATTTTTTAAATAACAGTTTACAGAACAAAAAGAATTGGCTCCTCCATATATTTCATATGCTAAAATTCCTGCTGTCCATAGATCTGATCTCGAATAATCAATCACTGAGATAGGACACGCTTCAGCATTTACAACTTCTGGTGCCATTAATGCTATATTTCCACCTTTCTCAGAATCATATATGAATTGTAAACCAAATAGAGGCCTTCATGACACCACCCAAAGTCAATTATTGGAAGTCCAGGAGAGGAGGGTCCATACTGGAAATCTAATAAAATATTGTCAGTCTGTAAATCCCAATGAGTAACATCATTTTGAAGCAAGTTTACTAAAGCTTCCAAAAGCTGAGTAAACAGTAGCAATGGTGTGTGATCAAAAACATATATTATTCTTTTCAAATATTCTTTTAAATTGCAATTGTATCTCTTCATAACAAAAAATAGAGTCATATTTCTACCACATCCATCACTCAGAAGACAGACAAGAAGGGCTTGTGGATAGTTAGTGAAAGCACCAGGAAGCAGAGGTGTTTGATCAGCAAAAGCAAAATACATTTCAACTATATTTGGATGAGGTCCCAATTTCGTTTTCCTGACTTTATGTTTTGTCAGTTCACCCAAAAAAAACTCACCAATGGCTGGTAATGTATCCTTATACATTACACGCCATATAGCATATGCATTCGATTCAGCATTATAATTGAACATCACTTTTACAGCAAGGCTATTTGGAAGCAATTTCTCAGAAGAAAACGTTTTGATAGAAGTGGGTTTTTCGAATATCGTATTCTGCAGATCTTGTGTTCCTTCAGTATGTGAGATAATAAATTTTGTTTGGTGTTGAACATTATCATGAGTTTCAGTTGCTTGTGCTTCCGAGAATTCTGCTGGAGAAACATCCGCAAGGATAGACTTTTCTTCTAAACTGATGTCTGGAATTTTAACGGCCTCCTCCGTATTACTGATTAACTTCCTTTCTTCCGAAAGCTCATTATTCACAACCCTTTCAATTTCTATCTCTTTCTCCACAACATTCAAGAGAACCGGTCATTCCTAATTTCCTCTATCAACTGTGCAGTTTTATTTCCTAACAAATAGTTCTCTTTATCTAACTCTACCGGAGCAACCGCTGCTTTTGTGGTGACCACACCAAAATCCCCTTCAGTGGTGACTCTCGCCAAAGGTAAGCATTTACATTCTGTGTCCAAGGGCTGTTTCACCCATACAGTTTCCCTAATAACTCACTAGTATTAATCCAAGTACTATTACACAGATCTATTCCAGCTCCAGTCACTCTCAGATATTCTCTCTCTATCCCATTAAGTACTGCTTTCTTGAAATAAGGCTCAAAACATTTTCCTAAACTCTCAGTTCCTAGATTATTCACCAGATTAGCCTTATTCTTTTCCAGCGATGGACAATTAGGCCGGATATGTCCGTCCTTTCCACATTGGTAGCACCTTATTTTCTGCTGTTTCTCGAAACCTGCTTCATTAAAAACGTGCTTTTTTAGGAGCCTCCACTTTTCTATGCTCCTCTAATTTAATTCTTTGATGACCACTACTTTTCTGATTTTAACTACAATTGGAATTTACATACCGCTCTCTATCTTTCTCAAATGGTTTCTTTAACCCCGCTCTCTGTTCTAACTTCCTCGTATCTCTTCGCAAAGCCTCATACCTGTCGCATTGCTCTGCTAAAATAGAAGCTGTTTGAAATTCTTCCCAAAATAGTGCTCTCTTATTTCTAGAGGGAGTCGCCACTTAATTTGCTCGGTGACCATAGGTCCTTAAGACTTTCAATATCTTGAACTTCCACTGAATCCAACCAATTCTCTTAATACACTCTCAATTCATACACTAAATCCACCCATAACATTCCGTTTTTCCTAGAATGTTCTTCAAATTTTGTTTTTAGTGCCCATGACCTAAGCTTGAATCTATGCATGAGTAATTTCTTAGCATGCTGATAATCATCCCCTTTATTCGATGGTTCTTTCACTATTAACTGGGCTACATCGGGAGGTAATAAAGGAATTAATTGCGAGACCCAATTAATCTCATTAACGTTCTCTTTTTGAGCTTGTTTCTCAGTTAGCATAAAGAATAATGAAATATCTATATTACTCGGTTCAAAACGTTTAGAATAGCCTGCGTAATTTCTCTGACTCTATTTGACTGAGACACATTTGTATGAAATTCCTGCGCTAACTCCAATAGCAGAGCTTTAGTAAATTTCCTCATAAACTCACCCATTATGGAAAATTAAAGAAAAATAACCTAACCCAAAATAAAATAACACAAAAACAACAACAGATCTATCTCTACAAAACTGAATAATACCCTAACAGTTCTGAACACTAATTGCCTTACAACAATAAATGATAATACGTATGCCTACATACAAAACATATATCAAAAATGCTAATTAAGAGGCAAACTTTTCCTGCTCTATCTCAACTATATAAATAATGTCCTCTAACTCTGGACTAATTTAAAAACTAAATTTTTCTAAAGCATACCGTTAAAATACTTCATACAATTTAAACAGTTACTAAAACAAAAGAACAAACAATTAAATTCCAAATAGCAAAGTAACCACAAGACTAACTTTCAATAACCACCAGAAACTTTTGATCCCTAATAACAGAGCTATATCCAAAATAAACCTAGTCTCGAATAACTGGCATAACTTCTCCAAATTCACAAAAATGGTACTCACCAATTTGAAAACGCCTTCGATTGACTCTCCTGGCACTAACTTGGATACTCTTCCGGGAAGTTTCACTATTTTGCGGCACTAGATCACGCTTCATCCGGCGTTCCCTTCTGACACACTGTCACTTTCTAAAGAGGCTTCACCACGCGAACTGTTTTTGCACCCAAAATTATATCGTTCTTGCTCAGAGAAGAAAGTCTTGACTGCTCACATAAAGTCCTTTACAATACTTCCTTTTCTGGAACTTCCATTCGACTATCCTGAACACTCCCACAACGAGATGTACGGAAAACAACGCACGATGTTAACTCAAGTTCACAGGCGAAAAGGTTCGTTCCTAAATTTACTCTCAGGAACAATCTATAAAAGCTGCCACCAATTTTTAATATTTACTCTTGTGGTGTAGTGTTAATGCTTCAACGGTGGGGAGTTGAACTCCAATGAAAACGCTAATGATGGAACACCACATGAAAATTTTATTGAACGCCCCCAAAAAAATGGCTACATACCATCCACAAGAGAAAAACCTAAATCTTTTTCTTAAAATCAAATTCTATGTATTTTACGTGCGAGAGCAATACGTGCTCTCGAACCTGCGTTTTTAACATTGCCAACAATTTAATTATTTTAATAACAACTATTTTAACAACTATTGAAAACGTATTCGGAAGTTAAATACGTTTTCAATAGTTGTTAAAATACTTATGCTCTCGATACATCCTTGTCCATATTAATCTTCAGTTTCTTCTTCCTTTATGCGACCTTGTCACACATTGTTCTGGACCAATTCTTGACATGTGACAAAAATTGGATCATATATGATTACTGGAAAAGGAAACATTGTTGGTCGACTCCCGGTACGGTCTCATTGGCCGCTAAACTGGCCATTCACCAGAGCTGACATAGTCTATTATGAATACCTAGAAAAGCGGAGAAAGCGCAACAGCCGAGGTCTACTCATCGCAGTTGTAAGGAGTTTCAGCTGTACTGCACCAGAAGCAGTCAGCACTGATCAGCAGAAGAGGAGCTCTGCTCCTGTACGATAATGCCAGACATGATACGGCATTAGTAATCAAAGGGCTTGTAGAGACATTAGGATTTTTATGGAAGCAGGCAAGATGAAAAATTAGCAATCGCCTTCGCCGGGAATCGAACCACGGACCTCTGGAATACCAGTCCAGCGTGCAGAACCATTACACCACGAAGGCACGTTAGGAACGCTGGAGAAATACTTTATATACTTTATATACCTTTTAAAGGGCGACTAAGATTTTTAAGGGACCCAATCGCCAAATCCTGGGTGAGGAGAGTCATCCTCCAACACCTTTTTCGTTCGGGCGCCACTGAAGAGACATTAGGTATTTTTTGGAAGCAGGCAAATTGAAAAATGAGCAATCGCCTTCGCCGGGAATCGAACCACAGACCTCTGGAATACTGGCCCAGCGTGCAGAACCACAGAGGCACGCTAGACTTTATACCACGGAGGCACGCTAGGAAGACGGGAGAAATACCTTATAAGCAGATCAACACACTGGGCTGGTAAATTCAGTCTCAGTCACACTATTCCACAGAAATCGCTCCATCGGACTATTACCTATTTTTGGGCATGAATAACCATCTGCGGGAACAGCAGTTCCGAAAACGCGATGACGTCACTAAGGCCGCGTCACAATTTTTGGACTCCCAAAAAAAAAAAGATTTCCGGGCCTCGTCGGAACATGTAATTAAAGCCAATGGTGATTATTTCTAAGAACAAAATGGATGTTTATGATTATTGTGGGCCGTTTTTAATGAGTGACGGAAACCTCAGAAACTTTCTTAGTTACCTAAATAAAATAGCGTAGGTAAACTTATCATTACCTGCATAACTTGTCGCAGTAATTAAAAAATCCATATCATAAGTTGAAGGGTTTAATACGAAAAGTAAGATATTATATAATTATCAGCTAACTTTAGCAGTGGTAAATCATGAATATGAAGTATTTCAGTAAGATTATACAATGTTAAAAACAGCCCTTGTCAGTACCCTCATTGCTTTTCGTAAACCAAATTTCAGCTAATCAACTTTCCTTTCAAATTATTAGTGTAAATAAATATTCTTACCTAATATAACTTTTATTTCAAAAAGCAAACACCCAACCAAAAAATTTTGAGAATATGGTATCACGAAAAAGCCGAATAAAAATAAATAATTTTTAGTAAAAGCAAAATAATGAAGCTTTACGATTCCCTTATAGGCTTCTATTTATGTTTACTAATAGTTATTTTATTTTTACTAATAGTTATTTTATTTTGTGAACCTTTCCTAAATTCTCTTATTCCCCTCTCATTTCCACCCCAGGATGTAAATGAATTAAGGTGAACGAGAGTATTTCAACTGTTGGAACAGAAAGGTTAGACATAGCGTGATTTCCCTATTGTGAGTGCACGTTATTAGTTTCTGGCAGCTGTTAACCTTAATACTGGCTACGCATTCTTGCCGCCAGGTTATTACCTGCCGATGTAGGTTTCTGAGTCAACCTGTTAGCTTAAATTGAATTGCGTATACTACTCTTTATATTTAGTGTTACATTATCTTTTAAGTTCTCACCGAGAGTGTTCGGTGCTTTGTAAGCAAGTAAGTCCATGCCTTCTGTTAAATATTTTGTGCTCAATTAAGAGGGTCTTTTACTCCCTTCCTTGGTTATGTTCATCTTCTGTGCGAGAATCACACTTCAAGGATCACACTGAGGTAGATCTAGTTTATAATAGCTAAGCGTGGTAGATCTTACACCTTTGTTGAGAATTGGCGTAGTACTACGTATAACGCGCAAAGGAGCAGAATGTTTTGGAAAAATCGAAAGCAAATCAATCAGCAGATACATCAGAACAGAGGACTAAAATAAAACACAACAGGGAAATCTAGAAGGAAATATTTTTTCCTCTTGACAAATAAAAGCTAAGGTAAGCAGGAAATAGAAAAGGTTGCTTTTAAATATTTGAACAGAAATTTGTGCAGCTGGATAGGAACTTGATTTTACGTACATGAATGAAGCTTTTATTATTCTCTAAATGTAATGCAATAAATAGTCGACCTGATTTTATACTACGTACGTTACACATTTTACACGACATCAGTTTATAATTAGTTTTATTGTTGGAGGAAGTATCTTCTCTAAAAGAAATTCCGGGCTATCTCAGGCCCCTTCCACTATTGAAAAAAAAGTTAAGCAGTCTTTTTATAGCAAAATGTATATTAGTTCAACATTTATACATTCCCTCTGCAAAACTCATCCTTTAAAAACCAATTCAAGAAATCAATTACCAATACACGCCTTAAAGCATTAACAATGAAATAACATACGAAGTTATCTTAAATTTTACTCTAAAATTTAACGAAAAATTATTTCTTTAATTAGTAAGTAAAAAGAGCCCAGTTTTAATTTGAGTGCAACTCATAAAGCTGTAATTAAGTAATGAAACAAGCAACTCAAAACACATTCTAAGTAAAAATGTAAAATTAAAACCTGGAACAATAAATATGCAAAAAGACAGTTGGAAGCAAAATTTAATCAGCTTTATATTATCCTAAACTGGTGTTAGGAAAGCATCCTTAACCGCTATGCACAAAATATCTAGCTGAATAAAAGTTTCCATGGTTTTGATTGAAGAGGTAACGATAGAAATTTTACAAAAGCAATGAGTTATTGAGTTCAGAACGGAACTTTTATCTAGTAAATTTATGACTTTTTCCGTGCAGTATATCAAAGGATGTAAAGCGAGTATGCTATGATTAAAATGTAAGTTATGAGGGCAGAGCAGTTTCATACTCATATCATCTCCTTTAATTTTTTTGTAAAATATTTTATTGTAACTGTCAGAAGTTCGTGAAGAGACTGATTTTATTCTGATTCATATATTTTTAAATTCCGATTTTTATGTGTTTGTATAATTGTTAATTAATTTTTTCAGTCTTAATTTTAAGTATAATTTTTATTCCTCATTCAAGAAAAATGAAAAGTATTAAATTGGTATGGAAGAATTTAAGGCATGAATAACATCCTGCATCAAAATTGGAGAAAATACATTTTAAAAATAAACTATTCACAGCTTCACAATTGAATTATCGTGCCAGCTAGTTCTGACCGAAGTCGGCGTAAACAAGCGTAATGGCAAGAATAACTCAGCGCCGCAGAATTCTAATCGCTAGAGAATCTAAGTTAGCGACGTAGCCTTCAAGGAGGCAGAACACGCTTCGATTTCACTCTCCAAAACCTCCCTTTAACATACTTCCTTCTTTCTACACAATTCTGAATATCGCGAGTGAAGAAGTTTGCATTCTGGCAGGGAAACGCAATAAGGCTTAATAGGACAGTTGTTTAACTTAATGAGTTAGAAAATTAAATGATACTGTACAAGTATTTTCATGGTTTGCCCCATGTGTAAAGTGAATATGAGCCAGCTTCTCTTATAATGTTTTCCACCACGGTAGCCTTTCCCTTAGGCCGAGAGCTCTCATGTGCTTTGCCATGATCGAAATCATTTATTCCAAATAATGTTGTAGTAGATTAATTAACAAATTACTATCATTTAAATCATTTTTATAATTTATCCTTTTCTGTAGTCCTCACCAGGACACAAATTTTTAGGCAGAGTGTTTAAATCGAGGACTTTAAATGTTTTAAATATAAAGTTTGTGTTAGCGTCGCTTACACTTTACGTTATGTCACCTAGTTCTGCGAATAAATACCTCAACTATAGCCATTTCGACAGCCGGCGTTAAAAGCGGTTCGTTAAATATTTGATCCAGATTAAGTACACTACTTTGGATAATCTCCGACTTCGATAATTTATCTGAACGTTATTGTTTTAAATACCGGCAAGCGGCGGAGTTTATTTGCACGCATACGTTGTGATTTCTGTTTATTTAAAGAGATAATAAAAAGTTATTTAAACCTTCTTAAGGACTGTTTTATAATTCAGACGGAGCGATAACTCGCTTGTCAGTCTAGCAGGGTCTGAAGGACTTTCATTAAATTTGTACACAATTTGGACTCTATAAGTTTTATGCTATTTGAAACGACAAAGCGCACGCAGGCTATCTGCTTAAGAGAAAGAACAAATTCGTGGAGGAATTTCTCGTTACACATGTGGAAAAACCGCAAAGACCAGACAAGCAGCCAGCCCGTTCGCCTAGGAGCGAATTCAGGTCGCACACCTATTGTTCAACTCTTAATGTCTTAACCGCTTGGTCACTGTGGTAGGGCTAGATCCACTTCTGTTTAATTTTAGAATTTAACCTCGAGCTATTAGCAGTGTCGAAGAAAGTGTCTTTTCCCTAAGTGGAAAGACATACCTTTTCCTCTACATAAATGTAAATAGTATTTAGATTTACTCTAAAACGCGTTTCTTCGTACTACTACAAGAGATAGATTTGTAACCTTACTTCCTTAGTTCAAAACAAAAAAATGGAACTTTTAGAGACTTTGTGCCCCGTTATTTCTCTAAATGTATTCATTTTCTGACAATACACTTTGCTGATTATTTTCAAATGAAATTAAATTCACTTGTTAAGAATTCTGTACACAAATAGAAGATTTTGGTGCAGTTATATGTGAAATCGTTGTATTTTTTCTGTGTAATGTAACGCGAAAAATCTAAAGACAGAAGATATGCCGGAAGAGTAAGAATACAGGGGCAAGTGTATTTAACATTGAGTAAATGGGTATCTCAGTAATTCGGCGAGATATCGCCAAGTTGGCAATAGTTTTAGCGACTAATTTTTGTTGCCAAATTTTTCGAGAAATCGCCAGTTTGGCGACATTTTGGTTAGGGCCCTATATTACCTTATAGGTATCGGAATTGAATAAATGCAGTTGACGTCTATATTAGCCATATTTCGACCCTCATATTGCCTTCCAGTAATTTCCGAGAAGTAGAAAATGACAGAAATATTTTGGCGGATGGGTGAAAACTATATAAGGCCGGAGAGAGTATCTGCTGTGAGTTGTGTCGAGTTGTCAATTCAGCAAGAGATCGGAGTGCTAAGACATCACCTGGTTAGTTTTCTCTTCATATGTGCTTTACATTGCGTTGTGTTTAGCGTTCATAGTAGTTTGGAGTGTAACTACTGATTGTACTCTGTAATATCATGAAGAGATGTACGATTATTTCTGTGGAAAGTTCCAGATCTCTAAAGTATTTCTTTTGATATAAATAAATTTTATCAAGCTATCACCGGACTTATGTGCATTCAATATATCACGAACCCGTTACATATGCAACACTTTTTGCTGTCAGAAGTGGGACTGAATGCCTGTGACAAGAGTGATTGTGGAGCGATTGAGACAGTCGGTGACTGCCTTTGCTGCATTCCAAGAAAAGATGAAAGGCACCACCTCCGTCAAAGAAGAGATGAAAGCTGGCCAAGTATCCGTTAAAGAAGAGAGGAAATCTATTCAAGATTCCGTTAAAGTAAAGATGATAACTCTTCAAGAATCCGTTAAAGAGGAAATGAATTCTGTTCCAGTGTACTTTAAAAAAGAGATAAAAGCTGTTCAAAAAAATTTTGAAGCAGGTCAAGCGGACATGAAAAGAGAAATCACGTGTATAATAGAAAACAAATTTGAAGCTACGGAAAACAGAATAGATACGGTTGAAGACAAAGTTGGAAGAATTCGGGAAAGAGAGCCTACCGTGAAGCAACAAATCGAAGGCAGGGTTTCTGTCGTCCAGCAACAAAGCGAACAAGAAATTGATGTCAGGTTTTCTGCAGTTGCTACAGAAGTTGATACCTTAAAGAAATTCGTAGCCACGGCAGAGAGCAATTCTGAGGATTTTGAATTTTCACCCATGACAGTCTGTCCCTATCTGAAACTATCCACATATGATGAGAAGACCTCCTGTCATGTGTATAAGTCACAATTAGTGGCAGAGGCGAATGGATGAGATTCCCAAGCTAAGGATTGTCTTCTCGCAACTTCTCTGAGAACAGACGCAGCGGATATTCCCCAAACTCTTCCCGAAAACCATAAGGCTAGACATCGAAGCTCTCTCCACCGCGTTGGAGCTGAGGTTTAGGGAGAAGAGTTAAAAGATTATAGTAGGCTTCAATTAAACTTCTGTCACTAAAAGCCCACGAAAGCAGTCCAGGAACTTGTTACAGATTTTGAAAGGTTCTCTCGTTTCGCCTTTTTTGGAGTGCCCGACAGAGACATGGGGAATTCTTTCCCTGCAGTACTTCATCGATGGCATTCGGAATTCTGAGATACAGAAAGTTTTGCAAATGGCGGATGTCAAGGATTTAAAAAACGCTCTAGTGTACGTCATGAAATTGGATGCAGCCCAGCAAGCAACTCGCAGGGACCGCTACCTAATCAGAGCAGCTCGGGAGCCAGTAGATCAACTGACTGCTTGTTTAGACGATTTATCTAGACAAATCAATGCCATGATACGAAATTGGAGTGACAAGAAACCGACCGTTAAGTCTTGACACTGCGGTGCTGAAGGTCACGTACGCAGGAACTGCAGAACATCCCAGGGCATGGAAAATAAGACCGCGCTCCATCAAGGACGCAAGAAATAAATTGTGGCCATATCGCTGAGCAGAGTTTGAAAGATAATGAGAAGCCCCATTTTAAAGCGTTTTAGGTTTCTACAGTGAGTGGCGGCTGTAATGGACTCTTCATCATGGGGCATAACAACGGAGTTCCTTGCAATACGACCATCGACACAGGAGCCAATGTTATCATCATTCGGAAAGATTTAGCTCAAGAGTTTAAAGATAAACTCATTTGGACGTCATCTTGCTTTACCTTTCAGACTGCGTCTGGTGATAAAATCGAAATTGATGGGAGGTTAAACGTAAATATCACGTTTGGAAGTACGGTCTACCATTACACTGCATATGTGGCAGATATTACAGATCCTTGCATACTCGGATTAGACTTTCAAGGAAAATATAGCTTTTTCTTGGACATTCAAAATAATGAAATGTATTTAGCTTGTGAGGACATAAAAAATCGGAAGGGATCCTCACCTCGAAACATCAACGTCCTGCCCGGAGTATCCTGCTCAGAAAACTGCTGATATTGTTCCAGGGTCGAAGAGAAACACGAGATGTTTAGTCTTTATACGTCAAATTACAGCTGCAATATCCACTTATCGACACCCATACAGTGATGAAGAATTCGGGAAGAACCAATTGGAAGTCAGTGATATTAAACTAATAATTGATTTAATGGAATCTTCAAACAGAAAACCTCCCTGGCAAGACATTTTGATCTATATCCCTACGATAAAAATGCTAGGCTCTCTTGGACTCACTCCATATTCAAAACGCCGTCTTGTACCAGAAATTTGAATCAGATGATGGAAAGGCTTTCCGATGGCAACTGATACTTCCTTGATCCTGGACGTCCTTAAATCACCGAATTCTAAGCTTAAAGTCGTTCATTACAACAGGTTATCCCCTTGCTATGACCATAGTATATAGTGTATATAATAAAAATAGTATAAGATCATTGTCCTTATTTGCGTCTAAACTATTGTGTGCACTCTTTTGTGCACTCTGTTATCGATTTAGCATTTCATTTGTTATTTACTGAAATTATTGTTTTAGTCTTACATTGATTTTCCTTGGTTGTAAGTATGGCTTTCTGTCCAGGGATTGTATTGCTCTGAAAGTGCAGATCTTTAGAAGGGGGCAATGTTACCAATTTTGTACAAAGCTAGATGATTTTAGTGCAATTATATGTGAAATTGTTGTATTTTTTCTGTGTAATGTAACGCGAAAAATCTAAAGAGAAGAGCTATGCCGAAAAAGTGAGAATACAAAGGCAAGTGTATTTAACATTGAGTGAACGGGTATTTCGGCACTTTGGCAATATATCGCCAAGTTATCAATGGTTTCGGCGACTACTTTTTCTCACCAAATTTGGCGACCATTTGGAAACATTTTCATCCGGTCCCTGTATCATCGTAATAGGTATTGTAATTTAATAAATTTAATTGAATTTAATATTAGCTGTAAACATAATTCGATCCTCATATTGCCTTCCAATAATTTCGAGAAGTAGAAATATCTCGGCCAGATGAAAACTATATAGTTCAGGAGAGATCATCTGCTTTCAGTTTTTGTTGCGAGTTGTCAATTCAGCGTGACATCGGAGTACTGAGATAGCTCCTGGTTAGCTTTCTTTTTAGATGCGCTTTGCATTGCTTTGTGTTTAATGTTCATAATAGTTTGAAGTGTAACTACTGATTGTACTGTAAAGAATATTTTAACTCTTTTCTTTAAACTCTTGTTTCCCACCTACAACTCCCCACCAGAATAAGTTTTCAGTATCGCGTTTTGTGTAAATGAAGTAGAACCAGTATTTAATGGTAAGTTCAGTCACTTCCGTAGAAGAGCTCAGAAGTTCTCAGTAGAGAGAGTTCTGCCTTCGTACCACTTCGTTACTTTAAGCTTACCTTGCTACGCTCGGCCGTAATCTTACGTGCCTTTAAGTATTCGCTAGTGAGGTTTAATTACAGGTCTACTCGGTTAGTTATTTTTGTACAGCTTCGGTTTAGTTTCTTGTTTTCTATCTTAATCCCAAGTGGAGGCTTTCCTGTAAGCGCGAAAGGAACCGTCTGTTATTATTTCTGAATGTGGACTTCATCCTTACAGTCGTAAGAAAACCAGAAAATAGTCGCTAGACTCTTCACTAAAATTCTAGTAGCCAAAGACACGTACATTAATTAGAACTGTATACTACTCTGTGATACTGTGAAGAGTTGTACGACTATTTCTGCGGAATGTTCCAGATCTCTCAAGTGTTTCTTTTGATAGAAGTAAATTTTATCAACCTGTCACTGAACCTTTATGCATTCAATCTATTGCACGCACGCTACACGTGTAAGGTATTTCTCCCGCTTTCCTAGCGTGCTTTCGTGGTGTAGTGGTTCTGCACGCTTGGCCTGTATTCCAGAAGTCCGTGGTTCGATTCCCGGCGAAAGAGATTGCTGATTTTTCATCTTGCCTACTTCCAAAAAAACACCTAATGTCTCTACAGTGGCGCCTGAACTAAAAGGGTGTTGGATGAGGATTCTCCACACCTAGGATTTGGCGATTGGATCCCCTAAAAAGCCACAGTCTTCCTTTAAAAAGGGGAGTATATAAGGTATTTCTCCCGCTTTCTTAGCGTGCCTTCGTGGTATAGTAGTTCTGCACACTGAGCCGATATCCAAAGGTCCTTGGTTCGATTCCCGGCGAAGGTGATTGCTCATTTTTATCTTGTCTGCTTGCAATTAACCTAATGTCTCTACACACACTACAGTGACTACGGATTTTCTTTTTTAAATGTTACGTTCTTATTAAATAAAAATTCAGTCACTGAACGTGAATTTCTTTGATTGTAACATTAAAACACATTAACGTAATTAAAAACTTACATAGCATGAAAGTACATAATTGAAAATACCGAGGACTGACGACTGTCCACCGACAGACGAGTGACTGAAGCAGTGATACATTGCCAGTTCGCCCCAAATTCATTTTACGGAAAGTGAATAGACTATTTATAAGTTTACAAGTCAGTTTCCTTCAAACAAAATCTGAAGGCATTTCTTATCATACACAACTTTCACGCGTTTTTCTCTAATTGTTTAATCCTATACTTCTCGTGTAGTATCTTCATTACACTTCACTGATTTTTTGTTACACTTTACTGATTTTTTTTTTATTTTAAAAACAGCCGATTCTCAAATATTTTTATAAATTTACTGGCTATTTGTGGAAACTCTTCACGGGTCAATAAGGAAAACATATCAAATGTGACAAATTCTTCGTATTGATTTTCATTCAAATGTATGTAATGGCTAAATGCGTGTTTGAATAAAATTTACGTAACAAGTAACCCTGACATTCAAATTATTCACCCTCTCTGCTTAATTTAAATAAGAGCACATCCTCGAAATTTTATTTATTTTTGCTCACTAAAAGCTGAATGAAAATGTTAATGGAAAAACTTTTATGTATTCACTTAGTTTACTTGAAGCGAAAAATGCAACATTCAACTTTCTTTCATTTTATTCTTTTGTCGAACTGAATTCTGTGTACTAACTGCTTTTGCCAATAGTTCCCTGAAGAAATATTTGGCAGCTCTTTTCAATATTGTTTTGGAAACATCAATACCATTCGCATAAGCTAAAACAGATGTATTTATCTCTTAAATATATTTACTGTATATAATACCAAAATAAACATACTCTAGAGCAGAGCTTCTTAAACCTTTTTCGGTCGCGACCCCTTTTTATCACTGAGATTTTTTTCGCGACCCCGGGACCCCATAAATATGTACGAAAATTGTATGGGATCTCATAAGTATTGCGTTGACACGCGTGAGTGAAACTGTCAACAGTTGCACTTGTACTGTAATACACTATTGCAGTTTTAGGTCATTAACTTTAATTTTAAGACATAGAGCAATGTGAAAGTTTTAAATAAGTAACAGACAAAATGACAGCGTCACGTGCAAAGCAAGTAAAATGAAGGTATATATTATAAAAAGAATATCTTGTAACGTTTTCGTTTTTTCTTTGTCTGTATTGTCTTATCTTTATCTATTTTCAGATACATTGTGTAAAAATATTTGGTAATTGTAAAATTATTATAATATAATAAGTTAAAGAAATATTAAAACTGCTAAAATTTTGGGTGACACCCTACTGCAGGTCCGTGACCCCCACGTGGGTCGCGTTCCACAATTTACTGCTCTAGAGACTCTGCTCTAGAGACTCATTAAATATACTTTATATAAGGAAAAAACGGTGGTGAATTATGCATATTTTGGTTAATTCGTTAATTGATTAAGTCAAAACACTGGAGGTCTGTCTGCTTAAAGAAAAACAGGAGGCTTCGTGGACGGCTTTCGAAAGGACACTAGCTCGGATCTTTGTTACATATGAGGAAAATCTTTGAATTCTGTGTCTACCAGTAATACGAGCTGTGCCTGCTGGTAAGAGTAGAGTTACAAATTTACTAACTGATGGTAATTTCGTGTAGGATTCGAGGCATGGCAAGTTTACTGATTTTTCAAATGTATAAGATAATCATAAGCGAGTTTACATCAGAAATTCTTCCGCGAAAGCACCTCTCTTGAGGCATATAATGATCATTCTTTTCCCATAACAAAATATTCAACTAGTCGGTTACAGCCGAAAACATCGCGGCAAAAACATCGCAGACGAAAATGTCGCGGAGAAAACAACGCAAGGCGAAAACGTCGTGCTACAAAACATCGTGGGAGAAAACATCGCAAAGAGAAAACATCGCAGTTCTAAAACATCGTGGTACAAAACATCGTCGTCGAAAATAAAGCGGTTCAAAAACATCGCAGTTTAAAAACATCGTCGTCGAAAATATCGTGGTAAAAAATAAAGTATCTACAAATCATCGCATGACGATAACATCGCAGACATGCTTTTTTCAGGCATGCTTTAATAAGTGTAAATGGATATTCCCATAATGATTTGTGAGCGCAAGATGGAAAGAAGGATAATTTTTACTTTCATATTTTTTATTAATTAATACATTTTTGCTGAGAAAATAAAAAGGAAACTTAAGCATAAAAAATTAATGCAACTTATAGCACTTAATAGAATTTTAAACAGACATAGTTAACTAACAAAGGCCATTAATAAAACATTTTTATAAAGTTTTTACTGGTAATATTTCATGAAAAGTATAATCTATAAGTTACATTTAATTTTCTATGCTTAAGTTTCCTTCTTACGTTTTCAGCAAAAATTTATTAGTTAATAATATATGTGAAAGTAAAATTTATCCTTCTTTACACCTTGCGCTCACAAATCATTATGGGAATATCCATTTACAATTATTAAAACCTGAAAAAAGCATGTCTGCGATGTTATCGTCATGCGATGATTTGTAGATACTTTATTTTTTACCACGATATTTTCGACGACGATGTTTTTAAACTGCGATGTTTTTGAACCGCTTTATTTTCTACGATGATGTTTTGTACCACGATGTTTTAGAACTGCGATGTTTTCTCTTTGCGATGTTTTCTCCCACGATGTTTTGTAGCACGACGTTTTCGCCTTGCGTTGTTTTCTCCGCGACGTTTTCGTCCACGATGTTTTTGCCGCGATGTTATCGGCGGACACCAACTAGTCCGCAAAATGAATCATTTCCTTCTCATTATTTTGAAAGTTTTTAAATACATTCCACAAAGTTTACAATGCCTATAATTATTTTTAATGTAATAGATAAAAACGTCTCTAAAAGATAAAGTTGGGGACGAGATTTATTCAACTCAGATTTAATTTATTTTACTTTTGTCTGCTTATTTTAACTTCAGGTTTTTGTTTAGATGAATTATTTGTTTCTCTGTAGGTCTCCTTATGAATTCCAAATTTTAAATTAAAAATTCAAGCAGCAACAGCCTAAATTCAATTAATTTCTATTGCATTTAATTTTATACCAAATGGGGGGTTGTTATTAATACTTTGGATAAATGTTTTAGATATTTTAATCATAAAATCTTCTAGAAAATATCTAAAAATCAAAATTTATAAGTTATATTCGCATACATTTTTGTGCACAAATTAACATGTAAAATTTACAAAACAAATATATTTTAAGTCTATAATAAAGTCTGAATTACGACTAAATTATCACACTTTTATACATTTGATATTTATTTCTGTATATGCTAGTTTAAAAAAAAGAGACAGAGAAAGATCATGCAATAAAAATCCACAAGAGTATTAGCGAAATCTTTTTCCTCTCCTTCTTTTAATGATATATGCAAATAATGACAATAATGAAGACTGAATCCAGAAAAAGATACCATCCCCTTAAAAAGTCCTTTTTGTTAAATTTTTCGCAAGTTAATGCGGTAAATACTGTATAACATATTTTACGGATCTTTGAGCAATGATCTGAAATTTAGCTTTAGGTAAAATGTGTTAATTATTTCTATAAGGAGAATAATAAACGCACTTCTAATACACGAAAGTATGTTCATTTTCTATCGATTTTACGTCCCTAAATTAATAATATACTCAGCACGCCGGAATTAGGAATAAGTGGATGAAATTTTCATCTAATGACACAGGTTTTTCACTTTTCGCTAATCATTTGTTACGAAAATGAAATTTACTTATTAATATCCATCAAATACAATTCTTAAGATTTTATTTAATAATATGGTATAATAAAGCGCATTTCCCTTAAAGATTATCTCTAATACATACTTTAAGCTCCATTCATAGATATTTCAGAAAGGTAAAATCTCTTTCTGCTGCAGCATGTTTCTTCCCTCTCATCTTGATAGGGTTTGAGTAAGCTTACGTTCATTCTATATTACGCAGTGGTGATGACTATTGCTTGTTAATTTTAATATTTGTAAACTAATGGTACAAGTTTTAAACTAAGTTTGAGTCTAATAAGCCTTTTATTCAAGTTTTTACCTCTTGCTTCATTTATTAAAGTTTAGTTAGACTTCTGTTTATTTGCGAAGATAATAATTCGACGCAATAAGAAAATTTAAGACAGTGATGTTAGACGGCAAGTTGGGTCTAACATCAGAATTTAAAAAAAAAAAAAAAATCTGAAATGTTTCAGATATTAAATTACGTCCAAGGTGGCGTTTTCTTAACATTTTGCGTGTTACATTTATTTATTAAACATCACCTTCTTCGCACTTAAACCATAAAATTCAGTTCAACAGCAATATCGCAAAATAGTTTTAAAATTAGCATATCTTTAGAATTTCCGATACAGAGACTCACGCGCTGAAAATAAAAATGTTTTTTCTGTACAACGTTGCCATTGCTCGCTTTGAAATCCTTGAGTTTGTTAATCAAAAATTCGTAAAAATTCTACAAAATAGGAAATCGATAATAAAACAAATTCCGAATTTCAAATTTGGTCTTCCACATGCCCATAGGAGGATTACGTCATTCAAAATTCGATTGCTCTATGTACCGTTGTTTTGTCACAATGCGAGAAATATACATACATTTATGTAGATTTTTCATTATTTAATTTCTTTAAGTATAACATAGAGCGATAGTACTTTTTGGCAACAGTTTGAAAAGTGATTCGCCGTTTGTAGTAAATCGACGCAAAATCGCAAAACGAAAATAATAGTCCTTCAGGAACAAAGCCCCTTTGGACTAATAATCCACTTCTCTAGGGGAACTGGTATCTCTTTCTATCATTATTTTAGCTTAACCTGGTTTTATTTTCCTTAAAATTTGACTAAGATCTTGAAATTTTAAAAACGTTAACAGTTAAAATCATATCGGTTTGAATATTGTCGAATACTATAAACTTCATTTTTTGTATATTTCCTCAATATGAAAATTTAATACTACTTATAACATTATCTCAGATTCCCTGAGCCGTCAAGCGTCTTATGCTTTCAGAATCTTTAAAACTTTTCCAAAAATCAGATTCAAATAAAGTTTCTTTCTCTACCTTTACCCAGAAACGTAATTTTTTGTTATTTATTCAATTATATATTAACACTGCGCAAAATATACGTTTCAGCAACATACATTATACGGTTTTGGGCTTTCTAAAAGCGACTGAGCTCCTGATAAATTACGTTTTCTCAAGATGTATCTTGTTTAAGGGTATTCAAAATTATTGTTCCCCTTCTCATAGGAACGCAATTGCGCATCTATTAAATATTTAATAATTTGATTCCCAAAAAATGAAAAAATTAATCTATGAGTTTTAGATTATCACCAAAAATTGTATGTAGAATATTATGTCTTCCTTCGCTTCCTTGGATTGAATCGTCCATAGCTATCCTATGATTTAGTGTTACGCAGCTAGCCTTCTCAAATCATTCAATCTAATGCCCTGAGACTTTCCTTCAGTTACTTCAAAGATGTTGCGTTTGTACCATCTTTACCCACAAGCTTAAATATTCTTAAAATCTAATCTTAATGTGCCTTTGCAGAAATAATACCAAAGAATATGGTAGAGCAATATGGCAAGAATTTAATTAGTCTTGAAGCTATTTATTCGCTTAAAAAATAATAAGTCTCTGTCTCCGCTTTCTTAAAGGGAATTAAAAAACGTTCTTTTAAGTAAGTGTTGGACAGTTTTGTTTGCAGTTCATGCGTTATTTTAAAGCAAAATATACAAACATAAATGTATATTTAGATATTTCAAGAATAAAATCGTTTAAAATTGCGTCATTCGTTTTGAATAACTGTAATTTTTGTGGAACAATCTGCTTTTATTCTCCTGTTAATTTCCGTTCAGTTTCAGGGTTTGATTTTCTGTTTTCCTTGGTATTTACATATTACAGAGTCAAATCTTAACATATCAAGATCTGCTCTTAAAATTAACAATCGATCAACAAACTTAAGGATCAGCATTAATGACTTCCATGCCAAGAATGTCAAAAGTGAAAATTTGAAAAAACTGTGGCATCACATTAATATGTGAGTCATTAAATTTATATATGGTTTTGTTCAGATAATAGCATTCAGTCCTAAGTTAGGTACATTTTTAATTCGCAATCACATGCTACCTTTTTCTACAGACATTCTTGCAAAACCTCTACTAAACTTAAACTTGCATTCATTTGTATCAACAGATCGATTTATAATATTTTTAAACCCCCATACTTGGGGACGCAGAATAATACTTTGTTAGATACTGATTTTAAAAATTTGTTTAGATATTTCAAGAATTTTCCGAAAGTTTGTGTAAATTATTTCTTGATTTTTTTTTTCTGATTAATTTGATTATTTAAACGTTCTGCACTCTTTATCCACTATCCACATGTCATGCAGAAAATAACCCTGTCACTGCTATATATATGAATAATATATAATAGCTGCCTTTAACAAAAATAGCTGCCTTAAACAGATAAAATTCCTTTTAATAAAAATGGGCTAAGTGAAAGCAAAAGTCATTTTAACTTGCAAATCAGAAAAAGATTAGTTAATTGGATAATTGATGCTACATGAAACATGCATTTTCCTTTATAATCAAATTTCATTACAAAAAGGAACTAACAGATGTCAAACTTAAATGAACCAACAAACAGTTTTTCTAAGCGGCTAATGAAAATTAAATTTTATTATTTTATTGCAATTATTTTCCTTAAAGATAAGAGGCTTAAAGCATATCAAGTTTGTTACAAAGTTCTATTTACTTGCAAATGAAAATCTTTTCCTTTTTCTGTGAAACAATTCAAAAATAAAAGCATTAATTGCCTTTACCTTAGATTGCCGTTAAAAGGAAAATTAAATTAGCTCTTTTAAGCATGAAGTCGGATGTAAATCTCAAGAAGTACCTAAATTATTAGATGAATTACTTTTGACTAGCAGCCCGGATATATTTTTCACACTGCATAACTATTATTTGAAAAAAAGGAAAACGTTAAGACTTATATTCTTTCTGTACGTTAAGACTTATATTCTGTAAATTTTTGTTTATGTGAAGAAAGCGAAGTTGTGCTTCAAACCCATTTGTATTAAAGCTGATTTAAATAACATAGTTTCTGAATAAGGCATGAAATGTTACTTATGCAAAATAATATCATTTATTCTAGCTGATTCTGTAATAAAGACATCTAGAATTTTATATATTTAGATACTATTCAGTAATAAAAACGAAAATCATATTCTTTTCTAGTTTATAAATATCAATTCATACAGAAGCCTCTAAAGAAAATGGAGAACACAAAATTCAATTCTTACGTTTAGTGGAAGCAAAACATAAGATGCTTTCGAAATATAAACGCCTGAGAATTAATCACAATTTTCTTGCTATTGCATTAGTGCGAGCTAAAATTTATGTAGTGCTAAAACGTATTATGCTGAAAAATCTTGAACTTATAAACGGTTTATAATTCTGTTTGTGCGTGCTGGGGAGAAAATTAAAGTTACTTGTGACAACATAAAAAGAACGATTTACATTATTTGCAAATATTCACAGCTTCAATCAACTGTGCACAGTATAAGAACAATGATGCTTAAAATCATCAACACAGAAAATAAAGGAATTTTCTGAGTCAAATCTAGTGAATTTTGACTTGGCAAAAATATATCAGCGATTAAATGTGATTCATATTTCTGTAAGGAAGAGCACTAAATGTAAGTACTCTTTTCGAATAATCACCGCCAACTGATTAGTTGAGTAGCTAATTGGTTATGTTAAAATATACGAAGGTTATCTTCTTAGAAGAAATACCTTTATGAAGGCCTTGCTAAGAGAAATGGCTAATATTCACGTTAAACCTGGGAAGAGCCACGAAAGCGTTATGTAACCAGACCATTTTTATGATCAACTGTCATTATTCAGAACTATTATCCTCTCAACAGCTAAAGGATCCGACAACATAACATACATAATCCTTCACCAACTCAATATTTACAATTATTATATTCAGTGCTATTTCCAGTCTTTCAATTCAAGAATACTTCGACGGCATTGTATCAGACAAAACTAAATGCGTATATGAAAATAACTGTTGAGTACTGCGGTTGTTTTCATATTGCAATTTTAAGAAATGTTTACAGCCCATGAAATATTAAAAATGCATTTTCTTCTGTTTAATTTAAGCATGTTTCAGATAAAGGAATTCTGCCATGTGCAGAAAACTTTCATGGAGGATTTTCCAGTTGTACTAATAAAACTGACTCATATGCTGGTTGAACATAAAAAAAAATAATAAATTCATTTATATATGTTCACTGAATATTAAAATAAAAGTTTTGAATTTGAGAAACACAGAAATACTAAAGCCGTCCGTTCTCCTGCAAGTTGAGTTACCTTTTTTAACGATGTTGTCACAGAATCACTAAATCACGGTTTGAAACAGTGAGCACTTTAAGGATATTCCCCTATGACAGACTGCAGGGAAAGAACAGTGAGAGAACTACACCTCCAGCTTTCCTGTGGATTAGAACAGAGGTTCTCAACCTTTCGACTAACGCGTACCACCTAAGCAAACATTGAAAACCTTTAGTACCACCGCTACAAAGCACTACTACCACCACCACTCTTGAACAAAGCTCATATCGCATAAATTTACGAGTGTTAGAGAAAAAACTCAATCAGGATGTTGGAATGTTAATTTTTGAATTTAACAGTTAAAAATACTTTGCTTCTTTGCGTACCACCTATTTTTCTCTAGCGTTCCACCGGTTGAGAACCCCTGGATTAGAATCAATACCCCTAATAGAAAGGAATCTGGCTGCCCAGACGGTATTGTGTTTAGGGGAGCCTGACTGCGATACCGAAGTAGTTCGAATCCCGCAGAAGGCATGGATGTAAAATTATCTGTCTCTTCACAGGAGGCAGCGGTGGCCACCATTTTATAAGGTGTCTCCACAATAAAATGGACACCACTTCTGGCCTTAAGAGTGGCCAATGCCGTTATAGGTAAGTGCCTTTATAATGTCTCAAAGATTAATATATGATACAACGCATTCTGTAAACTTTATTTCTGTTGAAGAAAATAATTCCATTATTTTTAATTTCAAAATAAATAATGTATCACAGTTTTTTAACAGTTTTCACCTTCAGGCCATTCATATACATATTCTTTTTTATTACAAGCTTCATGTAGATTAAAATAACAGTGAATATGCAATATGAAACTGCATTATAAAATCACCAAAGATGTGATAAATATCCACATATAGCAACCTATTCATTAGCGTAGATTTTGTCTTCGTTAGGTTTGATAAAAGCAACCCTAAACGATTCTAGTGCTTTGATTAGTATTTATCTTTAAATCTTTGTAACATTCGTTACCGTCGATTTTAAAATTAAGAACTCATTACGCTTCGCGAGTACTTCGAAAGTTGGGACTCTGACAGGTATTTTTTCACGTTTGTTTCCCTCATTGTTTTCCGCTGGGCTGGTATGTGACTACTAAGTGTAAACGGTAAATTTTTTCCCTTATAATTAGAAAGTAAAGTGCCCTCAAGCCGGTATTAACCCTGACAAGCTGTTTTTTTTAAGATTCGCGGCCTGAATTAACTATTAATCTGGTGGGTTTTCATAGAAATTCAGAAATTATAATGAAATAAAAAAATTGCAAAAATAACTGAAGTGTCTGGTGTGCAAATATAGAAAAATAACACTTCTCTGACTCCTATGGAACCAATATTTTATTCCTTACGATGTTATAGATTCTTATTCATAAGATTTATTTACATTTTACATGCACGTAGCATCGCGTGACAAAAACTCGAAGTTGTTTACTTCGTTCTTCGCGGAGACTAGAAGGTGTTGCCATTCCGCTTTAACTAAATTTCATTAGAAACTTAACGGAACTGAAGCAACACTACAATAACTTAAGAGTATTTTAACGGATAATGAATATAACTTTATCCCCATCCAAATTTATCGCAAGGCCAGGGGGAACAAAAATATAATTTGGAATTTGTACCCGGTAAATATTTACTGTAAAGCGAATGTGAGTGATTCAGTTTATAAATTTTTAATTTCTATTTTAATTAACGGGTAACCTGAAATATTTATTGTAAAACGAATATGAGAGATTTAGTTTATAAGTTTTTAGTTTCTATTTTAATTAACTGCAAGTCAAGAAAGCTCTGAAAATGTATGTATGACCTTTTATATACAATAAATATATAAATTAAGAAAATAAACAATAAAAGATGTGAAATTCCTAACTTTTTTCTAGTTGTCATTTAAACCTTTCGTTTACAGGCAATTATAGTTTCTTACATTTGACAAAGCTTTTTTTTTTTTTTTTTCACAAAGCTGTAAGACGTTCTTTACCCTAACTAACGCGTCTTATCTGACGGACGCCAAGATATAACGTAGTGATCCACTTTAAAAGTGTATTCAAAATCAGATGAGAAGCGCGCACATATCCTTTGCGTCGCGTTAGAGAATAAAGAACGCCATTTTCTGCAAAAATATATTTTTGTTTATAGATACAATTAGCGTGCAGCACAGTACTTATGAATCCTAGCTTCCACTCAAAACATACTTTCGTTTCACAACAAGCAATGCATGCTCAGTGGCAAAGAAGTTCAGTTAGAAGAAAAGCTTGGCAAGTACTGCCATCTGTTACACGAATTAGAAACTAATTTCGGCTCCACTAAATCGGATTGCGAAATGCGCCCGATTGCAGTTACGCACAGATAATTGTGATTGGAGTACCGCGGACTGGAGCCGAGTTCTGATTATATACACACACACAGAGAGATCGTATTTTATTCTCGAGTGTGTCAAGATGTAGAAATATCTTTTTACTCGACTTCTGATAAGGATCGAGTGGGGGGAGAAAGAGTAGGGGAAGAAAAAAAACACGCGCAATAAACTTAAAAACTTTCATGAAAGGCATCATTCTATATTTGGCTGCACTGACTTATACAATTTTACCAGTGCTACTTTCAATGCATAAATATTCAGAAATGTGGTTCGTGATCCTTACGTCAAGTTGTTTAGGGTGGTAATCGGTAATAACTAATACGGGATAAAGTTTGTCCCCACTAAGCTGCACTCGTGATCGATTACCTTGACGGCAAGTGAGTCCAGCGGATGGAATAGTCTGCTTATTCCTCTGATTTAAATCCGATACATCAGGAGGACGCCGACTTGCATCGCTGCAGCCCCCACCTAGCACTCTACTAGAGCTCCAGGGCACTAGTCATCATAAATACACTTTGTCACCGCAGGAACTCAAGAACAATTTCATACGCATCATGGAAAATCGCTAAAACCTTTCATTTCAGCCAGGGGTGATCACACATCTGATTAATTTTTTTCTATGTACCTCTGAAAAGTTGTAACATTAACTTTTTCCTACCCCACTACATATCGCACAGTTTCATTTAAACTCATTATCACGTTGCAAAAACATGCAGTTTTCTACAATTTGTAGATACGTCAGGTATAACAAAATACGGGGTTGCAAATTAAATAGTGGCAACTTAACCTTGAAACTCGCAGAAGGGCTGGCATGCGCGAATAGGATATGGAAGCGGTGAGGTGGCGCTGTTGTCGATGTGTAGAGTGCAAAAAACAGTCGATCTGCTTAGAAGGGTAGTTGTTGTGTGGATTAAACTGAGGACATTCATTTCCATCGCTCTAAAGCATGTTTTCAAAAGGTGATCAGCGGTCGCGGCTTAAAATCGAGGTTGCCCGTGGCAAAAATGCAACAGATTGCTATCGAGGATTAGTAGAAACCTGTGGCACAAATGCTTTACCGTATAGGACAGTAGCACGATGGGTTCAAGCATTTCGTTCGGGTAGGAATGAGACTGCGGATTTGCAACGCACAGGTCGGCGCTCAGAGCAGATTGACATCCTGAGCGGTCTCCTTACCATAGACCGCCGATGGACAGTTCGAGAATTATCCTTAGAGGTTGGTCTGAGTCATCAAACGGTGTGGCATAATGAAGATAGCCGGATGCAGCACCATCTGCGTCCGGCTATGCGGCGCAAACGTCCACGTTTATTGCACAACAATCTCCCTATCATATTGTATGGCAACGCTCGTTGCCATGTCGCAAACAATGTCACTCTCCTTTTGCGACGGTGGCAGTAGGAAATCCTGGAACACTCTCCCTACTCACCCGACATGAGTCCTTGTGACTTCGATCTGTTTCTGAAGTTGACGGAACCCCTCCGAGGTCACCGATTTCGTGACGTTTCATCTGTTCTCCACACAATAGGGCACTCGGTCGCTCACATCAACAATCAACACCTTGCCACTGGTCTACAATGGCTTCCCGACATTTGGCAAAAGGTTATAAGCTTTGCTGGTGATTACATAGAAGGAATGTAATGCAATTGTACTTTTAAGTTCATTAAAAATTGATTTATACCTATGTTGCCATTACTTAATTTACAGCCCTCGTAGATATTCTGCAGTTCCATGATAATAGCTGCAAAATCCTTCAAGTTACAAGAATTTGTGTTGCTCCTTTAATTTTTCCCGGAAGTGTAGTTTTAATGTGTTTAAAGCTACAATGACTAAAGCTTTTTTTCTCAATAAACAGAGTTCATTTAGGATCAGAATTACACTAGAAATATCAGTTGGTATGGAAAGATTTAACACCATTTGTTTTACAGAAAGTTGTTAGGATGAAGGCCGGAAAATTAGGTAATACAGTTGATAGCCCCTATATTGTTACATAAAATACAGGATTTTGTGGAATTGTATAATCCGAGTACTTTGGAGGAATTCTTTTCAGCTAACACTAAAAGTCATAGGTTGGGCAAAAATAGGTGTGCTGCTAAGATTGGTGATAATTAAGGTGAAGGTAGAAGTCGTGACTGGGTTCGGAGATATAGACACAGATTTTGCAGGAGAGGTTATGGAAGATTTGGAGGGAGGAATATGAATACCGAGTGGCAGTATACATGATCAGATAAGGGAAGTAGTGATCATCAAGAGGGTTAGTTTCAATTATGTTTTAAAATGCTAGTTCACTAACAAGAATTCACATACACATAAGAAATTACAGTCACATTTATTGTTTACTCATTACACATAAAATTACATTAAAATGTTTATTCACAGAAATATTTACAAAGGATAATATAATTTCTTTACCCAATTTAGCATTTTCATTGACTAGAATGCAGTAGTACATCAATCAAACTATTATTTAATATTTTAAAATAATTTATATGTCAAAATTCATTTCAGAACTTGTTCAGATAAAGAATGAAAAATAAATTTAACAATTTTAATTTAGTACACTTTGAACCTCAAACATTTAAATATGACAACAAAATTTTCAATAATTAATATTGTTAATAATTTGTTTCCACTCTATAAATTTGTTGAACATTTTCCCTCCATTTGCACCTCCAAATAAATACCGAATTTCCACCTCATTCCTCAATAATGTGCCTAGTAAGCAAAATGCAAGCAAACTTATTACAATCATGAGTTTCTGCAAGATAGGACATTCAGATAGATTTTTGTTGATACCTCGTATTCGAGATAAGTAGCATTTAATCATAAGAAATGAAATACACTGCAATTAAGAAATAAAAAAAAGATAAATTTAGCAGGTAAACTGCACTAAAAACTGAGTTTGAGCAAAAAAAAAAAAAAAAAAAACGTTTTCAACCAACACAAACGTAGTTAATTGCCTAGATACATATTAACTCCTTGGCATACAAATAAAATTCCAAGTTGATGTGCTTAGATTTTTGTTGATACCTCGTATTCGAGATAAGTAGCATTTAATCATAAGAAATGAAATACACTGCAATTAAGAAATAAAAAAAAGATAAATTTAGCAGGTCAACTGCACTAAAAACTGAGTTTGAGCAAAAAAAAGACATTTTCAACCAACACAAACGTAGTTAATTGCCTAGATACATACTAACTCCTTGGCATACAAATAAAATTCCAAGTTGATGTGCTTAAAATTATAAAGAGAAAATAACTCTGCACTCCAAAAAACAGAAACACACAAGCATATCAATATGCACTTTATAGTCTAAACTTGTTTTGAAGTGACCGCAATTTCATAACGTCTGGCGGGACTCAATATCTATTTTCACACTAATTTCTAATTATTAATGACACATTCCAGATATCATTGTATGTCCAAGGGGTAATAAAAATAAGAAGCACTAAGCCACATTGAAAACAAGAAAATCCTTTTTGAGAAGATAAAAAAAGGAACAAAATCAATATTTTTCTCTTTATGATCACAGATTATTAATAAATGCATTATCCACTAGTCTAATGCATCAGAGAGGATTTTACATGATAAAGGATGGTTTTTACACATTTTTCTATGTTACAATGTTTTTTGAGAGAACAGAAAGTTTTCTGAAATGCTTAAGAGCATGAAAAATCTTCTGGGCTCAGAAAAATAAACTTGAATCAATATCTTAAAACTAAAAAGGAAATTTAATGAAAAAAAATAAATTTTATAAATTTATTATTATTTACACAAAAATATTAAATACTAGAAAAATTTAAACTAAAGATAATAATAAGTTTCTTAGT